>NC_140999.1:158070188-159420305 GCF_052327205.1 Somniosus microcephalus
CAAAGCTGTTCAAAAGCAACAGGTGGCACTTAGAACCAGCCAGATGGGAAAGCAAATGTAGCTCAGCCGATGACACATGGAAGATTTCAGCAATCTATAAAAATGTGCCAGTCAAAATTTCTCTAAAGCAAAGCCACTAATAAACCAAAAGCTTGCAACATGTATGGATGATCAGTAGCACAACTCAATTTACATGGTGGGGCCTGATCCGGCATCCTTGTGCTTGACGTGGGCCACATTTGCCAGGAGTTATTTGGAAACATTGGGGTAGAGATTAGTATGCATTTTACCAGATTGTTGGGCGTAAAATGGGTGCAATGTATAACAATTTCTGGGCACAAGGCACTGCATCTGATTTGTGTGGCGGCATATTAAATCCCAGTTGTACAAAAACATATCGATCCTCACTATTTTTAGGTGCACCTGGTGTTGCATCAATTTAAATATGGAAAGAAGGGTCCTGCATCTGTTTCAGGACCCTTCTGTAAAATGTGTGAAAAACTAGGTGGAGCATGCACTGTGCAAGCTCCAACTAGTTTTTTCCAGTTCCACAGCAGTCCTTAAAGGGATCGCTGGAGGCTGCTGAAGAAATGGTAGGGAAGTTTTTTTTACTTCCCCCTTCTGTGCAGCGTGGAGGAGCAGGAGTGCTCCACAGTACTACAATGGACTGCTGCCGGCCCGAACTCAGCCTTCCGGCATCTCACCCCTGTTAGATCCGTGATTCTGAGAGTATTGTGGGAGACTACAGTCTCCCGCGTAAAGAAATAGGCAACACAGCGAGCTACAAGAAATAGGTCTTTACTCCAACTCTCACAATACAGTACTGAATTCGTAAAGCCCGCGAACCTGTGATGACTCACGGATTGGTCACCTGCTGGAACCTGATTGGTTTTCCTTCTCTCAGCAGCAGGCAAGTCTGAACATGCCTTATTCCTCTCAGCTTGCAACTGTCTTGCGGGGGAGGGGAATACAGCAGTTAAAAGGGGATTATGCAGGTTTATCTACATAAACACAGTGTTTCCCCAATGTGGCAACGCCACATACGCCTCCCCAGAATCCTCGTTAACTGTAAAAGTCAGTCTCTGCGGAGGTTTGACCAAACGGCCGTAGCGGCTGTAGTAGCCATCTGGCGTGTGAGGAGGGCTGTCTGGGAGGTCGGCCGGTTGGTTCGTTGGCTGGTCTGGCGGCTGGTCTGCCGGTGGGCTGGCTGGATGGGCTGCCGGCGAAGGTGGGGCGGCGGCCGGGAAGTAAGGTTCTGGCGTGTCTTGGTCCTCTTGTGGGGCCGCTGCCAATGCGGGAGGTCTGCCCCGCTGTGGGGGAAGAGCCGGACAAAATGGGAAGCTGAGGTCCAGGTGCGCCGGTTTGAGGCGGTCTACTGAAATAAGGTCCGGCTTCCCGCTGACGTCGATAAGAAAAGCTTTGTCCCCCGTCTCCAATACTGAGAAGGGGCCGGTGTATGGTGCCTGCAGCGGGCCTCTGTGCGCGTCCCGGCGCACGAAGATGAGCTCCGCATGTCGTAAGTCCCGAGGCACTTAGGACGGCTGCGGGCCGTGTTGCGAAGTGGGCACTGGATGGAATTGCTGGGCCGTGTCCTGGTGCAGGGAAAGCTGTCTGGCGGCCGACCACGGCTCCGTTGTCAGGGGGAGGAAGTCGCCTGGTACTCTGAGCGGTTGGCCGTAGGCTATCTCGGCCGCGGAGGCGCGGAGGTCCTCTTTGGGCGCGGTGCGCAATCCCAGGAGGACCCAGGGTAGTTTGTCGATCCAGCTGGTGTCGGCCAGGCTGGCGCGGAGGGAGGCTTTCAAGGAACGATGAAAGCGCTCGCAGAGCCCGTTGGCCTGCGGGTGGTAGGCTGTTGTCCTGTGCAACTTGGTGCCGAGGCCGGTGGTGATGGCATTCCACAAGTGGGAGGTGAACTGGGGGCCTCTGTCCGAGGATATGTCAGTCGGCACGCCGAGCCGGGCCACCCATGTCGAGACGAATGCTCGCGCGACGTCGATCGTGGTGGTGGAGGCGAGGGGAACCACCTCGGGCCATCTGGTGGTGCGGTCGACGATCGTGAGCAGGTGTGTGAAACCGTGCGACGGCGGCAAGGGGACTACCAGATCGACATGGTCGAAACGCCTCTCGGGCACCGGGAAACACTCCAATGGCGCCTTGGTGTGCTGCTGGACCTTAGCGCGCTGACACGCCACGCATGTGTTGGTCCAGTCTCTCACATCCTTGTGGAGTCCAGGCCAGATGAACTTGGCGGACATGAGTTTCTGAGACGCATGCATCCCTGGATGTGAGAGGCCGTGGATGATGTCGAAAACTCGCTTGTGCCAGGCGGATGGGACGACCGGCCTAGGCGAGGGGACTGAGACGTCGCACAGGAGGGTTGTGCCGGCTGCGTGGAAGTGGATGTCGGCCAGAGTGAGGCTGGTGGTTGACATCCTGAGGGCCTGGATCTCCGCGTCGGCGGCCTGCTCTCTCGCCATGCTGGCGTAGTCGACGCCCAGGTGCACTGCGTGGAGCGAGGGTCTTGAGAGGCAGTCGGCCACCAAATTGTCCTTGCCGGCGACGTGGCGGATGTCCGTGGTGAACTCCGAGATGAAGTTGAGTTGGCGCGTGGACCAGGGTTCGGTTACTTTGGCCATGGCAAAAGTGAGCGGCTTGTGGTCCACGAATGCGGTGAACGGCCGGCCTTCCAGGAGGAAACGGAAGTGCTGGATTGCCAGGAACAGGGCCAGGAGCTCTCTGTCGCACGTGCTGTTGGCCTGCTCGTTCTTGCGCAGCTGTCGGCTGAAAAATGCCAGTGGCTGCCATGCGCCTTCGACCCACTGTTGCTGGACAGCGCCGACGGTGTAATCCGAGGCGTCTGTGGTGAGGGCGGTCTTGGTGCCCGGGATGGGGTGGGCCAGTAGTGTGGCGTTGGCCAAGGCGCTTTTGGTCTGGTGGAAGGCTGTCGCCATCTCGCTGGACCAGGTGAGTTGCTCTTTGCCCGTTTTGCCCCTGGTGGCTTCGTAGAGGGGGCGCATGAGTGAGGCGGCCTTGGGCATGAAACGGTGATAGAAATTGACCATCCCCAAAAATTCCTGCAGCGCCTTGACCGAGGTGGGCTGGGGAAAGTCCGCCACCGCCTGCACCTTAGAAGGTAGGGGAATGGCTCCCCTTGGCGAGATTCTGTGGCCGAGAAAGTCAATTTGGGCTGCTCCGAACTGGCATTTGGCCGGGTTGACGATTAGCCCGTGTTGGCTGAGGCGCTGGAAAAGAGAGCGCAAATGCGCGATGTGCTCGGCCTTGCTGGTACTGGCCACGAGGATATCATCCAGATAGACGAACAGGAAGCTCAGGTCCCGTAGGACGGAATCCATGAGCCGTTGGAAGGCCTGTGCGGCGTTCTTGAGCCCGAAAGGCATGCGCAGGAACTCGAACAGTCCGAAGGGGGTGATGACCGCCGTCTTCTGGACGTCTGCATGGTGGTAGCCGCGAATCAGGTCGACCTTGGAAAAGACGGACTTTCCTGCTAGGTATGCCGAGAAGTCTTGGATGTGCGGAATGGGGTATCTATCGGGCGTGGTGGCATCGTTGAGCCGTCTGTAGTCGCTGCAGGGGCGCCAGCCACCGCCTGGCTTGGGCACAATGTGGAGGGGGGACGACCAGGGGCTGTTCGAGTGGCGGATGATGCCCAGTTTCTCCATCATGGCGAATTCTTCCTTGGCCGCCGCCATCTTGGCTGGGTCCAGGTGTCTGGCTTGGGCGAACACTGGTGGTCCCGTAGTGGCGATGTGGTGCTCGACACCATGCTTGGCTGCCGCGGCTGAGAAGGTTGGTTGTGTGAGCCTCGGGAAATCTGCGAGTAGGCGGGCGTAGTCGTCATCCGCCGGGGCAGAGCAGGACCCGACGAGGGCCGGGCGGTTGCTCTGCTGGCAGGCCAGTGAAGCGAAAGTTGCTGCGTCAATCAGGCGCCTGTCGCGGACGTCGACCAGGAGTCCGTGGGTGCAAAGAAAATTGGCGCCCAGCAAGGGATGTGCCACCGAGGCCGTCACGAAATTCCACGTAAATCGCTGGCCGTTGAAACAAACCTCGGCCCATCGCTTTCCAAAAGTAGCGATGGCTGCGCCATTTGACGCCATGAGGGGTGGGCCACTGCAGCCTGCCTGGATGTCGAGCTGGGAGGCAGGAATTATGCTGCATTGGGCTCCGGTGTCGCAAAGGAATCTGCGCCCTGAAAGGGAGTCGGTTATGTACAGCAGTTTACCTGCGGTGCCAATGGCCATCGTGGCGGTGGGGGTGCGGTCGAGCGGGCCTAGACGGCGGCGCGGGACTGGCGCGTTGGGCCGGGCGGCCATCTTGGTTTGATCGAAAGAGCAGGGTGCTCTGCAGCGTTGGGCCTTGTGGCCGAAACGCGTGTGGTAGTAGCATAGTTCTGTGGCCTGGCATGGCGGCGCGCGCTCGGTGGTGTCGGGGAGCCTTGCGGCTGCACAGCCGAGTTGGGCGACGGCGAAGACTTTGTCCGCGGCAGCTGCCAGTTGTACGCAGTCCGTGATCGGGGACCCCGCGAGGGCAGTCTGTACCTGCTGAGGAAGCAGGCTGAGGAAAAGGGCCCGAAACAAGAAGCACTGCGGTTCAGAGCCCAGGAGCGCAAGCATCTGGCTCATCAACTGGGTCGGGGTAGAGTCGCCGAGGCCTGGTAGTGAAAAAAGCCTATGGGCCCTCTGCTCCCCGGACAGGCTGTAAGCCTGCAGCAAGCGGCCCTTTATGGTTGAGTACTTGCCGGTCTGTGGTGGGTTCCCCAGCAGGTCGAGAACTTCGGCGGCGGTGGAGCTTGCTAGTGCTGAGACTACGTGGAGGTACTTTTCTTCATCGTCTTGAACCCTGCGAAGGGTGAATTGGGCCTCCGTGTGCGTGAACCAAGCTGGTGCTTGGTGTTCCCAGAAGGTGGGGAGCTTCACGGACGCGGCGCTGGCCGACATCGGGCTGTTGCTAGTTGCCGTCAGATCGTTGCTGGCCTCTGTAGGGCTACGTGAGTCGGGGGCTTCGGCCGCCGACATTCGGGGTCACCAATGTGGGAGACTACAGTCTCCCGCGTAAAGAAATAGGCAACACAGCGAGCTACAAGAAATAGGTCTTTACTCCAACTCTCACAATACAGTACTGAATTCGTAAAGCCCGCGAACCTGTGATGACTTACGGATTGGTCACCTGCTGGAACCTGATTGGTTTTCCTTCTCTCAGCAGCAGGCAAGTCTGAACATGCCTTATTCCTCTCAGCTTGCAACTGTCTTGCGGGGGGAGGGGAATACAGCAGTTAAAAGGGGATTATACAGGTTTATCTACATAAACACAGTGTTTCCCCAATGTGGCAACGCCACAGTATGATGTTTTTCAATAACCACACGGATGCTGTAACTTAACAATCAACAGGTATTTACTGGAGTAGGGTAGTCTCAAGACTGGGGGTACAGAGGCATGCTCAAGGCTTATATACAGGTGTGGTCACTGCCAGTACTACAGTATACAGGAGCTGTAAAAGTAGTTCTCTCTTAAAGGTACATACACTACAATTCCTCCCCTTTTAGATTAGCAGTACCCATAATATTCAAATAACAATTAACACTTTAACATGTACATTAAACAACAATAGTCCATCTGCCAATGCACATTATTATGGTCATATTTATGTTAATATACTACAAGCCAAATGTATGTTGAATGTTTAAATGTCTTAATCTAAATGTACACTCTCGGGAGCCGCAAGCCTACATTTCGTTGTACTGTACTTGTGCACTAACAATGACAATAAAAGTTGATTTGATTTGATTTGATTTGATATAGATTCAGTCTTTGGGGCGGCTTCCTGATCCTTTCGGGATAGCACCTTTCCTGAGGTTCTTGTTCTTGGTGCGGAGGCGATTCTGGTCCCTTTTCGTCGGTTAGTTCATTGGTTTCCACTGCTACTGGTTCTGAGGTAGATGCTACCGGTATGTTGGGTTCATCCCCAGGTACTCGAGACATGGGGTTGACTCGTTCCTGTGACGCTAAGATCTAATCGACGTGGCGTCTCACAATGTTCTCCCCGACATCCATTGTGTACATTAATGGCCCCTGCCTTGTGCATATCGTTCCGGGTTGCCATTTCTCTGTTCGGTAGTCACGGGCCAAGACTGGTTGTCCTACATTGAAGCTCCTTGTCGGCTTCTCATTGATGTGCTGGAATTGTTTATCCTCAACATTTCTTCGCACATTTGGTCTGAGCAAATCCAGACGAGATCTCAACCTTTGGTTAAAGAACATCATGGCCGGGGTCTGGTTGGTGACTGCATGTGTTGCATTTCTGTAGGCTAATAGGAAATTGTCCACCTTATGCTGTAGTGGAATTTCATCATTGCACATGGCCTTTATCGCCTTTTTAAAGGTTTGTACGAACCTCTCAGCCAATCCATTTGTGGCTGGATGATACGGGGCGGATGTGTAATGCCTGACCCCATTTCTTCTCATAAATTTCCGAAATTCTTCGGACACAAACTGTGGTCCATTATCAGAGCAAATCTGCTCTGGCAAGCCGTTCCTGGCAAATATGGTCCGTAGGACTGCAATAGTTTTCTCTGTAGTGGTTGAGGACATTTTTATCACCTCAGGCCATTTTGAGTGAGCATCCACTGCTATTAAGAACATTGAGTCCATGAATGGACCAGCAAAATCAATGTGCACCCCTTGCCATGGAGAGGAGGGCCACTCCCATGGGTGTAGAGGGGCATGTGGTGGTGCATTTTGGACCTTCTGGCATCCTGAGCAGCTCTTGGTTAGGTCCTCGATTTGTTGATCGATCCCTGGCCACCACACATAAGCCCTAGCAAGGCTTTTCATTTTCACCCCTCCCAGATGACCTTCATGAAGCTCATTTAGCACTCTCTCCCTTAACTTGGGTGGAATCACCACTCGGGATCCACACATCACTGTCCCCTGGCATACTGACAGCTGTTCTCTTCTGGATGAGAATGCTGGCAACAGTGAGTCATCATGTGTTGACCATCCCCTCACCGTCAAATCATATACCCAAGACAGTGTCGGATCATTGCGGGTCTCCTTCTCTATATCCGCGTTCGTTACTGGCAATCGTTCAATTATTGACGAATAAAATATCTCGATAGGGTCCACTGCTGGTGCTTCCTCCACAGTAGGCAGTGGCAGGCATGATAGCCCATCAGCGTTTCCATGCTGTTTCGTGCCTTTATATTCTATTTCATATTGATTCGCCCCTAGAAACAGGGACCATCTTTGTAACTGTTGTGCAGTCATCACTGGAACGCCCTTCTTAGGATTAAAGATGGAGACAAGTGGTTGGTGGTCAGTCAGCAAGGTGAACTTCTGCCCATGCAGATAGTGGTTGAATTTTTTTACTCCCCATACCAGGCTGAGGGCCTCCCTGTCAATCTGGGCGTAGTTGCACTCGGCTGAGGTTAGTGACTGAGACGCAAAGGCTACTGGCCTCTCCAACCCATCTGGGAATTTGTGCGACAGCACCGCTCCAATACCATAGGGTGATGCATCACATGCCAACCGAATTGGTAGTGCTGGGTTGAAATGGGCCAACACCTCTTTTGATGTGATCAATTCTTTACACTTCTGGAAAGCTCGTCGACATTCGTCATTCCACTTCCATGGTACCCCTGTTTGCAGTAGGGTGTTCAGTGGGTGTAATACCGTGGACAAATTTGGTAAGAACTTATGGTAGTAGTTTACCAGCCCGAGGAACGACCTCAGTTGTGACACATTTTCCGGTGCTGGAGCCTTGACTACTGCCTCAATCTTTTATGGGGACTTATCGACTCTTCATCGATGACGTGGCCACAATACGAGATCTGCTTCTGGAAAAAGTCGCACTTGTGGCGATTAGCTCGTAGCCCATATTCCTTTAATCTGGTGAGCACCTTCTCCAAGTTGGCGAAGTGATCACTGTCATTTTCGCCCGTGACCAGGATGTCGTCCAAATAACACTGGGTCCCTGGAACCCCTTGCAGGACTTGATCCATCGCCCTTTGCCAAATAGCCGGAGCCGATGCCACCCCGAACACCAGCCGGTTGTATTGATAGAGACCTTTATGAGTGTTGATCGTGAGGTATTGTTTCGAGGCTTCTTCTAACCTCCATTTGCAAGTACGCCTGGGCCAGATCAATTTTGGTGAAGCATTTACCTCCAGATAGCGAGGCGAAAATATCCTCAATTCGTGGAAGCGGATATTGTACCGTGTGAAGGACTGGGTTCACTGTCACCTTAAAATCCCCACAGATGCGGATCTTCTTTGGTTCCCCAGGCGTATTACTCAACGACCTCTTCATTACAGGAACGATGGGTGTAGCCCACTCGCTCCAGTCTACTTTGGACAGTACTCCTGAATGTTCCAACCCTTCCAGCTCTGCTTCGACGGCTGGTCTGATCGCATAAGGCACTGGTCTGGCCTTAAGAAACTTTGGGCTTGCATTTTCCTCTATTTTAATCGTTGCTGTTATGCCTTTTAGTGTTCCGAGTCCCTCCTGGAACACTTCTATTGCGTCAGTTAGCATTTTTGACAGTCGTCCAGGTGTGACGTCGTGATCCTTTTTGGCCTCAACCTTCAGTGCCTGTATGGAATGCCAATCTAATTGTATCTTCCAGATCCATTCACGTCCTAGCAGTGGTGGTCCTCCATCTGGCAATACATATAGGTCCATTTTAGGTATTTCCTGGCCTTTGTATATCACTTTCACCCTTATTTTTCCTTTGGGGTAGACTTTTTTGCCCCGTGTACGTCTTCAAGACAATCTCTGTAGCTTTCAAGGGTATATGTGAAAATAGCCGCTTGTAGTCCCTTTGGTTTATGACTGTTAGGGCTGATCCTGTGTCCAATTCCATTTTCACTTGGACTCCGTCTATCTTGAGTGTAACCCAGATAGTCTGGTGATCCTCCATTTTGGTTACCTTATATAGCTTCAGACAACCCAGCTCCTTGCTTCCGGAGTCTGTGTCACTTTTCTGTTCGTCTGAACTACTGTCCATCACTTTGTGTACCTTTTTGTACTTCTCCTGTGGAGATTTCTTGCTGTTGATTTTCTTCCCAGACCTGCAGACTCTTGCTATGTGTCCTGCTTTTCCACACTGTCTGCACACTTGGTCCTTGAACCAACAATCCTTCTGGTCGTGTGTTGTTCTGCCGCAGCGATAACACTTCCCTGTTCCATAGGACATTTCATTGGTGCCATATTCTTGCGGTCTCCGTTGTATCTCTGCAGCACCCCTTGCGGCTGCTTCGTGTGATACTGCCATACTGAAAGCCTTGTCCAGCGTAAGATCCTTTTCTGATAGAAACCGTTTCTGGGTTCCTTCACTTTGAAGCCCACACACAAACTTGTCCCTTAACGTATCTGCTAGTCCCACTCCAAACTGGCAGTGTTTCGATAGCTTGCGCAGTTCCATTAAGTACTCAGCATTGCTTTCGTCTTTGTGTTGGTTCCTTTTATGGAACTTAACTCATTCTGCTATCAGCAGCGGTGTGGGGTTTAAGTGGTCCTGTAGGATTTCTACTATGCTTTCGAAATTCTTATTCACAGGCTACTCTGGGGTTATTAGGTTTCGCAGTAACCCACAAGTTTTTGCACCCATGGAATTTAACAAAACCAGTGCTTTCCTAGCATCTGGCACTTCATTTGCCCTGCAGTACACCTGAATACGTTCCACATATGTCGCCCAATCTTCGACTTCATTGTCGAACGTAGAGATACTGCCACTCTTCGGCATCCCTGGGTGTGATTTAACTGTCAAAAATAGCGTCTCCCGTGCTTTCCCTTCTTCTCCGCTGGCACAAAATGGCATCTCCCGCGCTTTCCTTTCTTCCCGCGCTCGCCCTTCTTCTCCGCTGCGGCTTCTAAAAATGGCGTCTCCCGCGCTCTTCCTTCTTCTCCGCAGCTCAATGGCATCTCCTGCACTCTCCCTTCTTCTCCCCACGGACACTGTTCAGCCCTTGCGCCCAGGCTGCGCTCTGCGTGTTTTTTTTTCTGTGCGCCTTTCCCGTTTCCGCCGCTCGGTCCTGAACCCGGCTGCTGCTTTACCCTCTCTCTCTCCATTTTGTTTTTCCTCGACGCCGCTCAGTTTTCAACCCCCGGCTGCGCCCTGTGCGCTTCACCCTCTATCTTACCCCGTCGACGCTGCTCGGCTTTTTCTCTGCCGTCGGCCGGCTCCAGCTGCTGCTGTCTGGGAAGGGTCTGCGCTGTACCTGGTACCTGTCGTCAGTCTGTTGCTGATCGTCGTGGCTGGGGAACCAAGCCCGGCTCTCCGCAGCCTCCCCTGTGATGTTCACTCTCTGCCGGACGACTGGGCGGTTGCTCGTGGTCGACGCCCGTGTTTCTGGCCTCGACTTTCTTCCACCGCCCTCCCGGAGCGAATCCTCGAAGGGAAATGCAGAGTTGCAGGTAGATTCGAATCGACACTCGTCGCCACTGTTAGATCCGTGATTCTGAGAGTATGATGTTTTTTCAATAACCACACGGATGCTGTAACTTAACAATCAACAGGTATTTACTGGAGTAGGGTAGTCTCAAGACTGGGGGTACAGAGGCATGCTCAAGGCTTATATACAGGTGTGGTCACTGCCGGTACTACAGTATACAGGAGCTGTAAAAGTAGTTCTCTCTTAACGGTACATACACTACAACCCCTCCATTTATTGGAGCTTGCTATGTAAAATCAGGGCGTGCAGCAAGAATCCTCAGTCTCCCTCCCCTTGTTCCCCATTTGCCCACCAGTAGTAATAATCTTTCACTATTTACCCAGAGCAAAGTCCCAAGGTTTCACTCATGCCTTTACTGGCTGCTCCTCTCTCGGCGCCGCTCCCACTCACCATGTTGCTGCTGCTATTCCCGGCTCTGCAGGAAACGCTGGGCCCCATGCCGATCCACCCCACTCCATTCTCCAGTCCACTCTCCCACCCCCCCACACCCCAATCCACCAACCCCCAGTCCCCCTCTGCTCCCACAGGAGCACCAATCACCCTGATGCCCAGTCCCCATTTTCCCTCTCTCCCTCCACCCACACCCCAATCACCCGACAACAATTAACAAGTCTCCCTCTCCCTCCCGCCTGAACCTCAATCTTCCGACTCCCACATTCTAGTCTCCCTCCCTCCCTGAGCCCCTATATCCGACCTCAGTTCCCTGTCACCCTCTCCCACAACCCGGATTCTCTGGCACCCTTTCCCCGACCCCCAGTCCCCTGTTACTCTCCATGACCCCAGTCCCTTGTTACTCTTTCCCAAACCCCCATTCCCCTGTTACTCTCTCCCCCCAGGCCCGAATCTTAGTTATTAAAATCATAGAATTATAGAATTTAAAGAACTGAAGGAAGCCATTCAGTCCATTATGTCTATGCCAGCTCTCTAAAAGACCTATAAATTTAGTCCTATTCCTCTGCCCTTTCTCCATACCCTTTTACATTTTTCTTTTTCAAATATTATTCATTTCCATTTTAAAAGGTATTATGGATTCTACCAGCACTGATAAACAGCACCATAGCACAGTAAGGCAACTTGGATAATCAATATAATTCCAAAAAGCAAGTTCCCGATGTTGGCCGGGTTGTAGGAGGATGGGAACATTTTATGGCAACTCAGAATGTAAAGAAGCTCTTATACACCGACTGCTGACTTGTTACAGAGCAACATTGTCAGATGCCTAACAGCAGGTCACTGGTTCATCCCCTCTAGGAACATAGGAACAGGGGTCGGCCAATCAGCCTCTTGAGCCTGCTCTGCCGTTCAGTTAGATTCATGTTGATCTGCGCCTCAACTCCATTTACCCGCCGTAACTCCATATCCCGTGATACCGAATGGCCTACTCCTGCTCCTATCTTCTATGTATCCTATCTTCTATGTACCCTTTCCTAACAAAAATCTATCGATCTCAGGCTTGAAAGCTCCAATTGTCCCAGCATCCACAGCCTTTTGGTGGAGATAACTCTAGATTTCTACTACCGTTTGTGTGAAAAAGTGTTTCCTGATTTCCCTCCTAAATGGCCTGGTTCTAATTTTAAGTCCCCTCGTTCTTGATTCCTCCACCAGAGGAAATAGTTTCTCTGTATCTACCCTATCGAATCCTTTTAACATTTTAAACACCTCAATCAGATCAACCTCTTAATCTTCTAAACTCAAAGGAATACAAGCCAAGTCTCTGCAACCTATCCTCATAATTTAATCCTCTAAGCCATGGTATCATTTTGGTTAATCTGCACTGCGTCCCCTCCAAGGCCAATATATCCTTTCTGAGCTGTGGTGCCCAAAACTGAATGCAGTGCTCCAGATAGGGTCTGACCAAGACTGTGTACAACTGAAGCATACCTTCCTCCCCTTTGTAATCCAATGTCCTTAAGATAAAGGCCAACATTCCATTAGCCTTTTTGATTGCTTTTTGTACCTGTCTACTAGCTTTAAATGATTTGTGTACTTGGATTCCCAAATCTCTTTGTTGCTCAAAGTGATGGGGGTGGGGGGGGGGGGTGGTGGTGGGGGGCATGTGGGGGTGTTGGTGGATGATAAAAATTACAGCAAAACTCATTGGGGTAGATTTTCCCGAACCTGTCAGGAAGAAGGCGGGACTTCCCCTTTCGGGTTTTTGACCCGCCTACTTTGACGTTCAGCCAATCCGTGCGATTTTCCCTTGATTGACCTTGTTGAGCCCGCCCAGCGGGCTCAGCAGGCCAAATAAGGGCCACCCGGCAACAGGTGACGTCACAGACTGAAACTCCATCTGTCAAGAGTCCTTGACAGATGAAATATCAGTGTTTTACAGCTGTTTGAAGCTGTCAAACACTGACAGTCTGAGTTCTGACATGAGTCATTCTGCACAGACTTGGTTAGAACTCTTACCGGCACTCAAAGCTGAAGGCTGTCACTTTTGACAGATCGCAGCCGTTCAGCTTTCAGTTCCAGCTGAGTGATGCGCTCCCGGCGGCTACAGGAAGAAAGGCTCTGAAGGTAAGTACAGGTAAGTAAAAGTTCTTTACACACTTTAGACACACCAAACACACTTACCTTTATACTCATGCACCCATCACTCACCTGAACACCGACATCGCGACCCCTCCAACTCCTTCAACCCGACGGCCCACCTGCTCTACCTGGCGTGGTTTGGAGCCGTCGGGAAACCCACACGAAACCCCTCAAAATAGGGATTAGGCTAAAAACTGCCTGTTAACAGGCAGTTAATTGGCACTAACCCCTTCCCGCCTGGTTTCGGCGGGTCCCAGTGTGGGGCGGGTACCCGCCGCCCCTGAAACTTACGTGGGGCGGGGTGTTGTGCGGGATGGTGTCGGGACCCCCAAAGTCAGGATTTTCAGCCCCCACCCACCTGAAACCCCGCCCGACGGCTGGGGGAAAATCGGGGCCATTGTGCCTGTGTCAATGCTAACACTTCACTTAAACAGGTGGAGAAAACTAATAAAGGATGATGAGGAAAACAGGAAATGGGAATAATCTGGTTCATCACCATACACCAATAAACTATACAAGATTCTGTCACGTGTTTATTATCTTTTGATAGTTGGACATCTACAGTAGAGGAAGGCAAAAGTTCAGAAGATGCAGAATTTAAGCACCTGTGAATAAGATTTAATAAGATGCATAACTAATATTCTATAAGTTCATTACTTAATTGTATATTTGAGTGAAAAAGAAATCAGTTACTTCACATCAAATGGCAAATTATTCTTGACAATTTTGATCAATCATCACTTTTAAGAAGGAATAGTAAGTCAGCTGGGCAAGTGAGTGAGGGCCTGAGGGAAAAGAGGGACACGGAGGGTAATGTTACAGTCTGATCAATTGGGATCAGCAGTTCTTTTTTTGGTGTCATTGAGAAACAGAAGTGATTTAACATTTCAGCCATTTGAGGCTGATTTAACTGCTGGCATAAGCTGTAGCGATCCTGTCCTACAATAACCAATGCAGTGTTGTTGAAAAAACACTCATAGTTTGGTTTATACTCTTATTCTGATTTTATGCTGTTTCAGCTTAGCCATCTAACATTGCACAGCTTTTATGGGCTTTTTGGCTGTTCTCCAAACCAAAGGATCAGCAGGACACAGACAGAGAAGGAAAGGAAGGTGGAAACTGCAGTTGAAAATAAGTCAAAAATGTGAATTCATGTGCTTCTGATTTTATTAATTAACTATAGTGTTCAATCAGTGAAAGTAAAGCAGAGAGGCTCAATCTGCCTTTAAAACAATCTTTATTATGGCTAAGAGCATGGGACTACAGTGGATTGGAACACAATGCTTTCACCTTTGGGACCTGGGTTAGAATCCAGCCCAGACAGATGGCCTGAACATTTTCTCTGACTGCTGTTTGGGATTGAAGTGAAATGATTTTGGGCAGTTTCATACCAGTTCCCAATGGGTGCTAGTCTACAGCACAAAGCTGCATGTAATTTGGCATTAATTGGAAATCTCTAAGCGTCATTAAGGATACATGTCACAGCAGCAGAAGCAGTTGGAAATAACATAGGGAACTGGATGGATCAGTGGCTTACGCAACTGTCTTTAAACCTCTTGCCAGGATTCAAAGCTTGCCTAAATTGATGGAATGAAAGATTCTCCTCTCCGATGCCTTTAAGAATGAGAATATGGCTAGAATGTTGGATAATGCTTCTCTGTGGCTACCCCAGAATGTATGGCAGAGGGGCAGCTCAGGATGCCAGGGAGAATCTGAAATAATGTTGGTCCATGGCAGAAAAAATATGCTGATAAAGTTAAGGGGAATGAAATTGGATCTATTTGTACCCATTTTCCAAATGGAAACAGGTATACTCTTTTGGTGATGCAGTAAACAAATTAACTGTAACTTAAAACATTAAAGGAAACTTAATAAATTAAATTTAAATTCCATTACCGGGGGTGATAATGCACTCCAGTCCCTGTGGTGCCCACCAGTCGCAGAAGGCCTCGAGCGTGCCAGCGGACATCACGTGCTCCATCTCCTGGGCCACCCGGGCGCGAACGTGGCCACGGAAGAGAGGCAGGTAGTCAGGCGGAACGAGCCCCTCGACCGCCCGTTGCCTGGACCAGTTGATGGTCACTTTGGCCAGGCCCAGGAGCAGTCCCACGAGGAGGTGCCCCGATCTGCCCACTCCCCTCCACACCAGGTGACCAAAGATCAGGAGTGTGGGACTGAAGTGCAGCCAGAAATCCAGGAGCAGCCCCTTCAAATAGTGGAAGAGGGGCTGCAACCTCTCACACTCCGTATATACATGGAAAACAGACTCCTCCAGGCTGCAGAATAGGCAGACGGCCTGGGAGTCCATGAACCTACTTAAAACCATATTGCACGGGACTGCTCCGTGCAACACCCTCCAGGACAAGTCCCCAATAGATAAAGGGAGGACTCCCGCGTAGAGAGCCCTCCATTGGAGACCCGGCCTCCGCCGGACGGCAAGATGGTGCACCAAAGCGTTTCCGGACGGCAGACGAGGATGGCAAAATGGAGGGTGTGCAAGAGCAGCCCGTACAGGAAACCCCTCCGTGCAGAATGATAAGGCACGGAGGGGATTTCCCGGAGATGGCTCAAGTTGTGAGGCGCCGGTTCCTGAGAGGGGTTTTGGGGCTGGGCGCCGATGAGGAATTCTGTCCAAACAGGGGTCAGTTTGGACGGGATCGCCCCACGTACTTGAGCCTCCTCGATACACCTAGTGGAGTCAGGGCTCAGTGCCACTTTCAGCGACTCGATGACTTTGGCCATGAGCCGGACATTGGCCCAGGACAGGTGCTGCGCCAGCTCCTCAAGTGCCAGCCAGCCTGCTCCTCTGCCATCGAGTAGGTCCCCGACTCCGGTTACCTTGCCAGACACAGCCCTGCCCTCCGCCAGCCATCTGAACCTGCGTTAGTGGAGGTGTGGAGTCCTGAGCAGTGGCTCCCGAAGGACAGCCGCCACTCCTGACGGGGGAGAATGCCGTCTGCAGGCGACCTTGTTCCAGACCCATAGCAGTTCCTGGTAGAAGACAGGCAGCTCCCGCAGGCAGGCACGGGTACCCCCCCAGTTTCACAAACAGGAGCTGTGCGTCCTAATTGAGGCCGTGCAGCTGGCGGAAGAAATACGTCGCCAGCGCATACCATCTGGGAAGATCCTTGACGTACAGGTATCTCTGCAGGGTCCGAAGACAGAAAGTCACAGCCTGGGTGCGAAGGCACACCAGCACCTGAGGAAAACTCTACTGATTTTGGGTGATTAGCCAAATAGTCTGTAACTTAATAAAACTTTAAATAAAACTTAACAACTTAAATTGTAAAGAGGTCCAGTTTAGGGGGCCAACCTCCTGTGCCCGAACTGAGTGGAAACATGTCAAGTGCCATATTGGTTCAGGCACTGTAGTGGTGTTACTGGTGGCTGCCTAAAACTGGCGTTAAGACCTCTGACTATGTTAATAGCGGGCCTATCGCTTATTTTAGGAGCAAAACTGGAAATTAGTTTGCCCTATAAACAGCAGGCATTGGGCCTGCTGTATTCAGGATTACCTGGTCTACATGCAGCCTAACCAGTGGTCCTCACCGGACTCAACTTAGGTGCTTGGCCGGCGTCCCAGATAACCGATCTTGCTGCCCACCCATGACTGGTGCTGCAGCTCATCATTCCTATACTAATGAGGCCGGTGAACCAATATGCCATAGTCCTGCTGCTGGCCACATTAGGCGCGAGCAACGTGCGCTGTACCTGAATCATGCCCCAATTCGGGCGCAATCTAACTTCTAGGCCAAGATGTTTTTATAAGTTTTTACCACTCCTCCCCTTCTCAAGGTCTTACCTGATTATTGAGCACTGGCGCCAGTTGATCTCTAGTACTTGAGACAAGTGGGCATTCTTTATGCATGACTCTAGACAGGATATTTGACCACTGGTGGCAACACAACTGAACTTGATCCTGTCCTCACCTAACATCCACCTTCAGTAAAGGTAATTGGATAGTGAGTATCCGGAT
The DNA here is from genome assembly GCF_052327205.1 of Somniosus microcephalus. Classification (NCBI taxonomy): domain Eukaryota; kingdom Metazoa; phylum Chordata; class Chondrichthyes; order Squaliformes; family Somniosidae; genus Somniosus; species Somniosus microcephalus. Next base: position 158,087,163 of record NC_140999.1, read on the forward strand.
CAATTTCATTCCTTCCCAAACCTAGGGACACTGAGGGCAATTATAGTGTCCAATAATGTTGACCTGGCTGTGATTAGATAACTCAGTATAGACCAGGAATTGAATTTAAGGTCTTCCTGAGTTGTAAGTGTTCACTATTCACTCCCTTATCCAGCTGAGCCATTAGGGAAGCCAGTAAGAGGTACTTTATTCAACTCTTTTTAAGTCTTTTTAAGTATTTACACTTCATCTAGGGCCATCCTTTGTTTCTTAACCTGTTCCATTACCATCTCCTTTTGCCTTGAATATCTCTTAATGTCTCTTAATCTCTTCCGCCTTCCATCCTATCACAGACCTTCCCTTTTGATCTTTCATCCCCTCCCCCCTTTCCCAGCTTCTTCACTTGCTTAAAAATCTGTTCCATTTCCTGCTTTTTTCCAGTTCTTCTGAAAGATCATCGACCTGAAACTTTAACTCTGTTTCTCTCTTCACAGATGCTGTCTGACCTGCTGAGTTTCTCCAGCATTTTCTGTTTTTATTTCAGATTTCCAGCATCTGCAGTATTTTCTTTTTGTCTTTTTAAGTCTTTCCTTCTTTCACCATTTAAGGAGTGCATTAATATAATGCGATAAATTATTCATAATATGGCATTTTTAAATCTGACCAACACACTTAGTTATGCCATAGCATAAAATGTCTGTTGTATTGGAAGGAATTGCTGAAGTAATTTTTGTCAAATCCACATTAACTAAAGTCCCAATATTAGTTTTTGTTGTCTAAGAAGGATGAATTCAAAACCATTAAAAAAAAAATCCAATGAATATATAAAGAATTTGCAATTATATCAGTGGCTTTCATGACCTCAAGACTATTATGTCCGTGTATAATTGAGACACGGACTGCAGGAGTTGGTTATAACAGGTCTTTACTGAGTGGAGACAACCTGGAACTACTATGCAAAAGTTACTACACAGGCTTATATACTGGTACTGCAGTATACAGGGGCTGCAGAATATAGTTCCTTCTGCAAAGTACATACACTACAATTCCTCCCCTTTTAGCTAAACAGCACATAACATTTGATTAATAATGAAATAACATATTTACAATTACAGCTGCTAGATAAATTAGTTGAAGTTAAGCAATTATAAGTTCAGTCTTTGAGGAGGCTTCCTGATTCTGTCTGGATAACGCCTCTTTGGGGTATTAGGTTCCTCTGGCAAAGTTGATTCGGGATCAACGTCGTTGTTTGGTTTGTCTGCTTCCAATATCACCAATTCTGAGGTAGATGCAATTGGTACTTCGGGTTCATCACCAGGTGTATCGGATCGTGGTGTGGAATTGACGTTTTCCAGTGACTCTAGAATCTGGTCAGCATGGCGTCTTACAATGCTCTCTCCAACGTCCACGGTATACATTAGAGGTCCTTGCCGTGTACAGATCGTTCCTGGCTGCCATTTCTCTGTGCGGTAGTCCCGGGCCAAAACTGGTTGACCTACCTTAAAACTCCTGGTCGGCCTTTCATTCATATTCTGAAACTGCCTGTTCTCCACATCTCTTCTGATGTTTGGCATAACCAAATCCAAGTGGCATCGTAGTCTTCGATTGAAGAACATCACTGCTGGAGTTTGGTTGGTAACCGCATGTGTCGCATTCCGGTAGGCAAACAAGAAGTTATCCACCTTGTGTTGTAGGGGTATGTCTTCATTACACATTGCCTTGATAGCCTTCTTGAATGTTTGAACGAACCTCTCAGCCAATCCATTGGTGGCTGGATGATATGGGGCGGATGTGTAATGCTTAACACCATTGTTCTTTAAGAACCTCCGGAACTCTTCAGACACAAACTGTGGTCCATTGTCGGAGCAAATCTGTTCAGGCAGCCCATTTCTGGCGAATATGGTTCGTAAGATTGTGATAGTTTTTTCTGTGGTGGTTGAGGACATTTTTATTACCTCTGGCCACTTTGAATGTGCATCCACCGCAATTAAAAACATCGAGTCCATAAATGGACCAGCAAAATCAATGTGTACCCTTTGCCATGGAGATGAGGGCCACTCCCATGGATGTAGAGGGGCTTGTGGTGGGGCGTTTTGGACCTTCTGGCATCCTGTACAGCTCTTGGTCATCTCTTCGATTTCTCTATCGATTCCCGGCCACCACACAAACGCTCTGGCTAAGTTCTTCATTTTTACCCCTCCCAGATGACCCTCATGAAGCTCATTGAGCACTCTATCCTTCAATTTGGGTGGAATTACTACTCTGGATCCACACATCAAAGTTCCTCTGCACACTGACAGCTGTTCTCTTCTCGGCGAGAATGCTGGCAGCAGTGGTTCGCCATGTGCTGGCCATCCCTTCACCGTTAAATCATAGACCCAGGAGAGTGTCGGGTCATTTCGTGTTTCCTTTTCTATGTTTGCATTCGTCACAGGGAGACATTCGACTATGGTCGAGTGGAATATCTCCACTGGATCGACTGCAGGTGCTTCTTCCACCATCGGCAACGGTAGGCGCGACAATCCATCAGCATTCCCATGCTGTTTAGTTCCTTTGTACTCGATGTCATATTGGTGTGCCCCTAGGAAAAGGGACCACCTCTGTAGCCGTTGTGCTGTCATTATCGGGACGCCCTTCTGAGGGTTGAAAATGGAGACAAGAGGTTGATGATCAGTTAGTAGAGTAAATTTCTGACCGTGCAGGTAGTGATTGAACTTCTTCACCCCCCACACCAGGCTGAGGGCCTCTCTGTCAATCTGGGCGTAGTTACGCTCGGCTGAAGTTAACGAGCGTGACGCCAAAGCTATCGGCCTCTCTGAACCATCAAGGAATTTATGTGGCAGTACCGCTCCAATGCCGTAGGGAGACGCATCACACGCCAGTCTTATCGGTAGTGATGGGTTGTAGTGAGCCAATACTTCTCTTGAAGTGATTAGATCCTTACTCTTCTGAAAGGCCCGCTTACATTCATCGCTCCATTTCCATGCTACTCCCGTTTGTAGTAGGGCATTCAGTGGGTGCAGAATTGTGGACAAATTCAGCAAAAACTTATGGTAGTAATTCACCAATCCGAGGAATGACCTCAGTTGCGACACATTTTCAGGCGCTGGAGCCTTAACTACCGCTTCAATTTTGTCAGGGGACTTATGTAACCCCTCTTCATCAATCACGTGGCCACAATACAATATCTGTTTCTTAAAAAACTCGCACTTGGGGCGATTGGCTCGTAGCCCATGTTCTCTTAGTCTAGTGAGCACCTGCTCTAGGTTGGCAAGGTGTTCACTGTCATCTTCACCTGTCACTAGGATGTCGTCCAAGTAACACTGAGTCCCAGGAATCCCTTGCAGGACTTGTTCCATCGCTCTTTGCCATATCGCCGGAGCTGATGCTACTCCGAATACCAGTCGATTATACTGGTAAAGACCTTTGTGAGTGTTTATCGTGAGATACTTCCTAGAGGATTCTTCAACCTCCATCTGCAAATATGCTTGTGCTAGGTCAATTTTTGTAAAACGCTTCCCTCCAGATAGTGAGGCGAAAATATCTTCTATCCTCGGGAGAGGATATTGTACTGTGCGAAGGACTGGGTTCACCGTCACCTTGAAGTCCCCACAGATGCGAACCTTCCTTGGCTCCTCAGACTTATTGTTTAACGTTTTCTTCATGACAGGAACGATGGGTGTCGCCCACTCGCTCCAGTCTACCTTAGATAACACGCCTGCATTCTCCAGATTCTCCAGCTCTGCCTCGAAGGCTGGGCGAATTGCATATGGTACCGGTCTTGCTTTGAAAAACTTGGGAATTGCATTCTCTTCTATTTTTATCGAGGCGGTTACGCCTTTAAGAGTTCCCAGTTCTTGTTGAAATACCTCTTTGGCATTAGCTAAGATTGTTGACAATCGTCCAGGAGTGACGTCGTCATCCTTTTTACCAGCCACCGTCAGTGCCTGAATGGAGTGCCAGTCTAAACTTATCTTTCTGATCCATTCACGCCCCAATAACGGTGGTCCACCATCTTGCAGTATGTACAGATACAATTTCTATATTTCCTTGCCGTTGTATTCGACAGGCACCCTTATTTTCCCTCTGGGGTATACTTTTTGCCCCATATACGTCTTCAAGACAATGGATGTCTCTTTCAAGGGTATGTGTGAGAATAGCCGCTCATAGTCTCGTCGATTCATGACGGTCAGAGCTGATCCTGTATCCAATTCCATTTTGACTTGGGACCCTGCTATCGTGAGGGTGACCCAAATGGTTCGGTGATCCTCTTTTGCGATTATGTTGTGAAGTTTGAGACAGCTTAGTCTTTTGTTCCCGGATTCACTATCGCTCATCTGGTCTTCGGGACTACTGTCCGTCATCTTTTGTACTTTCCTGTACTGTTCCTTAGTAGCCTTTTTGTTGTCGTTAGTCTTCTTCCCAGACCTGCAAACTCGTGCAATGTGTCCCATCTTTCCGCATTGCCTGCATATTTTGTCCTTGGACCAGCAGTCCTTCTGGTCATGGGTTGTTCTGCCGCAGCGATAACATTTTTCAAATCCCCGTGTCATTTCGTGGGTGCCGTATTCCTGTGGCTTTTGCTGTATTTCCGCAGCTCCCCTTGCTGCTGCTTCGTATGATACTGCCACGCTGAAAGCCTTGTCTAGCATCAGCTCTTTCTCTGAGAGTAACCTCTTCTGGGTTCCTTCACTCAGGAGTCCACAGACAAATTTGTCCCGTAGGGTATCTGCCAGTCCTGCTCCGAACTGGCAGTGCTTTGATAGCTTGCGTAGTTCTGTAAGGTAATCAGCATTGCTCTCATCTTTATGCTGATTTCTCCTGTGGAATTTAAATCTTTCTGCTATCAGCAGCGGTGTAGGATTTAGGTGTTCCTGTAGGATATCAACAATTTCGTTAAAACTCTTTGCCTTCGGTTTGGCTGGAGTAATCAGGTTCCGCAACAGGCCGTACGTTCTTGTGCCCATTAAGTTTAGTAGTACCAATGCCTTTTTCTCATCGGCTACTTCGTTTGCCTCGCGATATACCTCGACTCTTTCCACATACGTGGCCCAGTCTTCTATTGCATTATCGAAGGCAGTGATATTGCCAGTCTTCAGCATCTTGGAAATCTAAGATGGCGCCTCCCGCGCTTTGCCTTCTTCCCCGATTTAACAAAATGGCGCCTCCTTCTTCTCGGGTCTGTACGCTGCCCGGCTTCGTAGCACCGGCTGCGCCCTGTGTGCTCCACCCTCTCTCGCTCCTCTTCCCGACAACGCTGCTCGGCCCCGTTGAAAAGCCACCCGATCGAGCTCTAGACCGCCGCAGCCCAGGAAGGATCAGTGTACTACCTGCCACCAGCCCGATTAGCTGAAACACCATCGACAGGATAACCAAGCCCCGCTCTCGACAGCCTCTCCTGCAAATCTTCAACTCCGATGAATCAGAGGCAGATGCCCACGGCCGACGCCCGTTTCTTCTGTTCGTTTATTTATTTATTTATTCTTTCTTCCTTCTGGCCTCGACCTCTGATAACTTCGCTTCAGGGATGGATCCCCATGAGGTGGTGCAGACTGTAGGTAAGTTCGGATCTGCTCGTCGCCAGTATTATGTCCATGTATAATTGAGACACGGACTGCAGGAGTTGGTTATAACTGGTCTTTACTGAGTGGAGACAACCTGGAACTACTATGCAAAAGTTACTATACAGGCTTATATACAGGGGTGGTCACTACTGGTACTGCAGTATACAGGGGCTGCAGAATATAGTTCCTTCTGCAAAGTACATACACTACAAAGACGTCCCAAAGCACTTCACAGCCAATGAAGTACTTTTGAAGTGTATTCACTGTTGTAATGTAGGGAGATGTGGCAGACAAGTTGTACACAGCGAGGTCCCACAAACAGCAATGAGCTAATGACCAAATCTGTTTTAGTGACGTTGTTTGAGGGATAAATGTTGGCCAGGACACCAAGAGATCACATCTGCTGTTCTTCAAATAGTGCCATGAGATCTTTTGCATCCAGCTGAGAGCACAGACAGGACCTTGGTCCAACATTTCACCTAAAAGACACATCTCTGACAGTGCAGCACTCCCTCACTGCTGCCTTGAAGTGTTAACCTAGATTATGTGCTCAAGTACTTGGAGTGGGGTTTGAACCCATGAATTTCTGCCTGAGAGGAGAGAGTGCTACCACTGAGTCAAGGCTGACACCAATCAATATACACTGCTCCACATAATTTTTAATGATGCTTGAAAGAGTTCACTGTTATGACATCCCACTGTGCATGTGATTGAGACTAATAATAACTGTAAGATCACATCTACATGGATAACATTTGATGAAATGTTAGATTAATAGATACAAAAAGTCACATTTGAACTTCAGGGAATTCTCCCTACAATAACAGTCAAATTGGAAAAAAAATGTCATCATTGATTTACACCAGCCGCACAAATGAGAAAATGGAACATTTATGAGATTGTTGGCTCAGCAATGAGGATTGACAACAACGTCATTCCAACAAGATGACATTGGAGCTGCTTGTTCTTTGCTTGAATGATGTACCCTATAGTGTGTCATCAAGGCAACATAGAACAAATATTTCTCCTAATCCCATTGCGAAATTCAAAATTAATGCAACACTGATAAAGAAGTTAGAGAGCTCACATAAATTTATTTAGCATTGTTCTAAAATATTTTTGAAATTTATTGTAATGAAAGGAAAAAATAGATTTAAACTGTCATGTACCAAATTCATACATTTTGTGTACACACAGAGCATACAGAAATCCAACTTACACACTAACCGACATGGGTTTTCCTTTTAATTAATCTAGGACATGGGCTAGCTATCAGTAACCACAAGCAACTTAAATGGCTATGCTCATTTTCAAAATTGAATTTGCCGACAGTTTGCGTATGGCATTGAGATAGGCTATTTGTAAAGAGTAAAGTATTAGAATTTCAGCACAAAGTATTTTAAAATCCTTAAATGGCCACAATTTTCAATCAGAAAATATTGAAATGTTACACTCTATATAGTACTAGTCAATGTTATAGCACATCTCATTGACCTAATCAAGTTTGGTAGATTTAATTGAATGAACAACTTGAATAACCTCTCAGAGTATGACAGAGATCTATTATAGATGTTAGAATTTCCTATTAATATAAATGTTCCCATGGGAAATAAACCATGCTTGACCACGGCATACAACATTCAATTTGACTTCAGTTCACCGTGAATGCATGGGGAATACATTATAGATTGTAGTTAGATTCCGGGTTTACCCTATAACTGATTAAACAGCTGGTAACATCATTTTAGCCCTGCATTTTATCGCTAATTTTGCCCTTTTATTTTCCCTCTGTGGCTGATGACGTGCAGGATAATATGGCCTGTGGAATGGGCATGGATAAGCTAACTTATATTGGTTGCAATTTTTTTTCTTGGGATATGGATGACATTGGCAAGGTAACATTTATTGCCCATCCTTAGTTGCCCTGAGGACATTAGAGTCAACCACATAATGTGAGACTGGAATCACATGTAGGCCAGACCAGGTAGGAATAACAGGTTAATTTCCCTGAAGGATATTAGTGAACCAGTTTACTTTAACAAAAATCCAGCAGCTTTCATGGTCATTGTTTCCTAGTACCTGCCCACAAATGACCAGATTTATTGAATTACAATTTTACAATTTACTGTAGTAGGATTTGAACTCTCAGTTTCTAACTACTACACTATCATACCCTTGTAGTCATTAGGATCATGGTAATTATTGATTGATGTTATGGTTGTCTACACAGTACCTGTTTTTTTCCCTACCATTTATTTTTGTTAGTAACGGTCATTTTCAAATGGTTTTTACTTCCTCCTTTTTGATTAAATCTGTCAAAGTTTTCACCTTTTCATATTTTGCCATTTGTTTTCTTTTAAAGAGATTGCTCTGAGAATGCATTAGGGTACTCAGTCTGGTGCCATCCTTATGAAATAGCCAAGCTATGCAAACCTCTTCTGTTTTTATCATGTTTGAAAGGAACCATTGATTTCACCCAAGAAGATCTCATTGTTACTTATGCGATCCTTCCAGCCTATACCTAGGATTGCTGTTGTGACATGAAGACATTATTTTGTCTTCTTTTGTTGATATGTCCCGTATAGAAAGGTTGCCCAGATAATTACAAGTGGAGATCACCAAAATGAAGAATGATCTTTTTTCTTCATCTTGGATCATTGAAAACAACACTGATCTTATCAATTAGGTGGTTGAACTTTGTTATTAAACAGCCATCTGCAGTGATAATATGAGTCTGAGTTAGGTATTCTGGTAAACATGCAGTACATTTACCAAATGCCTGATTACCAGAAAGAATCTTGCAGACCAACAGGACAAAGACTAAATTAAGAAAAAAATCATTTAATGACGAATTGGTGTTGTTAAAAAAAGTATTGGGCATAGATAAGAATTTGGTGGAAATGGTAGGCAGGTTATCAAGTAGACCTAATACAAAAGCAAAATACTGCGGATGCTGGAAATCTGAAATAAAAGGAGAAATTGCTGGAAATACTCAGCCAGTCAGGCACCATCTGTGGAGAAAGAAACAAAGTTAATATTAATGGGCCAGAAATTCAGGTCTCCACGGGCGAGTACGCACTGTGTACTCACGCGTAGGGCCAACAGAAGTGCCGGTTTCGTGCATGCACTGTGCAGGCGCTGGAAACTTGAACTTCCGTTCCCTTGAAGGAAGGGATTCACAGGTCAAACGCGTGCACCAGAGAGGCAGCGCGTACGCCTGGAACTTCCGATTTTTTTTACAGGTTTCTCCGTGCGGGTAAGTCCCTAGCAGCTGCGCGTGAAAAAAGCAGTCGCAAGGCCTGCTTATAACAAGGTAAGAGGTTAATTAAGTAAAATTAAAACATTTTTTCCACAGGTTTATCACTTTTAAATACTTTAAAGAAACATAAGTTTATTTTTAGTCCCGTTAAAAACTTTAATTAATTTTTTCAAAAATTTAAATTTTTCTTTAAAATAGTTAATTTATGTAATTTATAGTTATTTTAAAAATGTGATTAAAAAAAAAATTGTTTGAAGTTTTACTTAGGTTTTTTGGGCCGATCTCTATTCATAGATTTGACAGGTCTTCCTGTCAAATCTATGAATAGAGATTCCCTGCTCTGATTGGCTCCCCATGGCTCACGTGATCCCAGGGGATGCTGCGAACTAACTTCGCCGCTGGGATACAGAAGCACTACACACCGGCAGCTGGAGGAGGCCCAGGATCGGAATCCCACGCGGCCCCACAGCACAACGGCAGGCCCGCTATGTAAGTGCAGGTCAGGGGCTTATGCCCGTGGGAAGCCTCCGACCCAAATTTCTGGCCCAATGTTTCAGGTTGATGACCTTTCGTTTCTGTTTCTCTCTCCACAGATGCTACCTGACCTGCTGAGTATTTCCAGCAATTTCTGTTTTTATATCAAGTAGACTTGTTCAGGGAGTTCTGGTCAACACTCCTTCTTGTCACAGTGGTCAACCTTATAAGCAAGGAATTAGTTCTTCAATTGATAGTGACAACAGCAGAAGGGGATGAATTCAATCAGTTCTCAGTGATGCATGGACTCACTCTAAGTTAACTCCAGAAATAATTTAAAACAAGCAGCTGCAGAATCTGACCAGGTTTTGGAGCTGACACCTTACAAAACATCAAATGCGTTGCCAGATGTATAGAGATTAACAATTTCAACTCAGATCTACTTTACTGTGTGTAAACAAGTCAACTTGAATTAAACATTTGTTAATATAAAACAAAAGGTACTTTTGGCATATGTTCTGGATCTCATTTGTAGATAGAATTCATTGTCATATAAAATCTGCAGCTTGCACAATACAGTGAGTTTTTAATTACCATATTGTGATTTTTGCCATTTAGTTATTCAAATTTCTTCCACTTCATATATGTTTGTAAATTTCCTTTTCCTTGTGCAAGTTAGAGATTAAAAGGTGATCTCGATGGATGGTACTTACTGTTACCCTGAGAGTTTCAGTCCTATTCAAGGGCCACCATGAGTGGTGCCGTAACTCTGATGAGATATCTAATAGAGATTGCATTGATTTTCCTGGTGTGTTAAAAATATCATAGTTCTCTTTGGCAAAATATTGAAGTATAATAATATCCTGGCCAACATTACCCTGTCAATCTTTTTTTTCCCTTACCCGGTTTAAAGACTTTGAATGGATGCTTGAACTCTAGATCATAGACACTGCTGAGCGCAACCTGCTCTCCTTATATCACATAGTTATAGAGAAGTGAATAAACAAAGGTTGTGTAAGCAAGTATCCATTCATAGATGTGCAAAAGGCATTAGTTTAGGCCCATCATGCCTGATTGTCATTCACCAGCCATAACTCATTTAACAAATTAAAAGCAAAAATGTGAAATTTCAAAGGAAAATAATTTTGTTTGACAGGTGTTTGCATTCATATGGGAAACAGATGCTAATAACTTTCTCCCTTATAGGTCATTACCAATCAGTAGCTAATTTTTCCTTAATGTACTAGTCTGTCAATATCCAATTTTCTTTTTAGACTCTGAAAGTTCCCCTGTCAATCAACCATTGCTTCAGGCAATTGGAAGCAACTGAAGCCCCTGAGGGAGCGAGAATTTCAAATTAGTTTTAAATCAGAATTTAGAATATTCATGTTTTCAAACTTCTAACAGTACAATGTTTTTTATCTGGCCTGATAAATATCTCTGTGAGGTTTCAAGGTCTTTAGCTGAGCTTTCCTACTAATCTTTCACATAGTTTGGGCAACCAAAACAATCTCTGGAGGGATGCAGCAGACGCAGGCTTGAAATTCAGAAACCAAGGCAGTTAATTAATGAACAGACCAAAGGGATTCATTTTAAATAAAGGTGATGATCTGTATTTCTGATGCAGACGCAGAACTACATTTCATGAATTTCATAAAATGCTTTGTCAAATTTCCAGTGCAGTTATTTATTGAAAACACCATTGTTCCTGGCCCTCTCTTAAAATGTTTAACAATTTTTTTTAATGATAGGTAAATTTGCTATGAAAGATATATAGGCCTGAATTTTGCCGGTGCTCAGAGTGCAGGTTTGGAGGCGGGTCCGCTGTCAAAATCACAAAGATTGACAGCGGGTCAGTATCCCACTGTAAACCCACCTCCTTGTCAGTTTCCTAAGTGTTGGGTCTGTCATCCCTGAACAGACCCGACACCAAGTGGCAGGTCAGCCAATTTAGATAGTTAAAAGCTTATTAAAAGGTAGTTAAGAACCATTTTCCCATGTACTTACCATTTTACAAGGTTTTCAACGAGGTTCCCGGTGAGCAGCTATCACGTCAGGTAAGTAAGTTGGGTTCCCAATGACTGTGGATTGCTGTGAATAGGTGAAAGCTGCAAAAGTGGTATAAAACCTACCATTTCACAGCTGTTCACTTCCCAATCTTAGAAGCTAGAACATTAATGATTTAGAACCCACTTTTGAACTTTATGCACTTTTGAAGTGTTTGCAGTAATCTCTCTATCCACTGTCACCTCCTTGGAGCAAGCTCTCTCACCATTGACAGATTACTTCTGTCATCTCAACTTCACCTGCCATCTATTCCATCAGCATCGGTGCCCTAGGAAAAAAATCTCACCTTGGTCCTCAGAATCCCAACACAATCAGCCCCAACACCAGCATCACCGGGCACACCAGCAGCACCAACATCCACACCAACCTTCTCCGCAATCAACTGATGCTGCACTGGACACAGAGCAACATTACCCATCCACATTGTCGCCCGGGATGCCAGCGATGGCCTCACCATGTCCAGTTTTGCTTCACTCAACACTGTACACCCTGGCTGGCACATGATGCGCCAGGTTGGCACCACCCCGCACCAGCACCATAAAGCATCCCTACAATGCCCAAGCCATTCCTTTCACACTCATCACCATTAGGGTTGGGGTGGGATGTTATGTCTCACCACTAACACTTTCAAAGGTGCACACAAATCTGTCCAAAAAGGCAAAGTGGTGACAATAAGGATTTCAATGCTTGACAACACATTAACAGGAAGTTTACATGAACATTGGCTAAAACATTCAAGTGTCTACCCTTGTGTGTTGTTAGTTGATATGATTGGACTAGGATGAGGGTGAGTGTGAGGGGTGGCTTGTGAGATGGGGATGTGATAATGTAGATAGAGAAGGATGGGTGGAGGTGCAAGGTAAGTTGGTGTGAGTAAGGATGTGCAGGAGTAGGGTAGGGAAGGCAGAGTGATGGGGATGTGATGAGTGACACAGCAGGATGAGGTTGAGTGTGGCTTTGCAGTAACATTTCGTGATCTACTGAGATCATTGAAAGGTTTGTGCCATTGCAGCCTGGTCCTCCTGACGACATCCCTGCTTGTGTCTTCCTGTGCAATGGGCAAACAGGCTGCATTGGTGTCCTGGGGAGTTGTCTTCCATCCATTGGAAAGAAAGGGAACCTCCCTGCTTGCTGTGACTCTCTCCATAAGCATATGGAGTAAGTCATGCGAAAGCCTGGGTGCAACCGTGCACCTTTGTGCAGTACTTGTCAGTGTTTGCAGCACCTCAATGCTGCAGAACACTGACAGCAGAACTGTCAAAATCAATTTGGACATGGCCCCTTTAAGAAAATCATCAAATGACATAATCAGACCTGCTTCCTATTAATTGGCCGGGAACCTCTCAGGGCGGGATTAAGAAGCCCAATTAACGTAAAATCTTGGGGGCCGGGATCGAGACAGATGCAAGGTCCCCACATGCCTCGGACCCACCGAGGTTGGAAAAATCCAGCCCATAATGTCAACGGAACAGGTCATTCTATGAATTTATTTGTTCTTAATTATTTCTTGTAAAACTTAATAAAGATTATGTTGGAGCTACTGAGGAACTTATTTTGGTGACTGAATTTAAATGTTTGATTGTAGATAGTCAAAAGGGGGAAAATTCAAATTGGATGAAAACTGTGTTAAAGCCCGTGATAATTATACAGTTCAACTATATCTCAAAGCCTTTTATTTTTTACATCACAAACCTTAAGGTGCAGACAGGAACTTATAAATCTATGTGCAAAGCCTACTAGTCATCAGGAGAACCAAACTGTACTCTAGGTTTTAGTACAATAAGGGCTGATTTTTAATGTTGACAGCGACGGAAAGAAGGTACTGTAGTAGAGGGATCAGCCACCTGTTATACACCCTCCGTGAATTTCCATTTCCATTGGGGTACAGGAAAGGGAAGGACTTGCATTTCTATCACACCTTTCATGACCACAGGACGTCCCAAAGCACTTTACAGCCAATGAAGTACTTTTAGAAGTGTAGTCACTGTTGTAATGTAGGAAACACAGCAGCCAATTTGCACACAAATTCCCACAACCAGCTATGTGATAAGGACCAGATGATCTGTTTTTTAGTAGTTTAACTTTCGGGGTGGCTGGCTGTGGAGCACACTGGCCGGCTGCCCGATAGCGGCAGCGGGAGGCCAATCATTTTGAGGATTGAGCTGCATTAGCATTGCTGCTGGTGGGCTGCGAGCATCAAACAGGCATCTTGCTGCAGCTCGCTGACACGGAGCTGGCCCAATATTGAGCAGCCTGGAGGCTAGCTGGCTCAGAGCCAAAGTAGGTCCAGGGGGAGCAATTGCGGGGTGGGGAGAGGGGACCCCGGGGCCGTAGTGACCCACATTAGTCTTGTGAAGCCTGAAGGAGTGCTTCTACTCCTCCTGGCCCAACAAAAATCATTTTAAACTCACCCTTTTTGGTCCTCTTCAGCTGTACCGGCAGGTAAAACGGGGCACAGAATGCAGGTCACACACTCCACCCAACTATCTCCCAAAATGCTAACTGGAGTCGAATGTATGTAATAGGACACCAATTTGCATATTAAATAGGCCTACTGCCTGAAACAGGAGGGCGCTCCAGCTAACAAGTGGTAGGCTGCTTTCAGGATGGTGTCAGCCGGATCAGGAGCATGAACATGACAGTAGGTTATTGGCCATGATTTTTGGAGCATCCATTTGACTTTAAGGGAAAGGAAAATCAGCCAATGTGTATAAACCAGCAATCAATCCGCTACTGACCATTTCCCACCACCAAGAAGAGTTAAAATCAGCCCCATAGTGCCCATTTCTTAATATTAGCTTCACACACTATTATCGCAATTCTCTTACATTATTGTTTAGGTGGAACATGTACAGTTATTAGATAATCACTCAGGCTGTACAGCATTCAGTCTGTAGCACACTCAAGACCGCCTACGGCCCAAGCACTAGAGGTCCTACCCCACTGTGGGCCAAGAACGGAGAGGTACTCATCAAGGACAGGGAGGCAGTCAGTGCCTGCTGGAAGGAGTACTTCGACGATCTCCTTAACCGAGACTCTGGGCTGGATTTTAATACTGGAGGCGTGTAGGAGGTGGGACTACAACTTTCGGGGTTGTAGTCCCGCCTCCATCGAGTTGTGGCCAACCCACTCGATTTTCACTTGATTGATCTTGTTGAGCCTGCCCAACGGGCTCAGCAGGACAATTAAGGGCCACCCGGCAACAGGTGACGTCATAGATTGACATTTCATCTGTCAAGAGCTTTTGACAGATGAAATATCAGCGTTTGATAGCTCTTTGAAGCTGTCAAACACTGACAATCTGTACTCCAAGTTAATTCCTTCCTCTCAGGCTGATTTAGAGATCTCTCCAGAACAGAAAGCTGAATGCTGCAACTTATGACAGCTCGCATCCATTCTGCTTTCTGTGCCGGTGAGATGAGGGACTCCCGAGACCTGAAGGAAGGAAGGCTGTAAAGGTAAGAAAAGGTAAGTAAAACTTCTTTAAACACTTTACACACACCAAACACACTTACCTCTGCACTCATGCACCCATCACTCACCTGAACAACGGACTTCTGTAACCCTCCAAGCCCTTCAGCCCGACGGTCCGCCTCACTAATTTGGCGTGTTTTGGAACCATCGGGAATCCCACACTTCAGGAATAAAAATAGGGATTAAGCTAAAAACTGCCTGTTAACTACCTGTTAACAGGCAGTTAATTGGCACTAATCCCCTTCCCACCTCAGGGAGGCGGCTCCCAGCACAGGTCGGGTATCCGCCTCCTATGAAACTGGCATGGAGGCGGGTTGGGGGAGGGATGGGTTCGTGCCCCCTGATTTTGAGATTTTAACACCCCACACGCCTCCAATTCCGCCTCCACGGCCCAATGAAAATCCTGCTTGTAGTGTATGTAACTGTTCTACCTTTAAGAGAACTATTGTATGTAACCGTACACCTTTAAGAGAACTATTTTAGGTGTGGCACTACTTTATCTTGGCTGCTGTATACTGTAATACCGACGGTGACCACACCGGTATATAAGTGCTGTGTCAGGATTTATTGGGCAGATTCGCCCTGACCTTCGAATAGTAAAGTCCTGTTTAAGTTACTCTTGTAGTCTGTGTATTAGTTCGCTATACAACCCACAGACTTTACACTGCCCTCTGTCTTCGATGCGAGTGTCCTCAACTCCATCCCACAGCATGATACCCGCCACCATCTCAGCACAACCCCAGCCCAGCATGAGGTTGAAAAGGCCATCCGACAACTGAAAAACAACAAGGCCTCAGGAACAGATGGAATCCCTGCCGAGGCGCTAAAGCATGGCGGAGAAGCACTACTGACGCGAATTCATGAACTTATTTCTCTTATCTGGAAAGAGGAGAGCATGCCAGGGGATCTCAGAGATGCCGTAATTGTGACCATCTTCAAGAAAGGTGACAAGGCCAATTGTGGTAATTACAGAAGAGTTTCCCTGCTGTCTGTCACAGGGAAAGTCATCGCAAGAATCCTCCTCAATTGCCTTCCCCAGTGGCTGAAGTGCTCCTCCCAGAGTCACAATGCGGATTCCGCCCACTAAGGAGCACAATGGACTTGATCTTCACCACACGCCAATTACAAGAGAAATGCAGGGAACAGCACCAACTGCTGTACATGGCCTTTGACCTCACAATGGCCTTTGACACTGTCAACCATGAGGGATTATGGAGAGTCCTTCTCAAATTCGGCTGCCCTCAAAGGTTTGTCACCGTCCTCCACCTGTTTCACGAAGACATGCAAGCCGTGATCCTGACCAACGGTTCCACCACAGACCCAATTCATGTACAGACCAGGGTCAAGCAAGGCTGTGTCATCGCACCAACGCTCTTCTCGATCTTCCTTGCTGCAATGCTCCATCTCACCCTCAGTAAGCTCCCCGCTGGAGTGGAGCTAATTTACATGACAAACGGGAAACTGTTCAACCTCCGTCACCTCCAGTCCAGATCCAAGGTCGTCCCTTCCTCTGTTGTCGAATTACAGTATGCAGACGACGCTTGCGTCTGCGCACACTTGGAGGTCGAACTCCAAACCATCGTTAACACCTTCACTGAAGCGTGCGAGAGCATGGGCCTTACACTAAACATCTGTAAGACAAAGGTCCTCTGCCAACCTGCCCCCGCCACACTGCACTGCCCCCCGATTATCAAAATCCATGACAAGGCCTTGGACAACATGGAGCACTTTCCATACCTCGGGAGCCTACTGTCAACAAGAGCAGACGTTGATGACGAAGTCCAACACCGCCTTCAGTGTGCCAGTGCAGCCTTCGGTCGCCTGAGGAAGAGAGTGTTTGAAGACCAGGACCTCAAACCCGGCACCAAGCTCATGGTCTACAGAGCAGTAGTAATACCCGCCCTCCTCTATGCCTCAGAGACATGGACCATGTATAACAGGCGCCTCAAAGTACTGGAGAGGTACCACCAATGCTGCCTCCGCAAGATCCGGCAAATCCATTGGCAGGATAGGCGCACCAACATCAGTGTTCTCGCTCAGGCCAACATCCCCAGCATCGAAGCTTTGACCATGCTCGATCAGCTCCGATGGACGGGTCACATCGTCCGCATGCCCGATACGCGACTCCCAAAACAAGTGCTCTACTCGGAGCTCTGACACGGCAAAAGAGCCCCAGGTGGGCAGAGGAAACGCTTCAAGGACACCCTCAAAGCCTCCTTGAAAAAGTGCAATATCCCCACCGACACCTGGGAATCCCTGGCCTCAAACCGTACAAAGTGAAGGCGAAGCATCCGGGAAGGCGCCGAATGCCTCGAGTCTCTTTGCTGGAAGCAAGCGGAAGCCAAGCGCAAACAGCGGAAGGAGTGCACGTCAACCCATGCACCCCACCCACCCGCCCCTTCAACCACCGTCTGCCCCACCTGTGACAGAGACTATAGGTCCTGCATTGGACTCATCAGTCTCCTGAAAACTCATTTTTAACGTGGAAGCAAGTTATCTTTGAAGAAGAAGAAAAAGAATTCAGTCTGTACTGAATGACTTTGCTGCTAACTATTTTGCAGGTCACATGGCAGAGTGGCAGCATGAAAGGAGATCCTTTGAACCAGTTGATCATTTTGTTTTGGTTATCTAACTGAGGCGGAGGTCACAGAACACAGGGAATAGTTCAACAAGCATCAAACAAGATTAAAAGAAAAGTTTTCTTTGACAGATGACACAGGTAAAAATCACACCTTATGGGACTGAAAAAAGTATAGCAAACTAATTAAAACAACGATGATAAACTCTGGTATGGAAAGTAACATCAGTTATAGAAATTGTTTTATCACTTTGATGCAATTTGGGTTTATTGAACAGTTTGATGATAATTGCCTTAGGGAGATCGGGGCCCCGAAATTCCTGTGGATCAGTAGGGCATAAACTCGGCAGATTAACCAGGGAGGGGTCAGAATTTGGGAAGAGGATCTGCAAATTTTATCTTCCACCAAATATTTTGCTGGAAGTGAGGGAGGATGTAAGATATGACCAGCAAAGCAAATGTGCAGCCTTGCAAAAGATGGGTTTAGGCCAGGATGGCGCGTCAGTCATAAATTCCATCATTCCTGCCCTACGGACAGAGCATCTAACTTATGCCACTATAAAATAGATGTATCTTACAACGCAGCTGAGGAAGGCTGTTGCCCGAATCTTAAAGGTGGTGTTTCATTGTGCTTAGTTGTGTATTGTGCAGCATCTAATGTTCACTCCTCATCTAATCTATTTATATCTCCCTGAGTATCTCTATCTGGGCTGGTGAGTGAGAGAGTGAATAACCATGTCTGCAAATTTCCACTGCCTGTCCCTGTAATTGAGGTAACAACAGAAAATGCTGGAAAAACTCAGCAAGTCAGGCAACATCCGTGGAGAGAAATTTGAGTTGACGTTTCGGGTTTGACCCTTCTTCAAAACTGGAGAGAAAAGGAACTGGATCGAAGGAAGGCTGAGTTTTTCCAGCATTTTCTGTTGTTATTTCGGATTTCCAACATCTGCAGTATTTTGCTATCGTACCTGTAATTGAGGGTCTTGATATTGGATCATTTCCTCTCTCTGCTTCCAGTTCCTGTGAAGAGAAATTGCTTAATACAAATGGCCTCTCACCTGAAACAGGCGGGTTCTCTGGTAGCCCATTTCAGGACCATACCCAAGATGATGGCAGCTGGAGTTTCAATGCAAACGGGGAGCAAGTGACCCGACGCCATTTTTGAGCCACTACCACCCTGTTTATGCCAGCAGATGGAGTTAAATCTGCTCTTTTGTCTTCAAATGAGGTGGAATCAAAAAGCTTTGATTCATAGAATCATACAGCACAGAAGGAGGCCTTTTGGCCCATCGTGCCTGTGTCGGCTCTTTGAAAGAGCTATCCAATTAGTCCCACTCCCTTGTCCTTTCTCCATAGCCCTGAAAATTTTCCCCCTTCAAGTATTTATCCAATTCCTTTTTGAAAGTTATTATTGAATCTGCTTCCACCACCCTTTCAGGCAGTGCATTCATGACCATAACAATTTGCTGGTAAAGAAAAATGCTCCTTATCTTGCCTCTGCTCCTTTTTCCAATTATTTTAAATCTGTGTCCTTTAGTTACTTACCCTTCTGCCACTGGAAACACTTTCTCCTTATTTGCTCTATTAAAACCCTTCATGATTTTGAACACCTCATTAAATCTCCCCTTAATCTTCCCTGCTCTAAGGAGAACAACCCCATTCTATGATTCTATGGTTATAAAGAGAGGCTGGAGAAGCTGGGGCTTTTTTTGGTTGTTTATACCAGTCATCACAGACATTCATTTCCCAGATTTTTGCGTTTGTGTCGTGTACCAACTAACTGCTCTGCTGAAAACTGATGAAACGCTCTCAACTGAAACAAACAGGTTTGAGTGACAGGCCGAACCTTCTGGGTGGGAAACAATCACTCAGTCGCTTGAACTATCTGCCACTTCAACTACTTACCATCTGTCTGAAATCAGTAGAAACAGAAAATAATATTTGTGATGGTGGAGCTACAGCACATGAAGTCATTATAAGTTACATATTTCAATATGCTGTATTTAAGTTAAAGCTTAAAGGGGCAGTATCATCTGGAGGAAGTGTCTTGCAAGACAGTCCTCTTGCTTTCTTATCATTATTTGTGATGATGTCATAGTGTATGCAACTAAATCAATTCACCTGTTAAGTTAATCTGTTAATATTTTAAGTAAAATAAGATTTTTTTAAATCCCAAAAGAATTTCAAACTGCAGCAAATATAGTACTGCAGATACTGGAGATACACAGCAGGTCCATAAGTTTTTGTAAAGATAAAATACAGGTTAAGGTTTTGGGTAAAACCCTTCATTGTATTTGTCTTTCTCTTTACAGATGCTGATAGATCAGCTGTATATTTCCAGCAATTTGTATTTTTGTTTCAGATTTCCAGCATTTGCCACTTTTTCTTAACAGTTTTAAACATAGAAACATAGAAGATAGGAGCAGGAGTAGACCATTCGGCCCCTCGAGCCTGCTCCGCCATTCAATGCGATCATGGCTGATCATCCAAATTCAGCATCCTGTCCCTGCTTTCGCCCCATATCCCTTGATCCCTTTAGCCTTAAGAAATATATCCAACTCCTTCTTGAATATATTTAATGAATTGGCCTCTACTGCCTTCTGTGGTAGAGAATTCCACACGTTCACTACTCTCTGGGTGAAGAAATTCCTCCTCATCTCTGTCCTAAATGGCTTACCCCTTATCCTTAGACTGTGACCCCTGGTTCTGGACTCCCTGACCATCGGGGACATCCTTCCTGCATCTAGTCTGTCTAGTCCTGTTAGAATTTTATAAGTTTCAATGAGATCACCTCTCATTCTTCTAAACTCCAGCAAGTACAAGCCCAATCGACCCAATCTCTCCTCATACGTCATTCCTGCTATCCCAGGTATATTTAGTGGGTTTAGCGGATGAAAGATGTGCATTATGCACAGTCGCAATCAACTGGTTCACCAGCAAAGGGCAGGAATCCTCCTTCCACCTTTCTATACAATAGCTCCATCCCACATATAACATTAAGAAAGTCCTTACAGTCAAATCTGCACTCTCCTCCTCTTCCCAAATCTTCAGTGTACACAACCACACTTGTTTGTCCTGTTCATGTACAATAAAATAATGCACAAGTAGAATAGTGATTGAGTTTCAACAGTGGTTTAATACAATGTGTTGATGTGACTGTCTATTGTTTATCACCACAGTGCTTCTCTGTTACCCACTTTTTCCAGAGTGGTGTGGCTACCTACTCTAGTGTTCCTTCTAAATTAACTTCCACTGACAGGAGACTGGGAGAGTGGGCTAAGCTATGTCTCCAGTACATGGTGCTGGGAATGAGGTGGCCCTCAAACTCTTCGAGCATGAACCGCAGATAGTCCCCTTAGAGGCTGGGAACTCTCTGGAGTTGCGGGGCCAGCCTAATTCTTGGACAGTCATGGGTGGTGGGTGGAGGAGTGTTGTGGAAGTGCTGCTATCATGGGTGAGAGACTTCAGTTTCCATGGCCACATCTGGTCTGAGCCATCTTGGAGCCTTCAAGTCATCATGTCCTCTAATCAGTGGTGCATAGACCTGGTGCCTTCAATTACATCATGGAAGCCTGTCCCATCTCATGCCTTGATAGCAAAATACTGCAGATGCTGGAAATCCAAAATAACAACAGAAAATGCTGGAGAAACTCAGCAGGCCAGGCAACATCTGTGGAGAGAAATTAGAGTCGACGTTTCGGGTCGAAACCCTTTTTCAAAACTGGAAAGGAAATGAAATAGATTGAAGGCAAGGCTGCGATAGAACAAAAGAATTAAAGAGACATTAAGAGGTATTCAGAACCAGACGAGATGGTAATAGGACAGTGGAGACAAAAGACGGCTCAGATTAGGTGTGAAGTGTACTGGCAGGATGAGAGACAGCTGCCGTGCGGGAGAGAGAAAAAAAGGAAAGGGGGGGGGTGGGGGGGAAGGGAAGGCCCAAAACAAAGGGGTGGGAAAAAAAAGTAAAAATGTAATAGGGGCCGAGGTTATGATCTGAAATTGTTGAACTCGATATTGAGTCTGGAAGGCTGCAACATGCCTAATTGGAAGATGAGGTGCTGTTCCTCGAGTTTACGTTGAGCTTCCATGGAACAATGCAAGAGGCCAAGGATGGTGAGGTCCGAGTGGGAATGGAGCGGTGAATTAAAATGACAGGCGACCGGAAGCTCGGGGTCACCCTTACGGACTGAATGGAGGTGTTCCGCAAAGCGGTCACCCGATCTGCGTTTGGTCTCCCCAATGTAGAGGAGACCGCAACATGAGCAGCGAATACAGTATACTGGATTGCAAGAAGTACAAGTAAATCGCTGTTTCACCTGGAAGGGGTGTTTGGGGCCCTGGACAGTGGGAAGGGGGGGGGGAGGTATCGGGGCAGGTGTTACATCTCCTGCGCTTGCACGGGAAGGTGCCAGGCGAAGGGGAAGGGCTGTTGGGGGTGATAGAGGAGTGGGCCAGGGTGTCTCGGAGGGAGCGGTCCCTATGGAATGCTGAAAGGGGAGGGGAGGGGAAGATGCGTTTGGTGGTGGGATCACTTTGGAGGTAGCGGAAATGGCGGAGGCATCTCATGCCTCATTTGGGCAAGCTCATCAGTAACCATTCTCAATAATGTGACGATAGTGCAGTCCAAGGCTTGGAATGGCAGCACTTTGAGCTGTCATTGTGGCCTCTCTGGTGGGGTCTGTGCTGAAGATGGCCCTGGAATTGCCAGTGTATCCAAGGATATCTGTAGGTTCTGTAAGCCAACCCTTGGCATCCAACTCATGATTGCTGGACTCTTATACTTGCTGGTATTAGCAGAGGGACAGAGGGGGGACACTAGAATTAGTAACGTTCATTTAGTGTTATTGTACAATTTATATTTATTTTCCTGCATTACAAAAGAATACAACCCTGTTTACATAACTGATTTAAATGCATTTCTGTTTTGTCCAAAATGATGGTTGTTGTGGTTTATTCTTTCAGACTAATGTTTTATCAATTTGATCTGATGAGTACATCATGATGTCTTGTGCATTTTAGTATGAATAAAGCTGGTTATTTTAAGGAAAAAGAACATGATTTCTGGGTTACTCCAGTCTGAGTTTATCAGTAGTTGTCTGTTTGCTGCATATAAACGGGTTGTTTAATCATATGTTCAGTGACCTGCTGTTCCCTGCTTAATGCCTGCATGTCCCACTAAATATTTTAACAAATGAAAATGTTCAAATATTCACCCAGATGTCCATGCTGACATAATGCTCAAGGCAGTTGGCTGATAAAAAGCACTGGCTGATAGTAAATGAGGATTTGGAAATGTGTCCTAAGGCTGTAGTATCTATTAAAGAACATCCTGGGCTGTTTTATATGAAGATTTGCATACGTTCAGTCGGACCATATCTTCAGACAGATGGGCCATCTGTTACCTTGTATTTACCCAAAACAACATAGCAAATGTGTTAATATTTTATACCTAAAATACTTCTGAACAGTGTCAGTGAACCAGCCTATGTGTAACCAGAACAGCTTAGGTAAGTGTTCCAAATTTTGATTATGCCAAGTGGAAACTTTTGAACGCCTTCATGGGTTGAACTTAAGGGTCATCTATCAGCTGATGTTTGTACGTTTTTCTTTCTTTTGTTTATCTTTTATTTTAAACTGTCAATTATTAAATAAGACTAGACCTCTCTTTAATGCATAACTGTTAAAAGTATTTAATATGATTTTGATTATGACAAGTATAATTTTTTGAAGGTCTTTGTGGGTTGAACTTAGGAGTCATCTACCAGCTGATGTTTAAACATTTTTCTTTCTTTCATTTATCATTTATTTTAAATTGTCAATTGTTAAATAAGCCTGGACCTCTCTTTAATGCATAGCTGTTAAAAGTCTTTAATATGATAAATAACCCTTTAATAAGAATTATTAATCTAACTCCACTGCTGAGAGTTTATATATATATATATATATAAAATAAAATACAAGCTAGAAGATTTGTAAAATGTTGTCTTTCCATCACCTTCTCCTGTTTCCATGAGCAGCATTATATCTTTGCTTTCCTTCTGCGCAGAACAGTATAATTGATAGTTCCTCAAGCCAGTGCATTGGCTATGACTATAGTTGTTTTCCTTAGACCTGAGGGAGTCACCATGGGACATTGCCCACTTAATCAGTTAGTACTAACAAATTGGATCCTATAGCTGGAGGGCTTATCGTGACGTAACTTCCTGTGCTGTTCAACTGCATTTTAACATTTTTTCCCTTTTTTCACCTGAATCTTTTGCTAATTTTTCTCCCCTCATCTGCTCTCGTGGAAGTGATGACTCTGACCCCTTGTCTAAATGGTCATTATTTATGTGCGGGCTTTGACAGTGAGTGTCGGGGAGCTAATCAAACATGGGGGCAGTACAACCAAGCCTGATCCTGTCCTCCTTTCTCAGCAGGGGTTGCTAGATTGCAATTATGAACAGGAACCCTGGCTGACATTCATCCCTTAACCCGGGAAGCTGAGGCAAATTGTATAACCCCTACCATCACCCTAAATCACATAGACTAGGGATTGAACCTGTGATTTTCCTGAGCTGTATGCTTTAGCTACTCACTGGAGCTGTGTATCATTGTATTTTATGGGTAAGGAAGCTGATAGAATACTACAACAGACCATTCAACCCATCAAGACTGTGCAGGTATTTTCCTCCACATGAGCCATCTACTTTAATCCCACTCTCCTTTTCATTTCCATGCCTTTTAACATTCCACTTTTTTCAAGCAATTACCTAATTATCTTTTAATATAATTTATTGGCACTGCTCAACAACAGTTTGTGACAGAGAATTCCACATTCAACCACCCTCTGTGTGAATCATTATTTTATAACTCCTTTTTTAATTCTTTAAAATTGAGTCATCTGATAAATTTCAAGTACCGTGATAAGTTACTGACCAGCAATGTGGCATAACACAAGATATGTATGAAGAGCAATGGTAAGTGGAAGTATCCCATCTCATAACATTAGACCTCATAAACATCTTTCACATGCGGTGCAGGTTATGAAGAGTGCTTCACATGTTGGTTTGGGTTTTATTTTTCTGCCCGCATTTCACTGGTGTTTATTATATTTATAGATCATACATTGTTTTATTAAAAAGACATGTTTTCTCCTATTGCTTGTGTTCCTTGGGTATGTAAGAACCACATAACTAGTAACAGGTATACTTCTGGTTATGAATAATACACCATGGATAACATTTGCAGTATATATCTATATCGATTAAAGGTTAAAAACAGTATATCAATATGTTCATATCATCACACTCCAGACATCGCATAAAAAGAAAGATTTGCATTTATATAGCGCCTTTCACAACCACTGGACGTTTCAAAGCACTTTACAGCCAATGAAGTACTTCTGAAGTGTAGTCACTGTTGTAATGTGGGAAACGCAGCAGCCAATTTACACTTAGCAAGCTCCCGCAGCAATGCGATAATGACCAGATAATCTGTTTTTGTTATGTTGATTGAGGGATAAATAACTCCCCTGCTCTTCTTCGAAATAGTGCCATGGGATCTATTACATTCACCTGAGAGAGCAGACAGGGCCTTGGTTTAACATCTTATCTGAAAGACAGCACCTCCGAAAGTATAGCACTGACTCACAGTTTAATGTCTCATCTGAAAGACGGCACCTCCAACAATGCAGCACTCCCTCAGCACTGCACTGGAGTGTCAGCCTAGATTTATGTGCTCAAGACCTGGACGACATTCAGGCTTGGGCTGATAAGTGGCAGGTAACATTCGCGCCACAGAAGTGCCAGGCAATGACTATCTCCAACAAACGAGAGTCTAACCACCTCCTCTTGACATTCAATGGCATTACCATCACCGAATCCCGCATTATCAACATCCTGGGGGTCACCATTAACCAGAAACTTAACTGGACCAGCCACATAAATACTGTGGCAACAAGAGCAGGTCAGAGGCTAGGTATTCTGCGGCAAGTGTCTCATCTCCTGACTCCGCAAAGCTTTTCCCCCATCTACAAGGCACAAGTAAGGAGTGTGATGGAATACTCTCCACTTGCCTGGATGAGTGCAGCTCCAACAACACTCAAGAAGCTCGACACCATCCAGGACAAAGCAGCCCAATTGATTGGCACCCCATCCACCACCTTAAACATCCACTCCCTCCACCACCGGCGTACCGTGGCTACTGTGTGTACCATCTACAAGATGCACTGCAGCAACTCGCCAAGGCTTCTTCAGCAGCACCTCCTAAACCCGCAACCTCTTCCACCTAGAAGGACAAGGGCAGCAGGCGCATGGGAACACCACCACCTCCAAGTTCCCCTCCAAGTCACACACCATCCTGATTTAGAAGTATATTGTCGATCCTTCATCGTCACTGGGTCAAAATCCTGGAACTCCCTACCTAACAGCACTGTGGGAGTACCATCACCACACAGACTACAGCGATTCAAGAAAGCGGCTCACCACCACCTTCTCAAGGGCAACTAGGGATGGACAATAAATGCTGGCCTTGCCAGCGACGCCCAGATCCCATAAGCAAATTTTAAAAAAAGACCCTGGAGTGGGATTTGAACCCACAACCTTCTGACTCAGTCAAGTATACTACCCACTTAAAAAAAAATTTTTTTTATGATAATGTTCAATAAAGTAAGAACATTTACAACATCGTGATCATTACATTGTATGATACAAATCAATTCCACTGCCCTGCACAGCCATTCCACCACCACATTTTAACATCAAAACCTGAAGTTTAATTTGTCACCTGTAACATATATTAATCGATTGTACTTTAAAAATTGGTTGTAAAATACTGTCCTTAAATTCCTTTCTGAATAAAACATCCACAGAGCCTTATAATGATCTTTTAGCTTATATTTAAAATACTCAGATTGATTCTCCTCCCCTTAAAAAACAGAACATTCCTTCTTTGCACAATCACAAATCTAGCCAAACTGAACATTAAATTAATTGCCGCTCCGCTAGACCCTGGCAGACTCTCCTGCAATCCCCATCTCAAAATTGAGTCCCACGGGATTCCCATTCTCGCTGTTCGGTCCCCACCCAGCAAAAAAGCTTCACACAACTGTTGAACATAGTACTTAAAGTCATTTAACTGCGGACATAACACCAGTAAATGGGACAGAGTCTCATCCTGTGTCCCACACATTGGGCAAGTTGCCGCCTCCACTCGTCCAATCTTGCACAAGACCGTCATGGTAAAAATCCGGTTATGAGCCAATTTGAAATCCAGTTCAATCCATTCTGGGCATTTAAAATTCGCCCACACTCCCTTCCAAATCCTGTTGAAGTCCAGCTGTGGGTATATACTCTGCCAAAACTCCTGACCAGCAGGTGTCTTGAATCTCCATTCTCTGAATACCTCATAGAAATCTCGAGTGTTACAGATGTCAAATTGGACTAACTCTCCCCCTTTCTCCAGTACAAAGCTTGGAAAAGCAGGACGCATTTTACTTCCTTTGGAGATTTCCGCATTTATTTCTTCCATCCAATCCTGTGGCATTGCCCTCACAATCTTCTCATACATGATTCCTATTGCTTTTCCTTCTACCTCCTGATCCTCCTCCCACACCATGTCCCTCACTTTCGCTTCCGGCAACCAACCTGAAATCACCTCGTATAATACATCTTTCACCGATATAATCCCAGCTTTTATAAAAGCTTGATTAAATAAAACCTCTCCTTCGATGTTGACCCGCAGCTAAATATGTTTGAATAAAAAATCCTTATCCACTGAATGAAATTTTCCTTGAAACCAAATGCTTCCAAAACCTTCAATAAAAACTCATGAGAGACCCTATCAAAGGCTTTCTCTTGATCTATCTTTAATACATAAGCCTCCCTCCCACTCTCTTCCATGAGCTCTATCGCATCTTGGATTGAGACCACAGAGTCTGCGATGTTCCGGCCTATGACTCCATAGGACTGAGAGGGCCAAACTATCTCCGGTAACACCTCCTTCAAACGATTTGCCATAACCCTTGCCAAGATCTTATAATCCACATTTAATAGTGTGATGGGCCTCCAATTCTTCAGATCCCGTCTATCCCCTTTATTTTTATAAGCTAAGCTTATGATACCTCTCCTCATAGATGGGGCCAGGCTTCCCTCAATTTTAATTTCCTTAAAAACTCCTAAGAGCAATGGACTTAAAATCTCAAAAAATTCCTTATAAAATTCTGCACTTAGTCCATCGGACCCTGGGCTTTCCCCCCCCTTCATTCCACTTATTGCTATTTTTATTTCCGCTAATCCTACTTCTTTATCACACATGCTTCTCTCATCCTCCTTTAAACCCTTTTCAATAAAAGCAGTAACCTTCTCCATCTCCAAATTGGAAATGTCTTCTTTTGTATATAGCTCTTGATAAAAGCTGCTAGCCGCCTCCAAAATCTCCCCAACCTTCAACTCCTCAATTAACGATAATCTCTGTCGCAGCTTCTCTTGCTCTAGAAAATATCTAGTGCATCTTTCGCCCTCCAATGCATCTCTAGCCTTTGCACGGAGAATGGCCCCCTTGCATTTTTCAGCTTGCAATAATTCCCACTCTTCCTTTAGCACCCGGAACTTAGTCTCAGCTCCCTTATCCCCTCCGTCAACTGCTTTACAGACATCCGTAAACCTTTTGTTTATATTCTCTTCTCGATGCCGGTTAGCTGCCGCCCTCTTTTTCCCATAACGTACCGAAAAAACGTTTACCTCATATTTGAAATTGTCCCACCAAACTCTTCTTTCTTTCAAGAACAAAAGTTCCTTCCGAGCATTCTTTATTATTTTTATAATCCCTTCTTTATAAGCACTTTCCTTCAGGTATTGATTGTTTAAAATCCACACCCCTGAACCAATCTTAACTCTGCTGTTCCTAATTCTAAGAACCAAAGCCGAGTGATCACTAAAAAATACTTTTTAATAATAAATCTCCATCACCTCCGAACTTAACCCTTCCCGCATTAACACAAAATCTATTCGGCTCTGTTTTAAAACACCACCCACCCAACCTGCTCTGGAGAACTCCCTTTTTATGGGGCTCCGGTCCCTCCATAAGTCTCTCAAATTTAAATTTGCCATCATTTTTATAATCATCCCTCTGGAGTTATCCTCTTTAAAGGTCATCTGGGCTGAAATGTCCATCCAAGATAAAAATACATTAAAATCCCCCACTATACAAGGATTTTCCACCTCTGCCACTTCAGTGAATAACCCCCGAAAAAACTTGCGACGCTTGCAATGGTCGTTCGGTGCATAGATATTAAAAAGATCACAATTAAATCCCTCCAATTTTACCCTTAGCCGTAAAAATCTCCCCTCAGTGTCCTTGTCCACCAAGGCAACGTTCTCTTCTATGGACGGACTCACCAAAACAGCAACCCCTCTACGGTTATTGTTTGCACAACTTGCAAATACCTCTCCCTTCCAAACCTTCTGAACTCTTTCTAGAATATCCTCATCCCAAAAGGTTTCTTGCAGACACAACAAGTCCGTGCCTTTAAAACTCTGCAACAACTGCTGCAATTTCTTCTCACCCCTCAGTCCGCTCACATTGATCGAGACCAATGTAATCATGTCTCCAAAGAAGGGAAGTATGCCCAATAATCTCCCCATCATTTAATCTCTGGCTCTTCCCTCCTCTCATGCCCCTTCTCAACTTTTCGGGCAGCTGTTGCTTTTTCCTGCAGCCTCCGGCTCTTTTTCCCCTCCTGTTTGACCCCTCCCTGCTGTTTCAGCCTCTTCCTTGCCTTAAGTTTGGACCCAGGAGCTACCCTTTCTCCCTCCTTCTGCCCCTCACTAACCTTTCCCTTTCCACATGATGCCACCCCATCCCCAACTTCCATGTCTCTGTCCCCCTCTAATTCCTCACACTCAAACTCTTCTGCAACCCCCTGTGCCTGCTCCCTGTCAGATACATAATCCTGCTCCCCGTCAGATACTTCATCTCCCATTGAGAGTCTTCCTGCTATCGCAGTTTCTCCCACTGTGCCGCCCCCTTCGACCACGTCTCTACTTCTGACCCTTGCACCTTGTTCCCTCACTCCATGGGAAAATGGCGCACCTAAATTGTTCCCTTCTGACGTCTCTATCTCGCCGATCCCATTCTGCTGTCCCTTTAAGGCTCCGGCCTCTTGCACCCTCGCCTCGCCCCGCCCTGCCCCCTCCCGCTCACCAAAATATCCGACTCCCCGCCTCTCCCCGGAGCACTCACTTCCGCCACACACCCCGCTCCTGCCTCCTCTCCCCCCGCAGACACCAGACTCCCCAGGGGGAGCCGAACTGCACTAAGGCTCGAGTCTGCACTCGACCCTTGCTGCCCGCTGCTGTCTTTGTTCCCCTCCATAGCACTCGCCATGTTTTCCGCCATCTCCATCTCGATCTCCGCTCCGCCAACCTCTGCCTCTTCCTGTGCACCTTTTTCCTTCATTTTACCGGCTGTGTCCTCCGACTGCACCGCACCTCCGGCCGTTCCACACTCCTCTCCTGCTCCTTCTCCCATCTCCTCATCACTCATTTCGCTCCCTTCTGCCACACACTCACAGCGGGCGGGGCCTTTACGACACACCCCACAGCTCTCCGCCTTGCAGCTCCACACGATATGTCCCGACTCACCACAATTGTAACAATACAAATCAGGACAGTTTCTTATGAGATGGTCATGCCCCAGACAATAGTAACACACCTTTACTTGGTTATCATGCAGCACCCGAAAGTACTGTACTCCTTCCAGTGTCTCGAACTTCATACTGTAAGGCAAAGACCTCACCCCCTCTGGGAACCGCACCTTTACATACCGGGTTCCGTTTGCTACCCGTGTTCCCGGATAGTACCTCCTCTTTATTTCGGAACAGATTTTAATGTCCCACGACTCCAACTTTTTGCTCAGCACTTTGTCCTCGATGTACACAGGCAAGTTCAAAAATGAAACCACCACCACCTCCTCTGAATATAGCAGAGTCACCTCCAAAAATTTCTCCCCAACTTTCAGGCTGAGCAGTAGTTTTTCCACCTCCTCACGGCCACTGACCGTCACCTCAAATCTCACATTTGGTTTTGGTCGGCAGGCAAAACAGCTTCCCTCACCACAGTCCTCATGAACTGCCTGGATTATATCCCAGGCTCGAACCTTCTTACCTTCACATTGCACCACCACTGCATTTTCTTTACCAAACCTCCTAAGGTCCCGTCCCAAATCTTTGGGCCTTTTTTTCCCCCTTCCCACCACAGTTTCTTCCCTAATAAAATTCCTCTCGGGAATATTGTCCTCTGAGGGGCCCGACACTCCGGACCCCTCAGCAGCCATCTAGCTGTTCTTTGTGGGTCAAAAAGGCCCTAAAACCTGAAAACAAAACCCTCCACCAACTTTTTACAAAACTTCCTCCAACCCCCTCTCTTTTATTCGACCAAAAACAAGTTCACAAATGAACTGACAAAAAAAAAACAAAAAAAAAAAACAATGACCCTTTTAAACAACCCTCCACCAACTTTTTACAAAACTTCCTCCAACCCCCAGCTGTAATTAGGCAACCAGTCACACCTGGCTCACTCCTAGCCACTCCCACCTAGAGAGTGCTACCCACTGGGCCACAGCTGACATTACAGATGTTGCACTCCAGACATCACACTAGAGTTATCACACTTTGTTACAGATACAAAATGATCTTAAAGTGCTGGGTGCTTCTCAGTTGCAACCTGAAACTGATAAGTATGTTCCAATCTATAAAGCTTTTGACCAAACAACAATAAAAAGCTGAACAACTGTAGGCTGTTTTTACTTCTAGTAATTCTGCTTTCAGGCCTTAAAGTTATACAGCTGCACCTTAGAAGAATAAATGTAAGAAGTCACACAACACCAGGTTATAGTCCAACAGCTTTATTTGAAATCACAAGCTTTCGGAGCGCTGCTCCTTCGTCAGGTGAAGTGGACGAAGCGCTCTGAAAGCTTGTGATTTCAAATAAAGCTGTTGGACTATAACCTGGTGTTGTGTGACTTCTTACATTTGTCCACCCCAGTCCAACTCCGGCATCTCCACACCTTGGAAGAATAATACACTGCACATTGAATTGTATAACACTCCTGTCTTTATAAAATAACGTATCATCTAATTCACCTTGGGCAATGCCACAGGAGATCCGCTACTATAGAACTTCTGAGCTGCTTTAACACACACATACAAATTTCACACTTAAAAAATAATTAAAAGGTTAGAAAGGAGGAAACTGTTTTTTCCAGTCTATAGAGACGCTTCACCAGCAATTGAAGATAACTTCTAATTGACTTCAGGAGCAATAATGATTCTCAGAACAATTAGCCTCTAATTGACCTTAGGATGTCATGGCAATTAGATCTTGTGGGCTTAAAAGGTCAGGCCAGATAACACACAACTGCATGTTATGCAATGGAATAGTACACTATGCCTTACACAGTAAACTTCAGCTCATTCAAAGCAATCCTGCCTGTATCCTATGCCGCACCAAGTTCTGCTTCTGTCTTCACTGATGTACATAGGCTCCTGGTTCCCCAATGCCTCAAGTTTAAAATTCTGATCCTCAATGTTTAAATCCCTCCCATGTATCGTCCCTCCATTACTTTCTCCAGACCTACAACCCTCCCTCCTCCTCCCAGCCCTGAGCTCTCTGTTCCTTTGATACTAGCCTCTTCTGCATCCCTCCCACCCTTTGCCCCACCATTGGCAGTCATGCCTTCAGCTGCATATACCCCACTCTCAGTAAATCCCTCCCTAAACCCCTTTACCTCCCTCTTCTCCTTTAAGACCCTTCTTAAAACCCACCTCTTTGACCAAGCTTTTAGTTATCCCTCTTAATATATTCTTTTTTGCATTGGCGTCCATTTTTTCCTGTGAAGTGCTTTGGGACATTTTTCTAGATTAAAGGCACAATATAAATGCACGTTATTGTTGTTGTTGTACAGTGCTTCTGTCCTTATAATAAATATATAATCCAACTCAAATAGAGCAACACCACAGGATATCCATTGTAGACATTAAAAATTCTGTTTAAAGAACTGTATTTGCAGTAAAATAGTCTTGACATTCATTCAATTGTTTATTTAATGATTTTCAGTTTTCTACAGTTGTGTTGAATTTGTTCACTTATTTTGTGCTAGTTTCAAAATATTTCTTGAAAGGTTTATTTTGATAC
The DNA here is from genome assembly GCF_052327205.1 of Somniosus microcephalus. Taxonomy (NCBI): domain Eukaryota; kingdom Metazoa; phylum Chordata; class Chondrichthyes; order Squaliformes; family Somniosidae; genus Somniosus; species Somniosus microcephalus. Next base: position 158,119,734 of record NC_140999.1, read on the forward strand.
TTTTTGAAAATGTTCTGTCTTTCACAACACATTGCAGTTGTCCTTTCTCATAATTCCAAGAAATAGTCTCGGACAAAATAGGAACTTAGGAAATTCTAGGAATACAAAAAGGCCATTTGGTCCAACAAGGATGGCCTGTTTGTATTCAACCAAACCTTCTGGGTTCCTGACTTCTCAATGTATCGCTGGATTTCCTCCCTCTCCAGTAAAATATCAATTTTCCTCTTGAATTCACAGTATTTGTTTCAATAGTCATTCCTGAGAACTTTGTCCATTGGGTGGATAATGCAGTCCTGACTACATGGTCGGAATTTTCTGGGGTCCATGCGGGTGCAATCGGAGGCAGGTCAGGTGGGAAATTTGCAATATCTTGGAGTGGGTTGGAAACCCGCCGTCATCCCGCCCCCCACGCGCCTTTCCCTCGGGCGCATTTGCCGGCACGGCAGCGAGCTAATTTAAATCAGTATCAGGTAGTTGTCAGACCCTTAAGAGTCTTTTTAAACCTACCCTTCAAATTTCCCTGGCTGACCACGAGAATCATGCAGCTGGGGAACCACATCTGTCAACCTGAGGTGGAAGTTGAGTGGCCATTGATCCAGCTGATTAGTGCACAGCATAAAAGTACAATAAAAACTCCCACCTCACAGCTGATCACTTTCTTCAGGCAGAAGCTGTTGCTGACTGCAGTGCCAGCACAGATTTAGCTTTCTACAGGCTGCAAGTGTTTCCAGCAAAGCTTGCCATCCAGTGTCACATCATTGTTAGAACCTATCACATCATTGACAGATTGTTTCTATCATCCCTACTTGGCCTGCCATCTATTCCATCAGCATGGGTGCCGTCTATACTGTCTCACCTTGGTCCTCAGAATCGGACCGCGATGAGCCCCAGCATCATCAGACACACCAGCAGCACCAACCACAACACTCTTGACACCTTTGAGGAGGCCAAGTACTGAGGCCCAGGAGAGATATAATGAAAGTCACATTTCCACCAGATGTGCCATAGAGCAGACAATAGGTATGCTGAAAATGCACTTCAGATGCCTTGATAGTTCTGGAGGAGCCCATCAGTATGCACCAGCTAGGGGCTCCAGAATCATCGTGGTCTGCTGTGCCCTGCACAACATAGCGCAGCAGCGAGGATTAGTACTGCATGAGGAGCAATGCTCTGAGTGCACAGCCTCTTCAGAGGAGCATCGGCTGGAAGATGAGGAGGAGCAGGAGCTGGAGGAACCTACGGCCCAGATCCCACCAGCACCCGAGCACATTGCTGCCCGGGAGGCCAGGGATGCGCTCATCATGGCGCTAGACCAGTATCGCCAGGGCGAGGCGAATCCAGGGTCGCACGCCAAATCCAGCCCCCTCCCCCCCGTAGCGCCGTGACACTTCCAGCCACCACGTCAAGCTCGCGGCTAGCTGCTTGGAGACAAGGGCTATCCACTCTCCAGCTGCAATGCTTACTGATCGCCCAATTTATAAAATTGATTCTCGCCACTTACCACACCGTCTGGAGTAAACAGCGACAGAGAGAACTGACGTGCCGCACCAGGAAGCCGGCTCCAGGGACGTTATTTAATTAGATCATCAGTAATTACTCGCAGCTGTCAGGTTAGCGCAGTTTTTAGTGGTTTTGTGTTAGTTTCACCCACTGCAACAGTTTCATTCAGTTATTTCAAGGTTCTTTTGTATTAGGAGTCTTCTCGCAACTAAAAAGTGGCTACATTTATTCTTCAAAGATTCAAACTGCTACACTTGGTAACATTAATGGGGGCTGTACTGGCAGTTGACCTCACCCTCCAGGATCTACGGTGGAGGGAGTGGAGGCAGCGAGAAAGACTGGAACATGTGCCCAGTCGGAGGGTGAGGGCCATCAGGGCTCTCAACAGGAGGCCTTACCCTCCGAGGGTATTCCGAGAGCACATCTCTTACCTCCAATTAAGCGAGGAGCAGTGTATTAGAAGGCTCCATTTCACCAGAGGTGGTCGCAGAACTCTGCCACCTCCTGCAACCAGACCTCGAGCCTCAGATCAGGGCGACCACGGCTCTCCCAGTGGCAGTCAAGGTTACCGTCACCCTCAATTTCTTTGCCAGCGGATCCTTCCAGTCTGCAACAGGAGACATAGCTAACATTTCGCATTTCGCCGTCCATTGCTGCATCCAGGGGGGTCACAGAGGCTCTCTACAGTAGGAGACATTTTCTTCCCCATCACCAGAGAGAAGCAGGATGAGCGTAAATGTGGCTTTGCCAGGATAGCGGGATTCCCCATGGTGCAGGGCAACATTGACTGCACCTACGTGGCTTTGAGGGCATCGCATAACAATTCTGAGATCTTCCGTAACCGCAAAGGCTACCACTCACTTAATGTGAAGTTGGTGTGCGACCACAGGCAGCTAATCCTCAATGTCAATACCTGCTACCCTGGCAGCAGCCACGATCCCTTCATCCTTCACCATACCGGTGTTCCAGCACTCTTCCAGCCACCATGTTAAGCTTGCGGCTGGCTGCTCGGAGACAAGAGCTATCCACTCTCCACCTGGCTCATGACTCCCCTCCGCAACCCCAATACTCCTGCCCAGCACTCATATAATGAGAGCCATGCTGCCACCAGGAACATCATCGAAGCAACAGTTCCGCTGCCTTGACCGCGCGGGAGGAGCCCTCCAGAACTCGGGTGAGCTGGTGTCCCATTTTGTGGTGGTCTGCTGCATGTTCCACAACTTGGCCTTCATGAGGGCCCAGCCCTTGCCACCAGGGATTGCCGGACCACCTCAGGAGGAGGAAGAGGGAGAGATGGAGGAAGATGAGGAAGATGAGGAGGATGAGGAGGAGGATGAGGAAGAGGAGGAACAGGAGCAAAGGAGGAGGCAGAGACTCAATTGGCCTTCATGATCGCCTCATCAGACTGCGGTTTGAATGAATTAAATCCCAGATCCCCATTGCTCACCATATCCCTATCATTCCATCCCTGTCACAGACCATATCACAGCACAAAGCTGAAATGAGACACACCACAAAAGAATCCAAACTGAATTAATAAATTTAGCAAAAATCAGTGGACACATATTTACAGCAAAAATAATAACTATTCACCCATGTGCAATCCCTTAGTGCCTCACGTTACTGTGCCTTTGCCTACACTAGTGCTCCTACGAAGTGTTGGCCCACTGCAGCAGGGCTGGTGGAAGGCTGTTGAGTGTCCGTGGGGGAAACTTCAGGTGACCTTGCAGGACACCCTCGCCCAGCTCTGGGCCTGGAAGGCCCGGCTGTAGACTGCACCACCTCAGCATGGGCGGCTGCAGTCTGGGCTGGCTGGATGACAGGCAGCGACAAGGGCAATGACGGAGTGGCAGTGGTGGGATCAGGAATGCTGTCATCCTGAGAGAGGACAGCAGCTTCCTGCTCCACTGACCCACTGGCACTCCCCCGGGGCAGCAGCTCAGCATCCCTACCAATCTGCTGGAGCACAGATTGCTGGCCTGCTGCGACAGCGTGAAAGCCCCAGTGGACAGTAGTAGACCCAGCCACGATGGCAGTAGTCAGAGCTTGCGTGGCATCAAGCTGAGACTGTATGAGAGCAGTCTGGGATTGGATGCCACCAAGCACAGACTGCATTACAGCACTAAGACATTGCACCGCTTCCGCCTGTGCTGCAATGGAAGCTGCCGGAATGCCCATTACACGTGGCATCAGGTCTGGGTCGCCACGGTCTCTCTGGGAGTCCACCATCCTTTGCAGACTGGAAATGATGGGCTCCATGGTGTGCGCAGAGCCTTGCGCAATGTTGGAGGCGGACTCCTCCATGCTCCTTACCATTGCCAAGCAGCTCTCGGGCACCCTTGCTTTTGCACTTTTCATCTCCGTGTGCATGCCCATCACCCTTCTTCTAAAGGCCTCCCCATCGAGGTCCTCATCTGAGTCCTGTGCAGCAGAACTCGTGTGCGAACTCGCTCTCCGGGAAGCTGGCCCCCGAGCTACCCTATCCCCCTGGCCTTGCTGCAGCCCACTCATCCCTGGTGCCTTACCCTGTGCAGATCCCGCTACTATACTACCCTCTAAAGAACGCGTACTGCCAGTATCTCTTCTTCTTCTTCTTCTTCTTAGGCAGTCACTCGGAACCGAGGATGACTTGCTTCCACATTAAAAATGAGTTCTCAGGTGACTGATGAGTCCAATGCTGGACCTACAGTATCTGTCACAGGTGGGGCAGACGGTGGTTGAAGGGGCGGGTGGGTGGGGTGCTTGGGTTGACGTGCGCTCCTTCCAATGTTTGCACTTGGCTTCCGCTTGCTCCCGGCGAAGAGACTCGAGGTGTTCAGCGCCATCCCGGATGCTTCTCCTCCACTTTGTGCGGTCTTGGGCCAGGGATTCCCAGGTGTCGGTGGGGATGTTGAACTTTTTCAAGGAGGCTTTGAGAATGTCCTTGAAGCATTTCCTCTGCCCACCTGGGGCTCTCTTGCCATATCGGAGCTCCGAGTAGAGCGTTTGTTTTGGGAGTCTCGTATCGGGCATGCGGACGATGTGGCCCGTCCATCGGAGCTGATCGAGCGTGGTCAAAGCTTCGATGCTGGGGATGTTGGCCTGAGCGGGAATACCGACATTGGTGCACCTATCCTGGATGGATTGGCAGGATCTTGCGGAGGCAGCATTGGTGGTACCTCTCCAGTGCTTTGAGGTGCCTGCTGTACATGGTCCATGTCTCTGAAGCATACAGGAGGGCGGGTATCATTACTGCTCTGTAGACCATGAGCTTAGTGCCGGGTTTGAGGTCCTGGTCTTCAAACACTCTCTTCCTCAGGTGACCGAAGGCTGCACTGGCACACTGAAGGCGGTGTTGGATTCGCCATCAACGTCTGCCCTTGTTGACAGTAGGCCAGTATCTGAGCTGGTGTCTGTGGGTGAGACATGCAGTGAAACGGTGTGTTCTTCCTCCTCCTCTTCTCCCGTCTCACTCTCTACAGTGCCCTCAAGGATAGCCTGCTCAGGTGTTTGCTCATTATCTGAAAGCATAAAGGCACAAGAGTCGGGTTAAGGTGAGTGGAGTGGGCAGGAAGGGGAGAAATGCATGCATACAGCATGATTAGCTGGAAAGTGCGAAACGCATGTGGGGTGAGGGGGAAGTGGGATGTGAGAAGAAGGAGTAGGGATGAACATACCGTTGTTGTCCCCAAGGTGGTCAACATCGCCGGTGGCCACGGCACTCATCTCCTTGCGCCCAATGATCTGCAGCACACGGTTCTCCAGCGCAGACAGTGGTTGGGTCTCAGCTTGTCCCCGCCCGGCCTGTGCACTCCTGCTCCCTGCTGTTGTGAGCCACCTTGGCCTGCAAGAGAAAGGAAAGTGTGTGAGTGAGTGTGGAGCAATGTTTTTGGGAGATGTGCCCTCCATAGATGAATAGCTGTCATTGATGAAGGAGCAGCGCTCCGAAAGCTTGTGATTTCAAATAAAGCTGTTGGACTATAACCTGGTGTTGTGTGACTTCTTACATTTGTCCACCTCAGTCCAACACCGGCATCTCCACATCATTGTGTGCAAGGTGTGAGATGTGGGTGTGCGTGTTGGTAGGTGGAGATTGTTGGTGGGTGAGTGCAGAGGGTGTGTTGCTTTGGGCAGTGTGTGAAGATTGTGGTACAGATGGTTGTATGTAGCATTTGTTGGAAGCATTCACTCACCCTGACTACTCGAGTGAGGTCATCAAATTTCTTCCTGCACTGCCTGTGGGTGCTGGGGACCACAGTGCTGCCCGAGACGTGCTGCGCTACCTCCCTCCACATGGTGTGGAAGACTTGTGGCGTGGGCCTCCTGCCACTTGCCTGTTAGAGCACCGCCTTCCGTCTCTCCACAGCGAAAACCAATGCCTCCAATGCTTCATCGGAGAATCTGCGGGCTCTCTTCCTGGGGCATGGATCTGCCATGAGCACACCTGGTTCAGTCTGCCGGCTCCTACTCATTGTTCTGCTTCTGCTAGCTGAGGCAGCTGCACAGCCAGCAATGCTGAGAATGAGGTTGTGCAGCATCAATGAACCTCCCCTTTAAGAGGTGAAAAAAGCCTGTGGCAATGATAAGCTGCGATTAGACTGAACCTGATATTGGTCCACCATTTGAGTGTAACGCAAATGAGCTTGGCTTTTAAGACTTGATTTAGGGCTCCAATCATTTTATTGGGCAGTGATCACGACTTTTGCGTGCAGTCTAAAGCATTTGCACCTGGCACTAATTCTTCAACTTTTCTACTGACACCGCCCATTCCTTGGCTATAACGAATTTCTAACCCAAATATTTTTATGTGTGGCATCACACTAACGGAAACTTTACCGAAGCATTGAATAAAACACTCAAGTGGCTACCCTTGTGAATCTACTTGTGTGTCACCTTTCTCTTATGCGTACTTCTACGAACTGCTACCCCTGTGGCTTCAGCAGAGTTAGAGGTAGCCTGCTCACTTCCCTACTGCAACTGCTTAGACACTCTTGGCGGACATCCTCTGGGTTTTGGAGCATCTGATGGCCCCTCTAAAGCCTGCTCCTCCTACGACTGTGCAGGGGCAGACTCGGCCATCGCTGTCTGAGGAAGCATCTGTTGCTCTGACTGAGGGGATGTGTAATGAAATGTGTTTGGCTTGCCTGTATTCGTTTTGCACTCATGTATATTACCCTCCCCCACACGGTGTATAGTTTCACTTCCTCTTTCCTGACTAACCTGGAATGTTCCAGGTCTTGGCTCTTGGCTCCACCCCTGACTTCTCTTACATAAAGATCCCAGGATCTTTATGACTCATTCCTGCGAGCCAGTCAGTGTGTTGCAATGTTAGCTCTGATCTTAGTGATTAAAAGCCAACTTGTTAAAGTTTATAACTTCTAGTTTTGTGGTTATTGAAGGCACATCAGGATGGCAACGGAAGAGAAGTGTGAGCACTTTGAGAGGAACTCCCACTTCCATGTACCCTCTCACCATCATCCCTCTCATGGGCCATCTGCACTTCCCTGCTAGCATGGAGCTGGAGAGCACCTTGCTTCACACCAGTGGGGCCATGAGGACCCATATCCACGTTGACATCCCTCCTAGAGAGGAGGCCTATGAGCCTCTGCTATATATTCTCCATAGACAGCCATCTATTCTCCATAGATAGCATGTGCTCCTGTGAGTGGCGCATTAGCTGCTCCATGCAGGTGGCCATCCTATCCTTGGAAGAGCCTACAGTCGCCATCGCCTGCGACACGGTGGTGCTCAAGTTGGAGATGGACTCCCCCATTTTCTGCACATTTGCAGACATCATGCTTGCAAAACCTGTCAAAGCCTCCTGCACTTTTTGCTGCACCTCCAGGATCGCCCTCTTTCTGGATGGCCCTCAACGTTCAGCGTCTGCATACAGCTGAGCAGAGCTGAGAGTGTCCTGCGCCCTCTGGTGTGGAGTCTCCACTGCTGTCCCTGTCTCCACCATCTGCTCTTGCTCACTTGTGAGTTGTGAGATGTCACGAGACAACACTACTCTATCTCGCGTGGGACCCACCGAGGTGTGCGTATCTGCGCTGGTGCTGGGTGCGCTTATGTCTGGTGACACCGCGCCCTCAGAGGCTGGAGGCTGCTCTGAGGAGTCGTCTTCCTCTCAGTGGGGGGAGCTGCTGATGGACCTGTGGGATAGTAAAGAGATGACTTAGATATGTCATATGAAGAATGGGTATAGATGCTGTTAAATCTGTGAATCTTGATGTATGGTGTCCTTCAATAAATAGACAGAGACTGCAGAGGAACAATCAACAGGTGTTTACTGGATGAGGGTTACTCTAAAACTAACAGTACAGATCCCTACTCAGGGTTTATATACAGGTGTGGTCACTGCCGGTACTACAGTATACAGGAGCTGTAAAAAGTAGTTCTCCCCTTAAAGGTACATACACTACAGATACCATTATGCACAGGATGAACATTCACTGGCTACTGACATCAGTCCCCATATGTGTGACTGATATATGCCATGTAGCTGTATGATATGTAATTCTGTCACCAGGTTGCTGAGATGTCTCTCTCTCTCCATCTCCCACCTCCAGCTGTTCGGCGACTCCCAAAACTTCTAAGGCAGCTTCCTCTGCTGTTATCAGGGTCATGACCTTCCACCTCCAGTTCTCTCCCTCTCCCTCTTATTGTGGGCTCCCTTTTCCTGCAAGGAGGGAAAGAAGAGAAGGTTGAGTGAGAGTGATGGAATGAGTGTATGGAATGGAAAGGTTAAATCTTTAGAGGGAGACTATGATGGAGTGGGGTGCCAAAGCCAAGTGGCCTTCTTGTGTGTTGTTAGTTGGTATGATTTCATTAGGATGAGGGGTGAGTGTGAGGGGTGGCTAGTCAGATGGGGATCTGAGTATGTAGATAGTGAGAGAGGGATGGGTGGACGTGCAAGGTATGTTGGTGTGAGTAAGGATGTGCAGCAGCAGGGTTGGGAAGGTAGAGTGATGGGGTGTGAGGAGAGGCACGGGAGGATGAAGTAGGGTGTGGCTTTGTATTCACCTTTCCTGATCTAATGAGATAATTGAAACGTTTGTGGCACTGCACCCAGGTCCTCCTCACAACATCCCTGCTGTTTACCTCCTCTGCTATTTGGAGCCAGGTTGTTTTGGTCACCTGGGGAGGTCTCTTCCACTCATTAGAAGAGAAGAGGACCTCCCTGCATGCTCTGCCTCCCTCCATATGGAGAGAGTCATCGGAGAACCTGGGTGCAGCCCTGTCTCTGAGCAGTCACCTCTGGATATGTTTGCAATACTCCAATGGTGCAGTGTGCTGTCTGCACACTCCTAGATTCTAGATGAGCCTTCAAATGCAATATGGCCATGGCTCTTTTAAATACCCCGGCTGAAAATGCATCATCGATGACGTCATCAGACCCGCACCATTTAATAGGGCCGGGTAACACACAGGGCGGGCTTAATAGGCCCAATTAATGCAAAGTCGATTTCAGGAACGGGATGGAATCAACAACGGGGTCGCGACACGCCACGGTGACCACCCTCACCCGACCTGCCCAGGTAAACAAAATTCCGGCCCATGTGTCTGCTCCCTAGAGGGATGAACTCACATAATAATGCAAGGTCAGCTCATTTAAATATTTTTTTGGTGGTCATGATGTGCATTGCATGATGCACTAAGAGGCACATTGGGAGTGTGAAGTCTGAAATGTAGGGAGTCGGCAACCAATAAAGAACTGTTGTCTGCCTTTACTACAGTGTGTATTTTCTTTTAAAGCCATGGGGCCCAAAATACCCATTGAAGAAATGGCTGTTGGAGCCCTCTGCAAAGATGGACATACAATTAATGATGGTCCTATAACAAGGAGAGGGCCATCCTAAAATTTTAGATTATTGAAGTGGGTTTTCCCTCAAGCACCCATTGGAAATGGGTGATCCGAGGCTGGAGTACTGCCAAATTAGATCCCCTAATTTACATGTATTTGGGGTCTTGATGAGCCTTGCTCATAGTTTTTGGGTAGTTTCCAACACAGAATGCTGGACAACTGAATAGGCAAGCACTCCCCTGACTCTCCAAAGCCTTTCCTCCATCTACAAGGCACAAGGAAGGAGTGTGATGGAATACTCTCCACTTGCCTGGATGAGTGCAGCTCCAACAACACTCAAGAAGCTCGACACTATTCAGGACAAAGCAGCCTGCTTGATTGGCACCCCATCCACCACCTTAATCATTCACTCCCTCCACCACCGGCGTACCGTGGTTGCTGTGTGTACCATCTACAAGATGCACTGCAGCAACTCGCCAAGGCTTCTTCGGCAGCACCTCCCAAACCTGCGACCTCTACCACCTAGAAGGACAAGGGTAGCAGGCACATGGGAACACCACCAACTCCAAGTTCCTCTCCAGGTCACACACCATCCTGACTTAGAAATATATCGTCGATCCTTCATCGTCGCTGGGTCAAAATCCTGGAACTCCCTCCCTAACAGCACTGTGGGAGTACCTTCACCACACGGACTGCAGCGGTTCAAGAAGGCGGCTCACCACCACCTTCTCAAGGGCAACTAGGGATGGGCAATAAATGCTGGCCTTGCCAGCGACGCCCAAACGAAGAAAAAAAAACTTAGTGCATCATAGGTCTCTGCCCTCTGTTCCCAATAATAAAGTGATTTACATCGAGTTAGATTGAGTGTACAGCACAGAAACAGGCCATTTGGCCCAACTTGTTGGATTACATTATCAGTGCCTATATGTCTTTTACCTTTTGTGATGTATTTGTGCCTGAATTCCTTATTTATTTCCAATTTTTACAACTTTTTATTTCTAAGAAAATAATTTTAAATCTCAGGGTTATTCCTGGTAGCATGTACTAGGCCACTTAGGGAGAAACCTTTAACCTTAAAAGTGGTGTAGAAGGCAATGTTTCAAATTCCTGAGCTACTGGGACAAGTTCTTGAGGAGGGGGAAGTTGTATAGATAGACAGCTGCACCTCACTGAACTGGCACAAATGTCCTCACAAAGAGGACAAATAGAGCAGTGGGGTGTACTTAAACTAGTGATATGTGTGTATGTGTGTGTGACTGTGGGGGCGGGGAGCTTGGAAATCAAGACTTCAAAATAGATATAATGAGGGAAGGAAAAATCCTGTATAGTGGACACAGGAAATGATACAGAAATTAAGACAGATGATAAGTAATCAGCAACAAAGGGAGGTACAAGAAGAGAAACTAAGAGAAGGAAAGCAGTCAACCAAACAGCCTGGCCTAAAAATTCGGTTGCTTTGCGCCTCCCGTTGGTGCCTAAGAGGGCGCTAACGGAACGCAAGGCAACTAGTGCCCGGGCGCAGCACCGCCAACGCCTCCCGTGGAATTCAGCAGAAGGTTAGCGGTGGCGGTAACCATTAGCGGCCCGCGACGCTGCGTCACCGGCGATAACATCATCGCCGTGCGCAGCGCCCCGCTCGCGTCCCGGCCGCGATCTTCAGTACCGTCCCCTGACTTACCGGTGGACACTATGTCCAACGGGGTCAGGGGGGCCTACCTACGGCCGGGGCACCACTAATTAAAGGCGAGGTGCTAGGCGACCATGTTTGTTGCTGGCCGCCTGCCAGCACCTGCCCCCGGCCTCCTGACCAGCCCCCTCGCAGAGTGCCGGCTGCTCTCTGTGAGCCCGGCACTTCTCTTGAGTGCCGGGCTCTTTTGCCGGCACTCCGATCTCTGGTGGCCCAGCTGGGCCCCGGGTTGCGCTGCGCAAGGCCCCTCCCCTTTAAGAAGGGGAGGAAGGCCTGCAGTACCGCGGCGCGATGTACCGTGGAGCGTGGCTCTGCAGCACGTAGTGCCGCGATGTTCACTCGCAGCGCCCCAAGAGGGAGGCGGGGCGCTTCCAGTAGCACCCCGCTTCCTTCTTGGGGTGTTGCCGATGAATTTCGGCCGCGGGGGCCCTAAAAGTAGCAACCTGGCGAAGTTAGTGCCCTAAAGGGGGCACGACTCAATTTTACCCCTGTGTTCATTATCAGTAAAATAGAATTATGAATCCATTTCGAGTGGTCTGATGCGGGAGCATCATATCCCTCCAGCTGGATTCACACTTCAATGCATCCAGAGACCTAGCTGCAGTTTCGCCAAGATTGGGAATATATAACACCAGGTTATAGGAATTTTAGAAAGAATAGAGAGAATAAGAACAGTGGAGGGAGGAGGGAATATTATCAAAGGATATCATCATCGTGGTAGAAATGAGGGACTCAGTATGGCTAGAACTACGGAAAAGACACATAGAAACATAGAAGATAGGAGCAGGAGTAGGCCAGTCGGCCCCTCGAGCCTGCTCCGCCATTCAATGAGATCATGGCTGATCATCCAAATTCAGTACCCTGTTCCTGCCTTCTCTCCATATCCCTTGATCCCTTTAGCCTTAAGAAATATATCCAACTCCTTCTTGAATATATTTAATGAATTGACCTCTACTGCCTTCTTTGGCAGAGAATTCCACAGGTTCACCACTCTCTGGGTGAAGAAATTCCTCCTCATCTCTGTCCTAAATGTATTACCCCTTATCCTTAGACTGCGACCCCTGGTTCTGGACTCCCCGACCATCGGGAACATCCTTCCAGCATCTAGTCTGTCTAGTCCTGTTAGAATTTTATAAGTTTCGATGAGATCCCCTCTCATTCTTCTAAACTCCAGCGAGTATAAGCCCAATCGACCCAATCTCTCCTCATACGTCATTCCTGCCATCCCAGGTATCAGCCTGGTGAATCTTCGCTGCACTCCTTCCATGGCAAGAACATCCTTCCTCAGATAAGGCGACCAAAACTGCACACAATACTCAAGATGTGGCCTCACCAAGGCCCTGTACAACTGCAGCAAGACATCCTTGTTCCTGTACACAAACCCTCTCGCTACGAAGGCCAACATACCATTTGCCTTCTTAACCGCCTGCTGCACCTGCATGCTTACTTTCAGCGACTGGTGCACAAGGATGCCCAGGTCTCGTTGCACTTCCCCTTCTCCCAATCTATTGCCATTTAGATAATAATCTATCTTCCTGTTTTTGACACCAAAGTGGATAACCTCGCATTTATCCACGTTATATTGCATTTGCCATGCATCTGCCCAATCACCCAACCTGTCCAAATCATACTGGAGTTTCTCGGCACCCTCCTCACAGCGCACACGCCCACCCAGCTTTGTGTCGTCTGCAAACTTGGAGATATTACATCTAGTTCCCTCGTCCAGATCATTAATATATATTGTGAATAGCTAGGATCCAAGGACCGATCCCTGCGGTACCCCACTAGTCACTGCCTGCCACTCGGAAAAAGAGCCGTTTATTCCAACTCTTTGCTTTCTGTCTGCCAACCAGTTCTCTATCCAAGTCAATACCTTGCCCCCAATCCCATGTGCCTTAATTTTACACACTAATCTCTTATGCGGGACCTTATCGAAAGCCTTTTGAAAATCCAAATACACCACATCCACTGATTCTCCCTTATCTATTTTACCAGTTACATCCTCAAAAAATTCCAGTAGATTAGTCAAGCACGATTTACCTTTTGTAAAGCCATGTTGACTTTGTCCGATCCGGTCACTTTTTTCCAAGTGCTCTGCTATTACATCCTTTATAATGGACTCTAGCATTTTCCCCACTACCGATGTCAGGCTTACCGGTCTGTAATTCCCCGTTTTCTCTCTACCACCCTTTTTGAACAGTGGGGTAACATTAGCTACCCGCCAATCCATGGGCACTGTTCCAGAGTCTATCGAATTTTGGAAGATGACCAGCAATGCATCTACTATTTCTAGGGGCACTTCCTTAATACCCTAGGATGTAGATTATCAGGCCCTGGGGATTTATCGGCCCTCAATCCCATCAATTTCCCTAACAACATTTCCCTACAAATACTGATTTCTATCAGTTCCTCCCTTTCATTAGACCCTATGTTCCCCGATATCTTTGGGAGGTTATTTGTGTCCTCCTTTGTGAAGATAGAACCAAAGTATGTATTTAATTGGTCAGCCATTTCTTTGTTCCCCATTATAAATTCCCCTGATTCTGACTGCAAGGGACCTACGCTTGACTTCACCAATCTTTTCTCTTCACATATCTATAAAAGCTTTTACAGTCAGTTTTTATGTTCCCTGCAAGCTTACTCTCATACTCTATTTTCCCCCTCTTAATTAATCCCTTTGTCCTCCTTTGTTGGATCCTAAACTGCTCCCAATACTCAGGTTTACTGCTTTTTCTGGTCAATTTATATGTCCTCTCCTTGGATTTTATGTTATCCCTAATTTCCCTTGTTAGCCACAGTTGAGTCACCTTTTTTGTTTTATTTTTATGCCAAGCTGGGATGAACAAATTCTGTAGTTCATCCATGTGATCTTTGAATGTTTGCCATTGCCCATCCACCGTCAACCCTTTGAGTGACATTCCCCAATCAATCCTACCCAACTCGCACCTCATACCATCGTAGTCTCCTTTATTCAGGACCCTAGTCTCTGAGTCAACTATTTCACTCTCCATCTTAATGAAGAATTCTAACATATTATGATCGCTCCGACCCAAGGGGCCTCGCACAACAAGATTGCAAATTACTCTTTTCTCATTACATAATACCCAGTCTAAGATGGCCTGTTGCCATTGTTTTATAGACATTCTGATTTTGATGAATTTGCAGAAGAATGTATGTATGTGCACATCAGGGAGACCTGTAAGAAGAAATATGTGGTGATAATGGGAATTTTTAACTTGCCTATAGATAGGGAAAGAATTAATAGCACAAGTACGAAAGGAAATACATTGATTGAGCATATTCATGGTCATACCCTAAAGTAGTATGTCTTAAAACTCTCAGGGGAGCAGGTGGTTCTTGATGAAAAACGAATAGTTAGAAATCTGGTTTTGAGGAAGCATCTTGAGAATAGTGGCCAGAATGTGGTTAACTTCATTATTAGCCTTGAAGGAGAGAAAGGAGAATCACAAACCACATAGCTAACTTTGAAGGGAGATATTGTTAGTTCATAGAATCATAGAATGGTTACAGCATGGAAGGAGGCCATTTGGCCCATCGAGCGCATGCCAGCTCCTTGCAAGAGCACCTCAGCTAGTCTCACTCCCCCGCCCTTTCCCCGTAGCCCTGCAAATTTTTTCTTTCAGGTACTTATCCAACTCCCTTTTGAAAGCCATGATTGAGTCTGCCTCCACCACCCTTTCAGCCAGTGCATTCCGGATCCTAACCACTCGTTGTGTAAAACAGTTTTTTCTTATGTCACCTCTGGTTCTTTTGCCTATCACCTTAAATCTGTGCTCTCTGGTTCTCGACCCTTCTGCCAATGGGAACAGTTTCTGTCTATCTATTCTGCCTAGACCCCTCATCATTTTGAACACCTCTATCAAATCTCCTCTCAATCTTCTCGGCTGTAAGGAGAGCAACCCCAGCTTCTCCAGTCTCATCCCTGGAATCATTCTCGTAAATCTTTTCTGCACCCTCTCTAAGGCCGTCACATCCTTCCTAAAGTGCAGTGCCCAGAATTGGACACAATACTCCAGTTGAGGCCAAACCAGTGTTTTATACAGGTTCATCATAATTTCCACACTTTTGTACTCTACACCTCTATTCATGAAGCCCAGGATCCCATAAGCTTTTTTAACTGCTTTCTCAACCTACCCTGCCACCTTCAATGATTTGTGCACATATACCCTGAGGTCTCTCTGTTCATGGATTGTACCTTTCAGTTTATATTTCCTCTCCTCACTTTTTCTATCAAAATGTATCACTTTGCACTTTTCTGCGTTAAATTTCATCGACCACATGTCCGTCCATTCCACCAGCCTGTCTATGTCCTCTTGAAGTCTATCACTATCCTCCTCACTGTTCACTATACTTCCAAGTTTTGTGTCATCTGCAAATTTTGAAATTGTGCCCTGTACTGCCAAGTCCAAGTCATTAATATATATCAAGAAAAGCAGTGGTCCTCGTACCGACCCCTGGGGAACACCACTGTATACCTTCCTCCAGTCCGAAAAACAACCGTTCACTACTACTTTCTGTTTCCTGTCACTTAGCCAATTTTGTATCCATGCTGCTGCTGTCCCTTTTATTCCATGGGCTTCAGCTTTGCTGGCAAGCCTATTATGTGGCACTTTATCAAACACCTTTTGGAAATCCATGTACACCACGTCAACCGCATTTCCCTCATCAACCCTCTCTGTTACCTCATCAAAAAACGTAATCAAGTTGGTTAAACGTGATTTGCCTTTAACAAATCCATTGATAAATCTGAAATGCAAAAGAGGTATTTCTGAGTGATGCAACCATCGATTATGAGAGTATAGAAGAGAGGTTATATAGGGGCAAAGAAAAATGGTGAAAATGATGACTGGGGATTACACAAAGCAACAAAAGGACCAAGAAAATAATGAAGAATGTAAAAAGTATGAATAAAAACTTGTAAATTGTATTACTGGTAATAGGAAAAGTTTTATTAGTACATTAAGAAAAATTATGTGGTGGAGTAGAGATAGGCCCATTAAAAATGGATTTAAGTATGCAGTAAGGACTACTGCAAAAATATTTTGTTTGGTCTTTGATGGAAGAGGAAGATACCATACCAATGGTACAAGTAAGACTGAAGATTAGTGTTGGAGATGAATTCAAAAAAATAGTTTAAACAGAAACACTGCAAAGGAAAAACTACTAGCCCAGATTTTGCTGTCAAAATAATGGCGAGACTAATGGCGCTTACTGTTATTTAAGCGTAAAGGGTACAGCAACTTCAGGCGAGGGGCAGATGCACGGTTAAATGACAATACCCAAAAGTTGCTGTCCGAGTTGTGCCACTCTGCCATTAGCTTCGCGAAATGGAATTTTGCTGTCTGCCTCACCAATGACATGCATTGAATGAAGTGAAGTTGCTGTATTTGCACGATAGATACGAACTAAACTCACTGCAGAAAGTTAAGTCTTGTCATTTCAAGTGTAAGTACCCATTTAATTAAGTTGTAGGAATAGGTGTATTCCTAACCAAATCACTGAGGTCGACTCAGGAGAAACAATCCAATAGGTTTTTAATGAAGGATTTGACGAAGTACAGAAAACAACAAAGATCAATGCAGGAGAGCCTTGGAACAGGCCTTACCCGAACGGGGACGCCACGAGGACTGACTAGGCAGTCCGGAGGTTTGCGCGATGACGTCATCGCGTTTGCGTCGTGATGTCATCGCGTTGCTCGTGTTTCCCGCGCTTGGGGCCGTCACATGATGTGCATCGTGACGTCATCACGTTTGCCCGCGCTTGGGGCCGTCACGTGATGTGTGACGTGACGTCATCGTGTTCGCCTGCGTCATCGCGTTTACCCGCGTCATCGCATTCGCCCGCGCTACCAAAGGAGGAACGCCCCGTACAGGTAAGTTAAAGAGAATTATGTATATTAACTCGGTAGTACCGCTACATACGCCCCCCCAGAATTTGCTTTAATGAACGAGTCCTGTAATCTCGAGACGGAGACTGTTGGGTGGCTGGCGGTCTGGCGGGCATCGTACTTGGGTTGGCGAAAGGACGATGGGTGGCCGGTGGTCTCGGCGGTCGTGGTGTCTCATCTTGGCGGGCGAGGCCTAAAGGTGCTGGTCATGAGCGGATCCTTGCGTGCGTCGTGGCGGATAAAACGTATCCAGCCATACGAAGGATCGTGGTGTCATGGCAAACAAAACGCATTCAGCCATGCGAAAGGCCGTGGCGACGTGTGACCTCTGCAGCCTGTGGTTCAAAGCGGGCGCTGGGGCGAAACAGCTGGCCGCGTCATAGAGGCGGACGATCATACCTGCTGTGCCGTAACAACGATGAGCGGCCGATGGTCAGGCGGGCAAGGTCGAAATATGCTGGCCCACTCGTGGTGGCTTGCAAGCCAGGCAGGCGTGGACTATGGCTCTGTTGATGTTGGAAAAAGTCCCCAGTCTGACGAAATCTGCAGGAACGCTGAATGGGCGATCCAGGAGGAAAGGAATGTGGGTCTTGGCGGGTGGGTGAATCCGCCGACAGGCGAGCGAACTCTGTAGAAGTCGGGAACGTACGGAACAGTGCGTGCCGTAGTGTTACCATGGTAACATTGAAGCGAGTTAACAGTTGCTGCGTTGATCAGTGATCGGTGATGACAGCAACTTTCGCATGGCCGATCGCAGCCGCGGGATGCCCGTTGGACCCGTCGTCGATGGTCGCAGCGTCAGTAGATGGTTGCTTTTGTTGAGGGGAAAACTGTAGCGAGGGCAGTAACGCTTCGAGTTGTTGTTGCATTAGGGTGAACACTGCCGGGAGGGCGGTAATGCTTCGAGTTGTTGTTGATTTAAGTAGAAAACTGCCGGGAGGGCGGCAACACTTCGCTTTCACACTGAAAAGAGTGGTAGAAAACACAACCAGCAGGCTGATGGGCTGGTGTGTCGTCGGCGGGGAATGAGTCTTCGTGTTTCACGAGGGATGGGACCTCGTGATTTGCGAGGGATGCATCCTCGTGGTTCGTGAGGAGCGAGTACTCGTGGCATCTCCGCGGGGGCGTGCTCCGATCTTGTGGGCTCGAAAACCTGCGGAACCCGTGCTTGGAGGGATGTATACTTGCTGTTGCGTTGGGAGATGTCGTGGAGGCGGACGATCCGTGTGGCGGTAGAAATGTCGAATACGGAGACTGTTGCGTCCATGTATAATAAGGCACAGACTGCGGAGAACGGTACAACAGATGTTTACTCAACGTGGCTCACACTGCAACTGATCTGTACAGATTACTACTCAGTGCTATATACAGGTGTGGTCACTGCCGGTACTGCAGTATACATGAGCTGTAAAACATAGTTCCCCCCTTAAAGGTATATACATTACAATTCCTCCCCTTTTAGATTAACAGTACCATAACACTCATTTAACAATTAAATATCAAACTAATTACAATTAACACTTTTAACATGCAACATTAGCTGAAAATAGCCTATTTATATATTCAGTCTTTGGGGAGGCTTCCTGATCCTTTCTGGATAGCGCCTTTCCCGAGTGTCTTGCTCTTGGTGCGGAGGCGATTCTGGCCCCCTGTCATCGGTTGGTTCATCAGCTTCCGATGCTACTGTTTCTGGGGTAGATGCTGTAAAGTCCGCGCCTCAATAATACACGGACTTCGGGAGAACAGTTTAACAGGTACTTTACTGAACAAGAGACAGCTTGAAACTGAAACTACAGAAGCCTGCTAGGGCCTTTTATACAGGGGTGGTCACTGCCGGTACTGCAGTCTAAGACCAGTTATTCCCTTAAAGGTACATACACAACAATTCCTCCCCTTTTAGATAAACAGTACATAACATTCATTTAACACTAAATAATAACTAATTACAATTACAATTTTCTCAGTAATATATACATCAACTGAAATAGTCATTTATAAGTTCAGTCTTTGAGGAGGCTTCCTGATCCGGACTGGATAGCGCCTTTCTCGAGTATCCTGTTCTGGCGGTGGAGTCAATTCTGGCTCATTGTCATTGGTTGGTTCGTCAGCTTCCAATGCCCCTGCTTCTGAGGTAGACGCAATCTGTACTTCAGGCTCATTACCAGGTGCACATGCTTGTGGTACAGGTTTGGCTTGTTCCTGTGACTCTAGAATCTGGTCAGCATGGCGTCTCACGATGCTCTCTCCAACGTCCACTGTGTACATTAGTGGCCCCTGCTGTGTGCATATCGTGCCTGGCTGCCATTTTTCTGTTCGGTAGTCGCGGGCCAAGACTGGTTGCCCTATCTTGAAGCTCCTGGTTGGCTTCTCACTTATGTGCTGGAACTGCTTATCCTCAACATCTCGTCTTATGTTTGGTTTGAGCAAATCCAAGCGACATCTTAGTCTCCGGTTGAAAAACAGTACGGCTAGAGTTTGGTTGGTTACTGCATGTGTCGCATTCCGGTAAGCAAACAGGAAGTTATCCACCTTGTGTTGCAGTGGTATGTCATCATTATACATTGCCTTTATGGCCTTTTTAAAGGTCTGAACAAACCTCTCAGCCAATCCATTTGTGACTGGATGATATGGGGCAGATGTGTAATGTTTCACCCCATTATTCTTCAGGAACCTCCGGAAATCCTCAGACACAAACTGTGGGCCATTGTCGGAACAGATCTGTTCTGGCAACCCATTCCTGGCGAAGATGGTCCTTAGGACTGCAATAGTCTTCTCCGTGGTGGTGGAGGACATTTTAATGACCTCTGGCCATTTTGAATGGGCGTCCACAGCGATTAGAAACATTGAGTCCATAAATGGACCAGCGAAATCAATGTGTACCAGTTGCCATGGAGATGAGGGCCACTCCCATGGATGTAGCGGGGCCTGTGGTGGAGCGTTTTGGACCTTCTGGCATCCTGTGCATCTCTTGGTCATATCCTCAATTTCTTTATCGATTACCGGCCACCACACAAACGCCCTGGCTAGGCTCTTCATTTTTACCCCTCCCAGATGATCCTCGTGAAGCTCATTGAGTACTCTATCTCTCAACTTGGGTGGAATTACCACTCGGGATCCACACATCAAGGTTCCCCGGCACACTGACAGCTGCTCCCTCCTTGGCGAGAATGCTGGCAACAGTGAGTCGCCATATGCTGGCCATCCCTTCACCGTCAAATCATAGACCCGAGAGAGTGTCGGGTCATTTCGGGTTTCCTTCTCAATACTTGCGTTTGTAACAGGCAGACATTCAACTATGGTCGCATGGAATATCTCCACCGGGTCCACTGCAGGTGCTTCTTCCGCCGTAGGCAACGGTAGGCGCGACAGCCCATCAGCGTTTCCATGTTGTTTCGTACCTTTGTACTCTATGTCATACTGATGTGCCCCTAGAAAAAGTGACCATCTTTGCAGCCGTTGCGCCGTCATCACCGGAACGCCCTTCTTTGGGTTAAAAGTTGAGACCAGGGGTTGATGATCAGTCAATAGGGTGAATTTCTGCCCGTGCAGATAGTGATTGAACTTCTTCACCCCTCACACCAGGCTGAGGGCCTCCCTGTCAATCTGGGCGTAGTTACGCTCGGCTGAGGTTAGCGAGTGCGATGCAAAGGCTATTGGCCTCTCTGAACCGTCATGGAATTTGTGTGACAGCACCGCTCCAATGCCTTAAGGTGACGCATCACATGCCAACCGAATCGGTAGTGTTGGGTTGTAGTGGGCCAATACTTCTTTTGAAGTGATTTGGCATTTACATTCCTGAAAGGCACGCTTACACTCATCACTCCATTTCCATGTTACACCAGTTTGAAGGAGGGCGTTCAGTGGGTGCAGAATTGTAGATAAATTCGGCAAGAACTTATGGTAGTAGTTCACCAACCTGAGGAACGACCTCAGTTGCGACACATTTTCTGGTGCTGGAGCCTTGACTACAGCCTCAATCTTGTCCGGCGACTTATGCAACCCTTCCTCATCAATCATGTGGCCACAATACGAGATTTGTCTCCTGAAGAACTCGCATTTGGGATGGTTGGCTCGTAGCCCATATTCCTGCAATCTCGTGAGCACCTGTTCCAGGTTGGCAAGGTGTTCATTGTCATTTTCGCCCGTAACCAGGATGCCGTCCAAATAACACTGGGTCCCCAGGATCCCTTGCAGGACTTGTTCCATTGCCCTCTGCCACATAGCCGGGGCCGATGCTACCCCAAATACCAGTCGATTGTACTGGTAAAGGCCTTTGTGAGTGTTTATCATGAGGTATTTCCTAGATGCTTCTTCCACCTCCATTTGTAGATACGGTTGAGCCAGGTCAATCTTTGTAAAACGTTTCCCTCCAGATAGTGAGGCAAAAATATCTTCTATCCGCGGAAGCGGATACTGTACTGTGTGCAGGACTGGGTTCACAGTCACCTTGAAGTCCGCACAGATGCGAACCTTCCTTGGCTCCCCAGGCGTGCTGCTCAATGCTTTCTTCATTACAGGAATGATGGGTGTGGCCCATTCGCTCCAGTCCACCTTAGACAGCACCCCCGAACGCTCCAGACTCTCCAGTTCAGCTTCCACAGCTGGGCGTATCGTGTATGGCACCAGTCTGGCCTTGAAAAATTTTGGGGTTGCGTTATCCTCAATCTTTATGGTTGCCTTTACTCCTTTTAGAGTCCCAAGTCCTTGTTGGAACACCTCTTCCGCATCAGATAGAATTTGTGACAGACGTCCAGGTGCGACGTCATCATCTTTTTTGTCAGTCACAGTTAGTGCCAGAATGGAATGCCAATCCAATTGTAGTCTTCGGATCCATTCACGTCCCAATAATGGTGGTCTTCCATCTCGTAGTATATACATGTATAGTTTCTGTGTTTCCTTTCTGTTATATTCAACTGGCACCCTTATTTTTCCTTTTGCCCCGTGTATATCTTCAATACAATGGACGTGTCCTTTAAGGGTATGTGTGAGAATAGCCGCTCATAGTCTCGTCGATTCATGACAGTTAGGGCTGATCCTGTGTCCAATTCCATCTTCACTGGGGACCCTGCTATCATGAGGGTGACCCAAATGGTTCGGTGATCTTCTTTTGCGATCACGTTGTGTAACTTTAAACAACTTAGTTGCCTGCTCCCGGAGTCCTTATCACTCTCCTGATCTTCTGAACTACTATCTGTCAGTTTCTTTACTTTCCTGTACTGTTCCTTAGTAGTTCTTGTCGTGTTGGTCTTCTTTCCCGACCTGCAGACTCTTGCTATATGTCCCATTTTCCCGCATTGCCTGCATATTTTGTCTTTAAACCAGCAGTCCTTCTGCTCGTGGGTTGTTCTGCCGCAGCGATAGCACTTTTCGGCTCCATATGCCATTTTGTTAGCGCTGTATTCTTGTGGTTTCTGTTGTATTTCCGCAGCTCCCCGTGCTGCCGCTTCGTAGGATACTGCCACGCTGAAAGCCTGTTCTAGCGTCAGGTCCTTTTTTGAAAGTAGTCGTTTCTGGGTTCCTTCACTCTGGAGCCCGCAGACAAACTTATCCCGTAAGGTGTCTGCCAGTCCTGCTCCGAACTGGCAGTGCTTCGATAACTTGCGTAGTTCCGTAAGATAGTCAGCATTGCTCTCATCTTTGTGCTGGTTTCTTTTATGGAACTTGAATCTTTCTGCTATCAGCAGTGGTGTAGGGCTTAGATGTTCCTGTAAGATATGAACAATCTCCTCAAAACTTTTCTCCATTGGTTTAGCTGGGGTAATTAAATTCCGCAATAGGCCGTACGTACTCGCACCCATCAGATTTAATAATACCGACGCTCTCTTTCCATCAGCCACCTCATTTGCCTTGCAGTACACTTCAATTCTTTCCACATACGTGGTCCAGTCTTCTACCTTGTTGTCGAAAGCAGTGATACAGCCCATTTTCGGCATCTTGGGCGATTTAAATGGCACCTCCCGCGCTTTTGCTTCTTCCCCAATGGCATAAAATGGCGTCTCCCGCGCTTTTGCTTCTTCCCCAATGGGATAAAATGGCGCCTCCCGCACTTTTGCTTCTTCCCCTTACTGCCACGCTGCTCCTAGCGTTCTACGGGGTAATGGCGGCGACCCGCAGCTTCGGCGCATCTCGCTTTCCTTCCCCCCCGTTTAGTTTCTCTCCGCTGTCCTGTTCTCGAGCACCGACCGCGCCCTGTGCGCTCCACCCTCTCTCTCTTGTTTTCTTTTCCCGGCGACGCTGTGCGGCCCGATTTGTAGAGCCGCTCGATCGAGCTTGAGCACACCGCAGTCCGGAAGGGTCAGCGCGCTACCTGCTACCAGCACGATTCGCTGGAACCACAGTCTCTCCCGCAATTCTCCAAACACCGATGGATTCTTTGGCCGGTTGCCCTCGGTCGATGCCCGTTGCTCAGACTACGACCTTCCAGGACCTTCCTTTCAGGCGAGATCCCCGTGAGATGATGCCACACTGCAGGTGAGTTCGAACTTACTCGTCGCCACTGTAAAGTCCGCGCCCCAATAATACACGGACTTCGGGAGAACAGTTTAACAGGTACTTTACTGAACAAGAGGTAGCTTGAAACTGAAACTACAGAAGCCTGCTAGGGCCTTTTATACAGGGGTGGTCACTGCCGGTACTGCAGTCTAAGACCAGTTATTCCCTTAAAGGTACATACATAACAGATGCGACCTGTACGTCGGGTTCATCACCAGGTACGTATGGGCGAGGCATGGGGTTGACTTGTTCCTGTGACTCTAGGATCTGGTCAGCATGGCGTCTCACGATGCTCTCCCCAACATCCACTGTGTACATTAGTGGGCCCTGCTGTGTGCATATCGTTCCTGGCTGCCATTTTTCTGTTCGGTAGTCGCGGGCCAAGACTGGTTGCCCTACATTGAAGCTCCTTGTTGGCTTCTCATGGATGTGCTGGAATTGCTTACTCTCAACATCTCTTCGTACGTTTGGTCTGAGCAATTCCAGGCAACATCTTAACCTTCGGTTAAAGAACATCATGGCTGGGGCCTGGTTGGTGACTGCATGTGTTGCATTCCGGTAGGCGAACAGGAAATTGTCCACCTTGTGCTGCAGCGGAATGTTGTCATTGTACATAGCCTTTATTGCCTTCTTAAAGGTTTGTACGAACCTCTCAGCCAATCCATTTGTGGCTGGATGATACGGGGCGGATGGGTAATGCCTTACCCCATTCTTTTTCAAGAACCTCCGGAGCTCTTCGGACACAAACTGTGGTCTGTTGTCAGAGCAAATCTGTTCTGGCAAGCCATTCCTGGCAAAAATGGTCCGTAGGACTGCAATAGTTTTCTCCGTGGTGGTGGAGGACATTTTGATGACCTCAGGCCATTTCGAGTGCGCATCCATGGCTATTAAAAACACTGAGTCCATGAATGGACCAGCAAAATCAATATGCACCCATTGCCATGGCGATGAGGGCCACTCCGATGGGTTTAGAGGGGCCTGTGGTGGTGCATTTTGGACTTTCTGGCATCCTGAGCAGCTCTTGGTCAGGTCCTTGATTTGTTTATCGATTCCCGGCCACCACACATAAGCCCTGGCTAGGCTTTTCATTTTTACCCCTCCCAGATGACCCTCATGAAGCTCATTGAGCACTCTATGCCTTAACTTGGGTGGAATTACCACTCGGGATCCACACATCAAGGTCCCCCGGCACACTGACAGCTGTTCTCTCCTTGTCGAGAATGCTGGCAACAGTGAGTCACCATGTGCTGGCCATCCCTTCACCGTCAAATCATATACCCGAGACAGTGTCGGGTCATTTCTGGTTTCCTTTTCGATACAAGCGTTAGTTACCGGTAGGTATTCAACTATAGTCGAATGGAATATTTCGACAGGATCCACTACTGGTGCTTCCTCCGCAGTAGGCAGTGGCAGGCGTGATAGCCCAACAGCATTTCCATGCTGTTTTGTGCCCTTATATTCAATCTCATAGTGGTGCGCCCCTAGAAAAAGTGACCATCTTTGTAGTCGTTGCGCAGTCATCACCGGAACGCCCTTCTTTGGATTAAAAATGGAGACAAGAGGCTGGTGATCAGTCAGCAAGGTGAATTTCTGCCCGTGCTGATAGTGATTGAACTTTTTCACTCCCCACACTAGGCTGAGGGCCTCCCTGTCAATCTGGGCGTAGTTACGCTCGGCTGAGGTTAGTGATCGTGACGCAAAGGATATTGGCCTCTCTGAGCCGTCCGAGAATTTGTGCGACAGCACCGCTCCAATGCCATAGGGTGACGCATCACATGCTAACCGAATTGGTAATGCCGGGTTGTAATGGGCCAATACCTCTTTCGATGTGATTAGAGTTTTGCTCTTCTGGAAAGCTCGTCTACATTCGTCACTCCACTTCCATGGCACCCCAGTTTGCAGTAGGGTGTTCAGTGGGTGTAGTATTGTAGACAAATTTGGCAAGAACTTATGGTAGTAGTTTACCAGCCCGAGGAACGACCTCAGTTTTGACACATTTTCCGGTGCTGGAGCCTTGACTACTGCCTCAATCTTCTCTGGGGACTTATGTAACCCCTCTTTATCGATAATGTGGCCACAATACGAGATCTGTTTTCTAAAATACTCGCATTTGGGGCGGTTAGCTCGGAGCCCATATTCCTGCAATCTAGTGAGCACCTGCTCCAGGTTGGCAAGGTGATCACTGTCATTTTCGCCCATGACCAGGATGTCGTACAAATAACACTGGGTCCCTGGGATCCCTTGCAGGACTTGTTCCATTGCCCTTTGCCAAATAGCCGGAGCTGATGCTACCCCGAATACCAGCCGGTTGTATTGGTAGAGACCTTTATGGGTGTTGATTGTGAGGCATTTTTTTGATGCTTCTTCTACCTCCATTTGCAGATACGCCTGGGCCAGATCAATCTTAGTGAAGTGTTTCCCTCCAGATAGCGAGGCGAAAATATCTTCAATCCGTGGAAGTGGATATTGTACGGTGTGAAGGACCGGGTTCACTGTTACCTTAAAATCCCCACAGATGCGAACCTTCCTTGGTTCCCCAGGCGTGCTGCTCAACGACTTTTTCATCACAGGGATGATGGGTGTAGCCCACTCGCTCCAGTCTACCTTGGACAGTACACCTGAACGTTCCAGACTCTCCAGCTCTGCTTCGACGGCTGGGCGGATCGCATAAGGTACCGGTCTGGCCTTAAAAAATGTTGGGCTTTTGTTTTCTTCAATTTTAATCGTCGCTGTCATGCCTTTTAGTGTTCCGAGTCCTTGCTGGAACACTTCTTTCGCGTCAGTTAGGATCTTTGACAGTCGCCCAGGTGTGACGTCGTCATCCTTTTTGTCAGCCACAGTCAGTGCCTGTATGGAATGCCAATCCAGTTGTATTTTCCGGATCCATTCACGTCCCAGTAATGGTGGTCCTCCATCTTGCAATACATACAGGTCTAGTTTTGGTGTTTCCTTACCGTTATATATAACGGTCACCCTTATTTTTCCTTTGGGGTAGACCTTTTGCCCTGTGTACGTCTTCAAAATAATTTTTGTGTCTCTCAAGGATATGTGTGAGAATGGCCGCTCATAGTCCCGTCGGTTTATGACTGATAGGGCTGATCCTGTGTCCAATTCCATCTTTACCTGGACTCCTGCTATCTTGAGAGTGACCCAAATGGTTTGGTGATCCTCCGTTGTGATCACATTATGTAGTTTCAGACAACTCAGTTCCCTGCTTTCGAAGTCGTTATCACTCTTTTGTTCGTCTGAATTATTCTCCATCATCTTATGTACCTTCTTGTACTTTCCTTTGGTAGGTTTCTTATTGCTGGTTTTCTTTCCCGACCTGCAGGCTCGTGCTATGTGTCCTACTTTTCCACACTGTCTGCACACTTTGTCTTTGAACCAGCAATCATTCTGGTCGTGTGTTGTTCTGCCGCAGCGATATCACTTCTCTGTTCCATATGACATTTCGTTTGTGCCATATTCTTGCGGTCTCTGTTGTATCTCTGCAGCGCCCCGTGCTGCTGCTTCATATGATACCGCAATGCTGAAAGCCTTTTCCAATGTAAAGTCCTTTTCAGATAAAAGCCGTTTCTGGGTTCCTTCACTTTGAAGCCCACACACAAACTTGTCCCTTAAGGTACCTGCCAGTCCCGCTCCAAACTGGCAGTGTTTCGATAGTTTGCGCAGTTCTGTTAAATAATCAGCATTGCTTTCATCCTTATGCTGGTTCCGTTTGTGAAACTTGAATCTTTCTGCTATCAGCAGCGGTGTGGGGTTTAAATGTTCCTTTAGTATCGTTACTGTATCTTCAAAACTCTTTTTCATTGGCTTCGTTGGGGTTATTAGATTTCGTAATAAACCATACGTCTTTGCACCCATTAAATTTAACAATACCGACGCTTTCTTGTCATCTGACACCTCATTTGCCTTGCAGTACACCTCTATTCGTTCGACATATGTAGTCCAATCTTCGACTTCATTGTCAAATGCGGTGATACTGCCACTCTTCGGCATTTTGGGTGTGGTTTAAAATGGCGTCTCCCAATGGCTTAAAATGGCGTCTCCCGCGCTTTCCTTCCTCCCCCGCTGCTGCCAACGCTGCTCCCGGCGATTCTCGTGGCAGTGGCGGCGCCCTGTAGGTTTCGCGCGCTTCTCCTGCGCTGCTGCCAACACCGCTCTCGGTGGTCCTCGTGGCAATGGCGGCGCCTCGCGGGTTTCTGCGCGTCTCTCTCTCCATCTCTCCGACGCTGCTCGGCCCCTGAACACCGGCTGCGCCCTGTGCGCTCTGCCCTCTCTCTCTCTCCCCCGTCGACGCTGCTCGGCCCTTTGCTGTGCTGCTCGGTCGGGCTCTAGCCCGCCGCTGTCCGGGAAGGGTCTGCGCACTACCTGTTGCCAGCCCGTTTCGCTGGACCACCTCGACTGGAAAGCCAAGCCTGGCTCTCGACAGCCTCCCCCGCAAATCTCGAGTCTCTGCTGGATGACTGGGCGGTTGCGGTAGGGATTGTGGATGCATTGGTAATAATCTTCCAAAACTCCCTGGACTCAGCAGAGGTCCCGGCAGACTGGAAAACTGCTAATGTAACACCCTTATTTAAAAAGGGCAGTAGACAGAAGGCTGGAAACTATAGACCGGTTAGCCTAACATCTGTGGTAGGTAAAATTTTGGAGTCCATTATTAAGGAGACAGTAACAGGATATTTGGATAATCATAATTTAATAAGACAAAGTCAGCATGGTTTTATGAAGGGAAAGTCATGTTTGACAAATTTGCTGGAGTTCTTTGAGGAAGTAACATATAGGGTGGATAAAGGTGAACCAGTGGATGTAGTGTATTTAGACTTCCAAAAGGCATTTGACAAGGTGCCACACAAAAGATTATTGCTTAAGATAAAAAATCACGGGATTGGGGGTAATATTCTGGCATGGATAGAGGATTGGCTATCTAACAGAAGGCAGAGAGTTGGGATAAATGGTTCATTCTCAGACTGGCAATCAGTAACCAGTGGTGTTCCGCAGGGGTCAGTGCTGGGTCCCCAACTCTTTACAATCTATATTAACGATTTGGAGGAGGGGACCGAGTGTAACATATCAAAGTTTGCAGATGATACTAAGATGGGAGGGAAAGTAGTGAGTGAGGAGGACATAAACAACCTGCAAGGGGACATAGACAGGCTAAGTAAGTGGGCAGAGATTTGGCAGATGGAATACAATACTGGAAAGTGTGAGGTTATGCACTTTGGCAGGAAAAATCGTAGAGCAAGTTATTATCTTAATGGCAAGAAACTGGAAAGTACTGAAGTACAAAGGGATCTGGGGGTCCTGGTGCACGAAACTCAAAAGGTTAGCATGCAGGTGCAGCAAGTGATTAAGAAGGCCAATGGAATGTTGGCTTTCATTGCTAGGGGGATAGAATATAAAAATAGGGAGGTATTGCTTCAGTTGTACAAGGTATTGGTGAGACCGCACCTGGAATACTGCATACAGTTTTGGTGTCCATACTTAAGAAAAGACATACTTGCTCTCGAGTCAGTACAAAGGAGGTTCACTCGGTTAATCCCGGGGATGAGGGGATGGACATATGAGGAGAGGTTGAGTAGATTGGGACTCTACTCTTTGGAGTTCAGAAGGATGAGAGGCGATCTTATTGAAACATATAAGATTGTGAAGGGGTTAAATCGGGTGGATGCAGGGAGGATGTTCCCGATGATGGGTGAAACTAGAACTAGGGGGCATAGTCTTAGAATAAGGGGCTGCTCTTTCAAAACTGAGATGAGGAGTGTAATGAAATCTGTTTGTCTTGATTCTGTATTCGTTTTGCACTCATGTATATTACCCTCCCCCACGGTGTATAGTTTCACTTCCTCTTTCCCGACTAACCTGGAAGGTTCCAGGTCTTGGCTCTTGGCTCCGCCCCTGACTTCTCTTACATAAAGATCCCAGGATCTGTATGACTCATTCCTGTGAACCAGTCGGCGTGTTGAGATGTTAGCTCTGATCTTAGTGATTAAAAGCCAACTTGTTTAAGTCTATAACTTCTAGTTTTGTGGTTATTGAAGGCCCATCAAGGAGGAACTACTTCACTCAGAGGGTGGTAGGTCCATGGAATATGCTGCCCCAAAAAGCTGTCGAAGCTACATCATTACATAAATTTAAAACAGAAATAGACAGTTTCCTAGAAGAAAAGGGAATTAAGGGTTACGGGGAGCGGGCAGGAATTTGGACATGAGTCTAGGTTCGGATTGGTCATGGCCCTGTGGGTAGCGGAGCGGGCCCAGGGGCCGTGTAGCCTGATCCTGCTCCTGTTTCGTGTGTCTAATTCTGTTAGATTCAGGAGATAGTCCTGTCATAGTGGATTGGCGGTTAGGATCAGATCAGCCATGATCTTATTGCATGGCGGAGCAGGCTCGAGGGGCCAATTGGCCTACTCCTGCTCCTATTTCTTATGTTCTTATGTTCTCTGGCCTTGACCTCCAATCCACTGATCTCCAGGAACGAATCCCCGGGAGGTGATGCAGAGTTGCAGGTAGGTTCGAACCTGCCTTGTCGCCAATGTTGTGTCCGTGTATACTAAGACACAGACTGCGGAGAACGGTACAACAGGTGTTTACTCAACGTGGCTCACACTGCAACTGATCTGTACAGATTACTACTCAGTGCTATATACAGGTGTGGTCACTGCCGGTACTGCAATATACATGAGCTGTAAAACATAGTTCCCCCCTTAAAGGTATATACATTACAGAGACCACGTTGGTCTGCGCCACATCGAAAGCACGAGGGTGGTTGCTGCACCCTGAATTGCGGTAGCGACAGCGAAACGGCTGATGCTTCCATGGCGTGCTTCTATTGTGAAAATCGTTCACAAAAATCGGAGTCCGGCTGCGTTTCGTTCGTGAAAAACGGGCTCACCTCCAGGCTGCGCTTCCTTTGCAAATACGTTCGCAAAGGCGGGGTTGCCAATGTAGGAATTGGTGTTCATCAGTTGTTGTTCATCGATTGTTGTTCGTCGGTTGTTGTTTGCCGTGCTCTTCTTCTGCGAAAGCGTTCACAGAGACGGGGCTCAGGCTATGCGCTGCTTCCGTGAAAAACGTTCACGGAGACAGGGTCACCAATGTAGGTGTTGGACGAATTCGGCTGTGCACGTCGGTCGTCTTCTGTGAAGACGAGGTTCAGGCTGTGCGTTTCTTCCACGAAAAACATTCACGGATACGGGGTCACCAATGTAGGTGTTGGACGAATTCGGCTGTGCATGTCGGTCGTCTTCCATGAAGACGAGGTTCAGGCTGTGCGTTTCTTCCGCGAAAAACGTTCACGGATACGGGGTCACCAATGTAGGAATAGGTGTATTCCTAAGCAAATCACTGAGGTCGACTCAGGAGAAACAATCCAATAGGTTTTTAACGAAGGATTTGACGAAGTACAGAAAACAACAAAGATCAATGCAGGAGAGCCTTGGAACAGGTCTTACCCGAACGGGGACGCCACGAGGACTGACTAGGCAGTCCGGAGGCTTGCGCGATGACGTCATCGCATTTGCGTCGTGATGTCATCGCGTTGCTCGCGTTTCCTGCGCTTGGGGCCGTCACGTGATGTGCGTCGTGACGTCATCACGTTTGCCCGCGCTTGGGGCCGTCACGTGATGTGCGACGTGACGTCATCGCGTTTACCCGTGTCATCGCGTTCGCCCGCGCTACCAAAGGAGGAATGCCCCGTACAGGTAAGTTAAAGAGAATTATGTATATTAACTCGGTAGTACCGCTACAAAGTGATAATTGTTAATTACTGCTAGTCAACCTCTCTGGCACTGTTACAAGTGTGGAGTCTCATTCTTTCAGGTATGAGTTGTGTTGGAGATTTTTTAAATGTCAAATTAAAAATGTAAAACTTTTTTTTACCTTTTCCTTTCTAACTCATTTTCTCTCTCTCTTAATCCAATCTTTCTTTCCGTCACTTTATTTCACTTTCCGTACCTGAATTGACATTGAATTCACCCACTTTAATTTACACTTCTTTCTCAGTCCTTGCACTGTTTATTTCTCAATGCTTCAATCTGATTGGTTAAGGAGATACACAGTTGCTTTCCCTGTTCACTCAGGTCCCAGATGCCGTTTCCCTTGCTGCGACATTATCAGCTTGCACTTTCAGCATCTTGCCGTGCAAAAGTTCTTAAAACCTACACATGCAATGGCAAGCCTAACTAACGGCAGATACCATTTGATGCCCTGCTACATCAAATTCTGGCCCAATGTAATGGAAGGAAGACAAATTTCCTGGCCCAGATATTTTCCACCCATGGGTGTGGAAAGAAATAGGTGATGCATTAGTTATAAACATTCAAAGTTCCTTATATTCAAGGATAATACCAATAATTGAAGGGTTGGAAATATTGCACCATTTGTCAAAAAGGATGGAAGGGAAAAAAACCAAGTAACTATAGACCAGTGAGTTTAATACCAGTGGTGGGAACATTGCTAGATTTCATTATAAGTGACGGAATAAGTGAGCACTTGAAAAATATTAACTGATTAGGGAGAGTCAGCATCACTTTGGGAAAGGCTCTTCCCTTTCCTACATGGTTAATTAACTTAAAAGAGCTCCTTGATAGAGTCATTGTGGTTGTAGATAGAGGAGGATCTATGTACAACATACACATGGATCTTCAGAAGGCATTTGATGCGGTAATCTAGTGCAATGGTACTGGACTAGTTACCCAGATGTTGTGAGTTGTAAAATTGAATTCAACAATATCTAGTAATTTGTGGACTAGTATCAGAAAATGACCATGAAAATTGCCAGATTGTCCTAAACTGGTTCACCAATGTTCTTCAAGGAAGGAAACCTACCCTTACTACTGAGTCAGCCTACACACGACTCCAGTCCCACATTACGTGGTTGACTCTTAATTGCTTTAGGGCAACTAGGAATGGGCAATAAAAAACTGCCTTGTCAGTGTTGTCCACATTCCAAGAGCAAATAAAAAAGGTTCCACCCATTGGAATTAGAAGTAACCCCATGCTATGGATAGAAGTTTGATGAGGAGGCAGAAGGCAGCAAATTGGGATTAAAAGGACATTCTTGGATTGGCAGAAAATTACAGATGGTGTCCCTCAGAGATTGGAATTGGGGTCCTACCTGTACAAATGGCCTGACTTTGTATTAGAGGGGAGAATATTCAAGTTTCTAAATGATTTTAAGATGGAAGATATAATGAATTGCAAAAAGCACGAAAAATTACAAAAATCCATAGATTAAGCAAATGGTTGAATCAAAGGCATGTGCAGTTCAATGTAACAAAATGTGAAGTAGTATGCTTTGAATATAACAATGGCAAATGGTCATAAAGTTTCAACAGGGAAATACCAGACCAGGAGTTATAATTTAACCATTGAGCCTTCAGGAAGTAAGTCTAACAGTTTTACTGATGGAAACTAATCAATAGACAAACACTACTGGCTAAATTCCCAGGGAAATGGCATAAATGCTGAAAACAACAACCATAACTTGCATTTATATAGTGCCTTTAATGTAGTCCCAAGACGCTTCACAGGAGCCTTATCAAAACAACATTTGACACTGAGCCATGTAAAGAGATATTAGGAGAAGTGACCTAAAGTTTGGTCCAAGAGGTAGGCTTCAAGGAGTGTCTTAGAGGAAGAAAGAGAGGTGGAGAGGTGGAGAGAGGAGATTCCAGAGTTTAGGGCCTAGGCAGCTGAAGGCATGGCTGAAATTGGTGGGGCGATAAAAATCGGGGATGCGTAAGAGGCCAGAGGAGCGCAGAGATCTCGGAGGGTTGTAGGGCTAACAGCTATTTACACTGTTTCCCTGGAGGTTCTGCTGGACTCCTGCCAGAGCTATAGCAGAAGACTGGGAGAACCCCTGCATAGTTTCTGAACCATTGCATCTTATAGAGTAAAAGCTCATTTGTCATTATTGAAAACGTATTTTGAATGCGGAATCCCAATGCTGGCTGTTCGGGTCTGATAGTTGTCATGACAATGGGGTGTGCTGTACTTTTATGTTCTAGCCATTGCTCAGGTCTCTGGCATTATTTTCTTAAATCATAAAACTGCGCTCTTCATTGGCCAAGAATGACATCGCAATTTAGAAGCAGCTTGAATGTCACAATGTTTTGTTATTTTTCTGTGCATCTGTATCACAAATACACATGACTATACCCAGTCTTGTAGCTTAAATGTTCAGCTTGTTGCAGGAATGAAATAGTTAAACATACCCAAATTTCAGCAGGGACATATGTAGCTCATTGTAGCCTTTGCTGCTCTTTGCTCTTCAAGAAATAAAGTTGTTCTTTCCAGACAATGCAATCATAGCTGACAGACACATCTCAGAGACATGTAATTCCACGTTAGCCAATGCAACACATCCTCATACTCGGAATACAGCTAAGGCAAAATAAAAAGCCCTCAGAGTAAAATATTCTCATTGGCACACTTGGTACAGACAGATTTTCAGGTCAGGTACTGGAGCAAAGCAAAGCCTTGTGAAAAGCTTTGCTCCAATACCTCAGTGATGGCTTTTCTGTTTCTCACACCACTTTGCCAATTACAACATGAGGGAATTTAAATTGCGCTAAAGCAGACAGGAAAACTAACAGCAAAAGGAGCAGGTCAGCAACGTCAGCACTGAAGCCTTTCCTTTCTCCTTCAAACCACATCCAGAGTTAATGGCTCCTGTGCAAGTAACAGAATTCTTCTCTTTCTGGTGCAGAACAAGACCTGATAGAGTGATGTTTAAAAATATTCATCAGAGATTTTTTTGGCGGGAAGGAAGGAGCAAAAGCTGTATACCTGTAAGTCTATCTTATTTCATGAATTAACAACAGTGACAATTCCAAGAAAACAAAATGCCATTTCTACCTCCGGAGTGAGCTTTGCTGTGCACTGGGGATTGTGCTCCTGCCTTATTATAATGCAACATTTTGCTTGTGATGCAAATCCCATAGACATTGATTTATGGCAAGCTCCAGACTCAAAGGGGTAGATTTTAACTTTGTCTGATAGTGTAAAATGGGTGATAGCGAATTGGCAGTCTGCTTTACATCTTACCCCATTTTTATTTCCATTGAAGTCCCAGGCAGTGGTGCCATATGAGAAGCTCTTGCTGTCCTCTCTCAGGATGACAATGTAACCGCTCCCTTGTGAACCCTTCAATCAATGCCAATCCTAGTGCCAGACTGCCCCAGCCATAACTGAGATGCTGCAGTCTGCAGCCGGGCCCTTTCAGGTCAAACTTGCTTGAGGTGGTCATCTAAAGTACCCTGATCATAGGCTCAGCAGCCTGTCACCTTCCATGCTGAAGTCACCAGAGTAGTACCTCATAGGAGCACCAGAATAGGTAGAAAAGCACTAATGTCAGCCACTAGGGGGTTTCCCCAGGGTGATCATTAGTTTCTGGATGTGTTCATGCACATTATCAATAACAGACTTTTATGGAATTCTTGTTGTGCAGAATTTGTTTTGTGAGTATTTGTTGACCAGGCAATACACTTTAACTGAAAGACCCATGCTTTTGTTTTGTTTCCGTGAAAGAGAGGGGAATTGAGAACTGTCACAGGATGAAGGCATCATGACAGCTACCTGGCACAGGCCTGCATAATGCGCTGTGTGTTGTCGTATAAAATTTCAGGGTCAAAGTTACTTTCAGAACCAAAGACCGTGACCTAGGCCTGGCTGCAGTTGATGATGCAGCAGGTGACATAGCTCTGCAATGGCCTCTCTGGTAAAGCAGAGCCTCCTCACACACTACCCCTCACTGTCCTACACGTTTGAAGTCCTTTACCGGTACACTTTAGTGGGGTAAGGCTTCCTGTGAGCTTCCCTTCTTCTGCCTCATCTCTCTGTAGCTGCAGGTCTCTAGACTCTTGCCTGCTGCTCCTCCTCCTTCTCCTCCTCCTCATCCAGTCGCAATCATCATCATTGGCGACCACTCGAATTCGAGTATGGTATGTCCTTCATCAGTCATCTATTTGTGGGTCTTCAGGTGGCTGTGGAGGCCAATCCGAGATCCACAGACTCTACTACAGTGTGGGCATGTAAGACTATTGGTATTGTAAGACTTCTTAAGTTGTTGTCTCTCCTTACAGCACTGGCGTTTGTCCTCAGCGGCACGCTGGAGATTCTTTTCATGTAGTGCGGCACCGTTGTGGATGCATTT
Source organism: Somniosus microcephalus (assembly GCF_052327205.1). Lineage (NCBI taxonomy): Eukaryota > Metazoa > Chordata > Chondrichthyes > Squaliformes > Somniosidae > Somniosus > Somniosus microcephalus. Next base: position 158,155,260 of record NC_140999.1, read on the forward strand.
TCTCCAATTGTCTCTGTCCAGTGCGATTTCCTCCCAGTTATTAATATCGATATGGAACTTTTTAAGTATTACTTTGATGTTATCTTTGTAACGCTTCTTTTGACCACCAGGAGACCTCTGCCCTTCCTTCAACTGGGAGTACAGAACCTGTTTTGGGAGACGTGAGTCTGACATGTGAATGACATGTCCAATCCATTGGAGTTGATGCTGCATGATGAGCGTAGTGATGCTGTAGATATTGGCCTCTTCAAGTATACTCCAGTTGGTACGCTTGTCCTCCCAGCTGACCCTCAAGATTTTGCGTAGAGAGCGTTGGTAGTATTGCTCTAAGGCTTTGAGATGTCTACTGTACGTAGTCCAGGTTTCAGCTCCATATAAAAGGGTGGGAAGGATGATGGCTTTGTATACAAGAATTTTAGTTTGGACTTGGAGGCCATGATTTTCAAAGACTCTCCTCCTCAGTTTAGAAAAGGCTGCACTTGCACAACTCAGGCGGTGATGGATTTCAGAATCAATGTCAGCTTTGGAGGATAAATGGCTACCAAGATATGGAAAGGTGTTGACATTTTCAAGGGTGTCATTATCAATCTTTATAGAGGGAGGAGTTGCAAGCTGATTAGGTGATGGCTGGTGGAGCACCTGGGTTTTCTTTATATTCATGGTGAGGCCCAGAAGTTTGTAGGCTCTGGAAAAAGCATTCAAGGTGTTTTATAGATCATGCTCGGAAAGAGCTGTGATGGCGTTATCATCTGCATACTGTAACTCCATAATGGTAGTGATGGAGACTTTGCTCTTGGCCTTAAGCCTGTTGAGATTGAAAAGTCGGCCATCAGTACGGTAAAGGAATTGAATTCCGGTGGGCAGATCATTGCTGATGAGATGGAGGATAACTGAGATGAACACTGCAAAAAGGGTTGGAGCAATGATGCAGCCCTGTTTTACTCCTGTCTCAACTGTAAAGGGCTCTGAAATAGAACCGCTGCTGCTGAGAACTGCTGCGGACATGTTTGTCATGTAGCAGCCTCAGAACTAAGATGAATTTATCGGGGCAACCAAGCTTAGACAAGATATGCCATAAAGTCTGGCGGTGGACGGTGTCAAAAGCTTTAGTTAAGTCTATGAAAGCTATGAACAGTGGTTGCTTTTGGTCACGGCATTTCTCCTGTAATTGACGTGCTGTGAAGATCATATCAGCTGTTCCTCTGGATGGTCGGAAACCACACTGCGACTCCGGAAGCACCTCCTCAGATAACGGCAAAAGTCTGTTAGCAAGGACACGGGCAAGCACATTTCCTGTGGAAGAAAGAAGGGAGATACCTCGGTAGTTACCACACTCTTTAGTGGGGTAAGGCTTCCTGTGAGCTTCCCTTCTTCTGCCTCATCTCTCTGTAGCTGCAGGTCTCTAGACTCTTGCCTGCTGCTCCTCCTCCTTCTCCTCCTCCTCATCCAGTCGCAATACCATACCAATCACCAAACCCATAACACCAACCCAAGGTTTGCCAGAAGCTCCTGGTCAAAATTCCACTGTTTACTGAGCCAGGTAACTTTTTGGAGCGATTGATGTCAGCTACAACAGCCAACACAGCTAAAAAAGCAAAAGCAGCACACCAGCAGTCAAAATGAATAAACCAACAATTGACCTGAAACAGCTGCTAGTCCCTTTGAACAACACAGGGAAAGATGCTCTCCCGACTGGTTTGTGGGTCTATTGTGGAACTGATGAATAGGACGCTAGAGCTGTTGAAAATGGCATCTGGGTCCATAAACAAGTGCAGGACTCTGATCTGCATGTATTAAATAGGTGCCCATCAATTTCAGGAGGGCACGCTGGATGCCTAAGAAGAGGCCTGAGTCAAAATGGTGTCAGGGGCATTTCCGGCACGGAAGGGGCAGGTAAGATCACAACCCGATTGTCAGGGTCCTAGCGGCCATTCTATTGATGTAACATGGGCAGGCACCCATTGAAAATCACCCCTCACTGTCTAATGTTCACATTTGAATAACGGGTGAAGTTCTGGATGGCTTCCTTTGCCTGGTGAACTGTACCCCAGCAAGGGGCCAACGTCTTCAGGAGAGGAGGTGAGGGTAGGAAAATTTGGCAGAGAAAATTGGTGAGAGAAAGGGGAACAAAATAACTTTTATTTGGCAACCTTTCAAATATTTGGAAGGAGAAAGGTCTCTGGTATTCTACAGTACTCAATTTCCTGTTAGATAAACATAATAATTAACTCATTAGAATTAACAATGAAACAATTGTACAAGTGTTTGGTCAAATAGCAGTTTGATACTTCTAATTGTGAGAGTTACCTGAAAGAGAAAGTGTTGACTGTAACTTTCTGTAATTGACAGACTCATAATGGATAACTTGGTCTTCTGAATTATGAAGAAAGTCATTACCTTTCAAAATATGTATTTTTTCAATAATATCTGGAAAAATGATTCTATGTAAAACTGATGAGTAATATATAAATTAAAAATACCAATGTGTACGGAGAGAACATTTATTCATTTGAATAATTCATAATCGTAATTTATATTTAATTTTGATACAGATATGCTACTCGATGGGTTTGTAAGAAATTCAGTCAATAACCTAACACCTTGAGAGCTGAAGACAAAACTACTTACTGACAATGCTGAAAATTAACACGAAGACCCATGGCAATAAATCAGCGTGCTGACTTTAATAGCAGCAGAAATTAAGTGTGATCAGTAGGACATGTCAGCAGGCTACACAGCTGAAGCTAGTCTCTGTATTTTTACTGTTTAATAACTTAAAGAATTTAGCCTCCATAGCTGTGTGCCATTTATGTGGCTATGGGAAAAAAATCTTGCATTGTCAGACGTTTTATCACACCTATTTTTTTTAACTTAAAGCTTTGCATCTTAAATACGAGCCTGTAACACTGTGTCATTAAGGCAGTTAAATTCAATTTATTCATGAGGAAAGGGCATTTATAATCACCACCAATAAAAAAGATACTGAGAAGAGCTGGTAATACTGTCATTATATATGTGTACCCAATAAAAGCACCTGAACTCAAGCTTTATAGTTGAACATAAAGCAGTAAATCACAATGAAGTATTGACTGTTCCAGATAAGGGATTTTTTTTCTTTCAGTGACCTTGTATTCTTCCTTTTAATAGATTTTCCACTGCCCTGAGGTTTGCTGTGGGCTGGTGGTTTTGTTAATTGGAAGACATGTTGAAAAATAGCTGCAGTGCTTCTGGATATGTACTGACAAGCACTTTTTCTCCATGCATTCAAACTCTATGGCAAGTCCATGTCAGTCCATGTCATACTTATTACTAACGCCCTGTCATTGGATTCTGACTGTGTCTTGTACCATACCTGAAGGTCACAATCAACCTTTAAACTGACAATTATGAGACATCATCACTCCAGACTGATGTTAATCTGGATAACATTTTCTGGTCTGTTAATCAAAAGGTAATGAAAATGTGTGCTGCTGCAAGTGAGAATTTCAATTACACTGATAGAATACATTAGATGGTGTTTGGAGTGTTGGCATGTGTTGTTTAAATTGTCTGGTCAAGTGATTACATCCATTGACTGGGACTTAACAAATACTGATGTGCAAGGTATAACACATTTTGATTGTGAACTTTTCTGGCACATGTATGTTATAGTATTTGGTTGATACAATATTCTATTCAGCTGATTCCAGGAGGCTTTTCTAACATATTTGTGCGGAATTACATACATTTTTCTAGAAAATTCTGGAATACAATACATACATATATACAGTATGTGATAATGTGACATTGTTGTTGTGATAAGCAAGCATACTGAATTTGCAAGAATTATTCAGACTTTTGTACGATAGCAAAATACTGCGGATGTTGGAAATCCGAAATAACAACAGAAAATGCTGGAAAAACTCAGCAGGTCAGGCAACATCCGTGGACAGAAATTTGAGTTGACGTTTCGGGTCGAGCCCTTCTTCAAAACTGGAAAGAAAAGCTAGATCGGAGGCAGGGCTGCGATCGGACGAAAGAATAAAAGAAACAAAAGAAGTAAAAAAGAGACAATAAAAGTTTTTTTTTTCTGTTGTTATTTTGGATTTCCAACATCCGCAGTATTTTGCTATCATACTAGTGTTTGGTTCACTGCCACACCTCTTCTAGGAATGCCTACCTTGAAGAAGTTCTGCTCTTCTCTTCGACGGGATCTCCGTTTGGCTCTTCAACCTTGTTCATCTTCATTACTTTCAGTTTCCCTTCTCGTGTTTGATCAGGTATCTGCCAAGACTCGGTTTCACAGCCATATCATTTTCCTCAGCAACTGTCTCCGGTTCCGACTTATTCCACGTGGATTCCAACTAAACTTCCACCCTTCGTGCTTCGGATCCACCTAGGATTACAAATATCTCCAAGATATTCATCGTTCCTCGAACTACTGCTCTCGCCGCATCCTGAGATCCACGCTCAACGCCATGCGGCGCCACATGAACACTCTCGACTTCTCTCTTCAGCAACACTGGTGCACTCTATCTCAAAGCTGTCCGGGTCCACAGTTCCATTTCATCCTTCGACTCATCCGACGCTTCAACAAAAAACTTTTCTTCTTCCTTTCCGATGTCAAGGATCGCAAGCTTCATCAACTCTTGGACACCAACGCCCCTCTGGAACCTTCTTCCCCTTCACTTTCCTCTGACCCCCCTTTGCCCAATCTCATCCCCTGGTGCGTTTTCACTATCCCCTCTGACCTTCCACTCTCTGACCCTGAACGATCAGTCCTCAGCAAAGGCCTGAGCTTCATCCCCTTACGCCCCCACCTCAATGAATTTCGAGCTCGGCACGATGTTGAGCTCTTTTTCCGCCGCCTTCGTCTCCGTGCCCACTTCTCTGGCCAGGAGTCTTCCCCCCGCACAACTGACCCTTTCTCCCGCTTGCAGAATTCCCGTTCCACCTGGACCCCTCCCCCTGGCCTCTTACCCTCTCTAGATCTTTTCATCGCTAACTGCCGCCGTGACATCGGCCGTCTCCATTTCTCTGCTCCTCTCACTCACTCCAACCTACCTCCCTCTGAACTTGCAGCACTCCATTCTCTTAGATCCAACCCTGACATTGTCATTAAACCCGCTGACAAGGGTGGTGCTGTTGTTGTTTGGCGCACTGACCTCTACCTAGCGGAAGCTGAACGCCAACTCTCCGACACCTCCTCCTACCTCCACCTGGACCATGACCCCACTACCGAACATCAAACCACCGTTTCCAAGACTGTCACTGACCTCATCTCCTCTGGAGATCTTCCCCCCGCTGCCACCAACCTCATAGTTCCCCAACCCCGCACAGCCCGTTTCTACCTCCTTCCCAAGATCCACAAACAGGACTGCCCTGGTAGACCCATCGTTTCAGCCTGTTCTTGCCCCACGGAACTTATCTCTTCCTATCTTGAATCTATCTTTTCTCCCCTTGTCCAGTCTCTTCCCACCTACATCCGCAACTCTTCGGACGCCCTCTGCCACTTTAACAGTTTCCAGTTTCCTGGCCCCAACCGCTTCCTTTTCACCATGGACGTACAATCCCTCTACACCTCCATCCCCCACCCGGATGGCCTGAGGGCACTCCGCTTCTTCCTTGAACAGAGGCCCGACCAGTCCCCATCCACCACCACCCTCCTCTGCCTGGCTGAACTTGTTCTCACATTGAACAACTTCTCCTTTAACTCCACTCATTTCCTCCAAATCAAAGGTGTTGCCATGGGTTCCCGCATGGGTCCTAGCTATGCCTGCCTTTTCGTGGGCTATGTGGAACAATCTTTGTTCCAGTCCTACTCGGGTCCCCTCCCTCACCTCTTTTTCCGATACATTGATGACTGTATCGGTGCCGTTTCCTGCTCTCATCCCGAACTTGACAATTTCATTCACTTTGCCTCCAATTTCCACCCTTCCCTCACCTTCACATGGTCCATCTCTGACTCTTCCCTTCCCTTCCTCGACTTCTCCGTCTCCATCTCTGGGGATAGGTTATCGACCAATATTCACTACAAGCCCACTGACTCCCACAGCTACCTGGACTACACTTCCTTCCACCCCGCTTCCTGTAAGGACTCTATTCCATTCTCCCAGTTTCTCCGTCTCCGCCGTATCTGCTCCGACGATGCCACCTTCCACACCAATGCTTCAGACATGTCTTCCTTTTTCCGCAACCGAGGATGCCCCTCTACCATGATTGACACTGCCCTCGACTGTGTCAGTTCTATCTCCCGCACTTCTGCCCTCACCTCTGCCCCTCCCTCCCGGAACCACGATAGGGTTCCCCTTGTCCTCACCTTTCACCCCACCAGCCTCCACATTCAACGGATCATCCTCCGGCATTTCCACTACCTCCAAAGTGATCTCACCACCAAACGTATCTTCCCCTCCCCTCCCCTTTCAGCATTCTGCAGGGACCGCTCCCTCCGAGGCACCCTAGTCCACTCCTCTATCACCCCAAACAGCCCTTCCCCTTCGCCTGGCACCTTCCCGTGCAAGCGGAGGAGATGTAACACCTGCCCCTATACCTCCCCCCTTCCCACTGTCCAGGGCCCCAAACACCCCTTCCAGGTGAAACAGCGATTTACTTGTACTTCTCGCAATCTAGTATACTGTATTCGCTGCTCACGATGCGGTCTCCTCTACATTGGGGAGACCAATTGCAGATTGGGTGACCACTTTGCGGAACACCTCCGTTCAGTCCGTAAGGGTGACCCCGAGCTTCCGGTTGCCTGTCATTTTAATTCACCGCTCCATTCCCACTCGGACCTCACCGTCCTTGGCCTCTTGTATTGTTCCACGGAAGCTCAACGTAAACTCGAGGAACAGCACCTCATCTTCTGATTAGGCACTCTGCAGCCTTCCGGACTCAATATCGAGTTCAACAATTTCAGATCATAACCTCGGCCCCTATTTCATTTTTTCTTGTAATTTTTCCACTCCTTCCCCCCCCCCCCTTTCCTTTTGTTTCTCTCTCACACCTGGCAGCTATCTCTTGCCCTGCCAGTACACTTTACACCTAATCTCAGCCTATTACCATCTCGTCTAGCTTCTAATACCTTTTATTGTCTCTTTTTTACTTCTTTTGTTTCTTTTATTCTTTTGTCCATTCGCAGCCCTGCCTCCGATCTAGCTTTTCTTTCCAGTTTTGAAGAAGGGTTTGACCCGAAATGTCAACTCAAATTTCTGTCCACAGATGTTGCCTGACCTGCTGAGTTTTTCCAGCATTTTCTGTTGTTATTTTTTATTCAGACTTTTGTTTATATTCATGATTGTTACTCTTTAGAACAGGTTCTGAGAATTAGCAAGAATTATTAAGATAATTGAAATAAACAATCAGGAAGCAACATTTTTTTTAGAGGTAAAATCAGGTCAGTTGTAATGCTATTGGCCTGTACCTTGGAGAGCACCGACAGAGATTTAGTTCCCCCACTCTGATGAGTACTTGAACTCTCCTGTACCTTCTACTGATTATTTTATCATTAGCAGAGGCCTGGAAGCAGGTTGACCATCTGCTGTCATGGCCACAGTTGGCACATGTGAAATGAAAATCAGGGAAAGCTAACAAAAAGAAATTAAAGCAAAAACAATTACCAGGAGTAAACTTCTCTGTACAATAATAACCTAGCAATCAGTATGGATTCAGAAGTGGATTATCCTGCCTGACCAACCTCCTTGACGGAGGAAGCGACATACCAAGTGCACTGTGGAAAACCCAATGACATGAGGAGCTGGATTCTCCTCATCAGTGTCCAGTAGCAATGGAGCAGGATTCCTGCCTGCCCCTCCAATCCTGACTCATTACTCAGGGTCAGGAATCATGAAAATGCACAGCAGGCTCCCAGCAGATTTCCTGCCTTTAGGAGGGAGCCTGCCAGAGGTCAGCCACAAAATCCCAGTGGCAGGACTGCTGCTGCAACACCTAAAAAGGTGGCCAGGCATTTAAAATGGCAGAAGATCTGGAAGAGGGAGAGCTGTAGCTTTGTAGGCCTCGGCAAAGACTGAGGCCTACACAGGTAAGTGAGTGGGGGCCTATATGGAGGGAGAGGAGGTCTCTAGTAGGTTCTCTCTCCCTCCATTCCCTGATCTCAGGGCCACTATCATCACTACCCCAGGCATACCATCACATGGTTGAGAGAGGGGCAAGACTGGCAGCTCAATATTCCGGGGTATAGAATCTTCAGGCGAGACAGAGGGGGGTAAAAGAGGAGGGGGTGTCGCAATATTAATTAAGGAGTCAATTACTGCTGTAAGGAGGGATGATATATTAACAGGTTCATCTAATGAGGCCATATGGGTAGAACTTAAAAACAAAAAGGGGGCAAGCACTTTGCTGGGAGTGCACTATAGGCCCCCAAACAGTCAGGGGGAGATAGAGGAACAGATATGTAGGCAAATCTCAGAGGAATGTGCAAATAATAGGGTAATAATAGTGGGGGATTTCAACTTCCCCAATATTAACTGGGATAGTCAGAGTGTGAAAGGCTTAGAGGGTGCAGAATTTTTAAAGTGCATCCAGGAGAGCTTTTTGAGCCAGCATGTAAAAAGTCCTACAAGAGAGGGGGCAGTACTGGACCTAATTCTAGGGAATGTGGCCGGGCAAGTGGTAGAAGTGTTAGTAGGTGAGCACTTTGGTGACAGTGACCATAATTTGGTGAGATTTAAGGTAGTCATGGAAAAGGACAGAGATGGACTGGAAATAAAGGTTCTAAATTGGGGGAAGGCCGATTTTAATATGATAAGGCAGGATCTGGCCAATGTGGACTGGGATCAGCTACTTGTAGGAAAATCCACATCGGAGCAATGGGAGTCTTTCAGAAAGGAAATTGAGAGAGTACAATGGCAACATGTTCCCGTAAAGGTCAAGGGTGGGACCAACAAGCCCAGGGAACCTTGGATGTCAAGGGATATACGAGAATGGATTAGGAAAAAAAGGGGGGCTTTTGGCAGATACAAAGGACTAAAGACAGAGGAAGCCCTAGAGGAGTATAAAAAGTGCAGGGGGATACTTAAAAAAGAAATTAGGAGAGCGAGGAGGGGCCATGAAATAACACTGGCGAGCAAAATAAAGGAAAATCCTAAGGTGTTTTATAAGTATATTAAGGGCGAGAGGATAACTAGGGAAAGAGTAGGGCCCGTTAGGGACCAAAGTGGCAAGCTGTGTGTGGCGCCAGAAGATGTAGGTGGGGTTTTAAATGAATTTTTTGCATCTGTGTTCACTATGGAGAAGGACGATGTAGACATAGAAATCGGGGAGGGGGACTGTGATATACTTGAACATATTAGCATCGAGAGGGAGGAGGTACTAGCGGTTTTAGCAGGCTTAAAAGTGGATAAATCCCCAGGCCTGGACGAGATGTATCCCAGGCTGCTGTGTGAGGCAAAGGAGGAGATTGCAGGGGCTCTGACACAAATTTTCAAAACCTCTCTGGCCACAGGGGATGTGCCAGAGGACTGGAGAACAGCTAACGTAGTACCATTATTCAAGAAGGGTAGTAGGGATAAACCAGGGAATTACAGGCCAGTGAGCCTAACATCAGTGGTAGGGAAATTATTGGGAAAAATTCTGAGGGACAGAATTAGTCTCCACTTGGAGAGGCAAGGATTAATCAGGAATAGTCAGCATGGCTTTGTCAAGGGAAGATCATGTCTGACCAATTTGATTGAATTTTTCGAGGGGGTGACTAGGTGTGTGGATGAGGGTAGTGCAGTGGATGTGGTATACATGAACTTCAGTAAGGCTTTCGATAAAGTCCCACACAGGAGACTGGTCAAGAAGGTAAGAGCCCATGGGATCCAGGGTGCCTTGGCACATTGGATCCAAAACTGGCTTAGTGGCAGAAGGCAGAGGGTGATGGTCGAAGGTTGTTTTTGTGACTGGAAGCCTGTGTCCAGTGGGGTACCGCAGGGATCGGTGCTGGGTACCTTGCTGTTTGTGGTCTACATTAATGATTTGGATGTGAATGTAAAAGGTATGATCAGTAAGTTCGCAGATGACACAAAAATTGGTGGGGTGGTAAATAGCGAGGAGGGTAGCCTCAGTCTGCAGGACGATATAGATAGGTTGGTCAGATGGGCGGAACAGTGGCTAATGGAATTTAACCCTGAAAAGTGTGAGGTGATGCATTTTGGAGGGACTAACAAGGCAAGGGAATACACAGTGAATGGTAAGACCCTAGGAAAGACAGAGGATCAGAGGGACCTTGGTGTGCATGTACATAGATCCCTGAAGGCAGCAGAACAGGTGGATAAGGTGGTTAAAAAGGCATATGGGACACTTGCCTTCATTAGCCGAGGCATAGAATATAAGAGCAGGGAGGTTATGATGGAGCTGTACAAAACGCTGGTTAGGCCACAGCTGGAATACTGTGTGCAGTTCTGGTCGCCACACTATAGGAAGGATGTGATTGCTTTGGAGAAGGTGCAGAGGAGATTCACCAGGATGTTACCTGGGCTGGAGCGCTTCAGCTATGAAGAAAGACTGGACAGGCTGGGATTGTTTTCCTTGGAGCAGAGAAGGCTGAGGGGGGACCTGATTGAGGTGTACAAAATTATGAGGGGCATAGATAGGGTAGATAGAAAGGAACTTTTTCCCTTAGTAGAGGGGTCAATAACAAGGGGGCATAGATTCAAGGTAAGGGGCAGGAGGTTTAGAGGGGATTTGAGGAAGAACTTTTTCACCCAGAGGGTGGTTGGAATCTGGAACTCACTGCCTGAAAGGGTGGTAGAGGCAGGAACCCTCACAACATTCAAGAAGCATTTGGATGAGCACTTGAAATGCCATAGCATACAAGGCTACGGACCAAATGCTGGAAAATGGGATTAGATTAGACAGGGCTTGATGGCCGGCGCAGACGCAATGGGCCGAAGGGCCTCTTTCTGTGCTGTATAACTCTATGGCTATGACTCTGTGACCTTGCACACAGTGGTCCCGGGAAATGGCTGTAACTAGGGCAAAGAGGAAGGAAATGGCCTGGGGGCCTGGGCCCGCTCTGCATCTGCATGAAGGGGCATCTCGGTGGGGAGAGAGAAACTTGGGTTGGGGGCAGTGAGGCAATGGTGGGCCTCAGTGCCTGATTTTGCCTCATTCTCCACCACTATCCCACCTCATTTTGGGTAGGATCACAGAGGAAAAATCAGTCTAGTGCTCCTGGACTTCCAAAAAACACTGGCCATAGTTCCACATAGGTTCAAAGTTCTGGATATTCAGGGTAAACCTTGAGAATGGATTAGAAATTTACTAAAATGAAGAAAACAACTGGTACTTTTTAGAGGAGTTTTCTGGGGATGGGGTAACTACTGAGTGAGGTGTCTGAGTAATCAGCTTAGCGACTGCTACTACTTCTAATGTACATCAATAATCTGAATTCAGAAACACAATGCAAATAGGTCAGATTTGCAGGTGATACCAGACTAGGAGGAACACTTGGAGGTATCTCAGGAAGTACAAAAAACGTTCAACAAAATATATAAGTGGGCAGAACAATGAGAGATGGAATTTAATATGGCCAATTGTAAACTGCACAGAGGAAGAAAAAAGGCATCATAATGATTCCCTGAATAATGTTAAAATAGCTAAGGATCAAATATGGGAGAAATATTGATGCCTAACATGTCCAACCTTTGCAGGATAGTAATGAGCAGAGAAATGGATTGCTGAACCATTTAACCAAAACAATAGAGCACAAAGTCAACAAAATTAATTCTCAAACTGTATAGTGAACTAGTCAGACCACACCTTCCTTGAGTACTGTGTAACTCTGGTCACTGAGATACAAAGTAGGCATTCAAATGCTGGAGACAGCTCAGAGAAGAGCGAAGAGGTAGATTCATAGGGCCAGAGGTCTGATTTGAGTGGAGAAATTTAGACTTTTCAGCTTTGAAAGGAGACTGAAAGGTGTGTAAGGTAGTAACTGGTATGGAAAAAGTACATTTAGAATATTCAAATTAAATTGTGAAAGTAGGACAAGAAGGCACAGGTTCAAACTACTAAATTGCAAATTTAGGACTGATGTCAGGAATTTCTTCACACAGAGAGGGATCAATATGTGAAATACACAACAGGGTAGGGATGGGGAGGCACCAATGCTGTAAACAATATAAGAAAAAATTAGATGCTGTGAGGGGGTGAGTGTAGAGACTTTCTTGATGGATGCACTGAGGTGGGCTGAATGGCCTTCCTCATTTATGATTATCTAGTGAATGAAGGACTGTGGACTTAAATTATCAAAAGGAAGAATATACTTTAAAAATTGATAACTTAATAATCCACAGTGTGAGTATTAGACTGGAATACTGAATGCCTCCCTTGGACAAATTAAAAATGCATTTTCCTATGAAAACATTTAACATCTTCTACTTAAAATAATCATTAAACAGCAAACACAATTGTATAACAAATGGGCCCTTACATGATAAGTTAACTGAACATGGTCACTTTAATATCAACTGCAACCATCCACATCATTCAGTGTAAATAATAGAACTTGACTCAATCGGTGGAACTTAACACTGCTTTCAGTTAATTAGTTGTGACATTTAACTGATGACTCTAAAGTGTTGGCCGTACAGTAGCTAAAATGGCCTGTGGTTCAGCTCCTTCAAAAACAACCTGAAGTTGCTTTGCAATGTAAAAGTTAACCTCAGTAGTTCATTCGTACCTGGGGTTGTGATTTACATTTGTGTATTTCTACATGCTGGGAGAATTATGCTGAAGCCATGGAATAATCACCTGGTAATGAAGTTAAACAGACCAGTGGCTAGATGCCATGCATTCTCTGTCAGTAGTGCTTTTTTCCAGGGTGGCTCTGGATCAATTTGCAGGGCAGTTTGAAGCTGCAGCCCCGCCAAAAGGAATGGAGTTGCTCTTGGGACACAAGCGACTCCCTCTGTGGTCAATATCATCAGTGCAACTTGAAAAGTAAGAAGTTAGATGGGAAATTGGATGTTTTATTGAATGAATGTCAGTGAATATATTTATAAATATGTAACTTTTATCTATACATTGGGGAATATTTTCAACAAAAAGTACTCCCCATTGACTTTCCTTCATCTTTAAGAACAGAAGGCAAACAATTACATTTTAAACAACAGGAGAGGGGAAAAAAGTAAAGAAAAAAGATTTGGATTTATGTAGCACTTATCTAATTTTTCAGAAACCTCTCAAAGTGATTCACATATATTGAACTGGTTGGAAGTGCCATGACTATTATTATATATGTAAATACAGCAGCCATTTTGCACTTGGCAAGATCTCATAAACAGCAATGTGATGAATGACAACTTAATCGGTTTTTGGTAGTATTGGTTAAGGGAAGAATGTTGACGAGAGCACCCCTGCTCTTCTTTGAATAGTGCCGTGGGATCTTTAATGCTTACATATATTACAGCAAAAGACATTCAGGGTCCTGGTCTAATGTCTTATCCAAAGGAAGACACCTCCAACAACAAGTTACTGGAAAAGGGTTTAAATCCTGGATTACGGCACTCAAGTGACATCTTTCCAATTCATTGCCTAGAAATGCTGCTAAATTGACAAAGTGATATATGTATGGAAAGTTAAATATATGTTTGCTGAAGGTAATTTATGATCCTTTAATTCATTAAATTCTTTAAAGTGTTAATTATTCATATACTGTAGAAAATAGCAAATCAAAACCAAGATTGTGTGTGGGACTGATTTTGTTTCCAAGGTTTTTGTGCAATCCAAATTTGTTAATGTTAAAGAATGCAAACCAGCCAATCAGGACTTTTATATTTCTGAAGCACCTAATTTATGTAACTAGCAACACTGACTAATATTTATTCAATGCAGCTATAGAATGGATGAAGCTTAATAAAAATGGCTCAATGTGAATCCCTAACTCAGCTTCTATTGTCAGCCTTGACCCCAGGTTCCTCCCTCCACGACGCCACAGTGCACCCACTTGCACTCGTTTGGCGGCTGGCATACCTCATCTAACTTAGTGTACTAACCTCCAGTGATATGCCAGGTCCTGACTGAGCTGAGCAAGCGGGACCCTCCTGTGCAGAAAGTCCCTGCCCCAGCTATATTCTGGGGCCATCCCTGACATCATTGGCCTTGTACGTGGAGGTTCTGTCCCTTTTAAGGCCGGCCAGGAAGTGCCAGAATTGGCGGCACCCAGGACAAGTGGATCTCTGCCATTTTTCAATGGGTTCTGCCAGACTCCAGCCAGAGTTGCAGCAGGAGTTTGGCTGAACCTCTGAGGAAATTCCTTGCACCGAGTAAATCCAGAGTCAGGGGCTGACCTGGCTCTGGAGAGAAGTGATATGTTGCGATCCTTAGATCCCCCGAACACTTTTTGTACCAATCTGCAATTCATTCAAATATTTACACCATGCTAACACTCCCGCCTAAACATTTTCAATTTAACTACTGGTTGAGCAGCTGTGTCTATACCTGTAACTACACATATTCAGAAGAATTGAGCTCCAGCCAGACTGTGTAAATGGGGTACTAACTGGTCGAACACCAACATGCAGCTACAGGTCTTAGACTTAGGGCTCAATGCTGCAGTTTAAAATGTAGCATAAATTATCTGCAGCATTAAGAGAATCTTAAAAAAAAGGGATGTTATACTCAGGGAAAATAATATTAAATGTATTATTCAAGAGAGGGAGCAATGCCTGGAAAAGCACTAAAAAGGCAACTCAGAATACTAAACTTCAGCTGACACATTTTAAAATAATTAATAGAATGTACTCTAGCCCCTGAAGAATGGTCGGCACAGATATTAGATCATCTCATGAATGTTGGAGATTCAAAAGGAAATGAGTTCGTTAATTCATTTGCTTTGGGATTGTCCTATGGTGTTTCATTTTCTTTTTGTAAGAAATAATAAGCATCACTTTGAAATCAACAAAATGTATATTCCATAGGGTCCTCAAATTGCTGTATTAGGGGATTTATCTAATTTATGCACTTTGCCTGATAGGAAATAATTGATATAACTTCCTTTTCTAATTGCAAAAAAGATTAATCCAACACAATTGGAAGAGTGATAGTGTCACAAGGATTATGAGGTGCAGGGTAGATAACCAGTAGTTAAATTGAAAATGTTAGGCGGGAGTGTTGGCATGGTGTAAATATTTGAATGAATTGCAATGCAGCTATAGAATGGATGAAGCTTAATAAAAATGGCTCAATAGGTGAAAGTCTGTAGAGAGAAAATCTGCCAGCTTATAATTCAAAGAAACAAGGCATGAGATAATTTGGGCTGTTATAGAAACTCTTCAAATCAAAGCAATTCCTGAAATTATCAAATATGATTTTGCAATTTCTTACACAAATTCTTAGGTAAAAGGTTAAGTTGTATTTATACTTCTAAGTAATTTTCTCTTTACATTTCAAAGTTGATATATTTTGGTAAAGCAGTTTATCAATATTATTAGGCAGAATGGTGGAGATCTTTGTTAACTGATTAATGTAATCTTTGCTCTGTAAATCTGTAACCTTGTCATTGTGTGAAAGGTTACAGAGTTTAAGCTGGCTGCTTGTTGACTGTAAGGGCTAGATTATAAATAAAGAAAACAATTGAAAAAGGTAAAACTATATCAAAACAAAAGCATAAGCCCTGATTTTAACTCAGGGTGTGAATCAGATGGGAATGGGGTGTGCGGGGAGCCCCCGTGATGTTGTTGGTGTGAAGCCCGGGCAATTTTAACACCCAGGCCTCATTTGCATTTGACTGATGGCTGCCCTCCTGATCATGTCAGGAATCAGGCCACGCGTAATTTCCAGAGCGACTCCGGAGGCCAATTTAAAGTGGGGGTTCTCCTCTTAAAGCGAGATTGCATTCACCGCTTTCACTTTTGCTTCACCATTGATGGAACACATTTTTGCTCCAGGAGTGAGTCGAAGGGTTGCTTCCCCTGCTTTTCTGATGCTTCCCTGGGCTCCCATTGGACAAAGTCAGGGCAAGGAGGGAGGTCCTCTTTCCCAGCAGATGCAGGAGCATTTACAATGTCACCATAAAGCAGGCCTGGACAGAGGTGGCTGACAGGATTAGAATCACCAGCATCTCCCCCAGGACTTGGCTTCAGTGCAGGAAGAGTTTCAATGACCTCACAAGAACAAGAAGGATGAGCACATCTCCTCACCTCCACCTCTCTCAACAGCACATCACAACACGCACTCTCTACCCCACCTCTCTCAACAATTCCATCACCTCCATCACATCCTTCAGCATACAATCACAAGGTCACACAGTGTAGGGGCAGGCTTGATGGATCAGCTGGTCCTCTCCTGGCCATCAATTTTTGTATGAATGTACACCTCTTTCTTATTACAAACACACTCACTCCTCCCTTTGGTCTCTTCACACCACACACTGACAGTATTCTCTTCTCACATCCTAGTACTTGCACAACCACCAACTCCTCCCAGCACTCCTTCCTCACTTCATATTACACACACTTGTCTATATATTCATCATCTCCCCATGCTCATTCCATCTTGGCTCTTTTCTACCTCTCAACACATGCATTATATGCACAAACCTGACACTTCCCCACTGACCTTTTAAACAGACATTCACTAACTCTCACCCTCACTTTCTGCAGCACAAATCAGTGCATAATGCCAGGGTAGAGGGTCAGTACTGGGGCAGAAGTTGTCACCATCATCACCCTCACCCAAGTGGAGCAAATGGACAGGGGCTTTCAAAGAGTCACTCACCTTTTGCAAATCTGCTCTCCCACAGATTAGTGGAAGTGATGAGCCCCAGCCCCATGGCAGTGGCAGTGGCGCTATGGTAGCAGTACATGTTGACTACTCTCAGGATGTCAGAACGTCTGCTCCTTCACCACACCCTCAAGTCATCTGGGCTCGACTGCCCTGGCAGCAGCTGAGGTGCAGCAGTCTGTAGCTGGCCCCTCACAGGCTCGAGCACACAGAAGTCACCAGTCACAAACATTGCAACATGAGGAACAGTAGCCTTCCATCAGCTGTGCTGAGGCCACTAGGGGGGCACCTCATCGATGTTGTAGAGTGAAAAAAATTGCTTTAAAGAAAAGCACTATGGGTTGATCACTTGGGGCGCGATCTTGCCAGCCCTGGGGAGGCGGGTATGGAGGCGGGACTGCCGGGAAAATGGCAGAATCTGGGGGAGGGTGCCAAAGCTGCCCCCAACCCGCCTCTGTGCCATCTTGCCAGGAGGCGGGTAGCCGACCCGCACCAGGTCCCATCTCCTTGGAGGCGGGAAGGGGATTAGTGCCACTTATTAACAGGCAGATAAGAGGATTATTCCCATTTTACCCACACAAGTGCAGGCTTCTCGAAGGCTGCGAACCCCGCCAGGGTCACCGAGGCGAGTAGCGGGTCTGCGGGGTGCAAAAGTGCACTGTGAAGGTAAGTGATGGGTGCAAGTGTGGAGAGGTAAGTATGTGAGGTGAGTGGAAAGTGTTAGTAAAAGTTTACTTACCTTTGTTTCTTCTTGCAGGCTTCAAGATTTGGGTATGCGGAGAGTCTCGCACCTCCGCGGCAGAGATGACAGATGGCCGTTGCATTCTCCAATGCAACAACTATCTCATTTCTGCTAAAAAATGAGGTTTGATGAGTCTTGAATTCAAGAACTCATCAAACTACGTAGAATGTCACTGTTTGACAGCTTCATAGAGCTGTCAAACGATGACAATTCATCTGTCAAAAATTTTTGACAGATGAAACGTCATACGCTGACGTTCTCTGTAACCGGCTTCCCCTTAATTAGCCTGCTAAGCCTGCTGGGCGGGCTTAACAAGGTCAATCAAGGGAAAATAGCGTGGGTTGGCCAGAAGTTGATGGAGGTGGGACTAAAACATGATAAATGGGAGTCCTGCCTCCAAAAGCTCCCCATTGGCAAAATCCAGTCCTTGGGTGAGAAATGAATGGAAGGCAATTACTATATTTACCATTAAATTAATCACCTTTATCAAATTTTGCACTTTGGTCTGCAGTGTGGCTTAATAGCCGCTTCTGAGTCTGCATCGTCAGTATGTCATTGACACAGAAGTTGTCTGAATGGTTTGAACATTTCTGAATGCAGGATGAAGGGACTGGTGAAGGTGGTATCAAGGACCATTAGGCAGAGGGGCTCTGTGTATATTTTCAGGGCAGGGAAAAGTACAGGTCAGCAGAATCACTGAGCAATTAGCTGGTGCCTCACATCTCTTGCTGCAAGTTACTGAGGTAGCCCTTCTTCTGCTGCTTCCCCTGGTCTTCCCCATTTGATGAGGATTGCAGCTGTTGCTCCGCCTCCTCCAAATGCAGGCCTCTCTTTTTTTGGCACATTTGGGTGGCCAAGCGGCGGAGCACGCTGGTTGACCGCCTGTCCCGGCGGCAGAGAGGCCCCTGTCATTTTCAGACGCCAGACTCATTTCAATTCTGCAGGTGAGTTGCAGGGCACCAAACAGACGCTCATCAGATTGAAGTCTAAATATCAGGCCAGAGCTGCCACCTGCAAGGTAAGCTGAGTGGTGGGGGGGGGGGCGGGGGGGGGTGGTGCGGGGGTGGTGGTGGGGGGGAAGGTGGGTGGAGGCTGCGATCGCAAAGGGTGGTGATCCTTGGGCGACACTGCCCCAGATATACCTAAAAAGAATTGAACACTTACCTTTAAAGGGCCTCTTCTCTTTCATTGTCTATGGAACTGATCAACACTGCACAGGTTCTATTAGTTCCCTATCTAAAAAATTTAAGTCATAGATCCCCGATTTCCTTATTAAAAGGGGCCTAGAGCTGAAACAGTCAGGCGCTTTGGACACCCGGTGGCATGGCCCTTTTAAAATGGAGCCAGCCGCATCACCGGTGTTAAGGAATGGTAGGGCCAAAGACCCCATTTTGAGACTGTTACAGCCCCGTTAACACCAGGCTTGGGCATTTCAAAATTGACTCCATTGTGTGGGGTGAGGTATCTGCAATAATTTCTAACTGAAGAAGAGTGACATGAATTGAGAGACTGCCTTAATTGATTCTGATTTGTAAACTTTTTGGTCCAGTGCTATGAACATAATATTTTTTCAGGTTTGCACACAGTTTCAGGCAGTGTTTTCTTTGGAGAAGAGATTGTCAAAGCTCATGAGAAAGGCATAATGCTTAATAGGAAGTCATTTATAATCCCATACATGACATTTAAATTATCAAATTGAAGACTGTAGGGCAGGATGCTAGAGGTCATGATTAAATTCCCTTTCTAATAATCCCAAATAAATCTTTGCAATTTTCATTTTAGTGAGATTTAATATAGATCATACCCTCTCTGCAAGCTCTGCTTAATCCCAAAATTTTCAATAGATTGGTACTGCTAAACATCTGATGATTAAGATGCACAGGATAATCTATAAACTGAACATATTAAAGCTACTTCACAAATGGATATAAACATCTGTTCTCATTACAGTTATTGATGTTAATCTGTGACTTTAACTTGATTTTACATCATAATATGAATATTAAATCCACTATCTATATTGAATATAAAATTGGAAAAATGAATGTTGATATGAAAGCTCGCAGATTAAAAGCGCCCATGAGAATTGCGCCCATATATTCCATTGCATTTGGTACATTGTACACTGGATGGCTACATCCACTACTCAACATAGAAAAACCTGACTATTTATGAAATCCATACAGTGAGTGTTTTATAGGAATTACTATTTATTAGATGATGAGTAGGGATAAAGCATGAGTCTGACTGGCTAAGAGCCACTGTAAAGCCCATGTTGAACACACACTTTCACTTTGATTCAGAAAACCCTCTTGTTTCTGCTTCAGGGCTAATGATGTCAAGTAAAGTCAGGGCGCTAACAGAAAATAAAAGTAAAATATTTAAAAATGAGAACTACACATACATTTTATTGGCATTAATAAATTCAATTTGTACACTGTCTAGTCATTTACTAAGCAAGCTCTAGCTCTTGGTTGTACCTCTTGCTGATGGCACACCTGAGTGCTAGAAACCACAAAATACATTGTCCCTATATATCACGTATCCCCCCCTCTAAGCCTTTTTGTCCCTAGATTATTAGTTACATCAAACCTTGTGATACCTTCATGGATATGATTTGCTGAGAGCCTCAGCAGCATAGAGAAGACCATAATTTTTATTAATATTATATAGAGTAGGCGGGTAGTAAAATTCATCCATGTTCCAGTGCACTGTACCAGAAATAATACAATGGGGCCCTGCAGTTCACTCACACGGTTGAGATCACATTCTGAGTCAGATCGTCTGGAAGATGATGAGCACAGATTACTGTCCCAAATACACCTCCTTCGAAGCTGTTCCTGGATACTACCCCAGATGCAGACCCCCCCTCTAAATCATTCAAACCCACGTGGAGTGTCATTCTCTGTGCTGGTGCTTTGGATGGCTGAAGTGCGTGATGGAGCATCCTCAGGAGAACTGTCCTTCTCAAAGGTGTCTACTTCTGCAGGGTCTAAGTGCTGAGAAGGACCTAGTAAAAAGATAAAAGGGACAAGAGTTAGTTTGACACTGACAGGCTTTGACACTAGCAGGTGACAATATTAAGAATGCAGCTTGAAGTAGTCAAGCTGATTATATGTGCGATTTCCTGCTCCCATAGCAGACACCCTGCTTAAATAATCCGCCATCCTCACCTTCCCCAATTCCCATGACTCTGGCTGGGCTACTAATCTCTAAGGCTTTCTATTCTATGAGTGTGACGGTTATGCAGTTTTAATTCATCATCGCCTGGTTCGGGCATGAAGGTGATGCTGTGGCTACAACACATCCCTAAATTGGGACTTGGGCCTCATTATTATTAACTGGGTGAGCTGCTGGCACCTGCCTCCTCTATGATGCCGTGGCATTGGTCCTTCAAGTTATCATTGTCACAGATATTCAGTCTTCTTCTTAGGCAGTCCCTCGGAACTGAGGATGACTTGCTTCCACATTAAAATTGAGTTCGCAGGTGACTGATTAGTCCAATGCGGGACCTACAGTCTCTGTCACAGGTGGGGCAGACAGTGGTTGAAGGGGCGGGTGGGTGGGGTGCTTGGGTTGACGTGTGCTCCTTGCGCTGCCTGCGCTTGGCTTCCGCTTGCTCCCGGCGAAGAGACTCGAGGTGTTTGGTGCCTTCCCGGATATTTCTCCTCCACTTTGTGGGGTCTTGGGCCAGGGATTCCCAGGTGTTGGTAGGGATGTTTCAAGGAGGCTTTGAGGGTGTCCTTGAAGCGTTTCCCCTGCCCACCTGGGGCTCTCTTGCCATGCCGGAGCTCCGAGTAGAGCGCTTGTTTTGGGAGTCTCATATCGGGCATGCAGGCAATGTGACCCGTCCATCGGAGCTGATCGAACGTGATCAAAGCTTTGATGCTGGGGATGTTGGCCTGAGCAAGAACACTGACGTTGGTGCGTCTATCCTGCCAATGGATTTGCAAGATCTTGCGGAGGCAGCGTTGGTGGTACCTCTCCAGTGCTTTGAGGTGCCTGCTGTACATGGTCCATGTCTCTGAGGCATACAGCAGGGCGGGTATCACTGCTGCTCTGTAGACCATGAGCTTAGTACCGGGTTTGAGGTCCTGGTCTTCAAACACTCTCTTCCTCAGGCGACCAGAGGCTGCACTGGCACACTGGAGGCAGTGTTGGACTTCGTCGTCGACGTCTGCCCTTGTTGACAATAGGCTCCTGAGGTATGGAAAGTGGTCCACATTGTCCAAGGCCTTGTCGTGGATTTTGATAATCGGGGGGCAGTACTGTGTGGCAGGGGCAGGTTGGCAGAGGACCTTTGTCTTACAGATGTTTAGTGTAAGGCCCATGCTCTCGTACGCTTCGGTGAAGGTGTTGATGATGGTTTGGAGTTCGACCTCCGAGTGAGCACAGACGCAAGCGTCGTCTGCATACTGTAATTCGACGACAGAGGATGGGATGACCTTGTATCTGGACTGGAGGCGACGGAGGTCGAATAGTTTCCCATTTGTTCTGTAAATTAGCTCCACTCCAGTGGGGAGCTTACTGAGGGTGAGATGGAGCATTGCAGCAAGGAAGATCGAGAAGAGCGTTGGTGCGATGACACAGCCTTGCTTGACCCCGGTTCGTACATGAATTGGGTCTGCGGTGGAACCGTTGGTCAGGATCATGGCTTGCATGTCGTCGTGAAGCAGGTGGAGGATAGTGACAAACTTTTGAGGGCAGCCGAATTTGAGGAGGACACTCCATAATCCCCCACAGTTGACAGTGTCGAAGGTCTTTGTGAGATCAAAGAAGGCCATGTACAGCGGTTGGTGCTGTTTCCTGCATTTCTCTTGTAATTGACGTGTGGTGAAGATCATGTCCATTGTGCCCCTTAGTGGGTGGAATCCGCATGCGACTCTGGGAGGAGCTCTTCGGCCACTGGGAGAAGGCGATTGAGGAGGATTCTTGCGATGACTTTCCCTGTGGCAGACAGCAGTGAAACTCCTCTGTAATTACTGCAATCGGACTTGTCACCTTTCTTGAAGATGGTCACAATTACGGCGTCTCTGAGATCCCCTGGCATGCTCTCCTCCTTCCAGATAAGAGAAATGGATTCATGAATTCACGCCAGTAGTGCTTCTTCACCATGCTTTAGTGCCTCGGTGGGGATTCCATCTGCTCCTGAGGCCTTGTTGTTCTTCAGTTGTCGGATGGCCTTTCAACCTCATGCCGGGCTGGGGTTGTGCTGAGATGGTGGCGGGTAGCATGCTGTGGGATGGAGTTGAGGTCACTCGTGTCGAAGACAGAGTCATGGTTAAGGAGATCTTCGAAGTGCTCCTTCCAGCGGGCACTGACTGCCTCTCTGTCCTTGATGAGTACCTCTCTGTTCTTGGCCCGCAGTGGGGAAGGGCCTTGGGTGCTTGGGCCATAAATGGTCTTGACTGCACTAAAGAATCCACGCACGTCATGGTTGTCGGCTAGCTGCTGGATCTCCTGCGCTTTCTCCACCCACCATCTGTTCTTTAGGTCGCGAGTTTTTTGAGCAGTACTGAATATCTGTATGTCAATTCAACACTCTTGGGGGATCCCTGCATTGCCTCCTGTTTTCTCTTCCTACCCTGATGGATAGGATCTTCCACTTCCCTTCCTTGCTAACTCACTCTGCCTGTTGGGTAACCACCTCCTGGAGCATGCGATCCAGGAAGCCTTCCTTGAGTACAAGCAGTGTGGTCAGCCTGGACACAGAAAGCATCCACGACTTTTCACATCAAACAGGCACTGTGCATCATGGTTCTCAGCTATTCCCTCACTCCACCACCATTCTAAACTAAATGCTTTTCTCTTAGAAGTTTAATAAGATCAAATGCAACAATTTACTGATTTATCTCTTCAAATATGGTTTTACCCCAACTGCAGCTCAAAACTGAATTCACTCTTAGGCTAAACTCCACACTCCAATTGGCCCTTACACTCCAATGGTCTCTTACTGCTCAAGAACAACAAAAAATGTAGCAGCCAATTTACACACAGCAAGATCCCGCAAAAAGTAAACCACTGCATGACCACAACCTGTTTTTGGCACAGTTGGTGGAGGGATTAATATTGGCCAGGACATTGAGAGAACTCTGTTCTTTTTGGAATAGTACTATGGGATCTTTTGTGACCACCTGAAAATGTCAAACAGAGCATCAGTTTAATATCTCATCAAAAAGATGGCAGCCTAGAAATTTGGTAGTGTCCATTTTTGAGTGCCTTACCCACAGAGTCCAAACAGCTCGCACTGAAATGGGGAGGTCCGAACAGCCCGGGATTTTGGGTCTCGGACCTCGTTATCATGTAGATGGCACTGCGGTAGGAGCCTGTGCAGGTTGAAGCTCCAATTTCCAAGTAAGTGATTGGCTTACATAGCTTGCGTCTGGAGGAGGAATGGGTGGGCCTCGGAGTATGTGATCGGAGGGCTGTCGGGGGTCAGGTAAAAAGATTGGGGGGGTGGAGGCCTGCAGTATTGTTATGGAGTCGGCATTGCTGTCGGGGTAGGTGGTGATCGGAGGACTGTCACGGTTCGAAGGAAGATCAGGGGCCTGCAGTATTGTTGGGGGATCAGTAGTGATGTCGGGGTGGCTAGGAGGTCGGGGCCGGGGTCAGAGGAAGATCATGGGGGGCCTGGAGGTCAGAGTCAGGAGTGAGGTCAGAGATCTCGGGACCGGGAGCGGTTGTGATAATGGTAAGCAGTTACAGTTTTATAATTCAGTGCTGTTTAGTGTTGGTTTTCCCAGGGGTAAACATTGCTGGCGCTGGCTGCCTCAGACGCAATCCAAATTTGCAAGAGGGAGCAGAAGCAAGCGTTAGGCCTCTTATTTGAATATGTTAATGGCCTAACGCCTGCTTCAGACGTGGGTAAACGACGCCTCTTGTTTGGCCTTTACCAAAATGGCGTCCGCCGCAGCTCGCGCCGAAAGTGGACGGAAGCGAGGCGGACACCATTATTTTGCCGAAACTGGCCTTAACTGCTGGTGCTAAGCAGGGGAATTTCTCCCCTGTCATCTCTGACAATATAGCACTCATCAGTACAGTGTCAGCCTACACTACATGCTAATGTCTAAAGTAGCAAGACTATTCTCTTGCTGATAAATTCAACTCTCAACTTTTACAAGGGCTCAACTGCAACAGAAAATAACAATCAGTGAATAGCTAATCATACCACCTACTTATAAATTACTTAATTTATTATCAGCTCAAACCAGCCCACAGGCACTAAATAAACAAGTTAAATAATTCCTAATGTTTGAACAGCTAAAGTGAAGTGAATTAAAGTAAAAATGCAATACAATAAATATTAAAAAATTCAGTACTTGTCCCATTCGCTCCTTCTGAGGCTAACCTCTAAACTATACTGGCCCCCTGCACTCCATTGGTCTCTTGTAGCTCTTGCTACCCTGAATACTAGACTTTAAATTGAAAGCAAGCTTGAGTACACAAAATAGCTTACCCAGAGCTATATTTTTCAACAATCCACAGAAATCTCTTGAATTCTTCAAAATCTGATTGATCAATCACAGAATTAAAATGGGTCATCCTCAAATTAGTAATAAAGTTTTGGGTTGTCTGTATAATGTGCTTATTGCTTTCCTCTTTCTTACGCTGTTCTAATGTCATTCCATTGAGCTGTCACAGGCATCTCAGTGATCACAGTTTCGTCTTCACTATGATGTACTTCCACAGGCATGTAATGGTTTGTGAGCAAAATAATTTAACAGTTCCAAGTTTCATCCCTGTTCATCCTTTAGCTTTCCCTCCAGCACAAATGTTCTTAATATACCTCAGTTAGCTTTCTTTGTCTTTGGAAAGTTCCTTCCCTATTATTGTGAACATTTTGCATCTTGGCCTTTACATTTATCTTGGAAGCCGGGCTACAGAACAAGATCTATGTTTAGCACCTTGCCTCACTTAACTTATTTCTACATCAGTTAAAATAGACCAGGAGCCATAGCATTACAGTGACTATATTTCATTACCCTTAAAACTGGTGCCCCAGGAGACTGATTCTAATATGGGCGTGGTTTTAAATTCAGATTTATTCACTTTACATATATGAGCTGGACTTAATGAGTAACTTATTTAACTGCGCACTAGAATGCACATTTTCATCATCTTTACAAACAGTTTTAGGTGAAGTGTAGGTGAGCTAGTACAGCTGGATTACAACAGGTAGCAGAATGTTAATGATCAGAGCGTGTTTATCTGTGGAAAGTGTAAGAAACCATTGATATGCTGAGAATATTGTTGAGTATTAAAGACACATCTGCAGTTCTGCAATCACAACATGTGTCACCAATGACATCTGAGGCTCTGGCTGGTGCAGTGGATTAGACATAGCCCTTCGCTCTGAAACCTAGGTTCACATCCAGGCCAGACTGATGGGATCCTCCGGCTGTGAGGATCCTGCACAAAGAGAATTTGGCCAGACAAACGGACCTGAAGCCCAGCACTGCCTCTAATTTGGCAGTACCATTCAGAGAGCCAAATGGATGGCGGGAAAAGGGAAATGGTGCAGTAGGGCATGTTCTTCAGAGGTAGTAACAGAGTACAGGAAACATAGAAACATAGAAGAAACGTAGAAGATAGGAGCAGGAGTAGGCCATTCGGCCCCTCGAGCCTGCTCCGCCATTTAATGAGATCATGGCAAATCATCCAAATTCAGTACCCTGTCCCTGCTTTCTCCCCATATACCTTGATCCATTTAGCCTTAAGAAATATATCTAACTCCTTCTTGAATATATTTAATGAATTGGCCTCAACTGCCTTGTGTGGTAGAGAATTCCGCAGGTTCACCACTCTCTGGGTGAAGAAATTCCTCCTCATCTCAGTCCTAAATGGCTTACCCCTTATCCTTAGACTGCGACTCCGTCATCGGGAGCATCCTTCCTGCATCTAGTCTGTCTAGTTCTGTTAGAATTTTATAAGTTTCTGTAGTGTATGTGCCTTTAAGTCAGAACTACTTTAACAGCTCCTGTATACTGTAGTACCGGCAGTGACCACACCTGTATATAAGCTTTGCGCATGCCTCTGTACCCCCAGTCTTGAGACTACCCTCCTCCAGTAAAGACCTGTTTATTGTTAATGTACAGCATCCATGTGATTATTGAATAACAGCATTACCTCTGAATCACGGATCCAACAGTGGCGACGAGTGTCGATTCGAATCTACCTGCAACATAAAAAAAAGAAGAACACGCAGAGCACAGCCAGGGCTCACGGGCTGAACAGGGTCCGCGGGGCGAAGAAAGGGGAGCGCTGGAGATGCCATTGAGCCGCGGAGAAGAAGGAAGAGCGCGGGAGACGCCATTTTTAGAAGCCGCAGCGGAGAAGAAGGGCGAGCGCGGGAAGGAATGAAAGCGCGGGAGACGCCATTTTGTGCCAGCGGAGAAGAAGGGGAAGCGCGGGAGCCGCCATTTTTGACAGTTAACTCACACCCAAGGATGCCAAAGAGTGGCAGTATCTCTACGTTCGACAATGAAGTCGAAGATTGGGCGACATATGTGGAACGTATTGAGGTGTACTGCAGGGCGAATGAAGTGCCAGATGCTAATAAAGCACTGGTTCTGTTAAATTCCATGGGTGCAAAAACTTATGGGTTACTGCGAAATCTAATAACCCCAGAGAAGCCGGTGAATAAGAATTTTGAAGGCATAGTAGAAATCCTACAGGACCATTTAAACCCCACACTGCTGCTGATAGCAGAACGATTTAAGTTCCATAAAAGGAAGCAACACAAAGACGAAAGCAATGCTGAGTACCTAACAGAACTGCGCAAGCTATCGAAACACTGCCAGTTTGGAGCGGGACTAGCAGATACGTTAAGGGACAAGTTTGTGTGTGGGCTACAAAGTGAAGGAACCCAGAAATGGCTTCTATCAGAAAAGAATCTTATGCTGGACAAAGCTTTCAGTATGGCAGTATCACATGAAGCAGCCGCAAGGGGCGCTGCAGAGATACAACGGAGACCGCAAGAATATGGCACCAATGAAATGTCCTATGGAACAGGGAAGTGCTATCGCTGCGGCAGAACAACACATGACCAGAAAGATTGTTGGTTCAAGGACCAAGTGTGCAGACAGTGTGGGAAAGCAGGACACATAGTAAGAGTCTGCAGGCCTGGGAAGAAAACCAACAGTAAGAAATCTCCACAGGAGAAGTACAAAAAGGTACACCAGGTGATGGACAGTGGTTCAGACGAACAGAAAAGTGACACAGACTCCGGAAGCAAGGAGCTGGGTTGTCTGAAACTACATAAGGTAACCGAAATGGAGGATCACCAGACTATCTGGGTTACACTCAAGATAGACGGAGTCCAAGTGAAAATGGAATTGGACACAGGATCAGCTCTAACAGTCATAAATCAAAGAAACTACAAGCGGCTATTTTCACACATACCCTTGAAAGCTACAGAGATTGTCTTGAAGACGTATATGGGGCAAAAAGTCTACCCTAAAGGAAAAATAAGGGTGAAAGTGACATATAAAGGCCAGGAAATACCTATGGATATATATGTATTGCCAGATGGAGGACCACCACTGCTAGGACGTGAATGGATCCAGAAGATACAATTAGATTGGCATTCCATACAGGCACTGAAGGTTGAGGCCAAAAAGGATGACGACGTCACACCTGGACGACTGTCAAAAATGCTAACTGACGCAAAAGAAGTGTTCCAGGAGGGACTAGGAACACTAAAAGGAATAACAGCAACGATTAAAATAGAGGAAAATGCGAGCCCAAAGTTTCTGAAGGCCAGACCAGTGCCTTATGCGATCAGACCAGCTGTTGAAGCAGTGCTGGAAGGGTTGGAACGTTCAGGAGTACTGTCCAAAGTGGACTGGAGCGAGTGGGCTACACCCATCATTCCTGTAATGAAGAGGTCGTCGAGTAATACGCCTGGGGAACCAAAGAAGGTCCGCATCTGTGGGGATTTTAAGGTGACAGTTAACCCAATCCTTCACACGGTACAATATCCGCTTCCACGAATTGAGGATATTTTCGCCTCGCTATCTGGAGGTAAACGCTTCACCAAAATTGATCTAGCCCAGGCGTACTTGCAAATGGAGGTAGAAGAAGCTTCGAAACAATACCTTACGATTAACACTCATAAAGGTCTCTACCAATACAACCGACTGGTGTTTGGAGTAGCCTCGGCTCCGGCTATCTGGCAAAGGGCGATGGATCAGGTCCTGCAAGGGATTCCAGGGACCCAGTGTTATTTGGACAACATCTTGGTCACGGGCGAAAATGACGGTGATCACCTCGCCAACTTGGAGAAGGTGCTCACCAGATTAAAGGAGTTTGGGCTACGAGCTAATCGCCACATGTGCGAGTTTTTCCAGAAACAGATCTCGTATTGTGGCCACGTCATCGATGAAGAGGGGTTACATAAGTCCCCATACAAGATTGAGGCAGTAGTCAAGGCTCCAGCACCGGAAAATGTATCACAACTGAGGTCGTTCCTCGGGCTGGTAAACTACTACCACAAGTTCTTACCAAATTTGTCTATGGTATTACACCCACTGAACACCCTACTGCAAACAGGGGTACCATGGAAGTGGGATGACGAACGTAGACGAGCTTTCCAGAAGTGTAAAGAATTGATCACATCAAAAGAGGTGTTGGCCCATTTCAACCCAGCACTACCAATTCGTTTGGCATGTGATGCATCACCCTATGGTATTGGAGCGGTGCTGTCGCACAAATTCCCAGATGGGTTGGAGAAGCCAGTAGCCTTTGTGTCTCGGTCACTAACCTCAGCCGAGCGCAACTATGCCCAGATTGACAGGGAGGCCCTTAGCCTAGTATGGGGAGTAAAAAAATTCACCCACTATCTGCATGGGCAGAAGTTCACCTTGCTGACTGACCACCAACCACTTGTCTCCATCTTTAATCCTAAGAAGGGCGTTCCAGTGATGACTGCACAGCGGTTACAAAGATGGTCCCTGTTTCTAGGGGCGAATCAATATGAAATAGAATATAAAGGCACGAAACAGCATGGGAACGCTGATGGGCTATCACGCCTGCCACTGCCTACTTTGGAGGAAGCACCAGCAGTGGACCTTATCGAGATATTTTATTCGTGAATAATTGAATGATTGCCAGTAACGAACGCGGATATAGAGAAGGAGACCCGCAATGATCCGACGCTGTCTTGGGTATATGAATTGATGGTGAGGGGATGGCCAACCCATGGCGACTCACTGTTGCCAGCATTCTCATCCAGAAGAGAACAGCTGTCAGTATGCCAGGGGACAGTGATGTGTGGATCCAGAGTGGTGATTCCACCCAAGTTAAGGGAGAGAGTGCTAAATGAGCTACATGAAGGTCATCTGGGGGGAGTGAAAATGAAAAGCCTTGCTAGGGCTTATGTGTGGTGGCCGGGAATCGATCAACAAATCGAAGACCTAACTAAGAGCTGCTTAGGATGCCAGAAGGTCCAAAATGCACCACCACATGCCCCTCTACACCCATGGGAGTGGCCCTCCTCTCCATGGCAACGGGTGCATATTGATTTCGCTGGTCCATTCATGGACTCAATGTTCTTAATAGCAGTGGATGCTCATTCAAAGTGGCCTGAGGTGATGAAAATGTCTTCAACCACTACAGAGAAAACGATTGCAGACCTACGGACCATATTTGCCAGAAACGCTTTGCCAGAGCAGATTTGCTCTGATAATGGACCACAGTTTGTGTCCGACGAGTTCCAAAAATTTATGAGAAGGAATGGGGTAAGGCATTACATATCCGCCCCGTATCATCCAGCCACAAATGGATTGGCTGAGAGGTTCGTACAAACCTTTAAGAAGGCGATAAAGGCCATGTGCGATGATGAAATTCCACTACAGCATAAGATGGACAATTTCTTATTAGCGTACCGAAATGCAACACATGCAGTTACCAACCAGACCCCGGCCATGATGTTCTTTAACCGAAGGTTGAGATCTCGTCTGGACTTGCTCAGACCAAATGTGCGAAGAAATGTTGAGGGCAAACAATTCCAGCACATCAATGAGAAGCCGACAAGGAGCTTCAATGTAGGGCAACCAGTCTTGGCCCGTGACTATCGAACAGAGAAATGGCAACCCGGAACGATATGTACAAGGCAGGGGCCATTAATGTACACAGTGGATGTCGGGGAGAACATTGTGAGACGCCACGTCGATCAGATCTTAGCGTCACAGGAACACGTCAACCCCATGTCTCGAGTACCTGGGGATGAACCCGACATACCGGTAGCATCTACCTCAGACCCAGTAGCAGTGGAACCCGATGAACTACCCGATGAAAAGGGGTCAGAATCATCTCTGCACCAAGAACATGAACCTCCGGAAAGGCGCTATCCCGAAAGGGTCAGGAAGCCGCCCCAAAGACTGAATCTATAAATGGACTTTTGTTGTTTAATGTACATGTTGAAATGTCAATTGTTATTTGAATATTAGGGGTACTACTAATCTAAAAGGGGAGGAATTGTAGTGTATATGCCTTTAAGTCAGAACTACTTTTACAGCTCCTGTATACTGTAGTACCGGCAGTGACCACACCTGTATATAAGCTTTGCGCATGCCTCTGTACCCCCAGTCTTGAGACTACCCTCCTCCAGTAAAGACCTGTTTATTGTTAATGTACAGCATCCGTGTGATTATTGAATAATAGCATATCCTCTGAATCACGGATCCAACAGTTTCAATGAGATTATAAGTTTCAATCAGCATCTAACCATGCCATACACGACCTGGGAGTGCTTAAATGAAAACGATTCCATTTCCCAGTAGTAACACTTGATTTTCATTTAAAAGGTAACAAAAAGAAAATGCAGCAAGTTCCTTCTGCAGCAGGTACAGCATGTTGCGAGAAATCAGGGTGCCATTAGAAATGACTTTTAGTGTGGCCTGTTCCTGGCTGCTTCTGAACTGAAACTTACTAGGACTTTTCCCCATGATAATGATACTCCACTAAATTCCAACTAGCTTTTAAAATGTATGGTTAGTAAATCAAACTACTACAGCACTTAGCATACACAAAAAGCAACACTAGCTTACTTCTTGCCCTGCGCACTTTAACGATTATATGAAATACACTCTGGTATACAGCACTTGTCCCTGTAGCATAATTACTGTTGCCAGATGATGATGTTTAATTTCCTATTATGCCAGTTATGTTCACTATTAAATTTGTATTAACAGTTCTGAGACTGATTCTAATCAGTATTCAGCTGCCTAAAGGAGACATATCTCATTAAACTTGGCACACCATGGTTTTGCTGTGCTTAGCAAATGGTTCTAATGCTATTCTCAGTGAAATTCAATGCACATTTCATTCAACTACTGGAAAAAAATGTTCACCTTGGTGCATAGAAACAGATACATTTGCAGCATCTTCACTCAAATCAGGCCTCAGATTTTAAATGTGTTTGTTGTGTCAAATTTCCTTGATACTGGTAAATTATGATGTTCCTTTTATATGTTGCCACCTTTTATTCGACTAATCTACTGGTTTCATTTTAAAACAGAAGTCTTTATGAAAAAAACCCCAGACTGATTTGGTGATGGTCCATTCTCATTTAACTTGCCACTTCGCTGACAGAAATTCCACCATGCATTACATTTATCTCAGAGGCACTGTTATGCAGCCGTTATTGTGTTGCCCATGGGATGAAGATAATGCATGTGAAATTTCTTCGTCTTCAGTGAACAAACTGCTGCAATGTAAATGTGGGAACGAGAGTTTTTCTGTGACTTCACCCTTGTTTGTTTTGCAGTAATATTCTAAGACTGATACACTGAATATCGTTACAGAATAGATTAGTTAATAACTGCAGTTAAATGGATAGGAAAATGAAAGGGGAGAAAAATACATTTAAAGATCCCATTGTGATTGTTCTCACATTGTCCATATTCCTTTCCTCCAATTTTTTATTATTTTTTTCATTTCCCCATCACCTTCATCTACATAATACATTAATCTCCAGTTGAGAAAGTGGACAGGCAGCCTGCTCCCAGACCTCTTGCATTGGTTGCTAGGAGGTAAATAAGATTGGTTCAGCCTGGGTCATTTTTGATTTCCCCTTGATCCCAGTGTTCAGCGCATCTGAATAAGGCATAATTGTATAATAAGCATCATTATTTTATTGAGATGTAACTTAGCCTCGATAAGAATTGAGACACTAAAAGGTTTCATTATTTGTCATTAACTGTTCTCTCAAAAATAGAGAGAGGCATAAAATATAAAAATGAGAAACATAGTTTCATAAAATATACCTGTCAATCTGCGATAGTATTCTAGTCTTGGAGTTCAGTAAATAAACTTCTTGAGCTTCTCTCTGGTGCTTTATGATGTTTTGGAAACCCTAAATCAGGCTATTGTCCTGTGATTTACTGCCCTGTCATCCATCCTATCTCACCCATTTAGAAATAACTTACAGTCTTCTCATCTCAGCATCCAGCACTTTTTAAAATGTATCCAGTTTTTCCCCCTCTATTACCTTACGTGAAGTCTATTTCATGTATTGATCATACATTGTGTGAAGAGCTTCATTACATCAATCCTAAATTTGACTTTTGCTTCTTTGAGCCTCTGCCCAATTGACCTACCATAACAGTTTATTTTGAAGCATTCTTCCAGATTGACTTTTTCTATAACATATATTATCTTACACTCTTTTATGCAATCCCCACTCAGATGCTAAAAGCCTAGGGGGAGAGATTCGGAAGCGCCCCGCGCTAACTTTTGAAATCTTGAAAAATTAGCACCAGGCGCTAATGATTGTGAGCTTCCAGTAAATTGGTTGTTAGCGCTCCAGGAAGGAAGTGGAGCGCTAAATTAAGCGCTACCACTTCCCTTGGAGTGCTAAAGCCGGCATGAGGGGCGGTAGCGGTGCAGCGCTGCCCAATGTTGAGGGCAGTGCTGCCAGGAACGGAGGCTCCTACCCTCCCTTAAAGGGAAGGATCATCGCTGCAGGCTCTGCATTGAAACGTGGTTCCTCGTCGCCGACGGCAGCCGCAATCTGACATGATCAGCCCCAAGCACTCTAGCAGAGTGCAGGGCTGATTGATCACGGCCAAAGCAAATGCTGAAAAATTGACGTAAGGCATTAAGAAAAAATTATCGCCCCCTGGAGGCGCTAACGGGAGGTGCAAAGGAGGCGAATTTCTAGCCCTCTAGTCTTTCCTCGTTACTCAGTCTTCTGATGCTGGTCCCATGGTTTTTGTCTGTAATTTCTCCAGGGCCTGGATATCTCAGTAACCAGAACTGGACAGAATACTCCAGATGTGGTCTGACCAGACCACTGCACAGCTTAAGTATAACTTCTTTCAACTTGTACTGTTTTGGCTATATAGCCCAACATTGTATTTGCTTTATTGATTGCTGCTCTGCAGTAGCTCTTCATTACTTTTGTATTAACTGGCTTCACTTATTGATAGCATTCAAAACAGTAATTCACTGTACTCAATTTATATGGGGCAAGCGGCATCTAACCTGCACCTCCAGCAAATAAAGGAAAATAGAGACCAGGCCACTAAGATTTCATCTGGACCTCATTAAAATTGGATCTATATGGAAATGTGACCCACCACCCTCCCACTCCCTGCCGAGGCACAAAAAACTCAGGGCTAATTTGGCAATGAGTAAAATGTGGACAGTGTTAATGGGGTGCTAAATGAGCACTGTGAGATAACACCCCATTTTCTGTTATGATGCACCCTAAAAATGGTTGCTAACTGGGCAATAAACCTAGGAAAATCCATCCTCTGATCGCCACAACTTACAACAACTGTACAGATTCTTTATTAAAATATCCTTAAAAGATGCACAACCACAAAGACAACACCGCTGCCAACAGCAGACGAGAATGTTAAATGTTGTAATCACTATTCACTTTGTTTGTCTTGTCACATCATATTAGGACATTCATTTCATTTCTTAAATCCCTTTGTTCATTGATGTTACAAGAACAAAATGAGAATTGTGCCGTAACAATGAATATTGAATCTCTCTTGCCCTTCCAGATTAAAGAACAGATTTTGTTTTGATTAAATATGACCTGTATTGCAGGTAGAAGATTTATATTGAGGTAACCTACCCTATCCAGTTTTCTTTATTTTAAAAAAGGTTCTACATTGCATCTCAACATATTTCTAAGATGTAACTGATTAAATAAATTATGTTCAGCAGAGTGACATTTTATCCAGATATACCCTCAGATCCAGGTACTGTAAATCATATTTATGTTGGTTACATTTAAAACATAAATATGATTAGAGTATAATTTAGCTACTCGTAACATACCCCTATTTAAGGTAGTTCAGAAGAGAGGGCTTAAACAAAGAATTTGGCTTTATTATATATCTCCCAAAGTGCTTCACATACAATTAATTACTTTGAAGTGCAGTCACTGTTGGTGTGTGAGTAAAGGTGGTAACCTTTTTTTCTCAAAGCAACACGAACGAGCAGTTAATTTATGGTGGTCAATGGGCAATGTTTGCCTACGTAACTGAAATAAAGAATAGATTTGCCTTTCTAATCTAGGCTTTATTAACTTAAAAATCCTGTAGCACATCTTTCAACACCCAGTCCCAACTAAAGGCTGGAAAGAACTGAATTTAAGATGGCCACCATAAATCACATGACATCAACTACCAATGAGATTACAGCATATATCCCAAGGCAGGAAACAAACAACCAATCACAATACTTCTTACTAAACATAAAGAATAATCACCACATTCACCCCTCCTTTTAAAATATACTCCAACCTAAATAACCTTTACAATTTATAATTAATTATTTACAACTAAAACTATGCACAGACAAAATAAAACTATTCAACATGACACAATACTAAGTGAGCAACAACAAATAGTAACATTGCACATAAGTATTAAGTATCTCTCAACTAAAACAATATAATATAATATTTCAACAATTTAAAAACATTACTATCAATTTAAAAGTCCATTTTCAATCGGTCAACCGGATATCTTGTTCGTGTCGACCTTCTTAACCTTGGTGAAATTCCTTGCCCTCCCACACCAGGAGACACAGAAGTATCTTCTGCAGGAAGGCTATCCATATCCCGATTTTCAACGGTTTCCGGATTAGAAATCCCATCAGGAGGTAAACTGGGACGGTCATGAACATCCATCGAGGGCTGACTAATAGAAGTATAATTATCTGCAGTCGGATTGGAAATATTCGTAGTATCTGTAACAGCATCCACATTATCTGAATCATGACTATTGTTAATATCCTCAGAAGAGGGCTGGCCACCACAAGGAGCCAAGTCTTTAATTGAAATGGTACTTTCTTTCCCATCTTGGAATCGAATATGAGCATATTGGGAATTTGCCTCCAACAGCTCCACCTCCTCCACTAAAGGATCATATTTTGACAATCTAACATGGCGTCGAAGCAGCACAGGTCCCTGCATAGTAAGCCATGAAGGTACCGAATATCCCGTAGTAGATCTCCGCAGATAGTTAAAGAGCCTTTCATGGGGGGTCACATTAGTAGCCGTTGAAAGCAATGATCTAATGGAATGCAGGGCATCAGGCAGTACCATTTCCCACTGTGTATTCTTAAGGTTCCGGGATGTCAAAGCCAACATAACTGCCTTCCAGATCACCCCATTGTATCGTTCGCACTGTCCATTACCCTGGGGATTATACGGGGTAGTTCTGCTAGTAGAAATTCCCCGACTCTGAAGGTATTCCTTCAACTGGGAAGACACAAAAGAGCTTCCCTGATCCGAATGGATATACGCAGGCATCCCAAAGATGACAAAAAGTTGAGTCAGACATTTGATAACTGTAGCAGCTGATACATCTGCGCAAGGAAAAGCAAAAGGGAACTTTGAAAACTCATCCACAACAGTAAATATATATCGGTTTTGAGTAGTTGAAGGAAGAGGCCCCTTAAAATCGACGCTCAAACGTTCAAAAGGAGAAGTAGCCTTTATAAGATGAGCTCGTTGAGGCTTAAAGAAATTCGGTTTACACCGAGCACAGATAGAACATGATGAAGTCATCCGCTTGACGTCTTCAACTGAAAAGGGCAAATTCTTACTGCGTACAAAGTGTATCATCCTCGTAACCCCAGGATGGCATAAGGCATTGTGAAGATTAATAAGCGTATCTCCGTGAATCACAGAACAATAAGCCCTCGACAGGGCATCAGCAGCAACATTATCCTTCCCTGGACGATAAACTATATCAAAATGGTAACATGCCAACTCAATCCTCCACCTCATTATTTTATCATTCTTAATCTTTCCAAAATGTTTGACATCAAACATAAAGGACACAGACTTTTGATCAGTTACCAACGTAAAATGTCGCCCCGATAAATAATGTCTCCATTTACGCAGTGCTTCTACTATTGCATACGCCTCTTTCTCTATTGAAGAATGCCTTTTTTCACTATTGTTCAAGGTACGTGAGAAAAAGGCCACAGGTCTTCCATTTTGGTTCAGAGTAGCCCCAATTGCAAAATCAGAAGCGTCCGTCTCAATCACAAAAGGAACCTGCTCATCAATAGAATGCACAACTGCTCCAAGGATATCCTTTTTAAAATTATCAAAACACATCCTGGCCTCCCATGATAGAGGATATGTCGTAACCCGAATAAGAGGCCGGATCTTCTGTGAAAAATTTGCAATCCAATTAGAATAGTAAGAAAACAGTCCAACAACTCGTTGCAAAGCCTTAGAATTAGTAGGACAAGGTAAATCAATCAATGGTCGCAGACGTTCTGGGTCTGGTTTAATCTTGTTTCCTGAGATAATGTACCCCAGTAGATATACCTCAGTGGTCGAAAAGGTACACTTCTCTTTATTGAAAGTTAAACCAACTTTTTCCGCAGCTTGAAGGAATCTTTCTAAATTAGAATCATGCTCCACCCTTGATTTGCCACACACCGTGATGTCATCTAAGTATGAAAAGGTGTCAGAGAGAGAGTTATCACTTATAAAAGCATCCATTGCCCATTGAAAACAAGCAACACCATTAGTAACACCAAATGGTATTCGGCAAAACTGATACAGCTTTCCACCAGCCTCAAAGGCCGTATATGGTTGATCCTTCTTAACAATAGGAATCTGATGATAAGCACTCTTTAGGTCAATAGTGCTAAAAACCTTATACTGAGATACTTTATTGATAAGCTCATCAATCTTAGGCAAAGGGTACGCATCTAATTGAGTATACCTATTAATAGTTTGGGAATAGTCTATCACCATTCATTTCTTATGTCTCTCGTTAGTCGTGACAACTACCTGTGCCCGCCAAGGTGAACAACTAGGTTCAATGATTCCTTCCAATAAGAGACGTTGAACTTCAGAATTAATAAATTCTCTATCCTGACTGCTATACCTTCTTGACTTAGTAGCAATTGGCTTACAATCCGGCATCAAATTGGAAAAAAGTGATAATGGAGAAATGGATAAAGAGGTTAATCCAGAAATAGATAAAGGTGGCTTAGTCCCTCCAAATGAAAGACTAAGAGACTCGTGTAACTGAAGCACATCATGACCAATCAAAATATCCGCACAGAGATTAGGCAAAACAGATAAGCGTATATCAGTATACGTATTACCTAGAAGAATCAATTTCACAAGGCAACAACCAGCTACTTGTGAAGTGAGAGTCGTCTGAGCCATACACACCTGATAGGAAACAGGCAAAATTTTCAAATGCTTCTCCTTTGCAAACTGAAGACTTATAAAACTCTCGGTACTGCCCGTATCTATAAGGGCCTTCACTTCCAACCCATTAACTTGGGCCGTAACTATAGCTTTGTTTAGGCCATGAGCAAATGCAGCAGAAATTGATGCAATAAACGCCCTATCTAAAGGCTGAATAGTCACAGAGGAGGTAATTGAACCTGATGATTTACACACACGTGCGTAATGACCTCTCTTGCCGCATTTACTACACACAGCCTCCCGAGCAGGACACTTCAGACGAGGGTGCCAGACGTTCCCACAAAAATAACACTTCTGAGTCTTGGAGGCAACAGCCGCTGAAGTAGAAACTGTTTCAGAATCTAGTAAACCACTCCTATTAAGTCCACATAATTCCTTTTCATCCGGAACTGCCGAAACCACAGTCACAGGCCGATTAAAAAGTGCATAAGAATCCGAACTTCTCTGAGCCACATCCAATGTAGAAGCTTGCTCAAAAGCACTCTTAAGATCCAAAGTCTTATTTTCTAACAACCGCTGACGAATTGATCTAGACAGTAATCCATTAATAAAAGCATCCCGTACCGATTCTTCCTTATATTCTTCAGCCGTCACGGCCTTATAATTACAGTTAACACTAAGGCACCTAAGTGCTTGTAAATAAGTATCCAAAGATTCTCCCACCTGCTGCCTACGGGCAGATAGAAGGTGACGTGCAAATACCTCATTCTTTGGTTTAACAAAAATCTTTTCCAATGTAGAAATAGCCACTTCGTAAGTTTTACAGTCCAAAATATACTTATACACATCCGGAGCAATGTAGTTGATCAGCATATTCAGCTTATTTAGAGACTCTTGATCCAACACGCCCAAAAAGTTTTTAAATGTACAATACCAGTGTTTCCATTTATCATCCACTCCTGCAGAATTAGGGTCAGCATTGAATCGTTCTGGTTGAAGATATCGCTCCATTCTGACATAAAGTTAATAAATTAAAATAAAGAATAGATTTGCCTTTCTAATCTAGGCTTTATTAACTTAAAAATCCTGTAGCACATCTTTCAACACCCAGTCCCAACTAAAGGCTGGAAAGAACTGAATTTAAGATGGCCACCACAAATCACATGACATCAACTACCAATGAGATTACAGCATATATCCCAAGGCAGGAAACAAACAACCAATCACAATACTTCTTACTAAACATAAAGAATAATCACCACAGTAACAACATTGACTTAAAAAGTAATTCATTGGCTGTGAAGTGCTTTGGGGAATCCTGAAGACATGATAAAACGCTATGTAAGAGCAAGTTCTTTCTCACTCAGTGCCAACACTACAGTCTAACCTACATAGAAATCATACAGCACAGAAGGAGGTCATTGTAATGATCAATAACATGTCATTCTATAGTGGACACTAGGTGGAGCCGTAGAGCTGTGTAGAGCTGTATACAGCTGTATGTATATAAGACTACACTACCCAGCTGTATGTATATTAAGACTACATTACCCATGAGGCACTAGGCTACCCACAAGGCAGCAGTCAAGATGGATGCCTCTACAGATACTGTACCTAGTCCACATGTGCTCAATAAAAGTGTCTAGCAAAAGCTAGCTGTGTTCATAATAAGAATGTCTATTTATTAATGAACATAAGATGGTACCAGGATGGTGAAGATCTGCTGAAAATTGTGAAAAGCGACATGGAGAATTTGAAGCCACCAGAGCGTTTGAAACTCACAGGAAATATCGACTACAATTGGCAGACTCTTAAACAACAATTCGAACTCTACATTGCAGCCTTCGGATTCGGTACGAAGCCAGATGCAAGGAAGATAGCGTTGCTGCTTACGGTTGCAGGCCCACAGGCGATAGAGGTATTTAATACATTTGTATTTAATCCAGTGGAGAACAGAGAAAAATTAGAAGATGTGCTAAAAAAATTTGATGCACATTGCTCTCCCAAAAAGAATGAGACCTATGAAAGATACATCTTCTGTTCTCGGACACAGCAGCAAAATGAGACTTTTGATAGCTTTATAATGGATCTGAAACTGAAAGCACAGACATGTAATTTCTCTGAGCTCAAAGCATCCATGATTCGTGACCAGATTGTGTTTGGTATTCATGATAAAAAAGTCAGGGAACATCTGTTGAGAGAAACTGAACTAAATTTGGAAAATGCTGTGAAAATATGAGAAGCCAGCGAGCTAGCTCGAAAGCACGCAAAGACTTTCAGTGAAATCAATAATGATGCGATTGTAATGAGTGATAATGCTGCTGTCGGTGCTGTGTCCTACAAGGGGAAGAAGTGTGGGCAGAACAGAAATGAAAAGCAATCGGAGGATGAAATTTTTAATTGTAAACGCTGTGGTTACAAACACCAGTTAAGACAATGCCCAGCGTTTGGAAAAATGTGCACAAAGTGTAATGGAAAGAATCACTTTGCCAAACAATGCTTTTCAAAAGTAAAGACTAAGAAAGGGCAACGAGTTAATGTAATTGAAGACACTGATTTAAGTGAGACATTTTTTGTAGGAATGGTGTCATGTGACAATATCAAAAAGGATACAGAAAATGTGCAGCCCTCAGAAATGGACAATGCTGAACATAAAGTTAATGCAGTAAAAGAGGACAAATGGATGATCCCACTGCAGGTAAATGGAGCATTAGTTACCTTGAAACTAGACACTGGGGCAAAAGCAAACTTAATCAGTATGAGTGACATTAACAATATGAAAGAAAAGCCCAAAATACAGAAAAAGTCAGTACTACTGAAGGACTAGAATGGACAGAAAATAGATAGCTTAAGTGTATGCAGACTTAAAGTGACAGTCAAAGACAAAGTGCATCATCTCATGTTTTCTGTTGTGGTTGAAAGACTTGATTCACTACTGGGTGACAAAGCTTGTGAGGACTTAGAACTGGTCAAGAGAGTCTACCGTATAAACTGTGCCATAAGCAGACCAGATGACTCGGTGGGTTCTGTAGTGAATAATTTCCAGGATGTATTCAAAGGATTTGGAGTTCTACCATTCACTTACAAGATCCAGCTAAAGGAGGATGCTCAGCCAGTGGTACATGCTCCACGAAGAGTTCCAGCACCCCTGCGTGACCGGCTCAAGAATGAACTGGACAGAATGACCACACTAGGAGTCATCAGGAAAGTCGAAGCACCAACAGACTGGGTTAACTCCATGGTATGTGTAAAGAAAAAGAACAATGATCTAAGAATATGCATGGATCCAAAGGACTTAAATGCAAACATAAAACGTGAACACTACCAGATTCCCAAGCGAGAAGAAATCACCAGTGAAATGTCAGGTGCCAGATACTTTACAAAGCTCGATGCCTCACAAGGATTTTGGCAACTAAAACTGGATGAAGAGAGCACCAAATACTGTACCTTCAACACACCATTCGGCAGGTATTGTTTCCTCAGAATGCCTTTCGGGATAATATCTGCATCTGAAATCTTTCATAGAGCGATGGAACACATAATTGAAGGTCTGGAAGGAGTTCGGGTCTATGTTGATGACATCATCATCTGGGGCTCCACACTGAAAGAACACAATGAGAGACTGACTAAAGTGCAACAGAGCATACGCCGGAATGGACTGAAGCTCAACAAAGCCAAGTGTCAGTTTGGCGTCCAGGAAGTCACTTTCCTAGGAGATAATCTATCTGGTAAAGGAATAGAGCCAGATATGGAAAAAGTAAACGCCATACTCAAAATGCCCCGACCCACTGACAAAAAAGGAGTGCTCTGCATCATGGGGATGATAAACTTCATTGGAAAGTTCATTCCTAACTTGTCAGCCAAGACAGCCTGTCTGCGAGACCTGCTACATAAAACAAATGAGTTCGCATGGACAGAAAGACATGAACAAGAGTGGATGAATCTCAAAACAGTACTGACAACCACACCTGTACTCACCTTCTTTGACCCAACAAAGAGAATCAAAGTGTCAACGGATGCATCAAAGGATG
Source organism: Somniosus microcephalus (assembly GCF_052327205.1). NCBI lineage: Eukaryota > Metazoa > Chordata > Chondrichthyes > Squaliformes > Somniosidae > Somniosus > Somniosus microcephalus. The sequence continues at coordinate 158,197,384 of NC_140999.1, forward strand.
GCCTAGATGGTCTTGCTACAAGCAGAGGGTGAAGATTGGAAGCCTGTTGCCTATGCCTCCAGGTCTATGACTGATACTGAGTGTCGATACGCCCAGATTGAAAAGGAATGTCTAGGCTTGGTAGTTGGACTAGAAAAGTTTCATGGCTACATATATGGACTTCCCACCTTCACAGTTGAGACAGACCACAGCCCTCTGGTTGCCATCATAAAAAAGAACCTGAATGAGATGTCTCCAAGGATTCAACAACTCATGATGAAGCTGCAAAGGTATGACTTTGAACTGATCTACACACCAGGCAAATACATAGGCCCCGATTTTCGGCTTGTGTGGGAAATGGTCGGATTTCCCCGAATGTGGGGTTTCTGACACACATAAAAAAGTGTCAGCCAGCCCCACGCAATTTTCCCTCAATTGGCCAATTAATTCCCAGCATGTGGGAAGCCTTGCTAAATGGCTAAATCGAGTCAGAAATCCCCACAGTATGATGTCATCATTCGTGGTGCTTTCAAGGTCCATGGCAAGCACTGCATCCTCTGAAGGCTTCCAAATGAACCATACAGGATGGCAGAGGAGCCTGCAGCAGCTGTGGGCAGTGCCAGACCCCGAGCTGCCTTCAAATTCGACGAGGCTTCACTGCAGGCATTATTGGATGGGGTTAGGGCCCACAGGGAGGTCCTCTTCCTTAGGTCAGGGAGGAAGAGGCCTCCCACTGAGACCAATGCTGCATGGATGCAGGTGTCAGCAGATGCCAACTCGCTGGGAGTCACCAGAGGAACCTTGGCATTACATCTGTAACTCCTTCCTTTACTCCCCCACAGTACCATCCAGAGCCCCCGTCCTCACTGTGGAGGAGGAAGAGGCTGTGCAGCCAGACTCCTCAGAGGATGCTCCAACCTCTGAGGGTGCAGCGTCAGCAGAAGTAAGCGCACCCAGCACCAGCGCAGACACTCACACCTCGGGGGGACCTTTGGGACATAGAGTAGTGTTGTCACCTGGTGTTTCACAGCTGACAAGTGAGCCTCAGCAGATTCTGGAGACAGGGACAGCAGTGGAGAGTCCTCGTCGGAGGGCGCACGGCTCTGCCAGCTCAGCTCAGCTGCGCTGCATCTCGACCCTCTGCCTCTGGGTCCATCCGCAAGAGAAGAGGTGATGGATCTCCATGCACAGCTGCAGGAGTCTCTGGCAGGTTTTCTCTCCAGGGTCGCTGCGTGTGTGGAGCGAATGGAGGAGTCCATAGCGACCATGAGCAGAGCCTTTGTGGAGTCATTGGTGCATGAACGCAGCACCATGGAAAGGTTGGCAACCTCCATGGAGGAGATAACTTGCCAGCATACGGAAAACATGGTGAATGCTCATAAGAGAATGACATCTCTTGAGGAGCGTTGGCCATCTGTTGAACAGAGAAACCAGATCTTCATGGAAGTCCTTCTGAGTAGGACTGCCAGTGCAGAAACGGGTCCCACTGGCCCCCTAAAGTGCAGCAAGGTGCTCTCAAGCCACTTCCAAGCGCTGGCCCCTTCTGGCTTGTGCAGCTTCAGGTGAGTGAGCAGCAGCCTGGTGCTCCTGGTAATCATCCTGCTGTTCCTGGTTCTGCTGCTGCCACCTCTGCTGTTGGAGATCCTCTAATGCCAGGAAGGGAAGGTGCCAAAGGCCTCCCATGCTTCTAGCAGATGCCTCAGTTGAGGAGGTCCTGAGTTAGGGTGGTGAGAGGGGCTTCCCAGGAGCTCACACTGAAGAAGTGTGTGAGGCTCCAACTTTCTGCAGCTGCTCCTAAGGCTTCAAATAGTTCCCCCAAGCCTTGATCAACAAGGTCCTGCAGCCTGCAAATGCTGCCTCTTTAAATCTCTTCAGCCCTCAGCGACCTGCTGCTGCAAGCAAGCAAGCCAGCTGTTTTCACGCCAGCTCTCATCGGCGGGGTTCCCCGCAGGCGGGTTTCAGGTGGGGAAAGCCCCAAAGTCGCAACGGCACGGGAAAATCGTCCTTAACAAGGTGATCATTGGTGATTAGTGTGCCGACGAGCAGTCCTGCCAGCGGCGGGCGGGACTGAAGCGGGGCGCGTGGAAACGGCGGTCCGAAAGTCGGACGGGGCAGGGAATCAGGCGGGGGGGGTCCCGACCCACTTTTTCCGCGATTTTCGGACCACGGCCACATGAAAAGCCGCCCGACAGCTGCCCGAAAATTGGGGCCTTAGTGTTAGCAGATGCACTATCCCGAGCACCCACAATGAGTCATGTGAGCTCTACTGAAGAGGACGTGGATGTTCATGTGAGTATGGTCACTGCTGCACTGCCCGTGTCAGACACAAAATCAAAGCAAATAGCAGAAGAAACAGTAAAAGATACAGTATTACAAACAGTAATAGAGAACATTCATCATGGTTGGCCAAAAGGTTCCTGTCCAAAATATTTTCACATAAGGTCAGAATTGAGTGTCGCAAGTGGACTATTACTAAAACAGAACAGAATAGTCATTCCACAGGCTCTACATCAAGACATGCTCAAAAGGATTCATGAGGGACACCTCGGAATTGAAAAATGCAAAAGGAGGGCAAGAGACACTGTTTATTGGCCTGGCATAAATAAGGACATTGAGAACATGATAGGCATATGTGAGACATGTCAGAAACACCAAAACAAACAAGCAAAGGAACCAATGATAGTAGCTGACATACCAACAGCACCATGGCAAAAGGTTGGTATGGACCTTTTTCATTTAAATGGTAAAGACTATCTAATAGTGATTGACTACTATTCTAACTATCCTGAGATGGCGCTGCTCTCAAGCACCACAGCAAGCAGTGTCATAATGCATGTGAAATCCATCTTCGCCAGACATGGAATTCCCAGGATTGCTGTTAGCGACAATGGTCCGTGCTTCAACTGTAAGGAGTGGCAACAGTTTGCAGCACATTATGACTTTCAGCACATCACATCCAGTCCTTTGTATGCTCAGTCAAATGGTAAGGCAGAGAAAGGTGTTCAAGTTCTCAAGCAGCTACTGAAGAAAGCGACAGAAAGCAAGTCTGATCCTTATCTCGCCCTGCTGAGCTACCGAGCCTCACCTTTAGACTGTGGTTCTTCACCTGCTGAACTACTAATGGGTCGCAAGTTGCGCACCACGCTACCCTGCTGTGCAAAAGAACAGCAAAGTGAGGAACTGAGACAGAGACTTCAACTGTTAAAGCTGAAACAGAAATCATACTATGACAAGTCATCCAAAACTCTAAAACCATTGACAAGGGATGATGTTGTCAGGATTGAGGATCCAGATGCATGGAACAGGAAAGCTACAGTTCTTGAGGAAGTAGGACCAAGGTCATACACTGTTAGAACTGAGGAAGGACAGATTCTCAGGAGGAACCGCCGTTCCCTCCTAAAAACACAAGAGACTATTCAAGAACAGATTGATGACAATGCCGCAACTGCATCTTGTCATTCACCGCCAGAACAATCTCATGAAGACACATCAGACTTACCCGTGTTGAGAAGATCCACACGTGAAGTAAAAAAGCCTGATAGACTTAATCTTTGAGTACAATGTAAAGCTTTGAAAATGTGTTGACTGTTTTGAAAATGTTTATGTTTATAGAGCACTAACAAAAGTGTTACTGATATTACCTTTATTGTTTTCTTGAAAGTTGATTGATATTGATTTTGTTAAACCTCAAAGAAAGGGGGATGTAATGATCAATAACATGTCATTCTATAGTGGACACTAGGTGGAGCTGTAGAGCTGTGTAGAGCTGTATATAGCTGTATGTATATAAGACTACACTACCCAGCTGTATGTATATTAAGACTACATTACCCATGAGGCATTAGGCTACCCACAAGGCAGCAGTCAAGATGGATGCCTCTACAGATACTGTACCTAGTCCACATGTGCTCAATAAAAGTGTCTAGCAAAAGCTAGCTGTGTTCATAATAAGAATGTCTATTTATTAATGAACATAAGAGTCATTCGGCCCATCGTGCCTGTGTCGGCTCTTTGAAAGAGCTATCCAATTAGTCCCACTCCCCTGCTCTTTCTCTATAGACCTGCAATTTTTATGTCCTTTTTAAATATATTTCCAATTCCATGCAAATACGTGCATTTACCTAACATATTCTGAATGTTCTCCATTTTAGTCCAACACTTTTAAGCTGGTGGTGTTTACAATTCATAGATGGTGTTGATCTGCCTGAATGGAAATAGTTAATTTATCTCTGGTCGTTCATTACCATAGCAAATGTATAATTTTACCATTGAATTACAAAGCTTACTTTGATTTAAGGAGATGGATATAATCTCTTGATGATTTATCTGCTGTGGGAGTCAACTTTATTTTAACTGCACAAAAAAATGATCACTCACCAGAATGCAAAAACATGTGGCATTGTATTGTAGCTGGGTTGTGGGAGTAGGAGGAGTGTTTAATCTAACTCAACTGAGCATTCTTCATTGGAGTTAAAAACATCATCATCAATATTCCTACTCCCCAATCATAATGGCACATCCCTTTCACCAGTGTTCCATTACAGGCCAATAAATTCAGAAGTTTCCTGTGCAGGTGACCTTCAAATGAACCCTGGAATAATTACTTGGAAACAGTAATAATTATTAACCATAAACAAGTGATTATTCACAGCTGTTACTGCTGTAATTTTGACAGTAACGGTGTAAGGTGAAAGGGGTCTAAACAGCCGTGCACCTTGAGTGAATTACCACTTAGCAGCTGAAAGCTACCCACACCTTTACAGGAACATTCCAGAACAAGGCTCCACACCGAACTTAATACTTCAGTATTTATGCAAAAAAAAATCCTTTTTCTAAATTAAATGACAAAAAAATTAAACAGCGAAAAAACCAAAATGATTTAAAATCTGCTATGTAGTATGAGGTGCCTGATTAGGTCAGCCATCTCCATGCTTTTGCAAAGATGATGGGCTCAAACATGATGGGCTGTAAATACCTTAGACCATTGTAAGGAGGCAGAAGTGTAGTGGGAGTTCGGCCTTGTTAAGGACATTGGCCTCCCCTCTCCGATTTCCAATTGGTGCCTCAGGATAGGCATCTCCGCTGTGAATCTACAGGTCACCCACCCTGAATATTAAAATGGCCCCATCCCCAGTGATTTGGGATGGGGTGAATGTCTGAGCTGAAGACTTAATTTACAAAAAAAGGGATATTGTGAGTTCTTTGGCATCACTCCCAGTCTCAGAAGCTGCGCACAGAATCCTTGCTGGGTTATAGATCCATAGGTGTCAGGTGCCACTCCGTACTTCACCCAAATGGCCATGTGAGCCTTGACAGTGTGTATCCTCAGCATATTCCACGACAGAAGCCTTCACAGCCATGGCCAATCCTGTCCTTACCAGATGTGCACTTCCAGCAGGTGGAAAAATTGTAAGGAGCAGGAACCCTGAGTAATTCCCCTGTCCTAATCCAAGGATTCTGACATTAATTGTAGAACCCAACCGCGACCTCAGCTAAGATTAGCCAATGCAGCACTGACTGGGGATCAAATCTAAGATGTTCCTAGTCTGCAAAACTCTGCTACTTACTATCTAAACTCGCTGAGCTACTGCGGGAACGGTGATAAGATGTTAGAAATTCTTTTAATTTAAAAACAATTGTTTTAAATTAAATAGTTCATAGTGATTAGTTAAAGAATGCACAACGATAGGACCGTAACATTAGAATATACTTTTAAGAAATGACTAAAAGGCGCAAATTAGGAGGAGGGTAAGAGTATGTGTGTGACCTCATAGGAGGATAATACGTTCACCAAAAATAAATAAATATATATGAGTCAAGTTACTCACTGCTGATTATGGAAGCCTCTTTAATGAGGAACAAGGAATGTGAGCCCATTAAAGACAGATGCAGGCACGACTATAGTGGACAATAAGGAAATGGCGGACTTAGTAAATGAGTACTTTGTATCTGTTTGCACAGTGGAGGAAGAGGACAAAATACCATTTTACAGTGTGCTAGTAATGAAGATAAACAAATGTGTCCTGCAAAGAAAAAATCAGTGCCTGGAGACATGCTATACAGATACTGACTGTGGATGAGGGATGGAGTAGTAAAGGGTTACAGAAGTGACCAAGCTTGTGTTAAGCCTGAAGCTGAAAGCTGCATTCAGTGTTTGTTTTTATTAAGCCCTTAAACTACATTATTTTGAAGAATGGGAAATGCTTACATCTTTTTGGCACAAGCTGTGCTTTGTAACAACAATTGGCAGCAGTCTCCCTTCTATTGCCTGTTAATGTCAATTAATGGGCAACTGTGAGAGTTATTTTCTAACACACTGCAGGGCTGATAATACAGCCAGATACAGCAAGGTCAACTCACTTGATTAATTTTATGACGCTCCAGGCATGCCGCTCATAATGCCAGGACCAGAATGTTGGGCTCCAGGAGCCAGTGATGGGCTGCTGGGTGTCATTCTGCATGTTTCCAGCATATGGACGCACCAGGCAAGGGTGGCAGGGATGTTTCTCTTTATTATGTAGCTTCCTGTTCACCACTTGGGTGTCCAACTGCACTGTGGGGCAGCCATCTAATTTGAATGAAAGGTGGCGGGTCTAATGAGCCTTGCACAGCTTTGTGCACAAGCTCCAAGCCCTCTTAGTACTTGCATGGGCCATACTGGGTGACTCAGGTGTATTGTGGGCCTCAGGCCTATAGCCCAATGATGTTGGGGCATTGCCCACCATGGCATTATTCACCCTGATGGCTTTTACGCTAATTTGTTTTAGCATTTTCCCCAAAGATATAATTTAAAAAAATTTCTTAAGGCTAAAGGGATCAAGGGGTATGGGGAGAAAGCAGGGACCGGGTACTGAATTTGGATGATCAACCATGATCGCATTGAATGGCAGAGCAGGCTTGAGGGGCCGAATGGCCTACTCCTGCTCCTATCTTCTATGTTTGTATGTTTCTATATTTAACTTCAGGTACTCATTAATAAGGATACATTAAATTTATCATTGACATTAGGGTTATACACTCAAAACATCAATAACCTGTTTGTTTTGTCTATAGATGCTGTGCATTTCTAGCAGTTTCTGTTTTTATTACTAGAGTAATAAGGGTTACCATTGTGAAGCTATGGGCTGGATTTTCCCAGCAGAGGCGGGATCGCAGCGGGAGAGGTAGTTGGCGGGTTCTGGTCCTGCTCCCGGCTGCAGCTGCTCTCTCAAAGGAATTTTCCGTTAATAGGCCTTGTTAAACCTATCCTGTGGGGTTCCCGGCCAATTAATAGGAAGCGGGTCTGATGACGCCATTTGATGACATGTCATCAGCCGGTTTCCTTAAAGGGACCATGGCCAAATTGATTTTGACAGTTGTGCTGTCAGTGTTCTGCAGCATTGAGGTGCTGCAAACATTGACAAGCACTGCACAGAGGTGCATGGCTACACCCAGGCTCTCGCATGACTCCCTCCATATGCTTATGGAGGGAGTCACAGCACACAGGGAGATTCTCTTCCCTTCGCATGGGTGGAAGAGACCTCCCCAGGATGCCAATGCAGCCTGGTTGCACATTGCACAGGAGGGCACAAGCAGGGATATCGTCAGGAGGACCTGGCTGCTGTGGCACCAACCTTTCAATGAACTCAGTAGATCACGAAACGTTACTGCAAAGCCACACTCAACCTCATCCTGCTGTGCCACTCATCACATCCCCACCACTCTGCCTTCCCTACCCTACTCCTGCACATCCTTACACACACCAACTTACCTTGCACCTCCACCCATCCCTCTCTATCTACATTATCACTTCCTCATCTCACTAACCACCCCTCACACTCACCTTCATCCTAGTGCAATCATACCAACTAACAACAAACAAGGGTAGGCACTTGGGTGTTTTATGCAATGTTCATGTAAAGTTTCTGTTAATGTGTTGTCAAACATTGAAATCTTTATTTTCAACACTTTGCCTTATTTTACAGATCTGTGCTCACCTTTGGAAGTGTCTTAGTGAGTTGCAGTGAATGGTGAGACATAACGGAATCCCCCGCAATGGTAATGAGTGTGAAAGGAATGGCTTGGACATTGTAGGAATGCTTTATGATGCTGGTGTGGGGTGGTGTTAACCTGGCGCATCATGTGGCAGCCATGGTGTACAGCGTCAAGTGAAGTAAATCTGGCCATGGTGATGCTATCGCTGGCCTCCCGGGCAGCAATGAGGTGGGGTGCTTGTGGTGTATGTAACCTGTTCCACCTTAAGAGAACTTAAGCCTGTTCCACCTTAAGAGATGTACTACTTTCTCTGGCTGCTGTATACGTAATACCGGTGGTGACCACCGGTATATAAGCACTGTGTAGTAATATTGTATTTAGTATAGTCCTGACCTCCAACCAGTAAAGACCTGTTGAACTTTAATCTTGTAGTCTGTGTTAGTAATTACAACTAGAACACACAGACTTAACAGTGGCGACGAGTCTGATTCTTACCCTGCGGCAGTTTATATCCACGGCGGCTTCGTCCACAGAACGGATGTCGAAGAGAGGCTTCCACCCTCATCACCCTGCTGGAAGACACGTCGCGCGGCAGACATCGAGAAACCAGAGTGCAGAAGACATCCTGATCTCGAAGCCTCCATCAGCGGCCGTCAGCTATCTTCTTTCTACCTCGGTGGTGGGTAAGCCGGGCAGCGACGCGACCAGAAAGTCGGCCGCGTTGGCTGTACAGACGGGGAGGGAAGACGGAGGAATAAGGGCGGTGAGATCGATCGCGACCAGAGATAAGGGCCGGGCCGCATTCGGGCCGAAAGGCGCAGCGCGGGGACATCGATCGCGGCTGGTGATAAGGGCCGGGCCGCATTTGGGCTAAAAAGGCGCAGCGTCTGGGGCAACTGAAGGCGCGAGAGCCGCGGTGAAGCGGAGACAGCGTCGGGGGACGGGTGAAGACCGCCAAGCGCGGGAAAACCGCCATTTTGTAGGCGGAGGACGAAGACAAGAGCGGGAAGCCGCCATCTTGGATAAAAATTAAAATAAATAAAATTGCAACGATGCCTAAACATGGGAACATTAATACCTTTGATAGCGACATCGAAGATTGGGCCATGTATGTAGAACGCATACAAAATTATTGTAAAGCAAATAAAATCCCAGATGAAGAGAAAGCACTAACATTATTAAACTTAATGGGTGCGAAGACATACGGGCAATTGAAACACCTTTTATCACCAGATGAACCGGCGGATAAGACGTTCAAGGAGATTGTTACTGTCCTGAAAAATCATCTAAACCCCACGCCACTGATGCTAGCGGAACGATTTAAATTTTACAGCAGAAGGCAGCTGAAGGATGAAAGTAATGCTGAATATTTAATGGAATTGCGTAAGCTAGTAAAGTACTGTCAGTTTGGAACGAGACTGACAGAGGCGCTACGAGATAAATTTGTGTGTGGTTTATTAAAAGAAGATACACAAAAGCGACTGCTTGAGGAGAATGAGCTGACGCTTGAGAAAGCGGTCACTATGGCAGCAGCACACGAAGCCGCAGCGAAAAGCACGGCAGTAATGCAGCTACGGTCACCGGAACTCAGTACAAATAAATTGGGTTTGAGTACTGTAAAATGTTATCATTGTGGAAAGACAACGCACGATCAGAACCAGTGTTGGTTTAAAAACCAAGAATGCAGAACGTGTGGCAGGCTTGGCCACATAGCTAAAGTATGCCGGTCAGGAAAGAAGACCAGCAACAAAAAGTCACCGCAAGGAAAATACATAAAGGTACACAAGGTGACAAAGAACAGTTCGACCGAACAGAAGTCAGATTCAGACGCTAGCAGTAATGAACTGGGTAGCTTAAGAGTACACAACATTGGTAAGGATGCAGATCTCCAGACAATTTGGGTCACCCTTCAGATAGCAGGAGTCCAAGTAAAGATGGAATTGGACACTGGATCGGCATTGACGGTCATGAATAAGAAAGATTACAAAAGGTTATTCCAACATATTCCCCTACGGGATATGGAGATTATACTGAAAACATACACGGGGCAAAGAGTGTACCCCATCGGAAAGATAGAGGTAAAAGTGGTCCACAAGGGCGAAGAAAGCCAAGTAATGGACTTATATGTGCTACCTGAAGGATGTCCACCACTACTGGGACGGGAGTGGATTAGGAAAATGAATATGGACTGGCACTCCTTGAAGGCACTAACGGTAGATTTCGGGGAAACAGATGTCAAACCTAAACGATTGTCCAAAATATTGGATGATGCTAAAGAGGTGTTCCAGCAGGGACTGGGAACACTGAGAGGAATTACGGCAAACATCAAGATTGATGAACATGCACAACCAAAATTTTTTAAAGCCAGACCGGTACCCTATGCAATACGACCTACTGTAGAAGCGGAACTGGAAGCGCTAGAACGTTCAGGTGTACTGTCTAAGGTAGATTGGAGTGAGTGGGCTATGCACATTGTTCCCGTTATGAAACGTCCTTCGAGCAACAAGCCAGGAGAACCAGGGAAGGTTCGCATCTGTGGAGATTTCAAAATCACTGTTAATCCGGTGCTTCACACGGTGCAGTATCCGCTTCCGCGGATTGAGGATATTTTTGCTTCGTTGTCTGGCGGGAAACACTTCACCAAGATAGACCTGGCGCAGGCGTACTTGCAGATGGAGGTTGAAGAAGAGTCACGCCAATACCTCACGATCAACACGCATCGAGGTTTGTACCGGTACAATAGGCTGGTTTTTGGAGTGGCATCGGCTCCAGCAATTTGGCAGAGGGCCATGGAGCAGGTATTACAGGGAATTCCAGGCACACAATGTTACCTGGACGATATTCTGATTACAGGTGATGGTGATGAAGAACACCTCGCAAACTTGGAACTGGTGCTCAACAGACTGAAAGAGTATGGACTTAGAGTTAATCGGCAGAAATGTGAGTTCTTCCAGAAGCGGATCTCGTACTGTGGTCATGTCATTGACCGGGAGGGGCTTCATAAGTCTCCTGACAAGATAGAGGCAGTTGTAAAGGCTCCCGCTCCGGATAATGTCTCTCAGTTGAGGTCGTTTCTAGGATTGATTAACTATTACCATAAATTTCTACCAAATCTATCCACGGTACTGCACCCGCTAAATGCTCTTTTACAGAAGGGGGTACCATGGGAATGGAGCGAAAACTGTAAGAAGGCATTTCGCAAAAGCAAAGAATTGATCACCTCAGAGGAAGTGTTGGCTCACTTCAACCCGACACTGCCTATTCGGTTGGCTTGTGATGCTTCTCCATATGGTATTGGGGCAGTACTCTCACACAAGTTGCCAAATGGCACGGAAAGGCCAGTCGCGTTTGCATCCAGATCATTGACCTCCGCTGAGCGCAACTATGCGCAGATCGATAGGGAGGCTCTCAGCCTTGTATGGGGAGTGAAGAAGTTTAATCATTACCTGCAGGGCCAAAAATTCACACTTCTGACAGACCATCAGCCGTTGGTATCCATTTTTAACCCTAAGAAGGGTGTTTCAGTGATGACAGCACAGCGTCTCCAGAGATGGTCCCTTTTCCTAGGGGCACATCAATATCAAATAGAATTCAAAGGTACGAAGCAGCATGGCAATGCTGATGGGCTGTCACGCCTGCCACTACCTGAAGAAGAAGAAACGACGAAAGTTGACCCTGTTGAGTTATTTCATTCGACTATCATCGAGTGTTTACCAGTCACCAATGCAAGTATTGAAAGAGAAACCAGGAACGACTCGACACTGTCCAGAGTCTACGAGGTGACAGTGAAAGGATGGCCAACACGTGGTGATCCTCTGTTACCGGCATTCTCGGCAAGGCGAGACCAGCTGTCCGTCTGCCATGGTACTTTGATGTACGGGACAAGAGTGATTATTCCTCCCAAGTTAAGGGAAAGAGTTCTAAAAGAACTGCATGAAGGTCATCTGGGGGGAGTTAAGATGAAAAGTCTTGCTAGGGCTTATGTATGGTGGCCGGGTATTGACCAACAGATAGAGGAGTTGACGAAAAGCTGCGCTGGGTGCCAAAAAGTGCAAAATGCACCTCCGATCGTACCACTACACCCATGGGAATGGCCTTCAGCCCCATGGCAACGCGTACATATTGACTTTGCTGGTCCATTCATGGACTCCATGTTCCTAATTGCGGTGGACGCACATTCCAAATGGCCAGAAGTGATCAAGATGAATACCACTACTTCAGAAAAGACAATTGCGGTGTTAAGAACAATATTCGCAAGGAACGGATTGCCAGAACAGATCTGTTCGGACAACGGACCACAGTTCGTGTCGGAAGAATTCCAAAAATTCTTAAAGAAGAATGGGGTGAAACATTATACCTCTGCCCCATATCATCCGGCGACAAACGGGTTGGCCGAGAGATTTGTCCAAACATTCAAAAAGGCAATAAAGGCCATGAACGATGATCAGATTCCGCTACAGCACAAGGTGGACAATTTCCTAATGGCATATCGAAACGCCGCTCATGCAGTGACTAACCAAAGTCCTGCCATGATGTTTTATAACAGGAGGTTGCGGTCCAGGTTGGACTTGTTAAAACCAAATGTGCGGAGGGAAGTGGAAAACAAACAGTTCCGGCATATTAATAACAAGACCACTCGAAGTTTCGATGTAGGACAACCAGTGTTGGCAAGGGGCTATGGAAACGAAAAATGGCAGTCCGGAACAATTCGGGCCAGACAAGGACCTCTGATGTACACAGTAGATATTGGTAACAATGTGATAAGGCATCATGCGGATCAACTGGTAGAATCGAGAGCAAGGGTCGAACCCATGGTTGCGACAGAGACAACTGTGGAAGACGTTAATGAACCTGAAGCATCTACCTCGGCAGGGAATGCATGGGAGACCAACTAGAGGAGTCACCTCAGCAACAGGAATCAGAGACCACTGAAAGGCGTTATCCAACCTGAATCAGAAGGCCTCCTGAGAGACTGAACCTTTGAACTGTTTATACCTGAAGTTATATATGTTATTATGTTATGTTAAATGGGGATATGACTGTTAAGCTAAAAAGGGAGGATTGTGGTGTATGTAACCTGTTCCACCTTAAGAGAACTTAAGCCTGTTCCACCTTAAGAGATGTACTGCTTTCTCTGGCTGCTGTATACGTAATACCGGTGGTGACCACCGGTATATAAGCACTGTGTATTAATATTGTATTTAGTATAGTCCTGACCTCCAACCAGTAAAGACCTGTTGAACTTTAATCTTGTAGTCTGTGTTAGTAATTACAACTAGAACACACAGACTTAACAGTGCTGATGCCCTGTGTCCTGTGCAGCATCAGGTGCTTGTGGAGAAGGTTGGTGTTGTTGTTGGTGATGTTGGTGTGCCTGGTGATGTTGGTATTGGGTCTGATCGTGGAGGGATTCAGAGGTCCAAGGTGAGACTTTTTCAAGGGCACCGATGTTGCTGGAATAGATGGCAGCTGAAGTTGAGATGACAGAAGCGATCTGTCAATGGTGAGAGAGCTTGCTCCAAGGAGGTAACAGTGGATAGAGAGTTTACTCTAAACACTTCCAAACTGCATAAAGCTCAAGTGTCTTCTAAGTCCTGAAGGCTCAAGCTTCTGGCATTGGAAAGTGAACAGCTGTGAAATGGTAGCTTTCATACCACTTTTGCAGCTGTCACCTATTCACAGCAATGGTGAGACATAGAGAACCCGACCTACTTACCTGACGTGATCTCCAAACAATGTGAACCCTGTTAAAAATGTGGAAAAATAGAAATAGGCTGGCAAAAGAGCAGTTAACAAGCACTTAAGAAGCATTTAACTATCTTAAATGCCTCCCCCGTCGTTTGGTGTCGGGTCTGTTCTGAATTCGCAGACCCGACACTTTGGAAACTTACATGGAGGTGGGTTCACAGCGGATTCCCAACCCACTGTCAATCATTTCAACTTTGGCAGCGGACCCACCTCCAAACCTGCACTCTGAACACCGGCAAAATCGTGGCCTATATGTCCATCACAAATCTCATTCCATGGAAGCACAGATCAGAGAATCAGGCATAGAAGTCAGCAGACCAGATTTGTGGTGCTCCCGATTGCCAGGCCATTGATCCTCCAATATTCACTCCTGTCGAGTGAGATTATATGCTGGGCAAGGAGACTTACCTATGGGATTATAATGTAAATGCACCTAAATATGGAGTCAGGGCAGAATATGACTCCAGGGCGAGGCAGAGTGAGATTCCCAGCAACCCTATAGTGTAAAGGCAGTCCAAGATAATAGACAAGAGAGGAAATAAACAAATCATGGTTTTATTGGGGAAGGAAATCAGGTAAAACAGATGATCAAATCATATGATTGTCTGCTTTCTTGCAGATAGGCTTAACATTCCTCTCCTCCATTGCCTGTGGATGACCAAATTTGAGTACTTTGCCAATAAGCAATTAATGTTGTACCTGTTTCCAATTGGCTCATAGTACTTTACACCTACAATTTGACAAAAACAACCTGGCAAGTCTCAGTGCCATACTACATATTCATCTATTGATAGATCTAGGCATATGTATACTCAGTACCACCACCATGTTCCTCACAAGGGGAGCCCACACAACCATGACAAAAAAAAGTAAGGTCAGCATCTCAAAACTTTACAGTGAGAAGCAACAGATGATCACAGTGTCTGGAACAGGCCTAGGAGACGAAGGAGGATTCTGAAATAAGTGCAGAGCAAAACAGTATGATGCACTAGGGAAACTGTAATGTATATACCTTTAAGGGGGGAACTACTTTTTACAGCTCATGTATACTCAAGTACCGGCAGTGACCACACCTGTCTATAGCACTGAGTAGTAATCTGCACACTCAGTTCCAGAGTGAGCCACATTGAGTAAACACCTGTTGTACCGTTCTCCTGCAGTCTGTGTCTTACTACTGACAGACACAACATTGGCGACGAGGCAAATTCGATCCTACCTGCAACTCTGCATCACCTCCCAGGGATTCGTTCCTGGAGACCAGTAGATTGGAGGTCAAGGCCAGCGACATGGGCATCGACCACGGGCAACCGCCCAGTCATCCAGCAGAGACTCGAGAATTGCAGGGGAGGCTGTTGAGAGCCAGGCTTGGCTTTCCAGTCGCGGTGGTCCAGCGAAACGGGCTGGCAACAGGTAGTGCGCAGACCCTTCCCGGACAGCGGCGGGCTAGAGCCCAACCGAGCGGCACAGCAAAGGGCCGAGCAGCGTCGACGGGGGAGAGAGAGAGAGGGCAGAGCGCAAAGGGCGCAGCCGGTGTTCAGGGGCCGAGGAGAGGGGGAGAGACGTGCAGAAACCTGCGAAGCACCGCCATTGCCATGAGGACCGCCGAGAGCAGCGTTGGCAGCAGCGCAGGAGAAGCGCGCAAAACCTACAGGGCGCCGTCATTGCCACGAGGACCGCCGAGAGCGGCATTGGCAGCAGCGGGGGAGGAAGGAAAGCGCGGGAGACGCCATTTTAAGCCATTTTAAACCACACCCAAAATGCCGAAGAGTGGCAGTATCACCGCATTTGACAATGAAGTCGAAGATTGGACTACATATGTCGAACGAATAGAGGTATACTGCAAGGCAAATGAGGTGTCAGATGACAAGAAAGCGCCGGTATTGTTAAATTTAATGGGTGCAAAGACGTATGGCTTATTACGAAATCTAGTAACCCCAGCAAAGCCAGTGGAAAAGAGTTTTGGAGACATAGTGACGATACTACAGGAACATTTAAACCCCACACCGCTGCTGATAGCAGAAAGATTCAAGTTTCACAAACGGAACCAGCATAAGGATGAAAGCAATGCTGAATATTTAACAGAACTGCGCAAACTATCGAAACACTGCCAGTTTGGAACGGGACTGGCAGATACCTTAAGGGACAAGTTTGTGTGTGGGCTTCAAAGTGAAGGAACCCAGAAACGGCTTTTATCTGAAAAGGACCTTACGCTGGACAAGGCTTTCAGCATTGCGGTATCATATGAAGCAGCAGCACGGGGCGCTGCAGAGATACAACAGAGACCGCAAGAATATGGCACAAACGAAATGTCATACAGAACAGAGAAGTGCTATCGCTGCGGCAGAACAACACATGACCACAATGATTGCTGGTTCAAAGACAAAGTCTGCAGACAGTGTGGAAAAGTAGGACACATAGCACGAGTCTGCAGGTCGGGAAAGAAAACCAGCAATAAGAAATCTCCAAAAGAAAAGTACAAGAAGGTACATAAGGTGACGGAGAATAGTTCAGATGAACAAAAGAGTGATACCGACTCCGAAAGCAGGGAGCTGAGTTGTCTGAAACTACATAATGTGATGAAAATGGAGGATCACCGAACCATTTGGGTCACTCTCAAGATAGCAGGAGTCCAGGTAAAAATGGAATTGGACACAGGATCAGCCCTAACAGTCATAAACCAACGGGACTATGAGCGGCTATTCTCACACATACCCTTGAGAGACACAAAAATTATTTTGAAGATGTACACGGGGCGAAAAGTCTATCCCAAAGGAAAAATAAGGGTGATCGTTATATATAATGGTAAGGAAACACCAAAACTAGACCTGTATGTATTGCAAGATGGGGGACCACCATTACTGGGACGTGAATGGATCCGGAAAATACAGCTGGATTGGCATTCCATACAAGCACTGACTGTGGCTGCCAAAAAGGATGACGATGTCACACCTGGGCGACTGTCAATGACCCTAACCGACGCGCAAGAAGTGTTCCAGCAAGGACTCGGAACACTAAAAGGCATGACAGCAACAATTAAAATCGAAGAAAACGGAAGCCCAAATATTTTTAAGGCCAGACCGGTACCTTATGCGACCCGTCCAGCCGTCGAAGCAGAGCTGGAGAGTTTGGAATGTTCAGGAGTACTGTTCAAGGTAGACTGGAGCGAGTGGGCTACACCCATCGTCCCTGTGATGAAAAAGTCGTTGAGCAGCACGCCTGGGGAACCAAGGAAGGTTCGCATCTGTGGGGGCTTTAAGGTAACAGTGAACCCAGTCCTTCACACCATGCAATATCCACCTCCGTGGATTGAAGATATTTTTGCCTCGCTATCTGGAGGGAAACGCTTCACTAAGATTGATCTGGCCCAGGCGTATCTGCAAATGGAGGTAGAAGAAGCATCAAAAAAATACCTCACAATCAACACCCATAAAGGTCTCTACCAATACAACCGGCTGGTATTCGGGGTAGCATCAGCTCCGGCTATTTGGCAAAGGGCAATGGAACAAGTCCTGCAAGGGATCCCAGGGACCCAGTGTTATTTGTACGATATCCTGGTCACGGGCGAAAATGACAGTGATCTCCTCGCCAACCTGGAGCAGGTGCTCACTAGATTGAAGGAATATGGGCTCCGAGCTAACCGCCCCAAATGCGAGTTTTTTAAAAAACAGATCTCGTATTGTGGCCACGTTATCGATAAAGAGGGGTTACATAAGTCCCCAGAAAAGATTGAGGCAGTAGTCAAGGCTCCAGCACCGGAAAACGTGTCACAACTGAGGTTGTTCCTCGGGCTGGTAAACTACTACCATAAGTTCTTGCCAAATTTGTCTACAATACTACACCCACTGAACACCCTACTGCAAACTGGAGTGCCATGGAAGTGGAGTGACGAATGTAAACGAGCTTTCCAGAAGAGCAAAACACTAATCACATCGAAAGAGGTATTGGCCCATTTCAACCCAGCACTAGCAATTCGGTTGGCGTGCGATGCGTCACCCTACGGCATTGGAGCGGTGCTGTCGCACAAATTCTCGGACGGCTCAGAGAGGCCAATAGCCTTTGCGTCACGATCACTAACCTCAGCCGAGCGTAACTACACCCAGATTGACAGGGAGGCCCTCAGCCTAGTGTGGGGAGTGAAAAAGTTCAATCACTATCTGCACGGGCAGAAATTCACCTTGCTGACTGATCACCAGCCTCTTGTCTCCATTTTTAATCCGAAGAAGGGCGTTCCGGTGATGACTGCACAATGACTACAAAGATGGTCACTCTTTCTAGGGGCGCACCACTATGAGATTGAATATAAGGGCACGAAACAGCATGGAAATGCTGATGGGCTATCACGCCTGCCACTGCCTACTGCGGAGGAAGCACCAGCAGTGGATCCTGTCAAAATATTTCATTCGACTGTAGTTGAATACCTACCGGTAACTAACGCTCGTATAGAAAAGGAGACCCGAAATGACCCGACACTGTCTCGGGTATATGATTTGACGGTGAAGGGATGGCCAGCACATGGTGACTCACTGTTGCCAGCATTCTCGACAAGAAGGGAACAGCTGTCAGTGTGCTGGGGGACCTTGATGTGTGGATCCCGAGTGGTAATTCCACCCAAGTTAAGGGATAGAGTGCTCAATGAGCTTCATGAGGGTCATCTGGGAGGGGTAAAAATGAAAAGCCTTGCCCGGGCTTATGTGTGGTGGCCAGGAATCGATAAACAAATGGAGGACCTGACCAAGAGCTGCTCAGGATGCCAGAAAGTCCAAAATGCACCACCACATGCCCCTCTACACCCATGGGAGTGGCCCTCATCTCCATGGCAACGGGTGCATATTGATTTTGCTGGTCCATTCATGGACTCAATGTTTTTAATAGCCATGGATGCGAACTTGAAATGGCCTGAGGTCATCAAAATGTCCTCCACCACCACAGAGAAAACTATTGCAGTCCTACGGACCATTTTTGCCAGGAACGGCTTGCCAGAACAGATTTGCTCCGATAACGGACCACAGTTTGTGTCCGAAGAGTTCCGGAGGTTTATGAAGAAGAATGGGGTTCACATCCGCCCCGTATCATCCAGCCACAAATGGATTGGCTGAGAGGTTCGTACAAACCTTTAAGAAGGCAATAAACGCTATGTACAATGACAACATTCCGCTGCAGCATAAGGTGGACAATTTTTCTTCGCCTACCGGAATGCGACATATGCAGTCACCAACCAGGCCCCGGCCATGATGTTCTTTAACCGAAGGTTAAGATGTCGCCTGGATTTGCTCAGACCAAATGTACGAAGAGATGTTGAGAGTAAGCAATTCCAGCACATCCATGAGAAACCAACAAGGAGCTTCAATGTAGGGCAACCAGTCTTGGCCCGCGACTACCGAACAGAAAAATGGCAGCCAGGAACGATATGCACACGGCAGGGCCCACTAATGTACACAGTGGACGTTGGGGAGAACATCGTGAGACGCCATGCTGACCAGATCCTAGAGTCACAGGAACAGGTCAACCCCATGCCTAGCCCATACGTACCTGGTGAGGAACCCGACGTACAGGTCGCATCTACCTCAGAAACAGTAGCATCGGAAGCTGATGACCCAACCGACGACAGGGTGCCAGAATCGCCTCCACACCAAGAGCGAGACACTCAGGAAAGGCGCTATCCAGAAAGGATCAGGAAGCCTCCCCAAAGACTGAATATATAAATGGACTATTTTCAGCTAGCGTTGTATGTTAAATGTGTTAATTGTAATTAGTTTGATATTTAATTGTTAAATGAGTGTTATGGTACTGTTAATCTAAAAGGGGAGGAATTGTAATGTATGTACCTTTAAGGGGGGAACTACTTTTTACAGCTCATGTATACTGTAGTACCGGCAGTGACCACACCTGTATATAGCACTGAGTAGTAATCTGTACAGTTCAGTTCCAGAGGGAGCCACGTTGAGTAAACACCTGTTGTACCGTTCTCCTGCAGTCTGTGTCTTACTACTGACGGACACAACAGAAACAGCCTACTATTAAGAGGGTAGTGACAACAAAATATAATGAACAAAAGGAAAAACAACGTTGGAGAATATAATTACTCCCTTGCCTGTCTCTGATGTCTTCATGTTGCTGATTCTCTCTATTTCTCTTCTCCTGAATGTGTCTCACTCTTTAACTTCTCTTCTGCTTCTGTCCCCGCGATTCTTCTTTGTGCTGCTCTCTCTATCGTCTTCTGTTTATCCTTCTGTCCTTTTCTTCTTTCCATTCGGGTGTGAGGTAGTGGATAGTATGGCGTGATATGGTGGAGAAAGGAGCCACCAGTTACTGCAGACTGCATTTGGATTGGTTGTTGTGAGAAAACTGTGACTCTCAGCATCTCCTTTCCTTTCCCTTCTGCCAATCACTTTTCCTTCCCTTCACATACTTGCTCCCCTCACATCACCTTCCCCTTCACCTATCTACTGTCCATTCCCCTTTTACCATCCACTCACATGCATATCCCACCTCTTCCTATTTCAGTGATCCACTCAATCTCTCTATCCTCCTTTTGCTCTTGCTTCACTGTCACTCATTTCACCCTTAACCACCCTCCCTCAGCTCTTCATTCCTCCAAACAGACTTTCCAGCTGGCTGCTTGTAGACAAGGGCTATCCACTGAAGACGTGACTCATGACACCCTTGAGGAGGCCAAGTACTGAGGCCGAGGAGAGATAGATTGAAAGCCACATTTCCACCAGATGTGTCATTGAGCAGACAATAGGCATGCTGAAAATGCGCTTCAGATGCCTTGACAGATCTGGAGCAGACCTTCAGTACGCACCAGCCAGGGTCTCCAGAATCATCGTGGTCTGCTGCGCGCTGCACAACATAGCGCAGCAGTGAGGATTAGCCTGCATGAGGAGCAAGGCTCTGAGCACACAGCCTCTTCAGAAGAGGAGGAGCAGGAGGAAAAGGAAGAGCATCAGCTGGACGAGGAGGAGGAGGAGCAGCATCCGAGCACATTGCTGCCCGAGAGGCCAGGGATGGCCTCACCATGGCCAGATTTACTTAACTTCATGCATTACACCCATATGGCTGCTACATGCTGTGCCACATTCACCCCACCCCACAGCAACACCATAAAGCATCCCTACAATGACCAGGCGCTACTTTTCACACTGACCACCATTGCTGGAGGTAACGTTATGTCTCACCATTCACTCCAACTCACTAAGCCACTTCCAAAGTTGCACACAAATTTGTCCATGACCGGAAGGTGGTGAAAATAAATAGTTTTATGCGTGACATCAAAGTAACGGAAACTTTACAGAAACATTTATTAAAACACCCAAGTGGCTACCCTTGCACATCTACTTGTGTTTCATCTTTCTCTTACGTGTGCTTCTACGAGGTGCTACCCCTATGGCTTCAGCAGAGGTAGAGGCCAACTGCTCACTTCTCTGCTGCGAATGAATAGACACTTTTGCCGGAGGTCTTGTGGGTTTTGGAACCTGTGATGGCCCCACCAAAGTCTACTCCTCCTGCGATTGTTCAGGGGCAGACTCGGCCATCGCAATCCAAGGAGCTACCTGGGGCTCTGACTGAAGTGGGGGGGGCAGGGGGCGGGGGGCAATGGGGGAGAAATGTGAACACTTTGAGAGGAGCCCCCACTTCCATGTCCCCTCTCACAGTCATCCCTCTCATGGGCCACCTGCACTTCCCTGCTAGCAAAGAGCTGGAGAGCAAATTGCTGCACAGCAGTGGGGCCATGAGGACCCATGTCTACATTGACATCCCTCCTAGAGAGGAGGTCTATGAGCATCTGCCATCTATTCTCCAAAGATAGCCATCTATTCTCCATAGAGATCATGTGCTCCTGTGAGTGGCGCATTAGCTGTTCCATGCAGGTAGCCATCCTTTCCATGGAAGAGCCTACAGTCGCCATCTTCTGCGACACGGTGGTGCTCATGTTGGAGATGGACGCCTCCATTCTCTGCACATTTGCAGAAATTGCAGTCGCAAAACTTGTCAAAGCCTTCTGCATTTCTTGCTGCAACTCCATGATCCAGAATGGGTACAGATACCATTATGCACATGATGAACATTCACTGGCTGCTGACATCAGTCCCCATATCAGTGATTGCTTTATGCCATCACAGAATCACAGAATCACAGAAAGCCCACAGTGCAGATAGAGGCCATTTCGGCCCATCGAGCCTGCACCGACACATATCCCACCCGATCCCCGTAACCCCTATACCAACACATATCCCACCCTATCCCCGTAACCCCACGTATTTAATCCCCCTAACACTAAGGGTCAATTTATCATAGCCAATCAACCTAACTCGCACATCTTTGGACTGTATGTGGCTGTATGTGATGTAATTCTGTCACCAGGTTGCTGAGATGTCCCCCTCTCTTTGTCTCCTACCTTCAGCTGCTCTGCAACTCCAGACGCTTCCAAGGCAACCTCCTCTGATGCTTTTAAGGTGGCCAATGATGAAGGGCCACTTCCAGTTCTCTCCCTCTCCCTCTTATTGTGGGTTCTCTTTTCCTGCAAGGAGGGAAAGAGAAGGTTGAGTGAGAGTGATGGAATGAGTGTAAGGAATGGATGGGTGACATCTTTAGAGGGTGAGTATGATAGAGTGGGGTGGCAATGCCAAGTGGCCTCCTTGTGTGTTGTTAGTTGGTATGATTGCATTAGGATGAGGGTGAGTGTGAGGGGTGGTTAGTCAGATGGGGATGTGATAACGTAGACAGAGAGAGGGATGGGTGGACATGCAAGGTATTTTGGTGTGAGTAAGGATGTGCAGGAGTAGGGTTGGGGAGGCAGAGCGATGGGGATGTGATGAGAGGCACAGCAGGATGAGGTTGAGTGTGGCTTTGTACTCACCTTTCTTGATCTAATGAGATCATTGAAACGTTTGCGGCACTACACCCAGGTCCTCCTCACAACATCCCTGCTGTTGAACTCCACTGCTATTTGGTGCCAGACTCCTTTGTTCTGTTGGGGAGGTCTCTTCCACCCATCGGAAGGGAAGAGGACCTCCCTGCGTGCTCTCGCTCCCTCTACAAGCATATGGAGGGAGTCATCTGAGAACGTGGGTGCAGCCCTCTGCCTCTGTGCAGTCTTGTTTGCCATGCTTTACAACACTCCAATTGTGCAGTGTGCTGCCTGCACTATCCTAGATGAACCTTCAAATGCAATGTGGCCATGGCTCCTTTAAATATCCCAGCTGAAGATGCGTCATTGATGACGTCATCAGATCCGCACCATTTAATAGGGCCGGGTAACATGTAGGGCTGCCTTAATAGGTGCCTTTAATGGAAAGTCGATCTCAGGAGCGGGATGGAATGAAGAACAGAGTCGTGACCCGCCACGGCAACCACCCGCACCCGAACTGCCCAGGTATAGAAAATTCCGGCCTAAGTCTTTGTTTCTTATCCAACTTGCTATTGCTGCTACATTTTTCTTATACAACATGCCTGAATTTTTGTAACATGCCTTCTCTGGACATCTTACTAAACATCTTCTGAAAATCCATATACTCTATATTTATTGCATTACTTTTATCTATCCAATCAGTCACTTCTTAAAAAAACTCGATTAAATTTGTCAAACATGACTTGTCTTTAACAAATCCGTACTGGCTGTCCTTGATTATCCTATGCATCTCCAAATGCTCACTAACTTGATCTTGATTTACAAATTTTAGGGGCAGGAATTTAACTCAGGTGTCGGGTTGGAGGCGGGACTACAACTTTCGGGGTTGTAGTCCCGCCTCCATCGAGATGCGGCCAATCCACGCGATTTTAACTTGATTGACCTTGTTGAGCCCACCCAGCGGGCTCAGCAGGCCAATTAAGGGCCACCCGGCAACAGGTGACGTCACAGACTGAAATTTCATCTGTCAAGACGTTTTGACAGATGAAATATCAGTGTTTCACAGCTGTTTGAAGCTGTCAAACACTGACAGTCTTACTTCTAACATGAGTCCTTCTCCACAGACTCAGTTAGAAATCTCTCCTGCACTTTTGACAGTTCGCAGCCATTCTGCTTTCTGTGCCGGTGAGATGAGGGACTCCCGGAACCTAAAGGAAGGAAGGCTGAAAAGGTAAGAAAAGGTATGTAAAACTTATTTAATCACTTTAGACACACCAAACACACTTACCTTTGCACTCATGCACACATCACTCGCCTGAACACTGACATCTCGACCCCTCCAAGTCCTTCAACCTGACGGCCCACCTCCTCTAACTTGGCGTGGTTTGGAGCCGTCAGGAATCCCACACTTCAACATCAAAAATAGGGATTAGGCTAAAAACTGCCTGGTAACTACCTGTTAACAGGCAGTTAATTGGCACTAATCCCTTCCCACCTCGGGTAGGCGGGCCCCAGTGCGGGGCGGGTACCCGCCTCCTTTGAAATAGGCATGGAGGCGGGTTTGGGTGCGGGATGGGGTCGGGACCCCTGATTTCAGGATTTAAACCCCCTGCATGCCTCCAATCCCGACTCCACGGCACAATGAAAATCTTGCCCTAGGTGTTTAACTGACATTAGACTAACTGGTCTACAGCTACCTAGTTTAATCCTTCTCTCCATTCTTGAACAATTGGCTGTCCTCCAGTCCCCAATGCAGTTTGCATATCTAAGAAGGATTGAAATATTGTGGTCCAGAGCCTTTGGGCTGAATTTTAAGAATGGCGACATGTTGGAGGCGGGACTGCTGCTTGCCGGGTCTCAGTCCCGCCTCCATCAGCTTCTGGTCAACCAGAGGGATTTTCCCCTGATTGACCTTGTTAAGCCCACCCAGCGGGCTCAGCAGGCCAATTAGGGGGAAGTCACTGACAGAGCACGTCAACGTCTGACGTGCCATCTGTCAAGATTTCTTGAAAGAAGAAATGTCAGCATTTGACAGCTCTGTGAAGCTGTCAAACACTGACATTCTGTGTAGTTTGATGAGTTCTTGTGTTCAGGACTCATCAAACCTTTCAACTTTGCAGAAATCACCTGGGTGTTGGTTCAGAGGAGCCAACAGCTAGTCTGTGAAATCTACAATGAAGATGTCGGGACACCGGATTCACTGCGGCTGAAGGCTGTAGGCAGAAACAAAGGTAAGTGAACATTTTATAACACTTAACACTCACCTTACATACTTACCACTCCACACTTGCACCCATCACTCACCTCTACATCTCAATTTCAGACCCCTCCGACCCCCGCAGATCTCCTACTCACCTCTTACACCCCGGCGGGGTTCTCCGAGGTCGGGAAGCCTGCACTTGGAAAGGTAAAATGGGACTAATCCTTTTTTCTGCCTGTTAACTACCTGTTAACAGGCAGTTAATAGGAATTAATCCCTTTCCCGCCTTGAGGAGGCGGGACCCGGCGCAGGATGGCTTCCCGCCTCCTGGCAAAAGGGCACGGAGGCGGGATGGGGGCGGGTTTGCCAGCTGCCCCCACATTCTGCAACTTTACCGGCAGTTCCGCCTCCATACCCGCCTCCTCGAGGCTGACAAAATCCAACCCTTTGTATCTCTTCTCTGACTTCCTTCTTTATCTAGTGTGTGTAAACCATCAGGGCTTGTTGTGCTTGTAAACTCTTCCAAAATTGTTTCATAAAAATTGTCCACAGTTCTGAAAGAGTAGGCTATTCAACCAGTGCCATCAGAGTACAATAGCCTAGTTGTTAGAGTACTGAACTATCAACCCAGAGTTTGTGAGTTGAAATCCTACCATGGTATGTTGTGAATTGTGTAGTGTATGTAACCGTCCACCTTTAAGAGAACTATTTTAGGTGTGGCACTACTTTATCCTGGCTGCTGTATACTGTAATACCGATGGTGACCACACCGGTATATAAGTGCTGTGGCAGAATTTATTGGGCAGATTCGCCCTGACCTTCGAATAGTAAAGTCCTGTTTAAGTTACTCTGGTAGTCTGTGTATTACTTCGCTATACAACCCACAGACTTTACAGTGGTGACGAGTTCGATCTTACCCTGCGGCAACAATACTTCTGAAGAAGTAAACGAGCGTCGAAAAGAGGCACCCGCCCTCGTCGTTTTGCTGAGAGAAAACTCGAGTCTGCAGACCAAGAAAGGAGGAAGATTTCAAACACGAAGTCTTCCATCAGCAACAGGCACGGATTGTCCCTTCTGCCACGGTGGTGAGTGAGCCGATCAACACGAGAAGCAAGTCGGCCACGGTGACTGTGAGTAAAGGGAAAATAGAAACAAATAAACGGAGGATAAGGGCGGTGCACTCGACCACGGTCGAGGGGGAAAGGAGCCGGACAGAAGTCGGGCCCAGAGGCGCTGAGACTGGGGCAGCGTGGAGCAGAAGCCGCGGTACAAGCCGGCTGGGGAGCGTCGTGAGACGACTAGACCGCGACGGCGAAAAAGGCCGGACAAATACCGCGACCACGAGGCGCTGCGACCGGGATCGTAAGGCGCGGGAAGATATAAACATAAATAAGCCACGGAGAACTCAGCCACAGCCGGGGAGGAAAGCACCGGACTGCGAGAAGCTGGGAGGCGCGATTGGGGTGAAAAAGGCCAGACAGTGACTGAGGCCACGAAGCGCTGCGACCGGATCGTAAGGCGCGGGAAGAGATAAAAATAAATAAACCGCGGAGAACGCAGCCGCAGCCGGGGAGGAAGCACCGGACTGCGAGAGACTGGGAGGAGCGATTGGGTGAAAAAGGTCGGACAGTGACCGAGGCCACGAAGCGCTGCGACCGGGATCGTAAGGCGCGGGAAGAGATAAAATAAATAAATCGCGGAGAACTCAGCCGCGGCCGGGGGGGGAAGCACCGGACTGCGAGAGGGCTGGGAGGTGCGATTGAGAGCCGCGCGAACGGGAGAGACAGAGCCCAAGAGAGAGCGAGCGAGAGCCACGCGAGCGGGAGAGACAGAGCCCGAGAGAGAGACCGAGCGAGGTTCCGGCCAGCGGCTTGCAGCAGCTGCCGTGAAGGACCAGGAGCTGGATCTGTCCAACGCCAACTGGTTGTCCCCAGCGCCGGTTGCCCCTGCCGAAAAGAAGAAGGGGGGGGACAAGGAACGCGATCGGCTTTTCTAGCGCGCGCTTCAGAATAAACTGAAGCCGGCGCACAGGCTACAAACCCCGTAAACCAGCGGTCGTCGCCCGAGGGCAAAGCTTACCCCTCCCACCAGAGGAAGAAGTCAGGAGCGGGAAACCGCCATTTTGCCAGTAGGGGGGGAAGAAGACAAGCGCGGGAAACCGCCATTTTGCCAGTAGGCGGGGAAGAAGACAAGCGCGGGAACCCGCCATTTTTGGAAAAAAGAAAAAGTTAAAAAGTTAAAGAGAAATCCTGTTGTTTCGCAGAAAGATAGTGAGAGATAGTGAAGATGCCTAAGCATGGTAACATCAACAACTTCGATGCCGAGGTGGAAGATTGGGCCACGTACGTAGAACATATCGAGATATATTGTGAGGCCAATAAAATAGAAGATGATGATAAAGCTATAACCTTGCTAAACTCGATGGGCGCGAAGACATACGGGTTATTGAAGCATCTTCTATCACCAGCTAAACCGGCGGATCAGACCTTCGCTAATATTGTTGCTGTTCTGAAGGATCACTTGAACCCCACACCGCTGATGTTGGTGGAACGATTCAAATTTTATGCGAGAACGCAACGGAAAGAGGAAAGCAACGCGGAATACTTGGTCGAACTGCGTAGATTAGCGAAATACTGCCAGTTTGGAGGAAATCTGACAGAGGCATTGCGAGACAAGTTCGTGTGCGGGTTGTCGAAGGAAGGAACGCAAAAGTGACTGCTCGAAGAGAACGACCTTACACTTGATAGGGCTGTCCTTATTGCAGCATCACACGAAGCCGCAGCGAAAGGAACTGCGGAAATGCAGCTAAAGGCAGCGGTACTCAGTGTGGATCAAATTACTTCGGGTACAACGAAATGTTATCGTTGTGGGAAGACAACACATGACCAGAACCAATGCTGGTTTAAAAACCAGGAATGTCGAAAATGTGGCAAACTGGGGCACATAGCTAAAGTATGCCAGTCAGGAAAGAAGACCAACAACCAAAAAAAGCCATCACCGGAAAAGTACAACAAAGTACACAAGGTGGCTGAGAAGAGTTCAGACGAACAGAATTCGGATTCAGACCCAAACGGCCAGGAACTGGGTAGTCCGAGAATTCACAATGTGAGTAAGGAAGCTGACCTACAAACTATCTGGGTCATGCTAAAAATAGCCGGAGTCCAAGTAAAAATGGAGTTGGACACTGGATCAGCCCTATCAGTCATAAATCGAAGGGATTACAACCGGCTATTCTCACATATACCCTTGAGAGATACCAAGTTCGTATTGCAGACATACATGGGGCATAAAGTATACCCCATGGGAAAGATAAGAGTCAAGGTGAGAGACAGGGGCAAAGAACACCCCGGAATGGACTTATACGTACTACCTGAGGGAGGACCACCACTTCTAGGACGGGAGTGGATCAAGAAAATAGACATGGAATGGCACTACCTCAAAGCAATAACGAGTGAGGACTCAGGGCAGACAATCAGCTCAGACTCTGAAATGGATGACGATAAGACCAGCCCAAGCATGAAAGACAAGTTTAAAATGAACTTGCTGACTAAGGTTGGTAGAACGAATGTGGGCATCAGGCTTATGCTCCAGAGGAGAACAAAGTTTCAGAACAGAATTCCTCTGAACAACAACAACATAGCTTGACAGAGAATTCCGAGTCTGTTCAAGTTACAGACATATATATTACTGAGGAACATCGAGCTCGAACGCAAACTTATTTCAGATTACGACAGCAATTAGAACAATTGAATTGCCGTCTCGAGCAAGAGATGAAAGCAATGAAAAAGTTCTATGATACCGAATGGGAGAATCTGGAAAGACAACAGAAGCAGCTGGGGAAGAAAAGGGAGCAGGAGCACACAAACCGTCTGCACGAGGAGGCCAAACGAATCAAAGCTGATTCGGCTTCTGAAGGGGCGTGCTCCAATCCGGTGGAACAAGATGTGCCGCAACTGAAGGCGCTTGTTAGCAGGTTGCAGGCAGAAAAAGCTGAATTGGTCGACATGACTTCCGAGCTCCTACTGAAGTTGGGTGCAGCATCATCGGACAATTCATTAGTGGAAATTCGAATGATGGGGGCTGCGGATGATGGCGAAGTAGAAGCAGCAAAGGAGCCCCAGGACAAGGTTCTAAACAGCCCTGCAGCTAATGGAAAAGGGATGAGGACAGAAGAGTTAACAGTCAGCCAACTCCTCCAGGGCAAGGTTATAAACAGCCCTGTAGTTAATGGAAAAGGGATGATGACAGAAGAGTTAACAATCAGCCAACTCATTCATATGCTGAGGGATAAAACTCTAAAATGGGAAAAACTTAAATACGAGCCTCAATCTTCAAAGGGAAGGGAGCTCTCAAAAGTCATTGGAAGAGCTGAGGTGGCAACCCAGACTGAGAAGTCTGCAGCAGAACAGCCCTTGGATGCCAAAAGTACGCTGACGCACGGCAATGCAGAACAACAGAATACTGAAACAGCTACTTCAGTAGAGGGATTGAATAGTCCGATCAATCAATCTCCGAATGAAGTTGAAGTATTGAAATCACAAATGATGTCATTAGTAAAAGACTTGCAGGAAGCCCAGGAAAAGCGGGATGAAGCTGAACACATGAAGAAGTCTCTTCAGGAAAGATGTCAGGATTTGGAACAAAAGTTGGCTAACATCCAGCTGGGTAGGGAGGAAATAGAAGACCCTCCCGCTGGCTTAGCTCAGGACGACACCGAATATGACCATGACCTGTTGAGCGACACCGAATATTACGAGGACCTGTTCTGCCCAGCTTGTGATGAAAACTCCCAAAGTGCAGAAACCTTGATGAATCACAAAAAGTCTAAGGAACATCGGGAGATGGTGGCGCTACTACGGGAGGAACTGTGCAGGCAGCTGGCAGCTGACAGTGGAGCCCAGAGAGTCTCCAAGAAGCAGAAAAGGAAAAGACGAAGCAGAAAATAATGACCATCTGAACCATTATCACCTCTACCAGACCACGCACGTGCTCCCTCCGAATGGAGCCAAATCAGTTGGAAGTAGAAAAACTTCCCAAGGAATCCAGTGGTTTTTAAAAGTCAGCAATGCTGGTTCAGGAGTGACGGAAGTTCAAGCTGTTAAGTTTAGGGAAGGACTATTGGATGAGTCACTCCAGCAACGTGAACCGACTACACCACCGGGAACTGCTACACCACGGAGGCGTTGTCCGGACTGAGTTAAGAAGCACAGGAGACGCCTCCACAGAGACTAACTCTGTGAACTGTTTTCCACAGAGACTGAAATTGTGAACTGTTTTCCACAGAGACTATATCTGTGAATTGTTTTACATGAAGTTGAAGACATGTATGTTTAATGGAGAATAAGTATGTTGTAAGCTAGAAAAGGAGGATTGTAGTGTATGTAACCGTCCACCTTTAAGAGAACTATTTTAGGTGTGGCACTACTTTATCCTGGCTGCTGTATACTGTAATACCGACGGTGACCACACCGGTATATAAGTGCTGTGGCAGAATTTATTGGGCAGATTCGCCCTGACCTTCGAATAGTAAAGTCCTGTTTAAGTTACTCTGGTAGTCTGTGTATTACTTCGCTATACAACCCACAGACTTTACAAATTGAATTCAATAAATCTGGTCATTTGTGGGCTGAAAGAAAGGACTTGCATTTATATCGCACTTTCATGACCTCAGGACATCCCAAAGCATTTCACAGCCAACAAAATACCGTTTAATGTAAGTAAATGTAGCAGCCAATTTGTGCACAGCAAGGTTTCACAAGCAGAAATAAACATAAGAACATAAGAAATAGGAGCAGGAGTAAGCCATTTGGCCCCTCAAGCCTGCTCCACCATTCAATAAGATCATGGCTGATCTTCTACCTCAACTCCACTTTCCTGCACTATCACCATATCCCTTGATTCCCTTAATATCCAAAAATCTATCGATCTCCATCTTGAATATACACAATGACTGAGCCTCCAAAGCCCTCTGGGGTAGAGAATTCCAAAGATTCACCACCCTCTGAGTAAAGAAATTTCTCCTCAGCTCTGTTCTAAATGGCCCACCCCTTATCCTGAGACTGTTACCCCTGGTTCTAGACTCCCCAGCCAGGGGAAACACCCTCCCTGCATCTACCCTGTCAAGCCCTGTAAGAATTTTGTATGTTTCAATGAGATCACCTTTCATTCTTCTAAACTCTAGAAAATATAGGGCTAATCTACTCAATCGCTCCTCGTAGGACAATCCCCCCATCCCAGGAACCAGTCTGGTGAACCTTCATTGCACTCCCTCTATGGCAAGTATATCCTTCCTTAGGTAAGGAGACCAAAACTGTACACAATACGCCAGGTGTGGTCTCACCAGGGCCCTATATAATTGCAGTAAGACGTCTTTACTCTTATACTCAAATTCTCTTGTAATAAAGGCCAACATACCATTTGCTTTCCTAATTGCTTGCTGTACCTGCATGTTAGCTTTCAGTGATTCGTGTACAAGGACACCCAGGTCCCTCTGAACACCAACATTTCCCAATCTCTCACCATTTAAAAAATACTCTGCTTTTCTATTGTTCCTATCAAAGTGGATAACTTCACATTTCTCCACATTATATTCCATTTGCCATGTTCTTGTCCATTCACTTAGCCTGTCTATATCCCCTTGAAGCCTCTTTGCATCCCACTCACAACTTACATTCCCACCTAGCTTTGCATCATCAGCAAACTTGGATATATTACATTTGGTTCCCTCATCCAAATCATTGATATAGATTGTGAATAGCTGAGCCCCAAGCACTGATCCTTGCGGTACTCCACTAGTTACAGCCTGCCAACCCGAAAAT
The DNA here is from genome assembly GCF_052327205.1 of Somniosus microcephalus. Taxonomy (NCBI): domain Eukaryota; kingdom Metazoa; phylum Chordata; class Chondrichthyes; order Squaliformes; family Somniosidae; genus Somniosus; species Somniosus microcephalus. The sequence goes on from NC_140999.1 coordinate 158,228,954, forward strand.
GACCCATTTATTCCTACTCTGTTTTTTGACCGTTAACCAATCCTCAATCCATGCTAATATATTACGCCCAATCACATGAACCCTAATTTTGTTTAATAACCTCTTGTGTGGCACCTTATCGAATGCCTTTTGAAAATCCAAATACACCACATCCACTGGTTCCCCCTTATCTATTCAGCTAGTTACAACCTCAAAAAACTCTAACAGATTCGTCAAACATGATTTCCCTTGAGGTAAATGAGTAATTACACTTTTTTTTGTGATGTTGATTGAGGGATAAATGTTCGCCAGGACACCGATAGAACTCCCCTACTCTGCTTTGAATATTGCCTTGGAATCTTTTATGTCCATCTGAGGGGGCAGACATTTAGTTTGTAGTAATGCTATTTAATGAAGTGCTTGTCCTTGAAAGTTCTTCAACTTTTTATAACTGTCATCTTATCCCTTTGCTAAAGCTATACTAATTAAACGCAACATTTCTTGAAGTAGTAAAGTGAAGTTGCATCTGTAATAATGAACAGATTTAGTATGGTCATATCCACCAATTGTTTTAAATTGGATTGTTTTAAAAACCCAACTGGTTCACTAATGTCCTTCAAGAAATAGACTTGGCACCACTACCCGGTCTTGCCCTACATGTGCTTCCAGCCCTACGCTATGTGGTAGACTTTTAATGCCCTCAGAGAAACAAGGGACAAGCAATAAATACTGCATTCCCAGTGTCGCCCACTTCCCAAGAAAAAACGAAAAAACGAACTTTGCTAATGGTGTGGCACTGAGCGATACCAATCAAGAAAGTCGGCGATCTGTACTGTGTTGGCTGATCTCAGTTGGTATGGTATAATTGACCACACCATCTCTGCACTAGGGAGGGGAAAATCAGCTTGGTGACCCCCCCTGATTGCTATGTAATGAACTCCAATGAAAAGTCCCTGTGTTGTACATGTCACATGAAAACTGGAACAAGCTTAGCTGTGATGTCTCCATAGCTGTGCAGCCAGATGTCACTCGCCACAGTCACATGTGAAGAACAGATATTTGGGCAAGGCACTAAAAGACATCTTGCACCCACGGGCCCTTACCCCATCAAGCAGTAGTGCCTTTAGGAGAGAACAAGAGAAAAGAGGAGAAAATTGAGTAGGAAAAAGCTAACTTTTAATCTAGACAATTTTGCTAGTTATTTCGTTTGTAGTAATTCTATTTAATGAAGTGAATGTCCTTGAAAGTTCTTCATCATTTTATAACTGTCATCTTATCCCTCTGCTGAAGCTATACTAATTAAACATAACATTTCCTGAAGTAGTAAAGTGAAGTTGCACCAGTAATAATTAATAGATTTAGTATAGTCACATCCCCCCAAAATTAGTTTTAAACCGTCCTTATTAAGCAGAAAATTAGACCTAAATCAGCCTACAAGTCCTCATTAAAATCCACTGATCCTTGGCTGGCTACACGTCTTAACATCTTTAATTAGCAAACTGCAAGTCTAACTGGCGTGATAAATGCTATTAATCTTACCTTTCATTTACTTTCTCATTACATATAATTTGCCTTCTTAAGGGAGACACATTCTTCCGCCAATGTTCTCATTGTGTTGTTATATGCCCTTGCAAAAGTATCGTAGAAAGTAAACTTGCAGTTCTATACACGTGAATGATTATATTAAAAACTATCAGAGATATTAACACCCAACCTCTTGTCTGTACAGATTTGGAATTGAAATCTCTTTTACCAGTGGCATCTTTATGCTCAATATTCTGATTGCAACTCACTGTCTAGGGCTACTGTAACAGCCAAAATTGTTCCTTTAGGACATCTGAAAGGTCATACAACTGTAAAGAATTGTTTGTGATTCTAGTGCATTTATTTATGTTCCTGCTTTAAATGTGTTATGGCTATTTAAAAAAATTATTAATATAGTAATTTGTGCTGAAGATCTCTGAAATCTATCCAGCTGGAACTAATTCTGACAACGGTCTGCTCACAGCTGGGTTGATGTTGAATCTGTAGCCACAGGAGTCCAGTTGTGATATAGTAGAATTATTTATCACACAGAGGGCTAGAAATTTATTATAGCCCAGGAATGGGCGGTATGAGTAGAAAAGTTGGAGAATTAGCGCTTGGGGCTAATGCTTTAGACTGCACGCAAAATTCGTGCTCACTGCTCAAAAAAATGATTGGAGTCCTAATTCAAGTCTTAAAGCCCAAGCTCATTGGCATTACACTCAAAGGGTGGACCACTATCGGGTGCAAGTCATGATTGCCACAGGCTTTTTTCAGTACTTAAAGGGGCGGTTCATTGATGCTACAGAACCTCATTCTCAGCATTGTTGGCTGTGCCGCTGCCTCAGCAAGCAGAAGCAGGATAAGGAGAAGGAGCCGGAGCACTTAAGCAGCTGTACACATGGCAGATCCACGCCCCAGGGAGAGAGCCCGCAGATTCTGCGATCAAGCATTGGAGGCACTGGCGTTCGCTGTGGAGAGACGGAGGGCGGTGCTCTATCCAGCAAGTGCCAGGAGGCCCTCGCCACAAGTCTTCTGAACCATGTGGAGGGAGGTAGCGCAGCATGTCTCAGGCAGCACTGTGGTCCCCAGGACCCACACACAGTGCAGGAAGAAATTTAATGACCTCACTCGGGTGGTCAGGGTGAGTGACTGCTTCACCAAATACTACATACCACTATCTGTACCACAATCTTCACACACTGCCCAAAGCACCACACCCTCATCACTCACCCACCAACAATCTCTACCTACCAACACTCATATCTCACACCTTGCATACAATGACAGCTATTCATCTATGGCAGGCACATCAACCAAACACATTGCTCCACACTCACTCACACACTTTCCTTTCTCTTGCAGGCCAAGGTGGCTCACAACAGGAGGGAGCAGGAGCACACAGGCAGGGGACAAGCTGACACCTGTATTGATTTCTTTGTGGGTTCAATGACGAGACATTTATGAAAGAGAATGTCTTTTAATCTAAAGTCTGTTCAACTCTTTATACAGCATTACAGGAGACACCATGCTAGTGATCCATCTAAAAGCGAAACTAAAACTAAACTGCTTGTCTCTGTCACATGCCCTCTGCTGGTCAGGCACAAGCAATCTATCAGGCAAATATGCTGGTAAGGCATCATAATCAAACAGGCAAATACCATCACTATTTGCTGATATCATTACATCTCACTTTCTTAAAACAAAAGTATTTTACTTTTAACTAACAACATGTTTTCTTTGTATTAATCTGCATTTTAACTGTAACACTTAATGAACTTACATTAACATTATCATTATCAAGGTTTTTTAACCTTGCTTTGTGTGTTCACATGAAATATGTAAATACACTAGAACTTGAAGAAAGAATAAGATAACATTACTTCCTTCTATAACAATAGTCCTTAAATTTGCTCAATGAGTCTCTCAGGAGGCTTCACGCATCTTGAGGATTTTCTGATTGATTGTCCTGGAATCTGAGTTGTTGCCTCAGATGATGATTTCTCAGCTGTGTGATCAGGTTGTTCAACAGTATCAGTCTTTTGACTTGCTGTGGCTGGTCCCATGAGAGGATCTCGACGATTTCTTCGCAGAACAGCACCCTCATCTGTCTGAATGGTGTATGATCTTGGTTGAACTTCACTCAGGACAGTTCCCTTCTGAGTCCATGTGTTTGTTTTGTCTTTGAACCTTACTTGGTCACCAGTGTGGAGTTCAGGTAGGTTTTGTGTTCTTCTGTCATAGTAATACTTTTGCTTTTCTTTCTGTTGTTCTTTGAACTTCCTCACTTTCTCCCCCTCTTTTGTTTTCAGGAGGTTCTCCGGGATGGGTAGGTTTGACCTTAGCTGACGTCCCATAAGGAGTTGGGCTGGTGACTTACCACACTCGAGCGGCGTTGTGTGGTATACAAGCATGCGCTGGTAAAAGTCAGTTCCACTGTCTTTTGCCTTGTACATCAGTCTTTTCACTGTCTGGACCGATTTTTCCACTAGTCCATTGGACTGTGGATAGTGAGGACTTGACGTTGTGTGGACAAAGTCCCACTCTTTGGCAAAGTGTCGGAAACTTGCATTGTAAAACTGGGGTCCGTTGTCTGTGAAGACCTCGCTTGCCACGCCGTGTCTGGAGAATATGGCTTTCATACATGTTATCACAGCATCTGCAGTGGTGGTGTACAGTCTACAAACCTCTGGATACAGGGAGTAATAGTCTGTGACTACAAGATAGTCCTTCCCTTGACATATGAATAGGTCAGCGCCTACCTTCTGGTAAGGTCTGTCTGGCACTGGGTGTGGCTTTAGTGGTTCTACCGGATTGCTTGCTCGATATTTCAGGCATATTGTGCAGTTTGACACCTCATTTGTCACATCTTGGTTGATTCGTGGCCAGTACATCACCTCTCGTGCTCTTTTCTTACAATTTTCGATTCCCAGATGTCCTCCATGGATCCTTTTAGCATCTCTTTTCTCAGACTCTTTGGGATAACTATTTTACTTCCTTTGTAGATGATGTCTTCGACCACTGATAGTTCCGCCCTGCAGTTCCAGTACTCTGCCATGTCAGGTGAGCAGTCTTGCTTCATGTTGGGCCATCCATCCAAGGTGCTTTTCTTCAGTCGTCTCATTGTTTCATCTTTGTTTGTCTCAGTCTTTATGAGCTCCATTTTTGCATCTGCTATGGGCAGTGCACTTGTGATCATGTCCACGTAGGCGTTCACTTTTTCATCCATTTTGGTGTTTGCGGGCTCACTTGGGTCTACAGCTCTGGACAACGTGTCTGCAGTATACATCAGCTTACCCGGTGTGTACGCAACATTCAGTGTATAGCGTTGCAGCCTGATCATCATTCTTTGTACTCTAAGCGGACAGCTATTTAGTGGCTTTTGGAACAATGCGATCAAGGGCTTATGGTCAGTCTCTACACTGATTGCTTGTCCTGCCACAAACTGGTGAAATCTTTCACAGGCGTATGTGATGCTGAGCAGCTCCTTTTCTATTTGAGCATATCGCGTCTCTGCGTCTGTCATTGAGCGCGATGCGTGTGCAATAGGTTGCCAGTAGTCATATTTTTGCAGAAGAACGGCACCGAGCCCACTCTGTGATGCATCTGATGATATCTTGATGGGTCTCGCTGGGTCATAAAACCTCAGAACTGGTTCCTCTGTGAGCAGTTTCTTTAGATCGCTCCATGACTTCTCATGCTCATGATTCCATTCCCATTCTATGTTCTTTTCAGTTAGTCTTCTCAGTGGCGCCATCTTTTCTGAGAGGTTGGATATGAATTTACCCATGTAGTTGATCATTCCATTAAACCTCTGCACGTCCTTTTTGCATTGTGGCTTTGGCATATTCTCAATGGCGGACACCTTTCTGGGATCTGGTCTGATGCCCTCACTGCTAATGATATCTCCCACGAATGTCAGATCTGTTACCCCGAGCTGGCATTTCTCTCTATTCAGCTTCAGGTTTGTTTTCCTTGTTGCTTCCAGCACTTTTTTCAGTCTCTCGTCATGCTCAGTTCTCGTGGTTCCCCATACTATGATGTCATCCATTGATGTATCAACTCCTTCCAGGTGCTCATAGATCATATGGATAGTTTTGTGATACACTTCAGGAGCTGAGGCAATGCCAAATGGTAACCTTAGGAATCTGTATCTGCCAAATGGACTGTTGAATGTGCACAGTCTTGAACTTGCCTCGTCCAATTTCATCTGCCAAAATCCTGATGATGCATCTAACTTGCTGAAATACTTTGCATTTGCAAACTGTGCCATGATTTCCTCACGTGTAGGAAGCTTGAAGTGCTCTCTCTTTATTGCTCTGTTTAGATCTCTTGGATCCAGGCAAATTCTGAGCTTTCCATTCTTTTTGTCCACAACGACGAGGGAACTCACCCACTCAGTTGGCTCATCTATCTTCTGAATCACGTTCAGGCTTTCCATCCTGTCCAACTCTGCCTTCAGTTGCTTTTGAAGAGCAAACGGAACTTTTCTGCATGGATGTATGACCGTTGGCATACTTTTATCTACTCTGATCGTGTGTTCTCCTGGAAGGCAGCCTAGACCCTGAAATAGGTCATTGTACTCTTTCATGAGTTCATCATAGACTGTCTCTCCTTCGCTTTCCACAACGAGGACTCTCTTTACCAGGTTCAGTCTCTCACAGGCTTTTAAACCTAGTATGGCTTGCACATCCTTTGGCACCACGATTAATGCTAGCGTGTGCTCTCTGTCCTTGTGTGTCACTTTGACAATGCATCTTCCTTTCACTGGTATATCAGTACCTGAGTATCCTGTCACTTTCACTTTTATTCCATGTATCTTTGGTCTGGGTCTAATTTTCTTAAAATCAGTCTGATATCACATTAACTTGTGCTCCAGTATCCAATTGAAATGGAATGTGTATGTCATTCACTTTTAGTGTCAACATCCAGTCTCTTTTTTCTTTTTCGTTTTCAGACACAACATCCACATAGAACTCCTTTATCTCGCTTTCATCTACTGTATGGACCTTGCTTTGTTGCGCTTGGTTCTTACAGCAACAGGCATAATGGTTGTTTTTGTTGCAGCTATTGCATGTTTTACCATATGCTGGACACTTTTTTGGTGTATGCTGTGTACCGCATCGACTACATGACTTTCGATTGCCCCTTTCATTTTCGTTCGCTGGCCATGCCTCTTTTTTCACATTGGCGCTCTTTTTGTTAAACGGTTTGTAGCCGTTCATTCTCACTGCATCCACGTTGCAGCTACTGTCACTGAACAGCTCCTTTGCCTGCAACTTCACAGTCTCTGTAGCCCTACACAGTGCTATGGCTTTTCCCAGGTCTAGATCTTGCTCTCTTAGCAGTCTTTCCCTTAGACCATTATCTGGAATACCACACACCAGTCTGTCTTTTATCAGCGAGTCTGTCAGTCCCCCAAATTCACATGTTTTGCTTCGGTTTCTCAGTTCAGTCACATACCGATCAATAGTCTCACCCATTTTCTGTACGCATGTGAAAAATCTGTGCCTCTCAAACGTCACGTTACGTTTAGGTATGCAGTAGGCCTCAAACTGTTCCATTATTTTATCTAGCTTCATTTTGTCTCCATCAGCAGCGAATGTAAAGTTATTATACACCTCCAGCGCTTCATCACCCACGACATGTAAGAACACTGACGCTTTAATATTATCACTTTTCTCGTCAGCTCCGATTGCCGCTAAATACAACCCCACACGTTGTTTGAACCTCTTCCAATTTTCAGCCACATTACCTGTCAACTGAAGCTTCGCCGGTGGGAGTAAACCTTCCATTTTTTCACTTCGTTAGCTATTCTCCAATGGTAAGTAACGATGTTCTCTTTTGGCTTGCTAATATGTGGAGAGCTGATTTAACTTCAGATTTTTCCTCTTCATCTCTTTCAATCACTTCTGACACCATGTATTGATTTCTTTGTGGGTTCAATGACGAGACATTTATGAAAGAGAATGGCCTAGAAATTGGGTTTTGGCTTAGCCAGGGCTTTAGCGCCGGAAGTTAGTGCTGGCGCTAAGTCCCCCTGCGCGCGCCAAAAATTCAGTAGCGCCGCGCCCAAACGGCTGCCGACGCTACTGAAGGGTCTTAGCGCCTGGAAAAGGGCGTTCACTGCCGTTTAGCGCCGCAATTCCGGTGCTGCGGCACCCGATGCGGTGCGGCAGGCTGGGGAAGTGCAGGCCTCCTCCTTCCATTAAGGAGGAGCTGCCTGCACCCGGCCGCGGCCCGCGCAAATCTGTTTAAAAATGAGCCCGGCACCTCAGACAAGTGCCGGGCTTGCATCTGTTCTGGGGGGGGGGGGGGGGAGAAGTCCGGGGAGGGAGCTGCGGGCAGGCAGCCGGCGGGAAAGCGGCCGGCCGCCGCGGGGCCTTTAATGCGCCGGCGCAAACACATGTTGGACTCTGTTGCCAGAGTCTTAGTTGCGGCTGCCACGGGCGAGGCGGCCGCAACTGAATTTCGGCGCTGGGGCCCGTCGGCATGGCAACCGGGACGCTGCGCACACCGATGACGTCATCAGTGCCGGCGCAGCGCTACCGGTGCAACGCCGCTTTAGGGCCCCAGGGAATTTTTCAACTGGCCATAACTCTGGCGCTAGTCCCTCTAGCGCCTCAAAAGCGGCGCTAAGGCTAGTGAATTTCTAGGCCAATGTCTTTTAATCTAAAGTCTGTTCAACTCTTTATACAGCATTACAGGAGACACCATGCTAGTGATCCATCTAAAAGCGAAACTAAAACTAAACTGCTTGTCTCTGTCACATGCCCTCTGCTGGTCAGGCACAAGCAATCTATCAGGCAAATATGCTGGTAAGGCATCATAATCAAACAGGCAAATACCATCACTATTTGCTGATATCATTACAACACCCAACCACTGTGTGCACTGGAGAATAGAGCGCTCCAGCTTATTGGGCAGCAGGTGATGGGTGACGTGGCCACCGGTGACGTTGACCCCCTTGGGACAACAATGGTATGTTCATCCCTACTCCTTCTTCTCACATCCCACTTCCCCCTCAACCCACATGTGTTTCGCACTTTCCAGCTAATCATGCTGTATGCTTGCATTTCTCTCTTCCTGCCCACCTCCCCTCACCTTAACCCCACTCTTGTGCCTTTATGATTTCAGATAATGAGCAAGCACCTGAGCAGCCTGTCCCTGAGGGCGCCGTAGAGAGTGAGGTGGGAGAAGAGGAGGAGGAAGAACACACCATGTCACTGCATCTCTCACCCGCAGACACCAGCTCAGATACTGGCACTACGCGTTCTTTAGAGGCTAGTATAGTAGCAGGATCTGCACAGGGTGATGCACCGGGGATGAGTGGGCTGCAGCAAGGCCAGGGGGAAAGAGTAACTCGGGGTCCAGTTCCCCGGAGGGTGAGTTCGCGCGCGAGTTCTGCTGCATGGGACTCAGATGAGTACCTCGATGGGGAGGCATTTAGAAGAAGCTTGATGGGCATGCACATGGAGGTGATAGGTGCAATGGCAAGGGTGCCCGAGAGCCTTTCGGCAATGATAAGGAGCGTGGAGGAGTCCGCCTCCAACATTGCACAAGGCTCTGCGCACACCATTGAGCCCATCATTTCCAGTCTACAAAGGATGGTAGACTCCCAGAGAGACTGTGGTGACCCAGGCCGCGTGTGATGGACTATCTGGCAGCATCCATTGCAGCACACGTGGAAGCGACACAACGTCTTAGTGCTGTAATGCAGTCTATGCTTGGTGGCATCCAATCTCAGACTGCTCTCATGCAGTCTCAGCTTGATGCCACGCAAGCTCTGACTGCTGCCATCATGGCCGCGAGCTTGACGTGGTGGCTGAAAGAGTGCTGGCACACTGGTCTGGTGCAGGATGAAGGCGTCGTGGCTCCTGCCAGGATAGCGGACATTCACATTGAGGATTCACTGTGTGTGGTTGCACACCAACTGCACATTAAGTGAGTGGTAGCCTTTGCGGTTACAGAAGACCTCAGGATTGTTATGCGATGCCCACAAAGCCACGTGGGTGCAGTCAATGTTGCCCTGCACCATGGGGAAACCCGTTATTCTGGCAAAGCCACATACACGCTCGTTCTGCTTCTCTCTGGTGATGGGGAAGGAAATGTAATCCCTTCTCCTACTGTAGAGAGCCTCTGTGACCTCCCGGATGCAGCAATGGACAGCGAACTGCGAGATGCTAGCTATGTCTCCTGTTGCAGACTGGAAGGATCCACTGGCAAAGAAATTGAGGGCAACAGTGACCTTGACTGCCACTGAGAGAGCTGTGGTCGCCCTGGTCTGAGGCTGGAGGTCTGGTTGCAGGAGGTGGCAGAGTTCTGTGACCACCTCCTTGGTGAAGCGGAGCCTTCTAATACACTGCTCCTCGCTTAATTGGAGGTAGGAGAAGTGTTCTCGGAATACCCTCAGAGGGAGAGCCATGATGGCCCTCCTCCGCCCTCTGGGCACATGTTCCAGTCTTTCTCGCTGCCTTTGCTCCCTCCGCTGTAGATCCTGGAGGGCCAGGTAGACTGCCAGTACAGTCCCCATTAATGTAACCAAGTGTAGCAGTTTGAGTTTTTAAGAATAAATGTAGCTACCTTTTAATTGCCACAACACTTCTGATATAAAATAACTTTGAAATTACTGAATGAAACTGTTGGACTATCTTCTGTTCACCTCCAATATTTTTATTGCCACAGAAGCTTTTCTTAATAAAAATGTTGTTTAAAGTACTAATGGCACAATTGAATGAGCATCTCATGTTTAATAATACCACCAAAATAAGCTCTGTCAACACATCTGTAGCTTGCGCACAGTACATACAAATAGAAATAGCCTACAGGACAGAAATTGTGAAGCACGGCTGCCAGCATAAGACACAGAATTTTTGTGAGGCACCAGACCAGGAGCACAGCCTTGCTGTTTCTATCTCTAATATGTGCAATGCACAATGAAGTCTGCATTTCAGTGCTGCTTGGTCAGTGCTCCCTTCTCCACAATGACTATGTACTGCCAGGTACCTACTAAATTACTACTCTACACATTAAATAGAACATTTAATAACTGCTGAATAGGCTATTAGAATACTTTTGTGCTAATTTACTGAATAGAATTATTTTTACATGCACCTGGTAAATTAGCACATTTTGTGTTGTGAATGAACTTTTTGCTTTTTTATTAAAATTGTGACCTGAGTTTTTTTGTTTATTTTAGTGTGTTTTTCACTGGCTGGTAACTTTTGGGTATGGTTAAGAATTGGACTCCCAGACCCACCCCAGCCCATAATACCGGGGTAGATTTTTAACTTGCTGCCTGAGTGTAAAACTGGCGTTGTGGATGATTTCAGTGAGTCACAGCCACTCCACACTGCCAGCAAGTTGACCATCTACCCCACTGTTATTTCAGTTCTCAGGCTGAATTTTACTTATAAGAACAGTTGATCTGAAAATTGGGCTGAAGGTGACCTCAACTAAAGAAGATTAGAAAGATATGAATTACAAGAAAAAAGACTGTACATAATTTACAGAATAATACTCACCCCCGTAGGGTCAAACTGCTAAAAAAACAAGTCCAAGACGCCTCTCAATACAAGTGTCAGCTTTCCTCCAGTCAAATGATCCAATACCTCATGGAACAGATGACAGGGTGGTTGCACTTATCATTTTTTGGTCATAGCAGATTTGAGCTCGAACATTTAATTTTCTTCAGGAAGTATTCAGCCACAGCTTGTGTGGAACTAATCTAAAGTGAATACAGATTAAAGCTAAGATAAAAGATGGATGTTGAGCACTGTATTTACAACAAGTGAATAATGACTACATTAACCAATTCATTGCTGAACTCATTACAAATATGTAGCATTTATTATAGCAAAATACTGCGGATGTTGGAAATCTGAAATAACAACAGAAAATGCTGGAAATACTCAGCAGGCCAGGCAGCATCCGTGGAGAGAGAAACAGAATTAACGTGTCCCAGACCTGAAACGTTAATGCTGCCTGGCCTGCTGAGTATTTCCAGCATTTTCTGTTGTTATTGTAGCATTTATTATACTGTCTCAGAATACAGGAGCCTCACTTACTATAATTAAGCTCAAGGAGTTATGATAAGTTTTCTAGGAAAATATGTTACTTTTGCCATTGTAGTAGCAAGAATCCTTATTATAACAAAAGTACAAAGCTTCACACCTGCATGCATCTGGTTCTATGTGCCAATCACTGTACTTAATAATAATTCAAGTCAAATAGGAGTTACATGTAGTACCTGATCTGAATAGGTGGGAGAATGAAATCTGCTCATGTTTGGTTTAGATTATCATTCACAACAAGCAAAAATATAAAACTAAACGGATGACTGGGTCTCTGTTGAGAGAATGCCTGCTGTTTGTTAATATTTAACAACAGTCTCACCATCAGTACCATTTAAGATGTTAGCAAATATTATGAGCTTTAATGTTTGGTCTATTCCCATTAAACAGTTTTGGGTATTTTTTCTTTGGTTTGCCAGTGGAGGCTGATGACACCATTGGGTGAACTGTCTAAATGGAACTACTTAAACTGACAGTGCAAGAGAGCAGAATTAACACACAGTTGAAATGACAATAAGTTCTGAAACACCTTGGGTTACAGACAGGATCTACTGTTTAATGATAATTAAATTAATCACCCTCACATTGCCAAACTCGGTGGCCGGGATCTTACCTGAGGAGGAGCGTTGGGGGCGGGACTACTGGTTTCTGGGTTCTAGCCCTGCCCCCAGCGATGTCTGACGACCTGACGCTATTTTCCCTTGATTGGCCTTGTTAAACCCGCCCTGCAGGCTTGCCGACCAATTAAGGAAAAGCTGGTGTTAGATGATGTCAGTGCATGACACTTCATCTGCCAGTTTTGTTAAAATGACAGACACCATAATTTTTTGACAGATAAATTGTCATTGTTTGACAGCATTGAGGTGCTGTCAAACACTGACAATCACTGTCCAAAGGTGAGCCCTTGCACCCAGGCTCACCAATGACTCTCTCCTTAGGAGAAAACAGATGGCAGCTGCATGTGAGATTGCAGAAGCCATCTGTCAATTCTGCCGATCAGATGAGGCTTCTCAGGAACATCAAATCTTGTCACCTGCAGATACATATAAACATAATAAAAATATTTCTCACTACATTCTCTCACCTGTCATATTTACCTGTGCACAATTGCACCCATCACACCACCTCAATGCTGTCATTTGCACACTTACACTGCAGCAGACCCACAGCTCACCTCGCTGATCCTGGCGGAGTTTCCTGCCATCGGGAAGGCCGCATCAGCAGCTGAAAATGGGGAAAAGCCTCTTAAATGCCTGTTAACTACCTGTTAATAGGCAGTTAATTGGCTCTAATCCCCTCCCTGCCGCTAGGAGACAGGCCCTGCGCAAGTCGGGGACCCACCTCCCGGGAAGATGGTTCGGAGGCGGGTTGGGAGCAGGGTTGGGACCCGCTCCCAATTTTTCCCATTTTCCCAGCAGTCCCACCTCCAAACCATCTCCTCAGGGCTGGTAAAATCTAGCCCAGTAACTCCAGTTTCCTTCAGTGATAGTACTTGCATTCATTGCTTAAATGAAAAGAGTTTCAATAAAAGCTACAGAATTAGACAGAAAAATAAACAATCACCCTTTCAGATAGTTTTAGACAGGCTCAGTTTCAAGAACTGACTGCTCCAAAACTTCTCTTTCCAGTCACTACATTGACCCCAGTAAAGATTGTGCTGCAACAATGTGACAACTCACATGCTGGCAATTATTGCATTATGGTTTTCATGGGACTGTCTTAACTTTTTAAAGGAACCTATGGCAATAATATCATTGTGTATCTCTTGGTTATTAAACACTGGTAAATGAACATCAGGACAATGTTACAGAATTTTCAAAGAACTATTAATGACCTTTAAACTATAACAAGTTTATTGTGTCCGTTTCTACCTGACGCGGGGTCCTTTGTCCTAAAAGTTAATGTAAATCAGAGATATTGAATGCTATTAAATATCCAAATTAATGTTGTCCTGGATGTAAAATATGAATGCTTTTGTGTTGCAACCTGAATGACAGAGGTGACCAGTAGTTCAGTTCCAGGCTGACTGGATTACTGTGAAGTCTTTAAAGAGGAAATAAATCATTTAAAGGTCTTTTGTGGAGATTAAAAATTCTCATTGTTAATGTTAATCCATGGTATTTTTGCCCTTCTTCCTATTTTTGGTAATTACTGTAATTTCCCCTCAAAATGTTACTGCCACTTCCTTAAATCATACTTTAATAATGTGGGTTATAATATAAAACCATATAATATTCTTATTGATCAATAAAATATGGATTTAAAGAAAATACTTTTTCAGAGCTATGAATTATAACATTTATGGCAGAGGGTCACAGAGTTCCCTCCTGGGTAGGAGATTGCAGGCCGAGCCGGGCAGTGTGAAGGAGGTACCGGGAGAGTGAACCCAACAATACAGCGGCCCGTCCGATAGCTGCAGCGGCCCGTCCGATATTCTTTTCTCCCCCCCCCCACCCCCCGACCCGACCTGACCCGAACAGCGGCCTGTCCGATATTCTTTTCTCCCCCCCCGACTTGTCCGATATTCTTTTCTCCCCGACCCGAACCGCGGCCCGTCCGATATTCTTTACTCCCCCTGACCCCCGCCTGACCCCACCCCCCGACCTGAACCGCGGCCCGCCCGATATTCTTTTCTCCCCCCCCGACCTGATTTGCGGGCCAGCTTAGTAGGAGTCAGCTGATATCCGGCTTTCCAGAGAAGCAGGAAGGGGACTGAGACACGGAACAGTCGCAAGAGGTAGCCTGATCTTTTAAAATTTATATTAAATACAAATTTTCCAGTCTTATAATAATACCTTCTGAAATCCGAAAAATTCCGAAAACCGAAACTCAGCTGGTCCCAAGGCTTTCGGATAAGGGATAGTGTACCTGTATTGTGCTCCTTCAGCCACGACCATGCCGGCCTTCACTGTGTCCATCAGCGGCAGTCAGTATCACTACATAGGCAATTTGCTTCACAGGATACGTTTGGTTTCCCTGTTAATTTGCCTCCTCTGAGACTCAGCATTCTGCCACTATGAGTTACGAAAAGTCATTCCTTCAAGAAGCTAGGCTGAGATCTGGTGAAATTCACACATAGGGGGCAGCCAAGGTCAAAGAGTAGAATTTGATTTAGGCTCTCTCTTTCTCCCTCCCTCTGAATGACAGTCTAATGCTTTTCCTCTACTGCAATGGTTTGGCTATCATCGCATCTTTGAAAATGAAAGCAAAATACTGCGGATGCTGGAAATCTGAAATAAAAACAGAAAATGCTGGAAATACTCGGCAGGCCAGGCAGCATCTGTAGAGAGAGAAACAGAGTTAACGGGGGTGATTTTATTAAAGGGGACACGATGGAGGCGGGAAAGCTGCTTGTCGGGTTTTAGTCCCGCCTTCATCGACGTCTGGCCAACCCACGCTATTTTCCCTTGATTGGCCTTGTTAAGCCCGTCCAGCGGGCTTAGCTGGCCAATTAAGGGAAAGCCGGTGACAAATGACATTTCTTGACAGATGAATTGTCATCGTTTGACAGCTCTGTGAAGCTGTCAAACACTGACAATCTCTCTTCTAAGTTGAGTCCTTGTACTCAAGACTCACTTAGAAAGCTTTCCTGAGCAGAAAGCAGAAGGCTACTGCACTTAAGAATGCCACAGCCATTCTGCTTTCTCTGCCGGTGAGATGAGGCAGCTCCGCAGCCTAAAGGGATGAAGCCTGAAGGAAGAAGCAAAGGTAAGTTATCTTACTAAAACACTTTAGACTCACCTCATACACTTACCTTTCCACACTCACCTGCACACCGGACATTTCGGCCCCTCCGACCCCCGCAGACCCACGGCTCGCCTCGCTGACCCTGGCGAGGTTCGGAGCCGTCGGGAAGCCCACACTTTAGGGCTCAAAATAGGGATTAGCCAAAAAACTGCCTGTTTTTTAAAAATTATTTGTTTTATGGGATCTGGGCGTCGCTGGCAAGGCCAGCATTTATTGCCCACCCCTAAAAGCAGTTAATTGGCACTAATCCCCTTCCCGCCTCAAGGAGGCGGGACCTGGCACGGGTCGGGTACCCGCCTCCTTGGAAGATGGCATGGGGGTGGGTTGGGGGCGGGATGGGTACCCGCCCCCAGATTCTGACATTTTTACGGCAGTCCCGCCTCCATACCCACCTCCCCAGGGCTGGCAAAATTGCCCCCGTCGTTTGAGGTCGATGACGAAGGATCATCGACCTGAAACGTTAACTCTGTTTCTCTCTCCACAGATGCTGCCTGACCTGCTGAGTATTTCCAGGTATTTTCTGTTTTTATCTTTAAAAATAAGTCTGTTTATCATGTGCTTAGCTGGAAGCGCTTATATTATATAATGTATTTTATTGCATCCAACATATTTCAAGATTTCAAAAATAAGGCAGTTCAAACCTGAAATGGAAAGCAATATTTCATAAATGATTCAAGATATAGTGTAGATGCAAATATAGCTGCATTCTTACCAACCGCTTTAAAAAAAAAATCTAACTTATAAATTATTTTGATTTAGCAAATTTTATTATGATCAATGATAGCAGAAATTTAAAAAACACCTGAATGCTGGAAATCTGAAATGAAAACATAACGTGCTGCAATTATACAGCAGCCCAGTGAGCATCTGAAAGAGAAAAGGGAGATTAATGTTTCGGTGGAATCCTTCCTCAGAACTGAAAAGGAGTTCCATCTGAAACAACTATTTCAGACAGCCTAGGTCATCAACAATCACTCCCAGGCCAGCACAGCCAACTACAGGGTAAGGCTTTCTCTACTCTGCCTAAACAATGACCACACATAGACAATTCACATCAACCATTCTTGTGGCCTCTGAATGAATTTGCAGTTTAGTGGCAAATTTGGGATACCTTTGCACTGTGCGACTACAACCAATGGGAAGTAAAGTAAGACTACCCAAAAACATTTCATGTAGGGCCCTTACAGATAGAAAAGGTTTTGATTGAGTAAATGGGGAGAAACTGTTTCCACTGCCAGGAGGGGTGGTAACCAGAGGTCACAGATTCAAGATGATTGACAAAGGAACCAGAAGGGAGATGTGGAGAATGTTTTTTTATGCAGCAAGTTGTGATGATCTGGAATGCACTGCCTGAAAGGGTGGTGGAAGCAGATTCAATATTAACTTTCAAAAGGGAATTGTATATTTACATTAAATGGGAAAAATTGCAATGCTTTGGGGAAAGAGTGAGACTAACTGGATAGTTCTTTCAAAGAACTGGTACAGGCACGATGGGCCGAATGGCATCCTTCTGTGCTGTATGATTCTAATAGACTCTTATCACATCAGTCTGGGATGGATTTGTATAACAACAATTCATTTCCTAACTGCGGTTTGGGAAGTATTTTTTAATTACTCCATGATAAAGCATTGTAGGAGTCTAGCCAGGATACACTCCTTTATATTTTTTCTGAATTTTTGTGCTTATTAACATGTGTGATGCAAGTACTAGGAGATAGGACAGCTTTCCATTTGACCTGGAGCATGAGAACAAGCACTCCTAGGTCATGTATAGCATAGGTCAGATGCAGAATAACGGTGTTTCTACTCTGCCCTAACAAGGTAGCCTAACTCCAATTCTAAGAAGAAAACTTCCTAAAGCACGAATGGGATTTTTTTTTCAATATTGTACAACAGTCGTACTGGTGTACTTTGTGAATGAGATTGCTAATTTGGGTCAAATTGTGCCAAAGTATGGATAACTTTTCCTCTTGGATCCAACACTTCTTATCGAAAGACTGCAATTGTTACAGTTTAGAGTTTTCCAACACCGTTTCCTTGTATAAATGTCCTGACAACAAGTTCCATAAATGCAATGTATCCTTCATGACTTGTATCTTTCACTATCTGCCATAAAGAAAGAAGAAAGATCTTGTATTTATATAGCACCTTTCATGACCTGGGGATGTCTCAAAGCGCTTTACAGCCAATGAAGTATTTTTGAAGTGTAGTCACTGTTGTAATGTAAGCAATGAGTTAGAATAGCACAGGACTAACAATTACCCAATTCAGCAGCAAAACTGTACACTGCAACTTATGTAGGATTCCACTATGTTTTGTGCCAATCTGGAAAGTGGAAAATATCAAACACTAGTCCCACTTTTTAAAGGTTAAAATTACTTATTGAATTTAGTTAGTTAGATGATTTACAGAAGAGAAAACACAAACAAAATAAGTATGCAAAAGACTAGAAACACAAAGGGTTAATCGACCATTTTCAAGCATTAAGCTTTCCATATTTAATGTCGGTCAGATTTTCTTAGTTTCTTGGAATGAATAGTTTCTTAGGCTGAAGCAGATCAATCTCTTGTCTTTGGGAAATAGGATATAATCTTGAGATCGGTCTTTCAGGTGTAGGCGTTATATGTGCAATACGTGAGTCACAGCCTCGCAGAGTTTTATCCTCCTGAATGTATATTAGATAACGCAAGAATTAAAAAATAGCCACCAGACCTGGTATTTATTCATTGGATTCCTTTAATTCAAATGAAATTTCTTGGAAGAAATAAAGTAAACTGAATTGTAACAGTTTAGGACACAAGGCAATGATGTCTTATGACAGTCATATCCATTGACAGCAGTTTTGAACATTACTGGCAGTCTATTTCATCACATGACAATAATGCAAACTCTCATGTTTTCGAGATTGAATACAATGTCATAGGAACTATTTGCTGTAGGTTACTGAAATAGCTCCCATTTTAAAAACAATGGTCTAATTTTCACTGGCATTAAAGTGCCTGCTAAGTAGTCGACATCTTGCGAATTTTCATTAGCATTTTAAACACCTATGGGTGAATTTCCTCAAGATTTCTCCCGCTCTGCCTCTATATCTTCTGCAGAAACCCCATTTACATTGAACTAAAGCGGGAGAAGCCCAGAGGAAATTCACCCCCAATATCCCAGTAAAGAGAACCTCAATCTAGACCAATTGTTCATAACAGAATATGGTGGCTGTGAGTCAGATAAATTGTTCCCAATCAGCTATTTTAATTCTCAATAAAATGAGTGGAATTCATCTGGATTTCTGCAACTTTTAAAAGATATATTTGCATATAAGGTGTAGGAGACTAACCAGACAGAAATTCTATTTTTGTCACACATCCGCTTCCCTTATTGAAGTTGCCCTTTCCCTTCCTGAAGTTAATAGATTCCCTTTTGAAAGCTTTCCCTCCAAAACCATTACTTCTTATCTAGAGGCTGCGATCAACAATCAATTTAAATTTTTTAAAAATTGAAATTATCCTGTTACTAAAAACTTTAAACATGCTCAAAATTAAATATTAAAACATTATCACAACATACAACATTAAAAAAAAATAGAACTATGTTACCTTAAATAAAATACACCCGAGGCTCCTTCCAGTGACAAAACCTTCCATTCTGGTCCAAATTATACAGTCAGGTCCTGAGCACGTAGCAGCACTTCCCTTTCTGATGTTGACTCCATGCAGCTGAGGTGACTTCTGGGAAGGCTCCAACTCTGACAGCATGACCAAAGTCATCAGAGGCAATGGTTTCTTCTGGTTGCTCCATATAGTGACATCGTTAAGCTGTCCTCTGGACTTGAACACATTTATGATTTCTCGTCATAATGACAACCAAGGGAATTCTTTGTGCATTTGTTTATTATGTTGTTATATGTAGCAATTAGGGCAAATCTTCCCCATGGACCTTTTGTGGGTAAGAATTGCTGCAGAATTTTTTTTTTTAATATCAAATAAATGCATTCCAAAAATATCATTCTGTTTTAACAAAAAATTGGTATAAATGCCTTGCCTGGAGCTTCCTTCATGGGCTCAACCCCAAATTTAGTCCTGAAAATGTGCCCAATGCTGTGCTCATTTTGCCGATGTCAAAAAATGGCGACATATCCCACCAATCTCATTAGAATATGCCCAAACTTAAAATTGGCATAAATGGGCTAAAATCACCATAAACAATCGTGGCCCAAGGAAATGCTGAACCCACATCATTTCTTTGAATCTTAAAATTCAAGTTTCAACTCAATTAACCATTATTCGTGCACATCAGGCACAGCATGTTTAAGAACCTGCAATCGGGGAAGCTTTCCAATTTTTAATGTGACTTATACTTAAGCCATAAAAATGCATTGAAAGAAACAGCAAATACAGAGCAGGTCGCAGGATAATTTTTTTTAAACGCTCAAAAAATTACAATGAAAGGACCAGAAAAAATGACATAGGGCTGTATTTTGCAACCCCCACAGATCATCCACATGCCCAAGAAAAGTGCCTCTGCGGGTGGAGAGTTGCGCTTTATGCACAACTTCCGCCCGCTGAATGCCTGTCAAATTCTTATGCCTGGTAAAGGCCTGGTTTTACTAGCATAAGAGTTGTAAAAAATAGAAAAATAAAATTTGATCACTCATTTATAAATTAAAAATACTCATCAAAAACATAAGTTTATTTTTAGCCCCCCAAAAATATTTAATTTTTTTTTCAAAAAATTAAATTTTTGTTTAAAATATTTAATTAAATGTTTTTTTAAAAATTTATTTAATGTGTTGGTGTATTTTTTAGGTGATTCCCATTCATACTTATGACAGTTCCTATATACAGAACTGTCAAAAGTATGAATGGTGATTCTCTTCTTTTATTGGTTGGGCCGGCCCACGTGATCCCGGGAGCGCCTACAAACTGCTTGCGTCCCTGAGATACATGGGGCTCTGCCTGCGCAGACCCGAAGAGGCCCAGGATCACAAGCTGCCATTCCTCCTGGGCCACCAGGTACTTTCGTAGCCATTGTGCAGGCCAGAGGCGTCCGCCCGCGGGAAGCCTCCGATTGTAAATGTTGGCCCGTACTTTCCTGTTCAGCCAGAAAATCTGGTTGCAATGTTGAGAGACCCTCTGAACAAGTGCAATGGGAGGATACACACATTTGAGAATCGGTTGTGTGATCAGTTTTGTGGGTGGAGATTCGTTCCGATGGAGGGTTTGATGGACGGACATAAAAGATCGAGGAGACTTGGGTGTATTGTAGTTATGTGCATAACTCACTTACGCCCAAATTTCTGTACTCTTTTAAACCACATAATTTGTTTGTCTCCAGATTATGGGTGTATCTTGGTGCAAATGCAGTGGAAACTTCAAGTGCTAGGGCTGGATTTTACCAGCCCCGAGGAGGCGGCTTTGGAGGCAGGACTGCTGGGAAAATGGGAAAAATTGGGAGCGGGTCCCAACCACGATCCCAACACGCCTCCGAACCATCTTCCCGGGAGGTGGGTCCCCGACTCGAGCACGGACCCGTCTCCTCGAGGCGGGAAGGGGATTAGAGTCAATTAACTGCCTGTTAACAGGTAGTTAACAGGCAGTTAAGAGGCTTTTCACCATTTTACGCCTGCTGATGCGGGCTTCCCGACGTTGGGAAACCCCGCCAGGGTCAGCGAGGCAAGTAGTGGGTCTGCAGGGGTGAGAGGGGTCGAAATGTCAGCTGTAGAGGTGAGTGATGGGTGCAAGTGGGGACAGGGAAGGATGAGAGGTGAGTGTAAAGTGTTGGAAAAAGTTTCCTTACCTTTGCTTCTTTCTGCAGGCTTCAACCTTTGAGGATTCGGAGGTGCCTCATCTCAACAGCAGAGATGACAAAATGGCTGCTGCATTTTCAGATTCAGCAGCCATCTGCTTTCTGCTGAGGAGAGAGGTCTTGGTGAGCCTATATGCAAGGGTTCACCTTAGAACAGAGATTGTCAGTGTTTGACAGCTTCTCAAAGCTGTCAAACACTGACAATTCATCTGTCAAAACATTTTCGACAGATGAAGCGTCAAACGCTGATGTCATATGTCACCAACTTTCCCTTAATTGGCCGGGCGGGTTTAACAAGGCCAATCAAGGGAAAATAGCATGAGTTGGTCGGACGTCACTGGGGGCGGGACTGAAACCCAGAAACCAGAAGTCCCGCCTCCAGCACGCCTCCATAGAGAAAATCCAGCCTTTGTGTCTCCTATTTGTAACAGAGAATTCATGACTGGATTCAGTTTTGTCACATTTAGACGAATTTTATAGTTTGGTTATAAATATTGTGGCAACATACTTATTTTATTTTGTGGAATTAACTGTAACCAGATTGAAACACATTTTAAGAACCTCCCTGGTAGTCTATAGGATGTCCTATTTTTGTCTACAATTTGATCTCCTACACATTACTCATGGGTAGTCTGGGATTTAGACCATAGTCGTGGTGTTTAGCTGGTAAGGTGGAGCTATCACTTTAAGGCCACTGCTAACTGCTGCCTGTGAGAAAATGCTCTAAATAAGCACACCCTGAGGCCAATTGGAGATTAACTGCAGTAAATCCCCACCTCCTTTCCTTTGGGGTAACCATGCTATCAGCAAGAAGTGACCAGTTTTCTTCCTCTTATTTTAATAATACTGTCTTTTAACAATTGACTTTAAAACAGCAATAATCACAAATAAACAATCAGGTAGAAGTATGAAATATATTTTGCATGCATGATACTTTCAAGTGAGACATGATGGATGAGCTAGACTCAGAGGGCTAGAAATTAGGCTCCTTTGTACCTGCCATTAGCGCCTCCGGGGGGCACTAATGGGGCACAAAGGGCTTACCAGCGAGCGGGGGGAAAAAGCGCCTCCCAAGAAATTCAGCGGGGCGGTGCTGAGGCGCTACCCAATAGCCCCGCGTCCCCGCCGGTAGCACCGTGGGCTGCCTCGCTGCTGGCAATGACATCATCGCCGTGCGCCGCGGCCCCTTAGTGCCACGTTGCGCCCTCTTACTGCCCCGAAGCAGAAATTCGGCTATGCCCCATGGGCAATGTCAGCGTCAGCCTCGCAGGTCGCGAACCGGGCCGACCTCCGCTCCTGGGGCAGTATTTAAAGGGGAGGCGTGGCCGCGACCCGCGCTGCCATGTTCTTTTTTTGGTCGACCTTCAGGTCGGCCCTCTGTGGTGGGCCGTGGCATGGTCCAGGCCATCATCGTGCAGCCTGGCACCGCGTCTTGGTGACAGGCTGTAGCCGCAGCACCATGCCGTCCTGGTGGCCTAGTTGGGGCCGTCGGAGGCCCTGCAGAGTGCCCAGCAGCCTTCCGCTTTAACTGAAGGGGAGGGGCACTGCGGAGCGCTGCCGATCATGCCCCGACATCGCCTCAATTACCACCCCACCAGGAAGTGGAGCACCCAAGATTGTGCTACATATCCTGTGCGGGGCGGTAAGCCGAATTTAGCGACCAGGGCGGTTATTCCGTGCCGGCTGCTAAATGTCCGGCCTTAACTCGGTTACCGCCCCCAAACGGAGTGTAACCGAATTTCGCGCCCAGAAGCTTTTATTTTATCTATAAATTAGGTTGCATAATTTAGGATTTACACAAAGGCAACTGTAACAAGGTGTTACTTAATCTTGAACAAGATTGACAGCCTGGGCACACCTTTTTGATGATGTAAAGAGGAGGAACTTTGCCCTGAAATGAGCCACCTTCATCAAGTCAGCTGCCCTGAGCTGTATTGAACTAGGAGCAGAAAATAGGAATCTCTGATTCATGACTGAAGATTGCCTGGGGGCAGACATTTGTGTAGAATCCCTCCTCTTCAGTGACATTGTGAAGTTTTGCTTCAGTAACATCATGACTGAAGAGTTAATTGTGGGCAGCAAATCTCATTCACAATGTCATCAGAGTGGAACTGCATGATGTTACTGAATGGGGAATTGTGACGCTTTCTCTGACCAGCAGCTTCAAAGCAGAAAACAGCAAGGAATAGGAATGAGGTGGACAGAGAACCACATCTTTTATAACCTTTTGAATTATATGGAGATCCAAATAAATATCATTCTCCTTTAAGTAAGTTCTGCTTAGTGAGGAATTAATTTTCCAAAATATCTCATACACTGATTCAACAAGTGCACCTGACAAGAATAAATGCAATGTTGATATACCATCAAAACAAATACACTTAGACATATTCAATTTTTTATTTATGGTCAAAGAGCTGTTTAGGAATGCTTGCTGAGTGTGATTTGCACTGTGGCTGCAACCTAATTGATAGATAAATACTTAATAGATTAGCATTTGAAATAGTGAGAATCTACTAGATTTTAAATTGAGACACTTATATATCTATTGAGACACTTCTAACAGGACATTTATTGGAGCAGAATTTCTCCACTGTCTACTATCATTTTGTGTCCAAAACAAAACACCCTGTATGCCTTCAATATCACATGAAAACCATCCTTTACTAACAAAGTATCCAATATCCATTGTGATATGCTGCATAGGCTTACAAGGAGAATTAACGTAACATAAATTAACTAGAATAAAAAGCAAAGATTTGCTGTTTCCTTCATAGATCTCATCTTGTCTATGTCTAGGTGACTACACCATCTGTCCAAAACCAAATTAGGACCTTAAGAAACATAGAAACATAGAAAAATTAGAAGCAGGAGTAGGCCATTCGGCCCTTCGAGCCTGCTCCGCCATTCTATATGATCATGGCTGATCCTCTATCTCAATACCATATTCCTGCTCCCTCCCCATACCCCATGATGCCTTTTGTGTCTAGAAATCTATCTATCTCCTTCTTAGAGAATTCCACAGGTTCACCACTCTCTGAGTGAAGAAATTTCTCCTCATCTCAATCCTAAATGTCCTACCCTGTATCCTGAGACTGTGACCCCTCATTCTAGACACCCCCAGCCAGGGGAAACATCCTCCCTGCATCCAGTCTGTCTAGCCCTGTCAGAACTTTATACGTTTCAATGAGATCCCCTCTCATTCTTCTAAACTCTAGTGAATACAGGCCTAGTCGACCCAATCTCTATTCATATGGCAGTCCTGCCATCTCAGGAATCAGTCTGGATAACCTTCACTGCACTCCCTCTATGGCAAGTATATCCTTTCTTAGATAAGGAGACCAAAACTGCACACAGTACTCCAGGTGTGATCTCACCAAGGCCCTGTACAACTGTAGTAAGACATCCTTGCTCCTGTACTCAAATCCTCTTGCAATGAAAGCCAACATATCATTTACCTTCCTAACTGCTTGCTGCACCTGCATGTTTGTTTTCAGTGACTGGTGTACAAGGACACCCAGGTCCCTTTGTACATCAGCATTTCCCAATCTCTCACCATTTAAATAATATTCTACCTTTCTGTTTTTCCTACCGAAGTGGATAACTTCACATTTATCCATGTTATACTGCATCTGCCATGTATTTGCCCACTCACTCAACTTGTCTAAATCGCCCTGAAGCCTCTTTGTATCCTCTTCACAACTCACAATCCCACCTAGTTTTGTGTCGTCAGCAAACTTGGAAATATTACATTTGGTTCCCTCATCCAAATCATTGATATGTATTGTGAATAGCTGGGGCCCAGGCACTGATCACTGCGGTACCCCACTAGTCACCGCCTGCCACTATAACTTTGTAATGATTTCTGGAATAACTATTTATATATATGTGTAGATTTTATACATTAACACATTACTTAAAATGTGCCTCCATTATGTGAAACTCTGCACTGGTAATACTCATTTCTAACATCTACCCCATAGAGCTGTGTGTTTGTAACCAAACCAAGGTCTTAAATATAGTACGAAGGTAGTAGAATGTATATAATTATTCAGGAAAGCACTGCTTTGAAACAATAAATATATTTTTGTTTTCTTTTGAGTTCCTCACACTTCAAAGTGTCAAAAGTATAAAAAAGGAAAGGCAACAATTACATGTAGATTTCTTTTGTCTTTGATTTTGAAATTCACAAACATCTGCCGATCTGCAAACTTCTCTTACCAACAGCAATTAACCTCTAATTGGCCTTGGGATCTCCTATTTATGACCATTAGATTTTGTACCCTGGTTAAAGACAGCTGTAAGTTAGCTGCAAAATAATAGCCCAATAGCTGTAGTCAAAACCATGGAGAGCACTCGTCGTTATTTAAATGCAAATGCCACCGTCACTTCAGGTGAAGGCAGATGCGCAATTTAATGCAGAAATCAAGAAGTTGCTGTCGGAGATGCACTGCTCTGCCATTAGCTTGGCAAAAAAAAAAAATCTCACCCGCTGGCTCTCCATTCAAATGCATTGAGTGACATGTAATTCCTATACTTACACGATAGATACGAAGTAAACTAACCACAGAAAGTTTGAGCTTGTCTATTTCAGTCTAAGCACCCTATTAACAGTGTGAAGTGTTAATTACTGCCAGTCAAAACTCTCTGGAAAAGAAAAATTAACTATTATAAGCGTGGTGTCTCATTCCTTCAGGTTTTAATTGTTGTTGGAAATTTAAAATAAATGAATTTTTTAAAAACTTTTTCTTTCTGTCTCTCTCTCTCTCTTAATCCAATCTTTCTTTCCCTCCCTTTATTTCTCTTTCTGTACCTAATTTGACATTGAATTCACTATTCTAACTTACACTTCCTTGATCAGACCTTACACTGTTAATTTCACAATCCTTCAATCTGATTGGTTAAGGAGATACACAGTTACTTGCCCTGTTCACTCAAATCCCAGTTGTCCTGTAGAGGGCGCCGCACTATTTCCATCTCCCAGTTGCAGCAACTTGCAGGGCAAAATATCATGGAGATTAAACGGGCATGGGCAAGTCAGACTTATGCCGGGCGCCATTTGTTGGCTTGCCACGGTAATTTTTCGGCCAATGTTTTGCCTGTTACAAGGTATAACGTTCCTGTCATTAAATAACAGCATGACATCTGGCCTACTGCAAGCAGTGGCATGGGAGAGCCACTAATATGTACATATACAAATATACACATTAGTATATTTACCAGGTGTATTTGTAAAAGTCTGTATTTTAGAGGATTTTGGAAATAGCATTGATACCATGCTCTGGGTAGTTAACAGGTGTTTTAGAATGTTCACTTGCGAAGGTAAGGAGGAGCAGTAATAAATCATACTGCTGTTGGATGTAACAGGATATGTGACCCAGATTTTCTTTATTAAGAAAATGTCTAATGTTAGTGTTATTGGTGGTTAATGGGGGGAGCTGGTGGAGGTAAGTGCTGAAATGATTCTTCCAAATTATTTTTTTCATTGTGATGTGAATAGAGTTCCAATTACAGTTGGTGAAGATTGACTACACTCAGCTCTACTTAAGTGAGTACCTGATAAGTGAACAATAATTCAATTTCAAAACAATTATTTATCTGCATTGATTAAATTCATTTGTATCACTGGATGATCGTGGCAGCAAATTCTTAAATAAAAAATGTTTTTTGCTCCAATTGCACTTTTGATCTGGTTTAAAACCCAAATTACATGCTGTCCACTTTCTTTATAATATAATACAACATAAGCTCCCAAACCACAGCAATTCACAAGTGGAAACAAAAGAGAATGGTTTACAATTGGGGGAAATATTCCTTTACAATTAAAAGCAAGGAATTATGCATTGAAGATTTTTGATTTCATTCATTAATTGAATAATCCTCAGCTGACTGGATTCCTACATATTTATAAGATGCTTAATGGAGCATTCTGATTCCAGAAGATTACATTCTGATTCCTAATAGTGAAATTGTTTTTTTTATCTGATAAATAACACTGCTGGTTGTTTCATTGTCTTCTACTGCCAGTAATAATAAAGCTATCACATGGATTTCAGCAGTGCTCTGCAAAATACGTGCAAATCTAATATTGCGCTTAATTGTACAGGCTCCTCACTGAGTTCCCTCTCCTATAAATAGATTTTCTGTCAGGGAAAATCTTTGTTCTTCATGCTAGTTACATTTTGTTTTTAATTCTCTCCATCTGAAGAAGTTCAATTTGCACTTCACCTCACCCTACTAGTCTATTTTTAAAAAATGTTTAGGTTATTAATGAACAGAGTCATTATTTCTGTCATTTGCTGATTAACATCCTGGTTGCTGGAAGACGAGATCACCTTCTGCTTTCAGCTGGTACTGCAGGGATTATTAATGCGAGTACCTGCAAAAGTCAACTACCAGCACATTCCTGAGAACACCATTACTATGATTATTATTTGTGTAAGATATGTCTGCCTTATTGTCATTTCTGATACTACATCAAAAGGGCGGCTGGTGAGCTTCCAGAGGTGCTGTCGCCCAATAGAACGTGACCTTTTTGCAAGGCAACTGCGCTTGCTTCTTGTTTTGTTCGCCGCATGTTTATGAATGCTGTTAGATTTGATAACCCTTTGACATTTGGAATGGTATTGAAGCATTTTGGGTGGAAGTTTGAAGAGCTTCGGCTCATTTTACATTGTCAACATCGTTGCTTACAGCGAGAAGTCTGTGCTCAGCCATTTTCGGGCATGGCAAAGTTTCGCCACACAGCATTCGCGATTAAAATCTGTGGTGTCAGGTGCCTTGTGGCAATCGACAAACAGGCTGCTTTACAGATACTTATAGGGTTTGCGGCCAAAACCTAGATTTGCCTCTGTCTCATTAAAATAACGAATGCAGTCCAAATGGATTTGCACATATTCACCGTACGTCACAGTAAATCACAACACTATTTGGACCCAACAGACTAAAGCTTCATTTCTTTAGACAATGGCAGGCTTATAAGAAGAACTGCAGTGATGTCACACATTAAACCATGGTTTGCATCTTTAAATATAGATGCAAAGGAAAGCATGTATTTTTTTCTCTTTTATTTGTAAAATAAAGAACCCACTACACTCAGCTACCAAAAATGAAAACAAATTTCTGCCTTGAATGTGTATTTTTTTTTTAAATGATGGGGAATAGAAGTTCCTGAATTTAAATGTAGAGGGAAATTTTAGATTTATTTATGAAGGGGGAGGGGTAATCTAAAATGGCAGTAATAATGGGGTCTACCATAATTTTTACAGTAATGGTGTTCTGATCAGTTTTACAGATGTGATGTATAGTACTGCAAGTATGCAAATACAAATCTGTGCATTCAATGACTGGATGAAGTATTCCCAGCCTAGGTATAACACAGGCAGAGACTTTGTGGAACTCCCAGTATACCGGCCCAATAATCTGCCTCAATTCTACCTACTGAAGAAGAGCATCTCCTACTTCAGCAGTATGATATTTCCGCTGCCCACACTATCTATTTTCATGGCTTGCCCTATTAATGCTGAATTACAAGTAGGTTTGTGTCATATTCTTCTGTCCACTGGGAGCCACTTTGAGACTTCATGAACTCATTTTACTTAAGTCACTTAATGGCCACTTATGAGAAAAGATTCTTTCATCCGATTCATCTGGGCTTCATTCAAGCACAGGCCCCATAGGTGAAAGGACTGGTTTTAATTCACTGTGCTGCCATGTCACCCACAGCTGAGTTCTTGCAGGAATGTGAAACCCCAAGAATTCCATTTTCCTTTAAAAAATTATATTTAGTCACAAGGACTAATTCATAAAAATGTTCTATTAATAATACAAAAACACAATAAACAGCATTGAATAACAGCATATTATCCATAACTGCATTTTATATGTAAATTAAGTAATGGAAGGTGCTTTTCTACCTTCTTTCTTATATCTAAACTGGCAGGATGATGTTTAGAGTCAGTCATTGAAGGAATTGTAAGATTTGCAGCTGTCCTGTGGTAGAACATTAACATTCTCTGCACAATACAAAGACTATTGGGATAGAATTAAATTACATAGAATTAAACCATAGTTTTCCAATTGTATTTTACAATGAGTCTCCAATTCACATAGAATGCTGTCATGGAATCAAATGCAGAACAGTTACAGTGCTCGACCTTTCCATTCACAAGGGGTACTATAATCCTTTGTGACCTCATTACTACAGGTTTATCAGAAAATAATTTGTAAATTACAAAAACATTCCATACAAAGCATATACCTTATAGAATATAATAGCTTCTGATACACCAATACGTGTAATTCAATGCAGAATTTCTATGACTTCCCCTTTTGCAATACACGCGTTACATGTTACAAAGAGAAATTATTAAAGGTGTCTACAAAAGTGGTGAACTGCGAAATCCAGAATTTATTTCATGAGTGAGAAAGCCCTGATGGCTCATGAGCGACAAAATAAATTCTATAAAGGAAATTAACATAATTTTTTTAATTTATTATGGGATTTGCCATGGCATTGCTCATGGATAGTCTTGGTTCTTAGGTGTGGTTCTAATGTTTTGTTCCTAATCTGCCCTGTGCCTTCAAAGCCATTGCTCTAAAATAGGCAAATCCATGTAATTATAGATATTGGGGTCAATCAGGAGCCATTTGTAACTTGTAAATTTCAGGTTCCAGGTCACTGACTGGCTTTCTTTCTCTTTTTGTTTGAAGATTGCTTGTGTCTGTAACAAAGGGGGGAATTTTGACCCATCCTTTCCAGTAGAAATGGAAAGGGAGCGTTCAGCCTTAACATCCCATTCCCGATAGAATCCCGCTGGCCACCCTTTTAACTGCTCATTCTAGCTCAGTGGTGTAAGATTCGAAATTTTCAGCAATAATCACGCAAGAAAACAGGATAAAATAAGACAGTTTATTGACCAAAGTAAGCTTGCACAGAAAAACCTTTGATAAAAGGGCATACAAAATGGCCGCCGGGCCTCGTGATCAGTTTCTGGACCATTTGATTTCTGTTACTGCAAGCCAGACAGGCTTGTGGATTGAAAACAGTAAGCCCGCGAAAGCCAGTATCGGGAAACCGAAACTCAGGGAAACAGCATACATATTCAATGAATTCTAAGTACAGGACGGTTTCAGGCAAACAGGATGGGGCCCATCAAGATATGGGCGGACAATGCATGAACACTTATACCCATTTAATGTACAAAGGAGAAACCGTTTAACAGCCATCAAGGGAAATCTCCAGACCGATCAATATGCGAACCGAGTCACGGTGACAATGTAAAAGACATTAAAAGACATTATCGGCCAGGAAGGCCAGTTAAGTTATCACCGGCTCCCTTTACAAGACAAAGCGCCCCTGCAGAGATTTCTGCCCGCCAAAATTAATACAAAGACAGGACTATGATTTGGCGGGAGATAAGACTGTCCCAAAAGGGTATAACTATGGATTGAAAGTCCATCAAAGTTACGGTTACACAGATCCAGGATCAAGTTCACGTTTCACTTCTTCGGAATTCGACCAAGACGTTTCTTCTTTTCGAGGACGCTTCGGACGGACTTTTCAGTGCAAGGCAGCACTTCGATTTCGGGACACGATCGGTGTTCAGCCAGACAAGGCTCGGCCACGACGGGAAGACGACGAGGGTGGCCCGGGTGCTGTTGTCGGGAGATCATCGACGACCCAGGCCGAAGGAGAAGACACCCTCGGGAAAAACCGACGATCCAGGTCGGATAAAAAGGACATTCCGAGCCTAGCCAGGCAAGGCCTTGACACGTGCATCCATTTCTTCAATATCACATTGGTGGCAGGGGCTGCTCCACGAACCCAAATCCACAATAGTGGATCTCAACCTTGACGAGCGCTCATCGAGGCTGTGTCTACCCCGCCGCCTCGAGAGAGAGAGAGAGAATATCGACTGCGCCAGAAGTTTCCAGATCCACGTGACGACGGAAAGCTGTGCTAAAAGATTGCGAACCCCTTTTTTGCGATTCTGATAGTGGTGAGCATGATCCCGAGTTCCTCAAATCGAAACTTAGTTTAGGTATTTAGGGGAGGGAGTAAGGTTAAATCGTAATGTGTTTCCCCTTTTACGACGTGCCGTGTGTTCCCCATTTCCATAGAGTCAAGTTCATAAATTTGTGCATGATTGTAGTTACTTTAATCTGTGCCTATGACATGTATTTTGTAATGCTTCAAACTGTTTAAAAATAAAAGCATCCATTTCGTGCTATTCAACCTGGTCTATTGAGTCCTTTCTCTGCACTACAGTTCTCTGCATCTAAGTCCAAGGTCTAGAACCGTAGGGGAGAGTGGGTCGAACCACTCAAGGGTAATTATTGCACAAAGCCTGGCAGGAGACCAGAACGAGCAAGAGAAACCCCCTACAGTGGTAATTCACCAGAAGCAGCTGGAAGCTTCATAAATGTATGCATATCAACATGTCAACATGGACCAGCTGGTCCATCCAACCTGTTCCATAGTTGGGATCAATGTCCCCGCAAAGGTCTCTTTAACGGGCTGCGGGCCCATTCAAATTTCCACGCATGCGTGATTTTTCCATTTAAAAGCCACTGAACAGCCTGCGCGGGAACTCCAGACCACAGTGCGGCTACGCGGCTGTGCAGCTTAACGGGAACATTGATCATGATACCTTATGCATCAATATATAGACACATCCTACCATGTAATCTTCTGGGAGAGGCAGAAAAAACATAAAAACCTGGGCCAATTAGGGGGGGGGGAGGAATCAGAAAAGTTCCTCTCCGGTCCCTTTTAGATGATTAGAACTTGTCCAGGAGACCACACTGACCCAGACTTATATTACAAGGCACCTGTCTCTTGTGATACAAATTGAATCAATGGGACCCCAATTGGATTTTAACTCAAACCTGAGTTGGGAAACAACTGTCAGGAATATGACGAGGCCCTTCAAGGTAAGTCAAAATCTTTCTTTTGTGGGGCCAGGAGTAGTAGGAGTGCAAATTTGTGGAATTCTCTGCCCCAGAGAGCTGTGGAGGCTGGGTCATTAAATACATTTAAAGTGGAGATAGACAAATTTTTGCAAGATAAGGGAGTGAAGGGTTATGGGGAGTGGGCTGGGAAGTGGCTTTGAGCCCTAGATCAGCCATGATCTTATTGAATGGCGGAGCAGGCTCAAGGGGCCAAGTGGCCTATTCCTGCTCCTACTTCATATGTTCTTATGTTCTGGGTTTCACAAGGAGAGTCAAGGCCTCCCTGCCTGGACTCCTCCCTTCCCTCCCACGAGACCCTCCTGAAGCCCCCTACTTGTGACTTTATTGCTCGCTGGTGAGTAGTGGTCTCCAACTGCGTGAACCTCTGCTCTTGCCCACCAGCCAACTGCTGTTTTCCCCCAATTTCAGGCAGGTAGTTGACTGGCATCATGAGGATGAGACCTCAGTATTAAAATACCCCTGGCCTGATATCTGGGCCTACAAGTGCGTTTTGCATGACATTTTATATACTATATATGTACAGGGGTATATACATATTTATATATGTTACAAACAATGTTCCTCGTAATTTTATTTTTGGGCCATGCGGCCCCTTTAACGGGCTACACAGCCCATTCAAAAGTCGTTTTTTTTCAGTTTAAAAGCCGGCTCCTCGGGTGCACAGGACCCATGGAGTCCTGCGTGGCCATGCAGCTTAAAGGGAACATTGGATACAAAGCAAATATATAGGGGTAAACTTTCATTTTTGGTGGGGCAGAGAACCAGTGGTTCCAGATTAGCCACCCATTATGCACTTCACTCGATTTTCCTTTTCATTCACTTCAATGGAAAGTAAAATTGTTCGGGGTGTAAAACGGGCAGCTGATTTCTGCTCATGCCCGAAACGAAAATCTACCGCATGGATTTTATATATATCAGGGATCTGTCATAATGCTGCTCATAGGAATTACTTTTTAGACTATAGATCGCAATCCTAACGTTGTATTCTTTTGCACAAGCCATCCCTCTCAGGATAAGTGCTTGGATACCACCTCTGGCGTGACCTTGCCCAATATTACTGGGCCAGAGGAGGCAACCTAACATAAATAAGGACAGCAAATGTCTGTACCACTTAGGGGTACATCTTGGGGGCCCACATGCCAAGGGTATATTCATGTAATGTGCAAGATAATTTTCTAGATGTTGAGGAACCAACTAGGGAACGGACTATTTTAGATCTAGTATTGTGCAACGAGAAAGGGTTAATTAATAACCTTGTAGTAAAGGGGCCTTTACGGAAGGGTGACCATAATATGATAGAATTTTATATTGAGTTTGAAAGTGATTTAGTTAAATCCAAAACTAGGGTCTTAAATCTAAACAAAGCAAACTACGGAGGTATGAGGGGCGAGTTGGCTACGATAGATTGGGAAACTGCATTAAAAGGTATGACGGTAGTGAAGCAATGACTAGCATTTAAAGAATTAACACATAATTCACAGCAAATATACATTCCTTTAAGGCACAAAAACCCCACAGGAAAAGTGGTCCAACCGTGGCTAACAAGAGAAGTTAAAGATAGTATTAGATCAAAGGAAGAGGCTTATAATGGTGCCAAAAAGAGTAGTAAACCTGAGGATTGGGAGGATTTTAGAATTCATCAAAGGAGGACCAAGAAATTGATAAAGAAAGGGAAAATAGAATATAAGAGTAAATTAGCGAGAGACATAAAAGCTGACTATAAAAGCTACTATAGGTATGTAAAAAGGAATAGATTAGCAAAAGTAAATGTGGGTCCCTTACAGGCTGAGACAGGAGAAATTATAATGGGGAATAAGGAAATGGCACAGAAATTAAACAAATACTTTCTGCCTGCCTTTATGGGCCCGATTTTGTGGATTGTGTGGGAAATGGTCGGATTCCCCCGAATGTGCGGTTCTGACACACAAAAAAATGGGTCAGCCAGCTGCACGCAATTTTCCCTCAAGTGGCCAATTAATTTCCAGTGTGTGGGCAGCCTTGCTAATTGTCCATTTCCAGTCAGGAAGCCCCACAGTATGATGTCATCATTCGTGGTGCTTTCAAGTTCCACAGCAAGCATTGCTTCCTCTGTTGGCTTCCAAATGAACCATACAGGATGGCAGAGGAGCCTGCAGCAGCTGTGGCCAGTGCCAGACCCCGAGCTGCCTCCAAATTCGACGAAGCTTCACTGCAGGCATTATTGGATGGGGTTAGGGCCTACAGGGAGGTCCTCTTCCCTAGGTCAGGCAGGAAGAGGCCTCCCACTGAGACCAAGGCTGCATGGATGGAGGTGTCAGCAGATATCAACTCGAATGTGCATGTAACCTTGGCATCACATCTCTAACTCCTTCCTCTACTCCCCCACAGGACCATCCAGAGCCCCCGTCCCCACTGTGGAAGAGGAAGAGGCTGTGCAGCCAGACTCCTCAGAGGAAGCTCCAACCTCTGAGGGTGCAGCGTCACCCTCGAAGCGAAGCGTACCCAGCACCAGCGCAGACACTCACACTTCGGGGGGACCTTCGGGACATAGAGTAGTGTTGTCACCTGGTGTTTCACAGCTCACAAGTGAGCCTCAGCAGATTCTGGAGACAGGGACAGCAGTGGAGAGTCCTCGTCGGAGGGCGCAGGACTCTGCCAGCTCAGCTCAGCTGCGCTGCATGTCGACCCTCTGCCTCTGGGTCCATCCACAAAAGAGGTGATGGATCTCCATGCAGAGATGCAGGAGTCTCTGGCAGGTTTTGTCTCCAGGGTCGCTGCGAGTGTGGAGCGAATGGAGGAGTCCATAGCGACCATGAGCAGAGCCTTTGTGGAGTCATTGGTGCAGGAACGCATCACCATGGAAAGGTTGGCAACCTCCATGGAGGAGATAACTCGCCAGGGTACGGAAAACATGGTGAGTGCTCATAAGAGAATGACATCTCTTGAGGAGCGTTGGCCATCTATTGAACAGAGAAACCAGACCTTCATGGAAGTCCTTCTGAGTAGGACTGCCAGTGCAGATACGGGTCCCCATGGCCTCCTAAAGCGCAGCAAGGTGCTCTCAAGCCACTTCTAAGCGCTGGCCCCTTCTGGCCTGTGCAGCTTCAGGTGAGTGAGCAGCAGCCTGGTGCTCCTGGTGCTCATCCTGTTGTTCCTGGTTCTGCTGCTGCCACCTCTGCTGCTGGAGATCCTCTAATGGCAAGAAGGGAAGGAAAAAAAGGCATCCCATGCTTCTGGTAGATGCCTCCGCTGAGGAAGCGCTGAGTGAGGGTGCCGAGCGGTGCTTCCCAGGAGATCACATTGGAGAAGTGTGTGAGGCTTCAACCTTCCACAGCTGTGCCTAAGCCTTGAAGAAGTAGCCCCAAGCCTGCAACAACAAGGTCCTTCAACATACAAATGTTGTCCCTTTAAATCGCAGCTTTCCTGAATGACCTGCAGCTGAGAGCAAGCAAGCCGGCAAGCTTCACACCAGGTTTCATCAGCGGGGTTCCCCGCAGGCGTGTTTAGCGTGGGGAACCCCTGAAAATCGCAAGGGCACCCTAAAATGGCATTAAACATGCCAATAATTGGTGATCAGGGTCCCGACGGCCAGTCCCGCCAGCGGCGGGCGGGACTGATTCGGGTCGCGGAGAAGCGGCGGTCCGAAAGTCAAATGGGGCGGGGAATCAGGCGGGGGGGGCCGCGACCTCCTATTTCGGCGATTTTCGGCCCCCGCCCGCATGAAAACCCGCCCGACGGCTGGCAGAAAATCGGGGCCTGTGAAAGGGAAATTGTGTTTGACAAATCTGTTCGAATTTTTTGAAGTTGTAACTAGCAGAATAGATAAGGGGGAACCAGTGGATGTGGTATATTTGGATTTTCAGAAGGCATTCGATAAGGTGCCACACAAGAGGTTATTAAACCAAATTAGGGCTCATGGGATTGGGGGTAATATACTAGCATGGATTGAGGATTGGTTAACGGACAGAAAACAGAGAGTAGGAATAAACGGGTCATTTTCAGGTTGGCAGGCTGTAACTAGTGGGGTACCGCTTGGGCCTCAGCTATTCATAATCTACACCAATGATTTGGATGAGGGGAAGATTAAACAATAAGACAAATTGAATGAGGTAATGAGGCCCTCTTTTGGGGAGGGCTTTCATCCAAGAACCAAGACAAAGAACTTGAGCTGTCATTGGTTGATGACGTTTTAGAGGAACTTCTATAGGTTAAATGGCCTTGTCAATTACTTGGCAACAGTCCCACCTCTAAAAAGAGAATAAAAGTGACACCCTGAGTGCTTGTCCACACAGCCGGTGGAGGGGAGAGCCAAACAGAAGTTGGGCTGGCCGAGAGTGATCCCACGCTCACCAACTTGAAGGCCCTAGAGAGAGAGAGAGAGGCCGGGAGCAAGAGAACTGTTCATGCAAGTCAGCCGTCTGTCCGATCAGAACCGGTACCAGCTGCTTGTCACGGTCATATGTTTTTGCTGTATAACTAGCATGTTATATTCCGTCTTAAACTCTGATTAAACACAATATACCCACTATATTGGTTTGCAGTCGATCCTGATTATTTGAAAGACGAGATAAGCTACCAATTGGCCTAATCTCTACAATGTAATATATCCACATTTGCTGATGATACAAGGCTGGATGGGAATGATGTAAGTTGTGAGGAGGATGCAAGGGGGCTTCAAGGGGATATAGACAGGCTAAGTGAGTGGGCAAGAACATGGCAAATGGAATATAATGTGGAGAAATGTGAAGTTATCCACTTTGGTAGGAAAAATAGAAAAGCAAAGTATTTTTTAAATGGTGAGAGATTGGGAAATGTTGGTGTTCAACGGGACCTGGGTGTCCTTGTACAAGAATCACTGAAAGTTAATATGCAGGTACAGCAAGCAATTAGGAAAGCAAATGGTATGTTGGCCTTTATTACAAGAGGATTTGAGTATAAGAGTAAAGACGTCTTACTGCAATTATATAGGGCCCTGCTGAGACCACACCTGGAGTATTGTGTACAGTTTTGGTCTCCTTACCTAAGGAAGGATATACTTGCCATAGAGGGAGTGCAATGAAGGTTCACCAGGCTGGTTCCTGGGATGGGGGGATTGTCCTATGAGGAGAGATTGAGTAGATTAGGCCTATATTCTCTAGCGTTTAGAAGAATGAGAGGTGATCTCATTGAAACATACAAAATTCTTACAGGGCTTGACAGGGTAGATGCAGGGAAGATGTTTCCCCTGGCTGGGGAGTCTAGAACCAGGGGTCAGAGTCTCAGAATAAGGGGTCGGCCATTTAGGACTGAGACAAGGAGAAATTTTTTCACTCAGAGGGTGGTGAGTCTTTGGAATTCTCTACCCCAGAGGGCTGTGGAGGCTCAGTCGTTGAGTATATTCAAGACAGAGATCGATAGATTTTTGAATATTAAGGGAATCAAGGTATATGGAGATAGTGTAGGAAAGTGGAGATGAGGTAGAAGATCAGCCATGATCTTATTGAATGGCGGAGCAGGCTCGAAGAGCCAAATGGCCTACTTCTGCTCCTATTTCTTATGTTCTTATGGTACCAGGTCCAGGGACTGCTGGCCCCTACCCCAACAATGCATCTCTTCCCAATTGAAGTCTTCATCCCCAATAAGAGGACTATCAAGTTTATGACTGTGAAGCTACTGTGGGGTGGGGTAGCGAAGGTTGATGGTTGGTGTAATATGTAAATGATGCCATATATTTAGCAATAAAATCACATCCCAGTGTTTTACACACACATAATATATAATGATTTATAATATTTTTGAGGCAATAGTACGTTAAAAATTAATGGAGAAATAACGTTCTTCATCAGAAGTGAAAATAGATGCAAACAAAGGTTAGCATTAGTTGGCCTTTCATCCTCACTATTTTGCCTTAAATTTTAAAGTGAAAATTGTAGCAACACTTCAAAAATGTTAATGAAG
Source organism: Somniosus microcephalus (assembly GCF_052327205.1). Classification (NCBI taxonomy): domain Eukaryota; kingdom Metazoa; phylum Chordata; class Chondrichthyes; order Squaliformes; family Somniosidae; genus Somniosus; species Somniosus microcephalus. The sequence goes on from NC_140999.1 coordinate 158,266,969, forward strand.
AATACAAACTATTTTTACAAAAAGAAAATACTGCAGATGCTGGAAATCTGAAATAAAAACAGAAAATGCTGGAGAAACTCAGCAGGTCAGGCAGCATTTGTGAAGGGAGAAACAGAGTTAACGTTTCAGGTCGATGACCTTTCGTCAAAACTGGAAAAAAGCAGGAAATGGAACAGATTTTTAAACAAGTGAAGAGGCTGGGAAAGGGGGAAGGGGATGAAAGACCAAAAGGGAAGGCCTGTGATAGGATGGAAGGCGGAAGAGGTTAAGAGACATTAAGAGATATTCAAGGCAAAAGGAGATGGTAATGGGACAGGTTAAGAAACAAGGAATGGCTCTAGATGAAGTGTAAATTGCGCTGGCAGAATGAAAGATAGCTGCCATGTGGGAGAGAAGAAAAAAAGACAGACAAAGAGTGTGAATAAAAAATATAGATGCCGGGCGAAGGGGAAGGGGTGTTGGGGGTGATAGAGGAGTGGACTAGGGTGTCGCGGAGGTAGCAGTCCCTATGGAATGCTGAAAGGGGAGGTGAGGGGAAGATGCATTTGGTGGTGGGATCACGCTGGAGGTGGCAGAAATGGCGGAGGATGATCCATTGAATGTGGAGGCTGGTGGGGTGAAAGGTGAGGACAAGGGGAACTCTGTCATGGTTCCGGGAGGGAGGGGCAGGGGTGAGGGCAGAAGTGCGGGAGATAAAATGGACACGGTCAAGGGCCGTGTCAACCACAGTAGAGGGGAATCCTCGGTTGAGGAAAAAGGAAGACATTTCAGAAGCACTGGTATGGAAAGTGGCATCGTCAGAGCAGATGCGGCAGAGACGGAGAAACTGGGATAATGGAATAGAGTCCTTACAGGAGGCGGGGTAGGAGGAAGTGCAGTCCAGGTAGCTGTGGGAGTCAGTGGGCTTGTAGTGAATGTTTGTCAATAACCTATCCCCAGAGATGGAGATGGAGAAGTCGAGGGAGGGAAGGGAAGAGTTGGAGATGGACCATGTGAAGGTGATGGAAGGGTGGAAATTGGAAGCAAAGTGAATGAAATTATCTAGTTCAAGGCGAGAGCAGGAAATGACACCATTACAGTCATCAATGTATCGGAAAAAGAGGTGCGGGAGGGGACCTGATTAGGACTGGAACAAAGAGTGTTCCACATATCCCACAAAAAGGCAGGCGTAGCTAGGACCCATGCGGGTTCCCATAGCAACACCTTTGATTTGGAGGAAGTGAGTGGAGTTAAAGGAGAAGTTGTTCAATGTGAGAACAAGTTCAGCCAGGCGGAGGAGGGTGGTGGTGGATGGGGACTGGTTGGGCCTCTGTTCATGGAAGAAGCGGAGCGCCCTCAGGCCATCCTGGTGGGGGATGGAGGTGTAGAGGGATTGTACGTCCATAGTGAAAAGGAGGTGGTTGGGGCCAGGAAACTGGAAACTGTTAAAGTGGCGGAGGGCGTCGGAAAAGTCGCGGATGTAGATGGGAAGAGACTGGACAAGGGGAGAAAAAATAGAGTCGAGGTAGGAAGAGATAAGTTCCGTGGGGATTAAAAAACTATTTTTAATTGCTTACACAACCACGAGCCAAGGTTTCATTACTTAGCAGAGCCAATTGTATTTATTCCACTCTTAACTACAGGATACACACTTGTTAATACTTAGGGGGAAAAATTCAGTTGTTTGCGCCTCCCGTTAGCGCCTTAAGAGGGCGCCAATTGGGGTGCAAAGCAACTAGAGGCCGGGCGCAGCGATGATTGTGCCACTCGTGAAATTAACTGGACATTTTGCGGCGGCGCTAAACACTACCGCCACGATCTCCTGCACCGGCAGATCGTGACGTCAGTCGAGTGCGCAACGGCCCGTTAGCTCCACGGACCGGATATTGAGTGGCGCCCCCTGCCTTACCGCCTGCTGCTAGCAAGGACAGGTTGAGGGGAGCGTTTTGCTGTCAGAAAGGGACTGGGGGAGTGCTATTTAAAGGCGACCGCTTCCTGCCTTTTTTTGTCGGTGACATTTTTGCACCACACATTCTGTGAGAGAGAGAGAGAGACTTCTGGAGAGGTTCAACGCTGTGTGAAGGAGTTTTGAGTACTGAGCAGCACTTTGCAGGTTCATTTTGATTTGCCCTTCCTTGCTTCGCCAGCGCTCTGAGGTAGCGCCTCGCTCCTCGGCCTTTGCACCTTAACACAGGTGTGAAGCGCCTGATTTAGCGTTCCAATCAACTCCAGGGGTGATAAGTTTGCTGTCGGAGGCGATAATTAGCGCCAGGCGCTAAACTTTGCACGCGGCCGATAATGGCGCCCCAAATGGGGCGATACTGAATTTTTCCCCCTTAATCTCTTATTTTCACCTTTTATTCACGACTTTGCTCTGATCCCTTCCAAGAAATGTTTGAACAAAGTTCCAAAAGCAATAAATGTTAGAACTGATTGTTGGCAATATCAATGTACAAATGCTTAATGTGTTTGTATTATATTCCTTAGTCTGTTATTTCAATAGAGACATTAGTCCATTTATTTTAAATAGTAGGCAAAGAAACATCATATGAATGCTAATATCACACAAAATTAGATTTCTTTAAATCCCTTAACTCATGGGATGAATTCCATATTCATCAGCTTGGAATTGAATACTTTCTATGCTACAGAGGTATGGATGGAGAGTGTGTTTAATTTCATGCTACTTCTATACCAGCTTTCAGTGCAACCACAACCAAGCAAAGAAATCTTAATATGGGTAATTCTGTGCTCCACCGCTCTCAGTGGAAAGCTTGCTCACAGGGAGCGCAGGTCAGAGATAGGGCTACAACATTGTATTGGGAATTCCAGAAGATGATGCCATCTCACCAGTCCCGCCTCGTTCAGTGATATCCGCACCAGAATCATGCATCCCCACTCCCAATGGAAATGCTGCCAAATGAGGTGGGTGGAAACGGGTCCTACCCACCTCCATCCCCTCCCCTCCCACCCCAATCCCCCGCACAACCCATTTGCCCCAAATATGGCACCATTATACTGGGTTGGAGGTGCATGTTTGTGGCAAGGAACTCCTTATGTGCTGTATTTTCTATGCTTCTATGATTCTATGACACTTTAGCAGCAAAAGTTTTGCTAAAGATAGTTTACGAAAAGCTTCTGGTTACATTAAATTTTATCCAAATTAATTAGTTGGAATTTAATTTTGTTGAAGTGTCAAAAGTACTTCATTAAATGCTCAGATTTCATAGGACCAGGGGCAAGGAGACAGAAATTGAAAGGTAAAAAGACAAAACATCAAAATCAGCAAAGCGAGAGACAGAATAAAGTGTGGAGTTTGAGGCTGAAAGGGGCAAAGGCAGAAACACAGGAGAAAGGTGAGGTCAAGGAGAACAGGGATCTAAACACTGAGAGACAGAGGAACAGAGGCTTGTAGACAAGTGAAAGGAGTGGGCACAAAGGTCTCAAGGTACAGAGGCAGCTGATCCCAGGAACATTGATAGTCTTCCTTTTCAAATAAATATCCCATTTCCCTTTAAATGCTATAATAATCTCTGCTTCAGTAAATGTTCTAATTACTCTCTGTTTGAAAACATTGTCCCTGAATATACTGGATCGTACTTATGCAGTAATTACACCAGAATTTACCCCAGATTTTCTGCCGATCCTGCTGAGGGGAACTTATGCAGAAATTTCCAGCGGAGCTCATTTTCTTACGCCAGAACGTGAAAACCATAAAACAAGCACAAAACCACCACCACCAATTGTTGACCATTTGTGTTACAATTGTAGATACTTTAGCTTTGGGAATTGGTGGTGGTGGGCTTGAGCAGCATCAGCTCACTACACCCCTGCACGCCCCGCCACCCCACACACCACACCATAACATTTTTCGGCGTGAGACCAGGGTCATTTTAACTCCCAGGCCTCATTTTAATAAGGCTGACAGGTTGCTGTCTTGATCATGTTGGGAATCGGGCAGCCCACATGATGTGCCCAATTTCCGTTGCAACTCTGGAGGCCTAATAAAATGGGGATGCACCTCTTCAAGTGAAGTTTCAGCCCTTGCCGGCAATGTTAGCTGCACAGCTGTGCAAAGGACTGCCCCCACTTTTCAAATGCCTCCGTGGAGGACCTAGTGGAGGAAGTGAGGGCAAGGAGTAAGCAGCTGGTCCTCAGAATCTGCAAGTGCATCCCCAAGGCCAGGATGAAGCAGGCTTTCTCAACAGAGGCTAACTGTCTCCCTTTCTGAAGGAGAAAACCATGTATAATGCCAGGGAGATGACCAAGATGGGTAGAGGAGTCGCCAACATTATTACCCTCACCCGAGCAGAGCAATAATTCATAGCACCTTTCATAATCTCAGGACCTCCCAAAGCGCTTTACAGTCAATGAAGTACTTTTGAAGTGTAGCCACTGTTGTAATGTAGGAAACACGGCAGCCAATTTACACACAGCAAGCTCCCACAAACAGCAATGTGATAATGACCAAATAATCTGTTTTTGTTATGTGGATTGAGGAATAAATATTGGCCAGGACACCTGCTCTTCTTCATAATAATAAATGTAAGAAGTCACACAACACCACTTTGCAATAGTCCGTTCTGTTCTGTATGACGATGGCACCTCCTTTGTCTGCTGGTTTGATGACGATGTTGCGGTTGGTCTTGAGAGCGTGGATGGCGTTGCGTTGTGCTCAGGTGACATTCTGGACTGTCTTGTGAGTGCGGCTGATGAATCTGGCGTTGATGCATCTCCTGACAGCTTGAGCATACATGTCAAGCTTAGGGCAGCGACCCTCCGGAGGGGTCCAATTTGACTCTTTCTTCTTCGGTTGCTGCACTGCGGATCCCTCTGTCTGCTGTTCCGGATCATTGATTGTCTCATTGGGTTCGCTGCTGACATCTTGGGATTTGTGGAAGAATTCCCGGAGCCTCATTCTCCTGATGAATTCCTCTGTGTCTGCCGCGAGACCGATGGGGTCCATTTTGGTGGTGGGGCAGAAATTGAGCCCTCGGCTGAGAACTTCAATTTCGTCTGGTTGAAGGGTGTGGTCGGACAGGTTGACGATGGATTTCCCTGTGGTTTCAACCGTGGTACCGGGGGAGGCTTGGTTGCTGCTGCTGGTGATGCCAAGTTTCTCAAGCTTCCTGTTCTTGGTGTGCATGTAGGTAGCGTACTTCCGTTGCCTTGTTTGTTTGGCAGTGTCTCGTAGCTGGTCTGCTGCATCCTGAGCACAGGCTGAGAACATGGATTCCATCTCGGTTTCGAGGTTGCGGCATCTGCTGTAGAGCTGGTGTATGAGATGGTTGAGGAGTGTGCGAGACTACGACGGCAGAGTCTCTCAGCGTAGTCTGTGTTGTAGGTCGACTTGAGTGGGTTAGTGATCTGTAGTCCTTTCGGGATCTTGTCTGCTTTCTTGCATCTCTGTAGAAACTTGATGTCTGTGTCGATATGCGCGATCTTCTTGGAGATGCTCTCCACTTTGAGCCGGCAGTTTGTGGTGTCGATAGTAGCCATGGTGTGGAGATGCCGGAGTTGGACTGGGGTGGACAAATGTAAGAAGTCACACAACACCAGGTTATAGTCCAACAGCTTTATTTGAAATCACAAGCTTTCGGAGCGCTGCTCCTTCTTCAGGTGAAGTGGAGAAATGCATAAAGACACAGCTTATATAGTCAGAGAATCATGTCAGATGTTTACAGGTAACCTTTCCAACTGCCATTTATCACACCTCGGCAGAGAGATAATCACAGCAGTCAAAGGTGTGAATGGTGTCCAAACAGGTCAGTCAGGGAAACATTACATCAAAGAACAATGAGGTGGGGTCACAAGGGGTCAAATATTGCAGATGCTGGGGTCTGTATGAAAAACAAAAAAACAGACAAAAGACATTTTTTTTGGCTGGAAATCACAGCAGGTCCGGCCGTATCTGTGTAGAGAGAACAAGCCAATGTCGACTCGAGTCTGGATGACCCTGCATCAGGTGGGGTTACATGTAGCGTGACATGAACCCAAGATCTCGGTTGAGGCCGTCCTCATGGGTGCGGAACTTGGCTATCAGTTTCTGCTTGACGATTTTGCGTTGTCGTGTGTCTCGAAGGCCACCTTGGAGAATGCTTACCTGAAGATCGGAGGCTGAATGTCCTTGACTGCTGAAGTGTTCCCCGACTGGGAGGGAACACTCCTGCCTGGTGATTGTTGCGCGGTGTCCGTTCATCCGTTGTCGCAGTGTCTGCATGGTCTCGCTGATGTACCATGCTCCGGGGCATCCTTTCCTGCAACGTATGAGGTAGACAACGTTGGCCGAGTCACATGAGTATGTACCATGTACCAGCAGACCAGCTACGAGACACCGCCAAACAAACAAGGCAACGGAACTACGCTACCTACATGCACACCAAGAACAGGAAGCTTGAGAAACTTGGCATCACCAGCAGCAGCAACCAAGCCTCCCCCAGTACCACGGTTGAAACCACAGGGAAATCCATCGTCAACCTGTCCGACCACACCCTTCAACCAGACGAAATTGAAGTTCTCAGCCGAGGGCTCAATTTCTGCCCCACCACCAAAATGGACCCCATCGGTCTCGCGGCAGACACAGAGGAATTCATCAGGAGAATGAGGCTCCGGGAATTCTTCCACAAATCCCAAGATGTCAGCAGCGAACCCAATGAGACAATCAATGATCCGGAACAGCAGACAGAGGGATCCGCAGTGCAGCAACCGAAGAAGAAAGAGTCAAATTGGACCCCTCTGGAGGGTCGCTGCCCTAAGCTTGACATGTATGCTCAAGCTGTCAGGAGATGCATCAACGCCAGATTCATCAGCCGCACTCACAAGACAGTCCAGAATGTCACCCGAGCACAACGCAACGCCAGCCACGCTCTCAAGACCAACCGCAACATCGTCATCAAACCAGCAGACAAAGGAGGTGCCATCGTCATACAGAACAGAACGGACTATTGCAAAGAAGTATACCGACAACTGGACAACCAGGAACACTACAGACAGTTACCCGCAGATCCGACCAAAGAACACACCCGCCAACTCAACAGACTGATCAAAACCTTCGATCCAGACCTTCAAAGCATCCTACATGCTCTCATCCCATGTACTCCCCGCGTGGGAGACTTCTACTGCCTCCCAAAGATACACAAAGCCAACACACCTGGACGTCCTATCGCATCAGGCAACGGAACCCTGTGTGAGAACCTCTCTGGATATGTCGAGGGCATCCTGAAACCCATCGTACAGGGAACCCCCAGCTTCTGTCGCGACACTACAGACTTCTTACAGAAGCTCAGCACCCACGGACCAGTTGAACCAGGAACACTCCTCGCCACGATGGACGTCTCGGCACTCTACACCAGTATCCCCCACGATGACGGCATCGCTGCGACAGCCTCAGTACTCAACACCAACAACAGCCAATCTCCAGACGCCATCCTACAACTCATCCGCTTCATCCTTGACCACAATGTCTTCACCTTCGACAACCAGTTCTTTACCCAAACACACGGAACAGCCATGGGGACCAAATTCGCACCCCAATACGCAAACATCTTCATGCACAAGTTCGAGCAAGACTTCTTCGCTGCACAGGATCTCCAACCAACGCTATACACCAGATACATCGACGACATTTTCTTCCTATGGACCCACGGCGAAGAATCACTGAAAAGACTACACGATAACATCAACAAGTTCCATCCCACCATCAAACTCACCATGGACTACTCCTCAGAATCAGTCTCATTCCTGGACACACGAATCTCCATCAAAGACGGACACCTCAGCACTTCACTCTACCGCAAGCCCACGGACAACCTCACGATGCTTCACTTCTCCAGCTTCCACCCTAACCACGTTAAAGAAGCCATCCCCTATGGACAAGCCCTGCGAATACACAGGATCTGCTCAGATGAGGAGGAACGCGATGGACACCTACAGACACTGAAAGACGCCCTTGTAAGAACGGGATATGACGCTCGACTCGTCGATCGACAGTTCCGACGGGCCACAGTGAAAAATCGCATAGACCTCCTCAGAAGACAAACACGGGACACAACCAACAGAGTACCCTTCGTCATCCAGTACTTCCCCGGAGCGGAGAAACTACGCCATGTTCTTCGCAGCCTTCAACATGTCATCGATGACGACGAACACCTCGCTAAGGCCATCCCCACGCCTCCACTACTCGCTTTCAAACAGCCGCCTAACCTCAAACAGACCATCGTTCGCAGCAAATTACCCAGCTTTCAGGAGAACAGCGACCACGACACCACACAACCCTGCCACAGCAACCTCTGCAAGACATGCCAGATCATCAACACAGATACCATCATCACACGTGAGGACACCACCCACCAGGTGCATGGTACATATTCATGTGACTCGGCCAATGTTGTCTACCTCATACGTTGCAGGAAAGGATGCCCCGGAGCATGGTACATCGGCGAGACCATGCAGACACTGTGACAACGGATGAACGGACACCGCACAACAATCACCAGGCAGGAGTGTTCCCTCCCAGTCGGGGAACGCTTCAGCAGTCAAGGACATTCAGCCTCCGATCTTCAGGTAAGCATTCTCCAAGGTGGCCTTCGAGACACACGACAACGCAAAATCGTCGAGCAGAAACTGATAGCCAAGTTCCGCACCCATGAGGACGGCCTCAACCGAGATCTTGGGTTCATGTCACGCTACATGTAACCCCACCTGATGCAGGGTCATCCAGACTCGAGTCGACATTGGCTTGTTCTCTCTACACAGATGCGGCTGGACCTGCTGTGATTTCCAGCCAAAAAAAATGTCTTTTGTCTGTTTTTTTGTTTTTCATACAGACCCCAGCATCTGCAATATTTGACCCCTTGTGACCCCACCTCATTGTTCTTTGATGTAATGTTTCCCTGACTGACCTGTTTGGACACCATTCACACCTTTGACTGCTGTGATTATCTCTCTGCCGAGGTGTGATAAATGGCAGTTGGAAAGGTTACCTGTAAACATCTGACATGATTCTTTGACTATATAAGCTGTGTCTTTATGCATTTCTCCACTTCACCTGAAGAAGGAGCAGCGCTCCGAAAGCTTGTGATTTCAAATAAAGCTGTTGGACTATAACCTGGTGTTGTGTGACTTCTTACATTTGTCCACCCCAGTCCAACTCCGGCATCTCCACACCATCATAATAATAATGCCATGGGATCTTTTACGCCCACCTGATAGAGCAGAAGGGGCCTCGGTTTAATGTCTCATCTGAAAGACGGCACCTCCGACAGTGCAGTACCTCAGCACTGCACTGGAGTGTCAGCCTAGATTTTTATGCTTAATTCTCTGGAGTGGGACTTGAACCCACAACCTTCTGACTCAGAGGCAAGAGTGCGATCCACTGAGCCACGGCTGACACACAAGATCACTGGCCCAGGCACAGTCATCAATATTGGGAAAGGACAGGATATCCCTTCATTCAATGCAGAAAACATTCAGCAAGCTTTACTACTTTATTTGCCTTCTTAAGACCATCACTTGCAAATGTGAAGCCTATACCTGCCATCTCGCCCCTTTTCTCTTTCTTCTAGATCCTTCTAGGCAGCAAGTGGCCTCTGCGGAAAACACCTTGGAAGAGGACTGTCACCTGAAGAAACATGCAGAAAAAACAATGTGGCTCTAATGGGAGATTGTAACTTTCACATAGACTGGGAGAAGCAGAACAGCTCAAGTAGTAAAGGCAATGAATTTCTAGAATGTGTTCGAGATAGTTCTCTGGAAGAATGGCCCTGATTTTGCTGTGGTAATAATGGTGAGGCTATCAGTGCTCACCAATATTAAACAGTAAATCAGACAGCAACTTCCGGCATCCACATATGCGCAATTAAATGAGAAAATCAGGAAGTTGCTGTCCGAGTTGCCCTGCTCCTCCAGAAGCTGCACTACAACAGTATCTTGTCGAGAGACTCAACATTCAAATACATGGAAGGGCATGAAGTTGTGATACTTAGCCATTAGATACCCACTAAACTAACCAGAAAAAGTATGGGCTTGTCCATTCAAGTATAAATTACAATTTAACGGTGTGATAAGTTTTACTTACTGCCAAACAAACTATCTGGCACTGAAAATTAACTTTTACAAATATGGAGCCTCATTCCTTCATTTTTAATTATTGTTGACCCCTCCACGGTGTCTAAATTGTCAGATTGCTTGTCCAACATACAGTTCTGGATGAGCAAAAACTTTCTCCAATTTAATATTGAGAAAACCAAAGCCATTGTTTTCGGTCCCTGCCACAAACTCCGTTCCCTAGCCACTGACTCCATCCCTCTCCCTAACATCTGTCTGAGGCTGAACCACACTGTTTGCAACCTTGGTGTCATATTTGACCCTGAAATGAGCTTCCGACCACATATCCACAGCATAACAAAGATCGCCTACTTCTACCCCCGTAACAACGCCAGTCTCCGCCCTTGCCTCAGCTCATCTGCTGCGTAACCCTCATCCATGCCTTTGTTACCTCTAGAATTGATTATTCCAACACACTCCTGGCTGGCCTCCCACATTCCATCCTACGTAAACTTGAGGTCATTCATATTGCACCAAGTCCCGTTTGCCCATCATCCCTATGCTCACTGACCTACATTGGCTCCCGGTTAAGCAGCGTCTCAATTTCAAAATTCTCATCCTTGTTTTCAAATCCCTCCATGACCTCGCCCCATCCTATCTCTGTAATCTCCTTCAGCCCCACAACCCCCCGAGATATCTGCGCTCCTCTAATTCTGCCCTCTTGAGTATCCCTGATTATAATCGCTCAACCTTTGGTGGCCGTGCCTTCTGTTGCCTAGGGCTTAAGCCCTGGAATTCCCTGCCTAAATCTGTCTGCCTCGCTACCTCTCTTTCCTCCTTTAAGACGCTCCTTAAAACCTACCTCTTTGACCAAGCTTTTGGTCACCTGTCCTAATTTATGCTTATGTGGATCGGTGTCAAATTTTTTGTCTTAAAATACTCATGTGCCGCGCCTTGGGATGTTTTACTATGTTAAAGGCACTATTTAAATACAAGTTGTTGTTGTTGTTGAAGATTACCAAAAAAATTACATTTTTCAAATAAATGTATTTCTGTCTCTTTTATCTCTCTGTATATCCCACCTTTCTTTCTCCTCTTTATTTCACCTTCTGTATATGATTTGACACTGAATTAACTAGTCTAACTTAGACTTCCTGGTTTAGACTCTGCGGGGGAAATTTTTCATGGGGGTCAGCGGGCGCGTTTGGAGGCGGGTCGGGTGGGAAAACATTTTTTGACAGCGGGTAGGGAACCCGCTGTCAATGCGCCTCCACGCTAGTCTCCCAGGTGTCGCTGAACAGACCCGACACCAAGCGGCGGGGTAGGCAATTTAGATGATTAGGAGATTGTTAACAGGCACTTTCAAACTATTTTAAGATCACCTTTAGATTTTAAGAGTTCGCCAATGGCTTCCCCGCTGCTCAGGGATTACATCAGATAAGGAGGTCAGGTGTTGTGTCAGCATGGGATGATTTCTTAACCTGACAGCTGCAAATGGTCTATAAAAGCTTCCATTTCATAGCTGTTCACTTTCCAAGGTTAGAAGCTGTTGCTTAGTGCATTTAGAAGACAGATTGAGCTTTATGCAGCTTGCAACTGTTTGGAGCTAACTCTCTATCCAGTGTCACCTCATTGGAACAAACTCTCTCACCATTGACAGATCGCTTCTGTCATCTCAACTTCACCTGCCATCTATTCCATCAGCATCGTTGCCCTTGAAACTATCTCACCTTGGTCCTCAGAATCCAATCACAATCAGCCCCAACACCAGCAGCACCAGGCACACCAGCAGCACCAACAACAATACCAACCTTCTCCGCAATCAACTGATGCTGCACAGGACACAGGGTATCAGCACCCAACAACATTGCTGTATGGGACAGCAGGGATGGCCTCACCATAGCCAGATTTACTTCACTTGATGCTGTACACATGATGCACCAGGTTGGCACCATGCCACACCAACACCATAAAACATCCCTACAATGTCCAAGCCATTCCTTTCACACTCATTGGCATTGCGGGGGGGTGAGGGGTACCATTATGTCTCACCATTCACTGCAACTCACTAAGCCACTTCCAAAGGTGCACATAAATCTGTCCAAGAACGCAAAGTGTTGAAAATAAAGATTTCAATGTTTGATAGCACATTAACAGAAACTTCACATGAACATTGGCTAAAACACCCAAGTGCCTACCCTTGTGTCTTGTTACTTGGTATGATTGGACTAGGATGAGGGTGAGTGTGAGGGGTGGCTAGTGAGATGGGGTTGTGATAATGTAGAGAGAGAGGGATGGGTGGAGATGCAAGGTAAGTTGGTGTGAGTAAGGATATGCAGAAGTAGGGTAGGGAAGGCAGAGTGATGGGGATGTCATGAGGGGCACAGCAGGATGAGGTTGAGTGTGGTTTTGCAGTAAAGTTTCATGATCTAATGAGATCATTGAAAGGTTTGGGCCACTGCAGCCTGGTCCTCCTAATGACATCCCTGCTTGTGTCCTCCTGTGCAATGTACAACCAGGCTGTGTTGATCTACTGGGGAGGTCTCTTCCACCCATGGGAAGGGAAGAGGACCTCCCTGCGTGCTGTGACTCCCTCCATAAGCATATGGAGGGAGTCATGGGAGAGCCTGGGTGCAGCCGTGCAGTGCTTGTCAGTGTTTGCAGCACCTCAATGCTGTAGAACACTGACAACACAGCTGTCAAAATCAATTTGCTCATGGTCCCTTTAAGGAAACCGGCTGATGATGCGTCATCAAGTGATGTCATCAGACCCGCTTCCTTCAATTGGCCGGGAAGTGCACTGGGCGGGATTAACAAGCCCAATCAGCGTAAAATCATTTCACAGAGCGGGCTGGAGCCAGCAGCGAGGTCGCACCCGCCACCAACCCCAGCCGCAGCAGAACCGCCGAGGTAGGCGAAATCGCAACCTGCGTATCTCAGTAAGGATTCTTCAATCTGATTGGCTCTCTAATAACTGCAAGCTCCAGTGCAAAAGCCCACAGAAAGTCTGTGGGCAAGTGTAAGTGTAAGGTACAGCGAGCGCCGTTCATTCACCACTGACCGCAAAATCTGGGCCAATATGTTTTAGAACTGGATTTAGTGATGAGTGATGAACCAGAATTATTGAACAATCTGGCGGTAAGGAAGCATTTTTCAAACAGTGACCATAATATTATTGAATTTGATATTAGGTTGAAAGGGAGAGTCACAAACCAAGATTTTAAATTAAAGGATGAGAAATAAATTGACCACGGTAAACTGGGCCTGAACTGTTAAAAGATAAAGCTACAAACAGTGGGAAGTATTCATAGAAGTATTTGATATGATCCAAAACCTATACATTTCACTAAAAGGCAAAGGCTCCACTTGTGTAGTTAAGCAACCATGGTCAACAAATGTGGTAAGAGACAGTCTCCAATAAAAGAAAAAGCTTCTCTGAATGCAAGGAAATTTCAAATCCAGCAGACTGGGAGAGCTATCAAAAGCAACAAAGGGGCACAAAGAAAGCAATAAGAGGTGTAAAGGGCAGTATGCAAAAAAACTTACAAGAGATATCAAAGCTAATAGCAAACATTTTATATTTATAAATACATTAAGAGATGGAGAGTGGGAAAGGAGAATTTGGTCCCATTAAAAATAGACGCAGGATAATAAGGAAATGGCAGACTTGCTAAATGAGTCTTTTGCAATGTTCCCTTTAAGCTGCACGGCCGCGCAGCTCTCTGTACCTCCCGCGCAGCCAGCTCGCCGACTTTTCAATGAGAAAAACCGAGCATGCGTGGTAGTTTGAATGGGCCGCGCAACCCCTTAAAGGGGCCGTACACCCAAAATATAAATTAACGGGAACATTGATCCTTTGTATCCATTTTCACAGTGGAGGAAGAGGATAAAATACCAGTGGTACAAGGAACCTAAACATAAGTCATGGGAGGAACTCAGTGAATTTAACATAAGTAAGAAAATGGCAATGGAGATAATAATGGAACTTAAGATAAACAAATTTTCAGGACCCGATGCTTTCCACTGCAAGATATTAAAAGAATTAGGTGAGCAAATTACAGATGCATTAGTCATAATTATCCAAAGCTCTCTGGGTTCAGGAATTGTGCCTTTGGATTGGAAAATTCAAAATTGCAAATCCATTATTTAAGAAGGGAGGAATGGAGAAACCATAGAATCATAGAATGGTTACAGCACAGAAGAAGGCCATTCAGCCCATCAAGCCCATGCCGGCTCTCTGCAAGAGCCCTTCAGCTAGTCCCACTCCCCCACCCTTTCCCCGTAGCCCTGCAATTTTTTTCCTCTCAGGTATTCATCCAATTCCCTTTTGAAAGCCATGATTGAGTCTGCCTCCACCACCATTTCAGACAGTGCATTCCAGATCCTAACCACTCGCTACGTAAAAAAGTTTTTCCTCATGTCGCCTTTGGTTCTTTTGCCAATCACCTTGAATCTGTGTCCTCTGGTTCTTGACCCTTCCACTGCCAATGGGAACAGTTTCTCTCTATCTACTTTGTCTAGAGCCCCTCATGATTTTGAACACCTCTATCAAATCTCCTCTCAACCTTCTCTGCTCTAAGGAGAACAACCCCAGCTTCTCCAGTCTATCCACGTAACTGAAGTCCCGCATCCCTGGAATCATTCTTGTAAATCTTTTCTGCACCCTCTCTAAGGCCTTCACATACTTCCTAAAGTGTGGTGCCCAGAATTGGACACAATACTCCAGTTGAGGCCGAACCAATGTTTTATAAAGGTTCATCATTACTTCCTTGCTTTTGTACTCTATGGGGTCGATTTTAGTTCAGGTGCGGGGAATTGGCGGTTTCCCCGAATTTAGTGATTCCAACACGATTGTAAATGGGTCTGAGAGATTGATGCAAATTTAACACAATTGGCCAATTGATTTCCAGCGTGTAGGAAGCCTTGGCAATTGAGTATTTCCAGTCAGAAAGTTGCAGAATATGATGTCATCATTGCTGCTGCTTTTAAGGTCCACAGCAAGCCTTGCTTCCTCTGCAGGCTTCCAACCTTCAACATTAAGATGGCACAGGAGCCTGCAGGAGGAATGGCCAACAGGAGGGCCAGATCTGCACCCAAATTTGATGAGGCTTCACTACAGGCATTATTGGATGGTGCTAGGGCCCACAGGGAGGTCCTCTTCCCTTCTTCAGGGAGGAAGAGGCCTCCCAGCCAGACCAAGGCTGTGTGGCTAGAGGTGGCAGGTCAAGTCAACTCCTTGGGGCTGACACGAAGAATGTGGTTGCAGTGCAGGAAAAGATTCCATGACCTTCTTCGCACTGGAGAAGTAAGTACTGTATGAAGTTTCCATCACCCTCAATCTGTTCCCCATTGCCTTTCCTCACCAGCACTCAGCTTTAGCAATCTCTTCCTGCACATCCCACTAGACACTCACATCCATGCACCCTCAGCCATTCCCTTTCTCTCTATGCTCACAATCACAGAACTATTCCACCATGCAGCCCTCACACTCCCTCTCACTCTGATGCTTTGAACACAACTGACTACACACAGGGGGGGCCCTTGGTCTTGCAACCTCACTCCAGCTTTGTCTCCTTCTAAGTATCTATGCTATGCAACCTCTGCACCCACTCCTTCATTCTCACTCAACCTCCACTTGTCTCCCTCAACCTCCACTTGTCTCCCTCATTGCAGGAAAAGAGAGCTCACAACAGGGGAGAGCAAGCCAGGACAGGAGGAGGGCCGCCCTCATTAGCCCAGCTCACCCCCTGGGAGGAAGGTGTCCTGGAGATTTCCGGGGCTGACCGAGATGTGGATGTTGGGGAAGGACAGGCAGGAGCAGCCCCGCAAGCTGGTGACAGAATAGTTTTCCATCTCTCTCATTGGCATTGCATGAGTCGCTGATAATGATTCTGAAGCTACATCATATGGACTTATGATCATCTGCAAAATGCAATGTGCATGTAACCTTGGCATCACATCTCTAACTTTTTCCTTGACTCCCCCACAGGACCATCGAGAGCCCCCATCCCCACGGTGCAGGAGGAAGAGCCTGAGCAGCCGGACTCCTCAGAGGAATCTGCAACCTCTGAGGGCACAGCGTCATCAGAAATAAACGCACCCAGCACCAGCGCAGACACTCACACCTCGGTGGGACCTTCGGGACATAGAGTAGAGTTGTCACCTGGTGTATCACAGTTCACAAGTGAGCATCAGCAGATTGTGGAGACAGGGACAGCAGTGGAGAGTCCTCGTCGGAGGGCGCAGGACTCTGCCAGCTCGGCTCAGCTGCATGTCGATCCTCTGCCTCTGGGTCCATCCGTAAGATCAGAGGTGATGGAACTCCATGTACAGATGCAGGAGTCTCTGGCAAGTTTTGTCTCTAGGGTCGCTGTGAGTGTGGAGCGAATGGAGGAGTCCATAGCGAACATGAGCAGAGCTCTTGTGGAGTCAGTGGCGCATGAACGCATCAACACGGAAAGGATGGCTACCTACGTGGAAATGATTGCTGCCTCTGTGGTAAGGCTGGCTACGGTAGAGGAGAGGAGGGCTACGGCCATGGAGGAGGTTAGTCACCAGGGTATGGAAAACATGGTGAGTGTTCAGAATAGAATGACATCTCTTGAGGAGCGATGGGCATCTATTGAACAGAGAAACCAGACCTTCATGGAAGTCCTTCTGAGTAGGACTGCCATTGCAGATACGGGTCCCCATGGCCCCCCTGATGTGCAGCAAGCTGCTCTCAAGCCACTTGCAGGCACTGAGGGGGACCTGACCCATGAGAGGGAGGTTGGTGGCAGACCTGAAGGAAGTGGGGGCTCCTCTCCAAGCGCTCACACTTCCATGCCACTGCAGAGCCCTCGGCCAGAGCCCCGCCGGAGTCCACACCCAAGTGAGATAGAGGTCTCAACCCCTGCACAGCTGCAGGAGCAGCAGACAGCTGGCGAGCCCTCACAGGCTCGCCACCCCAGAGGACGCCCGCCAAAGGTGTCGAGACAGGAGCAGCAGGAAAGTGAGCAAGGGGCCTCCACATCTGCTGAAGCCACAGGGGAAGCACCATGTAGGAGCACGCGTAAGAGAAAGGTACTGCACAGATAGTCACAGGGGTACTCACTTGGGTGAAATGTTGTGTTTATTTTTAAAATGCCATCAGTTGGTTATTGTAAATAAAATTTCTGATGGCAACTTCTGCAGTTGTGGCATGTGTCATTTCACGAATGGGGCTGGAGGTCCTCTAATGCCAAGAGGGGAAGGAAAAAAAGGCCTCCCATGCTTCTGGTAGGTGCCTCAGTTGAGAAAGCGCTGAGTGAAGGTGGCGAGAGGGGTCTCGCAGGAGGTCACACTGGAGATGGGTGTCAGGCTCCAAACTTTCACAGCTGTGGTTATGCCTTCTAAAAGTTCCCCCAGACATAGAAACATAGAAGATAGGAGCAGGAGTAGGCCATTCGGCCCTTCGAGCCTGCTCCGCCATTCAATGAGATCATGGCTGATCATCCAAATTCAGTACCTTGTCCCTGCCTTCTCCCCATATCCCTTGATCCCTTTAGCCTCAAGAAATATATCCAACTCTTTCTTGAATATATTTAATGAACTGGCCTCCACCGCCCTCTGTGGCAGAGAATTCCACAGGTTCACCACTCTCTGGGTGAAGAAATTCCTCCTCATTTCAGTCCTAAATGGCTTACCCCTTATCCTTAGACTATGACCCCTGGTTCTGGACTCCCCGGCCATCAGAAACATCCTTTCTGCATGTAGTTTGTCCAGACCTGGCAGAATTTTATAGGTTTCGATGAGATCCCCTCTCAATCTTCTAAACTCCAGTGAGTATAAGCCCAATTGACACAATCTCTCCTCGTACGTCATTCCTGCCATCCTAGGTATCAGCCTGGTGAATCTTCGCTGCACTCCCTCCATGGCAAGAACGTCCTTCCTCAGGTAAAGTGACCAAAACTGTACACAATACTCAAGGTGCGGTCTCAAAAAGGCCCTGTACAACTGCAGCAAGACATCCTTGTTCTTGTACTCGAACCCACTTGCTACGAAGGCCAACATACCATTTGCCTTCTTAACCGCCTGCTGCACCTGCATGCTTACCTTCAGCGACTGGTGCACAAGAACACCCAGGTCTCTTTGCACTTCCCCTTCTCCCAATCTATTGCCATTCAAATAATAATCTGCCTTCCTGTTTTTGCCACCAAAGTGGATAACCTCACATTTATCCACATTATAGTGCATTTGCCATGTTTCTGCCCAATCACCCAACCTGTCCAAATCGTACTGGAGTTTCACGACATCCTCCTCACAGCATACCCTCCCACCCAGCTTTGTGTCATCTGCAAATTTGGAGATATTACATCCAATTCCCTCGTCCAGATCATTAATGTATATTGCGAACAGCTGGGGCCCTAGGACCGATCCTTGCGGTACCCCACTAGTCACTGCCTGCCACTCAGAAAACAACCCATTTATTCCAACTCTTTGCTTTCTGTCCGCCAACCAGTTCTCTATCCAAGTCAATACCTTGCCCCCAATCCCATGTGCCTTAATTTTGCACGCTAACCTCTTATGCGGGACCTTATCGAAAGCCTTCTGAAAGTCCAAATACACCACATCCACTGGTTCTCCCTCATCTATTTTACCAGTTACATCCTCAAAAAATTCCAGTAGATTAGTCAAGCATGATTTACCTTTTGTAAATCCATGTTGACTTTGTCCGATCCTGTCACTGCTTTCCAAGTGCTCTGCTATTACTGAGACAACAAAGTCCTGCCACCTGCAAATTATGACTGATCAAATATCCTCTTTAATGTTGGACCTGCAGCTGATAGTCAGCAAGCCAATAGTGTTCACGCCAGGTTTCACAGGCATCATCCCCACCAGGTGCGTTTTACGTGGGAAAAGGGTTAAACAGGCAAGGGCCTGTTAAAATGGGATTATAAAGGCCAATCAGGGCTGTTTAAGGGCCCTAAAGACCAGTCCCGCCTGTTGCAGGCGGGACTGATTCGGGTCAATCAGACACACCTAGGTTAAAATGGCGTGGAGGCGGGAACCAGGTGGGGGGGTCGCGACCCCTAGGTTTTGCGATTTTAACCCACCGCACGCCTAAAAGCCCGCCTCACGGCCTATGCCTCTATTTATGAAGCTCAGTATCCCAGAAGGCTTTTAAACCACTTTCTCAACCTGCCCTGCCAACTTCAACGATTTGTGCACATATGGCCCCAGGTCTCTCTGTTCACGCACCCCCTTTAAGATTGTACCCTTTAGTTTATATTACCTCTCCTCATTCTTCCTACCAAAATGTATCACTTCACACTTTTCTGCATTACATTTCATCTGCCACGTGTCCGCCCATTTCACCAGCCTGTCTATGTCTTCTTGAAGTCTATCACTATCCTCCTCACTTCTTGAAGTCTATCACTATACCTCCAAGTTTAGTGTCATCTGCAAATTTTGAAATTGTGCCCTTTACTCCCAAGTCCAAGTCATTAATATATTTCAAGAAAAGCAGTGGTCATAAGAAGTAGGAGCAGGAGTAGGTCATACAGCCCCTCGGGCCTGCTCCGCCATTCAATAGGATCATGGCTGATCCGAATCTAGACTCACGTCCACTTCCCTGCCCTCTCCCCGTAACCCCTAATTCCCTTGTCTGCTAGGAAACTGTCTATCTCTGTTTTAAATTTATTTAATGTTGCAGCTTCCACAGCTCTCTGGGGTAGCAAATTCCATAGATTTACTACCCTCTGAGTGAAGAAGTTTCTCCTCATCTCAGTTTTGAAAGGGCAGCCCCTTATTCTAAGATTATGTCCCCTAGTTCTAGTCTCACCCATCAGTGGAAACATCCTCACCACATCCACCCGATCAAGACCCCTCACAATCTTATATGTTTCGATAAGATCGCCTCTCATTCTTCTGAATTCCAATGAGTAGAGGCCCAACCTACTCAACCTTTCCTCATACGTCAACCCCCTCATCTCTGGAATCAACCGAGTGAACCTTCTCTGAACCGCCTCGAGAGCAAGTATATCTTTTCTTAAATATGGAAACCAAAACTGCACGCAGTATTCCAGGTGTGGCCTCACCAATACCCTGTATAACTGCAGCAAGACCTCCCTGTTTTTATACTCCATCCCCCTTGCAATAAAAGCCAAGATTCCATTGGCCTTCCTGATCACCTGCTGCACCTGCATACTAACTTTTTGTGTTTCATGCACCAGGACCCCCAGATCCCTTTGTAATGTAGCACTTTGCAGTTTCTCTCCATTTAGATAATAACTTGCTCTTTGATTTTTTCTGCCAAAGTGCATAACCTCACACTTTCCAATATTATATTCCATCTGCCAAATCTCTGCCCCTCACTTAGCCTGTCTATGTCCTTTTGCAGGTTTTTTATGTCCTCCTCACTCACTGCTTTCCCTCCCATCTTTGTATCGTCGGCAAACTTGGATACGTTGCACTGGGTCCCTTCCTCCAAATCATTAATATAGATTGTAAAGAGTTGGGGTCCCAGCACTGACCCCTGCGGAACACCACTAGTTACTGATTGCCATCCTGAGAATGAACCATTTATCCCAACTCTTTGTTTCTGTTAGATAGCCAATCTTCCACCCATGCCAGTATATGACCCTCAATCCCGTGACTTTTTATCTTGATCAGTAATCTTTTGTGTGGAACCTTGTCAAATGCCTTTTGGAAGTCCAGATACACTACATCCACTGGTTCCCCTTTATCCACCCTGTATGTTACGTCCTCAAAGAATTCGAGCAACTTTGACAAACATGACTTCCCCTTCATAAAACCATGCTGACTCTGTCCTATTAAATTATGTTTATCCAAATGCTCTGTTACTGTTTCCTTAATAATGGACTCCAACATTTTGCCAACCACAGATGTTAGGCTAACTGGTCTATAGTTTCCAGCTTTTTGTCTACTTCCCTTCTTAAATAAGAGTGTTACATTAGCAGTTTTCCAATCTGCCGGGACCTTTCCTGAGTCCTGGGAGATTTGGAAAATAATCACCAATGCATCCATAGTACTGATCCCTGGGGAACACCACTGTATACCTTCCTCCAGTCTGAAAAACAACCATTCACCACTACTCTCTGTTTCCTGTCACTTAGCCAATTTTGTATCCATGCTGCCACTGTCCCTTTTATTCCAGGGGCTTCAACTTTGCTGGTAAGCCTATTATGTGGCACTTTATTAAATGCCTTTTGGAAGTCCATATACACCACGTCAACTGCATTGCCCTCATCAACCCTCTCTGTTACTGCATCAAAAAACTCGATCAAGTTAGTTAAACATGATTTGCCTTTAACAAATCTGTGCTGGCTTTACTTAATTAATCCACACTTGTCCAAGTGACTGTTAACTTTGTCCCTGATTATCGTTTCCAAAAGCTTCCCCACTACCAAGGTTAAACTGACTGGCCTGTAGTTGCTGGGTTTATCTTTACACCTGTTTTTGGACAAGGGTATAACATTTGCAATTCTTCAGTCCTCTGGCACCACCCCTGTATCTAAGGAGGATTGGAAGATTATGGCGAGTAACTCCACGATTTCCTCCTTATCTCCCTCAGCATCCTAGGATACATCCCATCCGGTCCTGGTGACTTATCAACTTTAAGTTCAGACAGCCTTTCTAGTACCTCCTCTTTATCAATTTTTATCCCATCCACTATCTCAACTACCTCCTCTTTCGCTATGACTTTGGCAGCATCTTCTTCCTTGGTGAAGGCCGATGCAAAGTATTCATTTAGTACCTCAGCCATGCCCTCTGCCTCCATGCGTAGGTCTCCTTTTTGGTACCTAATCAGCCCCACCACTTCTCTTCCTACCCGTTTATTATTTATGTGTCTATAGAGGACTTTTGAATTCCCTTTATGTAGCTGCCAATCTATTCTCATACTCTCTCTTTGCCCCTCTTATTTTATTTTTCATTTCCCCTCTGAACTTTCTATATTCAGCCTGATTCTCACTTGTATTCTCAACCTGACGCCTGTCATACACACCATTTTTCTGCTTCATCTTACTCTCTATCTCTTTCATCATCCAGGGAGCTCTGGTTTTAGTTGCCCTACCTTTCCCCCTCGTGGGAATGTACCTTGACTCTACCCGAACTATCTCCTCTTTAAAGGCAGCAGTTCCATTACAGTTTTGCCTTCCAATCTTTGATTCCAATTAACCCGGGCCAGATCCGTTCTCAACCCACTGAAATTTGCCTTCCTCCAATGAAGTATTTTTACTCTAGATTGCTCCTTGTCCTTTTCCATAGCTAACCTAAACCTTATGATACTATGATCATTGTTCCCTAAATGTTCCCCTATTGATACTTGCTCCACTTGACCCACCTCATTCCCCAGAACCAGATCCAACAAGGCCTCCTTCCTCGTTAGGCCAGAAACGTACTGATCAAGAAAATTGCCCTGAACACACTTCAGAAATTCTTCCCCATCTCTGCCCTTTACACTATTATTATCCCAGTCTATATTAGGATAATTAAAGTCCACCATTATTACTACTCTATAGTTCTTGCACCTCTCTGTAATTTCCCTGCAAATTTGCTCCTCTATATCTTCCCACTAGTTGGTGGCCTATAGAATACACCTAGTAGTGTATCGGCACCTCTATTATTTCTTAACTCCAACCAAATAGATTCTGTCCTTGACCCCTCCAGGACAACCTCTGTCTCCAGTTAAATATGGACCCATCAATTTAACTTCAAGTGGGGAAGTTACTGGAATCTATTATCAGAGACCAAGAGTGACTGAGCACTTGGACAAGTATCAGCTAATCAAGGAGAGTTAGCACAGATGCGTGAAAGATAGGTCATGTCTGACTAATCTAGTTGAATTTTTTGAGTAGCTCATCAGCATGGTATGTATGGATGTTGTCCATATGGACTTTGAGAAGGCATTTGATAAGGTTCTACGCAAGAGATTATTAGCAGAAATGAGAGTGCATGGAACTGGAGGTAACCTTGTGTCATGGGTCAGTAATTGGTTGGGAGGTGGGAGACGGAGAGTATAGATAAAGGGTTTGTTTTCTAATTGGCGGGATGTGACAAGTGGTGTTCCCTCAGGATCTGTTCTGGAGCCTCATCTTTAAAACATATATATCAATGACTTGGGTGAAGGAATAAAGAGTTGTATATCCAAGTTTGCAAATGACAGTAAGTTAGAAAGCACAGTAGGTTGAGTGGATAAGATCAAGAAATTGCAAAGGGACATAGACAGACTTGAGTGGGCAAAACTGTGGCAGATGGAGTTCAAAACGGGGAAGCGTGAGCTTATCCACTTTGCATCCGTGAAAGCAAATCAGAATATTTTCTTAATGGTGAGAAACTAGAAACTGCGGAGGAGCAAAGATATTTAGGTATCCATTTACATGAATCACTAAAACCTAATGCACAGGTATAAAAAGTAATCAAAAAGGCTAATGGAATGTTGCCTTTTATCACAAGGGGGTTGGAATTCAAAAGTGAGGAAGCGATGCTTCAGTTGTACAGCCCTGGTCAGACACCATCTGGAGTATTTGTTCAGTTTTGAGCACTGAACCTCAGGAAAGATATATCGGCCTTGGAAAGGGTACAGCACAGATTCACAAGAATTATATTAGGGCTTAAAGGGTTAAATTATGAGGACAGGTTGAATAAACTTGGCTTGTATTCTCCTGAGTTTAGAAGGTTGAGGGGTGAAGTAATTGAGGCGTTTAAAATGATAAAGGGATTCAATAGCATAGCTACAGAGAAACCATTTCCTCTGGTGGGTGAATCCAGAACAAGATGGCATAATCTTAAAACTAGAGCTAGGCCATTTAGAAGTGAAATCAAGAAGTACTTTTTCACACAAAGCGTAGGGGATATCTGGAACTCATAGCAAAAGGCTATGGATTCTGGGTCAATTGAAACTTTCAAGACCGAGACGATGTAAAAGAAAAACATATGGAAACTGAATAATAAAGAATAGTCAACACGGATTTCAAAAAAGGTCATGCTTAGCCAACCTTATTGAATTATTTGAAGAAGTAACAGAAAGAATAGACAAGGGAAATGTAGTGGATGTGATACACATGGACCTTTAAAAGGCCTTTGATAAGGTACCACATAGTAGACACATGACTAAGGTCAGAACATGTGGAGTCAGGGGACAAGTAGCAGAATGGATAGCAAGCTGGCTACAAAACAGGAAGCAGAGATCAGGGGTTAAAGGTAATTACTCAGACTGGCGGAAGATAGGAAGTGGTGTTCCACAGGGATCCTAGTTGGGTCCACTGTTGTTCACTATTTACATAAATTATTTGGACTCGGAAATTGGAAGTACTATATCAAAATTTGCAGATGACACCAAATTGGGGGTATAGTTAATACTGAAGAGGACTGTGACAAAATATAAGAAGACATTAACAAACTTGCAGAATGGGTACGTAAATGGCAAATAAATTTCAATATAGATAAGCGCAAGGTGGTGCATTTTGGTAGGTGGAATAAGGAGGCCACCTATCCCTTGGAAAATAAAACTCTAAATGGGGTAGAGGCACAAAGAGATCTATGGGTACAGATACACAAATCATTAAAAGTAGCAATGCAGGTTAATAAATCCATAAAAATGTGTTTATTTAAATATATTTGCAGCAAATCTGGTAACCTTTATGAATCTAGCAGATAAAATGGATGCAAGCATTTCAGCTCCCTAAAAAACAGAACAACGAATTACAGGCTGAAAGAAATTGGTGCAGGATCTGTTCTTCTAATTCACGCTTCCTCTGTGTTAGTTTGTCACCTGTTTTCCTGTAACGGAACTGCTAAATCAGCCCTGTGGAGCATGCAGAAAAACCTAAAATATATCCAAAAGAAAATAATAGCGCCCAGTTGGGGAACTCACTGGAATACCCAGACAATGAGATCCTGACACATCTTTCTGCCAGTCTGCAATGGCTGGTCTGCTGTTGGCTCCTGCTCAGATGTGTGTAGTGGAGTGCAAGGCAATGCAGGGCTTCAGTTACCTCAATGGAAAGAAAGAAAGACTTGCATTTATATAGCGCCTTTCACGACCACCGGATGTCCCAAAGTGCTTTACAGCCAATGAAGTACTTTTTGAAGTGTAGTCATTGTTGTAAGGTAGGAAACACGGCAGGGATTACTCTTTGATCCATAGGTATTTATGGATTCCTTGGAGATGTTAAACTGAGCCTTGCCTATTTCCTCATTCATCCATTTCCTTGAAGTTTCTAGGATCCATCCTATTTGGCTCAAGTGACCTATGGGCATTTGGTGCTTTCAGTTTTTGTTTTACACATATAATTGACCTCTAATTTTGTTATTGATCCCAGAATTAGTTTGACTGAATCTGGAATGATCCACAGGTTTGATAGTGAACATTGATGTGCAGAATTTATTTAACATAACTGTCATTTCCTGATTTCCCATGAGATTTTTATTTGATCTTTATATGTATGTATGCACACACATACAGCTGAACTACACGTAGCTTCTTGGAGTGGCAAGTCCTGTTGAGTTCACAATCTCAGCCATGTCACAGTGGGGAGCTACTTAGCCTCTATTCGGCTCCGTGTGACACAAGGCAGGGAAAATCTGTGCTAGGAGAATAGCACTGCTAGAGGTTTAGGGCAGGTTGCCAGCCCCATTCTCAACTGCAGGAGCTGCAAAGACCAACAAGACATGTATAGGTGACAGGGGTGCACGAGAGATAGAAGAAGAAAAATCTAAAAGGGAAGCTTCTCATACTGTCAAGAAAAAAACAAGTAAAGAGACATGGATTAAAATCAATGCACATTTGATAGCATGGGACTTTTGATACTTTCATATTTCTGATTTTAGTGGATGTGTACATGAGAATATAAGGCATGTTTAGTGTAACTGCATCTTATATATACTCATAGAAAATCTGTATGCCACATTGCTATTAGTTACTGGTACGGCATCATGGAAAGTATGGTAATAAAAAGTATGTTTCATTTTAATTGCCCTTTATAATGAAGCTGCTCGTTCTATTATATTGCTCTTTATATGTATGAGACCAGTCAGAACTGCCATCTTATCCCTGAGGATGGTACTAGCTGATGTCAGCTCTTCTGATGCTGTTGACTTTGATTGCTGCCCACTAGTATGAGATGTTAACTGGATAATTTCAGTGCAATTTGATGGCTAATAAAGAGAAACCATAGAAGTGTCCTGAATATGCACTATTCTTTCTTTATGTTCTTTTCTATTCTCTCACTAAGCATTGGATTTAGGGTCTGTGAAACTATGCATTTGTAGGATCCACTCCAAGTAGGTACTGGATAAGAATTGTAGGCATATTCTTTAAACAGATTGTGTTGACAGTTAGTTAGCTAAAAGCACACATTACAATCAATGTTCATGCCACAAAAATATATATATTGTATTTTTAATTGACAAATCTATTTAGATTCATTAATTTTTCTGATTCAAATTTAATATTTTTATCTTTACATTTTTCAGCTCACTTAAATGTACTTTTATGGCACGATCTCCACATTCTATTTTGGAAAATAGAGATCATGCTTCAGTTCCATTGTAGTGGTGTCAAGCACTGTTAGCCCACTGTACTGCTATGGACTGAAACATTCCTACAAGTCCTTCACATCAGACTTTTACTTAGAATCACAGCGGCTGAGAGAGGTAAGTATTTAGTTGACAGATTCACTCATTTTTTTTGATTGTCAGAGTTACTGCTTTGTTGTGGTATAGAGATCACTTTGGGACCAAACAATTTGTGTCTCTGGCTAGTGAAAAGACAATGTTCAACAGTCAAAACAGTTCAATTTTGATGCTCAATATCTTTGTTCCTGGCAGGCTTCTCACATGTCCCTTGGTTTGAATTAATATATGATCAAGGTAATATTTTGGGATTCATACATCAAACAAAATTTTGTGTGATATTTCTACCTGTGTTTGGGTTAGCTATAATTGTTAAGTTTATTTATAATCTTATTTTGAGGAATTTATAATCTTATTTTGAGGAATTCATTACCACATAGCTGACGAACAATAAGAAAATTCACTGGTGCAATGTAAATATGTGAATTGCTATAGGACTCTAGAAAAGGATCTCCTAAGTCCATTCTGGCAATTTTGGATGGCTGCTTAGTTCCCATGGACATTACATAAAACATTAAAATGATATTGAGTCATGGGGGTGATTTTGCCAATGGGGGCGCGTTGGAGGCGGGACTGCTGCTTGTCGGGTTTTAGTCCCGCCTCCATCGACTTGTGGCTTACCCATGCTATTTTCCCGTGATTGACCTTGTTAAGCCTGCCCAGCGGGCTTAGCAGGCCAATTAAAGGGGAGCTGGTTACAGAGAATGTCAGCGTATGACGTTTCATCTGTCAAATATTTTTGACAGATGAATTGCCATCGTTTGACAGCTCTGTGAAGTTGTCAAACACGGACATTCTCTGTTCTTTGATGAGTTCTTGTATTCAAGACTCATCAAACCTCTTTTGTGAGCAGAAATTAGATGGCTGTTGCATCACAGAATGCAGCAGCCATCTGTCATCTCTGCCGGTGAGATGCGAGACTCTCCGCATCCCCAACTGTTGAAGCCTGCAGGAAGAAACAAAGGTAAGTAAACATTTTCTATCACTTTCCACTCACCTCACATACTTACCTCTCCACACTTGCACTCATCACTTACTTCAACAGTGCACTTTTGCTCCCCTTCGACCCCAGCAGTCCTCACCATTTTTAAGCCATGTTTCAGTTATTGCCACATCATCAAATTGCCATGCGGCTAATTGTGCTTGTAGCTCACCAACATTATTTACCACCAACTTTGTGTGTTTACGTACATGCATTCTAAACCCATTTTTGAATTTTTCGTAGTCTTTCTTAGTCTGCTCCTATCTAATATGGTACTACTTCCGCCTGTAGTACTATCTTCTCTAGTACTATCCAACACAATCACTCTTTTATGCACCTTATTCCTCTTTTCTACTAAACTCAAAATGATACCAGAATCAAAGCCAAAGTAGTGCTTCATGTTGCCACCTAATCCATAATTTGAATACAAGTTAAAATACTAACCATAAAATTATAATTCATTTTTAGTACAAGTCCAAAGTATTTCCATTGTATTTGGTTTGGAGACAGCAGACATTAATAATAGTATTGTCAGTAATAGTATTGTCAGTCCTGTAATATCCAAGTGTCATTTTATGCTGCTTTTTGCTTGTGCAACGTATTAGTCAAGAAATCGACTGTGCTCACAAGTGAGAGGCTCTGATTATAATCTGCCTAATGATTGTTCCATTATTGATAAATACCCAAAACACAAATGCTTGGAAGTTGCTGGCTTCACACAGCAGTGTATTCGCAAGACCCTTTCCTATACTAAAAGTAGGTTTATTCACATAAGGAAGAAGTTGAAAGATTATAACATAAATCTGACCACATCAATACAGTAAACATGTCAGAAGTAATAATATTGTATTTAAAAATATGATGTACAGCTTGTACTACTTTCAAATTTTTTACAGACTTCCATCTTCTTACCTCCCTTAGTCACCTGAAAATGCTATATTCAGAATGCATTTCGTAAGTTTTTTCTATTAAGCGAGTTTGTTGCATAATGTAAAATTTGATAGTGTATGAATTTGTCAGTCTTGGGTGGCCAGGAGTAACAGTCTGATTTATATTCTAACCTTGCAGTCAAATATCAATGGATATTCTTCATATTTCATCTCACAAAGGAGCCAAGTCATTGCCTGTTGTGGCATATTTAGCTGCCTCTATAGGTATAGAAACAGTGATTAACTTTTGAAGTGGAATTCTATCATACATATGATTCTGTCACCAAACTACAAAGCAACCGTCACTGATGTATTACTGTAATAAAGGATGAACTGATATCTAAATTATATAAAACTCTTGCATCTAGAGCTCACCTGTCAGACATTGCACTTCTTTACAGACACAAAACAATCTGTAAAAAAAAAAGTACAAGAAAGAGAGAAAGAAAAAGCCAGTCATTTTCTGCTGGCTTTTCTACCCTTGGTAAACTGGCCTTTCCCCGAAGGGTGGAGCCTAAGATTTATAAATAGCTGCCAATCTACAGAAACATCCTTCAGTAAATAGTCTCTAATTTACCTCAGGATATGCCAATTTAGACAACCTCCTCACAAAGAGTACGCAGCGGTGGCGTTAAAGGGGCAGGCCACCTTAGCAGTTAAATATGCTCCAGAACCCAGCCTACCCAGGAGCAATGCTCTGGAAGTTCACTAAAAATAAACCTGATCCTAGTTGAGCCAAAGTTTAGTATCAATTGGTATGTCAGATATTGGAATCACAAACCTGAAAAATATCAGCAATGAAGAGTGAATGAAAGATTTGCCAGATTGAATATTACTAAACATTTTCTTTCCCCCTCTCCAGCCTAGTGTTCCATCCTCATCAAAGGCAAGCATTGTGACAAATGTACTTCTTTCGTTCACAAAATTGAAATCTTCCTTTACACAGATATTTTAAAAAACTGTAGTGCACGCTAAGTCTAGGGCAGGATTTTCATTGAGCTGTGAAGGCAGGATTGGAGGCATGTGGGGGTTAAAAATCTCGAAATCGGAGGGCACAAACCCATCCCGCCCCCAACCCGCCTCCATGCCAATTTCAAAGGAGGCGGATATTCGACCTGTGCTGGGACCCGCCTCCCCGAGGCGGGAAGGGGATTAGTGCCAATTAACTGCCTGTTATCAGGTAGTTAACAGGCAGTTTTTAGCCTAATCCCTATTTTTATTGCTGAAGTGTGGGATTCCCGACGGCTCCAAACCATGCCAAGTTAGCGAGGTGGACCGTCGTTGGGCTGAAGGGCTTGGAGGGTTCGAGATGTCCGGTGTTCAGGTGAGTGATGGGTGCATGAGTGCAAAGGTAAGTGTGTTTGGTGTGTGTAAAGTATTTAAAGAAGTTTTACTTACCTTTACTTACCTTTAGAGCCTTCCTTCCTTCAGGTCTCGGGAGTTCCTCATCTCACCGGCACAGAAAGCAGAATGGCCGTGAGCTGTCAAAAGTTGCAGCATTCAGCTTTCTGTTCTGGAGAGATCTCTAAAAAAGCCTGAGAGGAAGGAATTAACTTGGAGTACAGATTGTCAGTGTTTGACAGCTTCAAAGAGCTGTCAAACGCTGATATTTCATCTGTCAAAAGCTCTTGACAGATGAAATGTCAATCTATGACATCACTTGTTGCCGGGTGGCCTTTAATTGGCCTGCTGAGCCCACTGGGCAGGCTCAACAAGGTCAATCAAGTGAAAATCGCGTGGGTTGGCCACAACTCGATGGAGGCGGGACTACAACCCCGAAAGTTGTAGTCCCGCCTCCTACATGCCTCCAGTATCAAAATCCAGCCCTAAATTCTAATCTGTGTGGCCCAACTAGGATCAAATTTATTTTCCAAATGTTACTTGCTTGTAGCTCAGGTTGCTGGTATGATTCATGAGTGCAAGGGTCAGAAAATAGACCTTATACATGCAAAGAGATTTTCAAACTGGTTTCAATGCATTGGGGTGTAAAATTAAACATCGGTCTGTGGAATGATATTCAAATTTGGCCAGATAATTTGAATTTTTTTTCCCAAATAAAGATCATGACTGACACACATGGAGTGGGAAGTCTGAAGTAATGGAGAGGGGACAGTGCAGAACATGTCATCTGTCGGGCAATTGATTTGTATGGCATCCTGCAACAAATCCCCATCAACTTCTACAATAGCTGCATGCAACACAATTTGTTGCCTGAGTATGGTAATCTTGCCTAAAAATTCCATGAGGCAGTGAAACCTGAGCAACAAGTCACCTGTTATTTTCATGCTGAAATCTTAGTTCTTATGAGAAGGGGATATCAGTAGAGAAGTCAACTCAAACATCAAATTGTTTCTTTTTCTGAAAATGAGTAATTCCAGAGAAAAAATGATCAGAGTCACTCTTGTGAACAGCTTATAGTTTATAGAAGGCTTTGGGCTAGAAATTCAGTAGGCTTTGCGCCCAGTTTTTGCCCAAAGAGGGCTTTTGCGCCACTTGCTGAGATTGCGCCGATATTCAGCGCTGTGGTAATGGCGGCGTTAGCCAGTAGCGCTGCGCCGCCACCGATGACGTCATCGGTGTGCGCAGTGCCCCGCTACCGCCCCGCTACCGCCCCGCTACCGCCCCGCTACCGGCCCGACCGCCATATTTAGTTGCAGCCGCCTCTTCTGCAGCGGCCACAAACAGCGATCTGAAAACGGGGCCGTCCTGCAGCCTTAGTGGGGTGAGTTAAGGCGGAGGTGCGGCCGGCCGCTTTTTCGGCGGCCGCCTGCCCGCACCTCCTTCCCCGGCCTCCTCCACCCCCCCCCCGCGGCATTGCCGGCTGTTTTCCGGGAGCCCGGCACTTCTCCGTGGTGCTGGGCTCATTTGCCGGCACTAGCGAGCGGCGATCTCGCTGTTGCAGGCACCTCCCCCTTAAGAGAGGGAGGAAGGCCTGCAGTACCGCAGCCTGCCGCTCCGCAGCGGGTGGCGCTGCGGCACCTAGCGCGCCGAAATTCAGTTTCAGCGCCCCAAGCGGGGGCGGCCACACCCTTGAATAGCGGCCGGCCTCGACTTGGGGCGCTGAAACTGAATTTCCGGCGGGCGCAAGTGGCTCCGCGCGCAGCGGTAACTTCTGGGCGCAAGCGAGCTGGCGGGCCCAAACTGAATTTCTAGGCCTTTGTGTCTTAATGCGAGGCGCATTCGTAATAAGGTGGATGAATTAACTGTGCAAATAGAGGTAAACGAATATGATTTGATTGGGATTACGGAAACATGGCTCCAGAGTGGCCAAGGCTGGGAACTCAACATCCAGGGGTATTCAATATTCAGGAAAGATAGGCAAAAAGGAAAGAGAGATGGGGTAGCATTGCTGGTTAAAGAAGGGATTAACACAATTGTAAGGAAGGATATTGGCCCTGAAATTAGGATCGGGTGCTTGCCGCGCGTGCAAGCCCCCGATCTGCACTCACCCTGCACGCCGACATCTGAAGCCCGGGCCTGCTTGCATTTCCTGTCACAGGCCCGGTTCAGCTGTCGGCGCGATGTGCTTACCTGATCCAGCGGTGTAGTGAGTGCGATGTGCCGGCTGGGATCAGGTGAGCACTGTGCAGCCAATCAGGGGAGGGGAAACTCATTCATGAGTTTGACAGTAAGAGCTGTCAAACTCATGAAAAGTATGGGCTGCCAAAACACTACTTTAACTTTAAATAAAATTTTAAAAAACATCCCACTGATTATAATAACTATAAATAAGTTTTAAAAAATGTTTTAAACAATTAATCAATTTTTTGAAAAAAAAAAAATAGGGTCTAAAACTAAACTTACCATCCTGTAAATTCTTTAAAAATAACAAACCTGTGGGGAAAAAAATTCTACATTGTACTAAAAGCCCATTACCTGAAAAACTAAATACTTACGTCTTGTTTTTCCACGCGTAAAGACCGGAGGCCTTTACACGCGTGCAACTGTGAAAAAAAAAAGGAATTTTACTGCGCACGCGCTGCCTGTGCAGTCGCGCGCATTCTGCCGCTTAACCTCTTGGGTCAGAGGACAGGAAATGCCGGTTTTCAGCGCATGCGCTGTGCATGCTGAAAACCGGCAATTCCTCCGGGCACACACGTGAGTACCCCATCCGTACTCACGCATTGTGCCCGGAATTACTGGGCCATTAGCTCTGATGATGTGGAATCTGTATGGGTAGAACTGAGAAATACCAAGGGGCAGAAAACGTTAGTGGGAGTGGTATATAGACCTCCAAACAGTAATGCGGAGGTTGGGGATGACATTAGAAGGGAAATTAGAGAAGCGTGCAATAAGGGCACAGCAGTCATCATGGGTGACTTTAATCTACATATAGATTGGGCTAACCAAATTAGTAACAATACTGTGGAGAAGGAATTCCTGGAGTGTTTACGGGATGGTTTCCTGAACCAATATGTCGAGGAACCAACCAGAGATCAGGCCATCTTAGACTGGGTATTATGTAACGAGAAAGGATTAATTAGCAATCTTGTTGTACGAGGCCCCTTTGGTCGGAGCGATCACAATAGGATTGAATTCTTCATTAAGATGGAGAATGAAGTAGTTGACTCAGAGACTAGGGTCGTGAATTTAAATAAAGGAAACTACGATGGTCTGAGGTGCGAGCTGGGTAGGATTGATTGGGGAATGTCACTCAAAGGGTTGACGGTCGATAGGCAATGGCAAACATTCAAAGACCGCATGGATGAACTACAGAAGTTGTTCATCCCAGTTTGGCATAAACATAAAACAAAAAAGGTAACTCAACCGTGGCTAACAAGGGAAATTAGGGATAGCATAAGATCCAAGGAGAGGACATATAAATTGGCCAGAAAAAGTAGTAAACCTGAGAATTGGGTGCAGTTTAGGATTCAACAAAGGAGGACAAAGGGATTAATTAAGAAGGGGATAATAGAATATGAGAGTAAGCTTTCAGGGAACATAAAAACTGACTGTAAAAGCTTTTATAGATATGTGAAGAGAAAAAGATTGGTAAAGTCAAGCATAGGTCCCTTGCAGTCAGAAACAGGGGGATTTATAATGGGGAACAAAGAAATGACAGACCAATTAAATACATATTTTGGTTCTGTCTTCAAAAAGGAGGACACAAATAACCTCCCAGAGATGTCGGGGAACATAGGGTCTGATGAAAGGGAGGAACTGAAAGAAATCAGTATTTGTAGGGAAATGGTGTTAGGGAAATTGATGGAATTGAAGGCAGATAAATCCCCAGGGCCTGATAATCTACATCCTAGGGTACTTAAGGAAGTGGCCCTAGAAATAGTAGATGCATTGCTGATCATCTTCCAACATTCGATGGAATCTGGAACAGTACCCATGGATTGGAGGGTAGCTAATGTTACCCCACTATTCAAAAAAGGTGGTAGAGAGAAAACGGGGAATTACAGATGGGTAAGCCTGACATTGGCAGTGGGGAAAATGCTAGAGTCCATTATAAAAGATGTAATAGCAGAGCATTTGGAAAACAGTGACAGGATCAGACAAAGTCAACATGGATTTACTAATCTACTGGAATTTTTTGAGGATGTAACTGGTAAAATAGATAAGGGAGAACCAGTGGATGTGGTGTATTTGGACTTTCAGAAGGCTTTCGATAAGGTCCCGCATAAGAGATTAGCGTGTAAAGTTAGGGCACATGGGATTGGGGGCAAGGTATTGACTTGGATAGAGAACTGGTTGGTAGACAGAAAGCAAAGAATTGGAATAAACGGGTCTTTTTCCGAGTGGCAGGCAGTGACTAGTGGGGTACCGCAGGGATTGGTCCTTGGACCCCAACTATTCACAATATATATTAATGATCTAGACAAGGGAACTAGATGTAATACCTCCAAATTTGCAGATGACACAAAGCTGGGTGGGCGTGTGTGCTGTGAGGAAGATGCCGAGAAACTCCAGGATGATTTGGACAGGTTGGGTGATTGGGCAGAAGCATGGCAGCTGCAATATAACATGGATAAATGTGAGGTTATCCACTTTGGTGGCAAAAACAGGAAGGCAGATTATTATCTGAATGGCAATAGATTGGGATAAGGGGAAGTGCAACGAGACCTGGGAGTCCTTGTGCACCAGTCGTTGAAGGTAAGCATGCAGGTGCAGCAGGCGGTTAAGAAGGCAAATGGTATGTTGGCCTTCGTAGTGAGAGCGTTTGAGTACAGGAACAAGGATGTCTTGCTGCAGTTGTACAGGGCCTTTTTGAGACCACATCTTGAGTATTGTGTGCAGTTTTGGTCACCTTATCTGAGGAAGGATGTTCTTGCCATGGAAGGAGTTCAGCGAAGATTCACCAGGCTGATACCTGGGATGGCAGGAATGACGTATGAGGAGAGATTGGGTCGATTGGGCTTGTACTCACTGGAGTTTAGAAGAATGAGAGGGGATCTCATTGAAACTTATAAAATTCTGACAGGACTGGACAGACTTGATGCAGGAAGGATGTTCCCGATGGTCGGGTTGTCCAGAATCAGGGGTCACAGTCTAAGGATAAGGGGTAGGCCATTTAGGACAGAAATGAGGAGGAACTTCTTCACCCAGAGAGTGGTGAACCTGTGGAATTCTCTACTACAGAAGGCAGTAGAGGCCAATTCATTAAATATATTCAAGAAGGAGTTGGATATATTTCTTAAGGCTAAAGGGATCAAGGGGTATGGGAAGAAAGCAGGGACTGGGTACTGAATTTGGATGATCAGCCATGATTGCATTGAATGGCGGAGCAGGCTCGAGGGGCCGAATGGCCTACTCCTGCTCCTATCTTCTATGTTTCTATGTTTCTATGTGCACGAGTACAGGCCAGAAAACTACGAGTTCATCAACTTACCCACTCTCCATCTGCTCTGTGCTTCGTGCTACTTTCCTGACCTGGTTCTCTACTGGCAGAACCCTCTTACACCAAATATGTGACCGCTTCAGTATACATTTAAATCCAGTGCAAAATAAATCATTAATGGGTGAGCCTGTAATGTTCCCGGTTCCTCACACCGCGCATATGGTGTACTAATCTTAGTTAAATGTTTAGCCAGATTAGATATGTGAATAATCTAGATTTAGGAATTGAGGGAACAAGATTGAACTTTGCTATTGACACCAAATTGGGGACACGGCAAATTTGACGTGGCTTGTGAAAAACTCAGAGGGTATTGATAGGCTAGTAGGTTGGGTAGAGAGGTGGTAAATTCAAATTGATGTAGAAAAATGTCAAGTAATACATTTTGGAAGGAAGAATAGGAATAGGACAAATACCTTAAATAGTAAGATTTTAAATGGAGTAGAGGAACAGTGAGTTGTTGATTTGCAGATACATAAGCCATTAAAGGTGGTGGCATAAATAGATAAGGTGATACAAAAGTAAAGCAAAGTTTAGCTTTGTACCTTGAATACAAAAGCAAGGACCTAATGTTGACCTTGCACTAGACCTTACCTAGGCTACAGTTGGAGTACAGGAAACTCTTTTTTATCTGGCACCGACGGGACCGGCGTGGTGCCGGTTGATCAAAAAGTCCGGATTACAGAGAGGCATACTTACCAAGGTACGAGAGCCCCGTACACGGCCACAGGTGCAGGTGCCCCGGTTACACGGCACTGTGCAGGAGTCCCGGTTACACGGCCACAGATCCAGGAGTCCCTGTTGCATGGCCACAGGTGCAGGAACCCCGGTTACACGGCCACAGATCCAGGAGTCCCTGTTGCATGGCCACAGGTGCAGGAACCCCGGTTACACGGCCATAGATCCAGGAACCCCGGTTACACAGCCACAGATCCAGGAACCCCGGTTACACGGCCACTAATATATAGTAAAACTTACCTGAGCCTACTCCTGAATTTTGCCGGTTAAGAGAGATTTCCGGATATTTAGGTGCCGGGTAAAAGAGAGTTTCCTGTATTTTGGGGGAACCCAATGCCACTCTATTGGTTTAAACAAAATAGGACAGCATTCATCCCGTTATCTATCTCCTGGCAGGATTGCTTTTTCAGTGGAGCTTGCCCTTCATTGCCAAAGAAGACAGCTCCATGTGAGACCCTCCATTATGAAGGAATTTTTCAACTTAACCCCCTCCCTTGATGATAATGCAGTCATTCAAATTGTTGTTGGAGATTTTTTAAATTTCTGTCAGCTGTGTTCCTCAGGCAAACTCTCCCTCAGGCAATCCATTGTGTGCTGAGAAATCACAGAGAATGTATAATGTATTCAAATCCTGAATATCTTGAGTAAGCTGCTTTACAAGTGCAGCCAACTAAAGTGTCGCACCATTTACACCCAATTTGCGTGCTCAGGAATTTCTATGCTTTGAAAATCTTAAGCTAACTGGTTACTATATATTTAAGAAAACCAAGTGCCTGCAGTGTCTCCCCTGTCTGTAAAGCAACAGAGGATTGTCCTGGGTAAGCAACAAGATGGTTCTGATTTGTAAAGAGTGACTCACAATGGCCCAGAAATTCGGGTCCCAACGCGTGAGTATGGACGGAATACTCACGCGTGGACCCGATGGAAGTGCCGGAATCTTGCATGCACTATGCATGCGCGGGAAACCGGCATTTCCGATCCTCTGAACCAAGGAGTCTGCGCGTGCGCGTTGAACTTCCTTTTTTTTCCCCAGGTTTGCCCGTGCGTGAAGGCCTTCACTTTTTACACTTGAATAAAGCAGACGTAAAGACTTAATTTTAAAAGGTAAGTGGTCTAATAATTAGAATTAGAATTTTTTTTCCACAGGTTTATTGTTTTTAAAAACTTTACAGTAAGGTAAGTGTATTTTTAGCCCCGATTTTTTATAAAATTATTTTCTTCAAAAATTTAATTTATTGTTTAAAACAGTTATTTAAAGTTATTTATAGTTCATTTAAATAGTGTGATTCAAAAAAAATTTATTTCAAGTTTAAGTACTGTTTTGGGCGCCCGGAGTTTTCATGAGTTTGACAGTTCTTATATAAAAATAACCAGGCATCAGATTGGGGTCTGACGGCACATGTGCACCACACTTCAGTCCTCTTCTACCATGCGAGACGACACCTAAGGGTTCCACCATCATCAATGAGACACAATGAAAACTCAGACTGTAAAGTAAATGCAGACATTTCACAAGCAGAGCAAGTTTATCTCAGTCAGTTCACTAGAGTTCAATCTAAACAGATCTAGCCCAAAACTCTGATCATGATGTTCCTTTGAAATGTTAATCCCCCTTTACTAAGATTAAAACTTTACGCATATAGTTATTGTGCTTGTAGTTTTGTAGAAATTTAATATGTAACATTTTATAATACAGTAATGCTATATAAGTACATCATTCTTTCCATCTTTATTTTTCTACCTCCTATCAGACGTCACTTACCTAGGGGTCGATTGTGACTTTTGAATGATCAACTGGTGGAGCATGTTGGCCAGTCACCCATATCCACAGCGAAGAGACGGCTGTGATTTTGAGGCACCAGCCTCATTTAAATTGAGCTGGTGAGCTGTGAGGCACCAAACGGGTGTCCTGATGCAGTTCGCCGGTGTTAGATCCGAATTCGGAGAAACTCTAGACTGAGGCGGAATTGAGAATAAAGTAAAAGTTTTATTAGTAAATAGCTAAAAAGCTGTGCACAAGGGAGAGAGGCTGATTTCCCCAGAATCGAACCTTTCCTCTCAACGAAATACAATCTACAAGCCTTGATATACCTTTCGATAGGTACCGCCCATTAGGTTGCAAAAGTTGGCGTACACATACAAACAGCGTCACTACCGTCACTCCCTTATTGGTTGGTGTGATTAGTCACTCAATGTCGGGAGCCGCCCTGAAGTGTTCTGACATACAGCATAACAGTTTCTAGCTTCTGTGAGCAAGGTCGCTTAATTCTTGAGATGATAAACAATGTCCACTTTTGGTTGCGAGCAGACATTACAAAGGAAGATAAGGGCCTAGAAATTCAGTAAGGCCCCGCCAGGTCTTTAGCACCCGAAATTTAGCGCTCGCCCGGATTCCCGTAGCGCCCGCCTGAAATTCAGTTGCGACGGGCCAAGACGGAGGCGGGCGCTATTGCAGGGTTTGGCCGCCTCGCTTGGGGCGATGAAAGTCTATTTCAGGCGTCCAGCTGCCGCTGCGACATCCGATGCGGTGCGGCAGGCTGGGGTACTGCAGGCCTCCTCCTTCTCTTAAGGAGGAGCTGCCTGCAGCCGTGAGATCGCCGCTGGATTCCCCCGGCAAATGAGCCCGGCACCACGGAGAAGTGCCGGGCTCGCGGGAGTCAGACAGCAATGCCGCGGGGGGGGTGGTGCAGGAGTCCGGGGAGGGAGGTGCGGCCATGCGGCCGCCAGGAAAGCGGCCGGCCGCCCCTCCACTTTTATGCGCCGGCCTCTCGGAGCTGCAAGGCCCCGTTTTTCAAACGTTGTTTGCGGCCGCTGCGGGCGAGGCGGCCGCAACTGAATTTGGCCTTCGGCACGGAATCGCGTTGGAACCGGGGCGCTGCGCACACCGATGACGTCATCGGTGCCGGCGCAGCGCTACCGGCTAACGCCGCTGTTAGGGACCAACTTAATTTCGGGCACTAAAAAACTTCCGGCGCAACCCACTCTTTCGCCCCTAAGTGGGCGCAAACGCGACTGAATTTCTAGGCCAAGGTGTTTGAGGCAGAGATAGAAATGGCCGACTCCCTATGAAGTTCAGTTCCCCTTATCTCTCAGAAGGCCAGCTGCATTAAACACTGCTTCCGTAACACTGATAACAACAAAGACAGAGACTAAGGCCCTGATTTTCTGCCAGCCGTCGGGCGGCTTTTCAGGCGGCCGGGGGCCGAAAATCGCCGAAAAAGCGGGTCGCGACCCCCCCCCCGCCTGATTCCCTGCCCCGTCCGACTTTCGGACCTCCATTTCTCCGCGACCCGCTTCAGTCCCACACGCCACTGGCGGGACTGACCATCGGAACACGAATCACCAATTGTTACCTTGTTTAAGTAGATTTTGAGGGGCCGTTGTGATTTTGGGGCTTTCCCCACGTGAAACACGCCTGCGGGGAACCCCGCTGATGAGACCTGGCATGAAAACAGTTGGCTTGCTTGCTTGCAGCTGCAGGTCAATGAGGACTGAAGAGATTTAAACAGGCAGCATTTGCAGGCTGCAGGACCTTGTTGATGAAGGCTTGGGGGAACTTTTTGAAGGCTTAGGCACAGCTGTAGAAAGTTGGAGCCTCACACACTTCTCCAGTGTGAGCTCCTGGGAAGCCCCTCTCACCACCCTAACTCAGCGCCTCCTCAACGGAGGCATCTGCCAGAAGCATGGGAGGCCTTTGGTACCTTCCCTTCCTGGCATTAGAGGATCTCCAACAGCAGAGGAGGCTGGAGCAACTCCAGCAACAGCAGCACCAGCAACAACAGCAGCACCAGCAGGAGCGACAGGCTGCGGCTCAGCCACCTGGGGCAGCACAGGCCAGAAGGGACCAGCGCACGAGAACATGGCTGGGCGGAATGCAAGGAATGCACTCATCCTGGGCAGATTTGCGTAGCCTGGTACATCAAACACTGCAGCCTCACTGCTTCTTAACTGACCATGGACAGTGGCCCATGCCTGCACATTCCTACCTATTTGACCAGCTTGCTGACATCTGCAAGTTATCCTAAGGCCTCTATGTGATATCCCCATTCGCCAAATGACAGACGCCATAACTGCAGCAGTTACCACCAGATTTTTTATGTAAAGGAAACTGATGGCATTAAAACTATTTACAAGACTTTTCACCCAAGTGACTACCCTTGTGATTAGTGGTGCTTTATTTTTCTCTTACGCGTGCTCCTACGTAGTGGTACTCCTGTGGCTTCAGCAGATGTGGAGTCCCCTTGCTCACTTTCCTGCTGCGCCTGTCTCGACACCTTTGGCGGGCGTCCTCTGGGGTGGCGAGCCTGTGAGGGCTCGCCAGCAGTCTACTGCTCCTGCGGCTGTGCAGGGCTTGAGACTCCTATCTCACTGGGGTGTGGACTCCGGCGGGGCTCTGACCGAGGGCTCTGAAGTGGCATGGAAGTGTGAGCGCCTGGAGAGGAGCCCCGACTTCCTTCAGGTGTGCCAACAACCTCCCTCTCATGGGTCAGCTCCCGCTCAGCGCCTGCAAGTGGCTGGAGAGCACCTTGCTGCACATCAGGGGGCCATGGGGACCCGTCTCAGCACTGGAAGTCCTGCTCAGAGGGACTTCCATGAAGGTCTGGTTTCGGTGCTCCATAGATGCTCATCGCTCCTCAAGAGATGCCGTTCTATTCAGAGCGCTCACCATGTTTTCGACACACTGGCGACTATGCTCCTCCATGGCTGCAGCCCTCCTCTCCTCCGCTGCAGCCCTCCTCTCCTCGGACACAGCCCTCCTCTCCTCGGACACAGCCCTCCTCTCCTCGGACACAGCCCTCCTCTCCTCGGACACAGCCCTCCTCTCCTCGGACACAGCCCTCCTCTCCTCGGACACAGCCCTCCTCTCCTCGGCTGCAGCCAGCATTGCCACGGAGGTAGCCATCCTTTCCGTGGTGATGCTTTGATGTGCCACTGACTCCAATAAGGCTCTGCTCATGCTCGCCATGGACTCCTCCATTCGCTCCATACTCGCAGCGACCCTGGAGACAAAACCTGCCAGAGACTCCTGCATCTGTGCATGGAGATCCATCACCTCCTGTCTTGCGGATGGACCCAGAGGCATAGAGTCGACATGCAGCTGAGCTGAGCTGGCAGAGCCCTGCGCCCTCCGATGAGGACTCTCCACTGCTGTCCCTGTCTCCACAATCTGCTGATGCTCACTTGTGAGCTGTGATACACCAGGTGACAACTCTACTCTATGTCCCGAATGTCCCACCGAGGTGCGAGTGTCTGCACTGGTGCTGGGTGCGCTTACTTCTGCTGACGCTGCACCCTCAGAGGTTGGAGCTTCCTCTGAGGAGTCTGTCTGCAAAGCCTCTTCCTCCTCGGCACTGGTGATGGGGGCTCCGGATGGTCCTGTGCGGGAGTAAAGGAAAGAGTTAGAGATGTGATGGCAAGGTTACTTGCACATTGGATTTGGCATATGCTCATAAGTCCAAGTGATGTGGCTTCAGAATCATTTCAGCAACTCATGCTATGTCAATGAGAAAGATGGGGAACTATTCTGTCACCAGCTTGCGGGCTTGCTCCAGTCTCTGCTTCCCGAGCATCCACAGGCACGTCAGCCCCAGCAATCTCGAGCGCTGCTTCCTCCCAGGGGCTCAGGTGGGCGAATGAGGGTGATCCTCCTCCGGTCCTCGCACGCTCTCGCCTGTTGTGAGCTCTCTTTTCCTGCAATGAGAGAGACAAGTGGAGTTTGAGTGAGAGTGCAGGAGTGAGTGTAGAGATTGCATAGCATAGATGCTTAGAAGGAGACAAAGATGTTGTGAGGCTGCAAGACCAAGGGCCCTCCCTGTGTGTTGTCAGTTGTGTTCCAAGCATCAGAGTGAGAGGCAGTGTGAGGGCTGCATGGTGGAACAGTTATGTGAATGTGAGCATTGTAAGGGGTCGTTTTAACGAGCTTATGGTGTGCTAGATTGGTTTTGATTTCGCACTGCTCGTGAGCGGTTCTGAAGCGCTTCCCCCTCACCGGTTCTAGACACTGGGCTTATTGCCAGACAACCTTGATGTGTGGCCCAACTTGTGACTCGGAAGACAAATGGATCAGGTGAGACAAGGTGAGTTTTAAATCAGAAATATCTTTATTTTCAAGGAGAATAAACACAGAGAATGCAAGAATCAATTTAGACAAAAACCATTAGCACGTCTCCCAATGGGAACTAAAATTTAACACACAAGGAATAACTTTGACTATCTTAAATCATACAACAATTCTTAATCAGCGGTATACTAAAACGGGGGTGGGAAAAGTGCACGGACACATCGAGGGATAAATCACACTCCTGAATTACAAAACCCTTAATGTTACAAACCCTCCCGTTGCTAAAATATACCTCAACTATGTCAGTTAGGTAGAGTTGGGCCTTTATGCTCACCAGAATTTTAAAACCCTCCTGGACCTTGGTACTCCTTGTTACGTCCGTGATCTCCAATCTTCCTTATGGGACTGGCTCCTGGACCCGCTCTCCTGCACAAACTTGGAAGTCCTCCGAACTCCTCGAGCCGTCTACTCTTCCGCACAGTCTTCGAACTCCTGATGGTATCTGGACTTGGACTTCACTGCTTCTGGTGAATCTTGTGGATCTGTCTGAGTCTGGCTGAATCTCCCTCCTGCACAATCTTGAAAGTCCTCCGAACTCCTCGAACCGTCTCCTCTCCACTCGGCCTTCAAACTCCTGATCATCTTGGATCTGGACTGAACTTCTGAATCTGCTCTCCTGCACAATCTTGTGGGTCCTCCTCGCTCTGTCCTTGACCTCGTGTCTGTGTGAATCTGTGATGGATCTGTCTGAATCTCACTGAATGAAAAAAAAAAATGGTCTTGCTGTCGATTTTCCCTCAACAGTTATACTGTTTCCTTGTCCTTATCTCGGCGCCAAATCAGGGGTTTTCTTTTGTCAAGGTAATGGGCAGGCTGCTTTGACAAAAGCAAGTACTTTATTTTAATGTCTTGTAAATGAAACTGATGGGATCTGTCCTGTGTCTCTCTGAGTTTGGTACAGATAATGGGTTTTTTCTGTGCTCAGCGATTTCAGAGATGGGTTTGCGTTTTGTTAGCAATTAGCGCACCTCCAGGTGCAAATACTTTTGTTTATGAGTTCGTTACTGCTGTAACCATATTATCATATCAATAGCAGTAAGTTCTGGAATCTTCTAATCGGTGATGACTCAGGCTGCTGTAAGATACTGCTGGTGTGTCCTTTTGAACTGAGCCATGAGAACTGCCAACTCCATCTTGTGTTCTCACAATGTGGCCATTTCAGGGGTTTTACCAATCTAGACTGTATTTTCTGGATTTTGTGAATCCTACAGCATAGAGAGATAGGGAATGGGTAAGGGTGCATGGATGTGACTGTGAAGTGGGATGTGGAGGAAGAGATTGCTGAAGCTGAGTGCTGTTGGGGAAAGGCAATGGGAATCAGGTTGAGGGTGATGGAAACTTCGTACTTACTTTCCCTGTGCGGTGAAGGTCATGGAAGCGCTTCCTGCACTGCAACCAGGTGCGACGGGTGACTCCCAGAGAGTTGACCTCTGCAGCCACCTCCATCCAGGCATCCTTGGTCTCTGTGGGAGGCCTCTTCCTCCCTGAGCGAGGGTACAGGACCTCCCTGTGGGCCCTCA
The DNA here is from genome assembly GCF_052327205.1 of Somniosus microcephalus. Taxonomy (NCBI): domain Eukaryota; kingdom Metazoa; phylum Chordata; class Chondrichthyes; order Squaliformes; family Somniosidae; genus Somniosus; species Somniosus microcephalus. Next base: position 158,310,740 of record NC_140999.1, read on the forward strand.
CCCCATCGATCAGTGTCTCCAGTGATGTTTGGTCGAATTTGGTGGCTGCTCGGCCTCGGCCGCTGGCAGCAGCAGCTGCTGCAGGCTCCTCTGCCATTCTGCAGGAGTGGTTGAGAAGCCTGCAGAGGTTGAGAAGCTTTCTGGACACTTTAAAAGCACCACAAATTATGACATCATACTGTGGGGCTTTCTGACTGAAAATGGACAATTAGCAAGGCTGCCCACATGCTGGGAATTAATTGGCCACTTGAGGGAAAATTGCATGCAGCTGGCTGACACATTTTTTTGTGTGTCAGAAACCGCACATTCGGGGAAACCCGAGCATTTCCCACACAAGCAGAAAATCGGGCCCTAAGAGTCCAGTAAATATGCTATTTCTACAGTACTTGGTTAAGAGGGTTAAATATGATGGTCAAGTATCCCATCATGCTTTGCAGCTGTAAGGGTTGGGGGCTTCTTTAAACTGGTTTAAAGTAATTTTCCTGGTCTTGCAGCCTTTGCCTGCACCCAGACCAATTCCAATAAAACCAATTTTAAAACAGCGGTTCCGAATCGCTACCCCTCCTTTAGTTCTGAGTGGAGGAACTTATAATTAATGATATTAAAACGGAACAAGTGGTTTGGATGAGAGAAAAAAATCAAGTTTTATTAACTAAATAAACTACAATCCAAGAATAAACTATACCACATGAACACAGTAATTACATTAAAATTATATAACGGGGGGTTGCAGACGGCGAAAACGAGGGATAAATGACTACAATGTTATTTAAACAATCTTAGCAATTACCCTCAAATCACCACCCCAATCTCCTGCTAGGTTACCTTGTTGAGGAGTCAGAACTTTGGTCACCTTTGGTCCAGCGAAGTAAGAGAGAGAGATAGCTTCTCAGCCGCTATCTTTATACCTGGTGAGGCCCCTGCCGTTCTGCCTTGCAAGGGCTGTGTGCAAAATTCCCCGCCCAAAGGGTCCAATACACAAGAGAAAGCTGTGATTGGCTAACTCAAAGTGGTTAGACTGGGTTAATGTGTCTTCCGGAGCTCCCTGGGCTGAAACAAAAGGGAAATACAACTGCCCTATTGTCCAGAATGCTAAGTGATTTAGACCCATTCAATTGTTAAATGTTTCCCATTCAAGGTACAAAAGTCTCTTCTGCAGTTTAGATGTATCCACTCGATATACAAACAAATGCTAATAGCATTCGATTGCTTTGTAAACAAAGCATTGTCCTTTGTCTTCGGCCATGTGGTGACATCCATTTTTATCCCTGGAAATTTAAAAGCACAACGCCCAGGGATTCTTTAATCAAAAAAAAAATTGATCTTCAGAACTGTAAATTATTGCGAATTCTTACACAGCTACCTAAATACTACATGTTCATTTTATATATATTTCCTAATACGTGAAGCTAAACATCCCTTGAATGGTTTCTAGTACTACAGCCCTCCCTACAGCTTTGGCTAATATATTTAAAGACTAGAGGATTCAGGCTTTGATTCACAGGCCTATTTTTTGCAATCCAACACCGGATTAAGGTTTGCCAATATCAACATAAGTATGGGGGAGGGGATCACAATTGTGGACAAGGGGTCCCAGGGAGGCAGCGACTCAGATTATTTTTGTGGGACTCTGTTGCTTGTGGAAATGATCGGAGAATGCACGGTGCGCCCACCGACCATTGCCCACCAGAAAGCCGATTAACCTACTGTAATGGGTCTACCGCCTGAAACAGCCAGGCGTTTCAGCGCTCAGTGGTAAGCCCTTGACAAAATGGCGATGTTAATGACCCCATTTTGAGGCCATTTCCGCCAGGCTTAGCAAGTGAAAATCGACCTTTTGGTAAATTAACATCCTTCCAAAGTGAAGTATTGAAAGGTAAAACTGAATTAAATTATTTTAAATGCTAAATTAATATAAATTCTACTTGTAAGCAGAAATGACACAAGTTGGCCTAGCAATCTTCTCAGTCGGGGTAACTAAGAATAGGCAATAAATGCTGGACTTGCCAGCGATGCCCACATCGTGAGAATTAATAATATACGCCCTGCAGGAAGCCCCCCTGAAGGGGGTGTGGGTCAGAGATAAACCTATAACATGTAACCCCGATTCTCCACCCAGTGATCCTTTCATGTGCTGCTACCCAATGAAAATATGAAATTGGTGAATTTACTCCTTACATATATATATTACAGGTAGGATGAACATTTTCCATTTTGTATATAAGTAACATCACCCATTACTGCTTTTGGATGTATAGAATGTACATTTTCAGCAGGTGCATGACTATTAATAGAGCTACAGGAAATGATATCTTTTCACACTCTTAAAATACAGTGAAATTCATCAATCATTGTGTTGACATTTAATTGTACTAATGAGGAGCTTATTCCATGAAGGAATAAAATCTATGTATGATTGTTTCCAAATTAATACAGCATTAGAGATTGTCATGGAAATTGGTTTAATAGCTCTCAGTAGTTGCAGTGAGACCTTGTAACATAAATGCCCATGGACGGGTCATTTGTCCGGAGGCCAAACTTGAATCTTCTTGCTGGCTGCTGTGATATTGCATGGTGGCAGTTAATGCTGGGCTCCCTGAAAAATCTTAGCTCAAGAGTCAGTTTGGTGCAGTAAGTGGAGCAGAAGACATTCATACCAGTACAACCCGAAACTCTCTTCAGACAGCAATCGGATATGGCTCAGCGAGATCAAATTTTAAAATGTTACAATAAATATTGTGAAGATGACCAGCAAGAACAAAAATAGTTCCCAGAATGGTAATTTTTGGCAGCTAAATGTTTCTTTCTGTTCCTTCCTTCTATTTTAACATGTAGCACACTGCCAAATAAAACCGGAAACATCCCTTGTGTTTTGTATGGTGCCTTTGTTCTTTTCTGTAGTTTTAAATGATAGGCTTGTTACATAACTGTGTACTTTCAATTGAATAGCTTTGTTAACTACAGAATACTTGTAATTGCTATTGACGTTCTTGTAGAATGTTGCTGTACATTTCCAGAGTTGATTTCACTAGACTCAGGTTACGTAATAACGTTACATTCAGATAAATAGCAACAAGGCGCTCATAAGGGCAATATTGAAGAGTATGCAACAGTGGAATCTTAATTAGTTGCTATGTGAACAAACAAAAAATTCCCCCATTACCAACCATGGACCCCCGCCTACAAAGTTGAGTGCTGAAGACAGGTGAGATCACCTCCAATGAACCCGTCACCAGATTATGCGGTAATAACCTCAGTGTTGCCGCCGACCTTAAACTCAATGTTGGACCTACTGTTTAAATGTCCCCTCACTGGTACAGTAGCATATTTAAACAGGCAGGCTTTGCATTGCTAAAATTATCAATTCAGCTGAGGTTAACGCTGCAGATTCTGCTGATGGGATTGCTGGAGATGTATGCACACTTCCTTCATTACTCACCATGACCATGTTTTTGTCATCTCTCCTCGGCCTGTGACAAGTCCGGTAGTTGGGACCATGGGCAGGTGTGTGAGGTAGCTTTAAGCAGCTGTTGCAGCACCACCTGATCTTGCTATCTGGAGGACCATGTTCAGCAATCCCTCAGCAACTCTCAGTACTTTCCCATTATCTGTGAAAATTCTTGCAATAGGCAAGAACATGGATAATGGGAGTGTATATAATTAAAGTTCCACTGTAATTAACTACACTCTTTGAAATTTAGTACAGAAGATATGAGGGCCAGTTTCACAAATGTGCACTCCCAGTGATGAGTCTCTCTCAGCAAGCGTGCATATTGGGAAATCACGGTTGTCATGATTTCCCAATATACTCTCCCAGCAGGCAAGGCTCCTCAGGAACTTGCATGTGTAAAATTGACTCTATGTTACATAACAGACTGAAATGTGAACTATTCATATTCCAGTATATAAAATAATGTTAATAATAAATATTACATCTATATACAATATATTGACATTTTTATGTATAGCACACATTTCCTGTAAGCAACACACTTACTTTCTGTCACACTTCAGACATTCACTCATTTCCTGTGATCAATGTCACTAGAGATCTGCTAATGTTACATAAACATATTGGGCTGGATTTTAATGGGGAAGGTGGGTTGGGAGCGGTGGGGGGTGCTCCGAAGTGGTTGGGAAACCCAGGAGAATGGGTTTCTCGCAGGTCCTGCCGAATTTAACGGCAGGGCCTGATTTGCATGGGAAAACTCCATTTCCCACCTGCAGCCAGCCAGATTGAGAGGCTGGATGGCTCCAGGCAGGTAGGCCTGTGGCACTAGAGGAGGGAGGGAGGGATCACGTGGGGGCCGGGGGGGGCGGCCAGAGTAGTGTTGGGGGAGGGTGGTCGCTGCAGAAATATCAATGTCACAGTAAACCAGCTCTCCTGCAACCAGTGCAGCCTCCCATCTGGCCTTTCGAGGGCCTTGTCTGCTAAGAAGAATTCTGATTTCCCTGAAGCTAATCTCAGGCTTTTAGATATTTTTGCTGTGCCTGCTATCTGACCGCAGGGTAAATGTTGGAATATCAGCCATGCCCAGCTGGCAACGTTTGCGGCACATTTCCTTGCAGCCAAAACACATATTGAAACCTGGTAAAGGTTACCCGAGCCTTCCTGGATGGAACCACCAATTTCTGAGCTCACAGCCAACCATGTTAACCCATTGCACCACAGAGATGTAACCCTTTCCATAATAAGCCACTAATTCAGTGAGCTATACTATCAGGGTACAGTAACCAATATGGATTGGTCATATATTGTGACTCACTTTTTGTCTGTTGCGATAAGTGTAGCAATGGAGACCGCATTTTGTACATTCTGAATATCAATGCTCTTTCACGTCAGCCTGTAGTTCTATTCTCATTCCCAGCTCTCTTTTAAATTTCGCTGACTTCAATGTAATCACTTGAAACTACTGGACAGGTACAAAAGATCAGGGGCTGGGACCAGCACAGGGTGGTGGTGGTGGCGGGGGAGGGGGGGGCGGGGGGAGGTGGCGGGGGTGGTCAGAGAAGGATTGGGTGCCAGGACCAGAATGGGGACGGGGGGGCGGGGGGTGGGGGGCGTCGGGTGAGGATTGGGGGCCGGAGGACCGGGGAGGGGACAGGCCTCATGTGGGCGATCAGAGGCCTGGGGGTGAGGTCTCGTGCGGGGGGTCGGATACATCAGGGTGGGGAATCAGAGGCCTGGGGAGGGGATAGCAGAGGCCTTGTGGAGAGATCTCCGATCATGGGAGGTGTGTTAGGTGGTGATGCTGGATTCAGGAGGTAAGTGTCAAGGCACGTACCTCCTGGATCCAGCAGTCCTTGTCTTGCATTAGCTGGCGAGTTTCTCGAGGCCTGCAAAACCCGACCAGCTAAAGTTAAATTCAAAATGGTGGTTAAAGCAGAGGCTTCCAGCCTCATTATAATATTTAAATATGCACCCCACCTCCTGGCAGCGGGTTGGCTGCCTGCCCCCAACCCGCCTCCATTAAAACCGGAAGTGGGCGAGTTGGAGGCAGGTTCTGGTCGGGATTCAGATTTTTAACACTTTAACTTTCTACACAATCCCAACCCACCCATTTTTTAGGTTAAAATTCCCCCCCATTAATCTGAATCAAAAGATACATTTACACCCTATATGTACATCACATATATACAAATATATTTTAAGATATAATTTATTTCAATATACTATTACAGCTCATTCTTCAATTAAATTCATTTAAATTAAATTTCCATATAATTTCTCTCTACCATTTATTGTATTTTGCAGTCATTTCTTTTTTCAACCACAACTCTTTTTATTCCCAACTGTTAAAAAAATGCCATTACAATAATACATTTTCCTTTACTCTTATCAAACAACAAATAATGTGTAAATAGGCTCAACGTCGTGGATTTTAAGTCTGAAAATACCACTAACACTATAAAAAAGCCCATGTGCGCAGAAAGGATGCTGACATTTGTCATTATGTTGGGCCATAATTTGCTGTGTCAGGGCATCTAATGGCATCTGCCGTTAGTTATACTTGCCCTTGTACATTTAAGTTTTTAATTTTTTTGCATGGCACGTTGCTGAAAGTGCGAGCTGATAACGGTGCTGCGAGGGAAACGGGGCATCTGGGAGCTGAGTGAACAGGGCAAGCAACTGTGTATCTCCTTAACCAATCAGATTGAAGGATTGAGAAATTAATGACTGAGAAGGAAGTGTAAATTGGAATAGTTAATTCAATATCAAATCAGGTACAGAAAGAGAAATAAAGAGAGGGAAAGAAAGTTTGGCTTAAGAGAAAGAGAGAAAAAGAGACAGAAAGGAAAAGTAACAAAAGAATTCGATTTAAAATTTGACATTTTTAAAATCTCCAACAATTAAACCTGAAGGAATGAGACTCCACATTTGTAATAGTTAATTTTCAGTGCTGGAGAGGTTGACTGGCAGTAATGAACACTTATCACATCGTTAAAAGGGTACTTAGATTGAAAGCAGCAAGCCCTAACTTTCTGTGGTGAGTTTAGTTTCTAGCTACCCTGCAAGTACAGGAACTTCACGCCACTCAATACATTTCAAAGGCGAGGCAGACAGCGAGATGCCGTTTTCATTAACCTAACGGTGGAGCGCCGCATCTTGGACAGCAACTTTTGCATTTCCGCATTTAATCCTCACCTGAAGTTGCTAGCACCATTAGCCTCGCCGTTATCTTGGCAGCAAATTATGAGCCAATATTATATGCTTATGTACCATCAGTGTGTATGGGAATGTTGATGTTATCTCTTCTTCTTTATCTCTTCTATGGCTAACTGCACATGAGGGCAACCCATTTCTTCTAGTTCTTTACATGCAGCAGATCACACTCTGGCTTGCTTCCATAACAAATGTCCCTTTTCATGTGGACAGGCTTTTAGCCTGACTCATAACTCCCTACCAGGAGAATCGGCTATGATACTCCATCCCCATTGGATGCGAGTGCCCTGCTGGATGTCAACCCAGTATTCAGAGGCCAGAGTTCTAGTCTCCTGCTCAGCGGGGCTACAAATGGGAGGATGGCGCTCTGCTCCCATCGAACACTGAATTGCTGCAGAGTCATCCATTGGCCAGAGTATGGAACTGCAGGCAGACTCAAACTAGGCTTCTTAATAGGCAGTCACATGATTTTGTGACTAAAAAATGTGACAAAGGGCTTTGTGCACGAAATGGGAAAACCCTAAAAATTCCACCTACAGGTGTCACAGATAGTTACAAATGTAATGCGACATATAGACATGATAAGCATTGAAAAGTTTACATGGAATGTTGACAGGTGGCAGGACATACTGATTTTTAATAATATACTAGTCCCTAGTTTCACACGTAAGGGCCAATATTTACAACCTACGCTGGGTGGGAACAGACAGCGCTAAAAAAAACAGTGCTGAACTTACCACCACATTGCTGCACCCAATCTGCCAGCTGCAATATTGTTTGGGGTCTTCACAAGGGTGGCCCAGGCACCTGCCTGTTTCAGGCGGGAGGCTCATTATAAATTGGGGTCTCATGGTGTACATAGGACACTGAAGTAATTTTGATGTACTAAAGGGCAGAACATGCACTGCGCATGCACCGTCCATTGGTAGTGGAGGTAGATCAGCCTAATGAGTGGTCTATCCTAAGTTAAAATTGGCCCCATAGTCAAGACCAAGTCCACTATTCAGGTCAAGCAGGTTAGAAAGTGTTGGAATAACAACTCAGGTGGGAGGTGTGTTCAGGGAGGGGAGAAGAGAGATGTAGGAAGTAAAGGAGAGGGAGAGTGGGAGAGAGGTAGAGGGAGAGATAGTGAGAGGAGGGGAGGGGAACGTAGGCAGGTGGATAGGGAATAGGATGGGGAGATGGAAAGTGGAGGGGGAATAGGAGGAACTGGTGGATAAGAACATACACAATAGGAGCAGGAGTAGGCCCTACGGCCCCTTGAGCCTGCTCCACCATTCAATAATATAAGGAGCAACAGAAGTCAATGAAGGGTTGTGTGATCCTGGGACAGGGTCCATTTCTTCACAGTAGGAGGAAGAAATACAAGGGCTGGTGGAGGGAAAAAGAGGACAGCAAGAGAAGAGGGACAGGGAACAGAAGGGGTACCTGTGGATAGGGAAAGTTTGGGTCACACTGGACCAGGGTCATTTTTTTCTCACTGGGAAGAGGGACTTACACTAGGTCAGGGCCTAATTCCACTCCTATGAGAGGGGGTGGGGGTAGTTTTTTTTCCTCATGTGTGGGGTAGACATTACCGCAGATAGGCTTTCAGCTCAGGTTTCAAGGTAGTGGCTTCTGGGTGAGGGATTAGAAGAGGCATGAGTTATTCCGAAGCAGGCAGGGGGGAATTTGATGAGGGTGAGTTGTTGCTTACAGGGGGCAGAAATACTCTGTTGTCTCTTTAACAGTTTTACTCGCTATTCTCCACCAAAGATTTGATTCTAATGCTCCATTATAGAAGAAAATATATTCAAGATTTTGTGTGAGTATATTACTCCAAAAAGGCATTCATCAAGGACCCCACCTTCCTTTAAAAGGGTAAATCAACTCCAAAGCATTTGCATATTCTAATTCCAGTCCAAATTAATGGGTAAATTTTCCACTTGGGTGGTCTTGATGTGGCAGCTTGGTGCCAGGAGCATGTAAGTGGAAAGTTTTCCAGAAAATTCTAAACCATTCTTGGGATGATTATCACTTCTTTTGTGCACCAGTGTAATCTGATAAAACTTTATTTCATTATATTTCCAGGGGAAGAAATTGACATTCAAAGGATGTTAGGAGCAATTCGTTAGAAGTGGTAAATAAAGCAATAAACTGTTGACATGCTGTGAGGTGTTTTGATCTTACTCATCTACATTTGCATTTTGTTTGCTTTGGGGACAAATTAAATAACTCTGCCAGAGGGTCTATTATTAAAGCAAATACTCCAGATGATAAGGAGCAATCTTGGCATGGTTACAACATTTTGAGAAGAGGCCATTCTCTGCAATGAAGATAAGGTTTGGAGATATTTCAAATTGATTTTAAAACCCAATGCTGCAGTGGATGGCAAATAGGTATTTGAATGCACACTGCCAAAAAGTGGTACAATGTGGGTTCATGCCTGAGGCTCCCTGCATCAGCTCCTGTTCTCCACATTCAACATACGGAACTGCCAAATGGAGTCCAGATGTTGCCCCGCAAGAAAGAAGGGAAAAATCCAAAGGTGAGACCAGAAAGTCCACTCTGATCCACTTGTTGGAAGTTGGCTTGAAAGTAGCATCGGCAGAGGTTTGAGAGTGGAGCATCGGTGAATCACAGCTGGAGATCAGATCATGATATATGGGCAAATGTAGTGAGAGGGTTAAAATAAAATCATTTCAAATCAAAAGAAAAAATGTTATTTCATAGCTTTAGCAGTGCTATAAACAGAAAGTCCTGCCAAACAAGGTTAAATACTTTTTTTTAGCATCAAGGGAGACAATCAATGCCTCCAATTAATTTGTCTAGGAATAATTAATGATGTTCAGTAATCTACAGACATTTTCTATTGAGTGCCAGTAACAGATAATTCTATTTTGTGCCAATTGAATTTTATGGGGAATGATTTTGCGTGTTTTGGCCAGTAATAAATGAATAAGGAATTAATTAGTACAAATTACTTGCAAAAACCTTATTGTTGGGGCTCCTTTACACGTGGGAAATAAATCCTAGCAGGAAAAAAATCTGTCATGACAACCTCAGTGACTTAAATACGTGAGCACAGAGTGCTCAAACCACCAGAGCAAAGTAGAGCTCAGAAAGACTGCAAGTAATTAAGAAAGTGAGGAGTAAACTGAAACTAACTGCTTCACTTGGGTTTATTTCTCCTTACATCAGTTGACTGCCAGATTTTAAAAGTCAATAATTAAACATTTGCCTTACTAAATAGAACTCTTAGGGTAAGTTAAAGTTGCAGTATGGGGGAAACTTCAGTTTGTTTGCACCTCCCATTAGCGCCTTAAGAGGGCAGTAATGTGGCGCAAAGCAACTGGCGCCCGTGCGCGGCGATGTTTGCGCCGCTCATGAAATTGACTAGACATTTTGCGGCGGCGCTAAACACTATCGCCATGATCTCCTGCGCCCGCAAATCGTGACGTCAGTCGAGCGTGCAACGCCCCGGTAGCGCCCCAGACCGGATATTAAGTGGCGCCCCCTGTCTTACCGCCAGCTGCTAGCAACAACAGGTTGAGGGGAGTGTTCTGCAGTCAGGAAGGGACTGGGTAGCGCGATTTAAAGGCGACCGCTTCCTGCCTTTTTTTGTCGGCGAAATCTTTTCACCACGCATTCTGAGTGAGAGAGAGAGACTGCAGGAGATATTCAAAGTTGTGTTGAGGAGTTTTGCGTACTGAGCAGCACTTTGCAGGTTCTTTTTTATTTGATCTTCCTTGCATCGATTTAGAAGAGACTGTGGGGGCTGCACTCTGAGCTCTTTCCCTGGGCTTCTCCATTGTTCTTTCCAACAGATTTGACGTACAGGTCTCTCCAGACCTAGATTCAAGGCTGCAATGAGCAGGGTGTGGATGGAGAGCAAGATCAACCCAACCCCCTTTAAGAACTGGCTGGCGACAGAGCATCTGTGTTCCATCGCTGACTGACATCACATGAGCTTCGCCAGCGCTCTGAGGTAGCGCCTTGCTCCTCGGCCTTTGCGCCTTAAGACAGGTGTGCAGCGCCTGATTTAGTGTTCCAATCACCTCCAGGGGCGATAAAAGCCAAGTTTGCAGTCGGAGGCGATAATTAGCGCCAGGCACTAAACTTTGCGCCCAGCCGATAATCGCGTCCCAAACGGGGCGATACTGAATTTCTCCCCCTATAACTCTTGAGTCAGGTTTGAACTTGAGTCCAAAGTGGAGCAAGGCGAGAGCCTGCCGGAGGAAGCTATCTCATGCCACTTGAGTTTTGCCATTAATCTGCAGGATTACAGAGTGCTTGGAGGGCTGGTGGACCTGTGCAACATCTTAGGAACGTATCAACTTATTTAAATATATTGAGAGTGCAGAGATAGGGAGGGGCGAGGCCATAGAGGGATTTGAAAACAAGGATGCTTATGCTCTCAATACATTTAAAACTGAATGTATGTGAGTGGTGCTCTGCGCATGTGAGGGGCTCTCTTATTAATGTGACAGTCTGAATAACAGCCAAAAAATAGAAACAAGAAACTGCTGGCTGCGAATTGATAATGTAATTGGTAACTACAGTATAGCATCACACTTAGTGTAAACTGCATTATACTACGCATTTTGTAAAGAAGTTACAGGGTGGATTCTCCTCTTCAGGGTGGAGTTGCAATAGGGCAGGACTTCCGCTCACCTCTCCATTTCCGCCCCAACCCCGACCCATTTTCCTGGGTTGGGATTCAGGAAGTATGCACGGTGGGCTCTTGGCAGGATTTCCACCATCAAAAAGGAGCCTGCGAAAACTCGGCTGCCTGTGTACTAACTCGCACCAAGTCCCGTTTGCCCATCACCCCTGTGCTCACTGACCTACATTGGCTCCTCGTTAAGCAACGCCTCGATTTCAAACTTCTCATCCTTGTTTTCAAATCAATTCATGGCCTCGCTCCTCCCTATCTCTGTAATTTCCTTCAGCACCACAACCCCCCGAGATATCTGCGCTCCTCTAATTCTGCCCTCTTGAGCATCCCTGATTATAATCGCTCAACCATTGGTGGCCATGCCTTCTGTTGCCTAGGCCCTAAGCTCTGGAATTCCCTGCCTAAATCTCTCCACTTCGCTACCTCTCTTTCCTCCTTTAAGATGCTCCTTAAAACCTACCTCTTTGACCAAGCTTTTGGTCACCTGCCCTAATTTCTCCTTATGTGGCTCGGTGTTTTTATACTCATTTTTTGTCTTTTAATACTCCTGTGAAGCACCTTGGGACATTTTACTACGTTGTTGTTGCCAGTGCAAAAGAGGAAGCTCTAGTTGTGCTGCAGCACAAGAAGATTCAGCAAGGCATCTTAAGGGGGAGGAAGTGCCTTGAAGATATGAAACAAAGACCACTGAAAGCTTCGGTGGACACTGGGGCCTTCAACAGGTATGTCACTGAGGACATAGTGGAGGGAACAGAGGTTATTACAAGGCCCACTTCCTCCAAGGAGTTCCTCAGGGTAGTTCAAAAAGCTGTTGCGGTTAGGTCAATTGAAAATTTTAAAATTGAGATTAATAGATTTTTGTTAGGCAAAGATATTAAGGTATATGGAACCAAAACGGGTAAATGGAGTTAAGATATCAGCCATGATCGAATTGAATTTCAGAACAGGCTCGAGGGGCTGAATGGCCTACATCTGTTCCTATGTTCCTATGTTTCTAATGATGATATTAGTAGAGAAATGTCCATGCTTTATGACTTTTGGGATGCTTAGAAACCTGTAAGCCATACATTTAAATCAATTTTCCAACGCTTTGCAAGATTTCTTGCCCATGAAATTCAACAGGACAAATTATTGACTAAGAAATATAAACACAAATAGAAATTGCATGGGCTATATTGCCAGGGCTCTCATGTGACCCACTGTCCTATAATGGGTGAAAGTCTATTTATAAGAAGTGTTGGTTTAAACTTCTCTGATTTAAACCTCTCTTGTTTAGAAGAATGGGAACAATATACCACGTACTGCACAATGTATTATTCCACTGCTAAAGTGCCACAAGGCTGTGTTTTCCTGAGATTAATTAGTGAGTAGTGGGTCTAGGCAGATCTTCAGGTCAATTAGAGGTCAGCTGAAACCATAAAATGACTGCCATTCTTTCTTTAAATTTATGTTTTTTTAACTGGTTGGATAGAAATTTGTTAGTCAAGCTGTCAATCATAAACATTTCCAGAAATTATGTACATAGATGCAGTCTGTGAGCTAGAGTTTCCTTATCTACCAGTGAAAGATCTGCGAATCTTCATGAATTTAAAGCTCAGGCATCTCACATAGGCACAGGCCTCAACATAAAACATTGTTACAGCCATTTCAAACACAGAAAATGTTATTACACAGCTAATTTTAATAATTATCTTATACTTTTTGTAATATTGTATGGCTCTACTATGCTGCAAACCTTATTTCCACTTGTAAGTTCTCCTCAGTGAAAAAATAAGATTTGGAGCAATTTGATTTTCAATTTTTTTTAATTGATAGATTTTACTGACTGCTCATGCTTGATTCTTTATTTTCCAAAGTCCTTCGGAGTTCCTCGCTGAAAGATTAACTAGCTACATTCCTTATACATTCTGTATCTGTTCAGTTGTTACTGTTCCATGAATATGAAATTGGGTGCATGTCTGATGTAAAAAAAGTGTGACACATGAGATGTGATGGATAGAGGTGCGCACAACATATAACAAAATATACAGTATTATATATAGATAGATAGGTGGGGTTAATTGGGACAAAGGAGTGGTTGACAAGTTAGTGGCCAATCACTTCATAATGCAGTGATTATGACAGAAATTGTTCTTTTTGTATAAATTCTTCTGTGAAAGAATAGACGTCTGACATCCCCTTTTAAGATGGTCAGAAGCAGAACAGATCTCAGACTGCAAGAAGCCTTCAGTTTCCACAAACTCCTAATAATAATAATAATAATCAACTTTATTGTCATTGTTAGTGCACAAATGCAGTACAGCGAAATGTAGGCTTGCGGCTCCCGAGAGTGTACATTTAGATTAAGACATTTAAACATTCAACATTCATTTGGCTTGTAATACATTAACATAAACATAACCATAATAAAGTGCATTGGCAGATGTGCAGGCTTTAGAGTTTATTTGTGGAGTTCAGTAGGATGACAGCCCTGGGAAAGAAGCTGTTCCTAAATCTGGTCGTTCGGGTGCGAATGCATCTGTAGCGTCTCCCAGATGGCAGGAGGGCGAACAGACTGTGGCTGGGGTGGGTAGGGTCTTTGATGATGGTCTGTGACCTCCGTAAACAGTGTTTCTGGTATATGTGCTCTATGGTCGGTAGCCGGGTGCCGGTAATGCGTTGGGCAGTTTTGACTACCTGCTGCAGGGCTTTCCGGTCATAGTAGCTACAGCTGCCATACCATACTGTGATACAGTTTGTCAGGATGCTCTCTATTGTGCAGCGGTAAAAGTTAGAGAGGATCAGGGGTGACAGGTTACATCCCTTCAGCCTCCTTAGGAAATATAGGTGCTGCTGGACCTTCTTCACCAGAGAGGAGGTATTGAGGGACCAGGAGAAGTCTTCCGTGATGTGGACTCCGAGGAACTTAAAGCTGTCCACCCTTTCCACCACAGCCCCATGGATGTGGATGGGGGTGTGACTTCCGCCTTTAGACTTCCTGAAGTCCACAATGATTTCTTTGGTTTTCTTGATGTTAAGGGCCAGGTTGTTATTGGCGCACCATTTCACGAGATGCTGGACCTCCTCCCTGTAGGCTGACTCATCGTTGTTGGTGATCTGGCCTACTACCGTGGTATCATCCGCAAACTTGATGATGGTGTTGGAACCATGAACAGCCACACAGTCGTGGGTGAAGAGGGAGTAGAGGAGGGGGCTCAGCACACATCCTTGTGGGGCCCCCGTGTTCAGGGTCGGGGGGGGGAGGTGTGGTTACCTAATTTGACAGACTGGGGTCTGTTTGCAAGAAAGTCCAGGGTCCAGTTGCAGAGGGAAGTGTTCAGGCCAAGAGTGTGGAGTTTGGTGGCCAGCTTGTTAGGGACGATAGTGTTGAATGCTGAGCTGTAGTCTATGAACAGCATTCTGATGTAGGTCTCTTTACCATCTAAGTGATTCAGTGCAGAGTGTAGAGCAGTTGTGATTGCATCCTCCATTGATCTGTTTGCACGATAGGCAAACTGGTGTTGGTCAAGAGACGCGGGAACACTGGCTTTGATGTGAGCCAGGACCAGTCTCTCGAAACACTTCATTATGATGGGTGTGAGTGCGACAGGTCGATAGTCGTTCAGGCACGTCACAGCCGTTTGCTTTGGCACAGGAATAATGGTAGCGGTCTTGAAGCATGTAGGGACTACTGCCTGGGCCAATGACAGATTGAAGATGGCGGTGAAGACATCAGCCAGCTGATCAGCACATTCCTTGAGTACCCATCCAGGGATGCTATCCGGTCCAGCAGCCTTTCGTGTGTTCACTCCTCTGTATTATTGCAAATTCATGACTGTTCATTAGTCATAGAGAGATATCCTGACAAAATAGTGGAGATTAAATAGAAACTGTGAATGCTGGAGATCTGAAATAAAAACAGAAAAATAACTGGAAATGCAATTCAGATCAATCAGAAAATGCTAGGTTAAAATCATTACAGATGATGAAAGGCCCCACTTAAAACACAATTCTTTCCCATTAAGATGCTAACTGGCCTGCCTTGTATTTCCAGCATCTTCTGTTTTTAGTTCTAAAGACAAACTGTATTCACAGAAATTTTTCTTTCGATTAAAAATGTTTAATCATTTATCTGAAACTAGCTGGAGTGCCCGGTGGTGCCGAGGCTTTTTTGAGGGCATGTTGCTGTTGGAAGAGAGAGAGAGAGTGACTGGGGGGAAGAGAGAGAGTGACTGGGGGGAAGAGAGAGAGTGACTGGGGGGAAGAGAGAGAGCAACTGGGGGGAAGAGAGAGAGCGACTGGGGGGAAGAGAGAGAGCGACTGGGGGGAAGAGAGAGAGCGACTGGGGGTAGATAGAGAGTGACTGGGGGGAAGAGAGAGAGCGACTGGGGGGAGAAGAGAGAGAGAGAGACTGGGGGGAGAAGAGAGAGAGAGACTGGGGGGAGAGAGAGAGAGACTAGGGGAGAGAGAGAGAGAGAGACTGGGGGAGAGAGAGAGAGAGAGACTGGGGGAGAGAGAGAGACTGGGGAGAGAGAGAGAGAGAGACTGGGGAGAGAGAGAGAGAGAGAGAGACTGGGGGAGAGAGAGAGAGAGACTGGGGGAGAGAGAGAGACTGGGGAGAGAGAGAGAGAGAAAGACTGGGGGGAGAGAGAGACTGGGGGAGAGAGAGAGAGGGGGGAGAGAGAGACTGGGGGAGAGAGAGAGAGGGGGGAGAGAGAGAGAGGGGAGAGAGAGAGAGGGGGAGGGAGGGGGGAGAGAGAGAGAGGGGGAGGGAGGGGGCAGAGGGAGAGGGGGAGAGAGAGAGGGGGAGGGAGGGGGGAGAGAGAGAGGGGGATGGAGGGGGGAGAGAGAGAGGGGGAGGGAGGGGGGAGAGAGAGAGAGGGGGAGGGAGGGGGGAGAGAGAGAGAGGGGGAGGAAGGGGGAGAGAGAGAGGGGGAGGGAGGGGGGAGAGAGAGAGAGGGAGGGAGGGGGAGAGAAAGAGGGGGAGAGAGAGAGGGGGAGGCAGGGTGGAGAGAGAGGGGGAGAGAGAGAGGGTGAGGCAGGGGGGAGAGAGTGGGGGAGAGGGGAGAGGGGAGGGGGAGAGGGGGGAGGGGGAGGGGGGATGGGGGAGAGGGGGGAGGGAGGGGGGAGAGGGAGGGGGGAGAGGGGACGGGGGATAGGGGAGGGGGGGAGGAGAGAGAGACAGAGGGAAGGAGAGAGAGAGGGTGAGTGGCCCACGGCCGCAAATGGAGCCAAGCCCGGGGAACGGGCGTGAGCTGGCTTGAGGCTGTGAGAGACAGCCGGGCCCGGTTGCCGGGGTAACCCTTCCCCCCCTTCCCGAGACCCGCCCCCCGCCCTCCCAAGCCCCACCCTCCCGAGCCGGCTTCAAGACCGCCGATTGCAGCTGGGTCTGCGCAGAAAGTGGGAAAAAGAAATGAAGAGTTTGGAATCAAGATGGCGGCCACTCACCTCAACTCAGAAGCATTAGGCCCACCCACACACACACCGATTGGTCAACCATCAGGTCACTGAACTGTAGGATTGGTCAATCGTCATGTCACTCGACTCTAGGATGGCCCGCCCGCACACGCAATGAACCTGCCCCCGTGACACAGCGATTGGCCGACCGTCGGGTCGCTCGACTGTACGATTGGTCAACCTTCACGTCACTCAATGCTAATGAGCGGATAATGAGCGGAATTTTGAACGTTTTTTGGATACCGTCGGCAGAATTTTTGTCCGACCAAAAAGTAAATACGCCTATGAGAGCCCCCTAATGATAAGCTTTCTTTTGATATAACATATGTGTAGGTACGCTCTATAACTTTCGATTGTATAGCCGGACAGACAGACAGAGAGACAGACAGAGGCAGAGAGACAGACAGAGAGACAGAGAGACAGACAGACATACTGTTTTATATATATAGATACTGAAGTGTAATGACGATACCTCAAGGTTAAACCTTCGAGGTTTGTAGCCTCAGCATTCTAGAGGGAAGAATCAGAGCCTAGCTCAAAGATTTCAGTGAGGATGCTTTCCAGCAGCTGAATTATGAAGCCAGGTATTTTTCATTAGTTGTCAGCTTAATAAAAAGAAAACAAGTGAAAACCCCAGGAGGTGACAACAGCAAGGCCCCATTCCAACAGCCTGCAGCCTTTCTTCAAGAAATAATCTTGATGGGTCTACAATGAAATAAGCACCATACTGTACTTTATTCTTCTGCAGTAATGCTCCTGCAGGCTTTGATTACATTATCCAGTTAGGGGGAGTTGTGAACACCTGCATCTGATGGACTAAGCCTCAAGTGAGGTCAACATGAAAAGGCATTGCCAACTTGCACATCACATAGAAGTGTGAATGAACAAAGGAAATTTTAAAACTGATGTGCTTTCAAATCAGTTGAATTCCTCAATTGTCTGATCTGTCTGCTGCTAATTTTCATTAAAAAAAATAGTTCTTCCTTTTAACTGGTGCAGGTCTCAAAACAGTCAATAATGAGATAATGCTTGAAGGAAACAACGTCCCAAAATTTCCTGGAGACCTGTGCCATTGTAATGGTGCATCTACATCGCAGAGCCTGATTTATGGCACAAAAGTCCCAGGAAGTTATGGTGTAAGTAACTTTTGCCATTACTTAGGCCACTCCATAATTTCCTGTGACTTTTTCACTTTTCCATTATTTCCCTCGCCTAATTATCATAGCTCTGCCCCCTATTAAAATCAGTGGCGATGTTGAATTTACTGAAGTCACTGAATTTACAAATTAAGGATCAAAAATAACACAATTTGTTACATCCATATCCTCTTTATTGCCAAAGATAGACTTTAGTTAGAATGATATGGTAAAGCAATATATTTGCAAATCTAAGATAGCATTTTATCATTTTACAAGTTATTCAAATCAGTCTCATTGTCAATTATCCATCACTTTAATTTACCTACACATTAAAAAAACACAAAATGCTTCAGGCTAACATTGGCCCAGAATTTGCTGCAACAATTCTTTTGGCCTCGGTCACCATATCATGCTAACTAAAGTCCATCTTTGGTAATAAAGAGGATATGGATGTAACAAATTGTGTTATTTTTGAACCCTAATTTGTAGTGAATCCCTTACTACAGTTTCGACCTGTCATAAGGGCTTGCGCTTGAATACAACTGTATGTGATTAAATTGGCAACCTGCTCTGCCCTACTGGTAATCCAAATTCTTCACACACATTGAAGTGCCAGACATTTTTGAACTTGTTTGCTGTTGGTAAGTTTCACAATAACCATTACATTTTGAGTCTGCTAGCATCTCTTTTTATTAACATGGTTGCTGTGCTATGTTGGATTCACATTATTTTTTATTTCAAATGTGGCATTCTTGAAAACAGCAGACTGGAAAAGTCTAAACTATGTCCTACCACTATAGGAACTGCAAAATGACAAATATAGAAAAATCTAAAATGAATGGACATCAATTGAAAAGAATTGCAACTAAGAAAAAAAAGACAGAAAGTGACAATAAAGGAACTCATAATGAAAGTAACTCCAGTGTATTCTTTACCTCAGCTTGTTCTGAGAACTCAAATATATGTAGATTTTCCCCATTGACCTCGATTTGCTGGTTGTCATTCCTGATGGTTAAGAATTCCATTCCATTCAGTGGTCCATTCACCACACAGTTGGGAATGGTTTTCTGGAGCTGAATTTCACTAATCCTGTTTTCAATCTCCGTGATACAGGAGGTGACAGTTTTGCATTATATCTATTTTATATTGAGAGTCGTTGAACTTTTGATCTGGTGACAGCAGGTGAAAATATCCTTTTTCTGATTCAGTAATTTTTTGTATTAACCAATATTTGTCTCCTGCATGATCTGTATTAATGACTTTGATGCATTCATTTCTTCCAGCTGTCCAGGGACAGTTAGACAGCTTCAATTAATGTAGAGACATACTTAACTTAAATGAATATAATAAATAGTAATGACTAAACTTTGGATAAATTAAATTTTTTGCTGATTGCCACAGGAGCCCAAGGATTACATGAAAATATTACAACAAAATTCGTGACCTTCCTATTTTCTTTCTATTAAATTATTCACTATGCTGATTACAACATTATCTTAGCCAATTCCACGCCATGAGCTCCTTGCCTATTGAGCTAGTTTGGTTCACTTTGCCTGTTGGGCTTTCTTTGTGGAGATTACATTTGTACAATTAATTATATTTACAATGTGGCATTGTTCATTTACTTGAGTGCAGCAGGTGAAATCTGTTCTTCTGTTCTTGATTAAACAGCCTTATGCAACTAACATGTTTTAATTTGATAACATAGCACTATATCTGAATTCAACATAAAATGGATTTGACTCCTCAAGTATAACCCTTTGCTTTCTGTTTAAAATTAATATGGGGACATTTAACATTTTCCTAAATTTCCCTTGAATTTAACGGCCTTCTGTTTGATTTAGTGGTCAATGCAAACATTCAGAACTTTTCTTTCCACATCGGTCCAGTAAAGTTAGCCAATGTTTAGTCTTTTGGTTTGCTTTGTAAACATATAAGGGCTGATTTTAACCCTGCCTGCCCAGCGGAAATCAGGTAGGCAGGCAGTTAAAATGGCCTGTGCAACTTATCCACACTGATCCTGCTGCCTTCCTACTGCGATTTTAACCTGCTCTTTTAAGCAGGTAAAAGGGACACCAGCCGGAAGGCAGCGGGGTCCTTCTTTAGATATGCAGATCATGGTGTTATCGGGGCCTGACTGCAATTTTAGCCAGAGGCCTGTGTAGGCTTCCCTCAATTTTAGCCAGAGGCCTGTGTCATCTTCCCTACTGGCCAACCTGGCAGCAAGCATAGCCAGGGTCAGAAGATGCTCAGAATGGTTTCCTCGTGGGCCAGGAATAGCAGCAGCGTCCCCTGCCCTGGGCTTCCTTTACCCTCCTCCGACCGCAATGCCCTCCTGCCAATCACTTACCTGATTGCCGAGGACTGTTGCCTCAGGTCCTTGGTGGCAGCCTCCTGCCATTTTACATCCTGCTTCCACCTGTCTGTCAGCTGCTGCTTCCCAGAAATCTGATGGGGCCTATGTTGATAAGGCCCGGGAGTTAAAATCTTTTGGGCCTCATGCTACAGAGGGCTGGATGGTTTGTTATCCATTTCAGCCCCCGCCAGCACGACTCCTGCATTGATTTAAAATCAGGGTTATAATGGAAACTGAAGGAAGTTGAAGAAACAAAGCAAACAAATGGATTCACCTAGTAATTGATTCTAACAGGTCACAAGAGAGTTTCTTCCCACTTATAAAAAGACCCTTCCTATATCAGCCTTCATAAGTAGCCTGTTTATCACATATTAACGAATTAAGTCTACATTTAGAAATAGTTTTGCTGTTCTTTTTATTCTTCTTTTGCCTTTTATGTTAGTCATATCCAATGTCTCCATTACATCATAATTGTGACATATTTCGTAAGTGTGCAAATATAAAAAATATTTCCACAGTAATAGCAGTCCGCATATGTGAGATAAAGGTTAAATCCACAGGTCATTTGGTTACCTTTAAAACAACTCCTCCCTTTTTAACAACACTTTTCTTTCAGTTAGTTAGGATAGTTATATTTTGTCTTTCATCCTGATTATTGTCTGAGAGTCTCTGTGGTGTTTTGATAGTATCTGTAATACTCTTAAGCCTTAGATTATGCTGTGGAAGATTGATGTATGCAAGTGTGTTGTTCCTGCACGTAGTGAAGGATTGAGGCTCTGGCAAAGGTACAGAGGAGAGCTACCAGTCTTAAGTCTCTTAGTTACCAGGTTAGGCTTCAAGAATTAGGGCTATTTACTTTGCAGAAATGCAGGCTTAGAGCGGACATGATTAAAGTTTTTTAAATGAAGAGGGGATTGGATTCAGTCTGGTTGGAAAGATTATTCAAGATGGATAAGGATGATAGAACTAGAGGGCATGCATATAAAGTCCTTGGGCAAAGAGTTAGCTTAAATACCAGAGTCACTGCAATCCTTTAAAAGGGAACTTTACAACTTTGAGTGAAAATAACAGCCTGAATTTCCTGAGAATGATCATTTTTGGTGCAAAAGCACAAGGCGAATTCAGGCGTAAGTGACTTACATCCGTTGTTTCGTTATGTCCGAATTTCCTCGATCATTTACACCGCTTCCACGAAACCCTCTCTCGCTCATTAATATAACCCCACCCACATGCAAAAGTACAGCTCTTGCGAATTTCTTGAACTTACACCAGTTCTGAATGGGCTGTAAATTTACACTTAAAATTTTAGGCTCAACAGGACCCAGTCATATTTCCTGTCTTATACCGCAATTTTTAAAGTATTTTTAAAGTTCTCCTCACTGAAGCCTACAATGTATTTTCTGTATCTTTGACTACAACTTTATGGCATCAGAATGATTTGTATTAAAAATGTTAAAAATTCCACAATTGCATTTTCTGTGCCTAATGTGCATAAATGATGCTTTGATGGCTTCAAACTTTCATTTTCATGCAAAAAGGAGGACTTAAAGAAAGACTATGGCATAATTTTGGTGCCAAACTTATGCTTCCCTCAAGCACCGATTGTTTATGCTGATTTCCACAAATGCTACTCTGATTTTTACATTCTGGTGCATCTTAATGGGATCCTCAGGAAATTTTGGCGTAACTCACTGGAGTGAAAATTGGCATAGATTTCAGTGTAAATTTCGATGTAACATGGCCATTAGGGCGTTTCTGGAAATTCCAGGCAAATATTTCCTATTATAAAGGTCAATTGTTAGTTAATTAAAATGATGATGAATAATGGGCTATCGGTGCTTCTGGAGCCTTGCTTGATTACCTTAAGGGTCTGGTAAGGAGTTTCCCAGAGATTATCCTGAATTGGCTACAATGTTTTTTTGGTCACTCCCAGAAGATTCTGTGGTTAAAGGCTGGGTCAATGTTGTCCGTAGTGCATCATGTCTGGATGGAGTGGGTTTGATGGGCTTGATGACAGTGCTCCGTTGCAGTTTGTTTGAAATACTTCACTATTGTGTATTCAAAAATGCATTTACAAGAGTATTCCTTAATTTAAGATACATTCAAATAATTCACCCAAGTAGAAACTCAACATGTCAGATCGCCTTGTTTCCAGTTTTCCCCACAGATGTCAGTGATGGGGAGGCATCCTGGAATAGGAACGAGGGCTTCAGACCAGCCTGGGAGTCAACCGAGAGCTCCCAACCCTTGGAAAAACACATTGGCAACTGAGTATACTGTAATAAATTGTATTTTGTATACAGTGCAATAAACAGTACAGTAATAGAGCACTCGACAGTGAACTTTAAATCTTGTCTCTAAGTACCATAATTTCACATTAGATTAAGGTTGATACAATACAATGCTTCTATTAGGTATTACACTGTTATAAAAACATTGGAATACAGAGGAGAATGTTAAGGGTTAATTCAAATCCATCTGCTCCCTCCAATTATCTTTTTCTATAGCTGTTTATTCACTTTTATCTTCCCATTAATTTTTTCAATGCAAATCAAATACTAATATTTATTCATATATGAAATAACAATTATTGGAAGTCGATGCACTGGGTTAGCACAATGTCCTTTTAACTCTAGGAACTGGGCTCAAATCCAGCCCACACTGATGAGATGAGTCTCCTCTGTCTCTGACTATCAGAGTCCTATATGGAATGAGTTTAGGTAGCATCAACTCAGCTCCTAATGGTCATGGGCACGCAGTACAAAACTGCCCCTAATTCAGCACCAATTTGACAATCTCACACAGAGAGGCCACAAGATGGCTGGGGTAGGAAATGCAAAAATGTTACGCAAGTACAGTGGAGGTTGCTCTTCTAAAGTTAGGGCTGAGGATCATTGTTGGGGCAGAGCATCTCTACCAGACTAGGGAAATCTTGAGGCTCACACTGGCTGCCCAAAATAGAAAGTGTACCATTCCTCTATATTAGCATCCCTGATCTTGATAAGCACAACATAAAAAAATTACCAAATTAGGATCTAATAGTATAAATTAACTCCAAGCCCTGTTTAAATCATGAAGGTAACTTAAACAGCTGCTTCAGCAGTAGGCTTCACCTTTATCAGAAAAATACTTAGATTGGTAAATCCCATTAAGCGCATGCCTTGTTGTTGATTATTGATTTCAAATAAATTTATACTGCCACTTGCATATTGATGCAAAGTGGTTTTGGATGCACATCAGCACTAAAGTGGACATTTAACATAGCAGATCATTGGGGGTTGGGTTGCAGGGGGTTGGGTTGCGGGGGTGGCGTGGGTAGTCTTGTGCAGCATTCATGCCTCCTCCTGGACCGACAAAAATAATTTCAACACTTACCTTTTCTGACCTTTTTGGCTGTACTGCCAGGTTTTACTGAACTGAACGTCCACGGCATATACTCCATCTAGTAGGCAGCAATGTTCCCTGGAGGCTGCACTATGTTCTGCGCGGCCTGTTTCTTTCAGTGCGCAGTCCCTTTAAATTTCTGCGCATGCAATATTAAAGCATGTGAGCGGCCTGTGCGGGACGTTGCAGATTACTGTGCGGCCATGCACGCGCGCAGTTTAGAGGGAACATTGGTAGGCAGTTAGAATTGCATGGGGGTCCTGTGTATGTATAGGAACTCAATTTTCCTAGATTAATGAGGCTCCTGCCTGATTCAGGTGGGTGCTTCAGCCGTAAAGTGGAAGGCCCCAGGAAAAATGGCAGTGGAACGGGAACAGGGGCAATAAGTCCACCAGTTCCATTTTAATGCCACTACTGCACCATTTCTGACGGGCGGAGGGAGTTAAACTCTTCCCCACTGTTTAGTTAGTGGCCTAATTAGTTTGGCTTCTGTCAGCAAGGATTCCTTTGTTGAAATGATGGGCAGGATTTTCATTCAGAAGTTGGGAAGGAGGCGGGACTACAACTTTCGGGGTTGTAGTCCCGCCTCCATCGAGATGCGGCCAATCCACGTGATTTTAGCTTGATTGACCTTGTTGAGCCTGCCCAGCGGGCTCAGCAGGCCAAATAAGGGCCACCCGGCAACAGGTGATGTCACAGACTGAAATTTCATCTGTCAAGACCTGTTGACAGATGAAATATCAGTGTTTCACAGCTGTTTGAAGCTGTCAAACACTGACAATCTTACTTCGAACCTGAGTCCTTCTACACAGACTCAGTTAGAAATCTCACCGGCACTGAAAGCTGCAGGCTGTCACTTTTGACAGATCACAGCCATTCTGCTTTCTGTGCCGGCTGGATGATGGACTCCTGAAACCTAGAGGAAGGAAGGTAAGTACAGGTAATTTAAACTTCTTTCCACACTTTTGACACACCAAACACACTTACCATTGCACTCATGCACCCATCACTCGCCTGAACACTGACATCTCGACCCCTCCAAGTCCTTCAACCCGACGACCCGACTCCTCTAACTTGGTGTGGTTTGGAGCCATTGGGAATCCCACACGACTACCTTCAAAATAGGGATTAAGCTTAATTGGCACTAATCCATTCCCGCCTCAGGTCGGCGGGTCCTAGTGCGGGGCGGGTACCCGCCTCCTTTGAAACTTACACGGAGGCAGGTTTTGGGCGGGATGGTGTCGGGACCCCCGAATTCGGGAATTTAACCCACCCGCACGCCTCCAATCCCGACTCCACGGCACACTGAAAATCGACCCTGATGTCTGTTTCTTGGATTTCAGCTTTGGTAATGACTATTATTTATTTCAGGTGATTCCTTTTAAGGATCCGATATCTACTGCTTTTGGTGATTAAATTACTTCAGTGCTGTGTTGTAGTTACAAAAGTTTTGTTAATTTTGGAAACCCATGGTTAAAAGTTCTTTATCGTTATATATATGTTAAATAATTCTGTTACAGTAGTGCAATTTGTGTTTTGTTACCCACATTTTCCATATTTTGTTTTTAGATCTTATTATAAAGTTACATTTAAAAATTGCAAACTTATTTTATCTTTTCTGATTTTCAAAATAAGTTGTTCATTACTTTTGTAGTTTCAGGTTGTAACTTTTTCACTCACACAATGCTCATGTACAAATTAGTTACACTCACTGAAAGCCCAGGGTCATCTTCAGACCAAAGGTCCCAAACATTTTTGCAAAGAGACATGCTGTAACTTAGGTGATTTTATGCTCCTTAAAGATCAATATTTCCAAGCAAAAATTTGGACACCTCAGCTGGCATAATGAAGTTTGCAGGCATGCATTTAATGTAAGATTATCACAGTACAAATGTGACAAAATAGGAATCAATGTTTCATTGCAGGCTATACATGTCCATTGCTTTTCAATGTGTAGAAGGTCATTCAAGAAGTTTTTCTTGTTAAGGTCTGGAGTCAGTTATTATGATACTTTATATAATTTTTTATGACATCACAAAATAATGTGGAAGAGTAAAATCACAGTTATAAAATAGAAAAAGAGGATAGCAACATTACAACTCAATATGAATAAACAAACGATGATGCTCTGCAGTGAATCACACCATAAAACAGGATTGGCCAGTAAAAAGCAGCTACTTCATCAGCTGGTTACATGACATTTTGATACAACAGTGATATTTGGTCATCACATATGTTGATATTTCTTATGAGGATTTTTTTGGTCTCATAAGGGTTATTTTAGTGTTTAAAAAATGGAGTTCTAGAATCTAGCATGCATACCAAAGCAACTTTTTCATGATTGTGATGTTTGAACTTTGGAGTATTAGTTTAACCCAAATGACTCAATATAGTAAAGCTGTAACACTGCTGGTCAGGCTCTTTCACAAACACCAATATTCTGAAACTATATAGAGTGCCAATAAGAAATATCAGACACATTTTATAAACCAGTCTTAGAAAAAAGCTGAATTACTACATTACAACAATGCTATTAAAGCTTTTTCACTACTATGATTAATAACATTCACAATGATTGAAAGCTGGAGCTTGATGAGAGAGTATACAAAGGAAACATTACATATGAGTTCTGGAATACAACTACACAACAGTGGGATACTCTTGCACTGGCCAGCATGCAAGTAAATATCTCAAATGTTTTGGGACAATCTGTAATCATTTCCGTTTGCTTTTGTATTAAACTTACTTCTTAATACTAACATGTAGCAAAATGCACATTAGAATCCTAGGACCTGGCAAAAAAAATCTGGCTATAGATTTCACTCAGTGGCCTCTGTTTTTCAGTGCACAAAGGTCTTTTCATTTACAGAGGACACACTGAAATTTCTAAACTTACCACTTGAATCTCTATAGGCTGCAATGTAAACAACACATCAATACACGCTCCAATATGGAGGAACACTAGGCGCCCTTCATTCCAGTGGAACATTCTGAAGGATGCTCCGAGTGTACTTTAGGAAGGCCTTCAATTCGGACAAGTCAAGATTTTCATTATATCATACACATTTTACGTTTCTATTACTTTAACCACCGCACACACAAATTTCACATCTCAAAGTAACTGTTTAGTATTAGTTTTAATTTGTCTCAGCTTAAACTAAAGTTGAAATAAATACAATGAAATATAAAATTCCTATGCGTAACAAGTACTGTCTAATGTAGTGTGAACACAAAAGTCAAAGCAGAAGCATTAACCAAATTGTCTTTTTCAGTTTAGGTACAATTTAAATTTATAAGTGAGTAGTGGACATTTATATAAAAGTAATACTAGAGGAGCACTCACTATATTTAATGTACAGATATTGTCCTTAATGTGCTTTCCCTTTTTGAATAAGTCAGCATCGTTCATGTTTTCAATTATAAATTCACTTAAGTGCGTTGCCGGAATTCACAGTCGGACTATAAAAACAACTCATAATACAGCAGGAAAGGCGAATACTTCCAAAAGACGAGTGCAGGAAAATGCTTGCAATTTGGATGGAAATTCATGCAACAAATGATCAGTAATTATGGTGAATTGTACGTCACATTCTCAAAGCATTCTGCTCAATTATACTTAACTATTTCGTAAAAGATTTATCGTAAAGACATCCATTGCACAATTGCATATTTAACATTTCCAATGAATTAATATATATATAATTATAATTCAGGTAAGAGGAGTCAATCGTCACTTGAAACTTTGATTTACACAGCCCGCTTTCCGAGCAAATCTATTTTAAGGTGATACACTTTGTATTTTATACAGCAACACATTTTATACCAGCCATTGGATTCGCATCGCTTAATAACACAGGCAAGCGTGCAGAAAGTCAACATGTTATTAGAATAAGTAACACGAATTAAATATTATTGATCTAAGAATATTACTCATTTTTAAGCAGGCCAGGCCAGAAAATAATATAACCCACAACATCAATGTTTCCTGTTAACTTTATTCGGTTAAATACATATACATGAAATAAGCAATTGATAGTTGAGCAGAACAAGTTTGTGTGACTTTGGAAATATATTTTTCTTAAAACAAACTTTTCAATTAATTAGTGAAGAACAGCAGCGTAAACACTGCTTCACCTAAACGTCTCCTATTTAGTGCATGGGTCAATGACATGTAATCAAATTGAATATACAATCATTCTCCCTAAAAGGCGGATTTCGCACATTCATCACTTAACGGTATCGTAAATGGATTCCATCGACATCAAATGTGCGTGAGAAGTTAATTTGACAAAATATAAGACCTTTCTCTATTTACTTGGGACACAAATATAAATGCCTTGACTTCTCAAATCGCCTTGTTCGTGGTAATATGTTGCCAGATATAATGGGAAATCGGTCTCTTGTATCTTCAGATCTTGGTGTAGAGATGTTGCATAGTTAACAATTGTTGAACGCTCCAAACGAGTGCAGTCATACATAAGACAGGGAAAATTAACTTTGAAAGATTCCATAACATAAGTCTTTAATGAGCCATTTATCCATCTATCTATTCATATCAATTGATCACATTTTACAAACAGGTGGGTTCGCTAAAACTGACAAGTGGAGAGGAAATGGATACTAGCTGGAGACAAACTGCTTGATTTGATACACAGACACAAGTGAGCAAAAAAGGTGTATAAATACACAACTGAATAGATGTGTGAATGGATGGACAGATGGATGAATGGATTGACACGTTGATTAAGGCTTATCGTTACAATGTTTGCAAAGACTGGAGGGTGTTCCTGTATACACAGCGCATTTGTCCGGACAAGAAGCAATGGAAGTGCCTGTGAATGGATAAACAGCAGACTGTCCAAAGGAGCTCAGCGTGTTGGTCAGTGCAGCTGCAGATGGAATGGGTCCTGTCAGTGCCTGGCCCTGGTTCAAATACGCTACCAACCGCCTCATCTCATCCAAAGCCTGAGCCTGCATCAAGATGTAGTTTTTCGCCAGAAGCAAAGTGGCAATTTTGGACAGTTTTCTCACCGATGGGCTATGGGCATAAGGGATCACAGACCTAAGACCATCCAGTGCATCGTTTAAGTCGTGCATCCTTCTCCTCTCCCTTGCGTTAATACTCAGTCTCAGCGATCGCGGCTCTTTGCCTTTCTTGCCAATTGAACTTTTTAGTTTGCCCTCGTTGTCACTGCCTGGATTCCTTGTGCTCCCGGCAGATCGACCGTCGCTATCTTCTTCGTCTCCTGTCTGCTCTTCGCTGCTTTCTGTTGCTTTTGGGTCCTGACTGATGGTGTATGGAGTACAGCTTTGTCCAGACCAGCTCTCCCGGTTTTCAGCACCACGGCTAGTGCCACTGTAGCTAAACGTAGATTGGCCGTAGCGCTGGGGCAGATCAATATATGTGTCATTGACAATGGAATTTAACTCATCCCTCCCTTTGACAGAGATGTTTGCAGTGTTGTGAAATAGATCTCCTTCCGCAACGTTCATTTTTTAGAATCAGTCACTTGAATCAAAAGGATTACCCCTCTTCGTCTTTCTTCAATTTTAAATCTGCGGCGTGCTGAAAATAAAAGTCCAGAGATGCTCTGTGTGACAGCTCCACGACTCCTACTCCAGTGTGTGTCCTGGCACTGGGAGAGATGTGACTCACTTTCTATCCCACTTTCAGGTTATTACAGAGACTCGCCTGTTGGGACATGCCGTCTACCCAATCAGGAGGACGCTTTAATTAATAGGATTAAAACGTTTTGAAGAAAAGGAAGGCAGCTGCCAATACAGTCAGTTGGGTTTAATCTAACACACACACACACACAAAAACTAATGTCCGACAAAAGCTCTGAAGCATTGCATGCAGGCTTCAGCAATCCGAACATTTTACAAACAATTTCATCACGCTAGCAATATGACATAACGCAGCAAATTCCATCAACAGCTATGGGGTATAGACAAAAGGTCAAATGACTCATTCAGTTGTTGCATACGTATGCATATAACGAATCAAACTATTTCAATAATTAGGAATAAAAAGATCAAACATCAAAAGCAATGAACTATTTACCTCACTGTTTGCAGTGATGTCAGGGTTAACTTGTTTTAGAAGTTTTTTTTATACCTATAAAACGCATAATCATAGCACAGCACAGAGGAAGGCCATTTGGCCCACCGGGTCTGTATTAGTAAAATTCTGCTTGCCGCTTTTAGAAGTAGGTCAGGCACAATATAAAGATGGCATTGCTTAGATTTACCAAATACCTTCGCTTTAATTACTCAACAGGGCTAATGAAATGTGTGAGGACAAGCACAAAACATTTCAAAGAGAACACAGTAATAGTCTGCGTACGCTTCAAACACTTTCTAGTTAGTGAAGGAGGTGAACATCATTTTGAGATCGATGAGGACAAATCTTTGCAATTGGAGTTAGCCACGGGCTTTTATTACTTCACGAATAAGATTAGTTGATCTGATCACCATTTTGTGACAAAAGCAAATCCACTCGGACAAAAATAATTTCAACCATATGAGAGAGTTTTACCATGTCGCGGTTTTTCAGGTTGCAGTAACTAATCCCGCTGAACGCTGTCACGGTTGACGAACGTTACAGAAGTCAAGGGCTCATGATGTTGGGAGCCAGCACTAATTGCATGACATTGTGACCTTAAGGGAGGCAACATTGGTGACAACAGAACGGCAGACAAATGAGAATCTAACGACACTGCCTGCTGCATGTATCCGATATGATTATCTTCTCATTTCACTTTCTCACAGTCTGTAATCCGCAATGTCTAAATGCAATCTCTATTGAATAAACATATGTATATAATGTGCGCGTGTACTCTGTATTTAGCTTTTTAAATTTCCTTACACTTGCACTAGTTAGCACGCAACTCGCGAAAATGATTGATTGCTGGAAGAACGGTTGTCCTCTGAAGAAATGTTTTAAAATTTATCACATGGGTGAGGTAATTAAGACATAAACTCTAGTTTAATCCCCCGCTCCCCCATACACACAATTCTGTTGAAGTAGAACATTCGTATTCCACGGAGCATAAATGTAACACTTCATAAAACAAAGTAACTAATATAATCTGGTTCAGTTAAACAAAGGTTCACATGTTTCCAAAGTAACTGAATGAAGGCTATCTGTAAGGTTTTAAAAGTCATAAAACATTTAATTAAAACTCCACTTCCAAACCATCACATTGATGACCATCGCCACCGTGTGGAAGAGTTACAGATTTTTTCAAATATATTTTTGTAGTTTTTTACACGTCGAACGTTACGAAAGTTCTCGCACTTATGAGAAGCTACCACTAAAAAAAATCATAAAAACCAGGGCCCAAGTCTCAAAGAGGTAGAGATCTGTCAAGAAATAAAAGAAATTGCTGGAAACCCTCAGCAGGCCAGGGCAGCATCCATGGAGAGAGAAACAGAGTTAACGTTTCAGGTCTGTGACCCTTAGTCAGACTGGAAACAGTTAGAGATGTAACAGGCTTTAAGCAGGTGCAGAGGCAGGGAAAGAGGGGGAGGGGATTTCAACTTTTTCCATGTGTTCTTTCTTCCCCTCCCCCCTTTCCCTGCCTCTGCACCTGCTTAAAACCTGTTACATCTCTAACTGTTTCCAGTTCTGAGGAAGGGTCACAGACCTGAAACGTTAACTCTGTTTCTCTCTCCACGGATGCTGCCTGGCCTGCTGAGTGTTTCCAGCATTTTCTGTTATTTCAAATTTCCAGCATCTGCAGTATTTTGCTATTGAATTAGATATCTGTCAAGGTTCAGATGCAATATTTCTGCTTCATTTATACTGATTAATAATATATTTTAATGTATTACGAGGTAAACATTAATACTTGATATTTCTGGATAGGTTTGAATTTGAATACAGTCTAGATAGACTTAGACAAAGTTGTCATCACCTTAATGTGCACACAAACATGAGACTAGTAATAATTGTTTTAAAAACAATAACCAAGTCTTCTGTTAAAATAAAGCACAATTAGCTGAGACTGCTTTTTGCTCAAATAAAGGTACATCTTTTGAAAAGTATGTGTGTGTTTCTTCATTACCTTATAAGAAATTGTTGATGTTAGTAGGGAAGCATTTACATTGCAACTGCAGCATCAGTGTGAAGTGGTTTGAATTCACACCTATGCCTGCAGTTACAGTGTAAATGCAGTCTGAATCCGGACTCGCGGCCCGACCTGATATCGAAGCTAAGAATACTAATCCTGTGGTGCTGGGGGTTTTCAGATACACCTTTGTTTACAACAGGTTATCCTTAACAGACTCAGCCTGCCTGTTACATAGTAGCAAGAAAAGAAAGGGAAAATAACACATTATCTATCTATATGTCTATAATATAGTAAAACAAATCTTACATTTACATTCACTTCCTGTCTATAAACCTTCCTTTCTGTTCCCATGTTTTTGTCACACCTTTGTGTCAACTTTTTCCTTGTATCTCCCAGCTCCTCGCCTATCTTTCAGAGAAAAACTATGCACCAGTTAATTCTACTTTGCTGCTTTCTAAATTGCCTAACTTTTTCTATTTAAACATTAAATTAAGGTATTACAAAAAAGGGACAATGTATGACTTTGAGAATTGAATTATATCTGCATACCCTATTCCAATTATCATCTGACCTCTATCCCCACTTCACCTGAAGACTACATTTGGCCTTAATTCCCCATGTCCAACATCACAGCAGATGGAGTAATCTGCATATTGTTCAAACCAATATGTCCTGTCATTCCTCATGGGAATTTCAATGTTAATTGTGCCCATGCCCTGTTTCATTTGTATTAATTGTGATGCTTGTAGATGCTGCAGTAATAGGATTTCCCAATTAGAGCCTCTCAGCCCTTTGTCACATTTCCCAGTCACAAAAACCTGTGTAATTTCCTATTAAAATGCTTGGTTTGAGTTGACCCACAGTTTCATGCACTGGCCATGAGATGGCTATGGAGCACATTGTCAACCTTCATCTGAAAATCTTTGAACTGCCATTTTTTTCAGTAACTGAAATTTCTATTGTCCAAAATAAAAATATTTAAAAAATCAAAAATGACATATTTCACAGTAACATGGTTAAATCTATCCATTAAATTTTTTATACCAGCTTCATTAAAGATTTTACTTGAAGATTTCAAAAATCTGGGCTACAACTGGATATTTTTACTGCACAATTATTGAGAGGGAGCTTTCAATCACATCTGTCCATTCTGAGTGTGTATAGTTTGCAGAATTTCCCAGTATGCAATTGACGAATCAATTGGCGTTTAAGGGTCGAAGCTGTGTCCCCTCATCCTGTGAGGATTTGAGAGTTTCTTTGCCTTTTTCAAAAGACTTAGAAAGAAACTGGGAATTGAATTCTCAAAACATTTTATTTCAGGCAAGTGATTAATTTATATAAATACGTTACAATTGTGGGTTTTTTTGTCATAAAGATCTTGCAGAAAAAACGAATCAGCACATGAGAATAATAACAGATGTCACTGTGGGCTATTTGTTTCTATTTGGAAAAGAAAAGGAAAACTGTTTATGGAAATTTTATTTAATTATCACTCTTGCTTGTATGTATTCAATTATAGAATCTCACCTAAATAATTTTTAAGGCTAAACCAATTTTTTAAATATAGAAACTTGGAAAATACAGAACCAATGAACTGTGGGATAATTTTTGCTCATTTATGAAAATTTATATTTACTAGTTTGATGCGCTGTCAATTACTCATAAAAGACTGAGAGTTAAGAGAGTAACTAAAGGCTTTTATTAACAAAAGAATGAAGGTCTGCCTCGAGTGGTCGACCGGTCCAGAATACAAAGGGGCTGGGGAGCAGTCACCTTTATACTAGGACTTGTGGGAGGAGTCAGCCGAGGCATGTCCAGGCATGTACACAGTGGAATACAAACAGTGGTTTACCACATAGTTAAACTCCCGTGGCATACCACATGTGGTGAGAACCAAGGGGCATGTTTCAGTTGAGGTCCTTGTGAATTTTTGGCCAGCAGGGGTGCCAGAGTTGGGTTAGCTTGCTGGGTGTGGGTGCTCAGTAGAGACCGACTGGAAGGAACTGGTGATGTGTGTTAGCATCAAACCTTTAGCTGGGCTTCTGTGTTATGGTTTTGGCTTTTAATCATTCATTTTGCCACTTGCTTTTGCTTCTTTTGCTTTATCCCTTTTACTTCTTCACACATTGGAGGAAATTTTAGCTCACTCGTTGGCTGCTGTTTTCTTATACAATTTGGTTATTCTTAAGTCAATGTTTCTGGCAAGTGTTTCATTTGTTCATTTCGAACAACTTTACTTTCACGTCTGTTTGGTTTTCCAAAATTGAAGTAGAAGGGAATTGGGGCATGATGGTCCAAAAGTGGCCAACAATAGTTTGGGTCCCATTCTTCTGAGCCCATCATCTCCACAAGGGTGTTGGACCAAGACCCTGCTCTCAGAAACCCCCAATTCTACAAACCCCCCTCCCAAGTCCTACAGGACCCCATAATCTACCTCATTAGACTTTCTCCCTCCATTTCTAGATCCCATTACCCCCATTAGACCACATTGTAAGTGTTCCCTAATTTCATAACTGGCCACAGTGTTCCTGGTCCTTGCGAACTCCACACTGTCTCCAGATCCCAGGTTTCCGCTCCTAGTAATTCCAGTTCCTAGAACTTCTCTCTCCAGTATTCCCAGAACCCTGGGAACCTAGCTTAAAATACTGCTAGACATGAAAACCCCATCTCAGTAGTGCTAGATTCCAGGGCCATCTGTAATGCTTATGTCAATGTCCCAGGTAATGATAACTTTGCATAATTACCCCTGTTTTTACTATACCTCCAAACAATAACCTCAACCACAATGCCATATGAAATCTACTAGTCTCTTTACTATTAGAAATATTAGATAGGTCAGAACATTCAATTTCAAAATGCATTGAAGACTCCTATGCCCACCTGGTTTTATGGAAAATTAATTTTTAAAAAATGTCCACATTTACCCACAATACTGATTATATCTGTAGATGTTGTGATTGGGGGTTTCAATATTAAGCTTTGTTAATGCTAATAACACCATAACGCCTAGCACAATAAAATCTTATGTCAGGAACAAACTTGGAGAAATCAGTGCATATTCAGAAATTAAGAAATCTTTTCAGCACAGCTAGGCATCTTCCAGCATTTTTAAAAGTAGGAGGCTCTTCAATCTTGAAATGACTAGTAACTTCACAGTTTGAAAAATCAGGCCTCTTCATTTTTTAAAACAAAATTAGGGGCTATTAAAAGTAATAACTATGGACCAGAAATTCGGGTCAGAGGCTTCCCACGGGTGCAAGCCTCCGACCTGCACTTACCTTGCGCGCCGGCTGTTGAGCTGTGGGCCCCCGTGGAATTGCGATCCTGGGCCTCCTCCAACTGCCGGCGCACAGTGCTTGTGTATCCCAGGGGTGCAGTTAGTTCGATGCGTCCCCTGGGATCATGTGGCCATGGAAAGCCAATGATAGCAGGGAATGCTTCATTCATAAGTTTGACAGGAAGACCTGTCAAACCTATAAATACTATAAGCCCCAAAACATCACTAAATCTTCAAATAAATTTTAAAAAATCACATTTTTAAAATAAACTATAAATTACATGAAATAACTATTTTAAAGAATAATTTAAATTTTTGAAAAAAATAATTTTATTTTCTAACGGGGCTAAAAATAAACTTACCTTTCTTTAAAGTATTTAAAAATAATAAACCTGTGGAAAAAAGTTTTAATTTTAATTAATTCACCACTTACCTTGTTAAAAGCAGGCCTTGTGACTGCTTTTTACATGTCTAACTTCTGGAGACTTACCTTCCTGGGAAAACCTGCAAAAAAAAACGTGTTCAATGCGCACGCGCTGCCTCTCCTGCGCACGCGTTCGACCTCTGAACCCCTTCTTTCAGGGGAACGGAAGTGCCGGTTTCCAGCGTATGGGCAGTGCACGCACGAAACCGGCACTTCCATTGGGCTTACAGGTGAGTACCCCATGCGTACTCACCCGTGGAGACCCGAATTTCTGGGCCATTGTATAATAATTTGTGTAGCTTTCCAAGTATCGGAACCTCTTCAGTGTTATAAAAATTGGGGCCTCATCATGCATTGAATAATCAAAGATGCTTTGGGATAGATTTTTAACTTATCCCCAGATATAAAACTGATTTCATTTCCATTGAGTCAGTGGAAATTAAAATCTGGTGATTTCCATAATGGACAGCCAACCACCAATGCCAGTTCTATGCCTAGGCAGCGAGTTGAAAACCTAACTTTTTATTTTTGGAAAATTGGGACACCACTCCCACTGAGGTGCTTTTCCAACTCTTCCCCACTGAGGGGTTGCCACAAGCTCCGACTACTTTTTCATGCTCTACAGCAGTCCTTAAAGGTACCATTGGAGGCCACAGAAGAAGCCTGCAGGTAAGATTTCTTTAACTTACCTTAATGTAGAGCCAGAAGGAACAGGAGTGCCCTTCCTGCCTCCCCAGTAAGACTGTGGCTGCTCCTGCCCCCCCACTTACACCCCCTCCCAGATTCACCTGTGTGCCTCAAGCTGGCTGAAATTCATAGGGCCTGGTCCGGCGAAGTGCCCTACTGGCATCTGCAGTGCAATGCAATTATGATCATCAGATCCGAGGACCAATTTAGCATGGTCTTCGCGCCTCTCCGTTCTGGCGTGCTTTTACTGCATGTCACAGGGATTGTGCCCAATTTCAGGCACCAATGAATGTAGGCGCCAATGTTCTCACAACAGTGCAAATGTAGTTTGTACAAAACTACAGGCTTTCTGAGTTACACACTGGTATCAACAAAGGCTGGATCCAGCAAATATCTAAAGCAATATTTGCCCTTATCTTCATCATTCAGAAAGCTAAGGATATCATGATGTATGGTATGGTAGCATAGTAGTTATGTTACTAGACTAATGATCCAGAGGTCTGAGTTCAAATCCCACCACTGGCAGCTGGGGAATTTAAATTCAATTAAATAAATCTGGAATAAAAGCTAGTATCAGTAATGGTGACCATGAAACTACTGGGTTGTTGTAAAAACCCATCTGATTCACTAATGTCCTTTAGGGAAGGAAATCTGCTGTCCTTACCTGGTCTGGCTTATATGTGACTTCAGACCCACAGCAATGTGGTTGACTCTTAACTGCCCCTCTGAAATGATCTAGCAAGTATTCAAGAAGGAAGCTCACAACCAACTTCTCGAGAGCAATGTCCGGATCATGTGAATGAATAAAAAAAAATGCAGGCATAGAAACGATGCTGACCTATGGAGAGTGGAGCAGATCTTAGCACTGAGTTTCTTCAGTGAGTGGAGTCGTGTCTCGGGCATAACAAGAATTCAGGAAGATATTATAGGATTTTTACAGAAATCTG
The DNA here is from genome assembly GCF_052327205.1 of Somniosus microcephalus. Lineage (NCBI taxonomy): Eukaryota > Metazoa > Chordata > Chondrichthyes > Squaliformes > Somniosidae > Somniosus > Somniosus microcephalus. The sequence goes on from NC_140999.1 coordinate 158,347,786, forward strand.
AAATATTTCACCTGATCTTGTGATCCAGAGGGCCTTATGACTGAGACAGACTAATAAGGTTATTGGAGCACAGCCACACCCAGAGCAGAGGTTTGATGTCTTTGTAAACTTTTAATTAACTTAAATGTATTTGACAGTCAGTATAAATAGGGGAAAGTATGTTGTTGGTCCTCAATTTTATGGTCACATTTGGGATTGTACTTGCAATTTTGCTGTATTGATTTTAGGACATTTTTGTTAGTTTTTTCAATTGCAAACTTTGTTTAAGTGAATCTTTTGTAAAAACAGACTCCTGGATACTTAAAACCCAAAGCATGTTCCAAATTAATCCAATCTATTTTTGTACAAGTTATATTCAAATGTATCACTTCTTTCTCATGAGTAAACAAAACCACATTTGCCACATTGAGAGCCAGTTGATTATTTTCTAAGCAGTAAAGATTAAGGGGGTGAAATTGGGTATCGCGCCGTAGTGGGGTACTAAATCAAGCGCTAAGGACCTCAGTGGGGTGCTACAGGGGCACTACCAGCAGAGCGCTAATGAATTTCAGGTGTAATGCATTCAGCAATGATCCTTCACACTGGTCCCTTCCAGCTCTTAAAGGAAAGGTTGCATCATTGTGCAGATGCTCATTTTCAGCATTGCTGGCTTTGAGGCAACCTGCGAGCAACTGAATCCTCTGATAGCTATGGCTGTTCCCACTCCCAGGGAGAGAGCTCGTCGGTTCACAGACGTGGCATTGGAGGCATTGGTGGCTGGAGTGGAGTGAAGGAGGGCAATGCTGTTCCTGGACACTGGAAGGAGGCCATCGCCTCAGGTGTTCAGGGCAATGTGGAGGAAAGTGGCCCAGGAGGTCTCGGCCAGTAGTGTGGTGGAACGCAGCCTGACACAGTGCTGCAAGAAATTCAATGACCTCAGTCGGGTGGTCAAGGTGAGTACATGCTTCAACAGCTCCTACATACCAGCATCTGAACCTCAGTCTGTGCACACTGCGCAAACAACCACACTGCCACCACTCACCCACCAAACATCTTCACCTACTCAAACTCACATCCACATCTCACGCCTTGCCTACAATCACAGCTATTCAATGACGGCAGGCATATTGCCCAAACATATAGCTGGACTCTGACTCAAACACATTTGTTTCTCTTGCAGGCCAAGGTGGCCCACAATAGGAGGGAGCAGCAGAGAACAGGTGGGAGCTCCAGCAGCTCTCAGACCTGGAGGAGCGAGTGCTGTGACTCATTCAGCAGCAGGTGGTGGGCGGTGTGGCCGTTGGCAATGTTGACCACCTTGGGGGCAACAACGGTATGTTCGTCCCCTCTTCTCTTATTCCACTTCCCCCTCACACCACAAACCTTTCTCACTTTCCAGCTCATGATACTGTCCGCATTCCTTGCTCCATTCCTGCCCCCCTGCCCTCACCTTAACACGAGTCTTGTGCCTTTATGCTTTCAAATAATCAGCAACCAGATGGCCAGCCTATCACTGAGCCCCCCCACTGAGATTGAGGAAGGAGAAGAGGAGGAGCAAAACACCACGTCACTGCATCTCTCACCCGCAGGCACCACCTCAGATACTGGCACTACGTGATCTTTAGAGGCAGGTTTAATAGAGGGGTCTGCACTGGGTGATACACCTGGGACAAGCAGACTGCAGCAAGGCCAGGGAGAAAGGGTAGCTCGGGAGCCAGCTCCCCAGGGGGTGACTTCTGCTGCACAGGACTCAGATGAGGACCTCGATGGGGAGGAGTTAACAAGAAGGGTGCTGGCCATGCACTCTGAGATGATAGGTGCAAAGGCAAGGGTACCCGAGAGCCTCTCGGCAATAGTAAGGAGCGTGGAGGAGTCCGCCTCCAACGTGCACAGAGCTCTTCGCACACCATGGAGCCCATCATTTCCACTGTGCAGAGGATAGTGGACTTGCAGAGAGACTGTGCGGATTCAGACCTCATGCCGCATGTCAGGGGCGATGTGGCAGCTTCCATTGCAGCACAGGCAGAAGCAACGCAACATCTTAGTGCTGTAATGCAGTCAATGGTTGTTGCCATCGAGTCTCAGACTGCTCTCATGCAGTCTCAGCTTAATGCCACAAAAGATCTGACTGCTGCCATCGTCCCTGGGTCCGCCACAGTCCACCGGGGATCTCACGGTTTTGCAGCAGGCAATCTGTGCTCCAGCAGATTGGTAGGGATGCTGAGGTGCAGTTGCGGGGGAGTGGCAGTGGGTCAGTGGAGCAGGAACCTGCTGACCTCTCTCAGGATGACAGCATTCCTGATCCCCACTGCCACTCCACCATTGCCCTTGTCGCTAACTGTCATCCAGCCAGCCCAGACTGCCGCCGTCCAGCCTGAGGTGATGCAGTGTACAGCCGGGCCTTCCAGGCCCAGAGCTGGTCGAGGGCGTCCTGCAGGGCCATCTGTGGTCTCTGGCACTGACACTCAGCAGCCTTCCTCCAGCCCTGCTGCAGCCATTGGGGAGACACTACGTAGGAGCACTAGATTAGGAAAGGGGACTCTAAAGAGGGGAGGCAAGCATTTACACAAGGGTGATTAGTCAATATTGTTGTTGTATATATGTGGTTAATGGTTTTTGATAAATTTATTACTGGAATGTTGCAGATTTGGTGCTGTCTCTCATTTCAGTTCTGGGGTGTGGTATGGAATCACAAAGTGATGGAATGATGGCGACGTGCTCAGCAACCGGAACAAGGACTCGAAGTCAATGGAAATGAAGTCTGATGAGGCAGTCATGGACCGATCTTGCAGAACGTCGATTGAGTGGCTGCCTCCTCCGTCGCTGCTGTTCGTCCTCCTGTTCCTTCTGCTCCTCTTCTTCCTCCTCCTCCTCCTCATCCTCGTCCTCCTCCTGAGGTGGTGGAGTTATGCCTGGTGGCAATGGCTGCGCCCTCATAATGGCCAAGTTGTGCATACAGCAGACGACGACAAAAAGTGACACCTGCTCAGCCGAGTACTGGAGGCTCCTCCCGAGCGGTCAAAGCAGCAGAACCATTGCTTGAGCACTCCGATGGTCTGCTCAATTATGTTCCTGGTGGCAGCATGGCTCTCATTACATGAGTGCTGGCCAGGAATGTTGGGGTTGCGGAGGGGAGTCATAAGCCAGGTGGAGAGCCCTTGTCTCCGACCAGCCAGCCGCGAGCTTGATGTGGTGGCTGGAAGAGTGCTGGCACACCAGTCTGGTGCAGGATGAAGGCATTGTGGCTGCTGCCAGGATAGCGGGCATTGATGGTGAGGATGCACTGTGTGTGGACGCACACCAACTGCACATTAAGTGAGTGGTAGCCTTTGCGATTATGGAATACCTCAGGATTGTTATGAGGTGCCTGCAAAGCGACGTGGGTGCAGTCAATGGCACCCTGCACCATGGGGAAGCCTGCTATCCTGGCAAAGTCACATGCATGTTCGCGCTGCTCTTCTCTGGTCATGGGGAAGGAAATGTAGTCCCTTCTCCTTCTGTAGAGAGCATCTGTGTCATCGTGGATGCAGCAATGGATGGCAAACTGGGAGATGTTGGTGATGTCGCCTGTTGCACACTGGAGTGATCTGCTGGTGTAGAAATTGAGGGCGACGGTGGCCTTGACTGCCACTGAGAGAGCCGTGGTTGACCTGATCTGAGACTCAAGGTGTGGCTGCAGGAGGTGGCAGAGCTCTGCGACCACGTCCTTGCTGAAGTGGAGCCTCGTAACACACTGATCCTCAGTGAAATTCATGTAGGAGAACTGCTGCTGGAATACCCTGGGTGGGTAAGGCCTCCTGTTGAGAGCTCTGTTGGCTCTCCTACCTCTGGCCACATTTTGCACTCTTTCTCTGTGCCTCAGTTGCCTCCAATATTGAAGCTGGAGGGCGAGGTCTAGTGCCAGTACAGCCCCCATGAAAGGATCCAAATATTGCACTTTCAAATCTCTCCTCAATGAAACCGAAGAATCTTTGGGGGAAAAATTCAGTTGGTTTGCGCCTCCCGTTAGTGCCTTAAGAGGGCGCTAATGGGGCGCAAAGCAACTAGCGCTGTGCGCGGTGATGTTTGCGCCGCTCACGAAATTAACTAGACATTTTGCAGCAGTGCTAAACACTACCGCCACGATCTCCTGCGCCGACAGATCGTGACATCAGTCAAGTAGCGCCCCGGACTGGATATTGAGTGGCACCCCCTGCCTTACTGCCTGCCGCTAGCAACGACAGATTGAGGGGAGCGTTTTGCAGTCAGGAAGGGACTGGGGGAGCGCTATTTAAAGGCGACCGCTTCCTGCCTTTTTTTGTTGGTGACATTTTGCACCACGCATTCTGAGAGAGAGAGAGAGAGACTTCTGGAGAGATTCAACGCTGTGTGAAGGAGTTTTGCATACTGAGCAGCACTTTACAGGTTCATTTTGATTTGCCCTTCCTTGTATCGATTTAGAAGAGACTATGGGGGCTGCACTCTGAGCTCTTTCCCCGGGTCTCTCCATTGTTCTTTCCAGCAGATTTGAGGTACAGGTCTCTCCAGGCCGAGATTCAAGGCTGCAATGAGCAGGATGTGGATGGAGAGCAAGATCAACCCTCCCCTATAAGAACTGGCCGGCGCTATTGTGTCTGTGTTCCATTGCTGACTGACATCACATGAGCTTCGCCAGCGCTCTGAGGTAGCGCCTCGCTCCTCGGCCTTTGCGCCTTAACAGAAGTGTGTAGCGCCTGATTTAGCACTCCAATCAACTCCAAGGGTGATAAAAGCCAAGTTTGCAGGCGTTAAACTTTGTGCACGGCCAATAATCGCGCCCCAAATGGGGCAATACTGAATTTTTCCCCCTTTATGTGCCAGAACACTCGTTAAAATGCAAAACGCTCAAGTCGGTCAAACGGCCTCTTTGCCTATGTGAAACTAACAACAGAGCATTGTTGGCCGATGAAAGCTAAACTGGATGTGGACACCTTTAAATAGCGCTCCTCCTGGGGACATCCGACTGAAAGCTGCCTCCTCTACCTGTTGTTGTTAACGGCAGGCGCATAAGCAGGGGGAGAGAGGGAATTTTTCATCTGGGGCACTGCGCACAGCAATGCTATCATGACCTCCGGGCACAGGAGATGGGGGCGCAACGTCTTACTGTCACCGCAAAACTCCCGCTGAATTTAGTGGGAGGTATTGATAACGCATTTGCGCCCTGTTGGCACCCCCAGAGGCACTAACGCAAAGGAGCCCAATTTCTAGCCCTAAGTGACTTACTTTGTGACAAAATTTCAGAAAACCATCTTGGGGTTCTGAAGAAGTATTAATTGTCACAGATTTAAGACCTCAATGACTGAACAAACTATGTCAAATCATTTATGGTGAGCTAGAAAACAACAGAACAGGAATAGATCCCTGAAAGACACCAACCTTCGTAGAAAGGAGTTTAGATTTAACATGATCAGCTCCAACTATTTGCTGACAGTTAATTAGTATTTCCTGAAAAAATGTGAACAGCTTTTTACATTAAATTGTGTCTTTGAGCTTTGAATTTTACTTCCTTCCCTCCTGAATTTCAGTTAAGTAGCTGGCACCTGCTCCTGAATATTTGTTAATAACAACCATTGTTATGGTGCATTTATCCTGTTAGTGAGCATAGAATGTAATTTTGTGAGGCTTCACTCCCTGGGTAGAACCTCAATAAATGGTCACAGAATCAACACTATAGTATTATAGCCCTTTCTCCAACCCACCCTCTTGTCTAGTGAGGGTCCACATATAGAGTGGAGATTTGTAAAATTATCCCTTAAATGTCTGAAACGGATGAGATCTGAGCAATTGTACAAGTTACAGCTCTGAGAACTAGTCACATAATCTGCTCCACTGGGCCCTATTTATAAAAAGTAAACAATGTCAGTTCTTTTGCTAATGAAATCAATAAATAGGAAAAAAAGATGCCTGCTTACAGATAGCTCATATTTTGTTGACCATTTAGGAATGAGGACTATTTCTTGAATTTCCCAATATTTGAGCAGCGTCTGAGCAGATAACCAGTCAAACATAAAAAGGAGCTGGGTTGGCTGTGATTGGCTCCTGCCAATACATTTAAATAGGATATGTTGGGTCTACACCTAGTGGAAGCCTAGTGTAATGGGTCTCTGCTCCCTTTTCCCTTTCTTTTGTACCTGAGGAATAGGGATTCTCCTGCAGCACGAGGACAAAAAGTAAACAGTTATAGAAATTTAAATAAACAACTAAAACAATAGGCCAGAAATTACTGTTTTAACATATGAGCACTTAACGCATTTGCGTGTTATCTATCTGCCACTTTAAGAGAGGTATTAATATATTTAAAATAAATGATTTAACAACTGCTTTAAAATAGAGGAATGACATGTTAAGACTTCATATGCTGATATTGCAAACTACCATTTCTAGACATGTATTTTTTGGGTGTTCTCTCTGAACAATACAATCAATGGTAGAAACTTATTTTTTCATCATTTCCATGGTACAAATCAGTTTTCGGAACTTGTTGACACCACATAAACACAAAGACCTATGTTCTCTTTTTAAATCCCCCCCCCCCCAACAAAGGTGGCGACTCATGCTATAATTGCATGGGCGCTGACTGCCATCTGTTACCTTGCCCAGATGAGCATTCCTCATGTGTAAGCCTAGATAGTGAGTGTTGACAGGCTATTTGTTTGTGGGAGGCATCATAGCTGAACTCAATCCAGTTCACACACTGGTATTCTCAGCAGGAGTCAGGGATGGTGATGACAAGACAGAAGTTTGGTTGCATTTTCCCCTTCCTAGCCCAGGATTGTCGAGATCAGTGCAGACCACAAATTGAATCTGGTACCTTCCTGGTCTCCATAGCTCAGTTCCACTGGATAGTATACTCCCAAATTGAGCTATCGATGTATCTATCAGCTATCTCCTGACAAAATCTGGACCACTAATTTATCAACCAGGCTTCAGAATTGGTTGACAAAGTCCCTGACCTTGATGACTAAAAAGCAAATAAATCATTCTCTGTCATCACTGCCAGTCAACAAACTTATCAACAGCATTGCATTGCTGCACAATGCAATGACTCCAAGTAAAGAGAATAAATTTCAGCCATTATTCTTGTAAATTTGCTAGCTGGTTGTCAGTTAGCTGTGATGACCTATTATGTTTGTGAGTGTCACAGCTAAATATTGAGTTTAAAGTTTTGGGTTACAATAATTACACTTAAGTAGAATTTTGCTTAATTTCGGAAGAGCCGCTTAAAATGTTTTATAAATGGATGACGGAAAATCTTTATAATCATGGATAGGTGAGTTGTGTTTTAGAATCTGATTCTGGGTTGTACTTTTTAAGGCAAAGAAAGAAAGAGCTTGCATTTATAAAACACCATCTCAGATTCTCAGGACTTTCCAAAGAACTTTACAAGCAATGCATTATTTTCGAAATGTAATCACTGTTGTTATGTAGGCAACTAATTTGTGCATAGCAGGATCCTTCAAACAGCAAATGAATAAATAACCAGTTTGTTTATTTTTGGTGGTGTTGCTTGAGGAATATTGACGAGGACAGCAGGAGAATTCCCTACTCTTCTTCAAATAGTGCTATGAGATATTTTACCTGAACAGACAGAGAGAGGTTCTGTTTAATATCTCATCCAACAGATGGCCCCCCTGACAAGGCAACACTCCCTCAATATTACATTGGACTGTCAGGCTAGAACATGGGCTCAAATTTTAAATTAAACATTAAATATATAGCAAATTGTTTAAAAACATTTGCATCAAAAACCTACTTCTTGATCTGCTTGACTTATTCTGATCTCCTTTGGAGATATATCTCAGGAGGTCTGGCATAGTATTTGCCATTGTGAGGCTAAAATGAAGTCATGATGGGGTAATTGACCTTTGCTGCAATCAAAGTGACTATAAACGTAACAGGAATGCAGAGGAGCGATTGAGGAGATACTGTGTGCATGTCAAAGAGCTGTGCTTTGAGCTAAGGCTACTGTGACTCACTTGGTACACATGTTTACTGGGACTGTTCACTGCCTATTCTTGTTTCATTATCAAAACCAATTCTTCCTGAGATGTACAAACACATATACCTTAGATATTCTTTGAGTAACTCGCACATTTGGTCTGGAGCCTCCAGCTGAATAGAAGGGACACATTTTTTTCCCTGAGTCTCTAGAGTACCCCATCTGATTTTCCAAAAACCTTACGGCAAAATTTTTAATTCTATTTTTAACCTGAAGCAGTAATTCCAATTTTGGCATGATTGCTGCTTTCAAGCAAGCTCCTGGCCTCACTGATACTGGATCCAGACTAAAACAGCCAGCCGCAGAGGAAATACTTTGGGGTATAGGGAGCCAATAATTGAGACATCAGCATGTGAGTGGACTTGAAGCAATTGATAAAGAATGAATTTGGCTGCATTCACAGGAAATGGTGAATCATAAACCTGATCCATTTGTAAGATTAACGACCAGGCACCATGTGCTTGTCCTAGTCTGCCATTACCATTAGTCCTCATGTTTCTGAGCATTGCTTGATATGGCCATCACTCAAACCTAGCTGTAAGTGTAATGGCACATTGTTACATAAGAACATTGTTGGGGCAGCGTAAAGGAAGCTTTATTCTAAATCTGGCTCATGATATTTGATGTTGTTGTTGGATGGCAGAAGTGGGAAAGCTTATCATTCTTCAGCACGGGCATCCCTCACCTTAGTCAGTACAAAGAAACCATGAAAAAAAGTTAATTTACAAAAATCATAAATTCACCTCCCAGAATGCATACTATATATAAACTTACTAGCTGGGGGTGCCCGGCAGTGCCGAGGCTTTTTCGAGGGCATGTTGTTGTTGGAAGAGAGAGAGAGAGCGAGAGACTGGGGGTAAGAGAGAGAGCGCGAGAGACTGGGGGTAAGAGAGAGAGCGCGAGAGACTGGGGGTAAGAGAGAGAGCGCGAGAGACTGGGGGTAAGAGAGAGAGCGCGAGAGACTGGGGGTAAGAGAGAGAGCAACTGGGGGTAAGAGAGAGCGACTGGGGGGAAGAGAGAGCGACTGGGGGGAAGAGAGAGCGACTGGGGGGAAGAGAGAGCGACTGGGGGGGAAGAGAGAGCGACTGGGGGGGAAGAGAGAGCGACTGGGGGGGAAGAGAGAGTGACTGGGGGGAAGAGAGAGCGACGGGGGGAAGAGAGAGCGACTGGGGGGAAGAGAGAGCGACTGGGGGGAAGAGAGAGCGACTGGGGGGAAGAGAGAGCGACTGGGGGGGAAGAGAGCGCGACTGGGGGGAAGAGAGAGCGACTGGGGGGGAGAGAGAGAGACTGGGGGGGAGAGAGAGAGACTGGGGGGGAGAGAGAGAGACTGGGGGGAGAGAGAGAGACTGGGGGAGAGAGAGAGACTGGGGGGAGAGAGAGAGACTGGGGGGGAGAGAGAGAGACTGGGGGGAGAGAGAGAGACTGGGGGGGAGAGAGAGAGACTGGGGGGGAGAGAGAGAAACTGGGGGGAAGAGAGAGCGACTGGGGGGGAAGAGAGAGAGCGAGTGGGGGGGAAGAGAGAGAGCGAGTGGGGGGGAAGAGAGAGAGCGAGTGGGGGGGAAGAGAGAGAGCGAGTGGGGGGGAAGAGAGAGAGCGAGTGGGGGGAAGAGAGAGAGCGAGTGGGGGGAAGAGAGAGAGCGAGTGGGGGGGAAGAAAGAGAGTGAGTGGGGGGGAAGAGAGAGAGCGAGTGGGGGGGAAGAGAGAGAGCGAGTGGGGGGGGAAGAGAGAGAGAGCGAGTGGGGGGGAAGAGAGAGAGCGAGTGGGGGGGAAGAGAGAGTGCGAGTGGGAGGGAAGAGAGAGAGCGAGTGGGGGGGAAGAGAGAGAGCGGCTGGGGGGGAAGAGAGAGAGCGGCTGGGGGGGAAGAGAGAGAGCGGCTGGGGGGAAGAGAGAGAGCGAGTGGGGGGGAAGAGAGAGAGCGAGTGGGGGGGAAGAGAGAGAGCGAGTGGGGGGCAAGAGAGAGAGCGAGTGGGGGGGAAGAGAGAGAGCGAGTGGGGGGGAAGAGAGAGAGCGAGTGGGGGGGAAGAGAGAGAGCGAGTGGGGGGGAAGAGAGAGAGCGAGTGGGGGGGAAGAGAGAGAGCGAGTGGGGGGGAAGAGAGAGAGCGAGTGGGGGGGAAGAGAGAGAGCGAGTGGGGGGGAAGAGAGAGAGCGAGTGGGGGGGAAGAGAGAGAGCGAGTGGGGGGGAAGAGAGAGAGCGAGTGGGGGGGAAGAGAGAGAGCGAGTGGGGGGGAAGAGAGAGAGCGAGTGGGGGGGAAGAGAGAGAGCGAGTGGGGGGGAAGAGAGAGAGCGAGTGGGGGGGAAGAGAGAGAGCGAGTGGGGGGGAAGAGAGAGAGCGAGTGGGGGGGAAGAGAGAGAGCGAGTGGGGGGGAAGAGAGAGAGCGAGTGGGGGGGAAGAGAGAGAGCGAGATAGGGAGTGTGAGAGAGAGAGATAGGGAGTGTGAGAGAGAGAGATAGGGAGTGTGAGAGAGAGAGATTGGGAGTGTGAGAGAGAGAGATTGGGAGTGTGAGAGAGAGAGAGAGAGATTGGGAGTGTGAGAGAGAGAGAGAGATAGGGAGTGTGAGAGAGAGAAATTGGGAGTGAGAGAGAGAGATTGGGAGTGTGAGAGAGAGAGATTGGGAGTGAGAGAGAGAGATTGGGAGTGTGAGAGAGAGAGATTGGGAGTGAGAGAGAGAGAGATTGGGAGGGGAGGAAGGGGAGGGGAGGGGAGGGAGGGAGGGGGGAGGGGAGGGGGGAGGGAAGGGGGAGAGTCCCTGAGCCCCGCCCCCCCAATCACCCGAGCCCTGCCCCCTCGATCTCCCGAGCCCCGCCTCAGATATCAACCCACAATGATTATGTTAGCTGGTAACACAGTGGGGTAGAAACTGCGATGTGGCTTGCATCGTTTTCATAGTCCCAAATGGGCGCTACAGAGTCAAATTCTGCAGGGTCACATTGCACGCCAGAAGTGCCAGTGATGCCATATTGGTTTGGGCACTCGATAGGCATCTCCGGCGGCCGCTTGCAACCGATTCAGGCATCATTTAATATGCTAATAAGAGTCTGCACCTGAATCAGGGCACTCTTGTTAAATTAGCATCTGTGCGGGCCTGAAATATCACTTCCTTAACCTGCCCAGTGGAACAACTGACAAGCAGCTGTCAGAAGCAGTATTTAAAGGGTTCCTCACTTCCATTAAGGTAAGTGGTTAGTCATTTTTGGCTTCTAGGGTGCTTTTGGGACAGTTTTTGACTCTTTTGGCAAGTGGTTGTCTGTTAAACAGAAAATGCTGGAGATACTCAGCAGGTCAGGCAGCATCTGTGAAGAGAGAAACATAGTTAACGTTTCAGGTCGATGACATAATCGCACCTTGGTCCGTCCCCCTACTGCTCTGGCCCCTTTTCCTCCTTTGAGCATCTCACTTTGTTCCACCCCTCTCGCCTCTCCTTTAAAATCCTCATTCTCTACCACTCACCCAAGTACCATATCAAGCTTTTTACCGAGATATCTTCACTGCTTTCCTCCCTCAGCTTCTGCAGTGAGCAACTTCTCATCCCCGGTGATTTCAACCACCCCCTCAACTTTGCCATCTCAAATGGCCTCTCTACTCCCATCGTGCCAATCGCAGATAAGGCCATCTCTGATCACTTCCTAGTATCACTCTCCACCCACAGGTCCCTTCCCCCTCCCAACCCTACTTCCTCTGTGTCCGCCCCTGGAAAAAACTCTCCCCCAAGTCACTTACAACTGCACTTTCAAATTTCCAACTGTCTAGCCTTTGGCCCTCCATTCACCACAACATTTCTGCAGCTACCTATCTGCTCAATCATACCCTCACCTTTACCTTTGATGCCCTTGTCCCCATTAAGACTGTTAGTATCTCTCACCCTGGTTGCTCCCCTGGTATGGCCCTCATCCTCACTCCCTTAAGTCCAAGCGGCACAGACTTGAACATTTATGGCAGACAACTGGTTTAGCCATTCATCGGCAAAACTGGCTGCATCAAATAAGAACATAAGACCTAGGAGCAGTAGTGGGTCATTTGGCCCCTCGAGCTTGCTCTGCCATTCAATAAGGTCATGGCTGATCTGATCTTGGCCTCAACTCCACTGCCCTGCCCGTTCCCCATAACCCTTGACTCCCTTACCTTTCAAAAATCTGTCTATCTCCGCCTTAAATATATTCAATGACCACGGTAGTAGGCCAGATCACCAACAACGATGAGTCAGCCTACAGGGAGGAGGTCCAGCATCTCGTGAAGTGGTGCGCCGATAACAACCTGGCCCTTAACGTCAAGAAAACCAAAGAAATCATTGTGGACTTCAGGAAGTCTAAAGGCGGAAGTCACACCCCCATCCACATCAATGGGGCTGTAGTGGAAAGGGTGGACAGCTTTAAGTTCCTCGGAGTCCACATCACGGAAGACCTCTCCTGGTCCCCCAATACCTCCTCTCTGGTGAAGGCGGCCCAGCAGCGCCTATATTTCCTAAGGAGGCTGAAGGGATGTAACCTGTCACCCCTGATCCTCTCTAACTTTTACCGCTGCACAATAGAGAGCATCCTGACGAATTGTATCACAGTATGGTATGGCAGCTGTAGCTACTATGACCGGAAAGCCCTGCAGCGGGTAGTCAAAACTGCCCAACGCATTACCGGCACCCGGCTACCGACCATAGAGCACATATACCAGAAACGCTGTTTACGGAGGTCACGGTCCATCATCAAAGACCCTACCCACCCCAGCCACAGTCTGTTCGCCCTCCTGCCATCTGGGAGACGCTACAGATGCATTCGCACCCGTACGACCAGATTTAGGAACAGCTTCTTTCCCAGGGCTGTCATCCTACTGAACTCCACAAATAAACTCTAAAGCCTGCACATCTGCCAATGCACTTTATTATGGTTATGTTTATGTTAATGTATTACAAGCCAAATGTATGTTGAATGTTTAAATGTCTTAATCTAAATGTACACTCTCGGGAGCCACAAGCCTACATTTCGTTGTACTGCACTTGTGCACTAACAATGACAATAAAAGTTGATTTGATTTTGATTTGACAGCTCACTGGGGAAGAGAATTCCAAAGATTCACGACCCTCTAAAAGAAGAAATTCTTCCTTATTTCCATTGTAAATGGGTGCCCCCTTATTCTGAAATTATGCCCCTAGTTCTAGATTCCCCCACGAGGGGAAACATCCTCTCTGCATCTACCCTGTCAAGCCCCTTCAGAATCTTATATGTTTCAATAAGATCCCCTCTCATTCTTCTAAACTCCAATGAGTATAGGCCCTATTAGGTCCTGCTCTCCACTGCCAAAACTGTTTACTATTCCAGGGTCATCCTGGAATGCAAATATAACCCCTGGTTTCTCTTCTCCACTACAAATCGTCTTCTTAAACCCCTTTCCCCTGCTTCCTCCACCCTCATCTCTAACAAGTGTGAGGAGCACATGGATCTCTTTGGGGGAGAAATTGGCCTCCTTTGCGCCTCCTGTTAGCGCCTTCGGGGGCAACAACGGGGCGCAAATGGGTTTGCAACTGGGCGCGGCGAATTGAGTGACACCCACGAAATTCCCTGCCGCTTTTGCGCTGGTGCTAAGACTTAGTGCCTCAGTCCCTAGCGCCCCAGTGATCGTGACGTCATCCAATGCGCAGCGCCCCGTTATCGCCCGGATCTGAAATTCAGATCCGCCCCCTGCAGCATCGCCGGGCGTCAACAAGGGCAGCAGCAGGAGGCGTTGTCACCGCAGATGGCCGCTTGGGGAGCAGTAATTAAAGGCAGTGGTGGTCAGGTAGGCCAAAATGTTATCACCCCAGTGTGCTATTCTTTGAATGTTTTCCATCCCGCGATTGATCAGACCTGCACTCTCTTAAGAGTGCTTGGGGCTGCTCTTCGCAGATCGCAGGTGCCACCACTGACCATTCCCAGCCTTACCTTGAAATGACCTCAGCATTGACCCTTCCCTTTAAGGGAGGGAAGGAGTCTGTGAATCCGGCTGCGCTGCACGGGACATTGTGCAGCGCTCTGCCGCTACCGTCCCACTTGCTCCGTATAGCGCTCTAAGTGAAGTGGTAGCGCTTGATTTGGCACTCCATTTCCCCCCTGGAGCGCTAAACTGGAAGTTCGAGTTGGATTCAATTGTGTAGCACTCGGCAATACTTTTGCACTCCCGCAAAAAGTATTGGGGCAATACGCAATTTCTAGCCCACTGTCTCTAAGATTGAGACCATCCGTTCAGCTGTCTCTGCTGCTTCCCTCCCTTCCCATAGCCCACCGGGCCAAATGTCCCCTCAGTTTCTGAACTCTCATCTTGCTCTAGTTTCTCTCCTATCTCCCTTCATGCCCTCTCCAAGCTCATCTTGTCCATGAGACCCACCTCCTGCTCCCTCATCCCTATTCCCACCAAACTGCTGACCACCCAACTTCCCTTCCAGGCCCCCATGTTAGCTGATATTGTTAACGGATCCCTCTCCTCAGGTATTGTTCCCCCTCCCCTTCAAATCTGTTGTCATCATCCCTCGCCTCAAAAAACCTACCCTTGACTCCTTTGTCTTTGCAAATCACCACCCCATCTCCAACCTCCCTGTTCTCCCAAATCTTTGCCCATCTTTCCCGCAACTCCATGTTGGGATCCCTCCAATCAGGTTTCCGCCCTGCCACAGTACTAAGATAGCCTTTATCAAAGCCACAAAATGACATCCTATGTGACTGTGACCATGGTAAACTATGCCCCCTCATCCTTTTCAACCTGCCTGCAGCTTTTGACATGATTGACCACACCATCCTCCTTCAATGCCTCTCTACCAGCTGGTTGGGACTACACTCGCCTGGCTGCATTCTTATCTATCCAGTCATAGCCAGAGAATCACCTGCAATGGCCTCTCTTCCCGCTCCCACAACATTTCCTCTGGAGTCCCCCAAGGATCTATCCTTGGCCTCCTCCTATTTCTCATCTACATGCTGCCCCTTGGCAACATAATCCAAAAACACAATGCAAGGTTCTACATGTACGCTGATGGCACCCAGCTCTACCTCACCACCAACTCCCTCAACCCATCCACTGTCTCTAAATTGTCAGACTGCTTGTCCGACATCCAGTACTGAAGGAGCAGAATTTCCTCCAGTTAAATATTGGGAAGACTGAAGCCATTGTCTTCGGTCCCCGCCACAAACTCTGTTCCCTAGCCACCAACTCCATCCCTCTCCCTGGCAATTGTCTGAGGCTGAACCAGGCCGGTCACAAACTTGATGTCAAATTTGACCCCAAGATGAGCTTCTGCCCACATATCTGCTCCATTACCTCCGTAATATCGCCCGCCTCTGCCCCTGTCTCAGCTCACCTGCTGCTGAAACCCCACATCCAGGCCTTTATTACCTCTAGCCTTAACTGTTCCAATGCTTTCCTGGCTGGCCTGCCATCTCCCACCCTACATAAACTTGAGCTCATTCAAAACTCTGCTGCCCGTATCCTAACTCGCACCAAGTTCTGTTCACCCATCACCCCATGCTCACTGACCTACATTAGCTCCCGGTCCGGCAACACCATAATTTTAAAATTCTCATCCTAGTTTTCAATTCCCTCCATGGCCTCGCCCCTCGCTATCTCTGTAACCTCCTCCAGCCCTACAACCCTCTGAGATCTCTGCGTTCCTCCAATTCTGGCCTCTTGCGCATCCCCGATTTTGAATCACTCCACCACTGGCAGCTGTGCCTTCAGCTGCCTAGACCCTAAGCTCTGGAATTCCCTCCCTAAACCTTTATACCCCTCTACCTCTCTCTCCTACTTTAAGACGTTCCTACTTTAAAACCTGCCTTATTTGACCTAATATCTTATGTGGCTCGATGTCAAATGCTCCTGCGAAGAATCTTGGAATGTTTTACTACATTAAAGGTGTTCTATAAATGCAAGTTGTTTTTGTTTCCACAGGGTTTTCTTGTTCTAAATTGGTGAAGATGGGAATGCTTCTGGGCTTACTATTGAGGCTCCCAAATCAGGAAGAATATCAGGGCTAGGATGCAAGCTGCTTCCTGGCTGCCCTATCTCCCTGCCCTTGCTCCTGCTCACTCGTGCTGTGTGCATCTCCACATACAGACCCCTCCAGCCTACTCTGTGAACTATGCGTGATGCCATTCTCTGAGCTGGTGTCTGCGGGTGTACGCTCAAGTGACACTTCATGTTCTGCAGTGCTTCCTTCTTCTCCTTTTGCCTGAGGGCTGTGGAGAGCTGTTGGACCTGAAATGGAAGAAAGAGACATGAGTTTGCATTTAGTGGCATGGGTAGGCAGAGACAGATGGTTCGCTTCTGAAAGCAGCAGCAGTTTGTCATGCATCATGTGTAAGGGAGACACTTAAGTGATAAGGGAAGGAGGGAAGGTGGTTTAAAACCCTGCAGGTCTTGTCCTCCAACCTCGCCAAAAGGGAGTATGTCAGTGTTACTGTATTGAGGCACTTTGTGGACACAAGTTTCAGGGTCGTTAGTGTTGTTGGTGTGTGAAAGATGGCAGAGGTGCGAGGAGGTGAAGGAAGTAATAGTGAGGAGTTGCAGGTGCAAAGCAGAGCGCTGCAGTAGGAGCAGAAAGATGTTGAGTGAAAAGTGCTGCAGTGATTAGAGGAGAGTGCTGGTAATCAGGGGAGAGAAGAGACAACAGGTAGTGCAAGGCTAAGCAAAGACTAATGAGAGATGTGAGTTGGAAGACTTAACTCAGCTAACTTTGTCAAGTCAATGAACTTCTTCCTGTATTGCAGCCATGTCATGGGGGTGATACTTCTGGCATTATCGCATTTGGCCACCTCTGCCCACTCATGTTGGGCAACTTGCCTGGATAACTTCCTGATGCCTGGTGGATATTAGATGTCCCTCCTCCTGCCAACATCCTTTCCCAAAACTTTCAATGCAGCATCAGAAATCCTGGGGAAGGGAGCCCTGGCAGCTTTTCCTGCGCCTACCATTGTCCACAATCTTCACTTATACTGCAGTTGCCTGCAGCCAAAGTGCATCTCCCCTTTAAAGAGGTGCTGCCTGCCTTTAAATGGCATCAGCAATGCATGATATTGACATCCCCTATTCGGCGAGATGCAATTCAACAGCCAATTGGAAAAGTCAATTTTTTGATAATTTGCCAACTCAGTACTTATTTTAAGATTATTAGGGCAAGATATTCTCTATAAGCTACATATAAAAAAGCATAAACTCATTTCTGATTTTGTTATACTTAGCGCACAGAGGAAATCTTCCCCTATTATTAGTCAAGTTGTAGTTTAATATAAGACAAAAGTTTACAACAGTATTTGATCGACAAATATGACGCAGATCTAGCAGAGGTTCTGCATCTTGTGAAAGGAAATGTTCTGCAATATCATTGTTGGCCCACATGGTGGAAACCATGAGAAGAAACTATTGGTTCTGGTCTGAAATATTTCAGAGTATTTTAGTGTCACCTACAAGGCTGTAGGAACCACCATATGCTCAGAATGGGTGACAGCAGGCAGTGTCTGGTAACTGCAGTTTGTGGGTAGCATGAATAATGTGCTTTTATTCAGATTGAATAGATCATTTGTTTTTCATTGAAAGAATATGAGAATTCTTGTTTCAGGAATTAGTGTATTACGGGCACCAGTGTTATGTATGGAAATAGTGCAGATTATTGAACTGGATAACAGAAAAGTGGATAAATATTAAGGGAAAAGTGGATACAAATTTGAAGCAGAGGATGATATAGGGCTTGGGGAGAGTGTTTTTTTAAGGATTGCTGTAGCAAAATGTTGGCACAGACACAGTTCACTTCTGCACTGTCAACTTCAATGGCTCGATGATTAACTTTTTAAATACTGAGCATCCCTTGCAGATTTCCAGTGCACACATTTATTTTTGTCTTAAGACCACTGGCTCATGTCCAGTGTTACACCGTGTCTTCCTGGCTGACATCATGTCCCATCTGTCACCACTCCCTTCAGTGCGCCAGTGAAAATAGTGACACACCAAAATAAACAGGAGAAAAACATGAAGAAATTATGGAATGGAATGAAGGTAAGACTAAATTAGAGTGAGGGGTAGTGGGGTATTAATTGAGGTATGTAGGGGTTGCTTGTGATAATAATCAAATTGCAGGAATAATTTGAAAAAATTCAATTAAAAAATAAACATCACTTCCTACAGATTTTTGACAATTTTTGGCATATGTATTAGAGATAATTAACTTAAATAATTTACACCCAAATATTAATGCATCCTTTCTCTTTTCAGATTGAGACAAACCTGCTGTGTATTTTCAGCATTTTCTAACTCAAATTTCCATAATTTAGTTTTTTTTCCTTTTATCTGAAACCTTTATATCCGCCAAACAATATCTGAACCTTGCAAACAATATCTGAACATAATGTTTCCATTCTTCTGAACTCCAAGGGGAGGGGTGAATTTTAACCCCCCCCAAAACAGGTGGGTTTGAGCCAGGTGGGATTTAAAAATGCTAAAAATCTCAAACCCGAACCCAACCCACCTCGAACTTGCCCACTTCCAGTTTTAACAGAGACGGGACAAGGAGCGGGTGACCAACCCACTCCCAGGAGGCGGGTCATTAATTTAAATATTTCAATGAGGCTGTGTGCCTCAGATTTTTTCTCCATTTTAGGTTTAACCCTGGTCGGCTGGGTTTCCCGGGCCTCAGGAAAAGGCAGCTAAAGAGTGGCGAGGACCACGTGGAAGAGGTAAGTGTCTTTCCAGCTTCTCCCCAGCCCACCAAGTTAACCTGCTTCCTCTACCCCCCACCCCCCACCTCCCCAGTGATTGGCCATTCCCCCGTTAACAGACCCCCCCCGCCATCAGACCCGCTGCGCAATCAGACTCCACCCCGTGATCGGACCCTACCACCCACCATCACCACCCCCTCCCCCAATGATCCAGTCTCCCCCTGAGCCACGATCTCCCCCCGGCCCGGCTTTTCCGAACTCCTTCCCCCCTCCCCCCGCCACCAGTCATTCCGATCATTCCCTCCTTCCTCCGAGCTCCCCGTGTTCTGGACCAATGCACATTTTATGTGTGCAGATAGCACCCTCTGGTGGTGGTTATTGTGTTAACAGTTTGTATGCTGGAAAGGTCATCTGATCTTTCTTCCTGTGTGAGGTCATTTGACCTTTGTTCCTTTCTTCCTGTGAGAGGTCATTTGACCTTCCTACCTTTCTTCCTGTTGACCCCAGGAAGCAGTTTTGCTAGGAAGAACCTGACTTGAGCAATGGAGAATCTGCCATGAGAGGTTCCATTCACAATCCAATGTAATCTGATTTCATATGTTAGGCCAAGCGCAATATCTGTGAGTATCTTTGTTCCTTAGCATAATAGCAACGTTGTCAGAGTAATATTTTGATAATACTATGTTTATAAAAGGTTAATATTTGATAGTTATAGAAGTTAGTCCAAATGTTAGTTAGTTATACAATTAGTCCATTCTACTGTTGTAAATATGTTTATATCTTATGTAATATCGAATGTATAGTACTCAGTTTATGTACAAAACATACTTTGTCTTTGTTTACAGTTTCACAAATTTGTTCAAGTAAAGCTTCAAAACAGCAACCGGCTTCAGAAGAATTATTTTTGAATAAGTGTTTAACTTGCTGGATAACTAGATAGGAGCACGTCTAGTGCGGCCAGTACACCCCGGCTGCAGACTCTGGTCTCCCCACGACCTTTCCGATTTCCCCCTACCACCCTTCCGATCTCCCCCACCGACCCTTCCGATTTCCACCCCCGACCCTTTCAATCTTCCTGCGACCATTCCATCTCCCCTCCTTCTCAAATCTTCCACTCTCCTCCCGCCACCCCACTGTGACTCCGGCCTTTGATCTCCCCCACCCCCGACATCAGACCCTTCCGATGTCCCCCATCCCCCAGTCACCAGCCTCCGGTCTCCCCCCCCACCATGACATCGGCTTCCGATCTCCCCCCCACCCCGACATCGGCCTTGGTTCTCCCCTCCCCGACACCGATCCTTCCAATCCCCCTCCGCCCACCACCGCCAATCACCATCCTCCAATCTCCCCTCCACAACGTCGACCTCTGAGCTCCCCCTACCCCCCGCCTGACACCGGCATCGATCTCCACCCCTACCTGACACCTAACTCCTCCCCCACCCCTGGGCCTTTCCGATCCCTCCTTTCCTCCTCTCCATTTCCTGGCTGCGGCCTGGTGCTGAAGGCTAGCCTTTCAATCTGGCTGGCTGCGACCAGGAAACAGAGACGTTAAATACAGCAGGACCTGAGGGAAACCTGTTCTTCCGGGTTTCCAGATAGCAAAGCTGCACACTCCCTCCCGCCTCCCCATTAATATCTGGACCCAAATGTCCTGCTTGAACATGCACATATCAGTAATGAATGGGTTTCTGATTTCTTTACACATAGTGTGTAGCAGAATTATTCCCCTTTGTCTTTAAAAATATTGATGTCAAAATCCCAGGTTGGCTGGGACAAAATTCTAAATATATCCCCCCATGGATAGATAGGATAATATTTCATGTAACAACAGATCTGACTTTTAGAGGACGTTTGAATTATTTCAACAAATATTAATGGAAGGTAAAGTTATTAAAGTCATAAGCTAATGTTTATATCATATTGAGTAAGTTCATTATTTCAATAGAAATAAAATCACTGCATTTAAGACAGAAATATTTTGGCACTGCAGACACAAAGCTTAAACTGTTTAAATTTGATTTGGTTCAAATTGTTTAACAAAACATTTATTACAAAAAGAATCAAATGCAATTACAGCCATTCCCCAGAAATGTATTTCTTTAACTTATGCATTCCTGCTCTTGCTTCTATCCAAATTGTTCCATTTTAGATCTTAATTACTTGATTAAAAACATAAGAATGGAAGAAAGAAAAAGGCAATGGAGCCCATCAATTCTGTTCCTTGCACATGCTGTCATAGATTTCAACCAGTTTAATCTCCGAAGGAAAACTGCAAAGTGTCTCCCTACCTTTCCCTGTCCTTCAAAAACTAATGTGGCAAATCTTCAGACTACCTATCTAAACTACTAATCTAACTATCTAAACTAATCTGCCCTACATTGCTCAAATTGATTGGTTGCTTTCCATGGTATGAAATGTCCATGGTCTCAGCAGCTTGGTAACCATTGGGCTTCCTTGATAATGTGACCACTACTAACTAGTGCCAGCTTGGCTCATTGGTAGTACAGTCACGTCTGAATTAGAAGATTGCAGATCCAAACCCCACAACAGACTTGAGCACGTAATCAAACTTGACATTTCAGCGTAGTACTGAGAAATGCTGCATTTCAGAGGTACCTATTTTCAGATGAGAAATTAATCTGAGGCATCACCTATCTGCTCAGGGGGATGCAAAAGACCCATGGCACTATTCAAAGAAAAGCAGGGAGTTCTCCCAGTGTTTTGACCAACATTCACTTCTCAACCAACGCCATCAAAACAGATTATCTGGTCATTCAAAAACAGATTATCTGGTCATTCATTCATTTGTTCTTTGTGGGGCTGTGCACAAGATGGCTGCAATGTTTACCTACATTAACAGTGATTGTATTTCAAAAATAATTAACAACAACAAATTGGATTTATATAGTACCTTTAACATAATAAAACGCCCCACGGCGCTTCACAGGAGCGATATCATACAAAATTTGACACCGAGCCACATAAGGAGATATTAGAACAGGTGACCAGAGGTAGGTTTTAAGGAGCATCTTAAAGGAAGAGAGAGAGGTAAAGAGAGAAATAGGGAGCGGGAGATGTTTACGGAGGGAATTCCAGAGCTTAGAGCCTAGGCAGCTGAAGGTATGGCCGCCAATGGTGGAGTGATTAAAATCAGGGATGCACAATTGGCCAGAATTGGAAGATCAGAGATATCAGAGGGTTGTAGGGCTGAAGGAGGTTACAGAGATAGGGAGGGACAAGGCCAGGAGGACCGGGAGCCAATCAGCGAGCACAGGGGTGATGGATGAATGAGACTGGTGTGAGTTAGGGAACGGGCAGCAGATTTTTGGATGAGCTCAAGTTTACGGGGGGTGTAAGGTGGGAGGCCGACCAGGAGAACATTGGAATAATCGTGTCTAGAGGTAATAAAAGGTTTCAGCAGCAGGTGGTTGTAAAGTTCTTTGGAAAATCCTAAAGCGTGAAATGCTCTATATATATTCAAGTTCTTTCTCTAAGGGTAACTTCATTCCCAATCCTAACCAGATGTTTTTCTGACTATTTTTAATCAACATCAATTGCTTTTTCTGAGATGTTCCACACATTCACTGAACAGAGAAAAAAAGAACCTCTAGGCTCACTTGACATATAAATGGACAAGAATTAATTGAATAGTTTTGCTGCTTTGCTTCGACTTCAGATTGAATTTCTGTCCCCACTTTTTTTGAGACATTTTTACAACTTTTTTTCTTTTTCTGCCTCTCTTTGTGAACTCTTGACTACAAAAATGTGCTTTGCCTCAGTTTTGAACACCAGTGAAAATCAAAAAAGAACCATACTGGGAAACAAATGAAGCCCGCAGCACTAAAAGGCTGCAGCACTTTGAGAGCTGGGGTCCTATGTTATCAGGTGGAGAGGTTTTAGGCCTATTCTGTCCCAATGAGCTGAAGTAATGCAGGTGGAAATGCACAGGGGTGTTGAAGCCTGTGCTCCAATTGTGCACGAGATTTAAGGCCTCGTTTGCAATATAAGTGAGGCTTGCTCCCCATAACAAAGGCTGGTGCGTATGAGAAGCATACCTGTCTCACAGCACCCACAGCAAATGGGCACCGCAAGTGTGGCCTTGACTTTCCACTAGGGCCGCCCATCTCACCTGGAGCAGCACAGCTGGGACTGAAAAAGTTGATTTTCCTCAGATACCATCCTTGTCCTCTTCCCCATAAAAGTTCGGTGTATGTTTTATTTGTACTGGAAGAAATGCTTCCCCGACAACTTTGGGACTCTCCCAATACATCACGAGCAACAAGCTGGGAGCAACATTAAAATATTCAAATGAGTAGACGCAACATAATTTAAACAAGTTGCGCTAATTTGGGCACAGGCGCAGGTCCCGCTGAACTGGAACAACATTATTGGCCCCAGCAAGGCCGGTACAGGCCAGACATTAAAACAAGTGTAGGTGGATTCTGATTGGTTGCAAGCTGTCTTTCCAATAGTTCTGGCTGGATTTGGTCATTCCAGAAATAGGACAAGTCATCAAGTAAATTGAAGAGGGAGATTCTATTCATTGGAAAATGGTTAAAGGTAGTTTTGACCATATCAACATTATTCCTTATCATTATCAAAGAACCAATTTTAGTATCAAGAGTAAAAATTAAATGGTTTTACAAATACTGGGTGGAACATTGGATTTGGAACACGATCCTTGAAGCTTCAGAACCTGGATGGTAGGATAAGACTCTCTCACTAATGGCTTTAAGGAATGGCGTTAAGGATCCTAAGAGAAATTGATGCGTGCAAGAAATCTCAACCCAGTTCCTACAGCAAAAAATTGCACATAATTCTCAGTTTCACTCACAAGCAAAGGGAATGTGAGAAACGGAACATTCACATGGATGCAGTGACAATGCTCTGCTGAGGTTGGGTTTAAGCCAATTTCTGAGCAGAGCAGATACAGGCTTTCCTTACATTTGGCCCATAGTATACCTAGCATGGGAGTGCTTAATACTGACTTTCAATGCCAAAAATGTGGAAAAAGCCTTTCATTCCACAGTACTGACATCTGTCACCTTGATGACGCTAAAAATTACCCACCAGAAATATGAACCATACTTATCTAAGAGTGTATCTAAAATGATTATAAATCACTAGTATGGATCATGACAACAACATTATCAGTGATAATTTGCACCTTTAATACATGAAACCTTTTCAGAAATGCTTACAAATCATATTACAGCACAGGGTAAATTATTTTTTTGTATCCCATTTATATTCAGCAGGAAGTGAAAATTTTCCTTCTTGAAATTCATGAATATTGAGAATCACAACTTCACACCAAAGTGGCTGTTCCAAAAAGCAATCGACTCACTAAGGGATACATTTTCTCTTTTGTTGAAAAATGGGTTGCAACACACTAATAAAATGGCAGAAACAAGCATTTTAAAGGTGCAATTATGTTGATTGCAATTTCACAAATGGGAATGTGAAAAGCAGCAAATCACAATGCATCTATACTAATGATCTTTTCACATTGTTAAAGCAGCTGAAAATACAGTTTACCATTGCAGACAACAAAACGTTCAACAGTCCAGCTGTGCATTATTTTTATGAAGTGACTGAGCAAGCTCAGAATGTTAGTTTTTCCCAGGTGCCTGCATGTCCTTGGCAAGAATGTTATTGTGAAGTAACAGCACATATGGACATAAACGAAAATCATAGCTATTAAAGATGTATGGGAAAATGATATACTTACACGCTGAAATGTTAGGAAAGATATAAAGCAAGAAAGGCTTGAAATGGAAAATAGGACTGCAAATTATATTTTCCACGTCATGATGGTAAAGAGAATCTGCTTTGGGAAGGAATTTTCATGGTCAAAATCAATCGGTCTCACATTATCACACAGAGAACAACAGGTGGTGGACCACAATTTGTGCAAATTTCATTGTGCACAAATCTATACTAGTGCATGTGTTGATAATACAGTACCCAGATGCATAAAACACAGTTATAGAGGGGATTTCTACTTTATGATCCTGTCCGAAATCATGTGGATCATGTCAGAAAATTCAGCCAGTGAAGCCCACTGCTGCTTTATTGCCTTGGCCGGATATTGTTCTCCCTGCCCCTGCTGGGACTGCCTTCTCTGTCCACAGCATACAAAAGGTGGTGAGGGAGCAGAGCCTGGGTTCCCAGCATATTTTCCTCTTTCCACCATACCACTGATTCATGGGACTGCCATGTGAAGGTGGTAGTAGGCCCTGGGAAGTGGCAGTAAATGGCCAGAGTTCCCCAACTGGAAGGAGAGGACCTTTTAGTGGTCTTTCCTCCCTCTAGTTGGTCACAGAGTTTTATCGCCTGAAGCCTTTGGTCCCAGCCCATGCCTTCAGAGGAAGACTTCTTTCCAATCATCAGACCACTTCTGCTCCTTAAAGGTCCCTCACTGCCATTCGCGCTGAAGTACCATCTGGATTCAGCTGTTTGCACTGGCAGGCTCCCACCAGCACAGTCTCCCTTTGACACTGGGAGTCAGGGGCCTGCACAGCTTGTCTGTAGTACTGCAAGCCACTAGCCATCATAGCCTGCCTGCAACATTAGGTGTTAGGAGCCAAAACAGCCTGCCTGCAACCCTGGGACTCAGGAGGCTATACAGACTAACTGTAACACTGGGAGTGAGGAGACTATACAGACTACTTGTAATACTGGGAGTGAGGAGACGATACAGATTACCTGTAACCCTGGGACTCAGGAGGCTATACAAACTACCTGTAACACTGGGAGTCAGGAGACTATACAGACTACCTGCAACACTGGGAGTGAGGAGACTATACAGACTACCTGTAACACTGGGAGTGAGGAGACTATACAGACTACCTGTAACACTGGGAGTGAGGAGACTATACAAACTACCTGTAACACTGGGAGTCAGGAGACTATACAGACTACCTGCAACACTGGGAGTCAGGAGTCTATACAGACTACCTGTAACACGGGGAGACAGGAGACGATACAGACTACCTGTAACACTGGGAGTGAGGAGACTATACAGACTACCTGTAATACTGGGAGTCAGGAGACTATACAGACTATCTGTAACACTGGGAGTGAGGAGAATACACAGACTACCTGTAACACTGGGAGTCAGGAGACTATACAGACTACCTGTAACACTGGGAGTGTGGATCCTATACAGACTACCTGTAAAACTGGGAGTCAGGAGACTATACAGACTACCTGTAACACTGGGAGTGTGGAGACTATACAGACTACCTGTAACACTGGGAGTCAGGAGACTATACAGACTACCTGTAACACTGGGAGCCAGGAGACTATACAGACTACTTGTAACACTGGGAGTGAGGAGACTATACAGACTACCTGTAACACTGGGAGTGAGGAGACTATACAGACTACCTGTAACACTGGGAGTCAGGAGGCTATACAGACTACCTGCAACACTGGGAGTCAGGAGACTATACAGACTACCTGTAACACTGGGAGTCAGGAGACTATACAGACTACCTGTAACACTGGGACTGTGGAGATTATACAGACTACCTGTAACACTGGGAGTCAGGAGACTATACAGGCTACCTGTAACACTGGGAGTCATGTGACTATGCAGACTACCTGTAACACTGGGTGTCAGGAGACTACACAGACTACCTGTAACACGGGGAGTCAGGAGGCTATACAGACTACCTGTAACACTGGGAGTCAGGAGACTATACAGACTACCTGTAACACGGGGAGTCAGGAGACTATACAGACTACCTGTAACACTGGGAGTCAGGAGACTATACAGACTACCTGTAACACTGGGAGTCAGGAGGCTATACAGACTACCTGCAACACTGGGAGTCAGGAGACTATACAGACTGCCTGTAACACTGGGAGTGAGGAGACTATACAGACTACCTGTAACACTGGGAGTCAGGAGGCTATACAGACTACCTGCAACACTGGCAGTCAGGAGACTATACAGACTGCCTGTAACACTGGGAGTGAGGAGACTATACAGACTACCTGTAACACTGGGAGTCAGGAGGCTATACAGACTACCTGCAACACTGGGAGTCAGGAGACTATACAGACTACCTGTAACACTGGGAGTGTGGAGATTATACAGACTACCTGTAACACTGGGAGTGAGGAGACTATACAGACTACCTGTAACACTGGGAGTGAGGAGACTATACAGACTACCTGTAACACTGGGAGTCAGGAGGCTATACAGACTACCTGTAACACTGGGAGTCACGAGGCTATACAGACTACCTGCAACACTGGGAGTCAGGAGACTATACAGACCTCCTATAACACCGGGAGTGAGGAGACTATACAGACTACCTGTAACACTGGGAGTCAGGAGACTACACAGACTACCTGTAACACTGGGAGTGAGGAGATTATACAGACTACCTGTAACACTGGGAGTCAGGAGGCTATACAGACTACCTGCAACACTGGGAGTCAGGAGACTATACAGACTACCTGTAACACTGGGAGTGTGGAGAATATAGAGACTACCTGTAACACTGGGAGTGAGGAGACAATACAGACTACCTGTAACACTGGGAGTGAGGAGACTATACAGACTACCTGTAACACTGGGAGTCAGGAGACTATACAGACTACCTGTAACACTGGGAGTCAAGTGACTATACAGACTACCTGTAACACTGGGAGTGAGGAGACTATACAGACTACCTGTAACACTGGGAGTCAGGAGACTATACAGACTACCTGTAACACCGGGAGTCAGGAGACTATACAGACTACCTGTAACACTGGGAGTGAGGAGACTATACAGACTACCTGTAACACAGGGAGTCAGGAGACTATATAGACTACCTGCAACACTGGGAGTGTGGAGACTATACAGACTACCTGTAACACTGGGAGTCAGGAGAATATACAGACTACCTGTAACACTGGGAGTGAGGAGACTATACAGACTACCTGTAACACTGGGAGTCAGGAGACTATACAGACTACCTGTAACACTGGGAGTGAGGAGGCTGTACAGACTATCTGTAACACTGGGAGTCAGGAGGCTATACAAACTACGTGTAAAACTGGGAGTGAGGAGACTATACAGACTACCTGTAATACTGGGAGTCAAGAGGCTATACAGACCACTTGTAACACTGGGAGTGAGGAGACTATACAGACTACCTGTAACACTGGGATTCAGGAGACTATAGAGACTACCTGTAACACTGGGAGTCAGGAGACTGTAGAGACTACCTGTAACACTGGGAGTCAGGTGACTATACAGACCACCTGTAACACTGGGAGTCCGGAGATGATACAGACTACCTGTAACAGTGGGAGTCAGGAGACTAGACAGACTACCTGTAACACTGGGAGTCAGGAGGCTATACAGACTACCTGTAACACTGGGAGTCAGGAGACTATACAGACTACCTGTAACACTGGGAGTCAGGAGACTATACAGACTACCTGTAATACTGGGAGTCAGAAGGCTATACTGACTACCGGTAACACTGGGAGTCAGGAGACTATATAGACTACATGTAACAGTGGGAGTGTGGAGACTATACAGACTACCTGTAGCACTGGGAGTCATGAGAATATACAGACTACCTGTAACACTGGGAGTGAGGAGACTATACAGACTATCTGAAACACTGGGAGTCAGGAGACTATACAGAGTACCTGTAACACTGGGAGTAAGGAGTCTATACAGACTATCTGAAACACTGGGAGTCAGGACACTATACAGACTACCTGTAACACTGGGAGTGAGGAGACTATACAGACTATCTGAAACACTGGGAGTCAGGACACTATACAGACTATCTGAAACACTGGGAGTCAGGAGACTATGCAGACTAACTGTAACACTGGGAGTGAGGAGACTATACAGACTACCTGTAATACTGGGAGTCAGAAGGCTATACTGACTACCTGTAACACTGGGAGTCAGGAGACTATACAGACTACCTGTAATACTGGGAGTCAGAAGGCTATACTGACTACCTGTAACACTGGGAGTCAGGAGACTATATAGACTACCTGTAACACTGGGAGTGTGGAGAATATACAGAGTACCTGTAACACTGGGAGTCAGGAGACTACACAGACTACCTGTAACACTGGGAGTGAGGAGACGATACAGACTACCTGTAACACTGGGAGTCAGGAGACTATACAGACTACCTGTAACACCGGGAGTCAGGAGACTATACAGACTACCTGTAACACTGGGAGTGAGGAGACTATACAGACTACCTGTAACACTGGGAGTCAGGAGACTATACAGACTACCTGCAACACTGGGAGTGTGGAGACTATACAGACTACCTGTAACACTGGGAGTCAGGAGAATATACAGACTACCTGTAACACTGGGAGTGAGGAGACTATACAGACTACCTGTAACACTGGGAGTCAGGAGACTATACAGACTACCTGTAACACTGGGAGTGAGGAGGCTGTACAGACTATCTGTAACACTGGGAGTCAGGAGGCTATACAAACTACGTGTAAAACTGGGAGTGAGGAGACTATACAGACTACCTGTAATACTGGGAGTCAAGAGGCTATACAGACCACTTGTAACACTGGGAGTGAGGAGACTATACAGACTACCTGTAACACTGGGATTCAGGAGACTATAGAGACTACCTGTAACACTGGGAGTCAGGAGACTGTAGAGACTACCTGTAACACTGGGAGTCAGGTGACTATACGGACCACCTGTAACACTGGGAGTCCGGAGACTATACAGACTACCTGCAACACTGGGAGTGTGGAGACTATACAGACTACCTGTAACACTGGGAGTCAGGAGAATATACAGACTACCTGTAACACTGGGAGTGAGGAGACTATACAGTCTACCTGTAACACTGGGATTCAGGAGACTATAGAGACTACCTGTAACACTGGGAGTCAGGAGACTATACAGACTACCTGTAACACTGGGAGTCAGGTGACTATACGGACCACCTGTAACACTGGGAGTCTGGAGACTATACAGACTACCTGTAACAGTGGGAGTCAGGAGACTATACAGACTACCTGTAACACTGGGAGTGAGGAGACTATACAGACTACCTGTAACACTGGGAGTCAGGAGACTATACAGACTACCTGTAACACTGGGAGTGAGGAGACTATACAGACTACCTGTAACACTGGGAGTCAGGCGACTATACAGACTATCTGAAACACTGGGAGTCAGGAGACTATACAGAGTACCTGTAACACTGGGAGTGAGGAGTCTATACAGACTATCTGAAACACTGGGAGTCAGGACACTATACAGACTACCTGTAACACTGGGAGTGAGGAGACTATACAGACTATCTGAAACACTGGGAGTCAGGACACTATACAGACTATCTGAAACACTGGGAGTCAGGAGACTATGCAGACTAACTGTAACACTGGGAGTGAGGATACTGTACAGACTATCTGAAACACTGGGAGTCAGGAGACTATACAGACTACCTGTAATACTGGGAGTCAGAAGGCTATACTGACTACCTGTAACACTGGGAGTCAGGAGACTATATAGACTACCTGTAACACTGGAAGTGTGGAGACTATACAGAGTACCTGTAACACTGGGAGTCAGGAGACTACACAGACTACCTGTAACACTGGGAGTGAGGAGACTATACAGACTATCTGAAACACTGGGAGTCAGGACACTATACAGACTATCTGAAACACTGGGAGTGAGGAGGCTATACAGACTATCTGTAACACTGGGAGTGAGGAGACTATACAGACTACCTGTAACACTGGGAGTCAGGTGATTATACAGACCACCTGTAACACTGGGAGTCCGGAGACTATACAGACTACCTGTAACACTGGGAGTGAGGAGACTATACAGACTACCTGTAACACTGGGAGTCAGGAGACGATACAGACTACCTGTAACACCGGGAGTCAGGAGACTATACAGACTACCTGTAACACTGGGAGTCAGGAGGCTATACAGACTACCTGTAACACTGGGAGTCAGGAGACTACACAGACTACCTGTAACACTGGGAGTGAGGAGGCTATACAGACTATCTGTAACACTGGGAGTCAGGAGGCTATACAAACTACGTGTAAAACTGGGAGTGAGGAGACTATGCAGACTACCTGTAATACTGGGAGTCAAGAGGCTATACAGACTACTTGTAACACTGGGAGTGAGGAGACTATACAGACTACCTGTAACACTGGGAGTCAGGAGACTAAAGAGACTACCTGTAACACTGGGAGTCAGGAGACTCTAGAGACTACCTGTAACACTGGGAGTCAGGAGGCTATACAGACTACCTGTAACACTGGGACTGTGGAGATTATACAGACTACCTGTAACACTGGGAGTCAGGAGACGATACAGACTGCCTGTAATACTGGGAGTCAGGAGACTATACAGACTACCTGTAACACTGGGAGTCATGTGACTATGCAGACTACCTGTAACACTGGGAGTCAGGAGACTATACAGACTACCTTTAACACTGGGAGTCAGGAGGCTATACAGACTACCTGTAACGCTGGGAGTCAGGAGACTATATAGACTACCTGTAACACTGGGAGTGAGGAGACTATACAGACTACCTGTAACACTGGGAGTCAGGAGACTATACACACTACCTGTAACACTGGGAGTGTGTAGACTATACAGACTACCTGTAACACTGGGAGTCAGGAGGCTATACAGACTACCTGTAACACTGGGAGTCAGGAGGCTATACTGACTACCTGTAACATTGGGAGTGAGGAGACTATACAGCCTACTTGTAAAGCTGAGAGTCAGGAGACTACATAGACTACCTGTAACACGGGGAGTCAGGAGACTATACAGACTACCTGTAACACTGGGAGTCAGGAGACTATACAGACTACCTGTAACACTGGGAGTGAGGAGACTATACAGACTACCTGTAACACTGGGAGTCAGGAGACTATACAGACTACCTGTAACACGGGGAGTCAGGAGACTATACAGACTACCTGTAACACGGGGAGTCAGGAGACTATACAGACTACCTGTAACACGGGGAGTGAGGAGACTATACAGGCTACCTGTAACACTGGGAGTCAGGAGACTATACAGACTACCTGTAACACTGGGAGTCAGGAGGTTATACAGACTACCTGTAACACTGGGAGTGACGAGACTATACAGACTACCTGTAACATTGGGAGTGAGGAGACTATACAGACTACCTGTAACACTGGGAGTCAGGAGATTATATAGACTACCTGTAACACTGGGAGTGTGGAGACTATACAGACTACCTGTAACACTGGGAGTCAGTAGACTATACAGACTACCTGTAACACTGGGAGTCAGGAGACTATACAAACTACCTGTAACACTGGGAGTGAGGAGACTATACAGACTACCTGTAACACGGGGAGTCAGGAGGCTATACAGACTACTTGTAACACTGGGAGTGAGGAGACGATACAGACTACTTGTAACACAGGGAGTGAGGAGACTATACAGACTACCTGTAACACTGGGAGCCAGGAGACTATACAGACTACCTTTAACACTGGGAGTGAGGAGACTATACAGACTACCTATAACACGGGGAGTCAGGAAACTATACAGACTACCTATAACAAGGGGAGTCAGGAGACTATACAGACTACCTGTAACACTGGGAGTGAGGAGACCATACAGACTACCTGTAACACTGGGAGTGAGAAGACTATACAGACTACCTGTAACACTGGGAGTCAGGAGACTATACAGACTACTTGTAACACTGGGAGTCAGTAGACTATACAGACTACCTGTAACACTGGGAGTCAGGAGACTATACAGACTAGCTGTAACACTGGGAGTGAGGAGACTATACAAACTACTTGTAACACTGGGAGTGAGGAGACTATACAGACTACCTGTAACACTGGGAGTCAGGAGACTATACAGACTACCTGTAACACTGGGAGTGAGGAGACCATACAGACTAATTGTAACACTGGGAGTCAGGAGACTATACCGACTACCTGTAACACTGGGAGTCAGGAGACTATACAGACTACCTGTAACACTGGGAGTCAGGAGACTATACAGAATACCTGTAACATTGGGAGTGAGGAGACTATACAGACTACCTGTAACACTGGGAGTCAGGAGACTATACAGACTACCTGTAACACTGGGAGTGAGGAGACTATATAGACTACCTGTAACACTGGGAGTGTGGAGACTATACAGAGTACCTGTAACACTGGGAGTCAGGAGACTACACAGACTACCTGTAACACTGGGAATGAGGAGACTATACAGACTATCTGAAACACTGGGAGTCAGGACACTATACAGACTATCTGAAACACTGGGAGTGAGGAGGCTATACAGACTATCTGTAACACTGGGAGTCAGGAGGCTATACAAACTACGTGTAAAACTGGGAGTGAGGAGACTATACAGACTACCTGTAATACTGGGAGTCAAGAGGCTATACAGACCACTTGTAACACTGGGAGTCAGGTGATTATACAGACCACCTGTAACACTGGGAGTCCGGAGACTATACAGACTACCTGTAACACTGGGAGTGAGGAGACTATACAGACTACCTGTAACACTGGGAGTCAGGAGACGATACAGACTACCTGTAACACCGGGAGTCAGGAGACTATACAGACTACCTGTAACACTGGGAGTCAGGAGGCTATACAGACTACCTGTAACACTGGGAGTCAGGAGACTACACAGTCTACCTGTAACACTGGGAGTGAGGAGGCTATACAGACTATCTGTAACACTGGGAGTCAGGAGGCTATACAAACTACGTGTAAAACTGGGAGTGAGGAGACTATGCAGACTACCTGTAATACTGGGAGTCAAGAGGCTATACAGACTACTTGTAACACTGGGAGTGAGGAGACTATGCAGACTACCTGTAACACTGGGAGTCAGGAGACTAAAGAGACTACCTGTAACACTGGGAGTCAGGAGACTATAGAGACTACCTGTAACACTGGGAGTCAGGAGGCTATACAGACTACCTGTAACACTGGGACTGTGGAGATTATACAGACTACCTGTAACACTGGGAGTCAGGAGACGATACAGACTGCCTGTAATACTGGGAGTCAGGAGACTATACAGACTACCTGTAACACTGGGAGTCATGTGACTATGCAGACTACCTGTAACACTGGGAGTCAGGAGACTATACAGACTACCTGTAACACTGGGAGTCAGGAGGCTATACAGACTACCTGTAACGCTGGGAGTCAGGAGACTATATAGACTACCTGTAACATTGGGAGTGAGGAGACGATACAGACTACCTGTGACACTGGGAGTCAGGAGACTATACACACTACCTGTAACACTGGGAGTGTGTAGACTATACAGACTACCTGTAACACTGGGAGTCAGGAGGCTATACTGACTACCTGTAACATTGGGAGTGAGGAGACTATACAGCCTACTTGTAAAGCTGAGAGTCAGGAGACTACATAGACTACCTGTAACACGGGGAGTCAGGAGACTATACAGACTACCTGTAACACTGGGAGTCAGGAGACTATACAGACTACCTGTAACACTGGGAGTGAG
Source organism: Somniosus microcephalus (assembly GCF_052327205.1). Classification (NCBI taxonomy): domain Eukaryota; kingdom Metazoa; phylum Chordata; class Chondrichthyes; order Squaliformes; family Somniosidae; genus Somniosus; species Somniosus microcephalus. The sequence goes on from NC_140999.1 coordinate 158,381,989, forward strand.
GAGACTATACAGACTACCTGTAACACTGGGAGTCAGGAGACTATACAGACTACCTGTAACACGGGGAGTCAGGAGACTATACAGACTACCTGTAACACTGGGAGTCAGGAGACTATACAGACTACCTGTAACACTGGGAGTCAGGAGACTATACAGACTACCTGTAACACTGGGAGTCAGGAGACTATACAGACTACCTGTAACACGGGGAGTCAGGAGACTATACAGACTACCTGTAACACTGGGAGTCAGGAGGCTATAGAGACTAGCTGCAACACTGGGAGTCAGGAGACTATACAGACTACCTGTAACACTGGGAGTGAGGAGACTATACAGACCACCTGTAACACTGGGAGTCAGGAGACTATACAGACAACCTGTAACACTGGGAGTGAGGAGACTATACAGGCTACCTGTAACACTGGGAGTCAGGAGACTATACAGACTACCTGTAACACTGGGAGTCAGGAGGTTATACAGACTACCTGTAACACTGGGAGTGACGAGACTATACAGACTACCTGTAACATTGGGAGTGAGGAGACTATACAGACTACCTGTAACACTGGGAGTCAGGAGATTATATAGACTACCTGTAACACTGGGAGTGTGGAGACTATACAGACTACCTGTAACACTGGGAGTCAGTAGACTATACAGACTACCTGTAACACTGGGAGTCAGGAGACTATACAAACTACCTGTAACACTGGGAGTGAGGAGACTATACAGACTACCTGTAACACGGGGAGTCAGGAGGCTATACAGACTACTTGTAACACTGGGAGTGAGGATACGATACAGACTACTTGTAACACAGGGAGTGAGGAGACTATACAGGCTGCCTGTAACACTGGGAGTCAGGAGGCTATACAGACTACCTGTAACACTGGGAGTGAGGAGACTATACAGACTACCTATAACACGGGGAGTCAGGAAACTATACAGACTACCTATAACACGGGGAGTCAGGAGACTATACAGACTACCTGTAACACTGGGAGTGAGGAGACCATACAGACTACCTGTAACACTGGGAGTGAGAAGACTATACAGACTACCTGTAACACTGGGAGTCAGGAGACTATACAGACTACTTGTAACACTGGGAGTCAGTAGACTATACAGACTACCTTTAACACTGGGAGTCAGGAGACTATACAGACTAGCTGTAACACTGGGAGTGAGGAGACTATACAAACTACTTGTAACACTGGGAGTGAGGAGACTATACAGACTACCTGTAACACTGGGAGTGAGGAGACCATACAGACTATTTGTAACACTGGGAGCCAGGAGACTATACAGACTACCTTTAACACTGGGAGTGAGGAGACTATACAGACTACCTATAACACGGGGAGTCAGGAGACTATACAGACTACCTGTAACACTGGGAGTGAGGAGACCATACAGACTACCTGTAACACTGGGAGTGAGAAGACTATACAGACTACCTGTAACACTGGGAGTCAGGAGACTATACAGACTACTTGTAACACTGGGAGTCAGTAGACTATACAGACTACCTGTAACACTGGGAGTCAGGAGACTATACAGACTAGCTGTAACACTGGGAGTAAGGAGACTATACAAACTACTTGTAACACTGGGAGTGAGGAGACTATACAGACTACCTGTAACACTGGGAGTCAGGAGACTATACAGACTACCTGTAACACTGGGAGTGAGGAGACCATACAGACTAATTGTAACACTGGGAGTCAGGAGACTATACAGACTACCTGTAACACTGGGAGTCAGGAGACTATACAGACTACCTGTAACACTGGGAGTCAGGAGACTATACAGAATACCTGTAACATTGGGAGTGAGGAGACTATACAGACTACCTGTAACACTGGGAGTCAGGAGACTATACAGACTACCTGTAACACTGGGAGTCAGGAGACTATATAGACTACCTGTAACACTGGGTGTCAGGAGACTATACAGACTACCTGTAACACTGCGAGCGAGGAGACTATACAGACTACCTGTAACACGGGTAGTCAGGAGACCATACAGACTACCTGTAACACTGGGAGTCAGGAGACTATACAGACTACCTGTAACACAGGGAGTGAGGAGACTATACAGACTACCTGTAACACTGGGAGTCAGGAGTCTATACAGACTACCTGTAACAGTGGGAGTCAGGAGGCTATACAGACTACCTGTAACACTGGGAGTGAGGAGACTATACAGACTACCTGTAAAACTGGGAGTGAGGAGACTATACAGACTACCTGTAACACTGGGAGTCAGGAGGCTATACAGACAACCTGTAACACTGGGAGTCATGAGACTATACAGACTACCTGTAACACTGGGAGTGAGGAGGCTATACAGACTACCTGTAATACTGGGAGTCATGAGACTATACAGACTACCTGTAACACTGGGAGTCATGAGACTATACAGACTACCTGTAACACGGGTAGTCAGGAGACTATACAGACTACCTGTAACACTGGGAGTGAGGAGGCTATACAGACTACCTGTAACACTGGGAGTCAGGAGACTATACAGACTACCTGTAACACTGGGAGTCAGGAGACTATACAGAATACCTGTAACATTGGGAGTGAGGAGACTATACAGACTACCTGTAACACTGGGAATCAGGAGACTATACAGACTACCTGTAACACTGGGATTCAGGAGACTATATAGACTACCTGTAACACTGGGTGTCAGGAGACTATACAGACTACCTGTAACACTGGGAGTGAGGAGACTATACAGACTACCTGTAACACGGGTAGTCAGGAGACTATACAGACTACCTGCAACACTGGGAGTCAGGAGACTATACAGACTACCTGTAACACTGGGAGTCAGGAGACTATACAGACTACCTGTAACACGGGGGTTCAGGAGACTATACAGTCTACCTGTAACACGGGGAGTCAGGAGGCTATACAGACTACCTGTAACACAGGGAGTGAGGAGACTATACAGACTACCTGTAACACTGGGAGTCAGGAGTCTATACAGACTACCTGTAACACTGGGAGTCAGGAGGCTATACAGACTACCTGTAACACTGGGAGTGAGGAGACTATACAGACTACCTGTAAAACTGGGAGTGAGGAGACTATACAGACTACCTGTAACATTGGGAGTCAGGAGGCTATACAGACTACCTGTAACACTGGGAGTGAGGAGACCATACAGACTAATTGTAACACTGGGAGTCAGGAGACTATACAGACTACCTGTAACACTGGGAGTCAGGAGACTATACAGACTACCTGTTACACTGGGAGTGAGGAGACCATACAGGCTACCTGTAACACTGGGAGTCAGGAGACTATACAGACTACCTGTAACACTGGGAGTCAGGAGACTATACAGAATACCTGAAACATTGGGAGTGAGGAGACTATACAGACTACCTGTAACACTGGGAGTCAGGAGACTATACAGACTACCTGTAACACTGGGAGTCAGGAGACTATACAGACTACCTGTAACACTGGGAGTCAGGAGACTATACAGAATACCTGAAACATTGGGAGTGAGGAGACTATACAGACTACCTGTAACACTGGGAGTCAGGAGACTATACAGACTACCTGTAACACTGGGAGTCAGGAGACTATATAGACTACCTGTAACACTGGGTGTCAGGAGACTATACAGACTACCTGTAACACTGGGAGTGAGGAGACTATACAGACTACCTGTAACACGGTAGTCAGGAGACTATACAGACTACCTGTAACACTGGGAGTCAGGAGACTATACAGACTACCTGTAACACAGGGAGTGAGGAGACTATTCAGACTACCTGTAACACTGGGAGTCAGGAGTCTATACAAACTACCTGTAACACTGGGAGTCAGGAGGCTATACAGACTACCTGTAACACTGGGAGTGAGGAGACTATACAGACTACCTGTAAAACTTGGAGTGAGGAGACTATACAGACTACCTGTAACACTGGGAGTCAGGAGGCTATACAGACTACCTGTAACACTGGGAGTCATGAGACTATACAGACTACCTGTAACACTGGGAGTCAGGAGACTATACAGACTACCTGTAACACTGGGAGTCAGGAGACTATACAGACTACCTTTAACACTGGGAGTGAGGAGACCATACAGACTACCTGTAACACTGGGAGTCAGGAGACTATACAGACTACCTGTAACACTGGGAGTCAGGAGACTATACAGACTACCTGTAACACTGGGAGTGAGGAGACCATACAGACTACCTGTAACACAGGGAGTCAGGAGACTATACAGACTACCTGTAACACTGGGAGTCAGGAGACTATACAGACTACCTGTAACACTGGGAGTCAGGAGACTATACAGAATACCTGTAACATTGGGAGTGAGGAGACTATACAGACTACCTGTAACACTGGGAGTCAGGAGACTATACAGACTACCTGTAACACTGGGGGTCAGGAGACTGTATAGACTACCTGTAACACTGGGTGTCAGGAGACTATACAGACTACCTGTAACACTGGGAGTGAGGAGACTATACAGGCTACCTGTAACACTGGTAGTCAGGAGACTATACAGACTACCTGTAACACTGGGAGTCAGGATGTTGCACAGTCTCTAGCAACAATAGGATTCTGCACAGCCTGCACAGATGATCTAAGATCCTCCCAGATAAATCAGAAAAAAGGTCAAATATATTTTGGTCGTACCCCCAGCCAATAATTAGTGATACACAAACGTGATTTTAAACCTTGTTCAATTGCACAAATTAAGTCTAGATTATTAAGTGCTTTTTATTTCTAAATAACATAATTACCATTTTTACCTGCCTCTTTATTAAGAAAAATGTACTGTGTACCATTAATATGAAACATATTGCAATACCAGAACTCAAATGCTATTTTTATTAAAATTACAGATAATGGAAAAAATTCTGGTAGATTTAAATTTATTTAGTGACTTTGGTTCTAAAAATATCAGAAAAGCAATGTTTACAGTGTTGTAGAAATAATGCAGCACACCATCGCAGAACATTAAATAAAAATTAACTATGATAAAGTTCTCATTTACTATGAAGTTAATGGAAATAAAAATGGGGTGAGATGTGAAACAGGCTGTCGATTCACTACACTATCACACAAACTCAGAATGGCTCCCATTAGGTCCAGTACTCGTCATGTGTTAGCTTCTCTTTCATCATAACAATATGTTATTAACAGAATCACAAAACTTTTCAGAAATAATGATGACTGTACATGTAGCTGCAGCAAAATAATAACAATTTAGGAATAAAGCACTGACTGCTATCCCGTGTCCTGCGTGGTAGAAAAAAATTCTTATCATAGATTAAGTTTGTCTTTAAAAAATGCTGTAACAGTAATCTCTCATAGGCTTATAGGCTTTCTCCAAGATAAAGACTACCACTCCACTCCTACATCTTACATCATACATCCTAGCCTATTGCTTTGCTTTGGAAGACATTTCTCTTGGCCCTGACACCTCAGCAATCATCGTGCTCTACAAGTATTCAATTACCTCTATGGATATTTAAGCCCTGATTTTAACCTAAGCTGCCAGGCAGGAACAAGCAAGTTTGGGTCCGCTGCCCATCTTACACTCCATTAACTTCAAGGCAGAGTAAAATCGGATGGGGTGTAAATGTTCAGCCCGAAACTGCCCCATTCCCGCTGAGCAGGTTAGGTTAAAATCTGGGCTTTAGGCTCTTAAAATTTGCAATGTGCCCTCCAGCCCCCATTGTCAGGCACCAGTGCAATTTTGAGGTAACAATCGGCAGCGCGTACATTGCACAGGCTCCACCCAGTGACGAGGTGTTCAGCAGTCTAACCAGCGATTCTCAAAGAGATCACAGCACGTCAATCCGGAAAGAGGTAAATCTTCAATTTTTTTTGAATTTTGTGGGGCCAGGAGGAGCATGAATGCATGAATGCTCCTCCTGGCCCCACAAATATACTTTGGCCACCACTGGCTTATCCGCGCCAGCCTTGCGATTGCTCCCCCGCCACCGCTCCCCTGTTAACATTGAACATTTGGCTCAACTACCCGGAGGAGCTGCCAGATTCAGCACTGGTTCAGCACTCCCAGCATTGGTTCAGCACTCCCAGCATTATGCAGTTATGGCCCGGCCATCAAATTCCCTTAGGCCTCTCACCAAATGCATTGGATGGGTGGCATGATCGCACTGCCCGTTACCCGCCACCCGCTGCTCGCCCGATGTCGACCGAAGATGAAAATCGGCCCCGCTGACTCTAAACCTGAAACATTAACCTGTCTTTTCTCTTTACAGATGCTGATGGATGTGTATTTCCAGCATTTTCTGTAAATATTCTTCCTATCTGTTAGGAGAAATCTATCTTTTTGCTTCACAACCCCAGAAGATCACTGTATCAGCTCTGAAAGCACAAAGGGATATCAGGAGCTAACATGACCAATGGGTCTGTTAGGGCTTAGCTCCTAGAGTTTCTCTACATTGGTACTCTTTGACATTGGATGTTGATCTGTCCATCCCACAGAGCCACTCATTGATGTCAACTGAAGTGTGTTCAATACTGCAGCTGAGGGAATAACAAGTAAGCTTTCTCCCAAGATGCAATTATACTGTAGCTATTGATTTAAGGCTCTAACTGGAATTCATCTGCTCTGGAAAAAGCTCTATGCATATAGAGAGATACGGTGGGCTCGCGGCAGGACTCCTGCTGCCAAGAGGAAGCTCAGCAGTGTCTGGCCACAAAATCCCAGCAGTGCTGCACCAGAAGAGGTGGATGGGCATCAATAACAACTTATATTTATATAGCGCCTTTAACGTAGTAAAAAGTCCCAAGGCACTTCACAGGAGCGTAATCAAACAACATCTGACGCCGAGCCACATAAGGAGATTTTAGGGCAGATGCTTTGTCAAAGAGGTAGGTTTTAAGGAAAGTCTTAAAGGAGGATAGAGAGGCAGAGAGGTTTAGGGAGTGAATTCCAGAACTTAAGGCCTTGGCAGCTGAAGGCACGGCCGCCAATGGTGGAGCAATTAAAATCGGGGATGCTCAAGAGGCCAGAATTGGAGGAGTGCAGATACCTTGGAGGGTTGTGGAGCTAGGGGAGATTAAAGAGATAGGGAGGGTCGAGGCCATGGAGGGATTTCAAAACAAGGATGAGAATTTTAAATTTGAGGCATTGCCGTGCTGGGAGCCAAAGTAGGTCAGCGAGCACAGGGACATTTAAAGGGGCAGAATTACCACAAAGATTGGTACATTAGCTGCCTTGTAGGCCTTGACAAATACAGAGACCCACCTAGGAAGATAAGTGGGGGCTCATATGGAGGGAGAGGAGGCCACTTCTACATGGCAGCCCCAGGAAGCATGGAAAGTGGTGGCATGTTGGATGGACACCTCCTGGGAGCTGGGCAGGATCATGGAGAAGAATCCCATCTTATGTGTCCACCATTAAATTGTAAATGCTCTGCGAGCCAGGGCAGGAACATCAGCACTCTCTAAATATTTAATCAACTCTGGGTAAGTTTTAAAAGTGCTCATGAGGTCTTGTCAGCTGTGGCTCAGTTGACAGCACCCTTGCCTCTGAGTCAGAAGGTTGTGGGTTCAAGCCCTGCTCCAGGGACTTGAGCACAAAAATCTAGACTGACACTCCAGTACAGTAGTGAGGGAGTGCTGCACTGTCAGAGGTGCAGTCTTTTGGATGAGACACTAAACCAAGGCCCCGTCTGCCCCCTCAGGTAGATGTAAAAGATTCCATGGCAATATTTTGAAGAAGAGCAGGGGAGTTATCCCTGGTGTCCTGGCCAATATTTATCCCTCAATCAACATCACTAAAACAGATGATCTAGTCATTATCACATTGATGTTTGTGGGAGCTTGCTGTCTGCAAATTGGCTGCCGTGTTTCCTACATTACAACAGTGACTACACTTCAAAAAGTACTTCATTGGCTGTAAAGAGCTTTGGGACGTCCACTGGTCGTGAAAGGCGCTATATAAATGCAAGTCTTTCTATAGGCATTTGTTAAACCAGATTTGATGCTGCACTGGTTATACTGCATGCAGTGCAGACCCAAGTGGTGAGAGAGTGCCTCCTCCAGATGATCTCACATCATCCCCTTCTGGTGTCAAGTCAGGTCCTGAATCCAGAGTTATACTGCAACTTCAATGTTGCAGTGAAGTGGAAACCACCTCATCGAAAAGGTAAAGATGGAGAATATTTTTATTACTAAGTAAAAGGGAGATTATTTTATGCTGAATATATTCCTTCCCCAAATGACTGTTCTCATTTAATTGATAACTCACAAACTACATTATTTTAATTTATGTATTGTTGATTCTTTTGGGAGGGAAGGGCCAGATTGCATTCAAAACCAAAAGCAAACAATGATACATGTGCTGTCTCTCCCTCCAACTCAACCTTACTGTATGTACATAACCTACTTATATATGTAAATAATTACCTGTTAGGGCTGTTGCCCCTTTAACTTACCTTTAGGGCCATTGCCCCTTTAAGACGCGCCTTAGCGTGCTGACGTCACGTCAGGTACGACGTGACGTGCGTGAGGTGGCTGCCGGCCCGACTCGGCCCTCCAGAAAGGCCGCCGGCACAGCCCGGCCTAGCGTCTTCGGTCGCATCGATCAGCCGCCGGGAGTGCCGCTATCTTCCGCTCCCGCGGCAAGCACCGGCTCAGCCTGGCCTCCAGCTCCAGCTCCCGCTCCCGACTTCGGCCCCAACGGCCAGCGACGCAACGACCGGCAAACGTGATGACGTCACAACCCCGAGCGTGATGAGGTCATCACGCTCTCCACGGGACTGCGAGCTCATTCCTCGTGGAGCCTCCGCCGGAACAGGACCTGCGCCACGGTGCTCCTCAGTTGTATTGTCTCCATGCTTGAGTCTTGGAAATTGTTTGTCTGTAAGTATTTTAGAATGCTATAGATGATTAGCGTACACTGTATGTTGTAGAAAATGTTTAGTTGTAACTTTTCTCTGTCTAGCTGGTTAACTAGTAGCTGTATTTGATACACTATGTACAGGGCTAATTTAAAGAGAATGCCTTCCAGTTTGCTAAATGTATATTCGTTGCCAAATGTACTGTGTTGCCCAGGCGTACCTAAATTTGTGTATACATATCAGTTATGCGTTTGTATACTAATGTGTGCTTCCATTTCTGTGTTGTATTTCAGTTTTACAATAAGAATCTTTCAATAAAGCGTTACAAGAAAAGTCAAGCCGTGTGATTTTATGGGAAGATATCAAGTTGTTCGCTATCTGTCTAGCTCTGCATAGGATCGCGTTGCGAGGGCAGAACAATACATAGATGCATATTTTCTGAAATAGTGCTCCTGGCACAAAATGTCATGTAATGCGTTTGCATAGGGACTTTGAGAGCAGAAGTCAGCGTGCCCATGCAATTTTCACGTAAATTGCTGATCGGCACTCCCTTGATGTGATGCTCTGTGCTGGGAGTGCTGATTCATAAAATCCATCCCTTTATTACTGAGTCTGATAGTTCAAGGTGAGTCCAGAATTGCTGTATGTAGAAGTCGTCTGCTTCTTAGGCGGTCCCTCGGAACTGAAGATGACTTGTTTCCACATTAAAAATGAGTTCTCAGGTGACTGATGAGTCCAAAGCGGGACCTACAGTCTCTATCACAGGTGGGGCAGACAGTGGTTGAAGGGGCGGGTGGGTGGGGGCCTGGGTTGACGTGCACTCTTTCTGCTGCTTGCGCTTGGCTTCCGCTTGCTCCCGAAGAAGAGACTCGAGGTGTTCGGCGCCTTCCTGGATGCTTCTCCTTCACTTCGTGTGGCCTTAGGCTAGGGATTCCCAGGTGTCAGTGGGGATGTTGCACTTTTTCAAGGAGGCTTTGAGGGTGTCCTTGAAGCGTTTCCTCTGCCCACCTGGGGCTCTCTTGCCGTGTCAGTGCTCCGAGTAGAGAACTTGTTTTGGGAGTCTCTGTTGGTGAAAAATAAATTCACTTGAGTCTGTCTCAAAGTAGAAGCTCACAGTTTATTGGTCAGAGTGCTCTGGGAGAAGAGCCATAGACCCCACGGTCTAGTGGTCACCTTCTCATCGTTACAGTGATATCGAAACTTCTTTTATACAGGCAAAACACTACACACAAGTGTGTTCACCCAATCATGTTCCCCCAGCAACAAGGTATTGAAACTTTACACAAATGTGTTCATCCAATTATGTTCCCCCAGCAACAATTCTCTTGTCCTCATCCAATCACATTCCCCCAGCAACAAGATATTGAAACTTCTTTTATACATTATAACAAAATATTACACACAGGTGTCTTCAACCAATCATGCTCTCCCAGCAACAACTCCCCTGTCCTCACAGGAATGATATGGAACCTTCCAGAACTTTGGGCAGTTTTGCAGCTACCAATTACTGTAACTCATCAATACACACAATTTTGATTCATCGACTTTGCATTATAGAATAGTAGAATTACATTAATACATCCAAAGGGCTTTCAGCAAATAGTTTGCAGAAGGCTGCACCACTGAATAATTGTGAAATATTTAGTGTTTCCCACATTCAATAACTGTTCAACAATAATGTCAAGCACAATGGTTTTAATGGGAGCAGACACAAACAGTTAATTCCTGCCCCGTCTTAAGCTGAGTTTGTTTTGTCTTGTGCCCATGTTTCTTATTTACAAGTTCACTTCTTACAATACATTCTTTAACTCTTTATGTTGCTGCTTTAAGCTATATAATTTTCACCCTAACAGTCCCTCCTGTTGGTCCCTGATCAAAACTCCTTTTGTGACAGCAAACCATCATAAGGATTTCAGGCAATGTAAGTAGGTCTTTGATACAGCCTTTGGCAATACTTCTTGTAGGGACTTATAGCCACACACTTCGCTCTTCGGGTCTCACTCGGTTAATTACCATGACACTTACAGCAGGCCGTGACATTTGAGCGCAACAACATTTTAACAATAGGACCAAGCCATACATCACTAATATTATAACAAAGAACAAAATCAATCCTTGTACTATTGATGTCCCGAGTGACCTCAACCATCCAGATGCCCAGCCCCAAAGGGTGGATGCCGGAGGTTGTTTTAACTTTTTTACTTCTTCCTGTATATGTTCTGCCAAATTAGTTATTTCTTCCGAGCTGTCTGGTATGTAGGTACAACATTCTGCACCTATGAGGGCACAGGTGCCTCCTTTTTCTGCCAACACATAGTCAAGGGCCATCCGATTTTGTAGAGCTACTGTGCGGAGGGCTACCATCACTGCGTTAACTTTAACTAGGGCTTCAGCTGTATCGTTGGCCACCTGTTCCAGGACGGAGTCCATGTTAATGGATTCCCTTGCCAATTTACCCGCCCCATACCAGGGAAATGCAATGGCCCAGAATCTTTCAGTCTCCGTGATGGCTCATCTGGCTCTCTGGTGGAGGTCCTTCAGAGAACCCAGGTGATATATGTAGGGTATGATATAAGCCCGATAACAAGAACCCGTCCATTCTCGGGACAACCAGGTGTAGGCCCTGCGACCGCACACGAAATAAGTCTCATTGTAGGGCGTATACTCATTTATCGCTGGGGGGTCCCATTGTACTGAAAAGTCACCGTTTTTGTTTAATGACCGGAGTTTCACACTACCCCCTCCAACAGGCAAGATAATGTTATATGTGCAGTTACTGTAACCCACAATAGGATCTGCCGGTCATCCCTTCTTTGTGAGACATAGCCCCCCTCCTTGTCCCTTCTTACTCCTCGTTCTTAGGAACGGTGGTAGATAGGAATCGTTATAGGTTGTCTGCATCCACCCACGACACTGTTCTGGATAAACATAATTTAATAGGACAGAGTCAGCATGGTTTTATGAAGGGGAAGTCATGTTTGACAAATTTGCTCAAATTCTTTGAGGACGTAACATACAGGGTGGATAAAGGGGAACCAGTGGATGTAGTGTATTTGGACTTCCAAAAGGCATTTGACAAGGTTCCACACAAAAGATTACTGATTAAGATAAAAAATCACAGGATTGGGGGTAATATACTGGCATGGGTGGAAGATTGGCTATCTAACAGAAAACAGAGAGTTGGGATAAATGGTTTGTTCTCGGGCTGGCAATCAGTAACTAGTGGTGTTCCGCAGGGGTCAGTGCTGGGACCCCAACTCTTTACAATCTATATTAACGATTTGGAGGAAGGGACCGAGTGCAACATATCCAAGTTTGCTGATGATACAAAGATGGGAGGGAAAGCAGTGAGTGAGGAGGACATAAAAAACCTGCAAAAGGACATTGACAGGCTAAGTAAGTGGGCAGAGATTTGGCAGATGGAATATAATATTGGAAAGTGTGAGGTTATGCACTTTGGCAGAAAAAATCAAAGAGCAAGTTATTATCTAAATGGAGAGAAACTGCAAAGTGCTACAGTACAAAGGGATCTGGGGGTCCTGGTGCATGAAACACAAAAAGTTAGTATGCAGGTGCAGCAGGTGATCAGGAAGGCCAATGGAATCTTGGCTTTTATTGCAAGGGGGATGGAGTATAAAAACAGGGAAGTCTTGCTGCAATTATACAGGGTATTGGTGAGGCCACACCTGGAATACTGCGTGCAGTTTTGGTTTCCATATTTAAGAAAAGATACGCTTGCTCTCGAGGCGGTTCAGAGAAGGTTCACTCGGTTGATTCCGGAGATGAGGGGGTTGACGTACGAGGAAAGGTTGAGTAGGTTGGGCCTCTACTCATTGGAGTTCAGAAGAATGAGAGGCGATCTTATTGAAACATATAAGATTGTGAGGGGCTTGATTGGGTGGATGCGGTGAGGATGTTTCCACTGATGGGTGAGACTAGAACTAGGGGACATAATCTTAGAATAAGGGGCTGCCCTTTCAAAACTGAGATGAGGAGAAACTTCTTCACTCAGAGGGTGGTGAATCTGTGGAATTTGCTACCCCAGAGAGCTGTGGAAGCTGCAACATTAAATAAATTTAAAATGGAGATAGACAGTTTCCTCGCAGATAAGGGAATTAGGGGTTACGGGGAGAGGGCAGGGAAGTGGATGTGAGTCTAGATTCGGATCAGCCATGATCCTATTGAATGGCGGAGCATGCCCGAGGGGCCGTATGGCCTACTCCTGCTCCTACTTCTTATGTTCTTATGTACCCATGACTTTGGAGCTTTGTTATGGTGCTGCCGTTTGCCTCGGCGGCATAACAGCCCACGCTTGTGCATCCTGTTCTAACTCCAAACATCCAACTGACCGTCTCATCGTCACTAAGTGGGATTAGTTGTAGGGGAATTCCTTCCTCTGAGTGCGTGGGGACATGGGCGCAGACCCAACAGCTGGCAACGTTAACTCTCTTGGCATAGGTGTATGACATGTTGATGTGCCAAATAATGGCCTGAATCCAAAAGGTTAAAGCTTAAAACTAAAGGCTTTTATTAAGTAAGAACATGGCATCAAGTTAACACAGGGCAACCATCATTCATCACCGACCCAGCCCTTATGAGTAAGACCCAGCTCTTATAAATAAGACTCACACCAATCAGGAGGATCCAGAGGGGCGGGGCTAGGGCGGAGCATTAGTGGTTACACCTGTAGAACATTCCAGACATTAACAAGTACAACAACAACAGACAATACAAATGCCAGAACACAGAGTTATTTCATCACACATGTATAAAAAGGTGTTCACATGTAACTCTCTTTTGGCCCGTGGGGGTACTCTAGCCTGAGTCCTCCCGAGGCTACATATTATAATTACACAAACAAGCAAACTACACATGATATCACGTCATCTTATCACTTTATGTTAACAACGTTCCAAAGGCTATATCACCAACCTGTTTGTTGCTTGTAGATTCTATTCTCCTGTCTTTCTTTTCAGTTGCTGAATCTCTGCTTCCGTTACAGCGTGCTTTATTTGAAGCTCCTTGAGCTTATGCACCAGCTTTTCAGGGTCCATTTCTACCGGTGAAAGCATATCTTCATTCTCTGCTAGATCAAAAACTTCAATTGCCATGTCATTGTTAGCGAACATAGGGCTCATCTCTTCCTAGCCCAGGCCACCTTATTCACTCTATCAAAATGCTTCATGATTTTGAACACCTCTATCAAATCTCCTCTTAACCTTCTCTGCACTAAGTCGAACAACCCAGCTTCTCCAGTCTCGCCACATAACTGAAGTCCCTCATCCCTGGTACCATTCTAGTAAATCTCTTCTGCACCGCAACCCCCCCCCCCACCCCGCCCTAAGGGCTTGACATCCTTCCTAAAGTGTGGTGTCCAGAATTGAACACAATACTCCAGCTGAGGCCTAACCAGTGTTTTATAAAGGTTTAGCATAACTTCCTTGCTTTTGTACTCTATGCCTCTATAATAAAGCCAAGGATCCCATATTTTTTTAATAGCCTTCTCAACTTGTCCTGCCACCTTCAAAGATTTGTGTCTGTGTGCTCCCTGTTCCTGCACCTCATTTAAAATTGTATCATTTAGTTTATATTGCTTCTCCTCATTCTTCCTACCAAAATGTATTACTTCACACTTCTCCATGTTAAATTTCATTTGTCATACGTCTGCTCATTTCACCAGTCTGTCTCTGTCCTCCTGAAGCATATTGCTATCTTCCTCATTGTTTACTACATTTCCAAGTTTCATGTCATTTGCAAACCTTGAAATTATGCCCTGTATACCCAAGTCCAGGTCATTCATATTCATCAAAAAGAGCAGTAGTCCTACTACCAACTCCTGGGGAGCACCACCGTATACTTCCCTCCAGTCTGAAAAACAACCGTTCACCACTACTCTCTGCTTTCTATTCCTTAACCAATTTCGTATCCACATTCCACTGTCCCTTTCATCCCATATGCTTTACTTTTGCTTACAACATGGGTTAAGTTAGTTGAAGTTACGAATAACCTTAGAATTGTAAAAAGACAGAGAGGCTAGTCTTGTGAACGGAGGAATGCTGATTCAGACATGGAGCTGGAATGTAAATAGACACGGAGGGAATTTTCACAGGAATGTCGGAAGAACCCAAGTAATAAAAGTTAATAATTATCATTCAGAGTTCACAGTAAAAACATTTTTTGTAAAAAACAAATTATGCTTCTTGCTTAATACTAGGCAGCCTACTTAACACTTGTTAGAAATATTAGTAAGACAGAAAGCAGAGAGAAGGGATAAAGGGTAGCTATTCAGAGTGGCAGAAGGTGGGTAGTGGTGTTTCACAAGGATCAGTGCTGGGGCCACTGTTGTTCACAATTTATATTAACGATTTAGACTTTGGAATCAAAAACACAATTTCTAGATTTGGGGTGGGGTGGGGGGGGAGATAATCAATACTTTGGAGGACTGCAATAAATTACAAGAAGACATTAATAAACTCGTAGAATGGGCATATACTTGGCAAATGAATTTCAACACAGGTAAGTATGAGGTATTACATTTTGGTAAGAAAAATAAGGAGGTCACATATTACTTGGAAAATAAGAATCTAAATGGGGTAGAGGAGCAAAGGGATCTGTGAGTCCAAATACACAAATCACTAAAAGTGGCGACGCAGGTTAATAGGGCCATAAAAAATTCAAAGCAAGCACTAGGGTTTATTTCTAGAGGGATAGAATTGAAAAGTAGAGAAGTTATGCTAAACTTGTATCAAACCTTGGTTAGACCACACTTGGAGTACTGTGTACAGTTCTGGCTGCCATATTATAAAAAGCATATTGAGGCACTGGAGAGGGTACAAAAAAGATTTACAAGGATGATGTCAGAAATGTGAGGTTATACCTATCAGGAATGGATAAATAGGCTGGCTCTCTTTTCTCTTGAAAAGAGAAAGCTGAGGGGTGACCTAATAGA
This sequence comes from Somniosus microcephalus, assembly GCF_052327205.1. Lineage (NCBI taxonomy): Eukaryota > Metazoa > Chordata > Chondrichthyes > Squaliformes > Somniosidae > Somniosus > Somniosus microcephalus. Next base: position 158,397,800 of record NC_140999.1, read on the forward strand.
GGTCTTTAAAGTTATGAAAGGTTTTGATAGGGTAGACACAGAGAGAGTGTTTCCACTTGTGGGGAAGAGCAAAACTAGTGGCCATCATTATAAGATAGTCACCAAGAAATCAAATAGGGAATTCAGAAGAAACTTCTTTACCCAGAGAGTGGTGAGAATGTGGAGCTCACTACCACAGGGAGTGGTTGAGGTGAATACTTTAAATGCATTTGAGGGGAAGCTAGATAAGCCTATGAGGGAGAAGGGAATAGAGGATTACGCTGATAGATTTAGATGAGGAAAGATGGGAGGAGGCTCGAGTGGAGCATTAACACCAGAATGGACTGGTTGGGCCGAATGGCCTGTTTCTGTGCCGTATATTCTATGTAAATGCACATTCCTGGACACCTCATTGGCTGCTTCGACGTGGGTTAGATGCTCTGCAAGCATTCTCTGAGATCTAAGTCCCATGGTTCCTCAGCCAAGGGCAGATGTCTTCAGTCCCACAACAACTTCATCATCATCGTCACCATTCAGCCACAGCAAATGATCCGCCCTCATGTACATGAGGTCATCACTTGCAGTTGGGTGCCACTGGGCTGATGCTTGGTAGAGTAGAAAGCAATAATGCAGTGGGTGAGCTGGTTATAAGGGGAAGGGGTGATGAGGGCCCTTGGTTCTTGTGGAAGCCACTCCTTCTGATATTGCTGAGGTTCACCTGAAAGGAAATTTAAAAAGTGAGAGGTTGTTATAGGTGCTATAAATGGAAAATGTTTGAAGCAGTTTCCAAATAAGTTGAGAGTTGTAAATCTGTCAGTTATTGCACAAAAACGTATAACTTCAAGGGATTCATGTATGTTAGAAAGAGGAAGAAAAAGAAAACAGTTTAGAAGTTCAGCAGAAAATGTTTAGAGAAAAAGACAACCACCAATTACATCAAGTTACATAGATTCTACGGCACAGAAACAGGCCATTTGGCCCAACTGGTCTATGCTGGCGTTTATGCTCCGCACGAGTCTCCTCCCACCCTATCAGCATACCCTTCTGTTCCTTTCTCCCTCATGTGCTTATCTAGCTTACTCTTAAATGCATCGATGCTATTTGCCTCAGCTACTCCTTGTGGTAATGAGTGATACATTCTTACCACTCTTTGGGTAAAGAACATTCTCCTTAATTTCCTATTGGCTTTAATAGTGACTATCTTATACTTATGGTCTCTAGTTTTGGTATCCACCACAAGTGGAAACATTTTCTCCACTTCTACCCTATCAAACCCTTTCATCATCTTAAAGACCTCTGTTATAAATCTCATCATCAAGAAACTACTTATGAAATAATGCTGGACGGCCAGCTGGTGGCGCTGTCCAAGGAGTATAAATACCCAGGTGTGGGCCCCAGCTTTCCAGGGACATTTTGTAAGGCAAGGAGCTAGTGAAATACAACTAGACTTCCATGTTCTGAAACAAGTTGATTAAAGCCGTGCTTTATGCTCAAACCAAGTGTGTAGTGAGTTTTATTACATCAACCTCCATCAGGTCAACCCTCAGCCTTCTCTTTTCTAGAGAAAAGAGACCCAGCCTGTTCAGTCTTTTATGATATTTATAACCTTTCAGTTCTGGTATCATCCCTTGGGAATCTTTTTTGCATCCTCTCGAATGCCTCTATATATTTTTTATGATATGGAGCCCGTGCACAGTACTCCAAGTGTGGTCTAACTAAGGTTCTATACACGTTTAACATCACTTCTCTGGTCTTCAATTCTACTCCTCTAGAAATGAACCCTAGTGCTTTGTTTGCTTTTGTTTTTATGGCCTTATTAACCTGCGTCGCTACTTTTAGTGATTTGTGCAAGTGTACCCCAAGATCCCTTTGCTCTTCTATCCCATTTAGACTCTTATTATCCAGGCAGTTTGTGGCTTTCTTAATCTTCCTACCAAAATGCACCACCTCATACTTAGTTATATTACAATTAATTTGCCAATTATATGCCCATTCTGCAAATTTATTAACATCTTCTTGTATTTTGTCGCATTCTTCCTTAGTATTAACCAATCCCCCAATTTGGTGCTATCCGCAAATTTTGAAATTGTACTTCCAATTTCTAGTGCCAAATCGTTAATATAAATTATGAACAACAGTAGTCCCAGCACTGATCCCTGTGGAACACCACTTTCCATCTTTTGCCAGTCCGAGTAGCTATCCTTAACCCCTACTCTCTGTTTTCTGTTTTGCAGCCAGCTTGCTATCCATTCTGCTCCCTGTCCCCTGACTCCACATGCTCTGACCGTAGTCATGAGTCTACGATGTGGTACCTTTACAAAGGCCTTTTGAAAGTCCAAATATATTACATCTACTGCATTACCCTAGTCTACTCTTTCTGTTACTTCATCAAAGAATTCAGTAAGGTTGGTCAAGCATGACCTTCCCTTTTGAAATCTATGCTGACTACTCTTTATTATATTTTCAGTTTCTAGATGTTTTTGTATTACATCTATGAGTAAAGATTCCATTATCTTTGCTACCACCAACGTTAAGCTAACTGGTCTATAGTTCCCTGGAGTTGTTCTAGCTCCCTTTTTAAATATAGGAATAACATTAGCTGTTCTCCAGTCCTCTGGCACTATTACCTTTTCTAATAAATTTTTATATATATATGTAATAGTATCTCTGCTATCTCAGCTGCCTAGGCCCTAAGCTCTGGAATTTCCTCCCTAAACCTCTCTGCCTCTCTACCTCTCTCTCCTCCTTTAAGGCACTTCATAAAATCTACCCCTTTGACCAAGCTTTGTTCCCCTCACTTTAAATTTAACAGTCCTTCTATATTTATGGGCCTGGAGTTTCCGCTAGGTTGCACTGCTTATTCAGCACAATTTGCTCAAAATTAGCCAAATATTACAATTGTCACATTAAACCCCCTTGTAAAAAGAAATCTACTTAATCAGGCATTAACATTTAGAGCAGGAAAAGGGTTAGTTAAAAAGCATTTAAAATAAAGTTCATCATGGAAAGAAGAAAAGCTTCCCTTTTTGGAAAAGCTAAATCAAAGTTCCTGATTTCGAGGTCATTGACCTGAAACTAAGGGCTGGATTTTCCAAGCCCCAAGGAGGTGGGCATGGATGGCAAAGCTGCCCCATCCCGCCTCCGTGCCCTTTTGCCAGGAGGCAGGAAGATGTGCAGCTTCGGGTCCCGTCTCCTGGAGGCGGGAAAGGCATTTAATCCTTTAAGTGCCTGTTAACAGGTAGTTAACAGGCAGAAAAAAGGATTAGTGCCCTTTTACCTTCACAGGTGAAGGCTTCCCAACCTTGGAGAACCCCGCCGGGTTGGAGGAGATGTGGAGGAGGTCTGCGGGGGTCGGAGGCACCAGGAAGTCAGGTGTAGAGGTGAGTGATGGGTGCAAGTGTGGAGTGGTAAGTATGCAAGGTGAGTGATAAGTTTTAAAAAGTGTTCACTTACCTTGTTTTCTTTCTACAGCCTTCAGCCGTGGTGGATCGGGAGAGCCGACATTCTCCTTGTCAATTTCACATACTGGCTGTTGGAACCTCCGTACCAACAGCCATGTGAAATTTACACATTTGAAAGGTTTGATGAGTCCTGAACACAAGGACTCATCAAACTAAAGAGAATGACAATGTTTGACAGCTTCACAGAACTGTCAAACGCTGACATTTCTTTTTTCAAGAAGTCTTGACAGATAGCACGTCTGACGTTGACGTGCTCTGTCAGTGACTTCTTCCCTAATTGGCCTGCTGAGCCCACAGGGCAGGCTTAACAAGCTCAATCAGGGGAAAATCCCTCTGGTTGGTCAGGCGAGGATGGAGGTGGGACATTGACACGACAAGCAGCTGTCCCGCCTCCAACTCGCCTCCATTTACAAAATCCAGCCCATGAACTCAGTTTCTCTCTCCACAGATGCTGCCTGACCTGCTGAGTATTTCCAGCATTTTCTGTTTCTATTCCTGATCTTGACCTTGGTGTCTTGGGACATAACTAAGTGCTGCACATCAATCAGCAAACAGTGTATAGGTTAACATCTCAGCCTTTTGGAACTCTCAGGTGGTTGTAAAAGATCCCACGGCACTATTCGAAGAAGAACAGGAGAGTTCTCCTGGTGTCCTGGCCAACATTTATCTCTCAACCAACACCTAAAACAGATTATCTGGTCATTATCACATTGCTGTTTGTGGGAGCTTGCTGTGTCTAAATTGGTCATCGCATTACACTATAACAGTGACTACACTTCAAAAAGCACTTCATTGGCTGTAATGTGCTTTGGGACATCCAGAGATTGTGAAAGGTGCTATATAAATGCAAGTCGTTCCTTCATTTCCAGGTTAGTCAGGTTTGACTGGAAGGAAGGCTGCCTGTTCTTTTGTGGTTGGTCATGTTCTTTATTATTCTGCAGCTCTGACATTGACTTTGAGTTTGTGGGTAGTGAAGCTGAACTGGAGCCACACTTCAGTGACAGAGAAGTCTCACACAGATCACGAGATAGCAGTTTTCCGGCCCTAAAATAATTCTGCTGAGCACCAACAGTTACAGGATTAAACATGTCACATTTGTAACTTGTGATAACATTTGCAAATGCAAGCAAAAAGAATGAGAAAAATATGATTTATTTTTATACTATTCAGTGCCAAAATGTTTGTGATTCTTGAAACCAAATGAATCATGAAATCTTTTCACATCACAAGCTGAATTGCTCTTCTTCCTATATTGAAATGCTGACAAATTCTAAATGACAACTCATCCTCTTGATATATGTGCTACTAAAAGCCAGCAAGCTGGCAAGTTAGGTCATTGAGTATATTACCCTGCAGTTAGTCTGTATCAATAAATTATCAGACTTATCTATTAAAGTTTACGTACTGCAACTAAATTAAGTAAACATTTTTACAGGTTGATACTACCAGCCTTGCCAGACAGTAATACATATCCAAAATTCAGGTGCATGGTGCCTATGTACAGAGCACATGAGCTTGCATCAAAGCATTGAAATATCTTCTACACTCAAAAGTTTATCATCAATATTGAAATATCACAGGCTGCGAACTCCATTTAATTCTAGTCCTATTAACTTTGATATGCATATGCCTGCTCAATCTTTTTCTTAAATGTTATTCCATCAAAGCTTCAATGTATCGCAACCGGTTAACTTATAAATGCCCCTTTTATTCTTAATCATCTGCAGTGATATTGTATGAGGATTTATAAATGTTCCTTTATTTCAGCGTCAATGTTTAATATCAGCTAGAGAATGTAAGTTAGAAACATTCCCTTAACAATGGTATCTGTGTGTCAGTTATACAGTCGGCATGAGGCAGCTTGCTTCAGTCAGACTGAAGATGAAGTTCTGTTAGCAGAGGCTGAACCAAGGTTGTATGTAATGTTGAGGTAAATTTTCTCTTGTGGATGAAAAATCAAGGAATGCACACATGTGCGATTTCTCGACGTGCTCCCAGCAGGTGAGGCTCTGTGACATGCAGAAACTTAAACATCAATACAGTTTTTGGTTTAAATTCAGTCTTGGATTATAAAGAACCCAGGAACAAATGCAAAACAAAAATATTATTTAATTCATTATAGCCTCTGTCTTTTTTTTCTCTGTTCTTCCCATTTCTGAAGAAATCATGCTAAATAATGTTCAAAATTTCCTTGGATTTTATCACAATGTTCAACTAGTTTAAATTAACTTTCACCTAGCCCAAAAACAAGCAGGAATTTCACAGAACTTGGGAGCAGAATTAGCATCTCAAATGCTTTTATAAACTTAACATTATGGAATATACATGATGGTGATTGACAGAACAAACTTAGATGTTAAATGGCGATGACTCAAAGCAAAACTGCTGGAAATAAAGACAACATGAATATTACCAAAAAGCTAATTACTTTTCCATTAGGAAATGTGTGACTGCCAGTGAAATGTATTTTTGAAAGTTGAGCACATTGTAGTGCAGTGCAGTTTTAGCGACAGTAGGTGGCAGTGTACTCCATTCATAATGCTGCCCTTTCACTGTATATTGAAATCTATTTTTGCCATATCAAATTTCTTTATAAGTGGGTTTTCACTATAATGCGAGCTATTGCGTTGGTATAAATGAGCATTTTAATTATCAAGTATAAGAGTTTCATTGTATCTGCTATAATCTGACATGATTTTCTAAATAAGTTTCTTGAGGGTGCAGCTATGAGACTAGCAAACTTTGAAATACTACTGGGGATTCCCTGCAAATACTAACACACCCCTGCCAAACTGAGATACTCCTGGAGCCCCTGTCCCAATGTCGACATTTAAAAAAATTAATATATAGCAACAGAAATAACATACCAGTAACTCAATAAATGTAGAAAAACACAACAAGCTGATGACAGCTGGACAGAGATCTGATGACCTTGTGGACTCTATGGGATTTCTTCATGGAGTCTCTAGAGTCCAGGGACCCCTGCTTAGAAAGTTGATACTGTAATGCAATGACTAGTGCTCCCTCCCACAAAAAAAAAGAAACTGACATCTGTATGGTCAGAGACAGTTCAGGTAACCATCTAATGATAAGGTGCATGAACACTTCCTTCAAGGACTTTTTACTATTATCTGATTTTATTTATGGGCAATAAATGCACATACCAGCGTCGCCTACATCCTGAAAACAAATTAAAAAAATAAAAATGTTTTACTTTCTTGAGAAGCAACCAAAACAAATCCCACAAAATATAGTGAAGGAGCAATTTTTTCGTAACGAGGCTGGTTGTTTGGTTATACTGAAATGCTTGGGAAGCAGAAACAGGAGATTCAGCCGATCTGAATCTTTCGTCTATCTGGTGTTTCCTTGAAATATACTCAACAAGTCAAAAAAAGGAATTTGATCTCATTGCAAAATGGGTAAAAATGTACAATTGTACAGAGACATCGTGGCAGTTATTTACAGTATTGGCCATTACAATAAAACATCTGCAAGTGCCAGAAATCTGAGCTAAAAACAGAACAAGCTGAAAATATACAGTAGGTCAGTCAGCATATATAATGAGAAAAGACAGGTTAACGTTTCAGGTCACTAGAACTGTTCTGACAAAGGATTGCACCCGAAATATTCATGTGTCTTTTCTCTTTACTGATGCAAACTGAACTGCTGTATAGTTCCAACCTTTTCTGTTTTCACAGCATAAGCAATGCTAGTTTGATACTCTAAGGTTTGTTTGATATTTCAAAGCTGTAATTTTTCCTTCTGTAGTATTTAGAAATATATGAATATATAGTACCAGTTTAAAATAAGCCAAGTTCAGACTTTGGTGTATTTTAATTATGGATTATGAAGTAAAACATGACTCGGACATATCAAAATACCACTCTACCGATTGTGGTGAGCCCTTTTACTTACTGAGTGGTCACATCAGCATAACATTTCTGCGCAATAGCGTTTTCCACAGAAGTGCAAGGTCCAAGGAGAAGGTTCAGCACCCAGCTTAGAAGATGGAGGGGGCAATTTTTCTGTGAAGACATTGGGCAGGACAGGGAGCCCATGCTATTTTTGTGGCTGGGCCTAATTTAAATACAATCGGTAAACTGCTAGCACTAATCCCTGTAGGCAGCTTGCTGATTGGTAAAACAAGAAATCCGATGGGGCGGCGATTACTTAAAGGCCAGCTGCAGCCCATTAATGGGGAGTTGCACTTTCCGATGGTGGATAGTAAACAGAAATTTTCTGGAGCAGCAGGCCACATGACTTCAATCAAGGCTCCCCTAATTCACTGATGCAGCACTGGAGGGGCTCATACAGCTAGTCAGCAGCAAGAGGAGGTCCTCTTTCCCTTCGATTGGTTATGGGTGCCCAGACAAATTTCTCAGCAGCAAAGGAGAGAGGTGGAACAGCAAGTAAATGCCACATGCACTGTTCCCAGAACCTTGCTGCAGTGTAGAAAATGTTTTAATGACCGCACAAGGATTTTCAAGGTAAGACCTCACTTCACATCTCTCTTGCTCTCTGCACAGCCCTGCACCACCCTACTTTAGACCAAGGACCATCAATCCTTCCCTCCCCTGCTTCCCATTCTTTCCCTCCAATCAGAATGGGACACTTCACCACACCTCCTTCTGCTTGCACTCACACTATCAAGATCTGCTATTGCACTCACAATTACTTCCCCCTCTTGGCCACACTTGCTGTTTCTTCCTGTCATCAAGCACACTATGCTAAGCTGCCTCAGACATCTTGAATACCCTTCAACAGGGCACAGACAAACCCACTTCCACTCTTCTTGGAAGAGAAACTAGCACACACCAAAAGGGAGAGTAAGAGAGCAGAAGGAAGCCCTGCCTCTATGTAGACACTGACACCAATGGAAGAGACCACCATTGACAGACAGCAAAAACAAAGCATTGGAGATGGCCAGGGTGGAGACCACTACAACAGGGTGTTTGGGCACCTTCTCCATCTTTTCTCTTTCTATTTAACACTCAAACACGCACACTCAAGCACAGCAATATGGTGGGGCATTGTGCTGCCACTCACCTTCTAGTGCTTACCCATGCTACTATGGGCTAATGATTATCTCTCTTTTTTCTAGATCCATCAGATATCTTGGGCCTTGTAGACACACAGAGTAAAGGAGAGAACACTCCTGAAGATGCACCATCACTTGCTCTTGCCCTTCCAAGCAACATCACAGAAATTGGCACCCGCATGGTTTAGATAATGAGTTAGAGGGCCTGCGCTGGGTGATTCACTAAGCACAAGTAAGAAGGCACAGGTGCAGGTGGAAACAGTGGCTCGGCAGATGGCTAGCTCATGTCCTAGCTTTGCTGAAGAGAGGACAGAGATGCAGACTTTAGGTTCAATGTGTCTCCCATCTATGCTTACACTGATCTTGAAGTTTGAGTACACATCTGGATAAAATTCAAGATTTGGTTCCCTTAGCTCCCAGCTTCTTCTTTAAAACAATAACAACTTGCATTTATATAGTGCCTTTAATGTAGAAAAACATCCCCGGGCACTTCACAGCAGCATTATCAGACAAAATTTGACACTGAGCCACCTAAGGAGACATTAGGGCAGAAAGCTTGGTCAAAGAGATATGTTTTAAGGAGCATCTTAAAGGAGGAGAGAGTGGTGGAGAGGTTAAGGGAGGAAATTCCAGAGGTTAGGGCCTTGGCAGCTGAAGGCATGACAATTAAAATCAGGGATGCACAAAAGGCCAGAATTGGAGGAGTGTAAGGTTTGCAAATTCTGCAGATTCCCCCAAACCAAGAAGATTACCCCAAAGAAGAGATTTGTTGGACTGTTTTAAAGAATGTTGGGGGCCAAAAAGGGGCTTAAAGTTAAAACCCCAGGATGTTGGTTATTTTAAAAGGGCATGTCCAGGCCTGTGGAAGGCTGCGACAAAGGGGTTGGGATAGGCCTCTGTAAAACAAGCAGTTTGGGTATTGGCATAGGTCAAACTGTCTGGGAATGTTCTGGGCTGTCTCAGTCATTCATACATAATGACAAAAGGTCTACAGAAGAGCAGTTCCCACCAAAATTACAGAGCCATCAAGAGTATGCATAATGCAGACCAACAAAAGGGACCCTGACCCCAGCAGGAGAAGACAAAACTTACTAATCGGACCAAAGATTAAACAGTCATTTAAAGCCAATTTAGGTTTCGACGGGTCATCCCAAACCTAGTTTACACCAACTTAAATCAATTAAAATAGATGGGACCAGCTCGAAACCCATTAAAGAATTCAAAACTATTAAAGTTAACGAGCCCGCCAAAATTGACACTGGGCCAGAGAAGATTTGGCGGGCAGATAAGCAGGCCTCAATTAGTATAAACTAAAGACCTGGCTCCACAAGAAATCAGTTCGATGAGTTCGATGGGTTCGAACAGTTTGATAAGTACAGTACAGCAGAAGGAGTTCAACAGAAACAGTTCAACCAGTTCGAGAAGAAAGGAGAGACCCATCGTTCAAGTTTAAAAAACACCATCGAAACTCGACGGTTTAGAAGCAGGCATCTGGAAGTAGTTCTCTCTCTCTCGAAGAAGTAACACATCATCAGACACCTCGCGGCACCAAGGGCCCCACGAAACCAACAACCAAATATTACCAGAAGCCAACCAGGTAGTACTGGGCCACCGCGACCAACAAGAAACCAACTCCGAAGAAACCGAAGATCTGCAAGTTTTTCCCACTCTACAAACTATTCCTGTGTTTGGTGAACATTTTCCCTGACCCTCTGGAGTCCAACTTAGTCAGTGTAGTGGGATTGGGAGGGGTGAAGTATTTTGTCTATTGTTATTCTCCCTCGTATATTCCGAAGTGTTCCCCCTTTTTGAGTGATAAGATTATTGTATTGTATTTTTCCTTCTCAAATAAAAAACAAAGTTCTTGTCGAGGAACCAACCAGAGATCAGGCCATCTTAGACTGGGTATTATGTAACGAGAAAGGATTAATTAGCAATCTTGTTGTACGAGGCCCCTTGGGTCGGAGCGATCATAATATGATCGAATTCTTCATTAAGATGGAGAATGAAGTAGTTGACTTAGAGACTAGGGTCCTCAATTTAAATAAAGGAAACTACGATGGTCTGAGGAGCGAGTTGGGTAGGATTGATTGGGAAATGGCACTCAAAGGGTTGACGGTGGATAGGCAATGGCAAACATTCAAAGACCAAATGGATGGGCTACAGAATTTGTTCATCCCAGTTTGGCATAAAAATAAAACAAAAAAGGTGACTCAACCGTGGCTAACAAGGGAAATTAGGGATAGCATAATATCCAAGGAGAGGACATATAAATTGGCCAGAAAAAGCAATAATGCTGAGGATTGGGAGCAGTTTAGGATTCAACAAAGGAGGACAAAGGGATTAATTAAGAAAGGGAAAATGGAATATGAGAGTAAGCTTGCAGGGAACATAAAAACTGACTGTAAAAGCTTTTATAGATATGTGAAGAGAAAAAGATTGGTGAAGTCAAGCGTAGGTCCCTTACAGTCAAAATCAGGGGAATTTATAATGGGGAACAAAGAAATGGTAGACCAACTAAATACATATTTTGGTTCTGTCTTCACAAAGGAGGACACAAATAACTTCCCAGAGATGCCGGGGAACATAGGGTCTGATGAAAGGGTGGAACTGAAAGAAATCAGTATTTCTAGGGAAATGGTGTTAGGAAAATTGATGGGACTGAAGGCCGATAAATCCCCAGGGCCTGATAATCTACATCCCAGGGTACTTAAGGAAGTGGCCCTAGAAATAGTAGATGCATTGCTGGTCATCTTCCAGAACTCGATAGACTCTGGAACAGTACCCATGGATTGGCAGGTAGCTAATGTTACCCCACTATTCAAAAAAGGTGGTAGAGAAAAAGTGGGGAATTATAGACCGGTAAGCCTGACATCGGTAGTGGGGAAAATGCTAGAGTCCATTATAAAAGATGTAATAGCAGAGCACTTGGAAAGCAGTGACAGGATCGGACAAAGTCAACATGGATTTACAAAAGGTAAATCATGCTTGACTAATCTACTGGGATTTTTTGAGGATGTAACTGATAAAATAGATAAGGGAGAGCCAGTGGATGTGGTGTATTTGGACTTTCAGAAGGCTTTCAATAAGGTCCCATATAAGAGATTAGCATGCAAAATTAAGGCACATGGGATTGGGGGCAAGGTATTGACTTGGATAGAGAACTGGTTGGCGGACAGAAAGCAAAGAGTTGGAATAAACGGGTTGTTTTCCAAGTGGCAGGCAGTGACTAGTGGGGTACCGCAAGGATCGGTCCTAGGACCCCAGCTGTTCACAATATATATTAATGATGATCTGGATGAGGGAATTGGATGTAATATCTCCAAATTTGCAGACGACACAAAGCTGGGTGGGAGGGTATGCTGTGAGGAGGATGTCGTGAAACTCCAGTACGATTTGGACAGGTTGGGTGATTGGGCAGAAACATGGCAAATGCACTATAATGTGGATAAATGTGAGGTTATCCACTTTGGTGGCAAAAACAGGAAGGCAGATTATTATTTGAATGGCAATAGATTGGGAGAAGGGGAAGTGCAAAGAGACCTGGGTGTTCTTGTGCACCAGTCGCTGAAGGTAAGCATGCAGGTGCAGCAGGCGGTTAAGAAGGCAAATGGTATGTTGGCCTTCGTAGCAAGAGGGTTCGAGTACAGGAACAAGGATGTCTTGCTACAGTTGTACAGGGCCTTGGTGAGACCGCACCTTGAGTATTGTGTGCAGTTTTGGTCGCCTTACCTGAGGAAGGACGTTCTTGCCATGGAAGGAGTGCAGCGAAGATTCACCAGGCTGATACCTGGGATGGCAGGAATGACGTATGAGGAGAGATTGTGTCGATTGGGCTTATACTCACTGGAGTTAAGAAGATTGAGAGGGGATCTCATCGAAACCTATAAAATTCTGTCAGGCCTGGACAGACTAGATGCAGGAAGGATGTTTCTGATGGCCGGGGAGTCCAGAACCAGGGGTCATAGTCTAAGGATAAGGGGTAAGCAATTTAGGACTGAAATGAGGAGGAATTTCTTCACCCAGAGAGTGGTGAACCTGTGGAATTCTCTGCCACAGAGGGCGGTGGAGGCCAGTTCATTAAATATATTCAAGAAAGAGTTGGATATATTTCTTAAGGCTAAAGGGATCAAGGGATATGGGGAGAAGGCAGGGACAGGGTATTGAATTTGAATGATCAGCCATGATCTCATTGAATGGCGGAGCAGGCTCGAAGGGCCGAATGGCCTACTCCTGCTCCTATCTTCTATGTTTCTAAATTCAGTTGTCTGCTGCAATTTCATTACAACCCCCAAATAAGTCCAGGTCTAGAACCAAGGGAGTGGGAGTGATTCGAACCGCTCATAAGTCAGAGGTGAAGCTGACCCACACACCACCCCTTACAGGAGTGCAGAGATCTCGGCGAGTTGTAAGGCTAGAGGAGATTACAGAGATAGGGAGGGGCAAGGCGATGGCAGCTGCATGAGGCACTAGGCCAAAAGCCATATGTAAATCAATGAAAGCAATGCAAATAAGTTACTGTCAAGTCGTATGACATTCCAAAATCTCATATAAAGCCACTATCTGTCCTAGGCATTTCTTACTCGAGCAAAATTATTTTCTTTTCTGATTGCTCCAAAGCAGCTGATTTATGTGCCATAACAACCTGATAAACCACCTTAATAGTCACTCATAACAGTAAAAATGCTCAGTAGTTTATAATCTCACCAGGGTGGGCCATCTTGTGGATAGAAACCACAACTGCGCTCTGGAATACTGAGGGCATGTGTACCTCAAATAAAATCCTATTTACTAGCCTCAGAAGGATAGCTCCAAGGTGTATCAGTGGCTCCTGACACTTTTCACCAAGACCATTGCTGTTCCCACCGCCGCCCTTCTTACATTCAGCAGCTTTCTAGCATCCTGCCACCCTACTTGTAACTTGGTGAATTCCAGTTCCTTCTCGAGAGCTTGACTTGTTAAGGTCCTTTATCTGTGCAGCACACTCCACCAGCTTTTCCAACCTCCGTGTAGATGGACATTTACTATACAATAGCAAAATACTGCGGATGCTGGAAATCCGAAATAACAACAGAAAACGCTGGGAAAACTCAGCAGGCCAGGCGGCATCCGTGGAGAGAGAAACAGAGTTAACGTTAACTCTGTTTCTCCATGGATGCTACCTGGGCTGCTGAGTTTTTCCAGTGTTTTCTGTTGTTATTTCGGACATTTACTATAGTTTGTTGGGTCAGATGTGAAGGATGTTGTTACAGAACACCACACTTGTTAGTCACTGGTGCTAGCCCAGAGGAACCCTTTTGACCATGACCTTTGACAGACTTTAGCCAACGGAAAGGTATTTTAGGATTATGGTGTAATTGCATGCCCTTGTGAATGAGTACAACTCATTAATCCGGCTTCCTCTCCCTAATGACCTTTTTGGCCTCATGATACATTCCGGAATAATTTACCTTCAAAGCTGCTTTAATTGGCTTCAAGAACCACATTAAAGATTATTTGCTTTTAACAAACAGCTTTCCTTCCCTTTGCAGTTACTTAACAGAAACCTGCTTAGGGGATCCCCAAAGCTTTGGTTTGATTTTGACTTTAGCTGCAGAGGCAAATCATTGGTCACATCATCCATTTTGATTCAACATATCTGCAGTTACACAGACCTAAGCTAGGCTTTGTGATTATCAATACCTTTCCTGTGGCCAATCACTCATACCACAGAGGCCATTAACTGCTCTAGCTTGTCAGCCATCCATTATAATGAGGCCAACAACTTGCCTGAGGTGGGTGGGGGACTTCAGTGTCCATCACCAATAATGTCTCGGTAGCACCACTACTGACCGAGCTGGTTGAGTCCTAAAGAATACAGCTGCCAGACTTGGCTTGCAGCAGGTGGTGAGAGAACCAATACCTACTTGACCTCGTCCTTGTTAAGTATGTGTATTGTATTGAACAATTAACACAAAGACTTAAATGTATAACTCAAACAGGTCTTTACTGGTTGGAGGTAGGGACTATACATAGGTCTTTACTTCATGCCCACAGGCGGGAACTGAGGGGAATCAGTACCCACAGTACTATTTATACCCCTATGGCCAGGAGTGGTACTGCGTATCACTACGCCCAACAAGTAGTGCAGTCCTGTCCATAGGTTCAAAGTAGCACACATATTACATACACAACATTCCTCCCTTCCTAGCTTTACAGTCATCTCCCCATTTAACATAACGTAATAACATATATACATATATAACTTCAGGTTTACATAACAGAATAACATAGATACATAGATAACTTCATGTCAAAAACAGATCACAGATTCAGTCTCTGCGGAAAACAGTTCACAGATTCAATCTCTGTGGTGTAGTCGGTTCACGTTGCTAGAGTGACTCATTCAATAGTCCTTCCATGGATTTAACAGTTTGAACTTCCGAACTGAATTGGCTCCGTTCGGAGGGACCACGTGTGTGATCTGGTAGAGGTGATAATGGTTCAGATGGGTCATCTTCTGTTTTTCCTTTTCCTTTTCTGCTTCTTGGAGACTCTCTGGGCTCCATTGTCAGCTGCCACAGCTGCCAGCTGCATGCGCAGTTCCTCCTTCTCTTCCTCCTGTTTCCGTCGTAGAGCCAGCTTCTCCCGATGTTCCGTAGACTTTTGGTGCTCCTCCATGATTTCTGCACTTTGGGAGTCGAAGTTACAAGCTGGGCAGGACAGGACATCGTAATATTCGGTGTCGTCCTGAGCTAGACCAGTGAGAGGGTCGTCTATTTCCTCCATACCTAGCTGGACGTTAGCCAGCTCTTGTTCCAAATCCAGACATCTTTCCTGAAGAGACTTCTTCATGTGTACCTCTGCATCCAGCTTTTTCTGGGCTTTCAGCAAGTCGTTTACTAGTGACCTCATTTGTGATTTTAATACTTCAACTTCCTTTGGAGATTGATTGATCGGACTATGCAATCCCTCTACCGGAGCAGCTGTTTCAGCGGTCTGTTGTTCTACGTTGACGTGAGTCAGCGTACTTTTGGCATCCAAGGGCTGCTCTGTTGCAGTCATCTCAGTCTGTGTTGCCACCTCAGCTCTTCCAATAACCTTTGAGAGCTCCGAACCCCTTTCGTTTGAATATTGAAGTTCATGTTCAAGTTTTTCCCATTTCAGAGTCCTGTCCTTCAGCATATGCAGGAGTTGGCTGACCGTTAACTCCTCTGACATCAGACGTTTTGTGTGCTCCTGCTCCATTTTCTCCATCAGCTGCTTCTGTTGTCTTTCCAGATTCTCCAACTCTATATCAAAGAACTCTTTCGTTGCATTCAACTCTTGCTCAAAACGGCGAAGCATTTGTTCTAATTGCTGTTGTAGTTTGAAATGGAGTTGAGTTCGAGCCCGGTGTCCCTCAGAAATGGGCACATCAGTAGACTTGCCAGACTCAGAATCCACAGTTAAACTATGTTGTTGTTGCTCAGTGGAATTCTGTGCTGAAACTTTGTCTTTTGCACCTGAGTTGGGCTTACCATCATCCGTTCCAGAGTCTGGGCCGACTATCTTCACCGAGTTCTCACTCGTTATTGTTTGTAGGAAATGCCAGTCCATATTCATTTTCCTAATCCACTCCCGTCCTAGTAGTGGAGGACCTCCTTCAGATATCACATATAAGTCCATTATTTGACTGTCTTCGCCCTTGTGGGCCACTGCAACCTCTATTTTCCCGATGGGGTACACTCTTTGCCCCGTGTATGTTTTCAATATAATCCCCGTATCCTGTAGGGGAATATGTTGGAATAACTTTCCGTAATCTTTCTTATTTATGACCGTCAATGCCGATCCAGTGTCCAATTCCAGTTTTACTTGGACTCCTTCTATCTGAAGAGTGACCCAAATTGTCTGGAGGTCTGCACCCTTACCAGCGTTGAGTACTCTTAAGCTAGCCAGTTCATTACAGCTTAAGCTAGCAAGTTCATTACTGCTAGCGTCTGAATCGGACTCCTGTTCGGTCACCTTGTGTACCTTTGCGTATTTTCCTTGCGGTGACTTCTTGCTGCTGGTCTTCTTCCCTGACCTGCATACTCTAGCTATATGTCCAAGCCTACCACAAGTTCTACATTCTTGGTTTTTAAACCAACACTGGTTCTGATCATGCGTTGTCTTTCCACAACGATAACATTTGCCAGAACTCACACCCAATTTGTGTGCACTGAGCTCCGGTGACCGTAGCTGCATTACTGCCATGCCTCTCGCTGCGGCTTCGTGTGCTGCTGCCATAGTGACCGCCTTCTCAAGCGTCAGCTCATTCTCCTCGAGCAGTCGCTTTTGTGTATCCTGTTTAAATAAACCACACACAAATTTGTCTCGTAGTGCATCTGTCAATCCCGTTCCAAACTGGCAATATTTCGCTAATTTACGCAATTCCAGCAAATATTCAGCATTGCTTTCATGCTGTAGCTGCCTTCTGTCGTAAAATTTAAATCGTTCCGCTAGCATCAGCGGCGTGGGGTTTAGATGATCTTTCAGGACAGTAACAATCTCATCGAACGTCTTATCCGCCGGTTCATCTGGTGATAACAGGTGTTTCAATTGCCCGTACGTCTTCGCACCCATTAAATTTAATAATGTTAGAGCTTTATCTTGGTCACGAATTTTATTGGCCTTACAATAATTTTTTACTCTTTCAACATATATGGCCCAATCTTCGAGGTCACTATCAAAGGTGCTAATATTCCCGTGTTTAGGCATTGTAGATTTGCAATTTCTCAGATTTTATTTTCTTTACTTGTTATCAAAGATGGCGGCTTCCCGCTCTTGCCGTCGTCCTCCGCCCACAAAATGGCGGTTTTCCCGCGCTTGGCGGTCTTCACCCGTCCCCCGACGCCGTCTCCCTTCAGCCCTCGAGTGCGGCCCTTATCTTCGCCGCGATCGATAGCCCGCGCTGTGCACCGCGACTCTCGCACCTTGAGCTTCTGCAGCCGCCGCGCCTTTCAGTCCGAGTGCGGCTTTTATCTTTGGTCCCGATCGCTGGCCCGGCTGCGCCCCTCACTTCAAAGCGGCCCGGCCCTTATCTGCCGATCGCTATCGCCCTACCTCTCTCTCTTCCCCAGTCCTGTCTTTACTCCGGTTCACAAGCTGATGGAGGCTTCAGGGTCCTAATGTCTGTCTCTTCCAGTCGCTGGAAGCTGTCAGGATTTCTGCTGCCCTTCAGTTTTGAGTGGGGTGTTGAGGATTGAAACCTCTCTTCAACGTCCTGTCTTTGGACGAAGCCGCCTGGAATAACTGCCGCAGGGTAAGAGCCTGACTCGTCGCCAGTGTTAAGTATGTGTATTGTATTGAACAATTAACACAAAGACTTAAATGTATAACTCAAACAGGTCTTTACTGGTTGGAGGTAGGGACTATACATAGGTCTTTACTTCATGCCCACAGGCGGGAACTGAGGGGAATCAGTACCCACAGTACTATTTATACCCCTATGGCCAGGAGTGGTACTGCGTATCACTACGCCCAACAAGTAGTGCAGTCCTGTCCATAGGTTCAAAGTAGCACACATATTACATACACAACAGTCCTCACCAATTTACCTGTCGCAGATGCATCTGTCTATGACAGTACAGGTACACTATCCCTTATCCGAAAGCCTTGGGACCAGCTGAGTTTCGGTTTTCGGAATTTTTCGGATTTCAGAAGGAATTATTATAAGACTGGGAAATTTGTATTTAATATAAATTGTAAAAGTTCAGGCTACCTCTTGCGACTGTTCCGTGTCTCATTCCCCTTCCTGCTTCTCTGGAAAGCCGGATATCGGCTGACTCCTACTAAGCTGGCCTGCAAATCAGGTCGGGGGTCGGGTGGGGGCGGAGAAAAGAATATCGGACGGGCCGCAGTTCAGGTCGGGGGGGTCGGGGTCGGGGTCGGGGGGGGTCAGGGTCGGGGTTGGGGGGGTCGGGGAGGGTCCGGGGGGGGTCGGGGTCGGGGGGGGGGTCCGGGGGGGGTCGGGGTCAGGGGGGGGTCCGGGGGGGATCCGGGGGGGGGTTCGGGGTCGGGGGGGTCCGGGGGGGGTCGGAGTCGGGGTGGGGTCGGGGGGGGTCCGGGGGGGGGGAGAAAAGAATATCGGACGGGCCGCGGTTCGGGTCGGGTCGGGAGAAAAGAATATCGGACGGGCCGTGGTTCGGTTCGGTTCGGGTCGGGTCGGGGGGAGAAAAGAATATCGGACGGGCCGCTGCAGCTATCGGACGGGCCGCTGTATTGTTGGGTTCACTCTCCCGGTACCTCCTTCACACTGCCCGGCTCGGCCTGCAATCTCCTACCCAGGAGGGAACTCTGTGACCCTCTGCCCTGCTCAGCGTAAGTCGTGCGCCACTCTGGTCATGTCGTGCGCACGACTTATGCTGAACAAAAAAACTTTCGGTTTTTAGAGGTTTTCGGTTTTCGGAAGTTCGGATAAAGGATAGTCTACCTGTATTGGTAGGAGTGACCACCACACAGTCATTGTAGATATGAAGTCCCATCTTCACACTGAGGACACCCTCCATCGTGTTGTGTGGCACTACCACCGTGCTAAATGGGATAGATTTGAAACAGATCTAGCAGCTCAAAACTAGGCATCCATGAGCCACTGTGGGCCATCAGCAGCAGCAGAATTGTATTCCACCACAATCTGTAACCTCATGGCCTGGCATATCCCTCACTCTACCATTACCATCAAACCAGGCGACCAACCCTAGTTCAATGAAGAGTGTAGTAGGTCCTGCCAGGAGCAGCACCAGGCATTCCTGAAAATGAGGTACCAGCCTGGGGAAGCTACAACACAGGACTACATGAATGCTAAACAGTGGAAGCAGCATGCTATAGACAGAGCTAAGTGATCCCACAACCAATAGATCAGATCAAAGTTCTGCAGTCCTGCCACATCCAGTCGTAAATAGTGGTGGACAATTTAGCAACAAACGAGAGGAGGAGGCTCCATGAACATCCCCATCCTCAATGATGGCGGAGCCTAGCATGTGAGTGCAAGAGACAAGGCTGGAGCATTCGCAACCACCTTTAGCCGAAATTGCCAAGTGACTGATGCATCTCAGCCGCCTCCTGAGGTCCCCATCATCACAGAAGCCAGTCTTCAGCCAATTTGACTCACTCCACGTGATACCAAGTAACGACTGAGCACACTGGATACGGCAAAGGCTACAGGCTCCGAAGACATTCCGGCTGCAGTGCTGAAGACTTGTACTCCAGAACTAGCTGCACCTTCATCCAAGCTGTTCCAGTATAGCTACAACACTGGCATCGACCCAACAAAGTGAAAGATTGCCCAGGTATGTCCTATCCACAAAAAACAGGAGAAATCCAGTCTGACCAATTACCGCCCCATCAGCTTACACTCAATCATCAGCAAAGCGATGAAAGGTGTCATCGACAGTGCTATCTGGCAGCAATTACTCACCAATAACCTGATAACCGATGCCCAGTTTGGGTTCTGCCAGGATTACTCGGCTCCAGACCTCATCACAGCCTTGGTCCAAACATGAACAAAAGAGCTGAATTCCAGAGGTAAGGTGAGAGTGACTGCCCTTGACATCAAGGCAGCATTTGACCGAGTATGATACGAAGGAGTCCTCGTAAAATTGAAGTCAATGGGAATCAGGGGGAAAACTCTCCACTGGCTAGAGTCATACCTAGCACAAAGGAAGATAGTTGTGGTTGTTGGAGGCCAATCATCTTAGCCCCAGGACATTGCTGCAGTAGTTCCTCACGTCAGTGTCCTAGGCCCAACCATCTTCAGCTGCTTCATCAATGACATTCCCTCCATCGTAAGGGCAGAAGTGGGGATGTTCGCTGATGATTGTACAGTGTTCAATTCCATTCACAATTTCCCAGATAATGAAGCAGTCCGTGCCCACATGCAACAAGACCTGGACAGCATTCAGGTTTGGGCTGATAAGTGGCAAGTAACATTTTTGCCACACAAGTGCCAGGCAATGACCATCCCCAACTAGAGAGAGTCTAACTACCTCCCCTTGACATTCCATGGCATTACCATCATCGAATCCCCCACCATCTACATCCTGGAGGGTCACCACTGACCAGAAAATTAACTGGACCAACCAAATAAATATTGTGGCTACAAGCGCAGGTCATTCTGGGTATTCTGCAGTCGTGACTCACCTCTTACGTTTCAAGGCCTTTCCACCACCTACAAGGCACAAGTAAGGAGTGTGATGGAATACTCTCCACTTGTCTGGATGAGTGCAGCTCCAACAACACTCAAGAAACTCAACACCATCCAGGACAAAGCAACCTGCTTGATCATCACCCCATCCACCACCTTAAACATTCACTCCCTCCACCACTGGTGCAACGTGGCTGCAGTGTGTACCATCTACAAGATGCATTGCAGCAAATCACCAAGGCTTCTTTGACAGCACCTCCCAAATCCGCGACCTCTTCCACCTAGAAGTACAAGGGTGTAATATATGTGGGTAAAACAAATGAAGGACAGAAATACGATAAGTTGCTAGTCAAGGTGCTTGTTTATTAGGCTAGAGTGAACTGAGCATGCTCATACTAAACCATGTGACAAACCATGTGATAATACATTACACTGCTTTCCCTTTAAAAAAAATGTACATATTCCCCTCTCAAATACAACAAAACTATGGTCCTACCATTCCCAGCATTACATGTATCACATAACAAAAACGCCTGGCTTTTTTTCTTTTAAATGCTACAAATGAACTACAAATCCAGTTTAATAACAGGTTTGCAGAGCCTTCCTGATATTCTTACAAAAGGTTTTGGTGTTGAACCAATTTTCGGGCTGTTTTGTTCTGGTTCCAAACTCAAAGATGATCCTGTTTCTATCTCAAACTTGTTTGAACCTGGTACTTCAGTTTCTGAAGCCCGAACTGCGTCCTTTGGAGTCTCATCTGCAATCTCAGTTATATTCACGGGAAGGTCTTTGTCAACTGCACCTAGTGTGAAAATCTCACCTTCACTCCCAACACATGAGTCTTCATGTGGCAACCTGAACAAGAGATCTGCGATTGCGTTTTGCTTTGAAATGCGATATTCAATCATATAGTCACATTGTAACAACAACACTGCCTAACGTTGCATTCTTGATGCAGCCATTTGCAGGGATGGCAGATTTGGGCCCCAGTATTGCTAGGAGTGGTTTGTGATCGGTTATCAGGATAAACATTCTGCCGATCAGGAACTGTTGGAATTTCTTTATTCCAAACACTTTCTTTATTCCAAACACACTTTCAAAAGGCCTTCAATAAGATACCCCATAATAGACTAATGAATAAGGTCAGAGAATGTGGAGTCAGGCGACAAGTTTTTGCTGGCTGGCTTCAAGACAGAAAGCAGAGAGTAGGAGTAAACGATAGCTATTCACAGTGGTAGAAGGTGGGTAGTGGTGTTCCACAAGGACCAGTGCTGGGACGACTGTTGTTCACAATTTACATTAATGATTCAGACTTTGGAATCAAAAACACAATTTCTAAATTTGCGGATTGTTGTGTATGTAATATGTGTGCTACTTTGAACCTATGGACAGGACTGCACTACTTGTTGGGCGTAGTGATACGCAGTACCACTCCTGGCCATAGGGGTATAAATAGTACTGTGGGTACTGATCCCCCTCAGTTCCCGCCTGTGGGCATGAAGTAAAGACCTATGTGCAGTCCCTACCTCCAACCAGTAAAGGCCTGTTTGAGTTATACGTTTAAGTCTTTGTGTTAATTGTTCAATACAATACACATACTTAACACTGGCGACGAGTCAGGCTCTTACCCTGCGGCAGTTATTCCAGGCGGCTTCGTCCAAAGACAGGACGTTGAAGAGAGGTTTCAATCCTCAACACCCCACTCAAAACTGAAGGGCAGCAGAAATCCTGACAGCTTCCAGCGACTGGAAGAGACAGACATTAGGACCCTGAAGCCTCCATCAGCTTGTGAACCGGAGTAAAGACAGGACTGGGGAAGAGAGAGAGGTAGGGCGATAGCGATCGGCAGATAAGGGCCGGGCCGCTTTGAAGTGAGGGGCGCAGCCGGGCCAGCGATCGGGACCAAAGATAAGAGCCGCACTCGGACTGAAAGGCGCGGCGGCTGCAGAAGCTCAAGGTGCGAGAGTCGCGGTGCACAGCGCGGGCTATCGATCGCGGCGAAGATAAGGGCCGCACTCGTGGGCTGAAGGGAGACGGCGTCGGGGGACGGGTGAAGACCGCCAAGCGCGGGAAAACCGCCATTTTGTGGGCGGAGGACGACGGCAAGAGCGGGAAGCCGCCATCTTTGATAACAAGTAAAGAAAATAAAATCTGAGAAATTGCAAATCTACAATGCCTAAACACGGGAATATTAGTACCTTTGATAGTGACCTCGAAGATTGGGCCATATATGTTGAAAGAGTAAAAAATTATTGTAAGGCCAATAAAACTCGTGACCAAGATAAAGCTCTAACATTATTAAATTTAATGGGTGCGAAGACGTACGGGCAATTGAAACACCTGTTATCACCAGATGAACCGGCGGATAAGACGTTCGATGAGATTGTTACTGTCCTGAAAGATCATCTAAACCCCACGCCGCTGATGCTAGCGGAACGATTTAAATTTTACGACAGAAGGCAGCTACAGCATGAAAGCAATGCTGAATATTTGCTGGAATTGCGTAAATTAGCGAAATATTGCCAGTTTGGAACGGGATTGACAGATGCACTACGAGACAAATTTGTGTGTGGTTTATTTAAACAGGATACACAAAAGCGACTGCTCGAGGAGAATGAGCTGACGCTTGAGAAGGCGGTCACTATGGCAGCAGCACACGAAGCCGCAGCGAGAGGCACGGCAGTAATGCAGCTACGGTCACCGGAGCTCAGTGCACACAAATTGGGTGTGAGTTCTGGCAAATGTTATCGTTGTGGAAAGACAACGCATGATCAGAACCAGTGTTGGTTTAAAAACCAAGAATGTAGAACTTGTGGTAGGCTTGGACATATAGCTAGAGTATGCAGGTCAGGGAAGAAGACCAGCAACAAGAAGTCACCGCAAGGAAAATACGCAAAGGTACACAAGGTGACCGAACAGGAGTCCGATTCAGACGCTAGCAGTAATGAACTGGCTAGCTTAAGCTGTAATGAACTGGCTAGCTTAAGAGTACTCAACGCTGGTAAGGGTGCAGACCTCCAGACAATTTGGGTCACTCTTCAGATAGAAGGAGTCCAAGTAAAACTGGAATTGGACACTGGATCGGCATTGACGGTCATAAATAAGAAAGATTACGGAAAGTTATTCCAACATATTCCCCTACAGGATACGGGGATTATATTGAAAACATACACGGGGCAAAGAGTGTACCCCATCGGGAAAATAGAGGTTGCAGTGGCCCACAAGGGCGAAGACAGTCAAATAATGGACTTATATGTGATATCTGAAGGAGGTCCTCCACTACTAGGACGGGAGTGGATTAGGAAAATGAATATGGACTGGCATTTCCTACAAACAATAACGAGTGAGAACTCGGTGAAGATAGTCGGCCCAGACTCTGGAACGGATGATGGTAAGCCCAACTCAGGTGCAAAAGACAAAGTTTCAGCACAGAATTCCACTGAGCAACAACAACATAGTTTAACTGTGGATTCTGAGTCTGGCAAGTCTACTGATGTGCCCATTTCTGAGGGACACCGGGCTCGAACTCAACTCCATTTCAAACTACAACAGCAATTAGAACAAATGCTTCGCCGTTTTGAGCAAGAGTTGAATGCAACGAAAGAGTTCTTTGATATAGAGTTGGAGAATCTGGAAAGACAACAGAAGCAGCTGATGGAGAAAATGGAGCAGGAGCACACAAAACGTCTGATGTCAGAGGAGTTAACGGTCAGCCAACTCCTGCATATGCTGAAGGACAGGACTCTGAAATGGGAAAAACTTGAACATGAACTTCAATATTCAAACGAAAGGGGTTCGGAGCTCTCAAAGGTTATTGGAAGAGCTGAGGTGGCAACACAGACTGAGATGACTGCAACAGAGCAGCCCTTGGATGCCAAAAGTACGCTGACTCACGTCAACGTAGAACAACAGACCGCTGAAACAGCTGCTCCAGTAGAGGGATTGCATAGTCCGATCAATCAATCTCCAAAGGAAGTTGAAGTATTAAAATCACAAATGAGGTCACTAGTAAACGACTTGCTGAAAGCCCAGAAAAAGCTGGATGCAGAGGTACACATGAAGAAGTCTCTTCAGGAAAGATGTCTGGATTTGGAACAAGAGCTGGCTAACGTCCAGCTAGGTATGGAGGAAATAGACGACCCTCTCACTGGTCTAGCTCAGGACGACACCGAATATTACGATGTCCTGTCCTGCCCAGCTTGTAACTTCGACTCCCAAAGTGCAGAAATCATGGAGGAGCACCAAAAGTCTACGGAACATCGGGAGAAGCTGGCTCTACGACGGAAACAGGAGGAAGAGAAGGAGGAACTGCGCATGCAGCTGGCAGCTGTGGCAGCTGACAATGGAGCCCAGAGAGTCTCCAAGAAGCAGAAAAGGAAAAGTAAAAACAGAAGATGACCCATCTGAACCATTATCACCTCTACCAGATCACACACGTGGTCCCTCCGAACGGAGCCAATTCAGTTCGGAAGTTCAAACTGTTAAATCCATGGAAGGACTATTGAATGAGTCACTCTAGCAACGTGAACCGACTACACCACAGAGATTGAATCTGTGAACTGTTTTCCGCAGAGACTGAATCTGTGATCTGTTTTTGACATGAAGTTATCTATGTATCTATGTTATTCTGTTATGTAAACCTGAAGTTATATATGTATATATGTTATTACGTTATGTTAAATGGGGAGATGACTGTAAAGCTAGGAAGGGAGGAATGTTGTGTATGTAATATGTGTGCTACTTTGAACCTATGGACAGGACTGCACTACTTGTTGGGCGTAGTGATACGCAGTACCACTCCTGGCCATAGGGGTATAAATAGTACTGTGGGTACTGATCCCCCTCAGTTCCCGCCTGTGGGCATGAAGTAAAGACCTATGTGCAGTCCCTACCTCCAACCAGTAAAGGCCTGTTTGAGTTATACGTTTAAGTCTTTGTGTTAATTGTTCAATACAATACACATACTTAACACGGATGATACCAAATTGGGGGGGGGGGGGTAGTCAATACTGAGGAGGACTGCAACAAATTACTGGAGGACATTAATAAACTTGCAGAATGGCCAAATAATTGGCAACTGAAGTTCAACACAGACAAATGTGAGGTATTACATTTTGGTAGGAAGAATAGGGAGATCACTTATTACTTGGAGGGTGTGAGTCTAGGTGGGGTGGAGGAACAAAAGGATCTCGGAGTACAAATACACAAATCACTAAAAGTTGCGCCACAGGTTAGCAAGGCCATTAAAAAAAGCAAACCAAGCACTAGGGTTCATTTCTAGAGGGATAGAATTGAAAGGTAGGGAAGTTATGCTAAACCTGTATCGAACCTTGGTTAGACCACACTTGGAGTATTGTGTGCAGTTCTGGTTGCCATATTATAAAAAGGATATAGAGGCATTGGAGAGGGTGCAAAGAAGATTTACAAGAATGATACCAGAAATGCGAGGGTATACATATCAGGAAAGGATGAACAGGCTGGGTCTCTTTTCTCTTGAAAAAAGAAGGCTGAGGGGTGACCTAATAGAGGTCTTTAAAATTATGAACGGTTTTGATAGAGTGGATACAGAGAGAACGTTTCCACTTGTGGGGAAAAGAATAACTAGAGGCCATCAATATAAGATAGTAACTAAGAAAGCCAATAGGGAATCCAGAAGAAACTTCTTCACCCAAAGAGTGGTGAGAATGTGGAACTCGCTACCACAGGGAGTGGTTAAAGCGAATAGTATAGATGCATTTAAGGGGAGGCTGGACAAACATTTGAGGGAGAAGGGAATAGAGGGTTACGCTGATAGATTTAGATGAAGAAAGACGAGAGGAGGCTCGAGTGGAGCATAAACACCGGCATGGACTGGTTGGGCCGAATGGCCTGTTTCTGTGCCGTATATCCTACGTAATCCTATGTAAACTCTGGTGAGTGCTTCCTTTTCAATTTACGTGTAATTTCTTTCGCTCTTTGTGAGGGTTCGCGATGCGAATGTGATTGGTTTCTCTTGGCCGTTATCCATTACGTGGCTTATGACAGCTCCCACACCATAGCTAGAAGCATCACACGCTAACTTAAGCTTACGCTCTGTGTCATAGTAGAGCATCGCTAGAGAGGCTTCTCTTACAAGCTTCCTGTTGTGCTTTTGCCCACTTCCACTGGACATCTTTCTTGGGGAGCTCATGCAATGGAGCTAACAAGGTCGCTAACTCAGGTAAGAAACTTGGGTAGTACTGGACCATTCCAAGGAAAGATCTTAACTCAGACATGTTCTGTGGCTTTGGAGCATTGATGAAAGCATCAACCTTTTCCTTAACTGGTTGCAAGCCATTTACATCAACTTTCAGACCAAGGTACATAACCTTGGACTGCACAAAAGCACATTTTGTAGAATTCGCAAAATTGAACATTGTCCTATAAGGGTCTATTGGCAGAAAAGGTCTTAAATTTTAAAGACTGTTTTAAAAGAAGCCCAGAAAAAGGGACAAACAAAATGGCCACCAGACCCCATGACCAGCTTTCGGGACACTTTAAAATGGTTCCTGCAGCCCCCAGACAGCTTTTTGTGGATTCAGCCCACAGTTTCAGGGAAAACGAAACCAGACAGAGCCCCATACATATAGATTGGATGCAGATCCGATCAGATCAGCCTGTAGATAAAGGTCATCAAAATGTTTACCCAGACAAAGGGAAACAGTTTCATATTCATAGGGGGAACATCAAGCACCATTTTAAGACATCAGAAGGACATTAAAGACAATACAGGGTCGTCCCAGACCAGAGATGGCAGTTACCGGCCATCCCGAAGATACTTTAAAAAACAAAGACAACCCCGCTGTGCTACAAGCCCGCCAAAAGTTAAACAAAGACTAACCTTGATTTGGCGGGAGATAAGGGCTTCTTTGAGAAGTATAACTGGAGTCCCGGGGTAGACATCGAGAGCTTTTTTTGAGCTAGCTTGCTTTTTTGAGAGCCGTGGAGGAACGTCGATCCGGAGACCAGCCAAGAAGGTGATTCGAGTCTGCATCCCGCCCCGGGGTAACCATCGGGAGATTATCGACAAACCCCGGGCCGTTGACGAGACAAAGGACAGTAGCCCTCCAGAAGAAACCTATCTGAAAATGGTAAACCAGCTGGGCTCTGCGAAGAAACCTATCTAACCATGGTCAAATAGTTGGTCTCTGTCCACGCCGACGTCCAGGCCTGCCAGCATCCAGCCTGTCCGTGACCTTCATGTCAAGGAAGAAGAGAGAGTGTCGCAGCCCGCAGCGTTGACCACGTGGAGACAGGACGCCTGAGAGGATCAGAACACAGACCTTTCAAAATCTTATACTTTCTCATTGGATTGGTGAGCATGTTTCTGGCCCCTCATAATCTGATCTAGCTAGGCTTAGGGGGTGGGCATTTTGGGTATAATTAATTATGAGTTGTTGTCCCTCGATGCTCCGTGTGTTTCCCCATTTCGAGATGAATTTTGTAAAGTATAACATGCCTGTATATACGTTGGTTAGTATTGTATTATGATTTGTTTTTCCCTCCCATGTACCTTATTTGGCTTACACTCAATTTGTTCCTTTATGCAATAAAATTTCATTTCGTTTTCATTAAACCTGATCTATAGAGTATTCTCTACATTGTAGTTCCTGCCTCAAAGTCCAGTGTATAGAACCTAAGGGGCGAGTGGTTCGAACCACTCAAGGTTTTTACTGTGCAAGAGAGAGAGGCCTCTAGAGAGAGAAACCTCTGTGATCGAAAACCCCTTACAGAAAATGGCGACCGCGGCAGGACACTGGCAGCAGGATTGCAATGTATTAGACCCAGGTTTAAATGGATGAAATGTTATGGATGAAAGGATAGGGGATTATGTTTTTCGCAAGGTAAATCTCACTAAGCAGTGGATTTCCGATCTCTTACTGGATGGGCGTCCGGTAGACGCAGCCATCAGGTGGACAGAGAGCAAAGAACATAAGAAGTCAGTCGAGAAGGCAGTGTGGCTGATGTGCTACAAAAGACAAGTCCAGATTTTGGACAAGGTCGTTGCAGCGCAGGCAGCCAAGATCAAAACCCAGGCTTCAGAGATAGAGGAAAAGGCCATGGGTGGGGAAAAACTCATTGCAGCGCTTCACGCGCTGAATCAGGAATGCCAAACTGTAGCCAGCCAACATCAGGCCAAAATAGAGTACCTGGAATGTCAGGTTACTGAGGCAAAGTTGCATGAAGCAAGGGTACGGGAGAAAAGTGCCCGCCTCGCACAACAGCTAAGAGTGCAGGAGGAGAGAGTAGTAGAGGTCAAGGCAGCTTACAAGCTGGCCATTGAGAATGGGTTTGAGAGCGCAGACCATGGCCCCTGCCAGAAGGCGTTAGAAGACCTAAGAACGGCCCTGGCAAAGGCAAAAGGCATGGTATGCCTCGTAAGCCCAAAAGCGAGTCAAATAGACTTCTTGAAGGAATCCAAAAGACCGATTCCACACGAAGTAGTTGTGGCACCAGCCACTGAACCCTCAGCACTGCCGAGCTATAATGAGGTTTGGCCCGAAGGGGGGGCGGTAGAAGGGGAGGAAGCCGAGGTGGAACAGGAGGGAGAACAACCCCTAGTAGTAAAGCCGGAGCCGGCACCAATGTGCCCTACTCGGCACCAGAGGTACGGTCCCAACGACGCAAATGGCGTGGACGGACCTGTACTGGCTGCGCTAGACGTGCTCCTATCTAGTTATCCAGCAAGTTAAACACTTATTCAAAATAATTCTTCATAAAGCCGTTTGCTGTTTGAAGCCTTTACTTGAACAAATTTGTGAAACTGTAAACAAAGATAAAGTATGTTTTGTACATAAACTGAGTACTATACATTCGATATTACATAAGATATAAACATATTTACAACAGTAGAATAGACTAATTGTATAACTAACTAACATTTGGACTAACTTCTGTAACTATCAAATATTAACCTTTTATAAACATATTATTGTCAAAATACTACTCTGACAACATTGTTATTATGCTAACAAACAAAGATACTCACAGATATTGCGCTTGGCCTAACATATGAAATCAGATTACATTGGATTGTGAAACCCTCATGGAATCCTCCATTACTGCCAGGTTCTTCCTGGAATTCTACTTCCTGGGATTCTACTTCCTGGGTCACACAGGAAGAAAGGTACGAAGGTCAAATGACCTCTCACAGGAAGAAAGGAACAAAGGTCAAATGACCTCACACAGGAAGAAAGGAACAAAGGTCAAATGATCTCTGTTTCATACAAACACACTGCTAACACATAACCACCACCAGAGGGTGCTATCTGCACATAAAATAGCCCATCGGTCCAGAACACTCCCCGTCTGGGGTTGTTAACGACTTCACATAGTCCAAACTCTACTTGTCACTGGAGCCCTCTGGCGACAAAAGAAGAACCACCTCAGAGGCAGTCCGTCGGTGTCGACGATAGGATGCAGCTTCCGTAGACTGCTGTGAGAGGTTAGGTTGCGTTCTGCTACGCACAGTTCCAATCTGCGTATGGTGAGGTCTGGCTGGGGCGCCAACTTGCCTCTATCAAAGATGAAGCCAATTTTGCTTTGTCCTTCTTGAGTGGTGACCTTCAGATAAGCCACACTTGCAATGGCCTTAGCGGATGCACCTGCAAAGACACAAAGCTCTTTGAATTGGGCATTTAAGGGAGAGAAAGACAAATAGCAGCGAGGTATTTGGATCTCCTGTAAGTCTTGGAGTGAGTCTCTCCATCTGTCCCACTCTGCTTCCATCTCTTCAGGGAGAGGTGAATCCCACTCTTCAGTGCGTGTGGAGAGTTCCCTGAGGAGCAGCCTGCCACGTATGGTGACAGGGGCTAAGAAGCCGAGAGGGTCGTATAGGCTGTTGACTGTAGAGAGCACTCCTCTACTTGTGAAGGGTTTCTTGACGTCTAAGACTTGGAACGTGAACGTGTCTGTTGCTATGTTCCAAGACACTCCTAGGCTACGCTGTAGGGGGAGGTCGTCAGTGAAGAGGTCTAGGTCTTTGACGTCCTTAGCACAATCTTCAGGGGGGAATGCCTCCATCACTGCTGGTCTGTTAGAGGCTATCTTATGCAGCCTGAGGTTGGATAGTGCAAGTAGTTCCTGGGCTCGTCCGAGGGTACTGATGGCCTCTGCTTCGGTCGGGAATGACTTCAGTGCGTCGTCGACATAGAACTCTCTTTCGATGAACCCTCTCACATCACTGCCAAAGTCGTCATCTTCTTCCTTGGCAGCCCTCCTTAGTCCGTATATGGCAACAGCAGGGGATGGGCTATTCCCAAAGACATGGACACGCATTCTGTAGTCCACAATGTCTCTATTGGGGTCATTGTCCCGATACCACAGGAAGCGGAGGAAGTCTCTGTGGTCTTCTCTCACCACGAAGCAATGAAACATGTGCTGGATATCGGCAGTGATGGTGACGGGCTCTTTCCTGAATCTCATGAGCACTCCCAAGAGGCTGTTGTTAAGATCGGGCCCTGTGAGGAGTACGTCGTTGAGAGAGATTCCCTGATATGGTGCACTGGAGTCAAACACCATGCGGATCTGTTCCGGCTTTTTGGGGTGATAGACTCCGAAGGAAGGGAGGTACCAACACTCTTGGCCTTTCTGGAGTGGAGGAGCTATCTCTGCATGATCGTTGACAAGCATTTTCTTGACAAATTCTAGGAAGTGTGCTTTCATCTTTTCAGATTCCTGGCGACATCCTGCAGGGTACACATTAACGAGGCATATCTTGGAGCATGCTCTTGCGCTCACTCCTTCTCCACACACCTCGGTGCACCTGGATGTAATCTCCGGACCGGCAGCTCCCTCACTCTCCCCGCCGTGCTCTGAGGCGGGAGGAGGCGTCTCTGACTTCCAAGGAGCTGGGCCTGGGTGTAGTGCTGAAATGTGCCGATCACTTTCGCCTTCTGTGCATTTTGCATCTACCTTGCAGTTCTTGGCGAGATGGCTCGTGGAAGAGCAACACTTGAAACATATAGAGTTCTCTTTAAGATATTGTTTCCGATCTTCCAGGGACATCTCCCTGAAGCCTCTGCACTTCTTTAAAGGATGGGACTTGTTGTGGATAGGGCATTGTTTGCTCATATCCTCAGGTTTCTTCTGACGGTGGCATAGTGGTTAGCACTGTTGCCTCACAGCGCCAGGGACCCGGGTTCAAATCCAGCCTCGGGTGACTGTCTGTGTGGAGTTTGCACATTCTCCCCGTGTTTGCATGGGTTTTCTCCAGGTGCTCCGGTTTCCTCCCACAGTCCAAAGATGTGCGGGTTAGGTTGATTGGCCATGATAAAAAAATTGGCCCTTAGTGTTAGGGGGGATTAAATACGTGGGGTTACGGGGTTACGGGGATAGGGCTTGGGTGGGATGGCTGTCGGTGTAGGGACCGGGTGCTAGGGTTTGGATGATCAGCCATGATCTCATTGAATGGCGGAGCAGGCTCGAAGGGCCGAATGGCCTACTCCTGCTCCTATCTTCTATGTTTCTATGAATCTTTGTGTGCTCAGTTGAGGACACTTGCATTTTGTGGACAGATATTGGTGTCTTTCCATGTCTGTCGAACTTGTCTCTTCTGGCAAGTGCTGGGTGGGAGGAGAAGAAGTTGAAGCTGGGGTCGTTCCTGGCTTTGGCTTCTTTATGGATGAATTTAACAAACGCAGAGAATGGTGGGAAGGCCACGTTGTGCTTTAGCTTGAACTTTGATCCAAACGTTATCCACTTCTCCTGCAGGTTAAATGGAAGCTTCTCAATGATGGGACTTACCCCTCTGGAAGTGTCTAAGTACGATAGACCGGGTAGGTAGCCGTCCGGCTTTGCGGCTTCGAGTTCCGACAGCAGATCTCCAAGGTCGCGGAGCTTCTGGGGTTCCTTATTCGTCAACCTCGGAAAGTTCTCCAACCTGTCAAAGAGAGCCCTTTCAATGGCTTCGGGCGAGCCGTAGCTTTCTTCCAGCCTCGCCCAAGCCTTCTTCAACCCCTCTGGCAGCTGTCCCACATTGGCCGCTTTTATCCTGCAGGCCTGTCCGGCGGACTCTGGGCCGAGCCATTTGATAAGGAGGCTGAGCTCTTCTCCTGCCGACAGGTCTAAGCTCGATATGGCCTCGTGGAAGCAGGACTTCCAAGCCCGATAATTCTCCGGCCTGTCATCAAACGTGCTCCTATCTAGTTATCCAACAAGTTAAACACTTATTCAAAATAATTCTTCGTAAAGCCGTTTGCTGTTTGAAGCCTTTACTTGAACAAATTTGTGAAACTGTAAACAAAGATAAAGTATGTTTTGTACATAAACTGAGTACTATACATTCGATATTACATAAGATATAAACATATTTACAACAGTAGAATAGACTAATTGTATAACTAACTAACATTTGGACTAACTTCTGTAACTATCAAATATTAACCTTTTATAAACATATTATTGTCAAAATACTACTCTGACAATGTTGCTATTATGCTAACAAACAAAGATATTCACAGATATTGCGCTTGGCCTAACATATGAAATCAGATTACATTGGATTGTGAAACCCTCATGGAATCCTCCATTACTGCCAGGTTCTTCCTGGAATTCTACTTCCTGGGATTCTACTTCCTGGGTTACACAGGAAGAAAGGTACGAAGGTCAAATGACCTCTCACAGGAAGAAAGGTACGAAGGTCAAATGACCTCTCACAGGAAGAAAGGTACGAAGGTCAAATGACCTCTCACAGGAAGAAAGGAACAAAGGTCAATTGACCTCTGTTTCATACAAACACACTGCTAACACATAGCCACCACCAGATGGTGCTATCTGCACATAAAATAGCTCATCGGTCCAGAACAGGACCCCTCCTGAACCAGACCGTGCTGCCCCACGGTGCCCAACAACTCAGAGCGATGGTGAGCCACCTCCCAAAACTCACTGAGAAGGGAGATCCCTCAGTCCATTTCAGGGAGATAGAGGAGACAGCCGCCGTCAATGATTGTGATGATCTTGAACAGGCGAAGATGTTGCTGTTCTCCCTGGATAGCACAATCCTTCAGTGCCTCTCAGACGGGAGTAAGACGGGACGGAAAGGGTATGTGGAACTCAGGGACGAGGTCCTGGAGGTTACGGGAGTTGACGACGGCAATCCGTTCTTCCGTGTGGAAGGGACTGTGCAGCTAACTGGAGAACCCCCACGGGTTTTCGCAGAAAGGCTGTGGCCAGTGTATCGGCGCAGCTGTCCGGGCATGCCGGAACGGGCCGCAGTGCACGGTGTTCAGCGGGTTCATTGGCTCTGCTGCCTGGTTACCAACAGCTCACCACAGATACAGGCCCAAGCCAAATCTTGGTTTGACCCCCAAGGTCCCGGTACCACAGAGGAGACAGTGCTCCAACAGCTCACCATTGCATACAAGAATTGCAGGAGTCAGGAGGCACCTCCCTCTAAGGGAAAAGTGCATGAGGCAAAACCCGCAGCCCCAAGCAAAAAGGAGGGAATCACCCTCCCCAGGCCAAGCTCAATTGCTACGGGTGTGGGAAGGATGGACATTGGCACAGGGACTGTAAAAATCCGTGGAAGGATAATAATGGAAGATCTCCCGCAGCCCAAGCCCAAGCCCAGACCGCCGCCCCAGAAAAGGGAACCGGTGCAGCTATGGATCCCGCTGCAATAGAGTCAATTTTAGAGACAATGCGGTCTCTTATGATCTTGCAGGGGAGGGTAGCAGCCACCACCGGTCCTGTCGTTCTCACAAACCCGACCGTTTCACCCCAATGACTAGAGCCAGCGCAGCCCGTTTACCTATGTCCACTGCGATATGATTTATGGAGACGACCCCTCGTGGAGATGGAAGTAGAGCAGGAAAGGGGGACCTATCTGTTGGATACGGGGGCATAGTGCACCGTGATCCACACAGCTAACCCTACCACCTCACCTCTGTCCACTGGGGTTCCATATATTCTGTCGGGCTTCACAGGTAAAGAACAGGCTGGCGCATTCTCCATCCCTCTCTCCATTCATTTAGGACCACTCCGCACCACGTGGAAGTGTATACTGATGAAGTGGGAGGTGGAGGGTGGAAAAGGGATCCTTGGGTCCGATTTCTTAGTGGAACACGGGATTCTCGTGGATCTTAGAAATCACTGTCTCTGGGGAGCGAGCACGGGTAAGAGAGGCGAGGTAGTCATCATCCCAGAAAAGGAAGGGAAAGGGACCCTATGCACCGTGAAGCCAAAAGAGGGCTACGACCTCGAGCTCATGGTAGCAAGTGTCCCACAGGATCTGCAGGCATTCGTGTCAGACCACCTGACTACGTTTGCCACTCACAAACACGATTGCGGGAGGGTCACCGGGTTTGAGGTCAGAGTAGACGGGGACCCCATGGCCCGACCCCAAAAACAGTACAACTTCCCCAGGGAAGCGGAGCCCGACATGGAGACAGCAAAGTCTTCACTGGTGCAGCAGGGCGTGTTGAGGCCGATAGCCACCCACGTAAACTCTCCTTTGTGGCCGGTGAAGAAGCCGGACAATTCATGGAGAGCCACGGTGGACTACAGAGTCCTCAACAGTAACATCCCAGCCTGCGCGCCGATGGTAGCAGCAGTTGTCGACCTGATAGGGAGTATTCCAGCATCCGCGACCATGTTCACGGTGCTGGATATTTCCAATGGGTTTTGGTCCATCCCTTTAAGGAGGGAGGATCAGTACAAGTTTGCCTTTACTTTTAAAGGGCAACAGTACACCTGGAACTGCTTGCCACAGGGTTTCCATAACAGCCCCAGCATTTTCCATCAATGTATGGCAGGAAGCTTAAAAGAGTTCAGCCAGCCCAATCAGCTAGTGCAGTATGTGGACGACCTGCTCCTGTTCACAGATTCCAGGGAGGAGCACGGTCCACTATTGGCCGAGCTATTAGAGCTGTTAGGCAGATAGGGTTTCAAGGTGAACCCAAAGAAGGCACGGATCGGCCAGCAGGAAGTAAAATTCCTGGGTCTGACCATCCGCGCTGGAGAGAGGGCCATAGACAAGGCCAGACGGGAACCAGTGCAAGATCCACCTGTCCCCGCCACTTGCGTAGTGGAGGTGCCCCGGCACACTAAATGGTTTTACATAAATCAGTGCAAGCTATTTAAGCCGGGTGCAAAAGAAACAACAACCGAAGCCAGGTCTGAGGGTAAAAATCCTCAGCCTGAGGCGTGCAAAGAGTCACAGACCACACAGGCTGGAACCGCAGCCTGCTTGAGGGGAGGAGCTATCCTGCCCACCTGGGAGGTTTCCCCATTGGCCTGGGACTCGGACGGGGAAGAGCCCAAACAGCTAGGCCCCGCCCTTAGCATGATTCTGGAGGAGGTGGAGTCGGAGAACAGAGGTCCCGCCCTCGACTCAAGCTTAGGGGAGGTAGAACTTGGGGGCGGAGATTCTCCACCTCTAGGGACAGGTAGGGAGGAGTCGTCCGCCACAGACCCAAATCCCAAAGGGGCGGAGCCTGAGGGAAGGGAGCCGAAGCCAGCAGTCGTGGTGGAGCCACGGGCTGTGAGGGCTAAAGTCCCAACCACAGGTCTACTCGCTAAGGGAGCCTCGCCCAAGGCACCCCCCGCAGGTCGTCTCGAACGCCTCAGCCAGTAAAGCCCTGGCCTGTTTCCCCCTACTTCAGCAGACACCGATTTGGGAAATCCCTAGAAAGACGCAGTCCCCAATTGGCAGCAAAAGGCTGCAGGGGACTCAAGCTACAGGTCAGTGCGGCCCGCCACAGGGAGCGGTGAGCTGCAGTCCAAACAGGGATTAGGTAGGCCGCCCGGGAACGGGCGGCGCTGTACATAAGTTTAAGTTTGGTTAAGTTTAAGGTGTGTAAATTTTAAGGTGATGGGTGTTATAAGGAGTCGTTTTAGAATCTGCCCAGCATGTGTGTTTGTTTTGGATCGAGGTCGAAAGACCCGATCATGCCTTCACCTAGGCCAGAATCTCTTGGGAGCCTGGCTGTATCGTTTAATCTGTTGCAGGAACCAAAGGCACCATGGAAGGGATTCTCATTGTGTTCGCGGTGATTGGGTGTAGCTTGGCCTATCGGGGCTACACCAAGGACTCCATAGTATATGGATATTCCGGGTACACAGCCCCCATCGCGACTGACGGGACAGGAGTACGGGGCGTTGAAGAAACAGCTACCTACTTCCACAAAGGGAGGTGGCCAGGATGGCTGGGGTCGAACTCTACGGAATACTCCAGCCAGTCCGGATTCGCATACGGAGAGACTTCTCTAATGTGTCCCAGGATGAGGATCATTGCACCCAGGGTCAGCGTCACCGTCGGAAGAAAGATTTGCTTGGTGTTAAACGGACATGTTTCTTTGGACAGATGGTGGTGGCTCAGGAAGCTGAGCAAGACCATGAAGAACTCCACGGTCGAGTGGGAGCGACTGGGTAACAATACCCATCGGACTATTACGGGGACTCAGGGGGGATTGAGTGTCTGTTGGGACAAATGGTGGGAACCAGATGAGGGAATTTACATCTGTATGTGGGGTTCAGAACGCATCTGCCCCACAGGCGTCTCCATCTTTTTCCAAAGACAGTGGCAGGATGCTGGGAAAGGGATGAAGTGGGATGTCAGCCCACGGGCGTGCGGAGTCCCGTACTCTCAGATCCCGGTGAATGCCACTGAGCTCATCACTCGCCCCCGCAAGCCCCTGCCCATGATTCCGGTAGCCAAAGCCCACAAGGAAGGGTGCCCCACCACTACCAAGGGACCTGGGAATGGATTGGTATTAGTGCCCACAGGTCAGGTGCTGTACCAAGGGGTGCACTACGCGGTGGCGTCGGTGATTTTAAACCTCACTGAGGTGCAATTGCCAGAGTGGTGCCTCAAGGAAACGGAGCAGTTGTACCAGGTCCTGTTAACAAACATGTTCAGACAATTTTATGAGTTCGACTTTGCCGATGTCGAAAGAGCCGGATTATACACCACACCACATGAGGTCTTGGACAGGGTAGGGAGACAAAGAAGGGGTACAGTCAATGACATTTTTACTGCCTTCAACACAGGGACTTCCGTCATCAACACTCTGGATGACGTGGAGCTGCAGACCCAGATCAATGATTTAAAAGGGCGGTTAAGAAAGATACTGACGGACGAGAATAAGGTAGTGGGTTCTGAGTTACATGAGGACCAGGCCATGACACTACACTTAAAGGAAATCATAGCTGAGCTGGAGAAACACGCTAAAATGGTAAATGCTCTCATCAGAGAGGATCGGAATGCGTCAGATCAGGCTGCGCAGAACGAAGCGTGCATGCTGTACGGGGCGTGGTTACTGGGCGAGGGCCGCAGTAATCTGGAGGATTTAAAACAAGGTTTGGTCCCCTCGTGGATCGGCAATAAGCACCTCGCAGCCCTCCACCCTTTTGAGAATGCATTAAGTCCGTGCCAGCTCAGACTAGCTTCAGAGGCCTACCCAGTCCCAGTGGGCTGTGGGAGGTCTAATCACACCATTATGGGTATAGTGGTAAGAATGCCGGTTATGGGAAAGACAGCTGAGCCCGCCCCGGTATACAGGGTGGAGAACATTGGAGTCATTCAAGGGGGTGCACACATTCGCTACACAGCGGTCCCACCGTACGTCATTCGACGGGAGCATGCAATGACGGGTACTGACCTCTCGGGGTGCCGGAGCTGGGGAGCACACATCATCCTGTGTCCCCAGCACTTGAATGCCTATTCGAAACCACAGTGCGGGTTCAGAGCTGCTGGCACAAAGCCTATAAATTGCACCATGGAGGCAATGGCACAAGGCCATGTGCCCCCGCAGGTGGCATATACAGGAGGTGGGACATACTGTGTCACCACTGCAGCACCCCACTACCAACATGGACAGCACGGCTGGTGTCCGGTCAGTGACAGCAGTTTCTGCTTCAAACCTAAGGCAGAAGTTCAAGTGGCCCAAGAGCGAATTGTCCCTATTCCTGAACCTTCCACTGTTCACCTCACTGTCAAGGAAAATTTCACCGATCTGCAATGATTCGTTGCACATTTTGGCTACGTCATTCCCCCTCTCCCTGAACACCTCACCAAGATACTAAAAGCCGTTGCCATTTCACAGAAACATTTTTACACGCTGGAGCAGAAGACATTAGAAATAAGGGCAGACATATTAGATATAGTGACCCCACAGTGGTGGGACCTGTTCACTAATATCGAAGTCCCTTCATGGATTAGGATAGCCTCCCACATCCTCGTAGTATGTCAGATTTTTATTGTGATTTATTTACTCTTTGTACATTGTAAGAGGGGCAAACGTTTCCAGAAGTATGAGAACAGGGGAGAATGGAGGGAGCATTATGTGCGGGTAGACGAAGAAACACCCGTTTAGATTTCTGCTGCTATGTATAGAGTTAGAGTTTCCCTCCCTCCTCTATTTTTTGATCGTATTCATGTGTGATTCTGTGTGTATGTTCTTTCTTCATTACTTTATTGAAGTTTTTATGTGTTGTTATTAATAAAAATAATATGTATGAACCAGGTGGTGTAGAGGTATTAGGCCCCCCTCCATGCCTGGAAATGTGTGTATCAGATTTTAAGTCCAATGTATTGCCATCTATAGATGCTTAATGTACACTGTAGGTTTTCTGAAATGGGAAATGCATGTGTCGTGGGGTCATAGATAGGTAAATACGGGGGATGGTTTGATTATGGAGATCAGAAAATTTTGCTCACCCAGAATTATGCTACTTCAAGCAAGTTATAGTATCATCAGGGGTGACTGTAGAATTCGCAAAATTGAACATTGTCCTAAAGGGTCTATTGGCAGAAAAGGCCTTAACTTTTAAAGACTGTTTTAAAAGAAGTCCAGAAAAAGGGACACACAAAATGGCCACCAGACCCCATGACCAGCTTTTGGGACACTTTAAAATGGTTCCTGCAGTCCCCAGACAGCTTTTTGTGGATTCAGCCCACAGTAGGTTCTGGAAGGCAGTTTCAGGGAAAATGAAACCAGACAGAGCCCCATACATATAGATTGGATGCAGATCCAATCAAATCGGCCTGTAGATAAAGGCCATCAAAATGTTTACCCAGACAAAGGGAAACAGTTTCATATTCATAGGGGGAACATCAAGCACTGTTTTAAGACATCAGAAGGACATTAAAGACAATACAGGGTCGTCCCAGACCAGAGATGGCAGTTACCGGCCATCCCGAAGACACTTTAAAAAACAAAGACTACCCCGCTGTGCTACAAACCCGCCAAAAGTTAAACAAAGACTAACCTTGATTTGGCTGGAGATAAGGGCTTCTTTGAGAAGTATAACTGGAGTCCCGGGGTAGACATCGAGAACTTTTTTTGAGCTAGCTTGCTTTTTCGAGAGCCGTGGAGGAACGTCGATCCGGAGACCAGCCAAGAAGGTGATTCGAGTCTGCATTCCGCCCCGGGGTAACCATCGGGAGATCATCAACAAACTCCGGGCCGTTGACGAGACAAAGGACAATAGCCCT
Organism: Somniosus microcephalus; assembly: GCF_052327205.1. NCBI lineage: Eukaryota > Metazoa > Chordata > Chondrichthyes > Squaliformes > Somniosidae > Somniosus > Somniosus microcephalus. The sequence goes on from NC_140999.1 coordinate 158,437,873, forward strand.
CCAGAAGAAACCTATCTGAAAATGGTAAACCAGCTGGGCTCTGCGAAGAAACCTATCTAACCATGGTCAAATAGTTGGTCTCCGTCCACGCCGACGTCCAGGCCTGCCAGCATCCAGCCTGTCTGTGACCTTCACCTCGAGGAAGAAGAGAGAGTGTCGCAGCCCGCAGCGTTGACCACGTGGAGACAGGACGCCTGAGAGGATCAAAACGCAGACCTTTCAAAATCTTATACTTTCTCATTGGATTGGTGAGCATGTTTCTGGCCCCTCATAATCTGATCTAGCTAGGCTTAGGGGGTGGGCATTTTGGGTATAATTAATTATGAGTTGTTGTCCCTCGATGTTCCGTGTGTTTCCCCATTTCGAGATAACTTTTGTAAAGTATAACATGCCTGTATATACGTTGGTTAGTACTGTATTATGATTTGTTGTTCCCTCCCATGTACCTTATTTGGCTTACATTCAATTTGTTCCTTTATGCAATAAAATTTCATTTTGTTTTCATTAAACCTGATCTATAGAGTATTCTCTACATTGTAGTTCCTGCCTCAAAGTCCAGTGTATAGAACCTAAGGGGCGAGTGGGTCGAACCACTCAAGGTTTTTACTGTGCAAGAGAGAGAGGCCTCTAGAGAGAGAAGCCTCTGTGATCGAAAACCCCTTAAAATTTGCTCCTTTTCAATTTGACTTTGTGGGAATTCAACCTTTGAAGCACTAAATCTAACACTTCTAGATTTTCTTCCACACTGCTTTTTGCGATCAGCACATTGTCTTGATTGAATAAGCAATTTAGAATTCCTTGCAAAATCCTATTCATCGTAGCCTGGAAGATTTTGGGGGAAGACTTTGCACCATACGGCAGCTTGGTGTATGAGTACAGTCCCTTGTGTGTGTTGATAGTGAGATACTGTTGACTCTCTTTGTCAACATTCAGCTGAGCGTAAGCGTGCGACAGGTCAAGCTTGGAGAAAACCTTTGAGCCAGAGAGTGCTGCATACAAATCTTGCAATGTTGGTAACGGGTGCTGCTCATCGGCAATTGCTTGGTTGATAATAACTTTGTAGTCATCACACAAGCATACAGTTTTGTCGGCTTTGGGCACTACCACAATCGGGGTAGCCCATTCACTTTTGTCAGTTTTTACTAGCACTCCATTCTCTCTCAGTTTCTCTAGCTCTTCCACCACCTGGCTTTTCAATGCGTTGGACTTGATGCGGATATGCGCTTCATACCCAGTGATGCCCTCATAACTTTCTTTGAACATGCTTTTAAACTTTTTAGCATTGTGTCAAGTTGCTTCTTTGAAGCATCTACACTGAAGATGTTTTTCCAGTCTAGTTTTAACTTTCTCAACCAGTCTTTGCCCATGAGGGTTGGCCTGTTGTTGTAGCTTGCTACAATAATAGGCAGCTTTACTGACTGGCCATTGCGTTGAGCTGTACATTCCATTTGTCCACAAGTCTCTAGGATTTCTCCGGAGTTGGTTTTTAACTCTACGGTACTCTTTGTAAGTGGAACTTGATTAAACTTACTCTCCTATGTGTCCTCACTCATGATAGAGCAGTCCGCCGCCGTGTTGATACACATATCAATATCCTGGAACTCCCTCCCCAACAGCACTGTGGGAGTACCTTCACCACACGGATTGCAGCGGTTCAAGAAGGCAGCTCACCACCACCTTCTCAAGGGCAATTAGGGATGGGCAATAAATGCTGGTCTTGCCAGTGATGCCCACATCCCATAAACAAATTTTTAAAAATATTGCTTGTTGATCAAAAGTTTTGTACCGAAGTCTTTCTCACGACTGCTGGTGTTGCCGCTAGTGGCATAGATACTGTAGTTGCCTAGTTCTTCAACATCAGGTGTGCTCACTTCAATATTGTGAATTCCTCCCTTTTGTTGTCGCTGCTTTGTATTGCCACTAGAATGGTTCTTACTTCCTGATGTAAGAAAACTACTAGGCACCTGGTCTAAGCGTTAAACAAAGCTTTAATCAACTGTTCTACAACATGGAGATCTAGTTGTGTCCTTCACTAGTTCCTGTTAAGAATGTCCCGCGCAAGCTGGGCCCGTGCCCGAGTATTTGTACTCTCCCTGGACAGCGCCACCTGTAGGCCGCTCAGTATTATTTCATAAGTCTTTCTTTCATGAATGACTGATTCATGTCACTTCCTGCTTTAGATCTAGCTCTGCAAGCTGTTGAAATATGGCCTTGCTTCTGGCAATGAAAACACTTCGCATTTCTGTATTGGCAGGACTGTGGTGAGTGATTTCCATTGCAGCGATAACAATTCACTGAACTGCTCTCACCAAGATGCTTTTGACTTGGTCTCACAACTTTAGGTTTGCCGGTGGCTTTGTGGCTGTAGACCTCAGCTGCACTAGTCACTTGAGTTGGACAGAGCTCCCTAGCATTCTTAGTCACCATCTCCATAGATAGGACAATTTTGCATGTTATGTCAAACATTAGGTTCAGAGTGTTCCATAATTTAGACTGTGTGCGCTCATCCACCAGTCCACACACAAACTTATCTCACAACGCACGATCCAAAAATGTGCCAAAGTTACAATGCAAAGACAGGTTCTTAAGAGCTACAATGTACTCCATGATGGTTTCACTTTGTTTTTGGTTTCTGGTACCTGACTTATAGCTCTCTGCTTTTTCTAATGGCTTTTGGGTCGAAATGATCCTCGAGTTTCTTGACAATGTCTTCAAATGACACATCCTTCGCTTTCCCTGGCATGAGTAGGTTTGTCAATGTTCTGTAGACATCTGGCCTGATCTCCGTTAGAAAAATTGCATTTTTACGTTCACAAATTACTTTGTTTTCAGCTTGTACATTTTCATCTGCACCTTCAGTCTCAATAATATTATTGGCCTTAAAAAACATCTCCATTTGCTCAATGTAAGAACTGAATGGTTCGCGAGCTCGGTCATACATGCCAAGGCTTCCGATGAATCCTGTAGGCGTGGCCATTACTGTCCTGATCCCGTTGAACAGTGACTCAGCACGCTACCTGTGTATCTGTGTGAATCAATGCCACTGTTGCTGTGTATACATACACACGAAGGCAAAGCACAGATGATTCTGCATCAACATTAACAGTAAATCATCGCAAAAATTCAGTTTGAGCTTCTTACCCCCCAAGGAGTTGGTATTACTGATGGTAAAGAAGAAGCCAGATGTTTTAGAGGAGTCCTTGCACTTCTATAATGGAACGATCTCTACGGCAGGTTGAGGAGTTTGGCTGACACAATGCACAGAAAAATGTATGTTTCACCCATGCTCATACTAATGGCTTTAAGCACATTCAGCACACAGATTTCAACCTCTTCTCTAACCAAAGGTCTCAAAGTGAAACTTTCAAGATCCCAGTACTATATATAGCTGAACATGAAAGAAAGACCATTTGATCCAACAAGCCTATCCCAGCCCAATATGATGCAACGTATATGCACTGCCAACCCACATTCCCCTGTCCCAATCATGTAATCCCCTTGAGAGGCAAGAAAACATGAAGAAAACGTAGGCCAATTTGGGGAAAATAGACCTGGAAAATTCTTCTTCAATCTTCAAAGGTAGCCAAGCAAGCTCCAGGAGAGCACAATAACTGATATCACTAGACCCAGTTAGCCCACATACCTTCTGTCGTTTGAGATTTCTTCCACTCTAAAAAGAAGTACTTTTTAGTGTCCAACCTAACTCTATGCTTTTGTAACTTGTTTGGTTTCCCCCTAGTATGTTCCTGCCTCAAATGTTCTGCCCACTTGGGCAGGATCTAATCCATTTATTATTTTAAAGGCATTAATCATATCCCCTTGACGTTCATGCTTTTCCAGAGCAAAAGCCCCAATTCCCTAAGCCTATCCTGATAACTAGGATTTTAAACTAGGTATCAATTGGGTGGCCTTCCTGTGGACTTTTAAGAGGGCCTTGATATCCCGTAACATGCGAGGAGACCAAAACTGGGTATAGTATTCTAGATTCAGTCAAAACAAAGCCTTGAACAAGGTAAGAATTGTACTTTTAGTTTTAGATTTAATTCATAGACGCATAGAAGCATAGAATAGTACAGTACAGAAGGAGGCCATTCAGCCCATCGAGTCTGTGCCGGCTCTTTCGAAGAGCAATCCAGTTAGTCCTACTCTCTGGCTCTTTCTCCATATCCCTACAATTTTTCTCCTTCAATTATTTATCCAGTTATTGAATCTGTTTCAACCATCATATCAGGCAGTGCATTCCAAATCCTAACCACTCGTTGCATAAAAAAGTTTTTCCTCATGTCGTCTCTGGTTCCTTTGTCAATCACCTTAAATCTGTGTCCTCTGGTTCTCGAACATTCCGCCAATGGGAACAGCTTCTCCTTATTCACTCTATCAAAATGTTTCATGATTTTGAACACCTCTATCAAATCTCCTCTTAATCTTGTCTGCTCTAAGGAGAACAACCTCAGCTTCTTCAGTCTATCCACATAACTGTAATCCCTCATCCCTAGAACTAATCTCTTTTGTACCCTCTCCAAAGCCTTGATGTCCTTCCTAAAATGTGGTGCCCAGAATTAGGCACAATACTCCAACTGAGGCCGAACTAGTGTTTTATATAGGTTTAGCATAACTTCGTGGCTTTTGTACTTGATGCCTCTATTTATAAAGCTCAGATTCCCATATTTTGTATTTATTTATTTTTATTTGTTTATGGGATATGGGCATCGCTGGCAAGGCCAGCATTTATTGCCCATCCCTAATTGCCCTTGAGAAGGTGGTGGTGAGCTGCCTTCCTGAACTACTACAGTCCATGTGGTGAAGGTATTCCCACAGCGCTATTAGGTAGGGAGTTCCAGGATTTTGACCCAGCGATGATGAAGGATTGGCGATACACTTCTAAGTCAGGATGGTGTGTGACTTGGAGGGGAACTTGAAGGTGGTGGTGTTCCCTTGCACCTGCTGCCCTTGCCTTTCTAGGTGGAAGTAGTCACGGGTTTGGGAGGTGCTGCCAAAGAAGCCTTGGTGAGATGCTGCAGTGCATCTTGTAGATGGTACACACTGCAGCCACGGTACGCCGGTGGTGGAGGGAGTGAATATTTAAGGTGGTAGAGGAGGTGCCAAACAAGCTGGCTGCTTTGTCCTGGATGGTGTTGAGTTTCTTGAGGGTTGTTGGAACTGCACTCATCCAGGCAAGTGGAGAGTATTCCATCACACTCCTGACTTATGCCTAGTAGATGGTGGAAAGGCTTTGGGGAGTCAGGAGGTGAGACACTCGCCACACAATACCTAGCCTCTGACCTGCTCTTGTTGCCACAGTATTTACGTGGCTGGTCCAGTTAAGTTTCTGGTCAATAGTGACCCTCCAGGATGTTGATGGTGGGGGATCCGGCGATGGTAATGCCATTGAATGTCAAGGGGAGGTGGTTAGACTCTCAAAAGGGGTTTCATAAAGTACCACATAACAGGTTTGTTAACAAAATTGAAGCCCATGGGATAATAGGGGCATTAGCAGTGAAATCTGTCATATGCCCCTGTTTCTGCTTCATCCTATTCTCTAACTCCTTCATCATCCAGGGAGCTCTGGCTTTGGTTGCCCTCCATTTCCTCCTCATGGGAATGTACCTCGACTGTACCTGAACCATCTCCTCTTCAAAGGCCGCCTATTGCTCCATTACAATGCTTTGTGCATTGAGTGCTGCTGGAGTTTAGGTAAGTGGGAGAAAAATCATTTAAGTGTACTTTGTGAATTTTAGTGTGTTAAGAAGTCAATTATTTGAAGTAAGTTTAATTTTTTAAGGGTATATTAAACTATTGGGCAGTTTAAACCGGAAGTAGAATCCGGGTATAAAAGGGGAGGGGCTAGTGCTGTGCACGGAGTGCTTTGTGCATTGAGTGCTGCTGGAGTTTTGGTAAGTGGGAGATTCGGGCAAGTGGGAGGTGAGGGTGTGTTTTTTGCTCTGTTTTTCCTCCCACTCCCAGGCTTAGACAGCACTGCAGAAGCGGAGCAGAGAGACGAGTCAACCAAACAGGCCCCACAGGCAGTATTCAAGGAGGAGGTTGGTGATCAGCTGGTTGGTTGGTTTTCTTCCTTCTCTTCTCTTTTATACCTTTAAGTTGGTAAGTCCTATTGAATAGTGCTGTGATATTATCATCTATATCCGGGCAGGGTCTTCATAACTAATAATAAGAAATTTAAATAATTATATAGAATGGAGCAGGTGATGTGTTACTGTTGCGAGATGTGGGAGCCAGTGGACCCCATTGAGGCTCACGGTGATTACATCTGCGACAAGTGTTTGCTGCTAGAGGAACTCAAGTTCCATGTTATGGAGCTTGAGACCGAGCTTCAGACACTGCGACACATCAGGGAGGGGGAGAAGTTCCTGGACTCTATGTTTCAGGAGATGGTCACACCTATGAAGTTAATTACTGCAGATGTAGTCCGTGGTCAGGGACAGGACGGTGTGACTATGAGTGAGGAAGGTACAGGGATCCAGGATGTAGTGTTGAAGGAGACGCAGCCCTTGCTCTTGTCCAGCAGGATCGAGGTTCTTACTCCCTGTGAGGGCGGGAGCGGGGACTGCAGGGAGGATGAGCAACCTGGCCACAGCACCGTGGTACAGGGGGCCATTCAAGTGGAGGGAGTAAAAAGAAATGTTGTAGTGGTAGGGGATAGTATCATTAGGGGGATAGATAGGGTTCTCTGCAGTCAAGAGCGGGAGTCCCGAAGGCTGTGTTGCCTGCCCGGTGCCAGGGTTAAGGACATCTCTTCTGGGCTGGAAAGAAACTTGGAGTGGGAGGGGGAGGATCCAGTTGTCGTGGTCCATGTTGGTACAAATGACGTAGATAGGACAAGGAAGATGGTTCAGTTAAAGGAGTATGAGCAGCTAGGGGTCAAATTAAAAAACAGAACCTCAAGGGTAATAATCTCTGGGTTATTACCTGAGCCACGAGCGAATTTGGCTAGGATAAATAAAATTAAAGAGTTAAATGCGTGGCTCAAAGACTGGTGTGGGAGAAATGGGTTTTGCTTCTTGGGACACTGGCACCAGTACTGGGACAGGAGGGAGCTGTTCCGTTGGGACGGACTCCACTTGGCCAGTGCTGGGACTAGAGTCCTGGCGAATCATATAACTAGGGCTGTAGAGAGGGCTTTAAACTAATTAGTGGGGGGGAGGTTTCTAGAGAGCAAATAATAGAAATGGCAACAGAGAAGGTCATAGACTTAGGTAGCAGTGGGGGAATTAAAAAACAGAACGTGTCAGGAAGGGACAGAAGGTATGGAGTAAAAAGTAAAGTACTAAAAAGGGAAAAAACAGGAACTAAGTGTTACAAAACATATTTGAAAGTTCTTTATCTGAATGCACGTAGCATTCGTAACAAAATGAATGAGTTAACTGCACAAATAACGACATATGGGTATGATCTTGTGGCCATTACAGAAACATGGCTGCAGGGTGACCATGACTGGGAATTAAACATACCAGGTTATTTAACAATCAGGAAGGACAGGCAGGAAGGGAGAGGAGGTGGGGTGGCTATGTTAATAAAGGAAGGAATCACTATAATACAGAGAAATGATATTGGGTCAAAGGAGCAGGATAGTGAAACAGTTTGGGTAGAGATAAGGAATAATAAGGGGAAAAAAACACTAGTGGGTGTAGTCTATAGGCCTCCGAACAGTTGCAACTCTGTTGGATGGAGTATTAATCAGGAAATAGTTGAGGCTTGTAATAAGGGAACAGCTATAATTATGGGGGATTTTAATTATCATATTAACTGGACAAATCAAATTGGGCAGAGCAGCCTTGAGGATGAGTTCATTGAGTGTATTAGGGATGGGTTTCTTGAGCAGTATGTAACTGAACTGACCAGGGGGCAAGCAACCTTAGATCTGGTCCTGTGTAATGAGACAGGATTAATTAAAAATGTCCTGGTAAAGGATCCCCTTGGAATGAGTGACCATAACATGGTTGAATTCCATATTCAATTAGAGGGTGAGAAGGTTGGATCTCAAACAAGCGTGCTGAGCTTGAATAAAGGAGACTATGAAGGTATGAGAGCGGAATTGATTAGAGTGGACTGGGAAAATAGATGAAAGGGTAAGACGGTACATGATCAGTGGTGTACATTTAAGGAGTTATTTTACAACTTCCAAAAAATATATATTCCACTGAGGAAAAAAGGGTGTAAAAGAAAAGATAGCCATCCGTGGCTAAGTAAAGTAATTAAGGATAGTATCCAACTAAAAACAAGGGCATATAAGGTAGCCAAATCTAGTGGGAGGATGGAAGATTGGGAAGTCTTTAAAAGACAGCAAAAAATAACTAAAAGATTGATTAAGAAAGGGAAGATAGATTATGAAAGTAAATTAGCAAAAAATATAAACACAGACAGCAAAAGTTTCTATAGTTATATAAAAAGAAAAAGGGTGGCTAAAGTAAATGTTGGTCCCTTAGAGGATGAGACCGGGAAATTAATGGTGGGAAACATGGAGATGGCAAAAACACTGAACAATTATTTTGTATCAGTCTTTACAGTAGAGGACACTAAGAATATCCCAACACTGGACAAACAAGGGGCTCTAGGGGGGGAGGAACTAAATACGATTAAAATCACTAAGGAAGTGGTACTTGGTAAAATAATGGGACTCAAGGCGGATAAATCCCCTGGACCTGATGGCTTGCATCCTAGGGTCTTGAGGGAAGTGGCGGTAGGGATTGTGGATGCATTGGTAATAATTTTCCAAAACTCACTGGACTCAGCAAAGGTCCCGGCAGATTGGAAAACTGCTAATGTAACACCCTTATTTAAAAAGGGTAGTAGGCAGAAGGCTGGAAACTATAGACCTGTTAGCCTAACATCTGTGGTTGGTAAAATGTTAGAGTCCATTATTAAGGAGACAGTAACGGGACATTTGGATAAACATAATTTAATAGGACAAACTCAGCATGGTTTCATGAAGGGGAAGTCATGTTTGACAAATTTGCTTGAGTTTTTTGAGGAAGTAACATACAGGGTGGATAAAGGGGAACCAGTGGACGTAGTGTATTTAGACTTCCAAAAGGCATTTGACAAGCTGCCACACAAAAGATTATTGCTCAAGATAAAAAATCACGGGATTGGGGGTAATATTCTGGCGTGGGTGGAGGATTGGCTCTCTAACAGAAAGCAGAGAGTTGGGATAAATGGTTCGTTCTCAGATTGGCAACCAGTAACTAGTGGTGTTCCGCAGGGGTCAGTGCTGGGTCCCCAACTCTTTACAATCTATATTAACGATTTGGAGGAGGGGACCGAGTGTAACATATCAAACTTTGCAGATGATACAAAGATGGGACGGAAAGTAGTGAGTGAGGAGGACATAAAAAACCAGCAAAGGGACATAGACAGGCTAAGTAAGTGGGCAGAGATTTGGCAGATGGAATACAATACTGGAAAGTGTGAGGTTATGCACTTTGGCAGGAAAAATCATAGAGCAAGTTATTATCTTAATGGCAAGAAACTGGAAAGTACTGTAGTACAAAGGGATCTGGGGGTCCTGGTGCACGAAACTCAAAAAGTTAGTATGCAGGTGCAGCAAGTGATCAAGAAGGCCAATGGAATGTTGGCTTTTATTGCTAGGGGGATGGAATATAAAAACAGGGAGGTATTGCTGCAGTTGTACAAGGTATTGGTGAGACCACACCTGGAATACTGCATACAGTTTTGGTGTCCATACTTAAGAAAAGACATACTTGCTCTCGAGTCAGTACAAAGAAGGTTCACTCGGTTAATCCCGGGGATGAGGGGGTGGTCATGTGAGGAGAGGTTGAGTAGATTGGGACTCTACTCATTGGAGTTCAGAAGAATGAGAGGCGATCTTATTGAAACATATAAGATTGTGAAGGGGCTTGATCGGGTGGATGCGGTGAGGATGTTCCCAATGAAGGGTGAAACTAGAACTAGGGGGCATAATCTTAAAATAAGGGGCTGCTCTTTCAAAACTGAGATGAGGAGAAACTTCTTCACTCAGAGGGTGGTGGGTTTGTGGAATTTGCTGCCCCAGAAGGCTGTGGAAGCTACATCATTAAATAAATTTAAAACAGAAATAGATAGTTTCCGAGAAGTAAAGGGAATTAAGGGTTACGGGGAACGGGCAGGAAATTGGACATGAGTCTAGGTTCGGAATGGTCATGGCCCTGTGGGTAGTGGAGTGGGCCCAGGGGCCATGTAGCCTGGTTCTGCTCCTACTGTGTTCTAATTCGGTGTTAGATTTCAGGAGATGGTTTTATTCCTGTTCCTGGCTGGGGTGGAGATCGCCTTTACAGAAGGTAAGTACTGTAGAAAATATAGGGACAGAGTGATCTCCTGGAAGAATTTCGATTGCCTAGATGGGTCGGAGAGGAATTTCCCAGATTTTTTTCTCCCAAATTGGCCATTGGGTCTTTATCTGGTTTTTTGCCTCTCCTGGGAGATCACATGGGTTCGGGTGGATGCAGAGTGATAGAAGATTTGAGGTTGGGATCAGATCAGCCATGATCTTATTGAATGGTGGAGCAGGCTCGAGGGGCCGATTGGCCTACCCCTGCTCCTATTTCTTATGTTCTTATGTCTTATTTTCTTACATTTCTGCCTGCCAGTCTTTGACTCCAACTTACCTGGGCCAGAGCCCTCCACAATTCGCTGAAATTAGCCCTCCTCCAGTTAAGTATTTTTATTCTAGATTGTGCCTTGTTCTTCTCCATAACTAATCTAAACCTAATGATACTATGATCAATTTTTCCAAGATGCTCCCTCACTGTGACATTCTCCATTTGACCACTTCACTCCCCAGGACTAGATCCAGCAATGCCTCCTTCCTAGTTGGGCAGTAAATATACTGATCAAGAAAGTTCTCCTGAACACACTTCATAAATTCCTCCCCTTCTCTGCCCTAAACACAATCACTGCCCCTTTCAATATTGGAGTAGTTAAAGTCTCACATTATCACTACCCTATAGTTCATGCACATCTCAGGAATTTCCCTGCAAATCTGCTCCTCTATCTCCTTTCCACTATTTGGTGGCTTATAAACTACACCAAGTAATGTAATAACTCCTTTGTTGTTTCTTAACTTCAACCAAATAGATTCTGACTTTGACCCCTCAAGGACATTCTCTCTTTCTAGCACTGTCATATTTTCCTTAATCAAAACTGCTTTCCCTCCTTTTTTCCTTCCCTTTATTTCCTGAATATCTTGTACCCAGGAATATTAAGCATCCAATCCTACCCTTTTTTGAGCCAGGTCTCCGTTATCTCCATTACATCATATTCCCACGTGGCTATTTGCACCTGCAGGTCACCAACATTATTAACCACACTGTGTCTCTGCACTCCTAGCAAAGAATCTATAAACTCACTGGAAGTTAACAAACTGAGTTTAATGTATTAAAACTTTACAAAACAAGAAAATGCAGGAGAAGCTCTAAACAGGTCTTTTCTCTATCACTCCACACGATGACTGCTGGTCACGCCCTCTACCTCTGACGTCATGACATCATGACGTTTCCCGCCGTTGGGGACGTCACATGACCCGTGTGATGACGTCATCGCGTCAGATCGCGATTTTGTCGATCTAGATCTGTTTAACCAGAACCAACATTGAAAGGTAATAAACATGATTAAAGGCAATTATACAAGTCCCTGTGAGAGTCTGTTAGCGGCTTTGCCACATATACCCCCCCCAGAATTGTCTTTAACGAAAAGAGTCAATCGCTGAGGAGGTCGGACAAGTCTGTTGGGCCGACTCCTAAATTCCCGGAAGCGCCGATCGCCATTGTGGCCGCGGGGGAAGTACCGGGACCGGCGTGCTTGACTCATGGCGGTCTATTCGACGGTCTGGTAACGAAACTGCACGGTGGGCGGCAGCAGCGGGCCTTCGGTCCGAAACGAGCATGGTAGTAGCAGTAACCGGTCATCGGAGGTGCCGTGGTCGGAGCCGGGGCCGGGCTCCTCGTGGCGGAGCATTGCGCGAGGGCGCAGTACTGTTGCTGGACCGCGTAAATCTTATCCGCCTCTTCGGCGAGCGCAACGCAGTCTGCGGTTTCTGCTCGGGCGAGGGCCGCCTGGACTTGCTCGGGGAGTTGAGTAAGGAACAGCTCGCGAAACAGAAAGCACTGGGGCTCAGACCCCAGGAGAGTCAGCATATGGCTCATAAGCTCCGAGGGTTTGGAGTCACCTAACCCTGGTAGCGTCAGTAAATGGCGAGCGCGCTCAGCTTTGGTAAGACCAAATACCAGCAGCAATCGTGTCTTGATGGCGACATACTTGTCAGCATTCGGGGGACTCTCCAGAAGGCTGATGATTCTCGACGCCGTTGAGTTTTCGAGGGCGGAGGCCACGTGGAGATATCTGGTCTGGTCCTGTACGATGTTACGGAGCTCAAATTGCACCTTGGCTTGCACAAACCAAGAGGCCGCCTGTTGTTCCCAGAACTGGGGGAGCTTCAAGGCCACTACATTGGCCTCCATTACTGGCCCGTTCTCTGCGTTCACCGTGAAAAACGATCGCAAGGATTCGGGGTCACCAATGTAGGAGCCTCTGCATTCCTAGCAAAGAATCTATGAACTCACTGAAAGTTAACAAACTGAGTTTAATGTATTAAAACTTTACAAAACAAGAAAATGCAGGAGAAGCTCTAAACAGGTCTTTTCTCTATCACTCCACACGAGGACTGCTGGTCACGCCCTCTACCTCTGATGTCATGACGTCATCACGTTTCCCACCGTTGGGGACGTCACATGACCCACGTGATGACGTCATCGCGTCAGATCGCGATTTTGTCGATCTAGCTCTGTTTAACCAGAGCCAACATTGAAAGGTAAAAAACATGATTAAAGGCAATTATACAAGTCCCTGTGAGAGTCTGTTAGCGACTTTGCCACAACTGCGCAGTTACACGAATGCACTCCAAACCTAACCTCTTTGTATTTTCTATGATCCCACCTAATTCTGTATTATTTCTAACTCTAAGGGCTCGATTTTGCCAGTGTGGGCGGACTGAAGCGTGTCAAGTGGGATTCATGTCAGGACCCCGACTCCGAAGTGAAGTGTTGAAAAATTGCAATTTTCCCCTAATTAGGCAATTGATTTCCAGCATGTGGGAACCCCTGGCCCAATGAGTCTTTTCATACAGACAGTCGCCTCCGTCAACGTCATCAATGCTGCTGGATTTAAGGCCTGCAAGCAGCCTTGCTTCTTCTGGAGACTGGAAACACTTTGGAAATTGTATGAAAGGCGTCATTTACCGACCATATCCACCAGCAAGCAAAAGTGTGCACCTCGCTTTGATGAGCCCTCCCTCCAAGCACTGGTGAAGGGAGCAAGATCTAATAAGGAGGCGCTCTTCCCTTTCTCAGGGAGAAAAAAGCTACCCCAGCAGACTAAAGCTGTGTGGCTGCAAGTGGCCGAGGAGGTCAACTCCATATCAATGAGCCGCAGAACCTGGCTGCAGTGCAGGAAGAGGTTTCATGATCTTCTCCACACAGGAAAAGTGAGTATGACTTTCCCATCACCCTGAATCTGATCCCCATCGCCTCTCCTCACCAGCACTCTGCTTTGCCAACCTCTTCCTCCACATCCCATTTGACACTTACATCCCTGCACCCTTACCCATTGCCTCACTCTCTATGGTCACATTCACTTAACTATTCTACCATGCAGCCCTCACACTCCCTATCACTGTGACGCAATGACAACAACTTACAACACACAGGGAGGGCCCTTTGTCTCCTTATACGCATCTATGCTATGCATTCTCTACACTCACTCCTTCATTCTCACTCAATCTCCACTTGTGTCCCTCATTGCAGGAAAAGAGAGCCCACAATAAGAGGGAAAGAGCCATGACAGGAGGAAGGCCACCCTCAGTAGCCCAGCTCACCGCCTGGGAGGAGGCGGCCCTGGAAATCGCCGGGATCAAGGACGATTCCCAAGTGGGGGATGGACAGACAGGTGCATCACAGCAAATTGGTGACAGAATAGTTTGGCATCTCTCTCATTGGCATTGCATGAGTCACTGATAATGATTCTGAAGCTCCAACAGATTAACTTATGATCACCTGCACAATTCAATGTGCATGGAACCTTGACCTCACATCTCTAACTCTTTCCTTTACTCCCCACAAGACCATCGAAAGCCCCCGTCCACACTGTCCAGGAGGAAGAGCCTGAGCTTCCAGACTCCTCAGAGGAAGCTGCAACCTCTGAGGGCGCAGTGTCAGCAGAATTCAGCACACCCAGCACCAGCGCAGACACTCACACCTCGGTGGGACCTTCGTGAGATAGAATAGTGTTGGCACAAGCGAGCATCAGCAGATGGTGGAGACAGGGACAGCAGTGGAGAGTCCTCATTGGAGGGTGCAGGATTCGGCCAGCTCGGCTCAGCTGCATGTCGACCCTGTGCCTTCGGGTCCATCCAGAAAGACAGCGGTGTTGGAACTCCGGGAACAGGTGCAGGAGTATCTGTCAAGTTTTGTTTCCAGGGTTGCTGCGAATGTGGAGTGAATGGAGGAGTCCATCGCGAACATGAGCAGAGCATTTGTGGAGGCACTGGTGCATGAATGCATCACCGCAGAAAGGATGGCTACCGTAGAGGAGAGGATGGCTATGGCCATGGAGGAGCTTAGTCGCCAGGTTCTTGAAGACATGGTCATTGTTCAGAATAGACTAACATCTCTTGAGGAGCGATGGTCAGCTATTGAGCATAGAAACCAGACCTTCATGGAAGTCCTCTGGAGTAGGACTTCCAGTGCAGAAACAGGTTCTCATGGCCCCCCTGAAGTGCAGCAAGGTGCTGTCAAGCCACTTGCTAGTTCTGAAGGGGGGCTGACCCATGAGAGGGATGTTGGTGGCAGACAACAAGGAAGTGGGGGCTCCTCGCTAAGCGCTCACACGACCATGCCACTACAAAGCCCTCGGTCAGAGCCCCACCAGAGTCCTCACCCAACTGAGATGGGCATCTCATCCCCTGCACAGAGCAGGAGCAGCAGACTGTTGCCGAGCCCTCACAGGTTCACAACCCCAGAGGACGCCCGCCAAAGGCATCGAGACAGGAGCAGCAAGAAAGTGAGCAAGGGGGCCTCTACATCTGCTGAAGCCAAAGGGGAAGCACCACGTAGGAGCACGTGTAAGAGGAAGATAATGCACAAGTAGCCACAAGGGTAGTCACTTGGGTGTAATGTTTTGTTTATTTTTGAAATGCAATCAGTTGCTTGTTGTCATCAAAAATTCTGATGGCAAACTGTTGAAGCTGTGGCGTGTGTCATTTCGCTAATGGGATTTCCACATTGAAGGCTTAGGGCGACTTGCAATTGTCAGTATGGTGGTCAGAGTGATAGGAATCCGCAGGTTCTTGGCCATTGTTGATGGTCTGATAAGAAGGTGCGAGGCAAAAATGTTTGATTCTGCAGGCTAAGCAAATCTGGCCAAGATGAGTGCATCCCTTGCATCCCGGGCTGCAATGAGGTCACGCGCTGGCGCCTTCTGGCCTGTGCAGCTTCAGGTGGGTGAGCAGTAGCTTGGCGTTCCTGTTGTTGCTGCTGCTGTTGGTGCTGCTGTTGTTGATGGTTCTGCTGCTGCCATGGCTGGTCTTCATCCGTATCTGATGTCCAGGAGGAAAAGAAATAAATGGTTCCCATGCTTCTGGTATATGTCTCAGTTGAGGAAGCGCTCAGTCAAGGTGGCGAGAGGGGTTTCCCAGGAGGTCACACTGGAGATGGGTGTCAGGCTCCAAACTTCCCCAACAATGGGTATGCCTGCTAAAAGTTTCCCCAGACCTGAGACAACAAAGTTCTGCCACCTGCAAATGATGATTGGTGAAAACTCCTTTTTAATGGTGGAGCTGCAGCTGTTAGTACGCAGTCCACTTGTGAGGCCGCCAGGATTCAGTGGCGTGTTCCAGAGGAGGCGGGATGGAAACGGGGTCAGAAAACAAGCATGTGGGAACATTGCTCAGAGGCGGGATCGGGCCCGCCCGCCATTTTTTGCAGTTTTAACACCTCATACACCTCCAATCCCGCCTCCATGGGCCTGGCAAAATCGAGCCCTAATTATCTCTCCCAGTTCTCTGTGCAACTTGTTTCTACTTTTTAATCCACATCTTGGTGCCCACATCTGTCACACATGGGCTCATTCACCTGCAGTCTATGGGCAGGATTTTCATTGTGCCATGGAGTCGGGATTGGAGGCATGGGGTGGTTAAAATCCTGAAATCAGGGGTCCCGACCCCTTCCCGCACCCAAACCCGCCCCCATGCTAGTTTCAAAGGAGGCGGGTACCCGCCCCGCACTGGGACCCACCTACCCGAGGTGGGAAGAGATTAGTGCCAATTAACTGCCTGTTAACAGATAGCTAACAGGCAGTTTTTAGCCTAATCCCTATTTTTGATGTTGAAGTGTGGGATTCCCGATGGCTCCAAACCACGCCAAGTTAGAGGAGGCGGGCCGTCGGGTTGAAGGACTTGGAGGGGTCGAGATGTCGGTGTTCAGGTGAGTGATGTGTGCATGAGTGCAAAGGTAAGTGTTTTTGGTGTGTCTAAAGCAATTAAATAAGTTTTACATACCTTTTCTTACCTTTTCAGCCTTCCTTCCTTTAGGTTCCGGGAGTCCCTCATCTCACCGGCACAGAAAGCAGAATGGCTGCGAACTGTCAAAAGTGACAGCCTTCAGCTTACTGTGCAGGAGAGATTTCTAACTGAGTCTGTGGAGAAGGACTCAGGTTAGAAGTAAGACTGTCAGTGTTTGACAGCTTCAAACAGCTGTGAAATACTGATATTTCATCTGTCAAAAGCTCTTGACAGATGAAATGTCAATCTGTGATGTCACCTGTTGCCGGGTGGCCCTTAATTGGCCTGCTGAGCCCACTGGGCGGGCTCAACAAGGTCAATCAAGTTAAAATCGCGTGGATTGGCCGCATCTCGCTGGAGGCGGGACTACAACCCCGAAAGTTGTAGTCCCGCCTCCTTCCCGACTCCTGAGTTAAATTCCTGCCCTATGCATCTAAGGTTATAATTTCACACACATCTTTGTGGTAATCAGCAAACTTGTGGACTGTTTCCCTGATGCCATCACTCGCATCATTAATAAAGATGCTGGTGAGCAACAAACCTAACAAGAACCCCTGTGGGATTCTACTAGTGAACTGCCCCATGCAGAGCTGCTATCATTAATAACTACCCTATCAATAGTGGCATTGATTGTTGGAGCTTGCATCCAGTTACTCATCAGCATGCTTTTCAAGGATATCTATGAATAAGGTCCCTAACCTTTGCCCCAGCTGCAATCATGTGCCTACTCAGGATGAGCCTAATACAATGATACAATCCAGCCTCCGACTGACAGTTTGCTCCATCTGGAAACATTTCCATTTCACAGAAGCCAGGGTTTTAGGACCATACATCACAAAGCTGACTGCACTTCAAAATTGATTGTGAAGCACTTTAAGATGTCCCGAGGATGTAATAATACGCTAAAATTAGAGGCTTTTATTCTTTCTTTCTGTTACTCGTGAGCCAGTGAATTCACTGTCGGGATGACTCCATCCTCATCAGCTGGCCCCTTACCCCCCAGAGCGAGGGTGTACCTTTGTTAGGAGGGGCTACCTTCAACCAGTGCACTCCCAAAATACAGCTGGTTGTTAGGGATCCAATGCCAGAGGTTGAGTTATCACAGTCGGCCCTATGAGTCTGGATTAGCCTCTGGGCCATGGCCCAGACCAGGACATTGGGGGATGTCTTATAACCCTGGTGAGAGCTATACAAAACACTGGTTAGGCCACACCTGGGGTACTGTGAGCAGTTCTGGGCACCACATCTTAGGAAGGATATATTGACCTTGGAGGGAGTGCAGCGTAGATTTACCAGAATTATACTTGGACTTCAAGGGTTAAGTTACAAGGAGAGATTACACAAATTAGGGTTGTATTCCCTAGAATTTAGCAGGTTAAGGGGTGATCTGATTGAAGTTTTCAAGATATTAAGGGGAACAGATAGGGTAGATAGAGAGAAAATATTTCCACTGGTTGGGACTAGGGGGCATAGTCTAAAAATTAGAGCCAGACCTTTCAGGAGTGAAATTAGGGAACACTGCTACACACAAAGGGTGGTAGAAGTTTGGAACTCTCTTCCGCAAATGGCAACTGATGCTAGATCAATTGTTAATTTTAAATCAGAGATTGATAGCTTTCTGTTAACCAAAGCTATTAAGGGATATGGGCCAAAGGCAGGTATATGGGGTTAGGTCACAAATCAGCCATGATCTCATTAAATGGCGGAGCAGGCTCAAGGGGCTGAATGACCTACTTATGTTCCTATGAATGTATGTACGTGGCTCGCCTCTGTTCCAGGAACCCCCACTATTCAACTAACTGACTGTGGGGTGGCAGAATAAAGTCTTAAACTTACCATCAGGGCCTCTTATAAAGAAATTCAAATTGTTACAAAGAATAATTAATATTAGCACCCTTTTTATTTTGTTGCATCCATTTCTCTTATTTTGGATATTTTTATGTGAAGTGTGAATGCTGATAACATATATTAAGGGTTCTAGCTCAAATTAATTACTTAAGCTGAAAGCATTGTCAAGATTAACATCATAAAAGCACAGCAATTAATCCAAGAGTATTGCAGTATCAAGTGTATGGGGCCGATAATGTGATGCTAGGGCCAACCAGTACATAGTGCACTGCGAGCCTATGTGTGTAAAGCTCGATAAGGGAAGATTTAAATTATGAGCCTCCCCCATAATGTGACTATTGCCCAATGTCATTAACAATGGGTGTTGAATGGAACATCCTTGTAATAAAATAATCTTTTTCCTGGGCGAATCTGACACAGCTCTACGGCATCCAGCCTACCTTCTCTGTCAGCGTTGAGCCTCAAAAAGCCAATTATTCCCCACCTGAGTTCTCCTTCCCTCCCCCGAAGAACCTTTCCAGTTATAGACCACAAATGGCATCCATCGCGCCCCCCTCCCCGTAATGCATGTGAGCTGACCTCATGGTCAGTGGCTCATGAGCTGTGGTTCGAGCTCATTAACGTCCCATATATATTAATTCATCTCCCTCATACTGCCAGGCACACTAAGCTTTCCAAGTCAGAACCCAGGTGATGTGTATCTATGGCTCCTCATTCTAGACCCCTCAATTGTTGGAAGTACAGGAAACTTTTGATTTACCGGCACCTAAATAACCGGAAATCTCGGTTAACCGGCAAAATTCAGGAGTAGGTTCAGGTAAGTTTTATTACTTGCCTTCCTCAATCTGTTGCTGTGCAAGGGTGTGGCTGCAGCTGTTGCTAAGCTACAGAGACGCTTGAAACTTGTGGCCATTGTTCTGAACCTGTTGCTAAGCAACAGGGTTTGTTGCTTTATACGGAGCTCTCAGCTCCGTATCTTTTACTATAGCTTTCGGTTATCCGGAATTTTTGATGAACCGGCACCACGTCGGTCCCGTCAGTGCCGGATAAAAAAAAGTTTCCTGTAATCTGCTTCTACATACCCTGTCTCATGCTTTCTGAATTTTAAACACTTCGATCATATCACTCCATAATCTGCATTGATTGAATGAAAAAAGGTCCAATTTTTCTAGACCACATTACTGACATCCCAAGAAAACATTCCGGGAAATGCAGTTCTTCTTAATATCGCCTCCTCCTAAGTAGGCCGTGGAGAATTACAACTCCCAGAAAACAATGCCAAAGACATTATGATGCTGATTTTACTGAGCTCTTCTGTTTTCCCACAATGTTACAGTCTGCCCCTTTTTCTTAATGTTTTTTATTTTGTTCCTCCATTTTAGGTCTTCTCATTTCATGCATCATTCTGCAGTGAACAAGCCAACCTGGTTGAAGTTGTTTTTGAACTGACGACTAAGAAGTGATGAAAGTGGGTCCTACTTGTTTGTCAGTTTTTCCTCCGTTCTCCGTTTGGGGAAGTGACACCTGACTACACAGCAAAGATGAGGCCTTGATGCAGGGAGAAATACAGGTGCTAGCACTCCATGGCACAGTGCAGCAATGTGTTGTGCCACTGTGTGGAGCTATCCTTTCACTTAAGAGACGGACTGAAATCCTCTCAGCTGCGCCTCTCAATAAAAGGTTTTCTTTTCAATTGAAATTGCTACACATAATGAACAGATGCTTCTCAGCGACTTAAGAAAATATCACACCGAACATGAAATGGCTAACTACCTTAACTGAATTCATAAACTACCATACCAAGCAGAAATTGTTGTATTTCTTTCCAATAAATTATTTGATTTCAACATGAAAAGCATGGATATTATTCTTATTCATTATCAATCTAAAACAAACTAACTGTAAAATGTATCTTGGTGGAAATTACCACCTCTTATTTAGTTGTATTATCCAAGGAAGTGTATTGAGATGTATCATTTTAATTGTATCTTTTTCCATTTGAAGTCAAGAAAGTTTGGGTGCAGTTTATCTTGTTTCCACTTGACAGTGCTGCAGCCAATGCTGCATCATTCCTGAGAAAGAATTACTCATGCGGCACTGCATTAAGCAACATAAAACTCATCTGTTCACTGAACTGTTGTTCAACTGTTTCAGTCAAAAAAAACGTCGTGTTTTGGGGGAACTTATGCAGATGTTCATAGTGTCTGGGATCTGAATGCCCACTGATCAATTGGCCCTGCATTGTTTAGAAGCCTTCTCAGATATTGGCACTGAGGATGGCATCGGACTCTGCTGTGATTCCTGGCATCGGTCTCAGGACCTCCAAGATGGCACTAAGTGCTTCCATGTGAGTGTAATGCTCCTCCAGTATCCTTTTCTTTAGAACAGGACCCCAGAGATTTGAGTCTGCAGACTCTGGAGCCACAGATTCACTTCTGCAGAGCCTCTACTCCCCACTGTTCGATCCCACATTCACCTCTGACTGCTCTGGCACACTTGTGTATGATGTATGTTAAAAACCTTCAATGAAATTATGCACATCACCCTCCCCCCCAAGATAATTTCTGCAGGCTGGTCATTAAGAGGGAAGGGCTGATGATTGTGTTGGTGAGGTTGTGGATGTTTGAGCAGAAGTGATAATCACTCACCTCTTCCTCTTAAGCAGCATCTTGCTTTAGATTATCTAGGGGAAAAGAAAATGAAGAGATGTTGTAACATTATGTGACTTCCATGTGTTTCCGCTGTAGCTCTTGAAGATCATGTTTGTTGCCAGTGAATTGCGCTCCCAAACATTATATAAATTAGCTGCGGATTGTCTATAGACAAACCTGCAGCTGCCACTGGCTCTCCTACATCTCCATCAAAAATGTTCAGCCACATGGAACCTGACAATCATGAGGGATGGAGAGGTGAATTGTCCAGCCACCTTCTCCTGTGAGAGAAAGGGAAGACATGAGTATTGCAGTAAAACCTGGAAAGAGTATTATGTTACAACAGTTTGGCATATCAGGTTATTTGAGGGATAAAAATCAAGAAAAGACAGGTGTGGTGAGTTAGGAAAGCTTGCTCATACATGGCACATTGTAAGGGAAGGTGCATTTAGATTCAGAGATTCAGAGTACAGTCCTAGAGCATGATATTGAATGAAGGAGTGCCACACATATAAAGAGAATGCAATGTAGAGTCAGTGGGAGCAGGTATTGTACCTTGGCTGCTCTGGTGAAATTGTTAAACTTCTGGCACTGCAAAGGATTCCTGGAGATCACTCACTGCCACAGTCACTTCTCTCCATAAAATGTGCACCACTTCCTTAGTGGGCCCCCTTGACTTCAAACAGAGCCAACATCCAACAAGCTTACAAGGAAAATAGGGGGTGAAAAGTGGTCCAACCGTGGCTAACAAGAGAAGTTAAAGGTAGTATTAGATCAAAGGAAGAGGCTTATAATGTTGCCAAAAAGAGCAGTTAGCCTGAGGATTGGGAGGATTTTAGAATTCAGCAAAGGCGGGCCAAGAAATTAACAAGGAAAGAGAAAAAAGAATATGAGAGTAAATTAGCAAGAGACATAAAAGCAGATTGTAAATATTTCTATAGATCTGTAAATAGGAAGAGATTAGTGAAAGTAAACGTGAGCCCATTAGAGGCAGAGACAGGAGAAATTATAATTGGCAATAAGTAAATGGCAGAGACATTAAACAAATAATTTGTATCTGTTTTCACAGTAGAAGACACAAAAAAATTCTGGAAATAACGAGGAACCAAGGGTCTAGAGAGAATGGGGAACTTAATGATATCAGTATAAGTAAAGACATAATACTGGAGAAATTAATGAGACTAAGTGGCGACCAATCCCCTGGACCTGACGACCTGCATACTAGGGTTTTAAAAGAGGTACCTGCAGAGATAGTGGATGCACTGGTATTAATCTTCCAGAATTCCCTAGATTCTAGAACAGTCCCCAAGGATTGGAAGGTTGCAAACGTAACACCACCATTTAAGAAAGGACAAAGAGAAAAAACCGGGGAACTATAGGCCAGTTAGCCTGACATCAGTAGTAGGCAAAATGCTAGAATCTATTATTAGGGACGTGGTAACAGGGCACTTAGAAAATCATAATATGATTAGGCAGAGTCAACATGGTTCTATGAAAGGGACATCATGTTTGACAAATCTAGTTAGAGTTTTTTGAAGATGTAACTAATAGGATGGATAAGGGGAAACCAGTGGATGTAGTGTATTTGGATTTTCAAAAAGCATTCGATAAGGTGCCACACAAAAGGTTATTACACAAAATTAGGACTCATGGTGCAGTATTGGGGATAATATATTAGCATGGATTGAGGATTGGTTACTGGACAAAAAACAGAGAGTAGGAATAAATGGGACTTTTTTAGGTTGGCAGGCTGTAACTAACGGGGTACCGCAAGGATCAGTGCTTGGCCCTCAGTTATTTACAATCTATATTAATGACTTAGATGAAGGGACTGAGTATAATGTATCCAAGTTTTCTGATGATACAAAGTTAGGTGGGAAAGTAAGCTGTGAGGAGGACGCAAAGAGGCTGCAGAGAGATATAGACAGGTTGACTGAGTGGGCAAGAACATGGCAAATGGAATACAATGTGGGGAAGTGTGAAGTTATCCACTTTGGTCGGAAAAAACAAAAAGCAGAATATTTTTTGAATGGTGAGAGACTGGGAAATGTTTGCATTCAGAGGGACCTGGGTGCCTGAATCACAGAAAGTTAACATGCAGGTACATCAAGCAATTAGGAAGGCAAATGGTATGTTAGCTTTTGTTACAAAGGGATTAGAGTATAACAGTATAGAAGTCTTACTACAATTATACAGGGCATTGGTGAGGCCACACCTGGAGTACTGTGTACAGTTCTGGTCTCTTTACCGAAGGAAAGACATACTTGCCTTAGAGGGAGTGCAGCGAAGGTTCACCAGACTGGTTCCTGGGATGAGGGGATTGCCCTATGAGGAGAGATTGAGTAGACTAGGCCTATATTCCTCAGAGTTTAGAAGAATGAGAGGTGATCTAATTGAAACATATAAAATTCTTAAGGGGCTTGACAGGGTTAATGCTGGGAAAATGTTTCCCCTGGCTGGGGAATCTAGAACACGGGGTCACAGTCACAGAATTTAGGACATTTAGGACTGTGATGAGGAGAAATTTCTTCACTCAAAGGGTTGTGAATCTTTGGAATTCTCTACCCCAGAGAGCTGTGAATGCTCAGTCGTTGAGTATATTCAAGGCAGAGGTCGATAAATTTTTGGGAACGAAGGGAATTAAGGGATATGGGGATAGTGCGGGAAGGTGGAGCTGAGGTAGAAGATCACTGGCGGTGTAGGCTTGAAAGGCCAAATGGCCTACTCCTGGTCCTATTTCTTATGTTCTTAAGTTGATCTTCCCCAGTAGCGCAAAATGGATTCATAGTGTTAGATCCGTGATTCTGAGAGTATGCTGTTTTTCAATAACCACACGGATGCTGTAGCTTAACAATAAACAGGTATTTACTGGAGGAGGGTAGTCTCAAGACTGGGGGTACAGAGGCATGCGCAAGGCTTATATACAGGTGTGGTCACTGCCGGTACTACAGTATACAGGAGCTGTAAAAGTAGTTCTGTCTTAAAGGCACATACACTACAATTCCTCCCCTTTTAGATTAGTAGTACCCCTAATATTCAAATAACAATTAACACTTCAACATGTACATTAAACAACAATAGTCCATTTATAGATTCAGTCTTTGGGGCGGCTTCCTGACCCTTTCGGGATAGCGCCTTTCCTGAGGTTCTTGTTCTTGGTGCAGAGGCGATTCTGACCCCTTTTCATCGGGTAGTTCATCGGGTTCCACTGCTACTGGTTCTGAGGTAGATGCTACCGGTATGTCGGGTTCATCCCCAGGTACTCGAGACATGGGGTTGACGCGTTCCTGTGACGCTAAGATCTGATCAACGTGGTGCCTCACAATGTTCTCCCCGACATCCACTGTGTACATTAATGGCCCCTGCCATGTGCATATCGTTCCGGGTTGCCATTTCTCTGTTCGGTAGTCACGGGCCAAGACTGGTTGTCCTACATTGAAGCTCCTTGTCGGCTTCTCATTGATGTGCTGGAATTGTTTATCCTCAACATTTCTTCGCACATTTGGTCTAAGCAAGTTCAGACGAGATCGCAACCTTCGGTTAAAGAACATCATGGCCGGGGTCTGGTTGGTAATTGCATGTGTCGCGTTTTGGTAGGCTAATAAGAAATTGTCCACCTTATGCTGTAGTGGAATTTCATCGTCGCACATGGCCTTTATTGCCTTCTTAAAGGTTTGTATGAACCTCTCAGCCAATCCATTTGTGGCTGGATGATACGGGGCGGATGTGTAATGCCTTACCCCATTCCTTCTCATAAATTTTTGAAACTCTTCGGACACAAACTGTGGTCCATTATCAGAGCAAATCTGCTCTGGCAAGCCGTTTCTGGCAAATATGGTCCGTAGGACTGCAATCGTTTTCTCTGTAGTGGTTGAGGACATTTTTATCACCTCAGGCCACTTCGAATGAGCATCCACTGCTATTAAGAACATTGAGTCCATGAATGGACCAGCGAAATCAATATGCACCCGTTGCCATGGAGAGGAGGGCCACTCCCATGGGTGCAGAGGGGCATGTGGTGGTGCATTTTGGACCTTCTGGCATCCTAAGCAGCTCTTAGTTAGGTCTTCGATTTGTTGATCAATTCCCGGCCACCACACATAAGCCCGAGCAAGGCTTTTCATTTTCACTCCCCCCAGATGACCTTCATGTAGCTCATTTAGCACTCTCTCCCTTAACTTGGGTGGAATCACCACTCTGGATCCACACACCACTGTCCCCTGGCATACTGACAGCTGTTCTCTTCTGGATGAGAATGCTGGCAACAGTGAGTCGCCATGTGTCGGCCATCCCCTCACCGTCAAATCATATACCCGAGACAGCGTCGGATCATTGCGGGTCTCCTTCTCTATATCCGCGTTCGTTACTGGCAATCGTTCAATTATTGACAAATAAAATATCTCGATAGGGTCCACTGCTGGTGCTTCCTCCACAGTAGGCAGTGGCAGGCGCGATATCCCATCAGCGTTCCCATGCTGTTTCGTGCCTTTATATTCTATTTCATATTGATTCGCCACTAGAAACAGGGACCATCTTTGTAACCGTTGTGCAGTCATCACTGGAACGCCCTTCTTAGGATTAAAGATGGAGACAAGTGGTTGGTGGTCAGTCAGCAAGGTGAACTTCTGCCCATGCAGATAGTGGTTGAATTTTTTTACTCCCCATACTAGGCTGAGGGCCTCCCTGTCAATCTGGGCATAGTTGCGCTCGGCTGAGGTTAGTGGCCGAGACGCAAAGGCTACTGGCCTCTCCAACCCGTCTGGGAATTTGTGCGACAGCACCGCTCCAATACCATAGGGTGATGCATCACATGCCAAACGAATTGGTAGTGCTGGGTTGAAATGGGCCAACACCTCTTTTGATGTGATCAATTCTTTACACTTCTGGAAAGCTCGTCTACGTTCGTCATCCCACTTCCATGGTACTCCTGTTTGCAGTAGGGTGTTCAGTGGGTGTAATACCGTGAACAAATTTGGTAAGAACTTGTGGTAGTAGTTTACCAGCCCGAGGAACGACCTCAGTTGTGATACATTTTCCGGCGCTGGAGCCTTGACTTCTGCCTCAATCTTTTCAGGGGACTTATGTAACCCCTCTTCATCGATGACGTGGCCACAATACGAGATCTGTTTCTGGAAAAACTCGCACTTGTGGCGATTAGCTCATAGCCCATACTCCTTTAATCTGGTGAGCACCTTCTCCAAGTTGGCGAGGTGATCACTGTCATCCTTTTTGGCCTCAACCTTCAGTGCCTGTATGGAATGCCAATCTAATTGTATCTTCCGGATCCATTCACGTCCTAGCAGTGGTGGTCCTCCATCTGGCAATACATATATATCCATTTTAGGTATTTCCTGGCCTTTATATATCACTTTCACCCTTATTTTTCCTTTGGGGTAGACTATTTGCCCCATATACGTCTTCAAGACAATCTCTGTAGCTTTCAAGGGTATATGTGAAAATAGCCGCTTGTAGTCCCTTTGGTTTATGACTGTTAGGGCTGATCCTGTGTCCAATTCCATTTTCACTTGGACTCCGTCTATCTTGAGTGTAACCCAGATAGTCTGGTGATCCTCCATTTTGGTTACCTTATGTAGTTTCAGACAACCCAGCTCCTTGCTTCCGGAGTCTGTGTCACTTTTCTGTTCATCTGAACCACTGTCCATCACCTGGTGTACCTTTTTGTACTGCTCCTGTAGAGATTTCTTACTGTTGGTTTTCTTCCCAGACCTGCAGACTCTTGCTATGTGTCCTGCTTCTCCACACTGTCTGCATACTTGGTCCTTGAACCAACAATCCTTCTGGTCATGTGTTGTTCTGCCGCAGCGATAGCACTTCCCTGTTCCATAGGACATTTCATTGGTGCCATATTCTTGCGGTCTCCATTGTATCTCTGCAGCTCCCCTTGCAGCTGCTTTGTGTGATACTGCCATACTGAAAGCCTTGTCCAGCGTAAGATCCTTTTCTGATAGAAGCTGTTTCTGGGTTCCTTCACTTTGTAGCCCACACACAAACTTGTCCCTTAACGTATCTGCTAGTCCCGCTCCAAACTGGCAGTGTTTCGATAGCTTGCGCAGTTCCGTTAGGTACTCAGCATTGCTTTCGTCTTTGTGTTGGTTCCTTTTATGGAACTTAAATCGTTCTGCTATCAGCAGCGGTGTGGGGTTTAAGTGGTCCTGTAGGATTTCTACTATGTTTTCGAAATTCTTGTTCACCGGCTTCTCTGGGGTTATTAGATTTCGCAGTAACCCATAAGTTTTTGCACCCATGGAATTTAACAAAACCAGTGCTTTACTAGTATCTGGCACTTCATTCGCCCTGCAGTACACCTCAATACGTTCCACATATGTCGCCCAATCTTCGACTTCATTGTCGAACGTAGAGATACTGCCACTCTTCGGCATCCCTGGGTGTGATTTAACTGTCAAAAATGGCATCTCCCACGCTTCCCCTTCTTCTCCGCTGGCACAAAATGGCGTCTCCCGCGCTTTCCTTCCTTCCCGCGTTCGCCCTTCTTCTCCGCTGTGGCTTCTAAAAATGGCGTCTCCCGCGCTCTTCCTTCTTCTCCGCAGCTCAATGGCGTCTCCTGCGCTCTCCCTTCTTCTCCCCATGGACACTGTTCAGCCCTTAAGCACTGGCTGTGCTCTGCGCGTTCTTTTTTTTTTCTCGACGCCGCTCGGTCCTGAACCCGGCTGTTGCTTTACCCTCTCTCCGTTTTTTTTTTTCTCGACGCCGCTCAGTTTTCAACCCCTGGCTGCGCCCTGTGCGCTTCACCCTCTGTCTTACCCCGTCGACGCTGCTCGGCTTTCTCTCCGCCGTCGGTCGGCTCCAGCCGCCGCTGTCCGGGAAGGGTCTGCGCTGGACCTGTCGTCAGTCTCTTGCTGATCGTCGTGGCTGGGGAACCTAGCCCGGCTCTCCACAGCCTCCCCTGTGATGTTCACTCTCTGCCGGATGACTGGGCGGTTGCTCGTGGTCAACGCCCGTGTTCCTGGCCTTGACTTTTTCTTTTTTTTTTGTTACACCGCCCTCCCGGAGCGAATCCTCGAAGGGAAATGCAGAGTTGCAGGTAGATTCGAATCGACACTCGTCGCCACTGTTAGATCTGTGATTCTGAGAGTATGTTGTTTTTCAATAACCACACGGATGCTGTAACTTAACAATAAACAGGTATTTACTGGAGGAGGGTAGTCTCAAGACTGGGGGTACAGAGGCATGCGCAAGGCTCATATACAGGTGTGGTCACTGCCGGTACTACAGTATACAGGAGCTGTAAAAGTAGTTCTGTCTTAAAGGCGCATACACTACACATAGCAAACTGGCCGCATTACTGGCAGAAAACAATTTTACCCCCATAGTGCTAAACTGGTTGCTTCATTAGGAGAGTAGTTTGTACATCTTTATTATTATTGGATTTCATTTTATATGATGACTCTATGCACCAAGTAAATCAAATCTTCTTGCTGATGGTGTTGAGATTACTAAAATATATGCAAACTGACTATAGTTATCACTAAAAACTAGCTTTAATCAATATATCACACAGCAAATTAGTTCAGTAACTTTAATAGGAAGGTTTTTTTTTTAAACACAAAATGGTAGAATGTGTGTTATTATTCACAAGTACAACCTACAAACAAAATCACAGGAAATTCCAGCAATGAAATGTGTGATTCCTGAGAATGCAATTTAGTTAGCGGGCTGTTAATTAGAGAGAAAAATAGGAATTTTCCATTAAGAAAGGAATTTCACTCACATAACTCTCTCTATATAAAACTGGTTGCACAGTTCATGTTGTATATGATTTCATTAATCTCATATGTCAGAAACCTTCTAACTGCAATATAATGAATTCCACTATACTAACCCCTCATTTATTACAGGAGTTAAATTGTGTTCCAGTGCATATTAATGGGACAACAAGAGATAAAAGACAAAAATAGAACCCCTTAAGACCTTCACATGGTCCAATCTTCATCTCCCAATCCGTTGGAGTTCAAACTGTTGGTTTGCTTTGTGAGCATGTGGGGCTCCTAGAAATATATCACCTACTACCCTTCAGAAACTGTCAGTCTGAAGAGGAATCCATCAATTCTCCATGGATAAAACTTGGATATCTAGAGGTAATTGATCTGCCTTCAGCTAATGCCCTTTCTCAGCAAAGGTAATTTTTATTTTTATTTACTTAGGTATTGATTTTTGGGGGATGAATTTTATGCTTGTCAAAGTGATGAATGACACGGCTCAGAAATGAAACATTTTTTTCTCTTTGCACCTAGTAACAGTGTGAAGCACTCCCGGAGGGTCATAACATAGTTCAGGTGCAGTTCAGAACTCAGTCTGTGTCAACTCCCAGTGGTCCATATCCCCATCATCAAATGAACATCCCCATTGTATTCATGGACATTCCCATCTTTGACAGCAGCTCAACGAGAACACTTTTTAGAAAATCTTGTTTGTCTATAATTGTGCCCCAGAGTTACTTTCCATAGGTTTTGGCAATAACTGAGCCTTGCATAATAGAGATGCAATGAGAATTACCTAAACCAATTAAAACCTTCACTTTGATGGTATCAAAATCATTTTACTTAACATCAAGTACATTTATTGGGTTATGAGCTCAATAGAAAAATAGCTTTTGTTCCTTTTTTGATGCATTTTTATGGAGCAGCACAGAATTATTTTCTATCTGTAATTATTAAAACATTCTTTAGCAGGATCAATATTATAAAATTGTTCAAGGGCATCCCTATTGGGTTCCCTCAGCATCTCAATAGGTAAAGTGTGAAGCCTAGTTATACAAATTGAGAAGGCCCCTGGCTTTATTGCTGATCTGTGCTGAGTTACTTGATTTCAGCTAGAGGCAGGGGCGGATTAGTGTATGGGCATACAAGGCCTGTGCCCAGGGATCCCAGCCAAATATGAGCCCCCCGCCAGAATTGTCCAGTGTGGCGCAGTGCTCAGGGGCGTGCAGAGTGCAGCGAGGAGTTCATGGAGGCCTCACTGGGTATCACCTCAAATACAGAGGCCACGGCTCAGGCTAGCTGAGAGCAAAGAGACAGCAGTGGCAGGAACAGGTTTAACGCTGACAGAGGAATTTACACGTTTAACAAATGTCGGGTGAGGTTCTGCCACCTGCTGATTACTCCATACCAGGTGGAGCCCCGAACGCTGCAGGAGGCATCACCTGACTTCCTCCCCACTCCAGGCTCAGCTCCGGCATGTGCCACGTCTTGGAACCAGACTAAAACCCCTGGGAGGGAACGCAGCTCTTGGAGGGAAGAGTTTGCATGCTCAGGCTTTGGGAGTGAGCTTTCCATAGGACCCAAGGTGAGTGGGGAGTGGCGGGGGGGGGGGGGCGGGGGGGGGGGGATGCGACAAATGTTCTTGGTGCCCGTTGCTCCATAAATTCTTATCCAGCTCTGGGCAGTGGGGTGCTACAACGGGCATCAGGATCCCTGGGCTAGCGAAAGGAATGACCCAGGATAACCATTCCTGATCACTATCCAATGGCCCACGCTGGAAGTGTGGATATCAAATGAGGGTAGGAACAGACTCAGCTAGGATGATCCTGTGGTTAGGTAACTGCTGACACTGTCTTGGTTAAAATATAAAGAATAGTTACAGATCTAAACAGTGTAAAGCAGCAATAAACAAATCAATTAAGATGCTGTGTTACATTGTCCATAATAGAAATTATAGCACAGGAGGAGGTTTTTCAGCCCATTTCTCTGCTAACTCATCAATTGGAGCCATCTACTCTAATCCTATTCCTGTCCTTTCCTTGCATTCTTTTATATTCTTCCCTATTCAAAACTTATCTGATTCCCTTTTAGATGATGTATAGCAACTTCTGGTAAAATGTTCCAAGTTTATAATAATCCATCTGTGTGCAAAAAATGTCTTCTAACATTTCCCTTCATTCTTCTAATGATAATCCCCTGTCCATGTCCCAAATAATAAAACTAAAATTTAGGAATGGGTTTATTCAGAGAGTATTGGGAGTATTTAGGCTATGATTGTATGCTTTTAATTTAATATTTTATAATGGCTCATGGAGGTGTAGGAGGCTATTTGCCGCATCATGTCTGTGCTGACTCTTTGCTAGGCCAACACGAAACTCATCCCTCTGCCCAACTCACTTCCCATAATTTTGTATCTTTTTGTGTTTCAAATACATATCTGGCCCCCACCCTGGACCTGGTATCTTCAAATGGAATTTCCAACCATTTTGACAGCCTGGATGCAGCCCTGGTGGAGCGGGTTGGCAAGCAAATTAAGCAGCTTTCCCTTCACTGGGAAAGTCCGTTAAGGTCATGCTACCTGCCATATTGGTAAATGTTGAAGTATAGTCATCCAGTTTGTGCCAGCAGGCTGGAGCTAGTGGGAATGGTAGCATAATGGTTATGTTACTGGACTAGGAGTCCAGAGGCCTGAACTAATGATCCAGAGACGTGAGTTTATAATAACCATGAAACTATCGGTTTGTCAGAAAAACCCATCTGGTTCACTGATGTCCTTTAGGGAAGGAAATCTGCCGTCCTGGTCTGGCCTATGTATAAAAAAAATTGTTAGCATTCTACAGAAATGGTGCAGTGGTTATTTAATATACAGATAATTATTTTTATAGTTATATAGTTATAACCCTAACCCTAACTCTAACCCTAACCCTAAATGTGACTCCAGACCCACAGCAATGTGGTTGACTCTTAACTGCCCTCTGAAATAGCCCAGCAAGCCACTCAGTTGTAACTAACCGCTACAAGAAACAATAATAAGAATAAAACCAGATGGACCACCCGGCATCGACCTCGGCACCAGTTACGGAAAACAGCACACCCAGCCCAGTCGACCCTGCTCCCCACCGACATCTGGAAACTTGTGCAAAAATTGGGAGAGCTGTCCCACAGACTAGTCAAACAATAGCCTGACATAGTCATACTCACAGAATCATACCTTTCAGCCAATGTCCCAAACTCCTCCATCACCATCCCACCGGCAGGACAGACCCACCAGGGGTGGCGACACAGTGGTATACAGTTGGGAAGGAGTGGCCCTGGGAGTCCTCAACATTTACTCTGGACCCATGAAGTCTCATGGCTTCAGGTCAGGCATGGGCAAGGAAACCTCCTGCTGAGTACCACCTACTGTTACGTCCGTGTAATAATAAGAAAAGGACTGCAGAGAACGGTACAACAGGTGTTTACTCAACGTGGTTCAAACTGCAACTGAAACAACAGATTACTACTCAGCGTTATATACAGGTGTGGTCACTGCCGGTACTACAGTATACATGAGCTGTAGAAAATAGTTCCCCCCTTAAAGGTACATACATTACACCTACCACCCTCCCTCAGCTGATGAATCAGTACTCCTCCATGTTGAACACCACTTGGAAGAAGCACTGCGAGTAGCAAGGACACAGAATGTACTCTGGGTGGGGGACTTCAATGTCCATCACCAAAAGTAGCTCAGTAGCACCACTACTGACTAAGCTGGCCAAGTCCTGAAGGACATAGCTTCCAGTCTGCGACAGGTGGTGAGGGAACCAACGTGAGGGAAAAACCTACTTGACATCGTCCTTGCCAATCTACCTGTCACAGATGCATCTGTCTATGACAGCATTGGTGGCAGTGACCACCGCACAGTAATTGTGGAGATGAAGTCCCATCTTCACACTGAGGACACCCTCCATTGTGTTGTGTGGCACTACCTCCGTGCTAAATGGGATAGATTCAGAACAGATTAGGTATTCTGTGGCGAGTGTCTCACCTCCTGACTCCACAAAGCCTTTCTACCATCTACAAGGCACAAGTAAGGAGTGTGATGGAATACTCTCCACTTTCCTGGATGAGTGCAGCTCCAACAACACTCAAGAAGCTCGACACCATCCAGGACAAAGCAGCATACTTGATTAGCACCCCAACCATCACCTTAAACATTCACTCCCTCCACCACTGGCGCACCGTGGCTGCAGTTTGTACCATCTACAAGATGCACTGCAGCAACTCACCAAGGCTTCTTCGGCAGCACCTCCCAAACCCGCGACCTCTACCACCTAGAAGGACAGGGGCAGCAGGCACATGGGAACACCATCACCTCCAAGTTCCCCTCCAACTCACACACCATCAAAACTTAGAAGTATATCACTGATCCTTCATCGTCGCTGGGTCAAAATCCTGGAATTCCCTACCTAACAGCACTGTGGGAGTACCTTCACCACGCGGACTGCAGCGGTTCAAGAAGGCGGCTCACCACCACCTTTTCAAGGGCTATTAAGGATGGGCAATAAATGCTGGCCTTGCCAGCAACGCCCACATCTCATAAACGAATAAAAAAAATAAAAAGATCTAGCAGCTCAAAACTGAGCATCCATGAGGTACTGTGGGCCATCAGTAGCAGCAGAATTGCATTCCACCACAATCTGCAACCTCTTGGCCCGGCATATCCCTCACTCTACTATTACCATCAAGCCAGGGGACCAACCCTGGTTCAATAAGGAGTGTAGAAGAGCATGCCAGGAGCAGCACCAGGTGTACCTAAAAATGAGGTGCCAACCTGGGGAAGCTGCAACACAGGACTACATGCATGCTAAAAAAACAGGAGCAGCATGCTATAGGCTGGACGAAGCAATCCCACAATCAACAGATCAGATCAAAGCTCTTCAGTCCTGTCATATCCAGTCATAAATGGTGGTGGACCATTAAACAACTAATGGGAGGAGGAGGCTCCATGAATATCCCCATCCTCAATGATGGTGGAGCCCAGCACGTGAGGGCAAAAGACAAGGCTGAAGCATTTGCAACCATCTTTAGCCAGAAGTGCCAAGTGGATGATCCATATGGGCTTCCTCCTGAGGTTCCCACCATCACAGAAGCCAGTCTTCAGCCAATTCGATTCACTCCACGTGATATCAAGAAACGGCTGAGCGAACTGGATACAGCAAAGGCTATGGACCCCGATAATGTCCCGGCTGTTGTGCTGAAGACTTGTGCTCCAGAACTAGACGTGCCTCAATCCAAGCTGTTCCAGTACAGCTACAACACTGACATCTATCTGATAATGTGGAAAGCTGCCCAGGTATGTCCTGTCCACAAAAAGCAGGACAAATCCAATCCAGCCAATTACTGCCCCATCAGCCTACTCTCAATCATCAGCAAAGTGATGGAAGGTGTCTTCGACAGTATTAGTCGGCACTTACTCACCAATAACCTGCTCACTGATGCTCAGTTTGGGTTGTGTCAGGACCACTCCACTCCAGACCTCATTACAGCCTTGGTCCAAACATGGACAAAGAAGCTGAATTCCAGAGGTGAGGTGAGAGTGACTGCCCTTGACATCAACATAGAAATATACATAGAAGATAGGAGCAGGAGTAGGCCATTCGGCCCTTCGAGCCTGCTCCGCCATTCAATGAGATCATGGCTGATCATCCAAATTCAGTACCCTGTCCCTGCCTTCTCCCCATATCCCTTGATCCCTTTAGCCTTAAGAAATATATCCAACTCTTTCTTGAATATATTTAATGAACTGGCCTCCACCGCCCTCTGTGGCAGAGAATTCCACAGGTTCACCACTCTCTGGGTGAAGAAATTCCTCCTCATTTCAGTCCTAAATGGCTTACCCCTTATCCTTAGACTATGACCCCTGGTTCTGGACTCCCCAGCCATCAGAAACATCCTTCCTGCATCTAGTCTGTCCAGGACGAACAGAATTTTATAGGTTTCGATGAGATCCCCTCTCAATCTTCTAAACTCCAGTGAGTATAAGCCCAATCGACACAATCTCTCCTCATATGTCATTCCTGCCATCCCAGGTATCAGCCTGGTGAATCTTCGCTGCACTCCTTCCATGGCAAGAATGTCCTTCCTCAGGTAAGGCGACCAAAACTGCACACAATACTCAAGGTGTGGTCTCACCAAGGCCCTGTACAACTGTAGCAAGACATCCTTGTTCCTGTACTCGAACCCTCTTGCTACGAAGGCCAACATACCATTTGCCTTCTTAACCGCCTGCTGCACCTGCATGCTTACCTTATGCGACTGGTGCACAAGAACACCCAGGTCTCTTTGCACTTCCCCTCCTCCCAAGGCAGCATTTGACCGAGTGTGGCATCAAGGAACCCTAATAAAACTGAAGTCAATGGGAATCAGGGGGAAAATTCTCTACTGGCTGGAGTCATACCTAGCATAAAGGAAGATGGTTGTCGTGGGTGGAGGTCAATCATCTCAGCACCAGGACATCGCTGCAGGAGTTCCTCAGGGCAGTGTCCTAGGCCCAACCATCTTCAGCTGCTTCATCAATGATCTTCCCTTCAACATAAGGTCAGAAATGGGGCTGTTTGCTGATGACTGCACTGTGTTCAGTGCCATTCGCAACTCCTCAGATAATGAAGCCGTCCATGCCCACATGCAACAAGACCTGGATGACATTCAGGCTTGGACTGATAAGTGGCAGGTAACATTCATGCCACACAAGTGCCAAGCAATGGTGATCTCCAACAAGCGAGAGTCTAACCACCTCCCCTTGACATTCAATGGCATTACCATCGCTAAATCCTCCAGCATCAACATCCTGGGGGTCACCATTGACCAGAAACTTAACTGGACCAGCCACATAAATATTATGGCAACAAGAGCAGGTCAAAGGCTGGGTATTCTGCGGCGGGTGTCTCCACTCCTGACTCCCCAAAGCCTTTCCACCATCTACAAGGCACAAGTAAGGAGTGTGATGGAATACTCTTCACTTGCCTGGAAGAGTGTAGTTCCAACAACACTCAAGAAGCTTGACACCATCCAGGACAAAGCAGCCCACTTGATTGGCACCCCATCCATCACCTTAAACATTCACTCCCTCCACCACCAGCATACCGTGGCTGAATTATGTACCATCTACAAGATGCACCGCAGCAACTCGCCAAGGCTTCTTCAGCAGCACCTCCCAAACCCGTGACCTCTACCACCTAGAAGGACAAGAGCAGCAGGTGCATGGGAACACCACCACCTCCAAGTTCCCCTCCAAGTCACACACCACCCTGACTTGGAATGATATCGCCGATCCTTCATCGGCACTGGGTCAAAATCCTGGAACTCGCTACGTAACAGCACTGTGGGAGTACCTTCATCACACAGACTGCAGCGGTTCAAGAAGGTGGCTCACCACCACCTTCTCAAGAGCAACTAGGGATGGGCAATAAATGCTGGCCTTGCCAACGACGCCCACATCCCATGAACGAATGAAAATAAAAAAATGTCACTCTCAAGATGTTATTAAGACCCAATGGCACTACAACTGCTATCCACTGGAATTATACTGTTTTCACCCTTGTACGTATCCCAAATAAACAATTCAGAACTAACAGAACATCTACACAAGCAGTCATTGATTTAGTATTAAATGCATTAAAATATTTTGCAAAACAGAAAGGAGTTCAGCTTCATATATATGTCTTGTTTACAGAAACAGGTTTGCTGATGAATAATAAAAGCAATATATAAACTCAACAACATTCTTTGTAATTTTCTATGCAGAGGAAATAAGCTTCAAATGCTGTAAAACAGACTAACATTACAAACACAATCTGGCTCGCAAGCAGTATCATTATTGCTACTTAAAGCAATATTCAGTATCTTAGCCTGTGAGAAAGGAAAAGGATGAGAAAGTACTCCGTTTTTTTCCTATATAATACCGTATATAAATTACAACATTTCAGGAAAATTGAAACAACTGAAATTAATAGAGTAAAATAGCTTTTGCTCAAGCACCATGAATTTAGATGGACTAGGAATCTTTGGTTAAGCGTTAGATGAAAGTCCATTAGAAGTTTATTAAAATGGAAATTTATCTTAGTGAGTGAATAAAAGCCGTAATTGAAATTATCATTTTATCCTGCCAAATGCGAACTG
This sequence comes from Somniosus microcephalus, assembly GCF_052327205.1. Taxonomy (NCBI): domain Eukaryota; kingdom Metazoa; phylum Chordata; class Chondrichthyes; order Squaliformes; family Somniosidae; genus Somniosus; species Somniosus microcephalus. Next base: position 158,474,838 of record NC_140999.1, read on the forward strand.
TTGTTAAAAGGGAGAAGTTAACATTTTACTAAAAAGTGAAATGGTTTTTCTTATCTGGAGCAAATGAGAGTTTTTTTCCGGGTGTTGTTTTGAACTACAAAGGCTACAGATAGTTCGCGATGCAGGGCTCCCACTGCCTCACTGCTCATCTTGATGCATAGAAATAGATTGCATTAATCAAACATTTTCACATTGTTATTTAATCTGGTTACAATTAGCTGAGAACTGCACATCCCTGAAGCCTATCAGACATGCCAGATAGCCTGTAATATACTGTCTCTACAATCACATGCTGACAGTACTTTACAAACCAGATTTTTATAATGCAGCATGAAATTACGATGTGATGTTGCTTCACCACAAAAGTTTTTAAACAAGCCTACCCAATGATAAGGTTCTGCATACCTGCATCAAACTGCTGAACATGACAAGGTCAAGTTCACTACATTTTTTGATGGGATTTCATTTGCAAATCAACCATTTGAATGGCACGAAGATGTTCTCTTTCTTCACTGTAGATGTAAGTGGTAATTCTGTAACTTTACATGGTTTATGTTCTTTAGTCAAAGCACACCCAGGATTTCAGCTTCAGCTCTTTATATTGGTCTTCTTTTAAGTTGAATTCCAGGAGCCTGGTGGCTGTGAGCATGTTATCAATGTTTACACTGTTAAATCCAATTTCTGTAGACTGGCAACAGGCTCATAGACCCTATTTTATTGCAGGATGGGATCCTTCCATGCGAGTGGCCAAGGCGATCAACAAGCTCGGCGTATGGTGAGGCCTGGAGAGATTTTAACTTCCAGGCCTCATTTCCATATATAGGCCCCGACTCCTGCCCAAACGCGGCAAAAAATCATTGCTTGGCCGTCAGGCGGGAACAAAAAAAAACGAGTGGCAGGAGGCAGGAGTGGGAATAATCTCGGCAGTCAGGTAAGTGGTCGGGGGGGGGGGCGGTGGTGGGCTGGTGGCAGTTGGCAATTGGGAGAAGGAGGGGGAAACACAGGGCAAGGGAGATCCAAGGTATCCTGCTCCTCCTGACCCACAAGGACAACATAAATCCCAGAACTGATTTGCAGACAGAGTCCAATTTAAAAGACCAACATAAATTATATAAGAAATGAATTGAATTTATTGCAGAATTAAGCTGACATCTGAAATTTACTATTGGGTTAAACAACGCAAATGCAAAACAAGTTGGCCTAGAAATTGGGTTTTGGCTTAGCCAGGGCTTTAGCGCCGGAAATTAGTGCCGGCGCTAAGTCCCCTGCGCGCGCCAAAAATTCAGTGGCGCCGCGCCCAAACGGCTGCCGGCGCTACTGAAGGGTCTTAGCGCCTGGAAAAGGGCGCTAACTGCCGTTTCGCGCCGCAATTCCGGCGCTGCGGCACCCGATGCGGTGCGGCAGGCTGGAGAAGTGCAGGCCTCCTCCTTCCGTTAAGGAGGAGCTGCCTGCACCCGGCCGCGGCCCGCGCAAATCTGCTTAAAAATGAGCCCGGCACCTCGGACAAGTGCCGGGCTTGCATCTGTTCCGGGGGGGGGTGGAGAGAAGTCCGGGGAGGGAGCTGCGGGCAGGCGGCCGGCGGGAAAGCGGCCGGCCGCCGCGGGGCCTTTAATGCACCGGCGCTAACTGCAGTAAGGCACCTCTGACAAAACGCTGGTTGCGGCTGCCACGGGCGAGGCGGCCGCAACTCAATTTCGGAGTTCGGGCGGGTTACCACGGCAACCGGGGCGCTGCGCACACCGATGACGTCATCGGTGCCGGCGCAGCGCTACCGGAGCAACGCCGATTTAGGGCCCCAGGGAATTTCACTACTGGCCATAACTCCGGCGCAAGGCCCTCTAGCGCTAAGGCTACTGAATTTTCAGCCGGTTATGTGCTAGCATTGAGAGGTTTGCGTGACTCCAAATCTAAACTATAGTTAAGATTTGAAACTTCATTTTTCAGATTCTCTGATCTCTGGATTAGGACTTGACCAACTAAAAGTTTAATTTTAAAATTTTGCCAGCTTTGATGCCTGTGCCGAAAGACCTGATGTGCCCTATATACACCATCTAAACTCCAGACTCATCCAAAAAGGTCAAACCTAAATAATTTTAATTGTTCCACTTTGCCTCAATTAGATTTTGAAACAACTGCAGACCACATCCCTCCTAACATGAATGCTCTGCTTTCAATACAATTTCTATGCATTGCTTCTGAACATAAGGGGGAGTATCAGCCTACAATTTATCACTGGCAGTAATTTAGGTGAAATTATGCAAATTTACCACCTCAACAACCATAATTGAACAGCTTGACCTTCATTGACAAGTATGGGTTAGCTTCTGCTGCCAGTGAGTCCTCTGTGATGCAAATGTAAAATCACCAAATTAAAAATTTTGGTTGAGTAGTTTTCAAAAGAGAGGAACACAATTAAAAGATAACTGGATCTGCAACAAAACGGGCCACATCTCCAATGTGCCGTAATGCATGCACTGAAATAGCAGGAATAGTAAATAAAACAATGCAATTCATAAGGGATTCACAGAAATATAAGAGATTTAATAACCTTCAAGGAATGGCAGAATTCAAAATAACTCACAACAAACTGAGGGAATAAAGCTTTCAGCTGAAGCAGCAGGGCACCAAATCCACAGACAAACTCCTCTAATTCTGATAAAATAATTTATTTTTCTATATTTTACTATATAGAATCTTACATCACCGAAGGAGGACATTTGGCCCATTGTGCCTGTGTCGGCTCTTTGAAAGAGCTATCCAATTAGTCCAATCATTTACAATGTACAGATACAGAAAATATAGGTTCACTTGACACAGATGGCAATACTACCTTTATAGTATTTTTGACACTTCTGTAATGCTCATTGTCTTCTTGTGTCTGCATTCTATAAATTTAAATATAATGATAGCTTCATAGTCCAATGTAGTATACTCTGTAAAACAAATAATTAGGTCCTTAGATGATGTTGTGTACAAATCATCAATTCATAATTTCATAATTTCTAATACTGTCACGGTGAATTATCTACAACCAACTCAATAAGTGACTCTTCAGGTGAGTAGTCCATCCTGGCATTTGATGGCTTCATGGAAAGGGAACAAATTCAGAACGTTCTGGAGAGATGGTATCTGAGAAGCAGCAGAGCTCAAGTCAAGTCAAACATACGAAGAAAAATGGAAGGAACCTTCACAGCTTCATGTCAGAAAGCAGTAAAAGATATCTGAGGCATGAGCTAAGAAAGAAAAAAGATCACATCAGGATTGCAAACCACAATCCACCTGCCCCACACCAGGAGACAGGAAATGCCAAGAAGATACATGGCACTGAAAATGTGTAAGCTACTGTGCAATCTACTGTACAACAAATGCAAAGTAGCCTGCACTAACAATAGCAAGGTTATGCAGCCAGTTGGCATAATAGTCAATCTGTTAACTACACTAATCTATAATCAGTCACCCTGCTTCATGCAGCTCAGGGGTGTAATGAGTCAAAGCTCTTCCAAGTTGTCTGGTAGCCCAGTCTGACAGAATTGAGAGGACAGCGTAAGTTATTGTTGCTGATGTTCCACTTCTATCTGAGGCTCCTTATGCAGATTCAGTTCTGATACGTATTCATCTACTGATGCTAAGGTTATTTAGTTATGAAGTAAATGATTAGTGTTACTTTGTTATTTTACATTCATTATTCTTATTCTTAAGTGAAGACCTGTTAAATCAAACATTGTTTTGCATCATGTTCTTTTCCCTTGATGCATATAAATCAGCTACCATTTCATATTAAAAATCAGCAAAAGTAAATCCAAAGGAAACTAGCAATTGCCCACATAGGATAAATCCCCAACCCCACGTTGGGCTGTCACTTTCTGGATTGTTCTGTCCCATGTTGTATTCCTTTAACCTTTGGGTCTTAGTTTGCTTAATTTACACATATAGGTGACTTTCCTGGTATCTTCTAATTTGCTACAAAATATGTTAATATTGTTAGTGCTCCTTCAAATTAAGTACATCACCATCATTGCCAAAATTATTATTTTTCAAAAAATGAAACTTTGCTTAAAGTATTTAAAAAACACATTTGGGATTGAATCATAGTGAACGATGGAGGCACTGTGGCTGTAAGAGTCATAGCAGATTTATATTATGCAATGCAAGAAAACTGAAATGTCTGAGAGCAATCATCGCTGTATGTCAACTGAAGATATTAAACCTTACTTCCAATTTGACTTTGATAGCATGCTCCCTAAAGAGCAACACGGCATTAAGCTGATTTATTTAGATAATATCTGCTCACTAATAACTGTTTTAATTGGTTTTGTAGTCAAAGTACCCTATCTACTACAGTCAGTTTAATATTCTGTGGAAACTGAAAAGTAATGATAATAACTATTAGTTTTTTTTTGGCCAGCTAGGTGTCTGACCTGAGTGGAAACACATCAATACATTTAATAGTCTTCCAAGCAAGTTGCACATATAGAACTGCTGTTTGTCTGAAATGGAATGCACACTCTGGGCTGGATTTTCATTCAGCAGTCAGGAAGGAGGTGGGACAACAACTTTCGGGTTTTAGTCCCGCCTCCATTGATGTCCGGCCAATCCACTCGATTTTCCCTTGATTGACCTTGTTGAGCCCACCCAGCGGGCTCAGCAGGCCAGTTAAGGGCCGCCCGGCAACAGGTGACGTCACAGACTGAAATTTCATCTGTCAAGAGTTTTTAACAGATGAAATATCAGTGTTTCACAGCTGTTTGAAGCTGTCAAACATTGACAGTCTGACTTCTAACCTGAGTCTTTCTACGCAAACTCAGTTAGAACTCACACTGGCACTCAAAGCTGAAGGCTGTCACTTTTGACAGATCGCAGCCATTCAGCTTTCAGTGCCGGCTGAGTGATGGACTCCCGACGCCTAGAGGAAGAAAGGCTGTTAAGGTAAGTACAGGTAATTTAAACTTCTTTACACACTTCAGACACACCAAACACACTTACCGTTGCACTCATGCACCCATCACTCACCTGAACACCAACATCGCGGCCCCTCCAAGTCCTTCAACCCGACGGCCCGCCTGCTCTAACCTGGCGTGGTTTGGAGCCGTCGGGAATCCCACACGACACCCCACAAAATAGGGATTAGGCTAAAAACTGCCCGTTAACAGGCAGTTAATTGACACTAATCCCTTTCCGCCTCGGGTCAGCGGGTCCCAGTGTGGAGCGGGTCCCCACCTCCTCTGAAACTTACGTGGAGGAGGGTTTTGGGCGGGATGGTGTCGGGAGCCCCGAATTTGGGATTTTTGCCCCCCACACGCCTAAAAACCCGCCTCACGGCACACTGAACATCTGGCCCTCTGTCTCCCATTTACATACGGCCAGAGAATTTAAATAAAAGAACCTGCATTTATATAGCACCTTATCAGTTTCTCAGGACATCTCAAAACACTTAACAGCCAATACTTTTGAAGTAGTCACTTGTTTTGTAGGCTAACAGAGCAGCCAATTGTGCACAGCAAGGACCAACAAACAGTGAAAGAGATGAATAGCCTCTTGATCTGTTTTTGGTAGTGTTGGTTGAGAGCGAAACGTTGACTAATACACTGAGTGAACTCTCTCCTCTTCTTTGAATAGTGCCACAGGGTCTTTTGTGCCCACCTGAGCAGGAAGACCAGACATTAGTTCAGTGTCTCACTGAAAAGACAGCACCACCAATGATGTAATGCTGTTTAAATACTGCACTGAAGTGTAGGCCTAGATTGCGCGCTCAAGCCCTGGGGTGGGGCCCAGTTTCACAAATATCTGATTCAAAGTTGAGAGTGCTACCAAATGAGCCAAGTTGACACAAGTTTCCAAAGTCAACACTCAGAGACCCCCAAGTGTTTGTAAAGGTACTGCTGGAGTTTAACAGGAGTACTAAATTTCCTGCTGCTATCTACTACAATATAGTGAGGTTGATATGTGAAAGCTACAAAATAACACTAATGAGCATTAGTGCTGGCTTACTGTTAGTGATTATAGCCCCAAAAAGCTGCAGTCATTCAGTGTATTCCCACCATAACTTCAGTGGAACTATGCCAAAATGGTTGGAAACTAGGCCAGGATATGCTCCTGGCCTAGTGTTGAAGTTTCTGGGGTGGCCTGTTCGGGGTGGAGCCTCTTCCCAACCCAACATAAGTGATGAAGGGTCATTGACCTGAAACGTTAACTCCGTTTCTCTCTCCACGAATGCTGCCTGGCCTGCTGAGTGTTTCCAGCATTTTCTGTTGTTATTTCAGATTTCCAGCATCCGCAGTATTTTGCAATTGTATAAGTGGGGTGGTGCTGACGACTCTGAACATCAGAGCTCCTGCACCCCTGGCCTTCATTGGGACCCAGAAAATGGTTGGTGATATGCCTGGTGTTCCTCACCAATAGGGGCGGAAGTGGAGCCCACCTGAGGGTCCAGGCCAGGATCAAGGGTTGGATTTCCAATGATCAGGGCATGAGATTTTTTTTCTGTAGGTTTTAAAGCAAGGAACATGCAAAAGTTTCTTGCAGAAGGGGGAGCCAGCATCCCCAGGCCGCAGACGGTTCTACCAGACTTTCCAGGCCCTCCCAGATGGTGGGAAAATTAGGGAATCTTTTCCGATCCTGGAAAATTCATCAGCGTCAGTAACAGAGGATCCTGGCAGATTTTTGAGGCCAATATATTGTCATGCTAAATGTGCAGCTTGTTCAGGCCAGGTATGTAACACTGGCGTTGTCTAGATTTTGTGCATTTATTTCTCTTTTATTTGTTTTTATGCTCCTTCAACTTTGCCCTAACAATCTGTTTCAACTCCAACTTCAGAAAAACACCTTCTGCTGCACCAGTGTGGCATTTATTTCTATTTTCTGCTCCAATCATTCTTAGGCCTGTCTGAGTGACACTGCCAATTAGTGCCAAACTAGGGGCTAGGGGTAGTGTTGTGCTGTCAGTCCATGTCTACTAGAATGCTTCTTTGCCTGTTATTGTTTCCACCCTCAATGGCAAGGAGCCAGGAATCTTAGTTGACGCTATGCTAAATTTGTAAAACCAATGCAGAGCAGCCATCAACAACAGAGCCAAAACAGTAGAATACAAGTCAGAGGAGATAGAGATTGAACTGGTCAGACCACACCTTGAATACTGTGCCCAGTTCGGACTGCAAGAAGCAAAAGAGACATTCAAGTGCTCGAGCAATGCAGAGAAGAACCATGAGGCTGATTCCCTAGTGTCAGGGGTCTGAGTTGTTAGGGAAGACTGAAGGAACTTGAAGAATCTGAGGTGGGGGAGGCAATAATTCAACTTCTGTTGGGGGCAAAAAACATTGATTTTCCTTTCCATGGTGGCCGATACACTACTGCCTGTTTTGTGCTTCCGCCGAAGTTGAATTCTACCCCCATGATCATATAGTGGTATATAAGGTAGTCGAGGGAATGGAACAGGTAAATCCAGAATATTAAATTAAAGTGCAGGATTAGAAGATGGCATTACAGATTTAAACCAGTAAAAGATAAGTTTAGGACTGATATCAGGAAATTCTTCATACAAAGAGTGATCAACACTTGGATTGGACGTCCAGATAGGGTAATGGAGGTGAAAGCCATGAAATAATTTACGAAACATTTGGATGCTGAAATGAAGGATTTTAGGAGCTATCCAATGGATCAATTAAAATGGACTGAATGGTCTTCCTTATCTGTAATTATCTTTTCATATGAACAGGAGGTGGGAGATGGCCATAACGGCAATCCACCAGCCAGAAATTAGCTGGGTAAGCCCAGCGTTAGACTTGAGGCTACGCACTGTACTACCCAGTTCATTCCTTTCGGTGGTGTTTATAGGCAGGTAAGTTTCATTCTCTCTTTTAATAATTCAAATTTCCTTACCTGATTTTTAATTTTATTTAATTTTAAATTGGCGTCCCTCATACCTCTCTTCTCCGCCGTCAATTTGTCTCTGGCCTCTTGCTCCCTTGAGTCATCACGCTGTTTGCCTCTAGCCAATCAATCACGGCTCCCTGTCATTTGCTGGCTTCCCAGCCATCTTCCTCTCTCTCTCTGCCCCATTCTCACTACTCTCTGCCCCAGCTCTTCTGTTAAAAAAACCTCCTAGTCCGGCTCCACTCCCGCTCCTCCCTCTCCCAGTCACTTCAACTGTCCTGCTGGTGCCTACTACCGCACCACAGAGGATTATCCCTCTCTGTCTTGCTCTCTGGTTGCCCTGCTGCAGCTCATTGCCTTGCTGCGGCCTACTCCCCACTGTCAATGAGGGCAGCCCATGGTCAGCTGCCGTACAGGTGCCTACTCCTGCAGATGTGTGTCTTGCTCTAAAAATTACTTCCTGCAGCCAGAATAGCTCCTGTAACTGGCTGTCCCACTGGGGCTAACTCCTGGCTCTTTGGCCTTGCTCTCAATTCTGCCCTGCTTTGCTTCAGTGCAGTTTATTTAATTAATTTAACACCCCCATTCCGAACCAAGCTTATTTAATTAATTTCACCCCCTGGTTGAGTGCTTGGTTTATTAAAATAATTTCACCCTCCATGTTCAGTGCTGAGCTTATTTAATTACTTTGATCCAATTCCCCAACCAAAGGAGTAATGTCATCATAATTGAAATCAGCATTCAGAGGACACCTTTTAAACCACAACATATCTTGACTCCTCGTGCGCAACACTATGCAAAATCAACTATACAGTACATATATGAATATATATAATATATATTTTCAAATAAGCTACAAAGCTTAGCAATGTAGAATGATGCACTGCATCAAAACCGTCCTCCAGATCCATCAATTCCACAAAACACAGCTGAACAAGGAGCAGCAGGTTGATGGAACATGGCAACATACCGCCAGCATATTTCAAATGTGCAAGTACATTGATGCAACCCAACCCTCTGACAAAACATCACTAGAGGCTTTAATGATAGCTAGATAGATATATATCTAATGCAGATAAATAGAAAGAGAGGAAACTGTTTCTATTTCCCTCCTGAACAGCATGCTTTAAAGGTTATTTTTCAACAATAAAACTTTACTTCATGAAGACTAACACCACAATTCCAAACAGAAAAACAGTCAACCATTTAATTATTAACAAAGTACGAGCATATTTTTTCAAAATTCTTTTAGAAAATATCATAGAGTGGGTAACATGCTCATGTCATTGTATGGTTCAGTGCTTGGCCAGCTATGGATGGGCACACAGGAACTATCGAGCTTTTCGAAGGGCATTGCTGTGTTGGGTTGGGTCACTGTACTTGTGCAACTGGAATAAGGTAACGTGCTGTCATTTTCTGCCTAGTGTTAGGCTGCTATTCACTGCCAGTGTGTATTGGGGATTGATGAAGGGGCACTTTTATGGCCTTGAAGGATGGTTTCGATGCAGTGCACCATTCTTTATTGCAACGGTTTATAGCCCATTTGAACAACAACTCTCATGAGAGTATCAACCGTATGTGTCAAAACATTTTCAACATCTCTGCTTCCTTCTCTGAGCACATGCACCATTAATTTCCTCAGGGGTCCCCTGATCACCCGCTGTAACTTCGACAGAAGACCAGCGGGACCCTGGAGAAACGGCAAAAACAGCCATTTATGCCATTTCTCTGTGGCATCCATCGATCTTCCGCCAAAGTAATGATGGAAAATCAGGGAACTCCTGTGGAAATTTTACCATGGAGCTTATACATCAATCCCACCTCTGAGTACTAGATAGCTCTATGCACCTTAAAAATATCATTACAAATATCATGTATGATGACATCTTTTTAAAAATTTAGTTAAGTCTTCTCAAGACAATAGTTATAATGCTGTCTTTCTGACTTTTGCCACATCAGCTGCAATGAGTTTCTTCAGTTCTCATCTGAACCAATAGGGGCAGCACCTCACAGCAACAGTGCAATTATCTCAGGGAGGGAGTAAGGTACCTTACTGAAAGCAGACTTCCTGTATTTTGCGTCAAAGCACCGTGTTATGGTGACTGCATAAATCAAATACTGGGGTAGAGTTTCCGCATATTTACGCTGTAATATCAGTGAAATCCGGTGGAATCGGCCAAACCAGCATAAAAGATTGGGGAATTTTAAACGCAAGTGAGTTACACCCAAAACCACTTGTCTTCATGCTTTCTGTGATCTTTTATACTGCTTCAAGGTTCAATTCGCCAGGATCAGGCCCTGCCCAAAAAACTAGCCACGTCCCAGGTCACAATTGCAAGATTCCACCGATTGAACTGGTTCAGGAAGGCTCTACAAATTGGGCTCATTTTGTTAGGTGCATAGGCACTAGCAGTCACATTTTAAAAGATTTTTCACAACAAAAATTATTTAATTTACTAAGAAACTGACTAGTGTACACCAATTAAACTATAAAATGGTTCAGTAAAGTTTTTATAAGTCATTTTCAGTGATTTTAAATCAGGTTACTCACAGGTGGAGGACTGGACACACTTATTAAAAATGCTTATTTTTGCTGATAAACCATTTTCAGCTGTATTAATAAAATTGCACCTGGTTACCACTCTTAAATACACCAAGGAAAACATTTTAATGGATCGGACCCCCCCCCCCCCGCAACACCGCAACCGGACCCCTGCCATGATCACCAACCCCTCCATCTCTGCCCCGAGATCACCGACCCCCCACCTCTGCCCCCGATCTGTAACCGACACCCCGTGATCACCCCCTGACCCTCCAAACCATGCTGTAACCACGCCTCCCCTCCAGCCCCCCCAACCCTCCCTCCACCCCCGCCGCGATCTTTAACTCGAGGAGCAGGAAACCTAGAAACCTATCTGCTCCCAAACTGCGCCTTCTGGAGCGTTCCCCGCCTGACAGGGAGCCAAGCCCATCAATCAGGCTGGCTTCCGGGCAGGGATCCTGCTAAAAAAACACACATGCTGTGGAGTTAAAAAACCCACAGCGTTCGGGGAAACCCAGACTTCGGTGCTTTGGGCATTGTATTGCTCGATTCCGAGTGTTTCTAATTAAGCCCACTAATAGTAGTGACTGAATAATTCAAATTCTCTTCATATTACATTTGATTACAGATATTTCTGGAATTTTTATCAATGTTTTGGGGATCATATCCTGCGATTTTGTTCACTTTTCCTTGAAAACCTCAAATCAGTGGCCTCATTTCTGTGGGCACTAATAATTCTTCCTGGACTGCCTCACCTTCCCAGTCACACGCAAAAGGCAAAGGACCTTGTCGGGAAACAAACTGGGATATATCAAATTGCGGTTTATTCACAACTTCATAAATATATTCAACAATGTTAAAAAGTCAGACCAGTACCAAGGGTTGGCTGATAATGGAATTCTTCAGGCTACTACAGCTCTGTGCTCTGCCATGTAGATAAGGTGACAGTGAGATGCAGTCATCCCCATGGACTGAGAGGAGTTAATGTACATTGTAGGAAACTCAGTGCAATTTACTGGAAGCCAATGCAAACACAGCAGGAGAGACACAATACTTCAAACAGCTGAATTTCTGCATAGTAATTAGCCACAAAGCTCCCATGACCCTAGAAAGATTACAAATACATAGTTGTTAGTTAATGCAGCTAAACTTTGCATGATAATTAGTTGCACAGCTATTACTGCTATCCTAACCCAAGAAATAGTTTAAAATATTAGATAACGAGTTTTAGCTTTGCATAATAATGAGCATTCTATTAAAAACCCAGAAGTAATATGAATAATGTAGCTATTTAGTGCTGGAAATTTTGCATACTATTATTAAAATGCTATTATTAAAAATAATAATATGGTAAAATGCTTACATTAAAGGTTTATTGCAAATGAAAGCAACAATGGCTTAACAAGCCAGCCGAAATCTGAATCCTCCACAAACAATACACTGTTTGTTATAGTCAGAAATTAAGCTGAATGCAAAAGTCAAGAATGATTTTTTTATTCACATTTTCAGTTTGCTAAAAAGATCAACTTTTTTTTTTTAAGTACAATGTTCTTTCCTACACGACTATATTCTGAAGAACAGAAACTAAAGCAGTTCAAGGTGCTGCAAGACTGTCTCTGTGTGAAACAAAGAATTACATTTAACTGTCTACAAATACTGATGCTGAGAAGATTAGCAACAGCAGCACACATCACAGCAGCTCTGATACTATTCAAGTATAATTGCTTTACTTGTTTTCACAGCGCCTAGACCCATAATGCTTTTGAATGTTATATTATTTAAATCTTTTTATAGTGTTTTGTCCATGTTAATGGGGTTTGTCTGTTAATTTTCAGATGCTGCATTATTACATTAGCAACACTATTAATGGGGATTTTGTTCTTTTGTGGGGCGAATAAAACTGAAAAGACATGAAACATAAATATATAAAAATGTATCATTTTTTGGAAACGGAACACTTTGTTAAAGTTTACCTTTAGATTATCTTTCTCCTACATCAAGTCCTTGATCCCAATGGTACCATATAACTATCTGCTAGGATGTACAAAAGAGGGACGTGGGTTGGCCTGCCTATCTGTTCCTACCGCCCTCCACTCACAAGATCACCAAGACAATTACAGGTGAGGCAGGCGATTCAGCCCATTTCAGCTCATCCATTTGGAAAGAGCCTAAATCTCCTCATTACAGCATCCAATTAGTTCTTAACTGATTCTAAGTTTATTTTTACCTACACTACTCTACCCAGAAGTCCATTCCGTGTATTGATCACTCTTTGTGTGAAGAACATCCTTCTGATATAAATCCTAAATTTGATTTTTGTCACCTTAAACCTGTGACCCGTTTTCTACTCTCACAGTTTAATTTAAAGTAATTTTCCAGATTTACCTGTTCCATACCATTTACATTCTGTATATTTGATAAAACCACTCTCAGATACCTCCTTTCAAGGTGAAGAGCCCAAGTTTGTCCAGTGTTTCCTCATAACTGATCAGCCTAATTGCTTTTATCTGCCTCCAATACTTGAACTTGAGTCTTGCTGACCAGAACTAGACACAGAACTCAAAGTGAAATCTGACCACAGCATGGTATAATTTGATCATGACTTGTAGTCTGCTCTTTTGGCTATATAATTTAACATTCTGTTGGCTTTGTTGATTATTGCTCTGTATTGGTCGGACATTTTGAGCCAAGTCTACTAAACCTCTTAGATCTTTCTCATTTTCAAACATTTCAACATCATTCATCAAGCATATGTGTTGCTCAATTTTTCTTCCAATATATACTACTGTACATTTGGCTGTATTAAATTTTCTCTGCCATCACTCTGCACATTTATATATTTTGTCAGACTTCATTCTGTAATTTCTGAGCTGACTTTTCTGATTTCAAGGGCCTTCCTAGTTTGGCATCATCTACAAATATGACCAATTTGCATTAGGTTACTCAGTCAAAATCATTGATGTAAATTAAATGCAGTAGTGGTCCCATCAATGATCCCTAGGCACCCACTCAGTGCTCCCACCCACGCTGATGTAACTTCTCCAACATGATGATATTGTTTTCTGCTCTTCAGCTGACTTCTTGTCCATATCCAAGATTAATCCTGAATCCCCACGGCTTTGAGTTCCTTCATGGGGAACTTTGTCAAATGTCTTCTGGAAATATAGGTACAATGTGTCAAAGGGCTTACCATGGTCCAGTTGGGATGTTACTTCCTTAAAGAAGTCAAGGGGATTGGCCATGCAGGATCTTCCCTTTCTGAATCCATGTTGCCTGTTGTTAATTAAGTTATTATTGTACAGATAATCTTGATGTTTGCTCAGCGCCTTCTTCTGAAGATCTGGCCAAGGTGGAGAACTCAGCATGTGAAGAATCATGTTGGTCCTACCAGCCAGTAAGTCAGTACAATAACCCATTGAGAGGTTAAACTGCTGTAAGCAAAATTCTTCTAGAAACTAAGCAGATCTAATAAAATGGTCACTGGATCAAAACAGAACGATAGCATAATTCATAGCAAGGTAACAATAAATAAGCAGAAATACAAAAGCAAAATACTACGGATGCTGGAAGTCTGAAATAAAAACAGAAAATGTTGCGAGAAACAGAAATTGTTTCTCTCTCCACAGATGCTGCCTGACCAGCTGAGTATTTCCAGCATTTTCTGTTTTTATGCATGTTTCTGTGAGTTCTTGCACAAGATAGACCACGTCTTGATAAAAATTTAACTGTTAAAATGGACCTTGATAATGTAAAAGTTACAGCAGAGGTGTCCAAGTTTTATGTTTTCCTGGGCCACTTAGATGTGTACCGTGGAGCCATATTGTTTAAATCAATGTCTCATTAATTTGCATGCACCTCAAGCTGCTTATACTGACAGATCTTGGTATTAGGATTTATCCACCAATGTGGCAGCAGTAGTAAGAACAGCTTTTTACAATCCTCCAGACACAATTGGAATTGAGTTGCCTGGATCTCATGGGTCAAATTGACAGAGCTTGTGGACTGCATTTGGCAACTAATTGGACACCAGAAAGCTAGAGAGACACACGCTGGCAAGATTACTCTTGTTAGAGTCTGGGTATAGGGTTGCTTTGGTGGCAGTTAAGCTTTAAGCAATCAGACAAAGTTTTAAGCCAGAATCATACTGAACATTAATACCACAAATGCACTGCAATTTAAAGAATTATTTTATCCAGGTGAAAGCATGCACCTGTTCAGCAGCAGATTGACCGTTGACCCCCACACCTTATTTTCTTCAATTCAATTCAAAAAGCTCTGTATCAGTATTTTACACTACTCAAGTGTCTTGGATTGGAGCACAGAGGAACAAAAAGAAAAAGTAAAGTAAATTATGAGTATAAACACAAATTTCTAGCTGTAAGTTAATTCTCCGAGCAAAAAATATTTTCTGTGATATAGAAATATAATTTTAATAGAAGGGACAAACAAGAACAAAGTAGAGGGCAATAAGTTTCTTGCAATGGGCAAACATAAAGTTTGAATTTTGTAACTAGAATTTCAATGTTAGGATCAACTTGCTCCTTTAGCAAAAATTAAGCTTTCTTTCTGCCACCTTTCTGTCTGTTTTTCTCTCATTATCTCTCTCTGTCTCTTTTCAGTTCTGGAAGTTAGTGATGACTTCACTCCATACTTTTTAATCTCTACCCTAGAATGGAATCAGCTCCTGATGTGACAGCTGCCCATTCCATCACATCATGCAGTCATGTTGTTCTTTGCCTGCTTCTTGATCTGTTAATTTCAACTTTTTTAAACCGTGACATCTTTTCTTGTGACACCTGAAAGTTTGTCATTTTCTAATCATTATTAGCCTCTTCTATTTTGTACTAGTTCAAGGGACCTCTCATTAGTCATTCTTCATGTACAAATCATATTCAAAATGTACTTCTAGGGCACCACATTTCAAATGCAACTTCTTCAGCTTTCAAGTTTCAACTTTCACATCGGTACAATGCTGTTCAATGCAAATAATCTGTACTATTCCACTTAATGGTTGCACAGAAACTCCTTCATGCTGTTAAAAGACTCTTTGCTAACCTCTATTTAATTTCTTTGTTGCTTTGACCATCTATTGTTACAACAGTACCAAGCAAACAATTTAATCCCATTGCGCAATTCACGTATTGTTCACTTTGAGGTCAGTTTTTGGGAGATTTACTTTCTTTGTGGTAACATTAACATCATCTCTATGCATTGATTTTCCAATTCATAATTCCAAACTTGCCTTTATATGTTTTATATTTTAAATAACAATTACATTTTTATAAATATAGTTTACTAACATATTGAGGACTTTTTTGAATTAAAAAAATCTCCCTATAGACTTTACCCTGCCCCCTTAAGTTGATCTCTTTTGTTCACGTTCTTTCCACACAGTGTTTCTCCATCGCCGGTAATGTGGCTTTGCACAGTTATCTCTCTGAACTCCATCAATGTCTTGCTTGGTTGATCCACCACCACAAAAGTGTTCTAGAGTTGCTTAGCAAGGTGCCATGTGTTCCTCAGCCCCATAACCTGCATGATGTTGGTGGCTTGACAGGGAAGCTTGAGTTTGATAGTCAGTTCCCCACTATCAACATCCTGGGGGTTACCATTGATCAGAAACTGAACTGGACCAGCCATATAAATACTGTGGCTACAAGAGCAGGCCAGAGGCTGGGAATTCTGCGGCGAGTGTCTCACCTCCTGACTCCCCAAAGCCTTTCCACCATCTACAAGGCACAAGTCAGGAGTGATGTAAGAAAAAGGAGACTTACCATCAAGTAACTTTAAAGTAAGCTTTAAGTAACTTATAAACACACTATATACAAGAGAGGTCTTTACCATGCCTCTGGTAGAAGCCTCTTACAATACTGAACAGACCAGTATTTATACCAGTCCAACAGGAAGTGACATTTACAGGAAGTGAGGTATGTACACAGTTCATAGTTCATAGTTCACAGGAAGTGATGACATAACTTCTCGGAAGTTAGCATTTTTATCACATTCTTCCCTCCTGCAGGATTAGGAGGCTGTGGTCTACCTTTTGGTCCGCAGCCGCCGAACAAGGAAGAGTCGCACCCGTTTGGATTCCCGTCGTAGAGGGTCGCTGGTCCGCTTACATGCGGTTGGCCATTGGTCAGAGTCTGTGTGGCCTGGATTGCCCTCTGAAGGGTCGGGGAGATCATGGCTTCGAGTACGAGCCCCAATAGGTTCAAAGTCGGACTGCCTCTGTTCAGAGGGAGGTGCAGAGCTGGTCTGTGGCGGATCAGTACTTTCATGCGCGGTACTGGGAGGGTCGCAACCTTGAGCACGGGGTTCTACCGGCACCAAGCTAGTTGGTGTCCGATCAGGATCCTGGAGAGGGGTACCCGATAGGTCCCAAGAGTTTCCTGGTGAAATGCCATCACCCGATGTCCCACTAGGTCCTGGTGGGCAGGGAGCCAGATCCCGTAATGATACGGTAGATTCTCGGCCGTCGGAATATCGTATGTTTGCATAGGTGGGGTTGGCATCGGTTAGTTCGACCTCGTCTACAAGAGGGTCATTTTTAGACGTCCGAACGTATCTTCGGAGTAAAACAGGTCCAGGAGTAGTTAGCCATGACGGGAGTGATGTCCCATGAGATGAGCGACGCTGGAATCCAAAGAACCGCTCATGAGGTGTAGTATTTGTGGCTGTAGAAAGCAGGGACCGTATAGAGTGCAATGCATCCGGAAGCATTGTTTCCCATTGCTGGTCTGGTAGGCCCCGAGATCTTAAAGCGAGACGTACGGAATTCCAGATGATACCGTTATACCTCTCTACCTGCCCATTTCCGATGGGATGGTATGGTGTTGTTTTGCTTGTAGCAATTCCCCGTTCGGAGAGGTAGTCCTTGAGTTCCCTTGACATAAAGGATGGACCCCGATCTGAGTGAATATAAGCCGGCATGCCACAGAGAGAAAATACCTGCTCAAGGCAGCAGATTACTGTGGACGCCAGCATATTGGAGCAGGGGAAGGCAAACGGAAAACGTGAATATTCGTCGATCATGGTGAGCAAATATGTGTTCCGAGTTGAAGAGGGCACTGGGCCCTTAAAATCGATGCTAAGTCGTTGCATCGGTTGGGTTGCATGTATGAGTATACCATCTGAGGGGCGGAAGAACTGAGGTTTTAATTCCGCACAAAGCCGGCATTCTGAGCATATTTTTTTTACATCTCCAGTGGAAAAAGGGAGATTCCGTGATCGTACGAAATGTAGCATGCGCGTAACGCCAGGATGACACAAACCATTGTGGACATCCATGAGAGTGGAGGATGACATAGTGGAGCAGAATGCCCGTGTGAGGGTGTCCGGGGCCACATTCTCCTTGCCAGGCCGATAGAGAATGGTATAACCAAAAGAGGCCAGTTCCATCCTCCAAAGTTGTATTTTATTATTCTTAATTTTGGTTCGTTTTCGATTATCGAGCATGAAGGCGACTGATCGTTGGTCCGTGATCAATGTAAAGTGCTGGCGAGCTAGAAAATGGTTCCACTTCCGTACTGCCTCTATGATGGCTGTGGCTTCTTTCTCAACTGGAGGATAATGTAGCTCGGCACCTTGTAAGGTCCTGGACATAAATGCTACAGGACGACCTTCCTGATTCAGAGTAGCCGAGATCGCCACCTCCGAGGCATCACATTCAACCACGAAAGGGAGATTCTCATCGATGGAGTGAAGAGCCGCTTTCTCCAACTGTTTTTTGAGAAGGTTAAAGGCTGCAACAGCCGCTGTTCCCAGTGGAAATGATCTAGCATGCAGCAAGGGTTGGATTTTGTCTGAAAAATGAGGAATCCATTTAGCGTAGTATGCAAACAGACCGAGAGCCCGACGTAAAGAAGCCGGATTCTTAGGTGACGGGAGCTCTTGGAGCGGGCGAAGTCTTTCTGGGTCTGGCTTAATGATACCATTGCCTACGCAGTAGCCAAGGATGTTGATGGTCGGTTGCGACTCAACAGATTTGGATTCATTCAGGGTCAAATTACGGCGATGGAGGGCATCCCAAAATTTTTGGAGGTTGGAGTCATGTTCCTGTTGATCGTGACCTGCAATGGTAATGTTATCAAGATAGGGAAAAGTGTCCCTTAGGTTTTCCTGCTTAACCAGGCCATCCATTGCCCGTTGAAAGACAGCCACTCCATTAGTAACCCCGAATGGGAGGCGACGAAATTGGTACAGCCGTCCATTAGCCTCAAAGGCTGTGTACTGCTTATCTGAGACCTTCAAGGGTAACTGATGATAGGCACTTTTTAAATCGTAAGTTGAGAACACTTTGTATTCGGCCAGTTTATTAACCATATCATCAATGCGTGGCAATGGGTAGGCGTCCAAGTCGGTATATTGATTGATGGTTTGCGAATAATCGATGCATAGTCATTGTTTGTGAGGTTTTAGAGGGTTCTTGACAATGACGACTTGAGCCCGCCAGGGCGACGAACATGGTTCAATGATACCCTCTGCTAGAAGTCGAGAGATTTCAGCCGCAATAAAAGATTGGTCTCCCTGATTAAAGCGCCGCGATTTCGTTATTATCGGTTGGCATTGAGGCGGAATACTGGCAAATAATGAGGGTTCATCAAGTGAAGCTGCTGATAGTGCACAAAATGGTAATTTAGATGGTATATTAGAAATAGTAAGTCCGGGTTTGGATCCACCAAACTCAATGGTGAGTTTCTTATGCTGTTTTTGGAAGTCCAGCCCTAAGAGGAGATCACTGCATAAGTCTTTGAGCACTGAAAGTCGGGTGGAGGGATACATACGACCATGAAGTGTCATATCAACAACACAAAAGCCGGAGATTCTGGTATTAAGTGATGACTGGGCCATCGCAATTGCCTGGTCCGATGGGAAGACATGTAGTTTCAATTTCGCAACAATCTGTTCCTTAATGAAACTATCAGTACTTCCTGAGTCAATTAAGGCATCTAAGGTATGCCCTTTAATTGAAATTTTTGTGGCTGCCTGAGACAGGTTCTGTGGGCAAGCAGCTGTAATTGGTGTCGTTGCACAGAGAGTGGCTAAAACTCTCGGTGTGCTTCTTCGGGAGAGAGCTCGAGAGGAAGCTTGATAGGTCCTAGCTGGAGCATCTTGATAGGCCCTAATTGGGGCAGTTCGGTAGGCCTTAGCTGGATTGGCCCTCGTAGAGGCCCTTGATAGGCAAACTTTAGCAAAGTGTCCTTTTTTTCCGCAATAACTGCAGATTGCATTGCGAGCAGGGCAGGTTTTCCTAGGGTGAAAAGCATCTCCACAAAAGAAGCATTCCTTCCTAGATTGCCAAGAGGCTGCTAAAGTGGGGTCGTCCTCCTCTTCATCAGAATTATCAGAATTAGATTCCCCCATGATAGGGTTCACCTGAGACCGCTTGAATTGTCTGGTTGCAGCTACAGCAACAGATCGAGATCTGGGCAGCTGATAGAGGTCTGCATTTCTCTTTGCCAAATCCAGTGAACAAGCTAGTTCAAAAGCTTTTTGTAGCTCAAGTGTTTTACTTTCTAGTAGACGCTGGCGTATAAATGGAGAGGCAATCCCGCAGATGAAAGCATCACGAATCATTTCTTGGCGGTACAGCTCAGCTGAGGCTGCCTGAAAGTTACAATCTACGCTGAGCCTGCGAAGTTCTTGCAGGAATTCGTCAATTGATTCCCCTGGCCCTTGTCGGGCTGTGGCCAGTAGATGTCTAGCATAGACCTCATTTGGGGTCTTCGCATACAGTTTCTTAAGTGCCCGAATCACCTCTTCGTAATTATCCCAGTCATCAACATATTCGAACACTTTTGGGGTCACATAATTGACAAGTATCTTCAATTTAGCAGGAGCATCCGCTTTACATTCATCCAGAAAATTCTCAAAAGTACGATACCAATGCTTCCATACCCTGCCAGCTGCTGGTGTATTCGGGTCCAAGTCCAGACGAATAGGTCTAAGGATTTTCTCCATGATGGGTGGTTCCCTGGATCCTTAACTTCCGAGTTTGTCTGAAGGTCTAGTATTTGTCAGTGTAAATACTAAGTTACTTAAATTGATGTAAGAAAAAGGAGACTTACCATCAAGTAACTTTAAAGTAAGCTTTAAGTAACTTATAAACACACTATATACAAGAGAGGTCTTTACCATGCCTCTGGTAGAAGCCTCTTACAATACTGAACAGACCAGTATTTATACCAGTCCAACAGGAAGTGACATTTACAGGAAGTGAGGTATGTACACAGTTCATAGTTCATAGTTCACAGGAAGTGATGACATAACTTCTCGGAAGTTAGCATTTTTATCACAAGGAGTGTGATGGAATACTCTCCACTTGCCTGGATGAGTGCAGCTCCAACAACACTCAAGAAGCTTGACACCATTCAGGATAAAGCAGCCCGCTTGATTGGCACTCCATCCACCACCTTCAACATTCACTCCCTCCACCACCGGCGCACTGTGGCTGCAGTGTGTACCATCTACAAGATGCACTACAGCAACTCGCCAAAGCTCCTTCAACAGCACCTTCCAAACCCGCGACCTCTACCACTTAGAAGGACAAGGGCAGCAGACGCATGGGAACATCACCACCTACAAGTTCCCCTCCAAGCCACACACCATCCTGACTTGGACCTGTATCGCCGTTCCTTCACTGTCGCTGGGCCAAAATCCTGGAACTCCCTTCCTAACAGCATTGTGGGTGTACCTACACCATATGGACTGCAGTGGTTCAAGAAGGCGGCTCACCACCATCTCCTCAAGGGCAATTAGGGATGGGCACTAAATGCAGGCCTAGCCAGTGACGGCCACATCCCATCAATGAATAAAAAAAAAAGTTAATGCTGGCTAAATCACATATATTATATACAATTGTGAGGGTGCCGGTCAGTTCCTTCAATAACCACTAGATGGCACCTTCACTGGTTGGTTTCCCTTTGTTAATTGTTACTTGTTTCTCCTGTTTATTACTTAACTGCCTTTCATCTGGTTTATTGGTTTCACCTGTTTCTGCTTTTATTTAAGTTCTGTGGTTTCTTCCCTCTGTGCTCAGTCCTGACAAGGTTCTCTGTCTTGGCTAGCCTTTTGCTCTGTGGCAGCTTGCCATGGTTGTTGCTTGTATTTAAGTCTGTGGTTCTTCCTTTTGATCTCGGTCTTGACAAGGTGCTGGCAAGTTGCTCAGTCTTGATAAGGTGCTCAGTTTGGACAAGCATGTTGCCCTGTGGTAGCTTGTCTTGAGTCTTATCTCAGCAAGCTGGTTGCCTATGTGGTAGCTTGTCTCGAGCTCAGTCTGGACAAGTGGGTTGCCTCATGGAAGCTTGTGCTGAGTTCCTATCTTGACTAGCCGTTTGGTAGCTTGTCTTGAGCTCTTATCTTTGTTACTGTTTTCCTTGTGTCAATCTAGTAAAGTACTGTTTAAGACTGTAAGATTTGTGAAATTTTCATAAATAGTCACGCAGGAAATTAGGGTTAATGAAACAGCTTTATTGACCAAAAGAAGCTTGTACAGAGAAACGTTTGATAAAAGGGCACACAAAATGGCCACCAGGCCTCGTGACCAGCTTCTGGGACCATTTGAATTTCTGTTACTGCAAGCCAGACAGGCTTGTGGATTGAGGAAATTAAAAGCCCGCGAAAACCAGTTTCGGGAAGCCGAAACTCATGGAACTGAGTATACATATTGATTAGATTATAAGTACAGGACAGGTTTGGGTAGCAGGATGAGACCCATCAAGAAATGGGCGGACAATTGAATGAACACTTTAACCCATTTACTGTACAAAGAGAAGCCGTTTAACAGCCATCAAGGGCAATCTCCAGACCGATCAATATACAAGCCGAGTTACGGTGACAAAGCAAAGACATTATCGGCCCAGGAAGGCCAGTTAAGCTATCACCGACTCCCGTTATGAAGACAAAACACCCCTGCAGAGAGTTCTGCCCGCCAAAATTATTACAAAGACAGGACTATGATTTGGCGGGAGATAAGAATGTTACAAAAAGGTATAACTGTGGATTGAAAAAGTCCATCAGGGGCTTCACTTCTTGGATGCTTCAGAAACGCTTCGGGACAGACTCTTCGGTTAAACAGCACTTCGGTTGCGGAACGTGTTCGGTGTTCGGGCAGGCAAGGCCCAACCACGAGGAGAAGACGACGAGAAGATTTCGGCTTGGAAGGCAGCTCGGCCAGACAAGGCCTGGCCACGACGGGAAGATGACGAGGGTGGCCTGGGTACTTTTGTCGGGAGATCATCGACGACCCAGGCCGAAGAAGAAGACACCCTGTACCCCAGCTCTGCTTCAAATCAGAAGGACAATTATGACTGTATAAAGAAAGCTTTTTGGGACCAGCGTCCTGCCCCGGGGAAGACCATCGGGAGATCGACGACCCAGGCCGGAGAAGAAGACACTCAGGGCCCGGCACTCCAGTGTCTCAACATCACATCGGTAATGGATTCACCCATGTGCATCCAGTTCTTAAAATCACGTCGGTAACGGATTCATCCATGGCGAGCGCTCACCAAGGCTGTACCGGCTGCCTACATCGCAGGAGAACCAAGAGGAAAACAAGCTGCGCCAGAACTTTCCAAACCCACGTGACGACGGAAAGCTGTGTCGAAAGGCTGCAAAACCCCTTTTCGCAATTCTTAAAGTGGTGAGCATGATCCCGAGTTCCTCAAATCGAAACTTAGTTAGGTCTAGGGGAGGGGGTTAAGGGTAGTTGTAATGTGTTACCCCTTTTACGATGTGCCATGTGTTCCCCATTTCCATAGCGTTAAGTTTATAGATGTGTGCATGCTTGTAGTTGCTTTAATCTGTGCATATGACATGTATTTTATAATGCTGCAAACTGTTCAATAAAGGCATCCATTTCGTGCTATTCGACCTGGTCTATTGAGTCTTTCTGCACTACAGCTCCCTGCATCTAAGTCCAAGGTCGAGAACCGTAGGGGCGAGTGGGTTGAACCACTCATGGGTAATTATTGCAAGAAGCCTGGCAGGAGACCAAAGCAAGCAAGAGAAACCCCCTACAGAGATGGCGACCGCGGCAGGACCTTGGCAGCAGGAATGTAGTGTTTTAGATCAAGGTCTGAATAAACTAAATGTGATGGATGAGAGAATAGCAGATTATGTTTCTGGGAAGGTAAACCTTACAAAACAGTGGATATCCGACCTATTAAGGGATAGGCGCCCGCTGGACGCAGCCATCAAGTGGACAGAAAGCAAAGAGCACAAAAGATCTGCAGAAAAAGTGGTCTGGCTGATGTGCTACAAGAAGCAAGTCCAGCTTTTGGACCAAGTCGTTGTAGCACAGACGGCCCAGATCAAAGGGTTACTAACAGAAGTAGAGGAAAAGGTTGCGGGAGGGAAGAGACTGATTGCATCGCTCAATGCGCTGAATCAGGAACGCCAATCCGTAACCCATCGCCATGAGACCAAGATAGATTACTTGGAGTGTCAGGTCATTGAGGCCAAGGCCAGTGAAGGTAGAATAAGAGACAGGTGTTTCCGCCTAGCTCAGCAGGTAGACGCACAGGAGGAAAGTGTTCTGGGAGCTAGGGCAGCATTCAAGATGGCCATCGACGATAGGTCTGAGAACGCCGACCATAGCACTTGCCAAAGGGAGCTAGAGGACCTGAGAACGGCCCTAGCGAAGGCAAACAGCTTGGTGTGTCTCATAAACCCACCAGCGAGCCAGCTACAGTTAGCCAGGGAATCCAAAAGACCGATTCCGCAAGAGGCAGTTGTGGTACCAACCACCATGCCCTCGGCACCTCCCAGCTATAGTGAGTCTTGGGATGAGGGGAAGGAAACGGAGAAGTTAGTCAGAGATTCCTGAGGTAGAGCAACCCCAGGTAGTAGGGTCAAAGCCGGTACCGATGTGTCCCGTTCGACACCGGAGGGTCGGTCCGGGCAACGATGATGGCGAGGACGGACCCCTCGTGAATCAGATCATAATGCCCCACAGCGCACAACAGCTAAGGGCAATGATAAGCCACATCCCAAAACTCTCCGAGTCAGGAGATCCCTTCGTCCATTTTAGGGACGTGGAGCAGATCGCAGCAGTTAATGACTGCGACGGGAGAGAGCAGTGCAGAATGCTGCTGTTCTCCCTGGACAGCTCGATCCTCCAGTGTCTCTCTGACGAGAGCAAGAGAGGACACGGGGAGTATGAGGTTTTACGGGATGAGGTCCTGCAGGTTATAGGGGAAGATGACGGAAATCCGTTCCTCTGATTGGGTAGGACGGTACAGCTAGAGGGAGAGCCCCCACGGGTTTTCGCCGGAAGGTTGTGGTCAGTGTATCGGCGCAGCTGCCCGGGCGGGCCGCCCCAGGACAGGCTGGACGCTGGTCAAAGGGCTCATTGGCTCTGGTGCCTGGTCACAAATTGCTTGCCACAGGTGAGGGAGCAGGCCAAAACATGGTTTGACCCCAATAACCCCTGCTCCACGGAAGAGATAGTACTTGATCAGCTCACGATAGGTTACAGGAACAGCAGGAGTAAGGAAGTGCCTCCCCCGAAGGGAACGGTGCATGAGCTGAGGCCTGCAGCTCCTGTTAAAAAGGAATGGCATCAGGAGGGGAATCGCCCTCCCCAAGCCAAAAGTAGTTGTTACGGGTGTGGGAAGGAAGGTCACTGGCGCCGGGACTGTAAAAATCCTTGGAAGGATTCAAAGGGAAAAGCTCCCTCAGCCTCAGCCCAAACGCCCATCCGGGAGAAAGGAGCCGATGTGTCGATCCATCCCGATGCGATTGAGTCAGTTTTAGAGGCAATGCGGTCTCTAATGACCTCGCAGGGGAAGGTGGCAGTCGCCAACGGCCCTGTTGCTCCCCCAGCCCAAACCGCAGCGCCCCAATGACTAAAGCCCGTGCAGCCCGTCTACCTGTGTCCGCTCCGGTATGACGCGTGGAGAAGACCCCTTGTGGAGATGGAGGTAGAGAAGGAAAAGGGTAGTTACCTGTTGGATATGGGGGCACCATGTACCGTGATCCACACAGCTAAGCCTTTTGCCTCACCTCTGTCTACCCAGGCTCCATTCTCAGTAGCGGGTTTCACAGGCAAAGAACAGGCTGGCGCGTTCTCCATCCCGCTCTCCATTCATTTGGGAGCACTCCACACCACATGGATGTGTATCCTGCTGAAGTGGAACGAGGGGGGTGGTAAAGGTATCCTCGGGTCTGATTTCTTGGTGGAACACGGGATCCTCGTGGACCTTAGAAATCACTGTCTCTGGGGAGCCGAGAATGGGTTAGGCAAGGTAGTCATGATCCCAGGGAAGGGAGAAAAAGGGGCCCTGTGCACCGTGAAGCCGTCAGGAGGTTACGACCTTGAGCTTATGGTCGTGGACGTCCCAACGGACTTGCAAGCGTGTGTGTCGGACAATCTGACCGCGTTTGCCACCCACAAACACGACTGTGGGAGGGTCACCGGGTTTGAGGTCAGCGTAGACGGGGACCCCATGATCCGACCCCAAAAGCAGTATAACTTCCCCAAGGAAGCAGAACCCGACATGGAGATAGCAATATCTTCATTAGTGCAGCAGGGCGTGTTGAGGCCGATAGCCACTCACGTGAACTCCCCATTATGGCCGGTAAAGAAGCCGGACAATTCATGGAGGGCCATGGTGGACTACAGAGTCCTCAACAGTAACATCCCAGCCTGTGCGCCCATGGTAGCAGCAGTTGCCGACCTAATAGGGAGTATTCCAGCATCCGCGACCACGTTCACGGTGCTGGATATCTCGAACGGTTTTTGGTCCATTCCGTTGCGACGGGAGGATCAGTACAAGTTTGCCTTTACTTTTAAAGGGCAACAGTACACTTGGAACTGCTTGCCACAGGGTTTCCACAACAGCCCCAGCATTTTCCATCAGTGCATGGCAGGAAGTTTAAAGGAATTTAGCCAGCCCAATCAGATAGTGCAGTATGTGGACGACTTGCTCCTGTTCACTGATTCAAGGGAGGAGCACGGCCCACTATTAGCCGAATTATTGGAGCTACTGGAAAGGAAGGGTCTTAAAGTAAACCCAAAGAAAGCACGGATCGGCCAGCAGGAGGTGAAATTCCTGGGTCTGACCATCCGCGCTGGGGAAAGAGCCATAGATAAGGCTAGGCGGGAATCGGTGCAAGATTTGCCGATTCCTAACACAGTAACGGGTGTGAGGTCCTTTTTGGGACTGACCGGGTACTGCAGAGACTTCATCAAGGACTATGCAGCCACAGCAGCCCCGCTACTCCGACTCTTACACAAGGGAGTCGAGTGGTCTTGGGACGAGGGTTGTCAGGCAGCATTCGAGAAGTTGAAAAGGGACCTGCAGACCGCGCCAGCCCTAGGGGCCATAGATGGGAGGGAGGAGTTTTTCCTGGAAGTAGCTGCCAGTGGAGACAGTCTGAGTGCCGTGCTGCTCCAGGAGCGACATGGCAAGCTGAGGCCGGTGGTCTACTCCTCCAGGGTGCTTATGGATACGGAGAGGAGTTTTTCCAATTGCGAACGGCATCTCCTGGCCACGCATTGGGCTGTGAACAGATCAGCAATCTTCACAGGAACCTCTCCCATCACTCTCCTCACCCACCACACACCCACAAAGATGCTTCTGGATGGAAGGATTAAGGATGGGACCGTAAGCTGCGCTCGGATTGCGCGCTGGACCCTCCTCCTTTCCCAGATGGATCTCAAAGTTAAAGGTCTTTGCGAGCCGAAGCTCGCGGCCAACCTGGTATACCCCGGAACAGCCCATCGGTGTTCCGTCGAAGGGGTATGGGAGGTCAACATAGGTTTACGGGCCGGGATACACCCTACAGGCCGCGAGATCTACGTAGACGGTTCCAGCACGGTATCTGCTGGCGAACGACTCACAGGGTGTGGAGTTTATGACCCCGCGGCAAACATTGCCCTGGCGATTAGGCTCCCCAGCACTATGAGCGCACAGCAGGCTGAACTGTCCGCGGTGGCGTACGTGGTTACCCACCCCGAGATCTTCCCAACCCCATACACGATTTGCTCGGACAGCATGTTCACATGCAATTCGTGTACGGAATACCTGGCCATTTGGTCTCGTCGCGGATACGCCTCCGCGGACGGGCGACCTTTAACAGTTAAGCCCTTGCTGGAAAAGATCCTGGCAGCAGTGGGGGAGGAAGGGGAAGTGTTCATCCACAAGGTGAAGGCTCATTCCACCACAGAACCCCGCAGTCAGGGCAACCAGCAGGCGGATGCGCTAGCCAGGGAGGGTGCCCGCAACGGCATTTTCTGGGACCCCTATGGGCCCGGACCCGTGGCAGCGATCCGAGGCAGGGAGGGGACTCCAGGGAACACAGGGGTGACACCGCCCCTAGACCTAAAGACCGTCCAAACCCTGGGTCCCGCCCTGAAAACAGTCCTCAATGCCATCACTGAGGGCAAGCAGGTAGAGGGTCCGTACAGTACGGCAGCCCTCTCCGTAAAGGAAGGCATGTTGTTCCGGGAGGAACAGTGGGTTGTGCCGCAGCAGCACCGGAGGGAATTCCTTCAACTGGCCCATGAGGGTCCAGGGGCAGGACACCCTGGGCCTGAGGTTACCTGGCAACGGGTAGAGCAGGCGGGATGGTGGCCGGGACTTCGAGACGATGTCCGCGAGTTCTGTGCAAGCTGTCTTGTGTGCGCTGCAAACAACCCAGACCCCCAGAAAAGGAAGGTGCCCATGGGGCACATCAGGAGGGTAGAGGGACCATGGCAGTCGATACAGGTCGACTACATAGGGCCCCTGCCCACCGCCCAGGGAGGCTATAAGTACTGCCTTGTCCTAGTGGATGTGTTTACCAAGTGGGTAGAAGCCTTCCCGTGTAGAACAGCTACGGCGCTGGGTACTGCCAAGAGCTTGATCCGGGAAGTGTTCTCACGGTGGGGGCTCCCCCGGTTTGTGGAGTCCGACCGAGGGAGTCATTTCACCGGCCAAGTGATGCAGAACACCTTCATGCTCTTGGGCATTGAAGGGAAGTGGCATGTAGCGCACAATCCCCAGTCATCCGGGATTGTTGAACGCATGAACCGGACCCTCAAGGAAAAGCTGAGGAAGGAGACAATGGGCTCGCCCCAGAAATGGGCGGAGATCCTGCCTCTAGCCCTCATGGGGATCCGGGCCAGCCAGTCCAAAAGTACGGGGTACTCCCCGCACGAGTTAATGACTGGGAGGATCATGCGAACACCCACCCACGTACTAGCCCCGGTGCTCACTGAGGGCCAGCTCCAAGAGGTGAATCGGGACAAGTTCGTCCAAACCCTTTTGGAGCACCTGAAACAGGTTTATGAGCAAGCGGCTGGGAACATGGGGAGACAGCATCAGGGCAATCGATTGTTGCTGGAACCCCGTAACAAGCAAAAGTGGGAAGTCGGAGACCAGGTCATGGTTAGGAACTATGCCCGAGTAGGGAGTCTAGAACCACTGTACATGGGGCCCTACAGCATTGTAGACAAGGCCAGCCCCATGGTGTACGCAGTGAAGGTGCCCCGACGCACTAAATGGTTTCACATTAACCAGTGTAAACTGTTTAAGCCGGGTGCACAAGGGCCAAGAACAGGGGCCAAGCCTGAGGACAGAAATCCTCAGCCTGAGACAGGGTCACAGACCACACAGGCTGGAACTGTAGCCTGCGTGAGGGGAGGAGTCATCCCATTGGAGTGGGAGGTCTCCCCGTTAATTTGGGATTCGGATGAGGAAGAGCCCGAACAGCTCGACCCCGCCCTGAACCGATCAAGGAGGAGGAGGAGTCGGAGGATGAAGGTCTCGCCCCCGACTGGAGCTTGGGGGAGGTAGGGATTGGAGGTGGAGACTCACCACCTGTGGGGACAGATGGAGTGGAGTTGGATGCCACAGATCCCAGCCCCGGGGGGGCGGAGCCTGAGGGAAGGGAGCCGGAGCCGGCAGCTGTGGTGGGACCACAGGCTGCGACGGTGAAGGTCTCGATCCCCGGTCCGTTAGCCCTGGAAGCCTCGCCCAAGGCGCCCCCTCGTAGATCGACTCGGACGCCTCAGCCCAGAAAGTTTTGGCCAGATCATCCTTACTTCCCCCAACATCGGTCCAGGGTAGCCCAGGAAAGACACGATTCCCGTTCAGCAGCGACAGGCTGCGGGGGATCAAAGCCGAAGGTCAGTGCAGCCCCGCCACAGGGAGCGGCACGCTGCAGCCCTATGTTAGTTTAAGGCATGTAAAGATTAAGATGATGGGGATGTTTTAAAGGTAGTTTTCGAAGTCTGCCCAGTATGTGTGTTTGTTTGGAAGCAGGGTCAGGGGACCCGAGCATCCGTTTAATTAGGCCAGCGCCTATTGGGAGCCTGGCTACATCATCTTATCGGTTACAGAAACCAGGGATACAATGGAGAGGATTCTCATGGTGCTCGCGGCGATCGGGTGCGGGCTGGCCTACCGAGGCCGCACCAAGGACGTCGTCGTGTTCGGATGCTCCGGGGACACAGCCCCCATCGCGACGGATGGGATGGGGAAGCGAGAGGTTGAGGAAACCGCCACCTACTTCCACCAAGGGAGATGGCCAGGATGGCTGGGGTCGAATTCTACAGAATACTCCAGCAAATCCGGGTTTGCCAACCAAGAGACTTCGTTACTGTGCCCTCGGGTGAGGATCATTGCACCCAGAGTCAGCGTTACCGTGGGAAAGAGGATCTGTTTGGTGTGTAATGGGAACGTACCACTAAGTAGATGGTGGTGGCTCCGAAAGCTGGGAAAGAATATGAAGAACTCTACAATCGAGTGGGAGCGACTGGGTAACAATACCCATCAGACAATTACAGGGACTCACGGACAATTACGTGTGTGTTGGGACAAGTGGTGGGAACCAGATGAAGGGATATATGTCTGCATGTGGGGTTCAAAG
The DNA here is from genome assembly GCF_052327205.1 of Somniosus microcephalus. Lineage (NCBI taxonomy): Eukaryota > Metazoa > Chordata > Chondrichthyes > Squaliformes > Somniosidae > Somniosus > Somniosus microcephalus. The sequence continues at coordinate 158,505,103 of NC_140999.1, forward strand.
CACGTTTGCCCCAAAGGCATATCCATCTTTTTCCAGAGGCAGTGGCAGGATGAAGGGAAGGGGATGAGGTGGGACGTCAGCACCCGGGCGTGCGGAGCCCCATTCTCCCCGATTCCGGTAAACGCCACCGAACTCATCACCCGCCCACGCAAACCCCTGCCCACGATTCCGGTAGCACTAGCCCAGAAGGAAGGGTGCCCCACCACCACAAAGGGACCCGGGAACGGTTTAGTATTGGTACCCACCAGTCAGATGCTGTACCAAGGGGTACACTACGCAGTGGCCTCAGTGATTTTAAACCTCACTGAGTTACGATTGCCGGAGTGGTGTCCCAAGGAAACGGAGCAATTGTACCAGGTTCTGTTAACCAGGATGTTCAGACAATTTTATGAATTTGACTTTGCCGACATCGACAAAGCCAAATTGTACACCACACCACAGGAAGTTTTGGATCGGTTAGGAAGGCAAAGAAGGGGTACTGTAAATGACGTTTTCACTGCTTTTAGTACTGGGACATCTGTTGTCAACGCTCTAGACAACATGGAGCTGCAGACACAGGTTAATGGTCTAAAGGCACAGTTAAGGAACATACTGACAAACAAAAATAAGGTAGTGGGTTCTGAGCTACATGAGGACCAGGCCATGACATTACACTTAAAAGAAATAATCGCTGAGCTGGAGAAACACGCTAGAACAGTAAATGCACTCATTAGGGAGGATCGGAATGCGTCCGATCAGGCAGCACAGAACGAGGCTTGTGTGCTATACGGGGCGTGGTTACTGGGCGAGGGCCGCAGTAATCTGGAGGATTTAAAACAAGGTTTGGTCCCGTCCTGGATCAGCAACAAGCACTTGCAAGCGCTCCACCCTTTTGAGTCATTCAGGGAGGTGCGCACATTCGTTACGCAGTGGTCCCACCTTATGTCATCAGATGGGAGCGTACGATGACAGGCACCGACCTCTCGGGGTGTCGAAGCCGGGGAGCACACATCATCCTGTGTCCCCAGCACTTGAATGCCTTTTTAAAACCACAGTGCGGGTTCAGAGCCGCTAGCGCGAAGCCGGTAAATTGCACCATGGAGGCAATGGCAAAGGACCATGTGCCCCCGCAGGTGGCATATATCGGAGGTGGGACATACTGTGTTACCACTGCAGCGCCTCACTACCAACACGGACAGCACGGGTGGTGTCCGGTCAGTGACAGCAGTTTCTGTTTCAAACCCAGGGCTGAAGTTCAAGTGGCACAACAGCGAATTGTCCCCATTCCTGTACCTTCCACCGTTCACCTCACTGTAAAAGAGAATTTCATGGATTTGTAGCGATTCGTCGCGCATTTTGGTTATATCTTTCCCCCTCTCCCCGAACACCTTACCAAGATTTTAAAAGCCGTAATAGTTTCACAGAAGCATTTTAACACACTAGAGCAGAAGACATTGGAGATAGGGGAAGACATATTGGACATAGTCACCCCACCATGGTGGGGCCTGTTCACTAATATAGAGATCTCGCCCTGGATTAGAATAGCATCCCACATCCTAGTAGTGTGTCAGGTTTTGGTTGTAATATATTTACTGTTAGTGCATTGCAAGAGAGGCAAACGCCTCCAAAGGCACGAGAACACAGGAGAATGGAGAGAACGCTATGTACGAGTGGGTGAAGAGACCCCCGCTTAGGCTGCTATGTATTAAAGGATAAAACGTCCCTCCACTCATTGGCTTTGGTTACTATATGATTTAAGTGTATGAATACTGTTGTGTTATAACCGTTGATTGGTTTTTCAATTTTTGATTAACAAAATGTGTATGCAGGTGGGGTAAAGGGTATCGGCCCCTTTCACATCTGAAAGATGAATATATTATAGTTTGAGGTAGTACCGCCTATGATTGTCCAACTGTACACAATGCAATTTTCTGAAATGGGAACTGCATGTGTCGTGGGGGTTATAGGTAGTTAATTACTAGGAATGTTTGGATGTGAGGAATCAGGGAAAATTTGCTCACCAAGGGTTATTGATACTTTAAGCAAGCTATCAGTATCACAGGAGAGACTGTAAGATTCGCGAAATTTTCATAAATAATCACGCAGGAAATTAGGGTTAATAAAACAGCTTTATTGACCAAAAGAAGCTTGTACAGAGAAACCTTTGATAAAAGGGCACACAAAATGGCCACCAGACCTCGTGACCAACTTCTGGGACCATTTGAATTTCTGTTACTGCAAGCCAGACAGGCTTGTGGATTGAGGACATTAAAAGCCTGCGAAAACCAGTTTCGGGAAGCCGAAACTCATGGAACTGAGTATACATATTGATTAGATTATAAGTACAGGACAGGTTTGGGTAGCAGGATGAGACCCATCAAGAAATGGGCGGACAATTGAATGAACACTTTAACCCATTTACTGTACAAAGAGAAGCCGTTTAACAGCCATCAAGGGCAATCTCCAGACCGATCAATATACAAGCCGAGTTACGGTGACAAAGCAAAGACATTATCGGCCCAGGAAGGCCAGTTAAGCTATCACTGACTCTCGTTATGAAGACAAAACACCCCTGCAGAGAGTTCTGCCCGCCAAAATTATTACAAAGACAGGACTATGATTTGGCGGGAGATAAGAATGTTACAAAAAGGTATAACTGTGGATTGAAAAAGTCCATCAGGGGCTTCACTTCTTGGATGCTTCAGAAACGCTTCGGGACAGACTCTTCGGTTAAACAGCACTTCGGTTGCGGAACGTGTTCGGTGTTCGGGCAGGCAAGGCCCGACCACGAGGAGAAGATGACGAGAAGATTTTGGCTTGGAAGCCAGCTCGGCCAGACAAGGCCCGGCCACGACGGGAAGACGATGAGGGTGGCCCGGGTACTTTTGTCGGGAGATCTTCGACGACCCAGGCCGAAGAAGAAGACACCCTGTACCCCAGCTCTGCTTCAAATCAGAAGGACAATTATGACTGTATAAAGAAAGCTTTTTGGGACCAGTGTCCCGCCCCGGGGAAGACCATCGGGAGATCGACGACCCAGGCCGGAGAAGAAGACACTCAGGGCCCGGCACTCCAGTGTCTCAACATCACATCGGTAATGGATTCACCCATGTGCATCCAGTTCTTAAAATCACGTCGGTAACGGATTCATCCGTGGCGAGCGCTCACCAAGGCTGTACCAGCTGCCTACATCGCAGGAGAACCAAGAGGAAAACAAGCTGCGCCAGAACTTTCCAAACCCACGTGACGACGGAAAGCTGTGTCGAAAGGCTGCAAAACCCCTTTTCGCAATTCTTAAAGTGGTGAGCATGATCCCGAGTTCCTCAAATCGAAACTTAGTTAGGTCTAGGGGAGGGGGTTAAGGGTAGTTGTAATGTGTTACCCCTTTTACGATGTGCCGTGTGTTCCCCATTTCCATAGAGTTAAGTTTATAGATGTGTGCATGCTTGTAGTTGCTTTAATCTGTGCATATGACATGTATTTTATAATGCTGCAAACTGTTCAATAAAGGCATCCATTTCGTGCTATTCGACCTGGTCTATTGAGTCTTTCTGCACTACAGCTCCCTGCATCTAAGTCCAAGGTCGAGAACCGTAGGGGCGAGTGGGTCGAACCACTCACGGGTAATTATTGCAAGAAGCCTGGCAGGAGACCAGAGCAAGCAAGAGAAACCCCCTACAGACTGTATACCTGCTTCTCGCCTCGTCTGTCTGCACTTGGGTCCAGAACCAGCCTTGCCCGGACAGCACGGCCCTGTATCTATACGGCCCCGTGACTCCCAACCCTGACATACAATAACTTGTATCGTAACAATTTTAATATAATGAATTGGTTGGCCTGCTTCAGAACTGGTTTAATTATACTTGTAATATCTTTACTTAAAAATATTCAAACTTCACTAACATTTTCAAATAGGTTTTGAAGAATGTGTATGAAGACACCAGCATTTTAATGGACAGGAGTTAAAGGGCTGAATGATTTTTGTCACATTGTTTCCATAATGTCCAATTAAATGTACCAAAATTATCTTGAAATCAAAAGCTGCATAACAAGTATGTTGGCCCAGAATTTCCTGCAATGATGAGATCGGCGACATACGCTATAAATTTCCTCGTCTTGTACGCTGTTCTCTCTGTTGCTAACTTACTCCAAAATTTCCAGTGCCAATGGTCATTTATAGACTTGGTTGTTATCATTTCCTATGCAGTGTGTCTGTGTAAGAACCTCAGTACATGGCTAGTTTTAGCTAACCTTCTCTCTGTCCAGTCTGTATATAGCAAATTAGAACTGGATTCTATACTATGTGCGTACTGTACCTTTCTTTCCCCCAAAATTAATTTCATTACTGAACAGCCACGGTCTCCTCCTCGCTTAAAGGTTAAGAGAACAAGTAACTAATCATACCTGTTTAATGGGTGTTGTCGATGTGAAGATAATCTAAATCAAATTTTAAACACCAGAGATCAAAATTAAATCAGATGAGTCTGTTGTTTCTCATTACAATTTAATTGGGATAAATTGAAAGGAGTGGCCTGTTTTGTTTCATTTGTTTTCTATTGCCCTTACCAAACTTGTAAGCTGGTGGAAATAGATTAAATTCAGCAAAGCACGTTGAAAGGGCAAATATTTAAACTGAAGAATTTAAACTTCTCAGTCGGTGTTTTATAGCCCAAATGGCTTACTGTAGTTTAACATGTGCAGCATTCAGCCAGCTAGCTATACACGCAATATTATCAGAAGCCATTTCCATTAATTTGCTCCAAGAAGTGATGGCACAATAGCAATTCATATGCAACAGTGAGCGTTCATGGGTGATTAATCTGCACCTTTCTAACATGAACAGTCCAAGTTCCCACTATTTCTGAATTCATGGAAGAACTTCGCATGAAATTAACTTTTCATATTTGCAAATTGTACGAGTATTTTCACATGAACCCTCTTCTCAGTCATGGATCACAGTGCTGCCAGGTCACCAGTGTCAATTGTTTTCAGACTAAGTGACAGAGGCGTGAGAACTGGCATTGATCCAGGAAATTTGAGAGCGCTATTGATTTTAATAGGGGCGGAGCCATGAAAATTAACTTCTCACTGTTTTCGGCAAGTGTAAAGGTGGAGTGGTGCAAAAGTCCCAGGAAATTAATGTGGCATATGTAATGGTGTAATTTACCTACTCTATTATTTTCTGTTTTTTTTACGCCATTCAAGGGTCTCTATGATGTAAATGCTTAAAATTGCGCAAAACTCCAGGAAATTCCGGGCCATTGTATTTCGTTGACTTGTAACCTTTTAAGTTTCTGCCATACTTATTGCTATCTCAACCTGTCTTCATATGATGCTCTACTGCCAGCGTGGCATTATGTTTGCCTACATAATGACAGTCACTGCACTTCAATGTAATTCATTGGATGTGAAGTGAAATGGTATCTTCCTGAGAGACATGATGATAAGGCGCTGGATAAATGCAAGTTCTTTTTTACTTCTTTACGCAAAAGTATGTGGTAGTAAAACTCAGTTACACAAATCTATTTGGATGAGATTAAATCCTTTTTATTTTTTGCAGCTGGGGGATATATTGGAAGCTAAGAACGGATGACAAATGCAGGATACAGGGACAAATGCAAAGTGTACAATAAGACAGACAGGATAAAGAAGGAAATGGTGCTCTAAGCTAGAGAAAGGAAAGCACCATTGTGCAGACTGATAGGCACTCTGCTGTCCCCTGAGGAACAATAGGTTCTGGCTTCTGTTATGTATGTCTGTGCCTGCTTTGAAAGTTGAAGAGAAATTACTGGTAAGTCAGACAAAAAACATGAGAATGTTGATTTAACATTCAGAATGGGGGATTAATCACTGACACCAAATGATAATCACTAAATGCAGCAGGGTGGAAAATAAGAATGTATCGGTTTGCTTTTCCCCTCTTTAATTTGCGAAAACTGCATACTTAAAAAAAAATCAGTTTTGGTGTATCATGTTCTTCCTTGAAATAAGACTGTCAACATTAGTCACTCAAACATCATCAACACTGATTTGATTACAAAAAGGAATCAGTACATTAGTAAGAAAGGCACATTTACAGCACCGCAGCCACTTTAACACTGCTGCTTTGTTGGACGGTTGAGGCACCCACTTGATTCAGGCAGGAGCTTTGTCAATAATGTAATTTGAGGTCCTATGATATCATTAGGACTCCAGTGCAATTTTAACTGCCTAGAGGATGGAGGGTCCGCTGTGGGCACTCCGCTCAGTAAAACCTGGTGCACATCAGTGGAGGCCCTGTCGGGTAAATTTAAAACCTATATTTGTGGAGCCAGGAGGAGCAGGAGAGCTCTTTCGGTCCCTAAAAAGAAAGTTTGGGTCGCTTGGCAGCCACTGGGCCACCTGGTCTTCACAGGCTCACAAGCCAGTGAGTTGCCTCTGGACAGCCATTTTGGTCAGGCAGCTGGCCACCAGAATGATAACAAGGTCCGGCTGTTAAAATGGACCAGGTCTCACATTGCAGCTCCGTGGCGAGCGGTCTGTGTATCCCACTGGCTTTCCACCCAGGAGCTAAAATTATCCCTCAAGGCTACCCTCTCCAGCCCTAGCTAATGATACCCTTGCAGAAGTCCCAGATAGAAACTGAAGGTCAGTACGATGAGACCAACATAATCAGAATCATCATTGTACATAACTATCTTAAAGCAGCCTTTCAGCTGTCTGAACATATCATATGCAGATTACAGTACAGCCTTCCTCCCGCACCTCGGGGCTTCCAGGATTAATGCTGTGAACTGCATGGCCCATAACTTTGCTTTGCAAAGTAGCCTAGCTATGGAGAAGAAAGAGTTGAATCCAGAAGGTGTGCCTTGGCAGGAAGGAAAAAGTGATAATGAGAAAGTAGCACTAGTACAGTCTGAAAGGCTACAAGATTGAAAACAGTCTTCCTGATGGCTGGCCTTAGCAAATCCAGCATTGATTTTGTGGTTATTGCTAGCTGTACAAGTCTTGCCCATTGGGCAATAACGCCTTCCAAGCCCAGTATAAAAGCAACTTCAGCTAAGTGTTGAAGCTGCCCTTTTAAGGAACTCTCCGGTTCAAGTTTACCAAAGAAACTGGCCCAAAGTACTTTCAGCAACACGGTCTTCCATCCAGTTTTTCAATGCCCAGTTTTTGCAATGATGTTATATAATTTTGCACAATAAAGGGAAAGGAAAGGACTTACATTTATACAAAATTATGTTTGTTACAAAATAATGTGGCACTTCATTACCAATCTTTGTATTGCACAACTATTTTAGTACCAGGTAAACGAAAGCCATTTGGATAAGTCTGGACCTCTTGTAATCAGAACATCAGCAACCAAAACCTCTGAATCTGAAAACTGAGGCTGCCACAAGTGGGGAAAGAATCTTTCTAGACCAGCGGGCAACTCCAGCACATCCCCTATTAGATTGCTGGGCTGTTGTACCAAATTGGACTCCCTATAGATTCAGCCCACTGCTGATGTATTGTTGTGTTTACAGTCATCTGGGTTCTTACTTACAAGTAGCTGAGAGAAGGGCTTCAAAAGAGAAGGATGCAAAGGTGGCTTACTCGAATGAGATGAATGTCAGCTACTAGCAAGAAACAAATCAGAAACTTCACACTGCGTTAAGGGGGAGGGAGTATGCAACATTTGGCTCATGTCCAAAATCTGCAATTTACTTTTTTTTGTGGCACTCTGTATCTTATTTACAGTTTTTTCACCAGAAATAAGTGCTAATTAAATTGTACAACATGTGACAGAAATTCCAGTTGAGCAGAGCATGTAAATTCTGGTTTGTTTTCCGCTTCGCCCTGATTGAATTGTACTCACTGGCATGCACAACAAAACGTGATAGATTGCTCATATCACACCTCTAGAGTTAGAGGTCTAAATTCAGGAGAAAGGCTGTTGTTCTACTGCGTGGTTCAAGTGTTAGTTAGTAATGGACTTGAACTCGCAACTAAAGCAACTTAAAATTTGTCTTAGCCACTGTGAAGCCACCAGCTAATTGTAAAGTCATACAGTAATATACAATCGGGTGAAAGATCAAACACCAAGGCACCTTTTATGTTTCAACATTGCATTTTTACACTTGATATCTATGCCTATTCTTTAAAAAAAACAATGAATTTTCTGTAACAGATACTGTGGCAATTTTACCCTTGTATTGTATTTTATTCCTAACATTTTATAGATGTGCTGAATTGGTGCTGAGAATGCAGGAGATTTATTTGCCATGATGCCATGGCTCTTGTACATCGCTGACTAGATTCTATATATCGTGTATAGAAATTCTTGTCTACAAGATTTGCTCAATGCAGCTTTGCTTTTTGTAGAACTTTGCACTTTTAAGTAAAATTATTCTGTGAGGGTACAGTACCAATTTTTAAGAAATTGTAGTATTATTCCGGAAATGACAGGCCAGTGAGGTTGATACCAACAGTAAAAGAATTTTATGAAGAGCCTTTCAAATCACACAATTAAAGATGGTGCATCAGAAACAGGCTAGTTGAATGAAAATCACCTTGAAAACTCATGGGACAAGTGTAGCCAGGTGACCCAAAAAATAGAAAATGCTAGAAATGCACAGCAGATCTGTCAGTATTTGTGAAGAGAAAACACAGGTTAACAGTTTTGTATGTAGACCCTTTGTCAGAACACCCATAGGGTCTGCATCAAAAGTATCAACCTTTTCTCTTTCGCAGGTGCGGACAAACCTGCTGTGTATTTCAGAATTCCAGCATGCGCTTTCTTTTTATTAGTGGATGACCCAATCCAATAGGTATTATATAGCTTGACTTTCAAAAGGCATTTGATATAAAGCCACAGAAGAAACTATTGATAGATGGAAAACATTCATGAAATTGGGCAAGTGGGGGGGTAGTGTAAAATGAATCAAACATTGACTGAGAAATAGGAAACTGAAGGAAAATACAAAAGGGTATTAATTGAAATGGGAAGAGGTGACTGGTGGGATTCCCTGAGGCTCCATCTTGCACAGGCCTTTGATATTCCAGGTCTGAAGGTGATGTTGCACATTTGCAGATTTATGTACAACAAAGATGCACCAACGTCATGTTGCTGATTATGATCGTCACAACAAATATTTTAATTAAAATAAAACAAAAAGAGCAGTTTGTGCTGCAGTAAATACGTTCCCTGCTACAATATAAACTTTCCCAAGTGACCGATATGTTGCAGTTCAGAGCAGATTCTAGGAATTCAACCGAACAGAAAACTTCCAAATACTGCTAACAGCACTTAGATTCTGCACAGTATATTACTGGGATTATGCAATCTTTCATTCATGTTTGGCACTGTACTGGTAAAGGGACATTGATGCATTAGAAACCTTTGAGAAATGTAAGGTAATGTATATCACTACTAAGAATAGCAAGTGTGATTACACAGTGAAAGGTAGATCATTAAGCATGGAGCAGCAGGAAACAGATTTGGATATGCTAGTTCACCAGAAATAGCAAGCATAGACACATTGTAGGCAGTAATTGCTAAGCGAAAAGAAGAATGTTAGAGTGTATAAGTAGGTCTAGAAAGATATGAACATTCTACAAAATATTGAGGAGACATCAAAGGTATCGATGAAGCCAGTCTTGACCAAAATACTTGTGAAAAAGAGTGAAAGGGGAGAAATTGGTTCCCGTCCCGCCCACTTTTTGGGTGAAAAATGAGCGTCGGAGGGAACTATTTTCAGGTGCGATCTCACGCACCTAATCTCCCCCGAAAGTGTTGTGACTTCCAAGTGTCTCGGATGCATGCCTGGAATAGGCGTTAGGCCACTTGAATATACTAATCAGAGCCCTAATGCCTGTTTCAGGAAATTGGTCACCATCTGGGCAGAGCATGCTCAGCTCAGATTTTCCTGGTCCCAGTGGCCTAACCAGCGGTCCTTACAGAGAACGTTGGAGGCTGCCGACAAAAAGGTAAGTTCCCTCATATTTATCTGGATCCAGAAGGAGCACGCCTGCTCCTGTTTTCTGTTCTAAAAATGGCAGAAGGTGGACACAAACCAAGTTCCTTAAATCATGAGGGAAACATGAGTGAGAGGTATGGATGGGGAGGTTAGCTACTGTAAGATTCGCAAAATTGGACTTTGCATTAATAAGGGTCAAATGGCAGAAGAGGCCATGATTTTAAAGACTGTTTTAAAAGAAGCCCAGAAAAAGGGGCATACAAAATGGCCACCATACCATGTGACTGGCTTATTGGGACATTTTAAAATGGTTCCTGCGAATCCTCAGACAGCTTTGTGGATTCAACCCACAGTAAGTCCTGGAAGCCGTTTCTGAGAGAACGAAACCAGACCCACACATATACATATGGATTAGATGCAGATCCAGTCAAGATCGGCCTGGAGACAGAGGCCATCTAAATGTTGGCCCAGACAAAAGGGGACAATTTCATATTCATGAGAACAGCACCAAGGACTAGATAACGAGATCAGCAGGACATTAAAAACAATGAAGGTCATTCCAGACCAGAGATGGGCCTTTACCGGTCATCTAAAACATTTTAAAATATAATAACTACCCCGCTGTGCTCCAAGCCCGCCAAAAGTTAAACAAAGACTAACCTGATTTTGGGCGGGAAGTGGAGGCTCCTGAAGAAAAGGTATAATTGGAGGAGTTGGAGTTACAGTTGGAGAGACACACACTCAGAAGACACACTGAAGGAGACACTGGAGTTGCAGTTGCGGAAACAGTTGGAGACAGCTACACTCAGAAACACACGACCGAGTGGCAGTGGGTGAAGAGGAGTCGCTTCGGGAGAAGATCAGCAAACTCCTCTCCACCATCGGAGGAGGAAGAAGAATTAAGCCAACATCAGGAAGGCCGTTCGAAGCCGGCGTCCCGCCCCGGGGAAAACATCGGGAGATCATCGACCATCCCCGGGCCATTGCCGAAACGAGAGGCCATCGACCCAACTCGGGAGAAGAGACAAAAACGAACTGAAGAAACGATGGGAGCCAGCCCAAGGCTCCTCTGACCGGGGTCGAGCCGACGATCCCCGACCCCGCCGACAGCCAGAACCAGCCGGTGTCCAGCCGCTCCCGACCCCCACCTCAGGAGAGAGGTGTGGCGCAGCTCGCTGGGGCTCCACGATCTACGTGGAGACGGAATGCCTGAAAGGATCAAACGCAGACTGGTTCAAAACCTTGCACTTCCTAGTTGGATTGGTGAGCATTTTTCTGGCCCTTCATAATCAGATCTAGATAGGTTTAAGGGGGTGGATTTAAGGGTACAATTAACATGAGTTGTTGTCCCTCGATGTTCCGTGTGTTTCCTTATTTCATGATGATCTTTGTAGAGTATAAGATGCCTGTATTTGCCTTAGTTAGTATTGTGTCATTATGATTTGTTTGTGTTTTTCCCTCCCATGTACTCTCTTATCTGCTTGCATTTGATTTGTGTTACCATATGCAATAAAATTTCATTTTGTTTCATCAAACTTGGTCTATAAGAGTTTTCTCTACATTGTAGTTCCTGCCCCAAAGTCCAGAGTATAGAATCTAAGGGGCGAGTGGGTCGAACCACTCAAGGTTTTACTGTGCAAGAGAGAGAGGCCTCTAGAGAGAGAAACCTCTGCGATCTAAAACCCCTTACACTACTTTATCAGAAACTAGGACAAAAGGGGATAGGATTGTACCTAAATGAAATTCTGGGGTTAAGTAGTTCACACTTGAAGTTGTTAATTTATGAAATAGATTGCCACCTAGCACAGTGAATTCAGTTTCAATTAAAGCATTAAAAAAATAAATGGGCAGATTTCTGATTCACTGGAAAGTACAATAATGTGGATTTCCGAGAGATGAAAATGATCTGTACACTTCTTGAGATAAAAATAAATCTGTAAATGCTGAAATGAATATAGAACATTTTGGAAATATGTAGCAGGCCCATCAGGATCTGAAAAGGGAAAAGGCATGTTAATGTTTTGGGTATAGACCCTTCATCAGATGTGTTATGTATTTTCCAAGATTTTCTGTTTCTTCAGTTCTTTGGCATCATTCCAAATAATGGGGAGAGGGAGGGGAATGAATTGTTCTGGGTTCTGGTTACTGCGTGTACTGACATCATAAAAGTGCAAAGATTTTCTCTGGTTGGCATTTCTAGTAAATCATAAAACAGGTTCTTTTGAACTCATTTACAATTTCACGAGACACACTAACCAGAATAAATCTTCATATTTGTTACACATAGTAGCCACAGCAACTTTTCCTCTCTGTAAAATGGATGGACTTTTCATGTTACTGTCACAGCAGAGCAATAAAAATAGCTTGGGGAAGAAATTGGTGTGCATTGCACCCATTTTTCCAGCATACCAATTTAGCAGTGGGACGACAGCGACCAATCTGCGCAGGTGTTGGTCACACTGCTAAATTCATGAGGCCTATTTTTTAGGTGTCCTGGATATCTAGAACATGGATTAGACATATGTAAACTAAGGGCCTAAAGCCTGATGAAGGACCTCTTTGACAAATTGGTCACCTCATGAGCAAGTATTTTCAGCAGCCCCCCCATGGCCACCAACCAAAGGTAAGTTTTTGATTTACTTTTTTCAAAAACACCTTCCTATGGATTCAGGAGGAGCAGGAGTGCTTCCTTGACTCACTCCACAGGAGTCATGATCACCCTCCACCTTAACTTGCTCGTGGGGGGAAGCGAGAGATCAGGGCTTGGGGGGAAGCCCTGGGAAACCCACATGGCAACTGTTAAATTTAAGTCAGGCTCCCAGTCGCAATGTTGCTGTTACGGAAGAAAGTTGCTGAAGAAAGTGTCCCGTCTCTCCAGGGAGGACACTCACACAACACATAACCCGCCCGTGTAAAAACAGCAATTGGTGTGTATGCGGCGGGTTGGGGACACGTTCCCCATTTTAACATTTTAAAATCCCCCCCTCCACCCCCACAAACCCTGTCCCACCATTCGTTGGGGGTGGGGGTGGGGTGTTAATAACGAGGCCATGATTTTTGAGTTTTCAGCAAAATTAATCAATCTACTTGCTCTTTAGCTTAATAAATGTACCCTTCAAATATTTTAGATAAAGGGGGAAATCTATTTTGAGACGTACCCAATTTGCATATATAATTATTGAAGGAACATTTGCATAATTGAGAAATACATTATCCTTATTGGCATAATAAATACATCTACCAAGTTCTGCAAAGAAAGGAGTTTGTATTTCTGAGTTATAACCAGAAAGTGTTTACTTGGCATGACCCTTATTATTCTAATATTTTACCCTGCTCCACACAGCAAAAAGAGATCATGTTGTGACAAGTTCCTAGGATAACTGAATGAAGCAGCTCCGCACACACAATTTTAAAGATGCGTGCAGCAGAAGCATGTAGTTGGGTGAATCTGTAATTCTTGGGGAGGATTGTGTGAGTTCTGCACTGGTCACTAGACAGATTTGGAATTGAGTTGTCGGAACACCAGAGATTTATAAATAAAACTGCAGAAAGCAATGCACAGGCTACAGGCTAACATATAGTGCTGCACGATACCACCTTCTACCAACATAGCCCAATTAACATATTCATACCATACCCTTTCTAAAACATGAATTATTTATATACTTAGCCTACTATATAACTACAGGTCACTGACTAAATTGCAGTACCATTCAACTAATTACCATAATGAGCCACACCTGCTCAATTGAATATAATATTGGTACATCCACTAACTCCTGCTTTCAGATCAAACAACTTGACATTTTATAGACTTTTGGGAACATTCCCCATGTTTGTCAATAATAATACAAGCCATTTTTACTCAACTAAAAGATTGCTTTAGCATATAGAAAGTACGAGTTATTAGAAATTAAGTTTCATATTCCAGTCGCAAGCCTCCTGGTAAATTCTATAGGAGCTTCTGATCAAAATTATATTTGGAGTTCAATAGATAACTCATACATTCATATAATCTAGTTTAATTTCCCAGCATGTTTTATTAGAACTTTCATTAGAACATGGTCAATGATGAGTAGGAAATCCAAACCATCAAGTCTGGAACGTAACAGAATCTGATTGCAGGCCCAATAGTAAACCTAACTCAAACTTCTCAGCATATGCCCAGTGGAAAACCAAAATTCGTGATCACATGCCCACGTAGAAATGAAACACAAAACCACATTTCCTCAAAATTCAGTTATTGACCCCATTGAATATCTGATTACATTCTCAATTAAATTTCCATCAGTCCATTTCTAAAAGTATTCGAGTCAGAAAAGTTTGGTAAGCATGTATATGGGCATTCCAAACAAGCAGATTTAACAAGCCAGCCAGATGCATGTGTTTCATCTTTACCTCTGGTGCATAAACTCTTTGCCCTCTGCAATACTGATTTTTTGCTAGTTTTCATCTATATGCCAACTCCCTCCTCTAATTTTGAGCTCTTGGCTCACTAAGGTACAGCATATTTTATTAGTTATTAACATCGCCAGCTCGGCTCATTTGGTAGTGCTGTTGCCTCTGAGTCAAAAGTTGTAGATTCAAGCTCCACTCAGTACTAGAGCACTAGAGATGTTAAACAAAGGCCCTGTTTGCTTGTTTTGGTTGTTCAGGTAGATGTAAACGATCCCATGGCACTGTTCAAAGAAGAGCAGAAAGTTCTGACATTCTGGCCAACATTGCTCCCTCAACTAACTCCACCAACAGATTCACTGGTCATACATCTCATTTGCTGTATGTAAATGGCTACCATGCTTACCTACATAACAATAGTGACTGCGCTCCATAAGTAATCCATTGGTGCTTTGTGAAGCCTAAGGACACAATGAAGGTACTATATAAATGTAAATTCTTTCTTAATTAGTGGCAGTCAATGCTAATATGCTCATTATCATAAATTTGTTTAATTAGGAGGTTACTGTTGTCCACTGCCTCACATTTGCATACCCATTTTAAAAAAATACTGTAATCATGACATTAATTAGTTGAAAGCTAAGGCTGCCCGTAACTCTCAATGGGGGATGAGACTGTATCACACACTATTTTAGATACTGTATTTCTTTCAGAGATGCCGTCACTCATGACTTTTATCCAGACCAATTTAGTGATGTCCACAGCTGTTAACATCCTGTGTCAGCTGTGTCAGTGATACATCCTGTTTTCTAATTGCTTTCAGTTGAATCAACACTCAGTGTAGCAAATATATTATTTCTTTGTACATAATAATGCTAATAATGCACAAAATGTCTTTGTGCAATGAGTTTTTAAATGAACCCCTGAAAGGTCAACTAAAACAGATACTGGATAGGCTTAAAATTTCCTTTTCAGCTTTTAAAACAAGCATTTCTCTTATGCAATATCCTAAAAATTATTTACTGATACCGATAGTTTTAAAAATATTAATCAATACATCAGTCCTGGTAAATGAGGCGTGACTTTGCCATGCGTGAGAAGATATTTTCAACACATTTAGAATTGCCTGGAATT
This sequence comes from Somniosus microcephalus, assembly GCF_052327205.1. Classification (NCBI taxonomy): domain Eukaryota; kingdom Metazoa; phylum Chordata; class Chondrichthyes; order Squaliformes; family Somniosidae; genus Somniosus; species Somniosus microcephalus. Next base: position 158,520,549 of record NC_140999.1, read on the forward strand.
TACACTAACATCTACAATATGAATGTGACAGTCAATGGTCAGCTAGGCCCCTGTGAATGGTTGTTCTGCAGACCCAGTAATTTCTCAGAGAGATGAAACTGTGCAGGCAAGGGTATGCATTTCACCAGGTAAATGTGAGAGGGCATAGGCCACTTAGCACCCAACCTGTTAGAGAAACTGCACGATTTTCATTTCTACTGAAATGAATGGGAAAGAAAATCAGGTGGTTTCTATAATGGGCGACTAAACTGCAATGCTAGTTTTACACCGAGGCAGCTAGCTAAAAATCAACCCGATAGCTCCAGTTGAAGAGCTAGCACAGGCACAGTGGGCCGAATGGCCTCCTCCTGTGCTGTAATTGCTTTGTTTCTATTGTTTTTGCACATAAATGTTACTGCAGCACCAAGGATTTCATTAGACATGCTGTGGGTAGGGCAACTAAGTCCACATATGGCCCAACCAAAACGGTAAGTTTAAAAAAAATACTTCAATGTGGAGCCAAGAGGAGCAGGAGTGCTCCTCCCATCTCCACAGCAATCCTGAAGACAGTTGCCGGCCTGCGCTCAGCCCCCTCCCAATCACTTCCCTCTCCCTTCTGATCGCCTCTCCTACTCCTGATTGCCACCCCCGATCCCGATTGGCTCCCTCCCCACCCAGAATTTACCTGAGGGCCGCTGTCAGCGACCCAAAATACAAACCCGCTTCGTCAGTAGCTGTCGATGGCACCCAGCAGGCATCCACAGCTCACCGGTCTAAATGAGGCCCGAGACCCAACAGGTAGCCTTGTAGTAGTCTATCTATTCTGGTGCAGGGATCATTCCCTGAACCCAGTTCACACCAGCAGGCTGGAAGTATCCAATTTCACCCCCATCATTATTTTTGGGACAAAATATTAGTTGATTTGATCTCAACATAGTTGCATTCTGTGCTAAAAAGCAATGTATTTATAGCAAATGACTAGAGCACACCATATCAATTATCACTATGTCAGTGCCAATGTACAGACAATTAGGCTATTTTGTTCCTGTAAAATTATACCTTATTAAGCTTTTTGTAGTTATCAAAAATGCACAACAGGATTTTGGTTTTATTTCACATGCTGTTCTCCCAGACGGAAGAGACATCTGTTTTTCTGAGGATTAAAATAGTTCAACCATAGCATAATGTTTTCTGTCACAAAAAAATCAATCTTATAAGGGCCATATTTTCTACTTGGTGCTAATTTTGATGATAAAGTAGACAAGGGTACAAGACTAGTAGAAAGTGATTATGGATTAAATGTTAATATGTCGCACACTGCCTATAAACTGCTTTCAAGCACCATGGGGGTGAAATTGGACTTGGGCTATAGCACAAAATGGGCGATAGCAAATCGGCAGCCCATTTTACACCACACTCAATTTTCTTTTCCAAAGGCCCAAGACCAATTTCACCCCCTATTTTTCTTCTTCACTCAGGCCAACGGATTTCCTCTATTTTTAAGCAGGCCTGTAACTTTTTGATGGGGAAGAGGACAATCTTCCACCCACCCCACCACGTCGAGGAAGTATCCATGTGCGACTATCAGGGAATTTTACCCAATGCATACTTATAAGGTCTCAATTGGCGAGAGATGGTAAGAGTTTTATTGAGAGCCTCGGAAAAGACTCAGAAGTCTCCCAGTAAAAGGAAATCAATCCTCTGGGGGATTAATTACCTTTGTAATGCCAGCAAATGGTTCCTTTAGGAGCTGAAGATATTAAAAACATATCTTTATCTGCAGCCCGGAAAAAGTCTTGGCTTCCCCTTACCAAGCAGTTGCATAGGCTCCAAATTGCATTGGTGGATTGAAATTAATAATACTGATGTACTTTTACCATGCAAGTAACCCATCTCCATAATTTGGGGTGGGGCCCGAGTTGCCTGAAATCAGCGGACTTATGGCGGAGAAGTCCATCAGAAATGTAGTTCCTAATTCCTACCACCCTGTATTTTACAGCCCCCTTGAGATTAAGGCCAACATTCCATTAGCCTTTCTGACTGCTTTTTATACTTGTCTACTGGCTTTTAATGATCTGTCTACTTTGCTCCTCCACAGTTTCTAGTTTCTCTTTGCTCAGTTTTTAAATTATATAGGAATTCTGTATAGTTTGTCAATTAATAAGTTGCTCAATAAAGGTACTATTTGTTTCAAGATATTTGATTATAGCAAATTATACCTGATCCAAGGATTAATAGGCACAATTTCATTAATAGGGAATGGTTTCCTTACCACAAAGCCATTTCCTGTAAGAAGCTCTACTGAAATGCTATAGGATGTCACTCAAAATATCTCCTTATATTTCTATAGAAATGGGTTAGGTCTCAATTTTATCACATTTTTGATATTTTAAAATGTTAAAAATAACACAATTCAAAATTTCATTTCAGAAAAAGCAATCTCCCTTGGCAATGCTCACAAGCAATATGGGTTCTGGAGAATGGTTTTGATGTTTAGTTGCTAAGATTGAGCTGTGTTTAACCTGACCCATTCTTTCAGGTACTACCTGCAGGGAAGTTGTCTAAATAGTCACATCCTGAGGCTAACTGGAGGCTAATTGTTGAGGGATGTTTCTGCAGATGAGGAGCTGCTTGAAATTTCAGCTACTGTCTTGGAGGAAGATCAGGTCATGAAGGTGAGGAAAACCAGCAGGAAATAATTTCCTCATTTTATACTTTTGATCATCTGAAGTGTAATAGGCCTGGGCTAGAGGCAAAACTTTCAGATACCAGTGGATCTTCTGTGGCATGGTTCACAGGTGGTTAAATCTGGAGCACAGGCACCAACCTGACCTACTCTTTGAAGGCCAGTAATAAGTAAATTCAGGTAACTAGAGCTACTTAGAAACTTGTGACGGTCAATTGAAAGTGCTTGTACATTTCAGGCTCCAGGCCAAATAAAAATACTTTCATTCACTTCAAAAAAAAGATTTTTACAGATGTGAACTCAAGTGTGACATCTAGGGTGATGCATCTGGTGTGTGATGTATGCGAGCTAGGCCCAAGATTTTTTAATATTTACAGTTTAAAAATAGTATTTGATAATCTCCAACATTTGGCAATACAGCTTGAAATTAGTAATAAATTTAGCAGTGTGTCTCATAGCAAGCATTAATGGATTACTTCTATAAAGGGGAAAAACTGATTTGTTGCTTGTTTAAATTATGAAAAGATGTCTATCAGATAAATACACAATATAGTTGATTATCTGAGACGTATGAATGTAAAGTAAACACAACTAATTCTGATTCAGCAAGTCCATCTCCAGCGAAGCCAAATATGCAATGGGACAGGAAAGGGTGGAGAATGCAAGTAGTTTAAGAAAGAATGGGAACCATAAGCTTTTACATCTCACATTATTTTTTTATGCCAGTTGTGAATTGTGGGGGAAATTTAAGTGCTTTAAGTGCAATAACTCTGGGCAGAATCATCTCCACTGGGAACTGAATTGAGACAGCATCAAATCATTTGTGATGCTGAAGCTAGCTAAGGTAACCCAGCAGACAGATAAAAAGCAGCAGCATTGTTAAAACATTTATACATTAGAGTACTAACTAGATTAAACTCTGCTCACTTTTTAAAAATGCCTTCACAGAACATTTGCAACAAAGCTTTGAGCATCTAAATTATAATGTGTGTGTGTTTGCAAGGGACGGCAATGTTGATATATTGGACATTTTTCCACTTAGCACCAATTCACAGGATAAAGTATCCCAGGGTCAGTTTTAGCAATGCCCAGTTGCACAGTACAGTTCCCCCTATGTTATTCTAACAATGTTCATGAATTACAAGTCATAAAGGTGCTCACAGTTACATAGGATGACTTTTCTATTTCTTGTACTGGCTATACTAGTGACACTTTGGTACCAATTGCAAAGGTGCCCGCTAGAAACTACACTGGCAGTGATGCCCCATTCGTGCTATCAGTTGCAAACTGGGGCACACCAACTTTCCTACAAGCTGGTTTACAATTGACAAGGAGGATTCTGCTGTGTTGCTGGAAATAAACAGGTGTGAATTCTTGCAGAGCTCCGTCAGGTGGTAATCTCCTTCCCCAGCCATAGGGAAGGGCAGAAAGATAAGGGAAATCAGTGCATGGCTAAAAATGTGTCAGGAAGAGGGACTCACCACAGAATACCCAGCCTCTGACCTGCTCTAGTAGCCATCGTATTTGTATGGCTGGTCCAGTTGAGTTTCTGGTCACTGCTAACCCCCAGGATGTTGATGGTGGGAGATTCGACAATGGTAATGCCATTGAATGACTTTCTCCTGTTGGATATGGTCATTGCCTGGCACTTGTGTGTTCAGAATGTTACTTGCCACTTTCAGCCCAGGCCAGGATGTTGTTCAGGTGTTGTTGCATACGGGCATGGGCAGCTTCATTATCTGAGGAATTGTGAATGAAGCTCAACATGGTGTAATCATCAGGAACAGCCCCAGCTCTCACCTTATGATGGAGGGAAGGTCATTGATGAAGCAGCTGAAGATAGTTGGGCCAAGGATGCTGCTCTGAGGAACTCCTGCAGCAATGTCCTGGGGCTGAGGTGATTGACCTCCAACAACCACAACCATCTTTCTTTGTGCCAGGTTTGACTCCAACCATGAGATTTTCCCCGATACCCATTGCCTTCAGTCTTACTACGGCTTGTTGGTGCCACATTCAGTCGACTGTCGCCTTGATATCAAGGGTAGTCGCTCTCACTTCACCTCTGGAATTCAACTCCCTGTTTAGATTAAGACTGTAATGAGGACTGGAACTGAGTGTTTCTGGCAAACTGAGCGTTGGTGAGCAACCCATTGGTGAGTAGGCGTTGCTTGATGGCACTATTAATGACTCCTTCCATCACTTTGCTGATGATTGAGAGTAGGTTGATAGGGTAGTATTCAGCCATCTCAGATTTGTCCTGCTTTTTGTGAACAGGACATACCTGGGCAATGTTCCACATTGTTGGGTAACTATACTGTCAAAATATAATGTGCAAATTACAAAAAACATATTTGATAATTATATCAGAATACCTGACAGTTACGGTTGCCAGTCAAAGTGCTTTAGTTATTGCTTAATGATGAAATTTTACTTGTTTAAAAGAGGTTAATTGCGTATCTCATAGCATTGCTCATGGTGAGTTGGAGGAATAGCTATTTTATAACAATGGTGGTGTTATCATCAAAATATTACAGGAAGTGAGTGTGACACAGGGCATGTGTTCTATATCCAAGACTTGTAATATATTATAGATATAAAATAAACTTACATTGAATTGTTTTTAAAACCCTAACAAATAAGGAATAGAGTACCTATAGCATTTCAGTACAGAAATCATCTTAGGTCGAAGCTTTGTGCAGAGGAAGATAATCTGATTATTTGTTTTAAGCATTTGAACTGCATTTTTATTTTCTGAGCTGCAGGAACCATTAGTAAATCTATTCCATTCTTGTGCCATCTGAAATTCAGAATGCAGCTTCATTTTCAGACATGACTACTTCTATTGTTTCCCTGACATTGCTCTATCATGCAGAGATAGGAAAATTCTGTTTTGTGGTAACCTATGCAGCAAAGATAATTTTCGGCATGTGACAAAGTAAAGGCTGTGATCCAAAAATAATGCCGAACATGGGCAGTGGAGTGTGATATGGAAATCCATTAGTGGCTCAAATGACCTAGAGTGGAGTTAAAATGATTCCCGAGGAATCAGTACACTTCCACCACAGTTTATAAAGTCAATGGGCCCGAGGGCAGCTGAAAGATCAGTACAAATGCATTCCTTGAATCATTGTTGGGTTATAGCTCTTGACTGCCTCCACGTTATAAAGCAAACTTCTTTTGCATGTTCAAACTCATATATGCTGCACCTGAAATTATAAATAAATACCTCTGCCTGCTCTGCATAAATTCAGCTGTTTGTTATTGCCATTTCATACTTTACTTCATGCTACAATCTGCTCTGGGAGAACAATTTATACAGATTAAGGGTTAAAAGATTTTTTTTTAATTAGGCTTTGCTTCTTCCAACAGATATGTCTGTGCTAGTTGCTGCTAAGTATAACTTATATTAGATGGCTCCATATTTTATAGCTACACTGTCAATACTCTATTCTACACTATGGCTGGAATTTCCCCCTTAAAAAAAATGGGTGGGTTAGGAGCGTGGGGGCAGTTAAATTGTTAAAAATGGGATTCCCGACCTGATCCCACCTCCAACCCGCCCACTTCCGGTTTTAACGGAGGGGGGACATGGGCGGGACGAGGGGGACGGGCAACCAACCCGCTCCCTGGGGGGCGGTACGTCAATTTAAATATTATAATGACGCTGAAGCCTCTTTTTTAACCTTGTAGAAAGGGAAGGGTATTTGGTTTTGGGGTTATTGTCTGGCCAGCCAGGCATATCTGAGCTGCTCCAGGCCCCGTGCGGTTTTGAATCGCTTCCCTTTCTGGTTCTGACCGCCGGACTTATTTCAGTAGCGATATAGACAAAACGAGACTCGTGGTTGGGTGCAAAGAAGACCAACATTTATTAAAAATAAAGAATAAATTGCTATACAGTGAAAATAATTATGAATACAGCACACTTGCACACTTTACTTAACGGGGAGGAGAGAAAACGGACACATCGAGGGAAAATTGACTAAAAATGACAATTTAACAAAATTCCCCTTTAATTCCCACCCCTTATACCTATCTAGGTTGCCTTGTAATAGGCCAGAAAGTTTATGCTCACCAGTAAATGCCTACTCCATGCCCCTGCGACCTGCCTTGAATTCTTCACCGCCCCGAAGTAGAGATACCCCAGTAATTCAAAAGTAACTGCTGGTATTCCACTTCTTTGGGTGGGCTGCTGAGCTGTTCCTCTGATAAGCAGGGCACTGGAGGCGAGGCGGTAGAGAGAGAGAGAATGGCTTCCCGAGGGGCTATCTTTATACCCCATTTGGGAGCCCTTATCTTCGTACCCAAATCTGGACGTATCAGGGGTACACAAAAGGGACCGATCTGTCCCCATTGACCGTAATGGGTTTGAATGCATTTCCCATTCGTTTAACTGGTTTGTGCTCAGTTTAAAATGTCCCACTGATTTCTCAAGTGCTGGACAAACAAATCCTTAAGTGTTCAGTAAACAGTCCTTTGTCCTGCGGTTACATTCCAACCACAATTGATTGACAGCTTCAAGTGCTTAAGCCCTTGAGTCAACACTGTTGAGAGCTTGTAAACAAACAATCCTTTGTTCGATGTTGAACTTCCTAAACCGCAGTTGATTGACAGTTTAGGTACCTCAAACACTTCAGCCAGTGATGGGAGATGTTCAGACAGGCTGTCTTTCTCTTTTGCCACGAGGCCTGGCAGCCATCTTTGATGCCCTGGGTTTTTAAGGTACATTCCAATCAGGTTTTCTTTAATCAAATAATCTTCGGGGGCTGTCAAAATTTTCCAAAATTTTGCGAACCTTACAAACTCCATTTTGAATTTAACTGCATGTGGATGGGTTTCACACAATTCGTGAAACCTGGCAGTTAAACAGAGGCGGGGACTGCTGCATCCAGGAGGAAAGTGGCTTTATACCTACCTCCTGGATCCAGGGTCCCTGCCTAACTCGCCCCGTGTGATCGGAGACCCCCCTCCTAGGTTTCCCTCCCGCCTCGGAGGCCTCCGCCCCCAACCCGCCTCCCTGGAGAAAATTACGGCCTATGTCTCTGTTACTAGCTATAGTAAGAAGTACCAAATACTGAAGTAAGACAATTACATTAATGTAGATCACTTTACATCACAAATATAGTTGAGTCATCCACAGGGTTTAACTGGCAATAATTACGTGGATAATCTTAGAGAAAATGTACTTTGTTCTTTTGACAATATTTTGAGAATTCAGCAATCAGCAGAATGAAGGTTGGCAATATAAGCATTGTAGATTTAAAATTTACTATTCAAATTATCTTCACATGAGTAATGCATGAGCAAAAATAAAACTGCCCTCCAAATTATCCTTTACTGCAAGGAATTATGAATATATAAATATAAAAGAAACATTATATTCATCTTCTGCATAAAGAAATGGTTGCATGAAGCAAATCTGATTTAATTTTTAGTATATTTCTTTTAACAGTTTTCTTCAAAACAATAATATAAAATAACCATTGAACCAGTAATGATCTGTATTTAAACAATTCAGCTTCTAAATTAGAATGTATGATCCATTATCTAAAAATAACTACAACTCAAGAAATGAAAATGTCCCAAAAAAAAGGGGGGCAAGAAAAGACCACCAGGCCTACCAAGCCTGTCCATCCAGTAGGTGATGCAGCCTCACACACCATCCCCTACATCCCTAGCGATGCATTTTCTAGGAGAAGCAACAAAAATACCACAGGGAAAAAAAGCCTGTGGCCAATTCACAAACAAACACTGGAAAATTCTTCTCATGAGTCCCTAAGGCAATGAAACAAACTCCAGGAGATGGCAGCCTACAATGCTTATATTGTCAAAATGGAAGACAATGGTTCTTATTAATGTGCTTGGAATATTAGAATACTAGAGCTACATTGTATTACAGACTTTTTTTACACAAAGGATAAAATGTCTCTTAATTGCAGTATGTTGCCTATATAATCCTATAAGCATGTGAGTATAAGAGTAGCTTGTTATTTTTTAATTTACAAACTTGCTCTTTAATTGATGGACAGATTTTTATAAAGTAAAGTCTGAGGGCATTTTTTGATCATAGGTAGGAAAACAACAGGTTTTATTCCTTTGTTTAAATTTAATTTACAGTAGCACTTGCCCTCCAAGTCCACTGGGATTATGTCTGTATTATAAGTTTATACTTGTAAAAGGATTATAAAAAGAGTGAGAATCATTTAATGAAGTCCAAGATAACCTACAACTGAAACACTTTCATTTTGTCTCAGTCAATATGTTGTCTAAGATAGACAAACACTCTGTGATCAGTGATAAAACTATTCTGCACTGCAACATTATGATAATACAATTCCATTGTATTTTAATATTGGCTTTACACAGCCCAGTGGAACAAAATGAAACTGCAACCATAAACATTCTTTGTATTCTACAGATAAAATCCCGAAGGTATATTTTAGAAGAGCTTACTTTGCTGTAAATAACTCATCCACATCCCAGAAGGAACTCTGCATTTTTATGAATGAAACAACCTGCCAACATGAGTGTTAGGGACGGGTAGTTATCATCCCACCCCCACCGCCTGCTGTTGCCTTGTGATTGATATGTTGATAAGCTCAAATACTATTACAACTGCAGAGATTTATCATGTTAGCTGCAAATCTGGAAGCAATTGTCAGCTATGTATTGAAAACTTAAGTGATAATTCTAAGCAGGTTGGAAGTATATAAAGGAAGCATTCTGGCTCTTCTCAATAAAGACACAGTGTTGTTCCTGCATGGCCGGTTTATATTGATCTGTCTAAAACTGATAAAGCTTGGCAAATGATCTAATTACAAGAATGAGAGGCCTCTAATGGATTGCTGATGACTATGTACAATATGATAATGTTGTACAATATTGTAAGAACAGTTTGATCATGGTTTCAAATGAATGACCTTCATCTGAGAATTATCTACAGATTTGACTGGGCCTTAAGAGCTCTGGGGAAGTAAGAAAATAGGGAAAATCAGTGATGAGAAAAGGCCAATTTTTTTCTGATATCAGTTTTAAATTTGCTTTCCATTTATGGCACCTGGCCGTATTTCCTTAGCTTACTTTGAAGTAATAATTTGGGTTTACCTTATCTATACCATTAAAAAAAAAATCTATCTCAATGAAGTGCCCTCTTAACCATCTTCTCTCACACTTGGGGTCAGGTTCATTGCTATTCTGTGCACCCGTTTTAAATCTTTCTTTGGCACGGTGGTCAAAACTGAGCCCAGTATTCTAATTATGGTCCAACCAGTGCATTGTAAAATATGTACATAACTTCTGTGGATACTCCATTAAGCTGATTATAAACCCTAACATCCTAATAGCTTTTAAATGAACTAACATTCTATTAAATTGCTTTGCCAGTGTGTCTGGACATTGAAAGGGAGGTGTATATTCTTAATCCCACGTGTCTTTCTAAGGCTGGCATTGCTGTACTACTTTTTTGTCAATGCAGAACAGTTTGAGGGCACATAAACATGAACCTAGCTGTATAACCCAGGAGTCAGGTCGGCCATCTGACTTCTGAGTGCATTAAAGTAAGAGTTATGAGACCAGCTCCAGTAAGTTGACTGACATCACCCGTGTTTTGCACCAGAGTTTAGTATAACCCAGTCTGACATGTGTGTGAATTCCCAATATGTGCTCGCTGCAGTTGAGATTCCATGCTGGGAGCATGCTTTCTAAATTTACCCTATAATCCCCATTTCTGATCTCCGTGTAATACTTTACATTTATCAGTACTACGTTTCATATGCCAGATGTCTGCCAAATTGCATTCATTATCTAAATGCCTTTGCAAATCTAGATTTTTATTTTTATTTTGCTTTATACAATTACAGAGGTGAGGGAGTTGGACATAGATTTGGATACAGCATTTCAACTACTATAATGAATGTTCGGACTGTGCACTCCATTGTGGAGCCTTGCACTGGGAATGCATCATCAGGAAATCACATGCACACAGCCAACAATTTTCCGTCTAAAAACACGGACTGTGTATGCACAAATTCTCAATATTTAACTCAGGCTTTTTTTGTTGGAGTGTAATAATAAAGTAATTTCAATCAAATAATAAGGCAGCAGTATTTTTATTTTCTCTACTTTTATTAATCATTTATTGACAATCTTTTACATCTTTCAAAGTATATGTTTCCTTTCATGTGCCATATGTAAAATCAACTTATCATAAAATTCTAATGATTAGCAGTCTAATGTAGAAATAAAGAGCCAAAGGGCACTTTTTAATTGATAGTATTATTAATGTCCTTAATAATTAATTATTTTTGACTTAGAAAATAAAGAGAGACTACAATAAGCAAACTCTTAGAATTTTTTGTTCTTGCACCTGGGCATTTTGGGCACAGTGCATGGTGAGAAATCCAGTGGGGAAGATTCACGCCCATAGGGAACCTGCCCAATTTTCTATCTGTTTAAATTAATGGATGAGAAATCAGGCAGTGTCCCTCAGAGCTTTACAATCTTCCCTGGCTGGATTTCCTCTATGTGCTGCACCTAAGCAATCCAGTGCACCTGGGCACAGGAACAGGAAACTATGCCCCAGTGAGTTCAACATAAACAGGCTTGAGTAAGGTATTTCATATCAATTAATTAAAACCTTAAAACATTCTTAGTTCAATAATGAGCAAAAATCTGGACTCCATTGCAATGCAAGTGTGAAATTCCTATGCATCACTTTTTATAGAATCATAGAATGTTAGAGCACAGAAACAGACTATTTAGCCCATCAAGTCTTTCTCCACATGAATAATCATGTCTTATCCTGCTCTTCAATTTGTTCCTCATACCCTTTAATGATGCCCTTTTTCAAGCAACTATCTAATTTCTTTTTAAAAGTGTTTAGAGACCAGATTATTTAAAACAAAAATCAATTTAACTGCTGGAATCCAGCTGCTGTTGGAGCTCATGGGGGTGAAAGTGGTCATCACCAGTAGCGCAAAATGGTTTTGCACTACTGGCGAAGACCAATTTCACCCCCAGTGGTTGGCTATTTTGGTTATTCCAATAAGGAGCAGGTTAAACTCTATGGGGGCAAGTTGTAGCGGGATGCATACAGCTAACCGGCAACATGGAAAATGAGGCCCGGGCCTCGAAGTGGCTGGAATGGCCGGTCGGCCATTCGAAAGTTAAACCTACCCCATTACGTCAAAATAAGTTGGTTAACACACCCCATTAAAATAATGGATAGAGGAATGTTATGTGAATGTGTTAAGCATGCATTCAACAGTGATTTCTGGCCTATTTTCTCTTTTTGAGTTTGTTAAAAAAATATATTTTCTTCTACTGGAGTAAAAATCAGTAGGTACTGCAATCATTAAAAAAGTAAAGTGGAGTGGACAAAAATGTGGTTTCCAAGGACCGGCCCTGGGAGCTGAACTTTATGCTCTCTGATGCACCTGACTGACTGCTGCCAGTCTGGGAGTGGCTATTAAACTTATTGATGTTATTCATCATATTTCTCATTGAATGTTGACTACTCTAATATAGGTGGTGTGGGCTGTTTCCCAGGTTATTCTATGGTAACAAAGGGATCGCAAGCATATGTATATAATCAAACTGAAAGCAAAACATAACTGGGCTTTGCAAATCAAGCCAATGGTCTGCATTACATATCACATCAGTACACTGTACTAAATTCCTAAATATGGGATTCTCAGTTTAAATTAATTGTAAGTTAAATTATATATCAGTTTATATATTTTGTTTGATTTAAGCAAAGCTCATTGTCATTTCCACCCTATGTTTTAAACAGCTTATTTGTTATATACAAGTTCTTTGGGGAGAATCACAAAGTAAAAACACCTGTAACTGCAATCCTCAGAAACCATCAGCCCATTTGAAAACTTTTCTTGCTCAAGTTTGTGCGCAGTCAACAATTGGAGGGCAAAATTGGTTCTATTAGTCTTTAGTTCTCCTTCCAACTGATCTGATTGGTCCTGGCAGCTTCCATTTGCACCCTCTGACTGGCCTGATTGACAACCTTCGAATCCTAGTGAGAAAGTTAATTTTTCCTTGTGAAATGCTGACAAGCTGAGACAAGGGTTGAAAAGCTGCCCGTCTGCTTAAAAAGCTAACAGTTGACATGTATGTCCTACATACACAGTTTAATTCATAGTATTGCAGATTTACATTTTCTATACTGTTTTCTATCTTGCATACTTCTATGAAGTCCTATTCAGTTGTACCAATGAGTAATGGTAAGGCCACATTAAAGGGCTATTGTGATGGGGAAGAGATCAACTCCTGAAGCAGCCAGCAACACCTTGTGCATGGTCCCTTTTAGAAACAAGCAAACAGATTGGTTCTTTACTGTCACATGATGTTATCTAATTAATCAAAGGTGGTTTTAATAGCATTTGAATTCTGCTAAATGTATAACTGCTTTATCGGGAAATGATCTGATTGGATTATTATGATTAATAATATATCTATATGGGGCAATAAAACAGAATAATTGGCTCATGAGAACAAAAAAAACAAAAGGAATAATCATCAAAAATGGTTAAGAAATGATTGAAAATTTGCAGATTCAATTTAAATGTGCCCTTTAAATTAATTACATTCACAGCTGATTCCCTGGCACCACCGGATGCTCATTTCACATGGTTACCCTTTGGGAATGATGTCCTGCCAGCCCGAACATTGGGAAATAGTGTGCAGGTCATCCTCAGCCCCAAATGAATATTAAAATAAAGCATCCATTTGTTTGCAGCAAGTACTTCAGAGATCATTGATCACAAACTCCCATCCACTTTCTGCTCCCAACACCTGGTTTACTCCACTACAATGAGCAGCTGGGAACAGGAAATCCAAGCTCATATGCCCATGACTTAACTTGAGTCCAAAGTTGTTTGAGGTTCCAAGTCCATTGAAAATCTACAAAACATAATCAAAACCATCAAGGGTTTTAGTAATGATTCTAATATCCCTGTAGAAGTCTAAGCAATCCTCCACAGTTTGCAAATGGCAGAAGCTTAGTATAACTCTGCTTTCCTGTCAGCATAACAGGGTCTACCAGAAAACAAAGTCCTTCCATCCACGAGGGGGAGGGGGCGGGCAGTCCGGGCCCCGGCCCCGGCCCCGGAGCGGGGGAACCAATCCCCGACCCCTGGGAGGTCCAGGCTGATGGTGGGGGAGCTTAGGGGGGCCGGGAGGAAGCACTCCTGCTCCTCCCAGCCCACAAGGATTGCTTCCCGAGGCTGAGGCCGCCTCGTTGCAGCTACCGGGAATCCCGAGCCCCAGGATCCCCCGGCCGCCTGCAGTAAAACCTGCAGAGCAGGTTAAAGTAGAGGCTTCAGGCCTCATTATAATATTTAAATTGGGGTCGGGTTTTAGATTTTTACAACTTTCACTTCCCACCACGCCACCCGTTCTTACCTGCATAAACTCTGGCCAATGTCTCTGTGAACTGGAATGGGAAGGGATAGAGTGTTTCTGTGAACTGGGTCAGTGTGGAGGGTGGGGGGGATGTGGTACAAGTATATTTTTGGTAAGTGATGGTACGATTGGTCTATTGAATGTCACTTCGTTATTACTTTTTAATATTAAAAAAATCTATTAATTGTGTTTAAAATATAAAAATAACATGCCTCCTGCCCCCTCCCCACCTAAGTAATATACTGCTAACTTTGTGCTTTCAACACTTGGATTTCCCTTTCAGCTTTTATGTACTTACAACTACATTTATATAGAGTCTTTAATGTGGAAAAACACCCCAAAGCTCTTCATAGAGGCACAATCCAAAAATGAATGCTGACCCAAAGAAGGAGATAGTAGGACCAAAAACCTATGTTGTGTATATCTACAGCTTACATTACAAAGCCTGTGTAACAACTTGTTTCTGAATTGTCAGCTTTTGACTGTGTCCGTTTTATTATAAGCTTTTGCTAGCTGTCTAGGTTGGAATGTATTTAACAAATATATCCCTACACTGCAATTCCTTCCTGCCATTTTGCAAATGTGCTTAAACAAGAATGCCTTATTTACACACTCATGGTCCAACTCAAAACATATTAGGGTAGATTTTGAGGCCTCTCGGCCGGCGAAAACAGAGTGGTAGGGCCAAAAATGTTCGAGAATAATTCAACCCTGTCACTGTGGCCACGAAAATCCTCCCCCGGGCCTACTGCTGGGGGGTCAGAGCATCGCCCTGGGCCAGGTCCATTTAAAATGCAAATCAGTGTCCTATGATGTACATAGGATTCCGATTGCCATTTTAGGAGAGTACTGGGAAGAGTGTGCATGCCGCACGATCCAGCTCATATCTGCAGGCAGTCCAGCCGAAGAGGGATCCCACAGGTAAATCTTTGTTTATTTTTGTGGAGCCTGGAGGAGCAGCTCCACAAAACTAACATGGTCCGCTGCCACTCCAGGTTCCTCTCCCCCCACCCCACCCCACCACCTCTCCCTGGGGCTACTCCGGGGTGCACCTTTTGTAGCCACAACCTGCCAGCCTGATGCTAATGACACCCGGCCCTCAAAATAGACTGGGCCTATTGTCCATGCTAGCGGGCAGCCGACCGGCATGTTCAGCCAGTCGGCCAACCAATAGGTAACATCTACCTCATTGTTCTTGCCTAACATGTCTTTTTTTTGCTTCTAATTCTAATTAATTAAAAGGTTTCAGAAACAATGATGTTTCGTTATACATTAACTTGCATTAAGCCCCAGGTGTACAGGCAATGCAGAAGGTTGAAAAGAAGGTTATTGAAATTTAAAGCTTCACTAAAAAGGGAACAATCATGTCCCACGTGGATTGGGAAATTAGGACATAACAGACATTTGGTGCCAGATTGTCTGACTAATTGGATTTCTATCAGCTCTGTATATATTGGCTGATGCAGCATTTGCATTTACGAAGCATAATTGTAAAAGCACCCCTTGTAAATCGAACCCATTTTTAGGTCTGTATAGTATTTGTAGCACGTAGGAGATTATTTATTTTTGACTGGGCTAAGATGAAGTTAGTGGCCACATAAGGGAGTTGTGTGGTGGCCAGATGGCAATTTGACTAATTGATATACAAGGCTTGAACTGGGCCTCAGCTTAATACAGTAAGGAATCAATCTTTCAGATAAAACAATTCTGTCATTAATGCATTAAAAAAAAACTTTGGTTTCAAAATGAAAAAGCAAATATTGCTGCTCAAGCAACCACACATTAATCTTAGAAGTTCTGAATTTCCTTTGTCTATTCCTAAGCAAAGATATGACTCTCATTAACTAATATTTACAAAACCTATCTTCTGTTAATTTGGGGAGATTCTGTTATAAATGGAGAGAGAATGATCTACACAAAGCTACAAGATTTCTTCATTAACAATAAAATTTGCACTAAAAAAAAAGGACATTTTGAACTTGACTTTAAATAGCTTCAAACATTGTAAAAGGTAAGTCATAAAACATTATTATTAATGTTTAATATTCAATAACCAGTGCCAAAGAATTTGTCAATCTCCTCTTGTCTTGCATCCCTGAAAGATTTCTTGCTCCTTGCTCTCTCCACTGCACCATCAGCGGCCATCTATTTAGCCACTACCTCTCTGCCTTCTGGAATTCTGTACCCAGTTCCTTTGTCCTCCCATGTCCGTCCTCATTACCAAAAAACTCTTTAAAGCTCTCCTCTTGCCCACAACTTCAGTTCCCATCCTAACTTCCATTCCTCTCTCCTTTTCACCAGATACCTTTCCTCCTCATTGTAAAACACTCTGAAATGTCTTCCTGCGTGAGCAGTGCCATATAAATGCAAGTTATACTATTTCAAGGTTCTTTTCCATGGATTTTAAATTTATAATATATTTCTATATTATATGGCATACATTAACTTTACAGAAAAGCCACAGGAAGGAAGAATAACTTAGATCTTGTATTTGGAGTAATGAAATTTGAATGGTTTAATTCAGAAGTCCAAATGAGTAAACAAATATACAAATCAGCTGAGCTTCATTAGGTTCAGAGAATCTGCCACACACCCCTCCTCCCCCTTCCCCACACACAATCATTCTAAAAAAACAGATGGATACATAGCCTATGAAAAATGGATAAATTCATAGCAAGTAGTCCACTCCAAAGACTGGAGCACAAAATCTAGACTGACACTCCAGTGCGGTACTGAGGGAGTGCTGCACTGTTGGAGGTACCTTCTTTCAGCCGAGATGCTAAACCGAGGCCCCGTCTGCTCTCACAGGTGGACGTAAAAAATCCCATGTCACAATTTCGAAGAGGAACAGGGAAGTTCTCCCTGGTGTCCTGGCCAATACTTAATCCTCACCAAAAAACAAAATGATTATCTGGTCATTATCACATTGCTGTTTGTGGGAGCTTACTGTGGACATTTTGGCTGCCGTGTTTCCTACATTACAACAGTGACTACACTTCAAAAGTACTTAATTCCTACATTACAACCGTGAGTACATTTCAAAAAAGTACTTCATTGGCTGTAAAGTGCTTTGGGACGTCCGGTGGTCGTGAAAGGTGCTATATAAATGCAAGTCTTTCATTTTTTCTTTTTTTATTGGCTGTAAAGCACTTTGGAACATCCTGAGGTCATGAAAGGTACTGTATAAATGCACGTCTTTTCTTTCACAATTAAAAATGAATGAAACGCCATTAGGCCAGCAAAAAAAAACAAGCATCACCAACAGGAACAAACAAAATTCACCACTGGCTTGTGAAGTTTACTCATTCATGATGCTCAATCTGCTCAAATACAGGAGAAAGTTCTACAAAATGATATTGTGTGTGTTCACAAAGGTTTACAGACAATGTCAGGTAACTATATGGAAGGCAGATCAAATTCTTGGAAGTATTGCAAGGACCAAAAAAAGTTTAAAACTAAAAGCAGTTTCTTAGCTTCAATAAGGCTTTGGTATATCTGCAATTGGAATACTAGGGCCAAAAATACTTGGCCCTGCTCCACCATCATGAGTACACTAGAACAAGTGTTGATGACCTCCGTTCCTGACCTTGCTTGAGTATTCAGGGTCAGGGTGGAGTTGCTTAATTTAAATTCCAGTGGTGGGAATGCATGCTAATGTGGCTGCATCTTTGGCACCTGTCAGAGGAGGAGGGACACAGGAAAGGTAGCACTGGCAACTTCAAGCCATTTGCTTACCAGTCGATGCCACCAGCTCACTAATTATTTTTTTCTGTGCCTAACTGACCCCTTTTTAAGCGGGCTCATAATGTTTATGCTGGCTTCTTTCTGATGCAGAGGTCCAGCAAGTATTTCTGCATCTTGGGTTCCGGTTGTATTGTTCATGCTCTGGCTATTATCAGCTGGCAGTCTGGCTGAAGAGGATCTGGCAGGTCAGTTCCTCTTTCTTTTTGTGGGGCCAGGAGGAGCAGAAGTGCTCTTCTAGACTTCACACAGCCAGCCCGGGCCACTACCGCTCCTGCTCCCCCCGCCCTCCAAACATCAGGGCCCCAGCCAACAGATCTACCTTCTTCAGCCTGGAGGCCGCCCAGTACCCAGAAACCCAGAACCGACGGGCTGCCCCAGAGTGCTTTAAATCTGACTGCAGCCCGCCATCCTGATGCAAATGAGACGTGGCCTTTAAAATGGACCGGGCCTCCCGCAGAGACTATCTGGGGGGAAATTTCACCCCCCTGCCTCCCTCATAATTTAACATTACTCGTGGTTGAGCACAAGGTCACAGCATCGAATGGATAGGGTGAGCATGGATCAGCTTAATGATATTTCTTGGTCTTTCGTTCCATATTTTCATATGTGCAGAGACACAGAAACAGGAAAACTGTTCATTGATGAACAGGAAGCATGAAGTAAAAATAAAAAAATAAGCATCATGCAAATCTGAACAGTTTAAATTTGGGGCTAATCTTATATTTCACATATATCCCCTACTCCTGCTCAAGTCTGATGCCTTGTTTTTTACTATGTTAAAGGCACTATACAATTGCAAGCCATTGTTGTATGTTTGAATGTTGGACCAATGTAGGTCACTTTGGATTTGATTATTCCTCATCACAACAAGAATCGTGCACATCTGGGTCCTGAAACTACTCTGTGTGATACGAACATGCAAAATGCTTAACGCATTCATCTAAATCACTCCTCTGCTATTTTATGAGTTAACACTTCTGCTAAAATATCAGAGAGAGGAATTTCAGATTAACTTAATAAGCATTTATATGTATCCCGTGGTGTAATTTCAGGGCCATTATCCATTAAATGATAATTTGCCAGCCTCTCTGAAATGAGTTTTCACTATTATTTGCCCCGTCTCTGAATAAGTTGCTTTGTACGCACATTGCCTTTCATGAAATCTGTTACGTCAAATTCAAAATCTGAGGCAGCGTTCTCCTTTGTTAGCAGTGCTAAATTGTGTTTGCGTTTATTGCAACAGGAAGAGATTTATTTTCAGTAAAAACTGCAATATTCTTCTCCCTTCAAACTGCTGGAGCACATGACTAAAACCTCACTACCAGCATTCCGAGCAGACACGTCAATCACCGTAGCATACAGAATGAAGCACAAGTGGCATATAGCCACACAAAAGTATCTATCCATCTTCCGTTTTGATAATTTACCCCAATAAGTCAGGTGAGTTCCAATAAGAGTGCCACCAAAGTTCAAAACAAAATTGAACAGCAAAATCTCTGGTCCTTCAATGCAGGGATGAAATGGAATTCTGATTTCTAATGTGTCACGTGAGTACATTTCATCCCTTAACTGCCATGGAGAAAAGACATCAGAATGCAGTCATGTACCTTTATTCAGTGGCTTAAAATGGCAGTCCGCACTACCGAATTTAGGGCAACACCAAAATCCTGCAGTATTACTGCACAGTCACCTTCTTCAAATTAAAATGAGTGGCTGATCAGCTGAAAATTGTTTCAGTAGTTTGCTTTCAAAAAGCTGCCTTTACAGGTCCACAAAGGAAGCAGCATCTCTAACTCAGCTCATTCACTGTGCCATTAAGCTCTGTTTTTCGGCATATCTACATTTTGATGATTAGGTTAGGCTGTTTTTGGCTTTCCATTTTCCCCCTTTTAATGCGTTACTGATGTAGCCCCTGCATGGCTGTGAGCGTCATGTACTTGTCAGGTCTTGTGTTTTTCAAAGCAGATGGCCACTGCTGCAGCAAAGGTCTTTGCCAGTGCATATTCGGATATGTACCTCCCCTCACAGTGCTATGCGTGAACAGAATACTAATCAGCCATCAGAGCAGAATCTCAGTCATTAGGCACCATCGTCTCAGCATGAGACTGCGCAGACTCACACAGGATAGAGGGCAGAGTCACTGTGAAACTCAGATTATGCCTCAATTTGTCTCCCCTTTGTGTTTTCTCTCCTTTTTAACCCTTAAGGGTTGGTGCCTGGGCAGTTTGTAAATGCTTCTAGCCCTTTGGAGCTCTGCGGCCTTCCCAAGCAATGCGGCATCCTTCAACAGAGCCACTGCAGTCATATCACACCCAAAAGCAGCAAATTAATGTTGCCATAGCAATCATAGGAATGATGTTCAGTGAAGCTGACACTGTCCCAAACTGTTGGGAACACATGCTGCGTTGCAATGAATTAGTAACACCGGCAGAAGGCAGCACTATTTAAGACTCTCAAGCAGCGGCAGGCCGAAAGATGCCAGGAATTTTCCCCAAATCTGAAGGAACTGCACTAAACATCATGTTATCTGCATTTTTTTCTTCCTGCAAGCAATTCCCATTACAAATTTCCTTGGCTGTTAGTGCTGCTCCCAGAATGGTGTATTTCAGATTGAGCCCACTGTGATTTTTACATTGCTATGCATAGTGCCAAGAATCAGATTGTGTTCATAATCAATTTTCACTCATAGGTGGTCAGATCAATGATTGTTGCAGAACTTGGATGAGACGAGCAAGGCACTTTCATCATGTCTACATTTTAGTGATCAGGATCAGTGTATCTTCCTCATACAGTCATCCTGCGAGGAAGTTCATATCATGCTTGTAGCTTGGAAAGCAGCTCTGTGCATTTGGAGTTTTGTTCTGCTGGTCCAACTGCCCTGTGCATACTCTGCAGTGATTTCAGCACCAGGAGGAAGAATATTGTTCACGGTAACCAAGAAATATAGTCAACCACATCAAGCAAAGTACGTTTTTCTGGCAGGAGGGGCCTAATTGGGTTTGCATTTGCTGTATTTTAGTATAAAACTGGATAAACCTGGGTGAATATATCTTTCTGTACATTATTTTAAAACCTTGTAGCTGTGTCCACAAACATTAATTCCTGCTGAGACAATTTTTGGTAACATTTACAATTGAAACTGCCTATTCCCCAATATTGTAACACTTCAAAAGTACATAATTGAAGTGCTTTGCGACACCCCGAGGTAATGAAAGGCATGTTGAGATACCGCGGCAAACGTGGGAGTCGAGACCAGAGTTGGTGAAACACAACTGCTTTAATCAACCTCATGGCAAAGAGAAACTGGAAAAGCCCGCGCAACCACTTAAATACTCCCCAGACAGGAAGTGCTCCCGGCAGCCTGTCCCTGCGGGAAACAAGTTGCTGGAGGAAAGGGCCCCCGGCTGGGGGCATCTGCTTAAACTGTCCGTGCCGCCGTGAGCGGATTATGTCCAGTGGTGGCGTGTCGCCACAGAGCTCCCCCCAGAATCCGCTTAGGAGGAGTGGACGAGTCGTGACGGTGGTCTAATGGTTCTGCCGGAGCGGCTCTGAGTGGTTGCCAGTCTAGTTGGTGGGGCCGGGCGGTTCGCCGCCGGCTGTGCTGGCTTGCTGGCGGGACGGCCTCTAGTTGGAGGTTGGGCCACGGGGACCTGTTCCCCTGGTTCTGTGTGTGCTGGTTTGAGCCGGTCGATGGAGACTGTGTTGACCCTGTCGCCGAGTCGCAGCTTGAAGACCTTGTCTCCGGTTTGTAGTACCTTGTACGGTCCGTCGTACGGGGGTCGCAGGGGTCCGCGGTGCGCGTCGTGTTGCACGAAGACGAAGCGTGCCTGCTGTAAGTTTGGCGGGACGTGAGGTGCGAGTTCGCCGTGTCGGTTGACTGGAAGTGGGGCGAACTGTTGAGCGGAAGAGAAAGAGTTGAGCTGCTGCTGTTCGGCCGACCAAGGCGTGGTAGCCTCCGAGAGGAATTCGCCTGGCACGCGCAGCGGTTGTCCGTAGACTAACTCTGCTGCCGAGGACTGGAGGTCTTCCTTGACCGCGGTGCGTAGGCCTAGTAGCACCCACGGTAGGCGGTCAGTCCAGGTACTGTCCTGCAGGCCGGCGCGGAGTAAGGCCTTGAGTGACCTGTGGAAGCGTTCACACAGCCCATTGGCCTGCGGGTGGTACGCCGTGGTTCGATGGAGCGTCACCCCGAGGTTGCGTGCTGTGGCCGTCCAGAGTTCGGAAGTGAACTGGGCGCCTCTGTCGGAGGTTATGTCGGCTGGTACGCCGAACCTTGCGACCCAGGTGTTAACGAACGCCCTGGCGATGTCGGCTGTGGTGGTGGAGGTCAGCGGCACTGCCTCAGGCCAGCGTGTGTAGCGGTCGACCATCATGAGGAGATAAGTTTGGCCTTGCGATGGCGGCAGAGGACCAACGATGTCGACGTGTACGTGGTCGAAGCGGCGGTTGGGTACCTCGAAGTCTCCCAGGGGTGCTTTTGTGTGCAGCTGTACCTTAGCCCGTTGGCAGGCGAGGCAGGAGGTGGCCCAAGTCCGAACATCTTTGCTGAGGCCGTGCCAGACGAAGCGCTGGGAGAGGAGTTTGACGGATGCGCAGGAACCCGGATGGGAGAGCCCGTGTAGCGCGTCGAAGATGCGGCGGCACCAGGTTGCAGGGACGACTGGCCTGGGTTGGCCGAGTGAGACGTCGCAAGTGACTGCCGTGGCTTCGGGCCCGTGCGCGACCTTGGCTAGGCGTAGCCCTGGCAGGCTGGTAGCCGCCGAGAGGAGGTCTGGGTCCGTGAGCTGGGCCGCTGCTAGTTGCGCGTAGTCGACCGCGAGGTGATTCGCACAGATGGCGGGACGGGAAAGGCAGTCGGCGACAACGTTGTCTCTACCGGAGATGTGCTGGATGTCCGTAGTAAACTCGGACATGGCCGTGAGCTGGGTTCGGTGTGCTTGGCCATCGCATATGTGAGCGGCTTGTGGTCCACGTATGCGGTGAAGGGGCGGCACTCCAGGAGGAACATGAAATGGCGGACCGACAGGTGGAGCGCGAGGAGCTCGCGGTCGAAAGTAGAGTATTTGACCTCCGGGGGGCGCAGTTGGCGGCTGTAGAAGGCAAGTGGCTGCCACGCGCCATTGACCCACTGCTCGAACACGGCTCTGACCGCGTGGTTGGAGGCGTCGGTGGTGAGCGCGACCCGGGCATCGGCCCTCGGGTGCGCGAGCAGGGTGGCGTCGGCGAGCGCGTTTTTGGTGGCGTCGAAGGCGGCTGACGTGTCAGTGGTCCAGGCTACGGCCATCTTGCCGGATTTACCTCGGAGGGAGTTGTATAGGGGCTTCATGAGGGCTGCAGCTCTGGGAATGAATCTGTTGTAGAAGTTCACCATCCCGAGGAACTCCTGGAGGCCCTTGATGGTTTTGGGGCGGGGGAATTGCTGGACGGCCTGCACCTTGTTGGGCAGGGGGACGGCCCCAGCAGGGGTGATGTGGTGACCGAGAAAATCGATCTCGGCTAGGCCGAATTGGCACTTCGCCGGGCTGAGGATGAGCCCGTGTTGGGCTAGGCGCCCGAACAGGATGCGAATGTGTTTGAGGTGTTCCTGTTGGGAGGAGCTGGCCACGAGAATGTCGTCTAGATAGACGAATAGGAAGTTCAGGTCCCGGAGGACTGAGTCCATAAGGCGCTGGAAAGCCTGGGCTGCATTCTTGAGGCCGAAGGGCATCCTCAGGAACTCGAACAGGCCAAATGGGGTGATGACGGCCGTTTTGGGGATGTCCGCGGGGTGTACGGGGACTTGGTGGTAACCGCGCACCAGGTCGACCTTGGAAAAGACGGTTCGTCCGGCCAGCCGGGCCGAGAAGTCCTGGATGTGCGGCACCGGGTATCGGTCAGGGGTTGTGGCGTCGTTGAGGCGGCGGTAGTCCCCGCAGGGGCGCCAGCCTCCGCCGGGCTTGGGGGCGATGTGGAGGGGCGAGGCCCAAGGGCTGCTGGAGTGGTGGATGATGCCGAGTTGCTCCATGGTGGTGAACTCGGCCCGTGCGATTTCCAGCTTGGCTGGGTTGAGTCTGCGGGCGTGGGCAGAAACCGGGGGGCCGGTGGTGGGGATATAGTGCTCCACACCGTGTTTGGTGGCTTTGGCCGAAAAGGTCGGGTTAGTGAGGGCGGGAAACTCGGCTAGAAGTGCCGAGTAGTCGTCCGTGGCTCTGGCGAGGCAGTAGGTCGTCAGGCCGGCCGAACGGGCCGGGGTGAATGCGTCAGGGATGGGGGCCATAGTGTTGATGTCGACGAGGCGGTGCCTCGGAATGTCGACAAGGAGGCCGTTGGCGCGTAGGAAGTCGGCGCCGATGAGTGGGCAGAGGACCCTGGCTGTGAGGAACTCCCAGCGGTAGCGGCGGCCTGCGAGGTCGAGCGTGACCATGCGGGTGCCGTATGTGCGGATGTCAGAGCCATTGGCTGCGGCCAGCGTGATACCCCGTGCGCCGCGTTGGATTTCGAGGGCGGAGGCGGGGGTGATGCTGTGCTGGGCCCCTGTGTCGCACAGAAATCGGCGGTTGGTGCTGTCGTCGGTGACGTACAGTAGAGGCCCCTTTTGCCCCGCGGCCATCGTGGGTGCCGGTGTGTGGGGGGGGGGGTTTGAAAGTGCATGGTGGCGTGCAGCGTTGGGCCCTAGTGCCAAAACGGGTGTGGTAGTAGCAGTGACCCGGAGTGGTAGGGCGGTCGGGCCTAGTGGGCCGGGGAGACCGCGTGGTCGTTGCCGTGAGGTCGGGCGCGACGTCGCGGGCGGTCTGCGCAGAGAGCAGCCGGTCGGCCTTTTCAGCTATCTCATTCAGGTCCGTGGAGCCAGATTCCACAATGAGCGGGCGGATGCTGGCGGGGAGCTGCTGAATGAAAAGCGTGCGAAAGAGGGCGCCAGGGTTTTTGTCGTCCGAGAGGGACAGCATGTGGGAAAGCAGATCCGACGGTGAAGCGTCACCAAGGCCTGGGAGGTCGAGGAGTTGGCAGTTGCGCTGGTAAGAGGACGCCTGAAATTTTTTAAGGAGTGCGGCCTTCAGATGTTCGTACTTGCCTTCCACCGGTGGATCCTGCAGCGCTGCCCAAACCTTGGGGACTGTGGCGTAGGTGAGAGAGGCGACGAGGTAGTCGTACTTCGTGGCGTCGACTGTAATGTTTTTCAGCCGGAATCTGGACTCGGCTTGAATGAACCAGGCCTCGGCCAGGTTCTCCCAAAAGTCCGGTAGTTCAATCGTGACTGTGTTTGTATCCGCCAAGCTAGCTTAGGATTCGTCCTGAGCGTCGGGGTCACCAGTGTTGAGATACCGCGGCAAACGTGGGAGTCGAGACCAGAGTTGGTGAAACACAACTGCTTTAATCAACCTCATGGCAAAGAGAAACTGGAAAAGCCCGCGCAACCACTTAAATACTCCCCAGACAGGAAGTGCTCCCGGCAGCCTGTCCCTGCGGGAAACAAGTTGCTGGAGGAAAGGGTCCCCGGCTGGGGGCGTCTGCTTAAACTGTCCGTGCCGCCGTGAGCGGATTATGTCCAGTGGTGGCGTGTCGCCACAGGCGCTATATAAATGCAAGTTCTTTCTTTCTATGTAAACATTCATAACGTCAGTTCTGTATGTGAACACTTGCCAGTTGTGGGGGTCGATTTGAACTCCCAATAGGTTTTGAGCAGCAAGTGTAAAACAAAATCTCTGGCCCAGATTTCAGGCATGGGGTATTTTAACTCCAAGGCCTCATTATTATTTCATTGGTGGGTTTCCCACCTGATCATAGCAGGAATGGGAAGTCTGTCCATTTTATTGGCACAATTTTCAGCAGTCCTGCAGAGACCTACTTAAAGTGGGAGTGCACCTATTAAAGTGAGGTTCCATTCCCTTCTGCAAGGAGATTTATTAATCGAGAAATGAGTCAGAAGCAAGCTCTCTGAGGCCTCTCTCAAGGCACTGGCTGAAGAGGTGAGGGCGAGCAAGGAAGTTCTCTTTCTCATAAATAGGAGGAGGATTTGCAAGCAAGACAACCACCAAGCCTGTAGGGAAGTGGCTGAGATAATGAACTCCAGGAGCATCACCCCCAGGACCTGGGTCCAGTGCAGGAAACAGTTCAATGAACTCACGAGTAGCAAGAGTGAGTACAGCTCTTCATCACATGGCTGCTGGTGGGTGGTCAGTTTCTAAATTATGATGCTACGAACATCATGCTGTATGAGGAAGGCTCGGTGGAGCAGCTGGTCCTTTTCTGTCCATCATCTTTTGCATGTTCATCTGTTTGTATGTTAATTTCTCCACCTCTCTCAATCACACCCAGCAACTCTGCACACCCCCAACACACTGCATCGCATCCTTCAATACACATCACAAGGGCACACTAAACCACCTCAAATTTTAATTCCAAAACACACACTTACCAATTCCTTGCTACTTTCACAGCAACCACTAACAGCATTCTCTTCGCACTTGGTAACTTTTGCAGAATCAAGAACTTCTATCATAACTCCTTCCTCGCTTCACACACCAGCCATTAGCTGTCCATCCAGGTTGCATCTTGCTTCTTCTCACTCTCAGCATATGCCCTACCAGCAGAATCCCCACACCTATGCACTCTCCTTTTCAGTAGAGACCAACTTACCCTCTCTTTCTGCAGGAGAAGATAGCACACAACACCAATGAAAGAAGCAAGACCAGGGAGGACCATCCGACCTGGTGATCCTTTCTGAGCTGGAGGGGCATGCTCTGGAGATCAGTGCCTCCTCCAGAGGTGTGAAAATTGGGGGCTTATCTGAACATGGTCTACTTGTACCCCTTCATGCACCACAGAAAAATGTACAGCCAACTTGTGAAGTCTGTCATTTGCTATGGTCCCAGCTCTGCTGAGGGGGACAGAGATGTGGACCTTAGGGGTTTAGCCTTGTAAAGAAAACTTCTTGCTTCGTGCAAGCAGTTATACTGGTTACTGGAACACCTGCCAAGGAGTCCGCTTTCAGCCTGTGTGATGTCATCTCACTGCATCACCACTCTGCAGTCTACCTTGGATCATGTGGCCACCTCCAGGGACACTGCTGCTGGGTGCTCACAACAGGACTCGATGTTACCAACCTTTGCAGCTTTAGTCTGCCATCCACACTCTAAGCTCCACCTGGGAGAGATTGGTGGACCGAATAGATAAGAACATCACTCATCTCCTGCAGCCTGCTCTTCCACAGATCAGTGGCAGCGATAAGCCACATGGAGTGGCAGTGGCGAAAGCGGTACGTGTTGCCCTCTCTCAGCTGTCAGCACTTCTGCTCCCTTGCCATTCCTGCCATGGTGCCAGAAAGCCAGGTGGGCCAGAATGTCCCCAGATGTGCAGCAATCTGCAACTGGGCCCTCACAGTACTTGACCTCCCAGAAGTCACCAGCCACAAGCCTCTCAAGCTTCTCTGCTCCAGTCTATCTTGGATAGTTAAAGTTCTAACTGTCTGCAGATCGCCCCATCTAACTCATCTCCGCTGTTTGATGACCACTAATGTAAACCAAAAATGATACCATTTCCCTTAATTCTTTAACTCTTCCATATGGATTCTGAATTTACACAACACCCCCCACCCGGATGTCCTTATGTTCTAGTGCTGTGTTTTCTACATTACAACAGTGCTAACATTTCCTGCATTACAACAGTGGCTACACTTCAGAAAGTACTTCATTGGCTGTAAAGTGCTTTGGGACATCCAGTGGTCATGAAAGGCGCTACAGAAATGCAAGTCTTTCTTCTTTCTTTTCTTTCTGTGATAGAATTTGGACTAACACAGCCATTCCACCCCCTTTTCCCTCCCCATCTCTCTTGAAAATGTTATAACCAGGAATATTATTTAAATCACTCAAATTGCTTTTTGAATAAAAATTTGACTGCTATTTTTTCCTCAGTAGCTGAAATTTGTGCCGAACATAAAATTTTAAACAAAATAAAAAATAAAAAATAAATTGCATTAAAAAAATGCTAGTCTTGAGACATTCCTTGAAACTATCTCTTTGACCAAGCTCTTGGTTACCTGATCTAATGCCTCCTTCTTAGGCTCAGCATCAATTTATTTGACTGATTATGCTCCTGTGAAGCACCTTGGGACACTTTACTATGTTAAAGGTGCTATATAAATGCAAGTTGTTGCCTCAAAAGCCTGGACTTCATTTGAATAATTCTCCCCCGAAACAGCTGGCCCACGGTAGGTTTCCTTCCTCTAATACAATGCCATGGGAGATGTGCTAATATATAAACAAATGATACATAATATGCACATTTCTTGTTCATGATGTCTATATGCAAATTATATTCCTATATCACATTTCAGAAAGCATGAAAGTCAATCATTTGTAATATACAGAGAAACACAAAATATCTTATTGATACAGGAGCCAAAATGTCTGTACCCTCTGATTGACCTTAGCAATCACACTTAAAACAATCACTTAAAGCTTCTGACCTGCAGCTTGAACCTGATCAAAATGTTCCAAACTGTAAAGTTCCATGAGTGAATAGCAATTCAACTCTGAATAACCTGAGCCTGTCTTCACTTAACAACAATTAGGTTTTTTGGCCTTAAAGGGACACGGCGCTACCTTAGCAGCAGAATGATATACAGGTTGAGCGTCCCAAATCCGGAGTTCCGGAATCTGGACTCCGGGATGATTGGTGGCAGGGGTCCGGAATCTGTAAAATGTTCCGGAATCCAGACACCCTGAAGGAGGCTTACCAAAAACCCCCAGCACCCCTTCCCCTTCGTCCGGCACCTTCCCATGCAAGCGCAGGAGATGCAACACCTGCCCTTATACCTCCCCCTTCCCACTGTCCAGGGCCCCAAACACCCCTTCCAGGTGCAACAGCGATTTACTTGTACTTCTTGCAATCTAGTATACTGTATTCGCTGCTCACGATGTGGTCTCCTCTACATTGGGCAGACCAAACGCAGATTGGGTGACCGCTTTGCGGAACACCTCCATTCAGTCCGTAAGGGTGACCCCGAGCTTCCAGTCGCCTGTCATTTCAATTCACCGCTCCATTCCCACTCAGACCTCACCGTCTGCGGCCTCTTGCATTGTTCCACGGAAGCTCAGCGCAAGCTCGAGGAACAGCACCTCATCTTCCGATTAGGCACTTTACAGCCTTCCGGACTCAATATCGAGTTCAACAATTTCAGATCATAACCTCGGCCCCTATCATATTTTTATATTTTTTTTATCCACACTTTTGGTTTGTGCCTTTTCCTTTTTTTTTCTCTCCCACATGGCAGCTGTCTCTCATTCTGCCAGCGCAGTTCACACTTCATCTAGAGCCATCCTTTGTTTCTTTACCTGCCCTATTACCATCTCGTCTCACCTTGAATATCTCTTAATGTCTCTTCACCTCTCACAGACCTTCCCTTTTGTTCTTTCATCCCCTCCCCCATTTCCCAGCCCCCAAACTTGCTTTTTCATCTGTTTCATTTCCTGCTTTTTTCTCAGTTCTGACGAAGGGTCTTCGACCTGAAACGTTAACTCTGTTTCTCTCTCCACGGATGTTGCCTGGCCTGTTGAGTTTTTCCAGGTTTTTCTGTTGTTATTACCAAAAACCGGAACCTGGGCCCAGGCATTTCCGGACTCGGCACATGTTTCTGATGTCCGAAGTCTGGAAATATCGCAACCTGGGCTCGGGCGTTTCCGGACTTCGGATATCAGAAACACGTTCCGAAGTCTGGAAAAACCTGAAAACCGGCTCGGCCTCGGTCCCGAGGTTGCCAGATTCGGGATGTTCTACCTGTATTGCGAATGGTATAATGCTCCTGTTCTGATGAAGAAGTATATCATCCAACTAATTGTGAAGCACCACGAGAGAGTACGAGGGCTTTTAAAAAAACATATCTGCAGTCTGTGGCAAGCTGACATTGTATAATTTTCAGTAAACATTTTTTCACTTGGTTAATTTTAAATCATTAAGTTCAGAGGTGCTGGTAACTCTCCAAGAACAACTTCAATTGCAGTAGCAGCAGAGGGAGGGTACAGAGTAGTTGGGAAGCATTTTATGCCCTTCTCTACTTGAAGAACAGCCAGAGCTTTTGCTGGTGGGAAAAAACTAGCATTACATTTGAAGTTGCTGATCTAGAAGCTGTCAAGATTGGTTTCAATTATGTCAGATATTACTTTGAATCGTTTTGTTTTTAGTACCAAAGGAAAGCTGAATCATGCATTGATCTAGCTTCTGTTTGCTAATGTAAATGAGGTATATTGATTGTAACAGAGTAATTCTTGATGACACAGGTCTTTAAAGAGATGTTATCGCCTCAATTAGGAGTTTTGGCTCAGTTCCCGACAAGTCATGAAACAACACATTTCCTCATGCTGCAGGACTGACCAAGCTTTTGCCTTGGTGAGCTGCTTAGTTGCGCACCATGTAGCCTCACAGGCCACATATTAACCTTAATTTAATGTTCCCATTCATTTACATATACCTCAAGTTGTAGATTCTAACAGATCTTGGTGTTATGATTTAGGAATTATCCAGGAAATTAAGCATTGGCACTACAAACAGCCCTTTTCAAAGCTCTGGGTCCACAAAATTCAAATAGGACAAACCAGCAAATAAAAAATATAATCACAAATAGAACTGAGGGCTTCATGGACCAGATTACCAGAGCTCAGGCATATGGTTCAGAGGCCATTGATTGCACACTGCCCTGCTTCATGATTTTTGACTATTTAACCTAGGGTGACGTCTGAAAAATTTATATTGAGGTGTTGTGATTAAGTTAATTTCAGCTCAACAGAAGCTAAATCCATAATGTACAATATCCGGGGATGAGGATTAAAGTTCAACACACAAAGAATTTGGTCAGCTGAAGTTTTAAGCATTCCACTTCAATTTGAGAGAGTAGAGGTTTGTTAAGACATTCCAGTAAATATTCACATGAATTATGTTGTGATGGCCCCTTTCACTTACCCAGGTGCCCCTCCCAACTGTGCTTATCTGCCAGGGAGCCAGCATCTAAGAGGGTGGTAGCAATTCAGCTGGCCAAGCCCCAGACATGGAGGGTCAAGGTTTAAGCATTTGACTTCCGTCCAGCTCAGAAATAAAGGAACAAACTGTTAGATCCGTGTATCTTGATGTTGTGTGTCCTTCAATAATTAGACAAGAGACTGCAGGGAACAATCAACAGGTGTTTACTGGATGAGGGTTACTCTAAAAACTAACTGTACAGATCCCTACTCAGTGTTTATATACAGGTGTGGTCACTGCCGGTACTACAGTATACAGGAGCTGTAAAAAGTAGTTCTCCCCTTAAAGGTACATACACTACAATTCCTCCCCTTTTAGATTAACAGTACCATAACATTCATTTAACAATTAAATATCAACTAATTACAATTAACACATTTAACATGCAACATTAACTGAAAATAGTCTATTTATAAATTCAGTCTTTGGGGCGGCTTCCTGATCCTTTCTGGATAGTGCCTTTCCTGAGTGTCTTGCTCTTGGTGCGGAGGCGATTCTGGCGCTCTGTCGTCGGTTGGTTCATCAGCTTCCGATGCTACCGTTTCTGGGGTAGATGTTACCTGTATGTCGGGTTCATCACCAGGTACACGAGACATGGGGTTGACTTGTTCCTGTGACTCTAGGATCTGGTCAACATGGCGTCTCACAATGTTCTCCCCAACATCCACTGTGTACATTAGTGGTCCCTGCCGTGTGCATATCGTTCCTGGTTGCAATTTCTCTGTTCGGTAGTCGCGGGCCAAGACTGGTTGCCCTACATTGAAGCTCCTTGTCGGCTTCTCATTGATGTGCTGGAATTGCTTATTCTCAACATCTCTTCGTACATTTGGTCTGAGCAAATCCAGACGAGTTCTCAACCTTCGGTTAAAGAACATCATGGCCGGGGTCTGGTTGGTGACTGCATGTGTCGCATTTCTGTGGGCTAACAAGAAATTGTCCACCTTATGCTGCAATGGAATGTCGTCATCGCACATGGCCCTTACTGCTTTTTTAAAGGTTTGTACGAACCTCTCAGCCAATCCATTTGTGGCTGGATGATACGGGGCAGATGTGTAATGCCTTACCCCATTCCTTTTCTTAAATCTTCGAAACTCTTCGGACACAAACTGTGATCCATTATCAGAGCCAATCTGCTCTGGCAAGCCGTTCCTGGCAAATATGGTCCGTAGGACTGCAATCGTTTTCTCCGTGGTGGTGGAGGACATTTTGATCGCCTCAGGCCATTTCGAGTGCGCATCCACGGCTATTAAAAACATTGAGTCCATGAATGGACCAGCAAAATCAATATGCACCCATTGCCATGGAGATGAGGGCCACTCTCATGGGTGTAGAGGGGCATGTGGTGGTGCATTTTGGACCTTCTGGCATCCTGAGCAGCTCTTTGTCAGGTCCTCGATTTGCTGATCGATCCCCGGCCACCACACATAAGCCCTAGCAAGGCTTTTCATTTTCACCCCTCGCAGATGGCCTTCGTGAAGCTCATTGAGCACTCTCTCCCTTAACTTGGGTGGAATTACCACTCGGGATCCACACATCAAGGTCCCCTGGCATAATGACAGCTGTTCTCTTCTGGATGAGAATGCTGGCAACAGTGAGTCGCCATGTGTTGGCCATCCCTTCACCGTCAAGTCATATACCCGAGACAGTGTCGGGTCATTTTGGGTCTCCTTCTCTATATCAGCGTTAGTTACTGGCAAGCGTTCAATTATAGTCGAATAAAATATTTCGACAGGGTCCACTGCTGGTGCTTCCTCCGCAGTAGGCAGTGGTAGGCATGATAGCCCATCAGCGTTTCCATGCTGTTTCGTGCCCTTATACTCAATTTCATATTGGTTCGCCCCTAGAAAAAGTGACCATCATTGTAGCCGTTGCGCAGTCATCACCGGAACGCCCTTCTTTGGATTAAAGATGGAGACAAGTGGTTGATGGTCAGTCAGCAAGGTGAACTTCTGCCCGTGCAGATAGTGGTTGAACTTTTTCAATCCCCACACTAGGCTGAGGGCCTCCCTGTCAATCTGGGCGTAGTTACGCTCGGCTGAGGTTAGTGACCGAGACGCAAAGGTTGCTGGCCTCTCCGAGCCGTCCGGGAATTTGTGCGACAGCACCGCTCCAATGCAATAGGGTGATGCATCACACACCAACCGAATTGGTAGTGCTGGGTTGAAATGAGCCAACACCTCTTTTGATGTGATCAATTATTTGCACTTCTGGAAAGCTCGTTTACATTCGTCATTCCACTTCCATGGTACCCCCGTTTGCAGTAGGGTGTTCAGTGGGTGTAGTACTGTAGACAAATTCGGCAAGAACTTATGGTAGTAGTTCACCAGCCCGAGGAACGACCTCAGTTGTGAAAAATTTTCCGGTGCTGGAGCCTTGACTACTGCCTCAATCTTTTATGGGGACTTATGTAACCCATCTTCATCAATAACGTGGCCACAATACGAGATCTGCTTCTGGAAAAACTCGCATTTGTGGCGATTAGCTCGGAGCCCATATTCCTTCAATCTAGTGAGCACCTGCTCCAGGTTGGCGAGGTGATCACTGTCATTTTCGCCCGTGACCAGGATGTCGTCCAAATAAAACTGGGTCCCTGGAATCCCTTGCAGTACTTGATCCATTGTCCTTTGCCAAATAGCCGGAGCTGATGCTACCCCGAACACCAGCCGGTTGTATTGGTAGAGACTTTTATGAGTGTTGATCGTGAGGTACTGTTTCGAGGCTTCTTCTACCTCTATTTGCAGGTACACCTGGGCCAGATCAATCTTAGTGAAGCGTTTCCCTCCAGATAGCGAGGCGAAACTATCTTCAATCTGCGGAAGCGGATATTTTATAGTGTGAAGGACTGGGTTCACTGTCACCTTAAAGTCCCCACAGATGCGAACCTTCTTTGGTTCCCCAGGCGTATTACTCAACGACCTCTTCATTACAGGAACGATGGGTGTAGCTCACTCGCTCCAGTCCACTTTGGACAGTACTCCTGAACGTTCCAAACCTTCCAGCTCTGCTTCGACGGCTGGGCGGATCGCATAAGGTACAGGTCTGGCCTTAAAAAACTTTGGGCTTGCATTTTCCTCTATTTTGATCATTGCTGTTATGCCTTTTAGTGTTCCGAGTCCCTCCTGGAACACTTCTTGTGTGTCAGTTAGCATTTTTGACAGTCGTCCAGGTGTGACGTCATCATCCTTTTTGGCATACAGTCAGTGCTTGTATGGAATGCCAATCTAGCTGTATCTTCCGGATCCATTCACGTCCTAGTAGTGGTGGTCCTCCATCTGGCAATACATATAGGTCCATTTTTGGTGTTTCCTTGCCATTATATATAACGTTCACCCTTATTTTTCCTTTGGGGTAGACTTTTTGCCCCGTGTACTTCTTCAAGACAATCGTATATGTGAGAATAGCCGCTTGTAGTCCCTTTGGTTTATGACTGTTAGGGCTGATCCTGTGTCCAATTCCATTTTCACTTGGACTCCGGCTATCTTGAGCGTGACCCAGATAGTTTGGTGATCCTCCGTTTTGATCACATTATGTAGTTTCAGACAGCCCGGCTCCTTGCTTCCAGAGTCTGTATCACTTTTCTGTTCGTCTGCACTACTCTCCGTCACCTTATGTACCTTCTTGTACTTCTCCTGTGGGGATTTCTTGCTGCTGGTTTTCTTTTCCGACCTGCAGACACTTGCTATGTGTCCTACTTTTCCACACTGTCTGCACACTTGGTCCTTGAACCAGCAATCCTTATGGTCGTGTGTTGTTCTGCCGCAGCGATAGCACTTCACTGTTCCGTATGACATTTCATTTGTGCCATATTCTTGCGGTCTCCGTTGTATCTCTGCCACGCCCCGTGCTGCTGCTTCGTGTGATACTGCCATGCTGAAAACCTTGCCCAGCGTAAGATCCTTTTCTGATAGAAGCCGTTTCTGGGTTCCTTCACTTTGAAGCCCACACACAAACTTGTCCCTTAAAGTATCTGCTAGTCCCGTTCCAAACTGGCAGTGTTTCAATAGCTTGCGCAGTTCTGTTAAAAACTCAGCATTACTTTCATCTTTATGCTGGTTCCTTTTGTGAAACTTAAATCTTTCCGCTATCAGCAGCGGTGTGGGGTCTAAGTGTTCCTGTAGGATTGACACTATGTTTTCAAAATCCTTTTCCACTGGCTTCTCTGGGGTTACTAGGTTTCGCAGTAAGCCATGCGTTTTTGCACCCATTGAATTCAACAATACCAGCGCTTTCCTGTCATCTGGCATTTCATTCGCCTTGCAGTACACTTCTATGCGTTCGACATATGTCGTCCAATCTTCGACTTCATTGTCGAATGCTGTGACACTGCCACTCTTCGGCGTCCCTGGGTGTGGTTAGATTGGCTCAACATGGCATCTCCCGCGCTCTCCCTTCTTCTCCGCTGCTGCTCAAAATGGCGTCTCCCGCGCTTTCCTTTCTTCCCCGCTGACGCTGCTCGGCCCTTGAACACCGGCTGCGTTCTGCGCGTTTTCCTGTGCGCCTCTCTCTCTCATTGACGCTGATCGGCCCTTGAACACCGGCTACGCTCTGCTCTCTCTCGTTGACGCCGCTCGGTCCTGAACACCGGCTGCGCCCTGTGTGCTCTACCCTCTCTCTTCTCCCGTCGACGCCGCTCGGTCCTGAACACCGGCTGCGCCCTGTGCGCTCTACCTTCTCTCTTCTCCCGTCGACACTGCTCGGCCTTTTTCTGTGCTGTCGGTCGGCTCTAGCCGCCGCTGTCCGGAAAGGGTCTGCGCCGTACCTGTTGCCAGCCCGTTTCGCTGGACCACCGTGACTGGAGAACCAAGTCCAGCTCTCAACAGCCTCCCCTGCGATGCTCAAGTCTCCGCTGGATGGTCGACGCCCGTACTTCTGGACTCGGCCTTCTTCTTTCACTGTTCTCCAGGAGCGAATCCCTGGGAGGTGATGCAGAGTTGCAGGTAGGTTTGAATCTTCTCGTCGCCAATGTTAGATCCGTGTATCTTGATGTTGTGTGTCCTTCAATAATTAGACAAGAGACTGCAGGGAACAATCAACAGGTGTTTACTGGATGAGGGTTACTCTAAAAACTAACTGTACAGATTACTACTCAGGGTTTATATACAGGTGTGGTCACTGCCGGTACTACAGTATACAGGAGCTGTAAAAAGTAGTTCTCCCCTTAAAGGTACATACACTACACAAACAAGCACCCAATCAAAGACAGTTTAATTCGAGCTGGCAAGGAATCGAGGCCTACGGTGTGAGGGTACTTTCTTTAAGTTTAGGGCCAACCTGTTTCAGAGAACTTTCTGGTAAGAAGACTGCGTTTAGCCCAGAAAGAGTGCGGCATACTTTGTTATTTTCTCTGTTATGAGGACCGTTACAAAAATAAATCGAAGGTAAGATTTACTATAAATGTTACTCTCTCTTTTCATTTATATTGTTTATATAATAAATCAGCCTGTCGATTTATAATTGAACTAGGAGATCTCCATTGTACTGGTCAACATTCCTCCCTCAAGCAATATCACTAAATATAGATGAACTTGATCATTTCATTTGTGGGACACTGTTTACAGAATGGTGCAATGTTTGCTGATATAACAATAGTGACTGTACTCCAAAGCAGGTCTATGTATGTGAGGGGCTTTGGAATGTTTCTGAGAGAGACATGATAAGGTTTATATATATATTGTAGTTCTTTCTTCAATGAACAGAAAACAAATAGCAGTTTGTTTCTGTATAAAAGTCTTCAATGAGGAACTCATGGCCTTCCTCAGCCACAGAGGGAAATTGAAAGGTGAATATAATCAGAAGCTAAATAGCAAACATATTCCTGTTGAGTCTGTACCATTGTGACCAAAATGAAGTATTGTTGTCAAAGATTTAGTATGGCCTCCTTAATTCTGTCATAGCACATAACAAGTTATAAAACAGTTTTGTTCCCAGAGAAACACGCCCTAGTGTTTTTGATATACATTACAGATTTCTGTTGGTTTGTCTCAACCGTATGTCGGAGGAAAGGGCTAAACCATTCAATTTAAACACAAACATTTTTTGTGATTTGTTCGAATATGTTTTTCAAGTTTAACACACATATATTTAAATGTGTTTGGCCCTGGTTGTTTTCTTGAAACATCTCAGGTAGACTGGATCAAATTGGGGAATTCCGCTGGGCGGGCGCAACAAGGTCAATCAAGGGAAAATCGCGCGGATTGGCCGGACGTCGAAGTAGGCGGGTCAGAAACCCGAAAGGGGAAGTCCCGCCTTCTTCCAGACAGGTTCGACAAAATCGACCCCTTGGTCGTTATCTCAAGGGGGCTGGAATATTAAAGCAGTGGAAGTTATGTTACTGTTATATAAAGCTCTGGTTAGACCTCATTTAGAGTACTGTGTTCAGTTCTGGACACCACACCTCAGGAAGGATATATTGGCCTTGGAGGA
Organism: Somniosus microcephalus; assembly: GCF_052327205.1. Classification (NCBI taxonomy): domain Eukaryota; kingdom Metazoa; phylum Chordata; class Chondrichthyes; order Squaliformes; family Somniosidae; genus Somniosus; species Somniosus microcephalus. Next base: position 158,557,783 of record NC_140999.1, read on the forward strand.
GGTGCAGCGCAGATTTACCAGGATGTTACCAGGGCTAAAAAGGTTAAATTATGAGGACAGGTTGCATAGACTAGGCTTGTATTCCCTTGAGTATAGAACATTAAAGGGTGATCTGATTGAGGTGTTTAAGATGATTGAAGGAATTGATAGGGTAGATAGAGAAAAACTATTTCCTCTGGTTGTGGAGTCCAGAACAAGGGGGCATAACCTTAAAATTAGAGCTCAGCTATTCAGTGGTGTGTCAGGAAACACTTCTTCACACAAAGGGTAGTGGAAATCTGGAACTCTCTCCCCCAAAACACTGTTGAGGCTAGGTCAATTGAAAATTTCAAAACTGAGATTGATAGATTTTTGTTAGGCAAGGATATTAAGGATTACAGAACTAAGGCAGATAGATGGAGTTAAGATGCAGATCAGCCATGATTTCATTGAATGGCAGAACAGGCTCAAGAGGCTGAATGGCCTACTCCTGTTCCTATGTTCCTATTATCCACTTATTATTATTTTATTGATTAGTAAATTTGTTTTGCAGTCAAATCCCAGTGTTATTATGGCACTTCCTTAAATCATGATCACATGAGGGCATGTGATAAAATCAATATACCAAAATCAAGTGAAGACAATTCTATATTTGAACCCTGGGCATGCTACTAATTTACCTATTTGGGCAAGTGATTACAGGGAGTGAAGAATTGCCTATGGGAGTGACATGAGATGCTGAACCCCTCCAAAAAACTAGAGTAAAAGAGAGTAATAAAAGCCCCAAAAAGTAACATCCATAACTTATTAAAAAAAGATAAACTTTGCTATATAAAATGAATCTGATTAGTATTCTGAATATGACTTTAATTACATGAAACAAACTGTTGTTTTCCTTCAATTTTGATTATCTGGAATAGAGATGGAAATATATAACTTAAGAAATATTATTATTGATTATAAAAAATCTACAGATATGGGGGAGTGGAAATGCTCTAGGAATGTAGAATGCTGAAAGAAAACAGCACTGACAGAAAAGAACTAAAAAGTCTATTGGAAATATATTGCAGATTTTTTCTCATAAAATTATTACCATGAGAATATTTGAGTTTATAAATAATATGCTTCTATTTTTTAAATAAAAAGATAAAAATCTTAGATAAGAACAGTCTCACTTTAAAGAAATTATTGTTGTGTTAGCTCCTCATTCAAACTTTAACAACATTTTTTAAAAAATGTAAAGTTTTAAATTGCAAGTAAAAACTGTAATAGTCTATTTATGCTAATATTGCACAACAGTACCATATTTGTGCAAGATACAATAAACTGGAGCCAAAATTCTGAATATTCTTTATTTTAAATTTATGTTATTCAACTAAATGGTTACCGTTTGCTAGTAAATTATATCGGAAAATAATACATTTAACTCTGAGGTTTAAAGGGATCTCTCATCTCTGATAATACAGTTTGTTTTATTTTCTCTTCCTTCAACTAAATATTCTTGTCATCATTTCATTTTAATTATGTTGAATTTTCTGATCTCATTTTCTCTGCAGATTTAAGATTAATTAAAGTCCTGTTCTGAGAGGCAGTGGATATATGACTGGAAGCTGGTGATAAGCCCAGCCACACAGACATCAAGGAGCATTCTGTCAAACAATAATGTAGAAACAGGCAGAAATTTTAGTCATGCAAAGAGGAAGGACCGTACAGACTGAAGTTTGGACAAGCGGGACAATAAGAACAGAGATGAGCTGGTCAACCCTGGGAAAGGAAGACTAGTTCAAATCTGGTTGAGAATTCTAAAAATGATTCTCAGCTATCATGCCACCATATGGGTTTGTCTAACTCTTAAGCACACCACAATATGCAATGTCTTCCTGGACTGCAAACTATTCTTGAGTAAGAAAAGCAGCAGAAGTTTGCTCAAATTTTCATTGTGCCATTTACCACAAAAATTTCACAGTCCACAGTTGGATTAATAAACATTTGGATATTTATAATGTTAAGTGACTCACTGGTCACTTAAGAAGCAGTAAATCATAATTGTTATAGGTGGATTGTAATTGGCTGCTTTTTTGTCACCAACAAAACTGGATTCGAAGGAGGTGCACATTTCAAATCCATGTTACTGCCAGTTTGTTAGCATGACGTAAGATGCAATTAAAAACAGACAGCCATTTTTCAACAATAGAGGCAAATATTGTTGGGGAGGGGTGGGGATCTTAACAGCCAAGCCCAAACCTTTCCTTACCCAACATCCATATATGTGCTCTTCCAACAGGGGTCACTGGATAGTGCTAAGGACTGGGAACTCTGCCTAATTCCCCCTCCACCCAGTGGCGTGCTACATAGTAGTATGTAATAGTCTCACAGAATGCTGAGGTACAGTCATCATTGTAATATTTTACACAGTATTAGTTGGTAATTGGTCAACAAGGACCTTTTAAACTGGTGCTTTGTGATCACACATGTCTTTTAAAGGAATACTTCAGAATTAGTACCCAGCCTCAGGAGTATGGAGAATATGACAGCCAGTCACAATCATGATGCTAGCCACTGCATGATTATTTTTAGCACCAAAAAAACATTAATTTGAAATTTTAAAAAGTTCAGACATCAAGGGATATTTTTCCCAATGAAAGTCAAGCAGAGCACAATTGTAGTACCTTGCCCTAGTTTATACTCCATAAATAATGTTTTACAAAAATAAAATTAACAGCAATGAGCCTCCAATTGACCTCAGGGTTGTGTCTATTTAGATGACTTACCCACATGAACGGTGGCTCTAAAGGGACAAACCAGCTTAAACACTGTTCGATCTTCACAGCTGAACATCACAACCAGGCTGCAGACTCAGATGAACCATAAGTAACATCATGAAAGATCAAGTATTTGTTTAAAAAGTATATTTTATACTCTTAAATAATATGTAGAATAATTATGGGCAGATCATGGAAAACAAATGTAATTATTACATTGAAGAGTTTTAGTGGCATGTGTAAAACTGCTTTTTTTAAAAACATATTTGCATGTTTTTTTAATATAGAATTCTTGCCCCTATTGAGACAAAAATGGTCTTTGAACAGTGAAGAGTAAATTCCTAGCATGGAGCCACACTTGAAGGGAGCCCAAGTCACAGATAAGGCTAAAACACAGTAGTGTGGATTCTCTGTGCTACAGGAGTGGAAGATTGCTGAATTTACTCTTAAATCACAGCTATTTAACTTGAAAATCTATTGTCACAACCAGTGGACTAAGTTTTCAGTTGCAAACGCATGACTTCAAATCACCAAGATAAATGTCATCTATGCAAAAATAGTTTATTAAATAAAATCAGCATCTCCAAGTTTTAAAGTGAGATAAAGCATGACTAAAAAGTCTTAATTTATGTGCTGTAAAGTATATCATATTGCATCAAATAAACTCAAAGCAATAAAATGTTAGAAAGCCTGCAGCTACAGAACAATAAAAAGAAATGAATTGTCAAAGTTTAGTTTCTGAAGCAGATTTGCTTTTGGCTAAGCACAACGCATTCCTGTGAGAATCTCGTTCAGTTTGCCGTAGTGTTAGTGGCATGAACAAACTTCTTTTCAATACAATAGTATTCAGAAGGAACCCTTTTGTAATAAAATCACCATACACATGTCAAAATGACTGTTGTTGCAATTTTATGGAGATTTGAATTATATTACCCATTTGGAAGGAACCCATAAATACTTCCATTCCAATAGACAGATTAATGCCAATGCAAACTATGTGGATAACCCTATAGCCCAATATTCACAGCATAATGCAACACTTGGTAATGTCCCCATTTGGTATGGCTCTGTAGCCAAGGTTTAAATTCTCCCTTCAATGTTTACAAATTGTACTTCTGTTTAAATGTTAATTTGACCTCCTGCGCATGAGCAAAATGCCGAAGAACTCACCCAGTAGTTTAATACCTTCAGAAGTCCCTTCAAATTGATTTCCAGGTAAGAATAATGCCCCCTGACTGTGCCTTTTAAAAGCATCAACTGCAATCCCTTTCTGTGTTTTTTGAAAAGAAATGTCCTGGTTTCACAAATTTGAAATGTGGTCAAATTACTGTGACTAGGGCTACCAGACTCCTCTCCTTCTTCTGAAATCCTGTTTGGTAATTCCTAAAATACCTTGCACTTTAAACATTCACCTGATGCATTTTAATTTTTTTATAAATAACATTTTTGGGACAATTTTGTTGCCTCAGGACAAAAGCGAAGTGCATGCTAGAAACCTGTGAATGCCAAGTGAAATGATTGGTTCACAAGGTTCAGCATTTGTTCTTTACAAGGAATAAAGAACCTCCCTGCCTTTAAATAGCAGGGTTCCTAATTTCTCATCCAGCTCCATTTGCTGCAGAGCAGCTGACAATGATGGATTGATAACGTATGACTGGCCTTTGCCTGCATGGCTGACAAACAGACAGAGGTAAGAATAAAATGCCTCAGATCTCACCTGAATGATTGCTACCAAATCATACCAAAAAATAATTGGAGTCCAGAGCCTTCAAGATAAATTCATCATATAATTTTAATGCTCAAGAAAACTGAAATAGTTATCGCTTACAATGCGAGTCCTGGCCTAGCCATCATCCATAAAGCATCTGGGTCACACGGAGAAAAAAATATAAATATGACTAAACTTCAAATGCGTTATCTTTCACTAAATAAAATCAGCACCCAAATAGTCAATTTTACCTTGCGACACAAATACCCTTTCCTTTTAAATGGAAGTAGATTGCTTTTTCTGTGGGTGTAATATGCTCTATGCAATAAAAATATGCCCAATAATTGCTGCTATAAAAAAGTATTATTTTTATAATTTGAACCACTAAGGTTATTAACTTATACAAAAATCAAATGCAAACAGATTGACAGTCTAGATAATGGATAAAGTGGATATTTTTATCTCTCCATGGGCTGCAGTATTAGGGAACAGTTATGGATCTACAGGAGAGGTGGTCTGGCTGCGAGAGGGGCGGCTCAGCCACATTGAAACACTGCTAATTTTCCATTCTTTAGCAAATTAATGCCTGGCTTTGCTGTAAATAACACCAGCTGAGAGCTCCCACAATTGGTTGGTGGCTGATGGAGATGCTCCAGATAATAGACTTTGAGCAGTTCATTTTTAGAATAAGGATATGCAGACAAAATAACTATTAAAGTAAACATAACTTAAAAGAAAAGGTTTGGATGAAATCCCAGAGTGCTCTTGTGACAATCAGTGCCTAGAGGAGAGTGCACTCTGTTTAAGCCTGAGCTGAACTACCTCAATCCTGCCACTGCTGAAGCTCTCCTCCATGCCTTTGTTACTTTTAAGCTTGATTTCTCCAGTGGTGTTTTATTGGGCTTCAGAGTTCCACTGTACACAAAGTTCAACTCATATCTGCTATTTGCACTCCATCTTGCATTTAGTTCCACTCTCGTGTCACTCCTGTCTTCACTGGCCTCTGTTGCTCCCTTGCTGATCAATCTCAAAATCTTCAGCCTTGTTTACAATTCCCTCTTATGACCTCACAACAATCTCCTCCACCTGTAGTCTCAGCTCAGATCTTCTACTCTTTTGATTCTGATTTCTACCTTTGCTAAAATAACAAGGAAATCTTGTACAACAACACATATTTATATAACGCCTTTAATGTAATAAAACATCCCAAGGAGCTTCATAGGAGTGTTGTCAAAACCGAGCCATATAAGGAGATAATGGCCCAGAAATTCGGGTCGGGGGCTTCCCGCGGGTGCAAGCCCCCGACCTGCACTTACCTAGCACGCCGGCCGTTGAGCTGTGGGCCATCGTGGAATTGCGATCCTGGGCCACCTGCAACTGCCTGCGCGCAGTGCTTGGGTATCCCAGGGGCGCAGTTAGTTCGATGCGTCCTCTGGGATCACGTGGGCCATGGAAAGCCAATGGTAGCAGGGAATGCTTCATTCATAAGTTTGACAGGAAGGCCTGTCAAACTTATAAATACTATAAGCCCCAAAACATCACTAAATCTTCAAATACATTTTTTTTTAAATCACATTTTTAAAATAAACTATAGATTACATGAAATAACTATTTTAAACAATAATTTAAATTTTTGAAAAAAATAATTTTATTTTCTAACAAGGCTAAAAATAAACTTACCTTTCTTTAAAGTATTTAAAAATAATAAACCTATGGAAAAAATGTTTTAATTTTAATTAATTCACCACTTACCTTGTAAAAAGCAGGCCTTGCGACTGCTTTTTATATGTGTAACTGCTGGAGAATTACCCTCCTGGGAAAACCTGCAAAAAAAATGTAAGTTCGATGCGCACGTGCAGCCTCTCCTGCGCACATGTTCGACCTCTGAACCCCTTCTTTCAGGGGAACGGAAATGCCGGTTTCCCGCGCATGTGCAGTGGATGCAGGAAACCGGCACTTCCATTGGGCTTACGGGTGAGTACCCCATGCGTACTCACCCGTGGAGATCCGAATTTCTGGGCCATTAGGGCAGATGACCAAAAGCTTCATCAAGGTGGTAGGTTTTAAGGAGCGTCTTAAAAGGAGGAAAGAGAAGTGGAGCAGTGGAGAGCTTTAGGGAGGGAATTCCAGTGCTCAGGACCTAGGCAGCTGAAGGCACGACTGCCAATGGTGGAGCATTTAAAATCGGGGATGTTCAAAAGGCCAGAATAGGTGGCACGCAGAGGTCTAGGGGGATTATAGGGCTGGAGGAGATTACAAGCACCATAAGCATTCATCCTCTAATATCGCCAAGAGTTATACCTAGGTCATAGTCACTTTACTGAGCTTTATATTCTCTTCAATTTTGTACTGAGCCCCAAAATGATATGTTTTATTTTGTTTGTGTTTAAAATGTAGTATCAGCTCGGTCTGTTTTCAATATTTTGATTATACATGAGACAATGAAGATCACATGAGAATTACTGTCCACCAATCAAGGTGAATAAAACAGTATGCAATGTACCATATTTGATGTGATAGTAAACTGGGAAAGGTCAGTTCATTTGCAGAAAATATTACAATTTTTAACAAATTCTGAGAAAACCATTACCCAGGATTCCTACACTCAATATTTGGTAATACCTACTGGGCCTTCTACAGAGAAGTCAATGAAAAATATTACCATAATTAACACCCATACTTACAACCTGTAGGCCTGAGCATTTGTTGTTTTCCACAGTCAATTTCATGTTTCCATTCATTCCAATAGGTTGAACTCTGGCTGATTTTATACAACTGAAAGTAGATCTCGATAACTGAATTTGAAGATCCAAATTCCAATGTTCTGATCTTAACAGTAGTGGTTGTATAATACACAGTGCTGACTAGGATAAGTAGACACCAACCTATAACAAGAAGCAGAGTTTCAATTCATTTGTGGATTTTTTTTGCATTTAATCTATTTTAATAGAACTATGATTGCCCCAATGGCTAAGTGGGTACATCCACCACATAGAATCTTATGCCTGAAATTTCCTTGGGGGTGCTGCTGATTAGCCGCTGTAACATTGGCAGAAGATCAGCTGATGCCCCGGAAACACTGCGTAACCGGGTAGCTGCCGATCGTCCACCGACGTTACGGTGAATGATTGGGACAATCCCCAGGAAAATTCCTGGTGCCAATGCTTTTGCAAACTCTCTTGCTAGTCCTTAAAATCCTGGCTACTATACACTGTACCATATTAAATTATTGCACAGCCATTTGGGGTGTTGTATTTGCTGTAGCCCTTGGTCAATGGGTTATGGATCATAATAAGCATTTTACACATAAGTGATAAGTAGGCATGCTGTGTATTGACATTTTAAAAGAGCAGGGAGATGCCGAATGAAAACAATATTTGATAGATTGGACAGCATACTTTCTGATGGCTACTTTGAATTAATGCTATTGCACTGCATTAATGATGTTGAGTAGCAGATATTTGTTGTTGTCCTCAGTGGGATTAGTACAGAGCATTGTTAGTATCCAGCAGAATATGAGAGTATCTCCAGTATTTCACTGTTGATGAAAAATCCTATAGAAGCCCTAAGAGATATTTGAGATTCTTAATAAACATGCTGCCACCTTCTTCCAATAACGTGTACATTTATTTTTCTTATGAAACTACAAATGAAAGAGCTTTTAAAAAAATTCTAGAGCTAATAGCATATTATTTTGTATAACTCAAACAACAATCTATAAGAAAAACTCTGTGCATACCATTTTCCCATTTTTACCTTATGAGTGACACATATAATGATACAAGCATTTGGCAAATGCCCATCACTGGAGGCCAGCAGAAAAAACAGTTCAATCTTTAAATAGTTCTGGAAACAATTTTAAAAATTGCATAATTTCAGATTCATATCTGTATAAACTTGATAAAAATGAACTTCTTGTACTATTTCAAATATTCCATTTAGCATAATCCAACCATCTGAAACTGGAGTGCTGCTTCACCAGCTCTTTTAAAGCTTCATATCAAAACCTATTAACAGACTCAATTTCAATAAAGTTTTATTCTCAATATTAGTTTGTGACAGTGAAACAGGATCATATGACCAGACTTGCATATAATTGAAGTGGCTAATAACAGGACTGACTAAGGACCCTAGTCTCAGTTTTACTGGTACTTTTTTCACCAATCTGTGTGCGCTGTGGGGATTAGAACTGTTAAAGTATTGTGAAGCCTTTTGCAGCAGTACTGTTTCAATACGGTGTTTTCCAGTTTTAAAAAGTGTTTGATTTATTTGGCATCCCAGTTTCTGATCAAAGCAGATCATCTGATAAACAATGCATACCTATTATTCGTGGATTTAAAATATAGACTGACAACCCAGAGAGGATGGGCACAGTGGATTAAGGCACTGTCTTTTAGCCTCTGGCTCATGGCTTTCATTTCATGAATATATTTAAACCCGAGCGGATTTGGGGCAGGTGGGGGTGGGGTTAATGCAAAATGTACACTCCAAGCTAAGCTTGAAGCATTTTAACTCCCAGGCCTCATTTGCCTGCTGACGGTCAGCTGCCCGCTTAGAATGGGTGGAAAATGGCAGCTGGTCGAGAACCATTAGGCGGTGTGGGTTAAAGTTCTCTCAGTGGTACAAAGGAATGAGTGCATTAAGCATTCATACAATAACATGGCTGAGTCATATTTAGCCTTATATCTATTACCCAGTAAAAAATAACGTTTATGGCCTAGAAAATCTCTGAGGTTGCAATTCCAGCAGTTATAATGGGATTCCACCCACCATGGAACTCCATTGCTGCTCCTGCCGAAGCTTGTGGGATTTGGGGAAGAGGACTTCCTAAGCAGTAGCTTGGGGACACATCTCCAACAACTTCCGATGAGGACTGAGTGAATGCTGCTGTAATCTGGCTGGCCCAGAAGAGGAATCTGGTGCCTCCATGGCCCCTTGTTAGGGAGCCACTCTCAAACATGAAAAGAATTCTGACCCATGTCTGAACCCACAGGTGGGCTCCACTTCCATCCCTATGAGCCAAGTACACTTGAATAGACTGGCGTATCCAGGTCCTGGCCAAGTTTACGGCTATTCTGGCACATTTCCACCTGACTTAAGGCGGGAGTCCACCAGAGGGTTTGTATATTTAAGTCAGGGTTGCCAGTAAGCAGATTCCACTGTACATAGTGCACAATCCAATCTTCAAGTTTGTAGAGTTATTTCACCCTTCTCTGTTTTCCTTGAAACATTACATTTTACATTTGTAATCTGGCTGCTTCAGCTCACGTACACACAGACCTCACCATTTGGGTGTAAATTATTCATTCTGTTGCAAGTAACCAGCTCCACTGGTACAGATGCCTGGAACAGAGGGACTGCAAAAGAACCACTTGAAAAAGGATTCCGGGGAGGTTGAAGAGTACGGATCCAGATGGTAACCAGCAAAGCAGCAGAGTGACTGTCAAGGAGGATTTTTGAACCACCAGCAGAAAACTGTGCTGTTGGAAAGACACAATATGCCATATCACCCACATCACAGGAGATGATTCAAGAAGCAATAATGGAATATATCAAACTGACTTTACATTGACTGGTAGTTCTTTGGAAAAGGGAAACTGCAGGTTTAATCAGTAGCTGTATGCTGAATTGGAGCCTCTCTTGCAGAATGCATGTCATTATTCCTTGCTGAAATTGCTTGCTTGAAAATATTGTAAATGTTATTTGCAAAATCCTCAAAAGGTTTGCCTGGAGACTGACACTGCTGCTCATTTTATCAAGCTTTTCCCCTGTTGTGTAGATGTCAGGGTGTTGCAGTATAAATTCATTAGGCTGTCCTCCAGACAAGTCAACCATCAAAGAACCGCTTTCCTTACAAAAATACTTACAACTCTTTTGATCTGAGCCTGCAAAAGTTCTGATTAAAATTAAGTTTTCCAACGAAAAACCTACAGGGAAAATGCAGGCTGTGCACCCATATGTTTGCAATCTTATAACTGCACAATAAACTGAAATGACGTCTGCTGGGATCTTAGCTCCTGAGGAATACTCATTTCATCTAGTGACACTAAAGGCAGCCATGATGTGCCCCTAAATTAATCACATGTTACTTAGTGACACTAATAACTGTAAAACTGTAATATTCTCTTGGATAAACTGTTTATACTATAGAAATTTATTTTTAAAAACAAAAATTGTATTCCAATCTTTGAGATTTTTATTGTTATTAATACTGTTCTAATGGTTTAGTTTCCTAATTAGCCTAAACATATGCATACTTTTGAATGATTTCAAAGAAGACATTAATTGAAAATATTAAAAATATATATATTTTTGGAAGTGAAATAACTGCAGATTTAAAAATTAAATCAGGTAGAATTTTATTTTCTGTTGTATTTTTAAATGACTCTTTACTGGCATTGATGCAAGGTGCATCTGATAGTAAATGGTCTAATAGTCTACCCTTAGAAAAAGTCATTAATATTGATGTGAATAATGAGCTTGGATATGGACTCATAGGTGTCAGTGGCAATCCTTTCATCAGCTAACTGCCACACCTGCGAATGCAGCGCCATGCAGGCAGGGAAGCGGCTATCAGTTTAATCCATGCTTACTGCAGCGATTCTTCATGCATCACTCATGGCTTTAACCGAACAGAGCAACTAGACCAAGAATGTTAGTTTCTGCGCGGCCCACATAGGTTGTATGAGGATTATTCACCTCTGTTGTTTAGCATTTAGTCTAAAACACCTCACATTGAAGCTGAGTCAATCATAGCGATTAATCGGAAATAAACAAGAAGGAAAATGTTAAAGAGCAGAAAGGTTGCACTGCCACAGGCACAATGGGCCAAATGGCCTCCTTCAGTACTGAAATATCTATCATTTATTGGCAGCACAAACTATTAACAATTTTAAGCTGCCTTTTATTATATTATTCATTTACAGTTGGAAAATAATGCACTTTTTCTCCATCATGCTGCCTGTTATCAATATAAACTAGCCATTGAAACTGGTATTCATTTGAAGATAATCCTTTTTGTTTATAACATTATCTGAAAGTAAAGTCAATAGACGTGACCCTGTAGTTTGTTTTTCAGCACTGATTAACCACCCAGCCCGAATGGCTGTATATCTATCTATTTTAATGATAATCAAGAATATTTCATAGTCTGTAACTCCTCTGTAGAGACTTCTGAGAAAGTTGAATATCCGTGCTCTATTTGATTGTTCTTTGGGACTAATACTTAGTTATATTGGCCTTGATATGCAAAAAAAGGTTTGATAGTTTTAATTGCAGATCTGTTTTAGTAAGATTTTGGCAATTCTGTAAAGCTAAAATACAAATGAAAATTGTCAAGGTTATGTGCTGTAACTTGGTGCAATAAAGCACACAATAGGAATTCACCCACTGTTCCAAGTTGATTCTTTTATCTCAGTAAAATTGCTTTAAGGTTTCAGCTTTAGAGCAGAGCTCCTCTGTCTAGGCTGAAATATTGTAAGAATAAGTTTCACTTATCCTTAGAATAGAGCTATTATGATGGACAGAATCTGGCTCATCCTACGATTGGACCAATAACACAACAGTGCAGAACATGCTTTCCTCATACAGTATTTAATAAACCATTTGAGCTACACTATTAAAACAATTATTTCTTCTTCCTTCATAATTATTAAACGCTGATTGAATCTCACAACAATTACAGCTGCTATACATATGTCAGCGCTTTTTTTGTAATAACAACGTGGAGCGATCAATGTGCCCAATTTTCTTCAGACTAACATGCAAACAAAAACCCGGTGACATCAGTTTTTGTTGTTTATCTAACTCGCAAGCTGTTCGTGCACAGTAATAGATTTAATTACAAGATGATGTCAGCGGTCTCTGAAAGATGCTTGTCGCTGAAAACAAGAGGATACGGATTTGTAGGAAACAGTCTAATTTGGTTGAAAAGTGATATTCCAAACAATAGCAATTTCTTTTGTATTTCCGCAGATGGTTTCAACTTCTATTTGTGCACAGCAGCGTTCAAGCACGGGAGCTTCAGACAATTGCGCGGCCACACGGCCGCACAGCTCAATGGGAACATTGCATAGGACCTTTAGCTTTGCACCACAAAATCACCAGAAAACCTGGTTTTAAACTGTCGAGCAACATCAAAATCCCAAGAGGCAACTGTGAAACAAATCTAACAGTAATTTCCACAATGGATAATCCACCATTCAGCCCTTTTAGTGTGGCCTGTTCATGGTGTGACACACTATTTGTTGTGTTTCAATGTTCAAGCCAAATTTACTGCTATGCCCTTGGAAAAACTTTGGTGAAAGATAAATTAAAAAAGCCAGAGCTAAAAATACCCACATTGTCACCTTAGGGATTATCCTGTCATCTTCCATTAGGTTCTGACAAAGAAAAGGCCCTTGGCAATGTAAAGATGGCTCTGAAGTTAAAGCATGAAGCCCAGTATCAGCTATCCTTTGTTACACTCTAGAAATTGGCCAACAATGCACTTTACCCTAAATCTTCCAGCCAGAGCAGGTTTCTTCAATTCCACTATTTCTACCTCTGATTAAGTTCTAAAAAGTTAAACAGGTCCCCGTCCCCCAAAAACTATAATACAAAAGGAAAATGTGTTTATTAACATAAAGATGAGTTTAATCAAATCAGTACTCAGTACAAATTAGCCATAGGAAATGTAATGAGTTGGGAATTAATTAGCAGCATAATGATAATAACTCTGTCTGCTGATTACCTTGTGGTCACAGTTCTCCCACAAGACCTTCTCTAGGTACTGGCAGCCAATCTGCACTGCTGAAAGAGTCCTTGGACTGCTAAAGCATGGACAGCAAGTTCTAAGCAACAGACTGGAAAAAGAATCGTGTTTAGGCCAAAACAGGATACTTTCATAATTGCAGACATCGCACCTCTGCCCATCCCTCACCACGACTGTTCTTTATATGAATGTGGAACTGTTAATTGCTCTGTTCACCACATTTTTCTTTGTGCCCACAGGAACACCCCGGGTATCCATTTGAAACACTCTAGGTTCACAGCAGAATTAGAACAACATGAGACTTACTGATTGAGAACTTATTGAACAGATTGTTAAACTTGCAATATCTGTTGTCTTTGGAGGAGCTCCACCTGGGAATTGGAGATCTGCTGCCGTGGGAGGATGTACCATTATTTCAACAGCCACAGTGATGTTAGGTCGTCCAGTGAAGAAGCCATAAAATACATTTTCTACATAATTTTCCTAAAATCCATGATGTATTAGTGCATTTTTAACTGTGGAATACAATGGCCCTGATATTTATGGGGTTGCGGGGAGGGAGCGGGGCTGCATGTTTGCGGCTGGGAAACCTGGAAATGCAGAGGTCCTGATGAATATAATGGCAGGACCTCGTTATTTTTTTTACTTAGTTTCCCACCTGACCGTCAGCCAGATTGAGAGGTTGGCTGGCTGTCAGGTGGGAAAGCCAGTGGTAAAAAGCCGCAGCCAGGAACCGCTGGGGACGGTCCCTGGCAATTGTAGAACATCAAAGCACAGGGCATGGTGGGGGCATTCGGAGCATGACAGCAAGGAGGGAGGGAGAGAGAGATTGCGGGGAGGGAAGGATCGCACGGGGGGGGGAAGAGTTCACGGGGGTGAGAGAGATTGCGGGGGTGCGAGAGATCACATGGTGGTGGGGGGTAAGAGGGAGAGTTTGTGGCAGAATATTTGCTTGAGAGGCGGGGGTGGGGTGGGGGGTAAGAATTCCTGCTCCTCTAAGCACACAAGCAGTGCTGGAAAAGCACTTACCTGCTACCGCCTCCCTTTAGCTGCCAGGTTTCCCGAACTCTAGGATACTCGGCCCGCAGCTGTTAAATTCAAAGGTTCTCAAAATCTGAGGCATGGAGCCTTATTTAAACATAATTTAATGGCCCAGAAATTCGGGTCTCCACGGGTAAGTACGCATGGGGTACTCACCCGTAAGCCCAACGGAAGTGCCGGTTTCCTGCATGCACTGCGCATGCGCGGGAAACCGGCACTTCCGTTCCTCTGAACGAAGGGGTTCAGAGGTCGAATGCGTGCACAGGAGGGGCTGCGCGTGCGCATCGAACTTAGGTTTTATTTACAGGTTTTCCCGGGAGGGTAAGTCTCCAGAAGTTAGACATATAAAAAGCAGGCGTAAGGCCTGCTTTTTACAAGGTAAGTGGTGAATTAATTAAAATTAAAACTTTTTTCCACAGGTTTATTATTTTTAAATACTTTAAAGCAAGGTAAATTTATTTTTAGCCCCATTAGAAAATAAAATTATTTTTTTCAAAAATTTTAAATTATTGTTTAAAATAGTTATTTCATGTAATTTATAGTTTATTTAAAAAATGTGATGTTTTTTAAAATTTATTTGAAGATTTAGTGCTGTTTTGGGGTCGTAGTATTTATAAGTCTTGACAGCACTCCCTGTCAGACTTATGAATGGAGCATTCCCTGCTTCGATTGGCTCCCCATGGCCGACGTGATCCCAGGGGACGCATCGAACTAACTGCGCCCCTGGGATACGCAAGCACTGTGCGCCAGCAGCTGGACCAGGCCCCGGATCAGAATTCCACGGGGGCCCACAGCTCAACGGCCGGCGCGCAAGATAAGTGCAGATCGGGGGCTTGCACCCGCGGGAAGCCCCCGACCCGAATTTCTGGGCCTATAATTAGGGCATCTCCTCTCCAGGGCTGGTTACTCAGACACTTCCAAACTCGCCGCAGGCATGTTCACGGCAGGTGGGGTCAGGTTTCACATTTATAACCCCCCCTCCGAACCTTTCCTGCCTGTTGTAGTGGGGAGGGGGTGCATGGGTTAAAACTACCCCCAATAAATCTCATGAAGCCATGATTGAATCTGCCTCCACCATCATTCCAGGCAATGCATTCCAGATCCTAACCACTCGCTGCGTTAAAAAGTTTTTCCTCATGTCACCTTTGGTTCTTCTGCCAATCACCTTAAACCTGTGACCTCTGGTTCTCGACTCTTCCACCAATGGGAACAGTTGCTCTCTATCTACTCTGTCTAGACCCCTCATGATTTTGAACATTTCTATCAAATCTCCTCTCAACCTTCTCTGCTCTAAAGAGAACAACCCCAGCTTCTCCAATCTGAAGACCCTCATCCCTGGAACCATTCTTGTAAATCTTTTCTGCCCTCTCTCTAAGGCCTGCACATCCTTCCAAAAGTACGGTGACCAAAATTGGACACAATATTCTAGTTGAGGCCGAACCAGTGTTTTATACAGGTTCACCATAACTTCCTTGCTTTTGTACTCTATGCCGCTATTTATGAAGCCCAGGATCCCATGCTTTTTTAACCGCTTTCTCAACCTGCCCTGTCACCTTCATTGATTTGTGCACATATACCCCCAGGTCTCTCTGTTCATGCACCCCTTTAGAATTGTACCCTTTAGTTTATATTGTCTCTCCTCATTCTTCCTACCAAAATGTATCACTTTGGACTTTTCTGCATTAAATTTAATTTGCCACGTGTTCACCCATTCCACCAGCCTGTCTATGTCCTTTTGAAGTCTATCACTATACTTTCAATTTTGTGTCATCTGCAAATTTTGAAATTGTGCCCTGTACACCCAAGTCTAAGTCATTAATACATATCAAGGAAAGCTGTTGTCCTAGTACCGACCCCTGGGGAACACCACTGTATACCTTCCTCCAGTCCAATAAACAACCGTTCACCACTACTCTGTTTCCTGTCACTTAGCCAATTTCACATTCATGATGCCACTGTCCCTTTAAATCCATGGGCTTCAACTTTGTTGGCAAGCCTATTATGTGGCACTTTATC
Organism: Somniosus microcephalus; assembly: GCF_052327205.1. NCBI lineage: Eukaryota > Metazoa > Chordata > Chondrichthyes > Squaliformes > Somniosidae > Somniosus > Somniosus microcephalus. The sequence continues at coordinate 158,574,041 of NC_140999.1, forward strand.
AAACGCCTTTTGGAAGTCCATGTACACCACATCAACCGCATTGCCCTCATCAACCCTCTCTGTTACCTTATCAAAGAACTCAATCAAGTTAGTTAAACATGATTTGCCTTCAAAAAATCCATGCTGGCTTTCCTTAATGAATGCACACTTGTCCAAGTGACTGTTAATTTTGTCCCGGATTATTGTTTCTAAAAGCTTCCCCACTACCGAGGTTAAACTGACTGACCTGTAGTTGCTGGGTTTATCCTTTACTCATTTTTGAACAAGGGTGTAACATTTGCAATTCTCCAGTCCTCTAGCACCACCCCTATTTCTAAGGAGGATTGGAAAATTATGGCCAGTACCCCCGCAATTTCCATCTTTTCTTCCCTCAGCATTTTCTAGGATGCATTCCATCTGGTCCTGGTGACTTATCTACTTTAAGTACAGCCAGCCTTTCTAGTACCTCCTGTTTATCAATTTTTATCCCATCCAGTAGCTCAACTATCTCCTCTTTCACTATGACTTTTGCAGCATCTTCTTCCTCGGTAAAGACTGATGTAAAGTACTCATTTAGTACCTCAGCCATGCCCTCTGCCTCCATAAGTAGATCTCCATTTTAGTGCCTAATCGGCCCCACCCCTCCTCATACTACCTGTTTATTATTTATTTGCCTATAGAAGACTTTTGGATTCCCTTTTATGTTAGCTGCCAATCTATTCTCATACTCTCTCTTTGCCCCTCTTATTTCCTTTTTCACTTCCCCTCTGAACTTTCTATATCAACTTGGCTCTCAATATGATATCTGTCATACGTCCCCTTTTTCTGCTTCATCTTACTCTCTATCTTTTTCGTTATCCAGGGAGCTCTGACTTTGGTTGCCCTCCCTTTCCCCCTTGTGGGAATGTACCTCGACTGTACCCGAACCATCTCCTCTTTAAAGACAGCCCATTGTTCGATTACAGTTTTGCCTGCCAGTCTTTGATTTCAATTTACCCAGGCCAGATCCATTCTCAACCCATTGGAATTGGCCTTCCTCCCATTAAGTATTTTTACTCTATATTGCTCCCTGTCCTTTTCCATAGCTAATCTAAACCTTATGGTACAATGATCACTGTTCCCTAAATATTCCCCATCTGACACTTGCCCCACTTGACTAACCTCATTCCCCAGAACCAGATCCAGCAATGCCTCCTTCCTCATTGGGCCAGAAACATACTGATCAAGACAGTTCTCCTGAACATACTTCAGAAATTCTTCCCCCTCTCTGCCCTTTACACTATTACTTATTCCAGTCTATATTAGGATAGTTGAAGTCCCCCATTATCACTACTCTATAGTTCTTGCACCTCTCTGTAGTTTCCCTGCAAATTCGCTCCTCTATATCTTTCCCACTAGTTGGTGGCCTATAGAATACACCTAGCAGTGTAATGGCACCTCTATTATTTCTTAACTCTAACCAAAAAGATTCTGGCCTTGACCCCTACAGGACATCCTCTCTCTCCAGCACTGTAATATTCTCCTTAATCAATATTGCCATCCCACCTCCTTTCTTTCCTTCTCTATCTTTCCTGAACACGTTATAACCAGGAATATTTAGTACCCAATCCTACCCTTTTTTGAGCCAGGTCTCCGTTATCACCACAACATCATTTTCCCATGTGGCTATTTGTGCCTGCAGCTCACCAACCTTATTTACCACACTTTGTGCATTTACACACATGCACTGTAAACCTATCTTAGACTTTCTTGTATTCTCTCTTAGTCTGGCCCCACCTAATACCATACTATTTCTTACTCTAGTGCTATCTGTCTCTCCCAATCCTTTGTGCACCTTGTTTCTCCTTTCTAGTGCTACATCCTGGTGCCCATCTCCCTGCCAAATTAGATTAAACCCTCCCCAACAGCACTAACAAATCTCCCCATGAGGACATTGGTCCTGGCTCTGTTGAGGTGCAACCTGTCTGGCCTGTATAGGTCTCGCCTCCCCCAGAACCAGTCCCAATGTCCCAGGAATCTAAAGCCCTCCCTCCTGCACCATCTCTCCAGTCATGCATTCATCTGCTCTGTCCACCTATTTCTATACTCACTAGCTCGTGGCATCGAAAGTAAGCTGGAGATTACTACCTTTGAGGTCCTGCTTTTTAGGGCTGGATTTTCTCAGTGGTGTCGGGATGGTGGCGGGATAGCTGGTTGCCAGTTTCCAGTCCCGCTCCCGGCTGCAGTCGCTCTGTCAAAGGGATTTTCCCTTGATTGGCCTTGTTAAGCCTGCCCTGCGGGCTTCCTGGCCAATTAACAGGAAGTGGGTCTGTTGACGTCATTTGATGATGCGTCATCAGCTGGTTTCCTTTAAGGGACCACGGCCACATTGAGTTTGACAGTTATTCTGTCAGTGTTTAACACCCCCCACCCCGCCGCTATAGTGATGAGTGTGCATGGAATGGCTTGGACATTAAGGGAATGCTTTACGGTGTTGGTATGGGATGGTGTCAACCTGGCGCATCATGTGGCAGCCAGGGTTTACAGCATCAAGTGAAGTTAATCTGGCCATGGTGATGCCATCACTGGCCTCCCAGGCAGCAATGTTGTCAGATGCTGATGCCCTGTGCCTAGTGCAGCATCAGATGATGGCGGAGAAGGTTGGTGTTGTTGTTGTTGGTGTGCCTGGTGATGTTGGTGTTGGGCTGATCGTGGAAGGATTCAGAGGACCAAGCTCTGATTTTTTCAAGGGCACCGATGTTGCTGCAATAGATGGCAGCTGCAGGTGAGATGACAGAAGTGATCTGTCAATGGTGAGAGAGGTTGCTCCAATGAGGTGGCACTGGACATACAGTTGGCTCTAAACACTTGCAAGCTAAAGAAATATCTATGCCGTAACTGTTTCTGAGCTCTGAAATTGACCATCTGCAACACAGCATCCTTTACACCTCTTCTGCAACTGTCAGCTTACCAGATACATCAGAGCAGACTCAACTCATGCCAGGGTGAGCTGCTGTGTCCCCCGAGCAGCGGGTAACCCATGGGGAAACTCATAAAATTGGAAGGAATACCATTAAATTGGCTCTTAACAAGCCATTTAATGAGCTCAATTGTCTCCCCTGCCGCTTGGTGTCGGGTCAGTTCTCCGCTGACAGACCCGGCACCTGGGAGACTCGCATGGAGGCGGGTTGAGAGCGGGTTTCCTACCCGCTGTCAATCTTTGCTATTTTGACAGCGGACCCGCCTCCAAACCTGCTCTCTGAGCACTGGCAAAAATCCGGCCTTAATCTCTTTCCTAGCTCCCTAAAATGTACTTGCAGGATCTCATCCCTCTTTCTACCTATGTTGTTGATACTGATATTGACCACGACCTCTGGCTGTTCACCCCCCACCTCAGAATGTTCTGCAGCTGCTCAGTGACATCCTTGTGACTACTACATAACAATTAACCATCCTTCAGATCAATACAAATTTCAGGTTGAAGTGAAGGATTAAGAGATAGATTTTTTAGAATTTTGTAGAACAACCTTTTTTAAATAAATGGATCTGCCATGGCATTGCTTATCAATAGTCACAGCACATGTGCTCTGTTTCACCATTCTCTTTTTCATCTTGCTAGTTTTTTCCCTTTCTCTTTCCTCTTCTGGTTCCTTATTTGCCTTTCTGTTCTTTTCATCTCGTCTCTGTACCCTCTTTTGTTTCTCTCTTTCATTGTCCCCGTCATATTTCAGGATTGTTTTGACCATTTCTCCACAGAAAGGATTTGGGAATGCGTTATGTTTAAACATTGTGTTTTAATATTAAGTAAGACAGAAAGATAATTACCGTAAGTATGCATACCATACAAATAAAAATAATATCTAGTCATAGAATCATAGAAATTTAAGGCACATAAGGAGGCCATTCAGCCCATCGTGTCTGTGCCAGCACATGCCACCCATGTGTGAAGGAAATGGGTGACAAACAAATCTTGCCACAGGAAGTGTGATAAACAGGAAGGTTATGCTCGACACAAGACTTTTAATATATCATAGAAGCTCATATTGACCATTGGCTGTTCAGAAATAGGATCCATTTTTAGAACTATATATTCATGCACAAGCATGGAATGATAGAAATAGTGTCAATAGTGTGCAATTATAGACACTAATCGCATTCTGTAGAGTTAACTCTACTGTTATTAAAATATATAAAGCTTGATATGCGCTTCGGTGACAAATGCCAATTCACCAGCTCACCATTAATTATTTGTAGTTTTATTTGTGTTTAATTTTCTGTCTTTTAATTGAAGACTCCTTTTGGAAGTGATAAAAACCATATTTATAAATGGCTAATGCTTTAAACACCATACAGGTTGCAACCTTCTGTCCCACTTTAATCTATGTCAGAATTCACTGCCCTAGTCACCTGTGATACAATGCTGACGTGTTTACCTACATTACAACAGTGACCACACTTCAGAAGTACTTCACTGGCTTTAAAGCACTTTGAGACATCCTGTGGTGATGAAAGGCGATGGGCCAGTAATTCTGGTCCCAACGCGAGAGTACGGACGGTGTACTCACGCGTGGGCCCGTTGGAAGTGCCGGATTACATCATGCACAGCGCATGCGCGGGAAACCGGCACTTCCTCTCCATCGAACTAAGAGGTTAAGAGGTCCAACGCGTGCGCGCAGGACTCTGCGCGCACGCGTTGAACTTCCTTCATTTAGACAGGTTTGCGCGTGTGCAAGGGACTGAACTTTTTGGAAATGAAAAAAGGAGGCGTAAGCAGTGGATTCTTGAAGGTAAGTGGTCTAATATTTAAAATTATTACATTTTTTCCACAGCTTCATTGTTTTTAAGGACTTTACAGTTAGGTAAATTTATTTTTAGACCCGAATTCGTGAAAAAAAAAAATTTTCAAAAATTTTATTAATTGTTTTAAATAGTTTTTTAAAGTTATTTATAGTTTATTTAATTATTGGGATGTTTTTTAAAATTTTAATTAAAGTTAAAGGCCTAGAAATTCATTGTAGCCACTTTTGGGGCGGTAAAGTGGGGCGGCCGCTAAAGTTAAAACTGGTGCTGGATGCCTCTCTTTGGGCGCTAAGCCGGAGGTGCTGATCGATAGCGCCGAGGCTGGGCGCAGCGCAGGTGCGGCCATCTCGTGATTGACAGCAGACACCCTGGCGCCGGCCAGCTCTTAAGGGGGAAGGGTCGACTGTGTCTGCTGCCACGTCCTGGATAGTGGAGCCATCCAGCTAGGCCTGAACACTGCTGCTGGTCCCAAATAGCGCCTGAAGCCATGCAGAAGGCCCGTGAATGTGCGCAGCGCTTCTCAGAGCGTGATCTGAGTGTGCTGGTTGGTGCTGTGGAGAAGAGGCGCCATGTGTTGTACCCGGACAATGGCAAGAAGGCGCCGTTCCGCGTCTACAGGAGAGCCTGGAGGCATGTCACCAGCAAGCTGTCAGCCAACAGCGAGGTCCCCAGGAGCGGCGTCCAATGCCGCAAAAAGTTTAATGACCTCACTCGCATTGTCAGGGTGAGTTTCCAGTGACCTCCTCATCCTTGCATGTGCACCTCACATTATGGGCAAAGGGACCTGAAAGCCCTAATGGCCAGCCCTCATCCAGCAGCGATGGGACAGGCATGAACATCAATTGCACATTCTGCACTTAACACACTGGCCAAACTATTCCACCATGGGAGGCAGTGCACACAAGATCAGGGCGACACACTGGCCAGGCTATTCCACCATGGGAGGCAGTGCACACAAGATCAGGGCGACACACTGGCCAGGCTATTCCACCATGGGAGGCAGTGCACACAAGATCAGGGCGACACACTGGCCAGGCCATTCCACCATGGGAGGCAGTGCACACAAGATCAGGGTGACACACTGTACTTAGAGGCCGTCCTTTCTCTTGCAGGCCAAGCTGGCGAATAATAGGAAGAGCCGGACTGCGACCGGGGGAGGCCGACCCCATATTCAGCCACTCACCGAGCTGCAACATCGCGTGGAGTGCATCATGGGTGGCCGGGTGATTGGGCCCGTTGCATGTGGAGATGCCAACCCTGTTCTGGCCAGCTATGGTAAGGACATCACCTTTTGGACCTCTCTCGTCCCACTTGCGCATCAGATCTACATCCTTTGCCACTGTCCGACCAATGCGCTGAATGCCACCACTCATGCATCCCTTGCTGACGCCCTCTCCTCACTCTAAAGCTACTCTTGTGCCTTCCTGCTTTCAGATGGTGAGGAGGAGGTCCCTGAACTTGCCAGTGACAGCCCCTCAGAAGAGGAGCAGGAGGAGGAGCAAGAGGAAGGCGGCCCATCAGGGGAACCCTCAGCCGCGGCCACCCAGGCCAATGTAGGGGACACGTCTTCCCTGGAGGGGAGCGTGGCGGTAGTGTCGAAGGGGAGGGGAGCTCATGGGACCTGCGGCCTGCAGAAATGCGGGAGGGGGGTGGAAGCTCGGCGGCCTTCTCCCCAGAGGGGGGATGCGTCGGAGGGGAGTCCAATTGCTGGGCCCAGCGGCGTCCAGCAACGCAGGAAGGGTCGGCCAGCTCGGCGGCCTTCTCCCCAGAGGGAGAGTCCGGCCTCCAGTCCGGAGATGGTCTTCGCCGAGGAGATGGAACGCCTCGAGGACTTGTCCGTGGACTCGGAGCGCCGGCACACGGAGCTCATGGCGGCAGTGGCACGGTTGCCTGAGGCCATCGAGTCCCTCTCTCGGAGTGTGACCGAGTTCGGGCCCTCAGAGGCCACCAGTCGGGCGGAATTCCGGGCAGATCAGGCAGCGAGTCGGGCGGAATTCGGGGCAGCTCTGGCAGCGAGTCGGGCGGAATGCGGGGCAGCTCTGGCAGCGACTGGCCAGGTGATCAGTGGTGCCGTCCAGTCACTGGCTGCTCTGATGCGGTCACTGAACAGGTCAACACGGGCACTCACTGCTGCCACACTCGCTGTGTCAGCCAGGCATCGCCAGGGCACCCGGCGCGCTGCAGCAGCACAGCGGTCTGTCCCTCGGCAGATTGGTGCGCATGCTGCAGTGCTGGCCCGGGCGAGTGCCAGTGTCTCAGGCGACCAGCGAGCGCCTGCCATCTGCCAGCTTGCCCCCATTCCTCCAGCCGCCACTGCCACTCCCCCAGTGGAGCTGCCAGGAGCTGCTGCAGCGACTGATGCTGGCCAGCCACAGCTGCAGCATTCAACAGCCGCCCGCTCGACGGCCAGACCTCGACTAGGCCGACCCCCAAGGGCATCTGCCGTCACGACATGTGCCCCTCAGGAGCCTGCCCCCAGCCTTGCAGCAGCCAATGGCCATACTTTGAGGAGGAGCAGCAGGGCGGGCAGGGGCCACACAAAGATGGCCAAGGCATCGCCCTAGCGGGCCAAATAGTCGAATGTGTGGCCAGTTGTGTTTGTTTTTTGAGGCCGAGAATTGGATGTTTGTTTTTTGAAGGCCGATGATGTGATGTTTGTTTTTTACGAAGGCCGAGAATGACGGCCATTTTAGTTGCACTATTTTGTTAATCCTCTCCAGGTTGTGGGAGCGAGTAATGTGTTGGAGTGTTTTTTGGGGGTTTCGTCTGTTTTTGGTTTTCATGTGGGAAGGGACCTGAGTTTGAACAATAAAGCATTTTATTTATTAACATTGTCCATGTTTGATCTTTGAAGTGTTTGTTGCCTTAACCGGCTGAGGGCTTGCGGAGCGGCTGCAATCATGTTCTTTCATTGGCACAAGCCATTCCCTGACAGGGGGCCTAGAAGTGACGTTCAATAAGCCGCCGATGGGCGGCCCTTGGACCTTGTGCCTCCCTCCTGGGCTGGTACTCCTCGTCCTCCTCCTCCTCATGCTACTCCTGCTCCTCCTCCTGAGGTGGTGGTCCAACGTGAGGTGGCAGTGCCTGAGTCCTGCGGATAGCCAGGTTGTGCCGCATGCAGCAAATGACGACGAATTGGGAGACTCGATCCTGCGAATACTGGAGGGCTCCCCCGGAGCGATCGAGACAGCGGAACCGTTGCTTGAGGACGCCGATTGTTTGTTCTATGATGTTCCTAGTCGCTTGATGGCTCTCGTTGTATGCCTCTTCAGCAGGGGTCGTGGGCGCGCGGAGCGGGGTCATGAGCCAGGTACACAAAGGATAGCCTTTGTCCCGGATAAGCCATCCTCCTGGGGGAGGCTGTGCCTGGAACATGTCAGCCACAGTTGTCTGTCACAGGATAAAGGCATCGTGGCTGCTGCCTGGAAAGCGGGCATTGACAGCTAGGATGCGCTGCCTGTGGTCACACACCAGCTGCACATTGAGGGAATGGTAGCCCTTCTGGTTGCGGTAATCCTCGGCATGCTCAAGAGGTGCCCGCAAAGCCACATGCGTGCAGTCAATGGCGCCCTGCACCATGGGGAAGCCCGCTATTCTTGCAAATCCCACTGCACGCTGCTGCTGCTTGTCCAGGGTCATGGGGAAGGAGATGAATTGATGTCTCCTTGTGAAAAGGGCTTCGGTCACCTGGCGGATGCAGCAATGCACGGCGAACTGGGAGATGTTAGCGATGTCCCCAGTAGCGGATTGGAAGGAGCCGGTGGCATAGAAGTTGAGAGCCACCGTCGCCTTCACTGCCACCGACAGAGACGTCCTGCGCATCAGCTGTGGCTGCAGATCTCTGTGAAGCAGCCGGCAGATGTCTGCAACCACCTCCCTTCTGAATCGCAGCCTCCTAACACACATCGCGGCAGACATGGTCAGATAGGAGGTCTGCTGGCGGTATACCCTGGGTGGGTAAGGCCTCAGTTGGCGACGCCTGTTGCCCCCTCTGCGTCTAGCCAGGGCTGCCACTCTCTCACGGCGTCTGTAAGCCCTTCTGGCATAAGGCTGAAAGTCAGCGTTGCCACCCAATGCAGCCCCCATTATATGCTGGCAAACACTGAGCTCTCAATGAAGGCAAAGATAATTGCTAAGCTCTGGCCTGAGCCAAAAATACCTGTCCTAGTGTTGGTCCAAACCAGTAAGCTCTCCTCCTTGGTCTCTGTCCAAAAAACCGTTGCACAAGAGTGAATGCTGCAAAATGGCAGCCCTTTATAGTGCTGGGTAAGTGCCCTTTAATTAGCGCTCCCCGCGGCCCGGCTCGGCTGTGTACCGTTCCACTTCACAGTCGTTAGGGCCGCCCGGCGCACAATGGGCGAGTGAAGTTCCGGTTTGGGGCGCACAAAGGGCGTTGCACTAGTAAATGACGTCATGATCTGCGCGCGCAGCAGCGCGCGCGCTAAGACTTTGCGCCGGCGCTAAATGTGTACTGAAGTTGGGGCGAGGCGCAGATCGCGCTGCGCCCGGGCGCTAAGCGCCTAGCGCTCGAGATCTACTCCTCCTAAGGCGCTAACGGCTGGCGCACCCAACTGAATTTCTAGGCCAAAGTAGTCTTTTGGGCGCCCGTACTTTTCATGAGTTTGACAGTCTTTACTATCAAACTCATGAATGAGTTTCCCCTCCCCTGATTGGCTGCAGAGTGCTTATTATGTCCGTGTGTAATTGAGACACGGACTGCAGGAGTTGGTTACAGCAGGTTTTTACTGAGTGGAGACAAACTGGAACTAACTATGCAAGGTTACTGCACAGGCTTATATACAGGGGTGGTCACTACTGGTACTGCAGTATACAGGGGCTGCAGAATATAGTTCCTTCTGCAAAGTACATACACTACAATTCCTCCCCTTTTAGCTAAACAGTACATAACATTCGATTAATAATTAAATAACATATTTACAATTACAGTTTCTAGATACATTAGCTGAAGTTAAGCAATTATAAGTTCAGTCTTTGAGGAGGCTTCCTGATTCTGTCTGGATAACGCCTCGTTGGGGTATCAGGTTCTTCTGGCAGAATTAATTCGGAATCAACGTCGTTGTTGGGTTCGTCTGCTTCCAATACTCCCGATTCTGAGGTAGATGCAATTGGTACTTTGGCTTCATCACCAGGTGTATCGGATCGTGGTGTGGAATTGACGTTTTCCAGTGACTCTAGAATCTGGTCAGCATGGCGTCTTACAATGCTCTCTCCAATGTCCACGGTATACATTAGAGGTCCTTGCCGTGTACAGATCGTTCCTGGCTGCCATTTCTCTGTGCGGTAGTCCCGGGCCAAAACTGGTTGACCTATCTTAAAACTCCTGGTTGGCCTTTCATTCATATTCTGAAACTGCCTGTTCTCCACATCTCTTCTGATGTTTGGCTTAACCAAATCCAAGCGGCATCGTAGTCTTCGATTGAAGAACATCATGGCTGGAGTTTGGTTGGTAACCGCATGTGTCGCATCCCGGTAGGCAAACAAGAAGTTATCCACCTTGTGTTGTAGGGGTATGTCTTCATTACACATTGCCTTGATAGCCTTCTTGAATGTTTGAACGAACCTCTCAGCCAATCCATTGGTGGCTGGATGATATGGGGCGGATGTGTAATGCTTAACACCATTGTTCTTTAAGAACCTCCGGAACTCTTCAGACACAAACTGTGGTCCATTGTCGGAGCAAATCTGTTCAGGCAGCCCATTTCTGGCGAATATGGTTCGTAAGACTGCATTAGTTTTTTCTGTGGTGGTTGAGGACATTTTTATTACCTCTGGCCACTTTGAATGTGCATCCACCGCAATTAAAAACATCGAGTCCATAAATGAACGAGCAAAATCAATGTGCACCCTTTGCCATGGAGACGAGGGCCACTCCCATGGATGTAGAGGGGCCTGTGGTGGGGTGTTTTGGACCTTCTGGCATCTTGTACAGCTCTTGGTCATCTCTTCGATTTCTCTATCGATTCCCGGCCACCACACAAATGCTCTGGCTAAGTTCTTCATTTATACCTCTCCCAGATGACCCTCATGAAGCTCATTGAGCACTCTATCCTTCAATTTGGGTGGAATTACTACTCTGGATCCACACATCAAGGTTCCTCTGCACACCGACAGCTGTTCTCTTCTCAGCGAGAATGCTGGCAACAGTGGTTCACCATATGCTGGCCATCCCTTCACCGTTAAATCATAGACCCAGGAGAGTGTCGGGTCATTTCGTGTTTCCTTTTCTATGTTTGCATTCGTCACAGGTAGACATTCGACTATGGTCGAGTGGAATATCTCCACTGGATCCACTGCAGGTGCTTCTTCCACTGTCGGCAACGGTAGGCGTGACAATCCATCAGCATTCCCATGCTGTTTAGTTCCTTTGTACTCGATGTCATATTGGTGTGCCCCTAGGAAAAGGGACCACCTCTGTAGCCGTTGTGCCGTCATTATCGGTACGCCCTTCTGAGGGTTGAAAATGGAGATGAGAGGTTGATGATCAGTTAGTAGAGTAAATTTCTGACCGTGCAGGTAGTGATTGAACTTCTTCACCCCCCACACCAGGCTGAGGGCCTCTCTGTCAATCTGGGCGTAGTTACGCTCGGCTGAAGTTAACGAGCGTGACGCAAAAGCTATCGGCCTCTCTGAACCATCAAGGAATTCATGTGACAGTACCGCTCCAATGCCGTAGGGAGACGCATCACACGCCAGTCTTATCGGTAGTGATGGGTTGTAGTGAGCCAATACTTCTCTTGAAGTGATTAGGTCTTTACTCTTCTGAAAGGCCCGCTTACATTCATCGCTCCATTTCCATGCTACTCCAGTTTGTAGTAGGGCATTCAGTGGGTGCAGAATAGTTGACAAATTCAGCAAAAACTTATGGTAGTAATTCACCAATCCGAGGAATGACCTCAGTTGTGACACATTTTCACACGCTGGAGCCTTGACTACCGCTTCAATTTTGTCAGGGGACTTATGTAACCCCTCTTCATCAATCACATGGCCACAATACGATATCTGTTTCTTAAAAAACTCGCACTTGGGGCGGTTGGCTCGTAGCCCATGTTCTCTTAGTCTAGTGAGCACCTGCTCTTGGTTGGCAAGGTGTTCACTGTCATCTTCACCTGTCACTAGGATGTCGTCCAAGTAACACTGAGTCCCCGGAATCCCTTGCAGGACTTGTTCCATCGCTCTTTGCCATATCGCCGGAGCTGATGCTACTCCGAATACCAGTTGATTATACTGGTAAAGACCTTTGTGAGTGTTTATCGTGAGATACTTCCTAGAGGATTCTTTAACCTCCATCTGCAAATATGCTTGTGCTAGGTAAATTTTTGTAAAACGCTTCCCTCCAGATAGTGAGGCGAAAATATCTTCTATCCTCGGGAGAGGATATTGTACTGTGTGAAGGACTGGGTTCACCGTCACCTTGAAGTCCCCACAGATGCGAACCTTCCTTGGCTCCTCAGACTTATTGTTTAACGTTTTCTTCATGACAGGAACGATGGGTGTCACCCACTCGCTCCAGTCTACCTTAGATAACACGCTTGCATTCTCCAGATTCTCCAGCTCTGCCTCGACGGCTGGGCGAATTGCATATGGTACCGGTCTTGCTTTGAAAAACTTGGGAATTGCATTCTCTTCTATTTTTATCGAGGCAGTTACGCCTTTAAGAGTTCCCAGTTCTTGTTGAAATACCTCTTTGGCGTTAGCTAAGATTTTTGACAATCGTCCAGGTGTGACGTCGTCATCCTTTTTACCAGCCACCGTCAGTGCCTGAATGGAGTGCCAGTCTAAACTTATCTTTCTGATCCATTCATGTCCCAATAACGGTGGTCCACCATCCTGCAGTATGTACAGATACAGTTTCTGTATTTCCTTGCCGTTGTATTCGATAGGCGCCCTTATTTTTCCTCTGGGGTATACTTTTTGCCCCGTATACATCTTCAAGAGAATGGATGTCTCTTTCAAGGGTATGTGTGAGAATAGCCGCTCGTAGTCTCGTCGATTCATGACGGTCAGGGCTGATCCTGTATCCAATTCCATTTTGACTTGGGACCCTGCTATCGTGAAGGTGACCCAAATGGTTCGGTGATCCTCTTTTGCGATTACGTTGTGAAGTTTGAGACAGCTTAGTCTCTTGTTCCCGGATTCACTATCGCTCATCTGGTCTTCGGAACTACTGTCTGTCATCTTTTGTACTTTCCTGTACTGTTCCTTAGTAGCCTTTTTGTTGTCATTAGTCTTCTTCCCAGACCTGCAAACTCGTGCAATGTGTCCCCTCTTTCCGCATTGCCTGCATATTTTGTCCTTGGACCAGCAGTCCTTCTGGTCATGGGTCATTCTGCCGCAGCGATAACATTTTTCAAATCCCCGTGTCATTTTGTGGGTGCCGTATGCCTGTGGCTTTTGCTGTATTTCCGCAGCTCCCCTTGCTGCTGCTTCGTATGATACTGCCATGCTGAAAGCCTTATCTAGCATCAGCTCTTTCTCTGAGAGTAACCTCTTCTGGGTTCCTTCACTCAGGAGTCCACAGGCAAATTTGTCCCGTAGGGTATCTGCCAGTCCTGCTCCGAACTGGCAGTGCTTTGATAGCTTGCGTAGTTCCGTAAGGTAATCAGCATTGCTCTCATCTTTATGCTGATTTCTCCTGTGGAATTTAAATCTTTCTGCTATCAGCAGCGGTGTAGGATTTAGGTGTTCCTGTAGGATATCAACAATTTCGTTAAAACTCTTCGCCATCGGTTTGGCTGGAGTAATCAGGCTCCGCAATAGGCCGTACGTTCTTGCGCCCATTAAGTTTAGTAGTACCGATGCCTTTTTCTCATCGGCTACTTCGTTTGCCTCGCAATATACTTCGACTCTTTCCACATACGTGGTCCAGTCTTCTATTGCATTATCAAAGGCAGTGATATTGCCAGTCTTCGGCATCTTGGAAATCTAAGATGGTGCCTCCCGCGCTTTGCCTTCTTCCCCGATTTAACAAAATGGCGCCTCCCGCGCTTTCCGTCTTCTCCGCTGCTGCTAGCGCTGTTGCTGGCACTTTATGCCTTGATGGCGACACCCTATGGTCTTCGCGCACTTCCCCCCGCGCTTCTGCTAACGCCGCTCTCCGTGGTTCCCGTGGCAAACGGCAGCTCCTCGCGGCTTTCTGCGCTTCTAATTTCTTTTATTTCCCCGTCGTCGGAGCAACCCTGCGGGACACTTTCCTCCCTCTTCTCGGGTCTGTACGCTGCCCGGCTTCGTAGCACCGGCCGCGCCCTGTGTGCTCCACCCTCTCTCTCTCTCTCCTCTTCCTGACAACGCTGCTCAGCCCCGTTGAAAAGCCACCCGATCGAGCTCTAGCCCGCCGCAGCCCAGGAAGGATCAGTGTACTACCTGCCACCAGCCCGATTAGCTGGGACACCATCGACAGGATAACCAAGCCCCGCTCTCGACAGCCTCTCCTGCAATCTTTCACTCCGATGAATCAGAGGCGGTTGCCCCACGGTCGACGTCTGTTTCTTCTGGCCTCGGCCTCTGACAACTTCGCTTCAGGGATGGATCCCCATGAGGTGGTGCAGACTGTAGGTAAGTTTGGACCTGCTTGTCGCCAGTATTATGTCCGTGTGTAATTGAGACACGGACTGCAGGAGTTGGTTATAACAGGTCTTTACTGAGTGGAGACAAACTGGAACTAACTATGCAAGGTTGCTACACAGGCTTATATACAGGAGTGGTCACTACTGGTACTGCAGTATACAGGGGCTGCAGAATATAGTTCCTTCTGCAAAGTACATACACTACAGTGCTCACCTGATCCCAGCTGGCACATCGCACTAAGTACGCCGCTGGATCAGGTAAGCACATCGCGCTGACATTGGAACCGGGCCTGTGACAGGAAATGCAAGCAGGCCCGGGCTTCAAATGTCAGCGCGCAGGGTGAGTGCAGATCGGGGGCTTGCACGCGCGGCAAGCACCCGATCCTAATTTCTGGCCCATTATATAAATGCAAGTCTTTCTTTTCTTTCAAGGTCTAAAAGAGGAAAATGGGTATTATTTTCTTTGGGAATTGCAATTCAAATGAATTTAAGACATTTTAATATTTAGCAAACTGGCCACAACAAAACAGCAGCTGAAAACATAATGTTGACCTATATTGAGAGGTCAGCTGTGAGATAGGGTCACATTTCTCAACCCTTGTCAGATGCCCCCAGAAAGCTAAGGAAATGATGAGGAGGAAGTCAGCAAGGCCTGTGCTTCCCCCCTGCGGAGCAGACGGCTGATGCAGGAGCTACTGGGCATGCTTATTGCTGCACATTTTCCAGGTCACATCTGCCCAGACAGCTTCTGTGAAGAGTTTCTGGATCATATTTTAATCTTCGGGAAGAAAAAGCAAAGTGGAACAATTCTCGCATTGTGTTCAGCACCTTCCGTATGGACAGCTCTAGGCCAATCTTAAAAGGGTCAAGTGTAATTCTTGGATGAGTGCATATAATAGAAGTGAAGATTATGTAGTTTTACTTCTTCAAACATTTTTAACTAATTCACAAGCATGCAAAAGCTTTCTAAATACTGGGATTTGTTCTTTTTTCTCTATAGAACACTTGTAAATTCAAGCTGTGGTATGAAAACTTAATGAGTATTTAGCAATTTGGCTTCAGCTTACATTATTCAACATCTATTGACATAGTCAAGAGATTAGTGTGAGGCCAAAAAATCTCATTTTAATGCAAATTTTATGGACCCAAGTTTATATTTAGAAATATATTTTCATGGGTTAATATATTAACAACATATCATAATCTCTAAGAGTGGCTAATACCCTTCAGTGGAATTGTGTTTATTTTAGCTTAAGTTTTCACCAAATGATTTATTTTGTGTAGATTATAGTATTATTTTATCTATTGGTGTAGAAGGTGGACAGAAAGTTTGTTTAAAAGTGTAACATGTGAAATACACAATAGCACTGCAATGCAGCTCTAACTTCTTGGATAATAGGTACAGATGACTAGAGTAATGGCAATTTACAATTACTTTCACAGATATATGTGCATATTGTTTTGCTGTTTGGGACCAAAAAATGTCAAAACAATTAAAAATGCAGAAACTAAGTCTCAACATCTGTTATTAATAAAATAAATTAAATAAGTAGCCAAGATCAACCATTCACATGAACATTTTAAATAGAGTAAGCAGAATTTAAAATATGCCATAAAACCATTAAACCCAAGCAGAACCAAACATCTATCAATTTTTAAAAAAATAAGTAAAGTACATTTGGAATGGTCTGACTCTTCTGCTTTCCGGAAGGCACTGAATTATGCAGTGGCCTGGTTCCACGGATGGTGGCAACACTCCTGCCCTTCTCTGAAGGCATTTCTCCATGTGTTAGCCTAAACAGTGAGAGCTGACAAGTTATTTGACCACAGGCAAGCTTACTCACATCCTTACCCGATGACCACGCAGTTTCACTTTTCCGTAGTATTTAGGATCTTGGTTGGGAACAGGACCACTGCAGCTTTTTCTTTTGACTAGTAAGGGAACAATTAGACCAACATTCATTTCCGACAATGACCCTGAATGCAATCACGTGATTTGGTATGGATGAAGGTTGGAACCTATGGTCAAATTCAGCAAGGTTGCGCACCTTGGCTAGATGGAGGAATGAGTTGGAGACACTATAGCCCTGATTCTCTGACCCACGTTGCCATGTAGCAAGGCTCCACTCCAAGAGAGCAGCCACGCTGAATTAGCACTCTAGTGATTTCCCAATCTATATAGCTCAGTACCAATGGTCCATTTATCCACTCAGCCATTGTCAAAGCCTCTCAATGCATTTTAAAATTTCATATTTTTAGATCATGCAACATATCCTGTCAGCACTCACTGTTTAGGCTAACACATGGAACTACCTCAACATTATGCATTTTCCTCCCAGTTTTATGTCTATTCCACAGTGTAGTGCATCTCTATTTTCTGCCAGTTAACGTTCCTAATTTCTGGTACATTTTCAAAGGTGGGCTTATGAAAATAAAAAAACTCATTCAACAAATTAAAGGCTGAGCAACAATACCTGGACTCTGGCAATAATTTCACAGCAAGTATTCTTTTGATTCTGCTGTATAATTTTTAAATGAACAATTAAAAATAGGGTTAGAAACAAAAAATGATTTTCTGTTCTGACTTTAACTGGTGTACACAAAAAGATTAAAAGTGAAATACGAGAAAAAATGACTATATCTGTCGTTCTCCTGTCATTCATATCTCAATTATTATTTATTGAAAAATGGGTCAGTAAAAGAATTTTTTTCCACGTAGCACAGAAGTGGCTGAATTTTCCTTCCAGTGGTGGGGTAGCAGCAGGATAGGACTACCATCCCGCTCTGACCCCGCTCTAACCCTGACCCATTATCATGGGTTGTAGATCATTGCCCATGCTCCTGGAAAGATTGTTGTCAACAACAGAAAGCCTGCCAGAGCTGAGGAGGAAACTGAGGCAGTTTCCTCCTCAGAGGAAAACAAACATGATTTCCCTTATGAAAGGGAAATCATGTTTGACAAATTTGCTGGAGTTCTTTGAGGATGTAACGAGCAGGGTGGATAAGGGGAACCAGTAGATGTCGTGTATTTGGATTTCCAGAAGGCATTCGATAAGGTGCCACATAAAAGGTTACTACACAAGATAAGAGCTCATGGGGTTGGGGGTAATATATTAGCATGGATAGATGATTGGCTAACTAACAGAAAACAGAGAGTCGGGATAAATGGGTAATTTTCAGGTTGGCAAACTGTAACTAGCGGGGTGCCGCAGGGATCAGTGCTGGCGCCTCAACTATTTACAATTTACATTAATGATTTGGATGAAGGGACAGAATGTAATGTAGCCAAATTTGCTGATGATGAAAGCAAATTCTGTGGAGAACACAAAGAATCTCCAAAGAGATATAGATAGGCTAAGTGAGTGGGCAAAAATCTGGCAGATGGAGTTTAATGTGGGAAAATACGAGGTTATCCACTTTGGTAGGAAGAATAAAAAAGCAAATTATTATTTAAATGGGGAGAGATTACAAAATGCTGAGGTACAGAGGGATCGGGGGGTCCTTGTGCATGAATCACAAAAAGTTAGCATGCAGGTACAGCAAGTAATTAGAAAGGCTAATGGAGTGTTGGCCTTTATTGCAAAGGGAATGAAGTATAAATGTAGGGAAGTCCTGTTACAACTGTACAGGGCATTGGTGAAACTACACCTGGAGTACTGCATACAGTTTTGGTCTCCTTATTTAAGGAAGGATATACTTGCATTGGAGGCAGTTCAGAGAAGGTTCACGAGGTTAATTCTGGGGATGAAGGAGATGTCTTATGAAGAAAGGTTGAGCAGGTTGGGCCTATACTCATTGGAGTTTAGAAGAATGAGAGGGGATCTTATTGAAACATATAAGATTCTGAAGGGGCTTGACAGGGTAGATGCAGAGAGGATGTTTCCCCTCATGGGGGAATCTAGAACTGGGGGGCATAATTTCAGGATAAGGGGGCACCCATTTAAATCGGAAATGAGGAGGAATTTCTCCTCTCAGAGGATCATGAATCTTTGAAATTCTATTCCTCAGAGAGCTGTGGAGGCTGGGTCATTGAATATATTTAAGGTGGAGATAGACAGATTTTTGAAAGGTAATGGAGTCAAGGGTTATGGGAAGTGGGCAGGGAAATGGAGTTGAGGCCAAGATCAGATCAGCCATGATCTTATTGAATGGCGGGACAGGCTCGAGGGGCCAAATGACCTACTCCTGCTCCTACGTCTTATGTTCTTATGTTCTGCACATGAACACTGCTGCAGCACCACAAGACATGGCAAGAAGGAAGGAGCTGTAGCATTGTAGGCCTTGGTAGAGACCAAACCTATAAAGGTAAGAGCAAGGGGGCAAGATTAGAGAGAGAGCATGCCTTTAATCGGTGCTCTCCCTCCATCCCTGCACACTGGGGCCATTACCACTTCTGCCCTGGGGTTGCTTTCCAACAGTTGGTCCAGGGGTGCAGCAGTAACAAGTGGCATACAAGAGGCTGGCCTCTCTCCCCCCACCCCTCCACCCACACACCATCATTTATAAGCAGTGGATAGGGAAAGAGCAGCTGGTGGTGATCCCAGAGGGGAAGGAAAATTGAGGTTGGGACATGGAAGCAGCGGCACACTTCACCATCCAATTTTCCTGCCACCATCTTGCCCAATCCTGGTGGGATAATGGAGGAAAATCCAGCTGCAGATGTCTTAATAGAACAGGAAATGTAGATGCCATGGTGGGAGGTTCCTCAGTTGAAGTGGCAGTTTTAATTAGCTGTACAAGAAGCCAATCCTCAACATGGAGAACTGGGGTCAGAAGTCAGCTTTATCTGTCCATATCTTTTCGGAAAGCACAGCCTGCAGTAAGTTGGGGCTTTGAAACAGAGAGGCAGAGCACTCTATTTTTCTAAACTTGGTGGCAGTCAGTTCAGTGAATACTAATTTGTAAAGTGAAGTGAAGTTAGCCTAATTTATTATTTTTGCTGTTACAAGCAGCAGTTGCAAATAGATTGAATTTCACTGAAAAGTATGTAAGGGGTCTTTTTAACGAGCTTGTGGTGTGCGAGATCGATTCTTGATTTCACACTGCTCGTGAGCAGTTTCGAAGCGCTCCCCCCTCACTGATTCTAGACACTAGACTTATTGCCAGACTACCTTGATGTGTTGGCCCAACTTGTGACTCGGAAGACAAATGGATCAGGTGAGACAAGGTAAGTTTTAAAATTAATGGTTTCTTTATTTATAAGGAGAATAAAAACACAGGGAACAAAGAAACAACACAGACAAAATCATTAACACGCCTCCCAATGGGAACTAAAATTTAGCACACAAGAATTACTTTGACTATCTTAAAATACATCAATTCATTAGCTGCGGTATAATAAAATGGGGGTGGGGAAAGCGCGCGGTACAATGAAGGATAAATAACACTCCCGATTACAAAGCCCTTAATATTAAAACCCTCCCATCTCTAAAGTATCCCTCTACTAGGTCAGCTAGGTGGAGTTGGGCCTCTATGCTCACCAGGGTTTTAAAACTGTCCTCGACCTTGGTGCTCCTGTAGCTTCCGGGATTCCCGATTGATCTTCCTTCTGGGACGGGCTCCTGAACCTGCTCGAGCTTGTAGAACCTCCGTGCTCCTCGAACCGTAATCGAACCTCTTAATCGGACCTCTCCACTCAAACCGTTCAACTTAACTTTAACCTCTCGTTGTTCTCTGCCTCCGATCGTACCTTCTGCCCGTCGATTTTCCCCCAACAGTTATACCGTTTCCTTGCCCTTATCTTTGGCGCCAAATCAGGGGTTTTCTTTTGTCAAAGTTTTGGGCCGGCTACTTTGACAAAAGCTGGTACTTTAGTTTAACGACTTTAATCGTGGCCGAAACCAAACTGATGGGTTATGTCCCGTGTCCCACTGAGTTTGATGCAGATAATGGGTCTTGTCTGTGCTCTGTGATTTCAGTGATGGGTTTACGTTTATCTGGCGATTAACATGACCTTTTCAAGTGCAAGTCCTTTGTTTTTGACTTCGTTACTGCTGCTACCTTTATTACCATATGAATTGCAGTCAGTCTGGAATTTTCCAATTGGTGGTGACTCAGGTTTCTTTAAGGTATTGCAGTGGTATGTCCTTCTGAAATGAGTCATGTGATCTGCCGACTCCATCTTGTGCTCTTAAAAATGTGGCCATTTCAGGGGTTTTAAAATGTAGGCTGTATTTTCCTGGATTTTGCGAATCCTACAAGTATTGTATTTAATGTAAAATAGTCGATCATTGGTTTGCAATTTGGTCTCCTCTCACTACAGTGCTTACCAGTCCACTTTCCAGCAGATAGGACTGGTACATGAGGCATGTGTGAGATCATGGTATCCAGTATGCACAACAAGCTAGGTCAAGCTATTGTATAGCTAAATATTGGGCAGTAAAGATAAGCTCCTGGTGGTTCATAGGTCCTAGTTTGGACACCCAGTTATAGAATAATTTTTCTACAATGTAATCATTGACATTGTCACCAAGTAATGTAATTAAAATAGCCACAATGTCATCAAGTTTTATATCTGCCAACCCTTCATTTTTTTCCTAATTGTTATTGATACAATATAATCACTTTAATAAGAAGCTTTTAGTGTTGAAAATATATTATAAATATAACATTTCTTCATTTGCACCAACTACTAACAATATGGATGGGAAGTGATTGATGCTTTCCCCAACTCACTAATCCTATTAAAATTCTGCTGCAGTGGTGTCTACGTATGACTATGCCGGTGTAGAGGTGAGCATTATTCATATTCCTCTACAGCACAGTGTAACAGATATGTCCATGTTCACTGGCAATATAATTTGATCACACAGCAGTTTGCTGGACTGAAATTGGATCACAAGTACCAGAACTTCAAAGACGAGACTGAAACACAGCCAGCCTGTATCCTCATCTCTGGTCGTCAGGACACAGCTGGGAAAAGCAGAATAACTTTGCAAGGATTTACAATTTAACATGTGAAAATGCTCGAGAGGTTAAAGCATATTTGCTGAAATCCAAAGTCTAGTAAAGGAAGAAGCAGCAAGGCAAATTGTAAAAGACTTCAGGAGGACATTGAAAGGTTAGTAGAAAGTACAGATGGATGTAACATGCAATTTAATGCAGAGAAGTGTGAGGCAATACATTTTAGGAGGAAAAAACAAGGAATGGGAGTATACACTCAACGGAAAAGTGCTGAAGGTGTAGATCAACAGAGGTTCCTAAAGACTCAAATGCTTAGACCCTTGAAAGTAGTGCATTCGGATGAAGACATAAAATATCCAATAGCATTTTGAGTTTTATAAATGGGACATAAAGTACAAGAGCAAACATGAATGTACACAAGGCCACAGACTGCGTGCAATATAAATGGACACTAAAGCCATAGAGAGTGCTATCCACTGAGCCATGGCTGACACTATGATGATGTCAGGGATGAGAAACTATTGTTAGGATGGAAAGTTAAGATACTACAGGGGGGATATTTGGAAAACTTCCTCCCAGTAGAAATGGGACAGTAGCGCCCTGAAAATGGTGCGGAATGACTTACAGCCTGTTCCTGACGACAGATATAGGCACCCCTAACTTCCCCAGGGACTATCACTGGGTGGGTGAAACACCCTGGTGGTATCTGAGTTAGGTGGTAGCCCCTTTTAAAATGCAAATTGGGGTTTTATGATGTATATACTACTCCGATTGCCATTTTTGGACAGCACCTGTTCCTGATGTTTATTTGCGACCCAATGTTTGTGTGTTAGCTGGTATGCTGAGTGAGGGGAGGTGTACCAGGCTCCATGGGTCCAGGCCAGGCAAGCAGCCTGAAGAATCAAAACATAAAAAAATTAGGCAAATCTAACCCTTGCCCAGGGGGCCAATAGGAAAATTGGGTTGGGGGGTGGGTCAAGGGGCGGGGGGCGGGTACACCCTCCTTCCATGGTGGGGACCAGCAGTCAAGGACAGGCCAGCTATGCAGATGCTGCCAAAGTGGTACCTGCACCAGCTGGTCCATGCTAATACAATGCCCTCCTGCTGACACAGCAAACTACAGCAGGGTGAATGCTGGGCATGATCCTGGTACAATTGCTGGGAATGTGACCCAAGGATTTTGCTGATATTGCTTATTAATGAGAATTGGGTTTTTTTAAAGGCTAGCATCATAATTCCATTGAAAAGCAGTTGGTGTTTTATTCCATACTTGCGATATCACCATTCTGACTTTAGGAACAGGAGTAGGCCATTGTGCCCCTCGATCCTGCTCTGCCATTTAATTAGGTGATGGCTGATCTGTACCTCAACTGAAGATCTTGGGGACCTAAAGTGCTACTTAAGTTAAAAATTGACTGCTGATTGGATTCTAGTGAAATATTTGGACTTTTTGAAATGAACAATTTTGTTGCAACCTGCAGCAACATGGAAAGTGAAGTTTGATGTGGTGAAAGTGAACATAACACTTTTCAAATATATAGCTGACTTTCCACAAATTGTCACACTCTCATCCACAGCACAGGTAACACAGGAGTATTGTTCACCTAACACGTGGTTTAGAATCATAGGGGGTGATTTTCTGCCTTCGGAGGAGGCAAGCTTGGAGGCGGGAAAGGCGGAAAAATCAGAAACAATGAGGTCGGGTTTGGAACAGCGCCTCCAACCCGCCTCCGCGGGATTTTGCCGGTGCCGGTTTTGGAGGTCGGGAAACGGTCCCGCCTCCAGCTGGCCATAGCGATACTTGTGATCATTAAATGCTCATTAAGGGCCTCTCCAAGACTATTTTGAGAGGCCCTCGTGATTTTTCGAGGATTTTGGCGTGCTCCTAAACCACACCAGGTAAACCTGGCGGGTTGACTCGTGGGTGGCCTCCTCACTGCTGCACGTCTAACAAGACATCGTTTACTGCTGCAAGGATTACTTGCAGGTGCCATACCTTGGCTTTAAAAGGTCTCTGAGCACTTTTAGAAGGCCTTCCGAAGTCGGAGGTGCTGCAACTTGAATCAATCAACTGACCTCCTTGGAAGACCCTCTCCCCGCTTGCAATGAGCGCTTCCCTAAAGGAGGCATCTGCAAGCAGCATGGGAACCCTTCGTTTTCTTTCTGCATGGACCTCGGATGAGGATGAGGACCATCCAGGGCAGCAGCAGAACCAGGCAGTTCATGATCAACACTAGCAGGAGCCCCAACCTCATGCTCAGGCAGCTCAGCAGCAACATCAGCAGGAGCCCCAACCTCCTGCTCAGCCACCTGATGCTGCACAGGGCAGAAGGCACCAGCGCATCGAGGCCCCTTGCCGCAGGAGATACCCCCGACAGAGGGTTTACAGACAAAGGATGAGCTACCTCAACATGAGTAAGCAGCAGTGCCAAAGGAGGCTGAGACTTTCGCGAGAGGTTGTCCAAGAAATCTGCAGCCTGCTGCAGCAAGACCTGGTGCCCAGAGGAACGGGTGGACACCCCTTGCCAGTGGCTTTCAAAGTCACCACCGCACTCAACTTCTTTGCCTCAGGCTCTTTCCAGGGATCTTCAGCAGACATCAGTGGCATCTCCCAATCGGCCACCCACAGTTGCATCACGCAGGTTACCAATGCCTTTTTTGCTAAGGCCCATAATTACATCCAGTTCTCAAGGGATCAAGCAAGTATAACCTCCCGTTCGGTTTGCTTTGCAAATATGGCAGGCATGCCAATGGCGCAGGGTGTTATAGACTGCACACATGTGGCCCTTAGGGCACCCCATCACAACCCAGCTATCGTTGTCAACCGAAAGGGCTTCCACTCCCTCAACGTTCAGCTGGTGTGTAACCACAAGAAGGAGTTCTTGCATGTTTGCACCAAGTTCTGTGGTAGTTGCCATGACTCTTTCACCCTGCGGAACTCTAGTGTTCCTCCGCTTTTCAATCCACCAAACCAAATTAACGGATGGCTCCTTGGTGACAAAGGCTATCCCTGAAGAAGTGGCTAATGACGCCGATCAGGAGGCCAGCTAACGAGGCTGAACAGCAAAAGAACGGCAGCCACACTTTGACCAGGTCCATCATAGTTGAAGATGCACTTCTGTTGCCTTGACTGATCAGGTGGAGCCCTGCAATATACACCATACAGGGTCTCCAGAATGGTCGTGGTCTGCTGTACACTGCACAACATCGCACAGCGTCATGGCTTGCAGCTTCCTGATGCGCAAGCAGCTCAGTTCCAGCCCTCCTCAGATCAGGAGGAGGATGAGGAGGCTGAGGAGGAGGAGGAGGATCTGGAGGAGGAGGAGGAGGAGCAGGAGGAGGAGCAGGAGGAGATCAGAGCGCCGGTGTATTGACCAGTGGCAGCGCAGCACGCGAGCACATGGCTGCCCGGGATGCAAGGGATGAACTTATCCTGGCCAGATTTGCATAGGTTGCCCAAGTTGGCACATGTCCTTGGCTCCATCCTAGGACATCATTGAAAATGGACATGTCTCTCTGGCTTCCTTTCACTCAGGCCTGTTAGAAACTAGGGGTGGCTAAAAGTGAATATAGATACATGAATAATACTGTGTTTAAATGATAAGTTTTGTTTTCCTGGAAAGCTTGCATTAGAATTTGAGGCAGCCTTTTTAATCATTTAGATTCGGTGAAACATAAAAATTCCACACGGGGGCCCATAGGATGGCCCTGCCAGGCTAGTTATCTGTTGTTTGTAAGTTAGGGTTTTGACTTTGTTAATGTATCTTTAATTTGGCCAGTGAAGGCCCAACCTATGTTTCTTCCATTATTACTAATTGTTGTGTATGTACCTGTTTTATTGTTCTCCTGCAGTCCGAGTATTATTGATACCCGGACACTACACATGGCGACTCACTGTTGCCAGTATTCTCGCCAAGGAGAGAACAGCTGTCAGTGTGCCGGGGGACCTTGATGTGTGGATCCCGAGTAGTAATTCCACCCAAGTTGAGAGATAGAGTGCTCAATGAGCTTCATGCGGGTCATCTGGGAGGGGTAAAAATGAAGAGCCTAGCCAGGGCGTTTGTGTGGTGGCCGGGAATCGATAAAGAAATCGAGGATATGACCAAGAGATGCACAGGATGCCAGAAGGTCCAAAACGCTCCACCACAGGCCCCGCTACATCCATGGGAGTGGCCCTCATCTCCATGGCAACAGGGTCCACTGCAGGTGCTTCCTCTACCATAGGCAACAGTAGGCGCGACAGCCCATCAGTGTTTCCATGCTGTTTCGTACCCTTGTACTCTATGTCGTATTGATGTGCCCTAGAAAAAGGGACCATCCTTGCAGCCGTTGTGCCGTCATCACCGGAACGCCCTTCTTTGGGTTAAAAATGGAGACCAGGGGCTGATGATCAGTCAGTAGGGTGAATTTCTGCCCGTGCAGATAGTGATTGAACTTCTTCACCCCCCACACCAGGCTGAGGGCCTCCCTGTCAATCTGGGCGTAGTTACGCTTGGCTGCAAAGATGGTCACTTTTTCTAGGGGCACATCAGTACGACATAGAGTACAAGGGTATGAAACAGCATGGAAACGCTGATGGGCTGTCGCGCCTACCGTTGCCTATGGTAGAGGAAGCACCTGCAGTGGACCCTGTTGAGATATTCCATGCGACCATAGTCGAATGTCTACCTGTTACAAACTCAAGTATAGAGAAGGAAACCCGAAATGACCCGACGCTCTCTCGGGTCTATGATTTGACGGTAAAGGGATGGCCAGCACATGGCGACTCACTGTTGCCAGCATTCTCACCAAGGAGAGAACAGCTGTCAGTGTGCCGGGGGACCTTGATGTGTGGATCCCGAGTGGTAATTCCACCCAAGTTGAGAGATAGAGTGCTCAATGAGCTTCATGAGGGTCATCTGGGAGGGGTAAAAATGAAGAGCCTAGCCAGGGCGTTTGTGTGGTGGCCGGGAATCGATAAAGAAATCGAGGATATGACCAAGAGATGCACAGGATGCCAGAAGGTCCAAAACGCTCCACCACAGGCCCCGCTACATCCATGGGAGTGGCCCTCATCTCCATGGCAACGGGTACACATTGATTTTGCTGGTCCATTTATGGACTCAATGGGCTAGAAATTCAGTGGGCTTTGCGCCCAGTTACCGCCCAAATAGGGTTTCTGTGCCAGTGTAAGAGGGTGCGCTGATATTCAGCGCTGCGGTAATGGCGGCGGTAGCCGGTAGCGCTGCGCCGACACCAATGACGTCATCGGTGTGCGCAGTGCCCCGGTTCCGCCCCGCTTCCGGCCCAAACCCCATATTTAGTTGCGGCCGCCTCTTCTGCAGCGGCCGCAAACAGCGATTGAAATACGGGGCCGTACTGCTGCGCTACTGGGGTGCTTTAAGGTGGAGGTGTGGCCGGCCGCTTTTTCGGCGGCCGCCTGCCCGCACCTCCTTCCCCGGCCTCCTCCACCCCCCCCCCGCGGCATTGCCAGCTGCTTTCCGCGAGCCCGGCACTTCTCCGTGGTGCCGGGCTCATTTGCCGGCACAATCCAGCGGCGATCTCCCCGTTGCAGGCACCTCCACCTTAAGAGAAGGAGGAGGCCTGCAGTACCGCAGCCTGCCGCACCGCATCGGGTGGCGCAGCGGCACTTAGAGCGCTGAAATTCAGTTTCAGCGCCCCAAGCGGGGGTGGGCACACCCCGGAACAGCGGCCGGTTCCGACTTGGGGCGCAAAAAGTGAATATCGGACGGTCGCACATGGCTCCGCGCCCAGCGCTAACTTTTGGCCGTTAGCCAGCTGGCGGGGCCATAGTGAATTTCTAGGCCAATGTTCCTAATCGCTGTGGACGCCCATTCGAAATGGTCAGAGGTCATCAAAATGTCCTCCACCACCACGGAGAAAACTATTGCAGTCCTACAGACCATCTTCGACAGGAATGGCTTGCCAGAACAGATTTGCTCCGACAATAGGCCACAGTTTGTGTCAGAGGATTTCCGGAGGTTTCTGAGGAATAATGGGGTGAAGCATTACACATCTGCCCCATATCATCCAGCCACAAATGGATTGGCTGGGAGGTTTGTTCAGACCTTTAAAAAGGCAATAAAGGCAATGCATAATGACGACATACCACTACAACACAAGGTGGATAATTTCTTGTTTGCTTACCGGAATGCGACACATGCAGTCACCAACCAAGCTCCAGCCATAATGTTCTTCAACCGAAGGCTAAGATGTCGCCTGGATTTGCTCAAACCAAACATAAGATGAGATGTTGAGGATAAGCAATTCCAGCACATAAATGAGAAGCCAACCAGGAGCTTCAAGATAGGGCAACCAGTCTTGGCCCGCGACTACCGAACAGAAAAATGGCAGCCAGGAACGATATGCACACAGCAGGGACCACTAATGTACACAGTGGACGTCGGAGAGAGCATCGTGAGACGCCATGCTGACCAGATTCTAGAGTCACAGGAACAAGCCAAACCCATACCACGAGCAGGTGCACCTGGTAATCAACCCAAAGTACAGATTGCGTCTACCTCAGAAGCAGTGGTATTGGAAGCTGACGAACCAACCAATGACAATGAGCCAGAATCAACTCCGCCGCAAGAACAGGATACTTGAGAAAGGCGCTATCCAGTCAGGATCAGGAAGCCTCCTCAAAGACTGAAATTATAAATGATTATTTCAGTTGATGTATATAGTACAGAGAAAATTGTAATTGTAATTAGTTATTATTTAGTTGTTAAATGAATGTTATGTACTGTTTATCTAAAAGGGAAGGAATTGTTGTGTATGTCCCTTTAAGAGAAGAACTGATTCTATACTGCAGTACCGGCAGTGACCACCCCTGTATATAAAGCCATAGCAGGCTTCTGTATTTCAGTCTTGAGTTCCCCTCTGTTCAGTAAATACCTGTTTTATTGTTCTCCTGCAGTCCGAGTATTATTGATACCCGGACACTACACTAATAACCATATTATAATCTCCACAGATAGAATTTGGAGTTTGTTTAGCAGAATGGCTTGTGAAGATAATTAAAAGTTAATTCGGAAAAGACATAGGCCTAGAAATTCGGTTGGTAGCGCCAGCGCTGAGCGCCTAAAGAGACCTAGAATTGGGGCAATACCCTATGTTGGGGCGGTCGCTATGAAGATAGCGACAACTCAGATATTGGCTATACATTTAACGCCTGCGCTAAGTGTTTGCGCGCGCCCACGAGCGCAAGCAGATCATGACGTCATTTCAGTGTGCAACGCCTTTTAGGAGCGCCTGAGCGCATATTGGGTGGCGCCCGGAGCCTTAACACCTAGCGCTATTAGTGACAGTTCGAGGGAGGGCTAGCAGGCCCTTCTCGAAGTAGGGGGGCGCTATTTAAAGGGGACAGCTCTAGTGCAGAATCTTCAGCCGCTTGGCCTGCTCATTGCGATCGTTGCTGGAGAGAGTTGGCGAGCTGCTGTGGAGCAGAGTTTTGGGAATTTAGCTTTAGAGTACTTGGGACCTTCAAACCTGTCCGAAGCACTTGCAACACTACACCTAAAAGCCTTTTGACCAACTGGCATCGGAATGGGAGCTTCTTTGGAGGGCGACGGCCTCATGGCCCAACACTGTGAAGGGGCAGAGAGACGGCGGGAGAGAGGGCCGGGATTGGCCAGAAGGAGGAGGGGCAATGGAGATCGGCCAATCCGACGGGATGCTGCGAGGGTCTTCATGCAGCAGGTGTCAAGCCTTGACATGTCGGAGGAGCAGTGTTTGCGAAGGCTCCAATTCTGGAGGGACATTGTTACTGATCTGTGCCACCTGCTTGGTCAGGATCTGCAGCCGCGTGAACGGTGCAGAACCTCTCTGTCCGTGATCGCTAAACTGACTGATGGCCTCAATTTTTATGCCAACGGATCCTTTCAGTTAGCCATTGGGGACATTGCGACTATCGCTCAGGTTGCAGTCCACTGTTGCATCCGGCAAGTTACAGATGCCCTTTATAGGCGAAGGCGTCAATTCATGACCTTCCCTCTGACCCTGCACAAGCAGGCGGAGCACGCGCAGGGTATCGCTTCTATTGCGGACTTCCCCATGGTGCAGGGGGCGACTGACAGCACACACGTGGCTTTGAGGGCGCCATGCCAGCATCCTTAGGACTTCCGCAGCCGCAAGGGGTTCCACTCCCTCAACGTGCAGCTGGTCTGTGACCACCGCCAAATCATCATGGCAGTCACCGCGCATTTCCCAGGGTGCAGCCACGATGCCTTTATCCTGCGGTTGACCTCAGCTTGTAACCTTTTTGAGGG
This sequence comes from Somniosus microcephalus, assembly GCF_052327205.1. Taxonomy (NCBI): domain Eukaryota; kingdom Metazoa; phylum Chordata; class Chondrichthyes; order Squaliformes; family Somniosidae; genus Somniosus; species Somniosus microcephalus. The sequence continues at coordinate 158,603,556 of NC_140999.1, forward strand.
GCTGGCTCGAACACGAGGCTGACTTACTGGTGACAAGGGCTATCCTCTCTGCCCATGGCTGATGACAACACTCCGTGTGGCCGACACCCCAGCAGAAGAGCTGATCAGCAGCGGCCATCAGGCGACCAGGCACAGTAAACAGCACACTATTGGTGTTCTCAAAAAGCGTTTCCGATGTCTGGAACATTTGGGGGGATCCCTGCAGTACTCGACGCAGCAAGTGGGACACATCATCGTCGTCTGCTGCATGCTCCACAACTTGGCGAATCGACGCACCCAGCCAATTCCACCTGTCCCTCAACGACCAGCAGAGCAGGCGGAGGAGGAGGAGGATGAGGAGGAGGAGGAGGAGGAAGAGCAGGTGGAGGAGGAGGAGGAGGAAGAGCAGGCGGAGGAGGAGGAGGAGGAGGAGGAAGATGGAAGGGCTCCTGAAAGTGGAAGGGCCATACGTCAGAGGCTCATCAGGACTACTTTCGAGACCCCTGTGGCGGAATGATGAGAGTCTTAACTCCTGCGCACTTTGGATGTTTGACGGCCTCTGAATGCCAGCATCACTGAAAGTAGTCATGTGCACCATGCCACATTGAAACTTCTGTTTATTGTCACAAAAGTCTTTCATTACAGCAAAACAACGTCATGTCAACAGAAACCATAAGTAACAAAAAAACTGAACTCTTCGGCAAAGCCGCAAAACTCAACAAACCTTCTGCAAATATAACAACAGGTGAGGGTGTCCTTGAATTTGGACAAAGAAACGTCTCAGCACCTCCCTCTACAACTGGCCCCTTGAGGGAGAACGACTTCTCTTTCGCGCCTGGCCCCTTCCCTCCCTGCTGCTCCTACGTAATTGGACCCCAGTGGCGGGCTCAAGGCTGGGGGACGCCTGCTGACTGTGTGGAAGTGCAGAAGCCCCTGAGGGATGGCCTGGCCGACCTCTGGGCTTGGAGGGCGCGGACGCAGGATGCTTGATGTGACCATGGCTGGAAGCAGTGTGCCCTGCAGGTGGTGGCAGCTGCACTGCAGACATACCAGCGCTGGCATGTGCAATGGTCTCCAGCCGAGAGAGGACACCTGCACCATGGTCGGGCGACACACTGGCTATCTGAGGGGAGCGGCTCGGCTCATCCGCCACAATCGCATGCTCCACTGATTCGTGGCCTTGTATGGGACTGGAAGGGCCCGGGGTGATCCTAACTGATGCAGAGAGGGTGGCTGCAGTGAGATATCGCGTTGCCTCAATCTGGGTGTGGAGGAGCCCAGCAAGTGACTGCGTGGCAACAGTGAGGACCTGTGTGCCAGGTGCCAGTGCTTCGGAGAAGCCCTGGACAGTTCTTCCCATTGCTTCGGACAAGGCAGGTGCCGACTGCTCCACTGCCTCAGACAAGCCCTGGACAGACCTTTCCAGGGATTGTTCGAAGCCCTGAACAGTCCTTTCCATAGCGGCCTCAAAGCCCTGGACAGTCCTCTCCATTGTTGGGCCGAAGCCCTGGATAGTCCTGTCCATTGTTGCCCCGAGGCCCTGGATAGACCTGTCCATTGTTGCCCCGAAGCCCTGGAGAGTCCTGTCCATTGTTGCCCCAAAGCCCTGGAGAGTCCTCTCCATTGTTGCCCCGAAGTCCAACATACTCTTAGCCAATGAATCTATTGATTCAGGCATCTTCTCCACTGCAGCCATCAGCTCCGTGCGTCTGAGCCGGGCCTGTTTGCTCATTTCAGCCAGGCGACGCACCTCCTCTGCACTCTGTGCAGCAGTCATCACTACCTGCCTTGCCCTCCGGGGAGACGGTGGGCGAACTTGCCTATCCCCCTTGCGTTGCTGCATGCCGCTTGTTCCGGCAACTGGTTCATCCTCAGGGCACCCCCCCTCCCCTCCAGGGGACTACTATCCCCAGTCTGTAGATGTGTCCGCTCCCCGGATTCTGCAACGGCTGGTCCGGATTCCTCCTGCTCCTCGCCTCCGGTGGCACTGGCACTGGCAGCTTCAGTGCGTTGAGCCCGAGTTGGTGCTGATTCATCTGAAAGCAGGGAGGTGGAAGAGTGGCTTTAGCAAAAGGACAGGTTTGCGGAAAGGCATGCCAGATTGCGGCAAGGCTCTGACATGGCTGCACACTGAGGAAGCATGCTGGCGGGGGGACCAAGTGGAAGGCAACAGTTGAAAAAGGTGAGAGTCTTACCCTCGCTGTCGGAAATGGGGTCGGCAGATGCAGCGGTCACAGGACCAGACAGACGTCCTCCAAGAATCTGGTGCACTCTCTCCTCCAGATTCGTGAGAGTGACCACTTGTGGAGGTCCGCCACTGGTTCGATGCTGCTCCTTTCGGATCTGTTGTGTCTGTGTGTTGATAGAGACACTGAAGACAGGAGTTGGTTTGATAGGTGTTTACTAAACACAGTCTGGAGGGGAACTAACGGATACAACACAATACTCAGGCTTATATAGCCCGAGTGGCCATTACCGGCATTACAGTACACATGGGGCTCTTAAAGGCACATACACTACAATTCCTCCCCTTTTAGCTAACCAGTACATAATATTTTAAGTAATTATTAATTACATGTTACAAGAAAAATAATCTATACATTGCTGCAGTTAATTAATTATAAGTCAGTCTCTCTGGAGGCTTCCTGACTCGGTCCGGATAATGCCTCGGTGGTGTAGTAGTTTCTGGTGGTGTAGTAGGTTCTTTTGGCAAGGCTGATTCAGCTTGAATGCCAGTGTCGGGTTCATCGGGTTCCAGTATCACCGGATCGGAGGTAGATATAGGTATCTCTACTTCATCGTTAGGCGTATAGAGTTGTGGTGTAGGTTGTCCCTTTTCGGATGACTCTATGATTTGGTCAGCATGGCGCCTTATTATGCTTTCTCCGATGTCCACGGTATACATCAGCGGTCCTAGTCGTGTGCAGATAGTTCCAGGCTGCCATTTCTCGGTACGGTAGTCCCGGGCCAAAACTTGTTGACCTATCTGGAAGGTTCTAGTTGGCCTTTCATTCATGCCTTGAAATTGCCGGTTCTCCACGTCCCTTCTGATGTTGGGCTTGATCAAATCCAACTGGCATCTTAGGCTTCTATTGAAGAACATCATGGCGGGAGTTTGGTTTGTAACCATATGTGTTGCATTCCTGTATGCGAACAAGAAGTTATCCACCTTGTGCTGAAGTTTTATGTCTTCATTACCCATGGCCTTTATGGCCTTCTTGAAGGTCTGGACAAACCTTTCAGCCAATCCATTGGTGGCGGGATGGTATGGGGCGGACGTGTAGTGCTTAACCCCATTGTTTTTTAAGAACTTCCTGAATTCTTCGGACACAAATTGCGGTCCATTATCAGAACAGATCTGTTCCGGCAGCCCATTCCTGGCAAATATGGTCCTTAATACTGTGATGGTTTTTTCCGTGGTGGTGGAGGACATCTTGATTACCTCCGGCCACTTGGAGTGTGCATCAACCGCGATTAAGAACATTGAGTCCATAAATGGACCAGCAAAGTCAATGTGTACCCTTTGCCAGGGAGCTGAGGGCCACTCCCATGGATGTAGAGGCGCTTGGGGTGGAGCGTTTTGGACCTTCTGGCATCCTAGGCAGCTCTTGGTCATTTCTTCGATGTCTCCATCGATACCTGGCCACCATACAAACACTCTGGCTAGGTTCTTCATTTTCACTCCACCCAGATGCCCCTCGTGAAGCTCCTTTAGCACTTTATCCTGGAGTTTGGGTGGAATCACCACTCTGGATCCACACATCAAGGTTCCTCGGCACACTGACAGCTGTTCTCTTCTTTGTGAGAATGCTGGCAACAGTGGTTCGCCATGTGCTGGCCATCCCTTCACCGTTAAGTTGTAGACTCGTGAGAGTGTCGGGTCATTTCTCGTTTCCTTTTCAATGGCAGAATTTGTTACTGGTAGACATTCCACTATGGTTGAGTGGAACATCTCCACTGGGTCTACTGTAGGTGCCTCTTCTACCGTTGGCAACGGTAGGCGCGATAAACCATCAGCATTCCCATGCTGTTTTGATCCTTTGTATTCTATGTTGTATTGGTGTGCCCCTAGAAAAAGGGACCACCTCTGTAGCCTTTGCGCTGTCATCATGGGAACACCCTTTTTCGGGTTGAATATGGAGATGAGGGGTTGATGGTCAGTCAACAAGGTAAATTTCTGTCCGTGTAGGTAATGGTTGAATTTCTTCACTCCCCATACCAGGCTGAGTGCTTCCCTGTCGATTTGGGCATAGTTACGCTCAGCTGAGTTCAATGAGCGTGACGCAAAAGCTATCGGCCGTTCCGAGCCATCAGGGAATTTATGCGATAATACTGCTCCTATGCCGTAAGGGGATGCATCGCACGCCAGTCTGATTTGCAGTGATGGGTTGTAATGAGCCAAAACTTCTTTGGATGTGATTAAGTCTTTGCATTTATGGAAGGCACATTTACAGTCTTCGCTCCATTTCCAAATTATTCCTGTTTGTAGCAGTTCATTAAGAGGGTGTAGAAGAGTTGATAAGTTCGGTAAAAATTTATGATAGTAATTTATTAATCCCAGGAACGACCTTAATTGTGAAACATTTTCAGGTGCTGGGGCTTTTATGACCGCTTCAATTTTTTCAGGTGACTTATGCAACCCTTCCTTATTAATTATGTGGCCACAATATGATATTTGATTTTGGAAAAATTTGCACTTGGGGCGATGTGCTCGTAGGCCCCGTTCTCTCAGCCTAGTGAGCACCTGCTCCAAATTGGCAAGGTGCTCGTTGTCGTTTCCTCCTGTTACAAGGATGTCGTCTAGGTAGCATTGAGTCTCCGGAATCCCTTGGAGGACTTGCTCCATAGCTCTTTGCCAGATAGCTGGAGCGGATGCTACTCCGAAAACCAGTCGATTGTACTGGTACAGACCTTTGTGTGTATTTATCGTGAGATATTTTTTAGAGGCCTCTTCAACCTCCATCTGTAGATATGCCTGTGCCAAGTCAATTTTGGTGAAACGTTTCCCTCCGGATAGTGAGGCGAAAATATCTTCTATCCTCGGAAGAGGATACTGTACCGTGTGAAGGACCGGGTTTACAGTCACCTTGAAGTCTCCACAGATGCGAATTTTTCTCTGTTCTTCAGATTTATCATTCTTCAATGCTTTCTTCATGACTGGGACGATGGGTGTTGCCCACTCGCTCCAATCTATTTTAGATAATATGCCTACCTTTTCCAAATTCTCCAGCTCTGCCTCGACTGCTGGACGAATTGCGTATGGCACCGGTCTTGCCTTAAAAAACTTGGGAATTGCTGCATCTTCCACTTTTATTGAGGCGGTGATGCCTTTCAAGGTTCCTAGTTTCTCTTGAAATACTTCCTTGGCGTTGGCCAAGATGTCTTTTAATCGTTCAGGTATGACATCATCATCATTTTTTTCCTTACTGGTCACCGTCAGTGCCTGAATGGAGTGCCAGTCTAAACGTATTTTCCTGATCCATTCATGTCCCAACAGTGGTGGACCACCAACTTGAAGAACGTATAAATACAACTTCTGTATTTCCTTGCCATTGTATACAACAGGCACCCTTATTTTTCCTTTGGGGTATACTTTCTGCCCCGTATATGTTTTCAAGATAATGGATGTGTCTTTTAGAGGTATATGCGGAAATAGCCGCTCGTAATCCCGTCGATTTATGATGGTCAGAGCTGATCCTGTATCTAGCTCCATTTTAACTTGGGACCCTGCTATTGTGAGGGTAACCCAAATGGTCTGGTAATCTTCTTTGGCAATTACATTATGTAATTTGAGAGAGCTTAGTCTCTTGTTCCCGGAGTCGCTATCGCTTTTCTGGTCTTCGGAGCTACTGTCTGTCATCATTTGTACCTTTCTATGCTTTTCCTTATTGATTTTTTTCCTGTTAGTGGATTTTTTGTTTCCAGATCGGCATACACGGGTAATGTGTCCCATCTTTCCGCATTGCCTGCATGCTTTGTCCTTGAACCAGCAGTCCCTCTGGTCATGGGTGGATCTGCCGCAGCGATAACATCTCTCGAAACCCCGTGTCATTTCATGGGTGCCGAAGTCCTGTGGCTTTTGCTGTATCTCTGCAGCTCCTCTTGCACTGAAAGCCTTGTCCAGTGTTAAGTCTTTCTCAGAAAATAGCCTTTTTTGTGTTCCTACACTTAGGAGACCGCAGACGAATTTGTCTCGTAGAGAATCTGCCAGTCCTGCCTCGAATTGACAGTGTAGGGTATCAACAATCTCCTTAAAATTCTTGTCCATCGGTTCGGCTGGAGTGATTAAGTTTCGTAACAGCTTGTATGTCTTTGCGCCCATTAGATTTAGAAGTACTGAAGCTTTTTTTTCATCTTCTATTCCATTTGCGGTGCAATATACCTCCACTCTTTTCACATATGTGGTCCAATCCTCTATCTCGTTATCAAAAGCATCAATATTGCCAGAATTAGGCATCTTAGAAAAGATATGGCGCTTCCCGCGCTTTTCTTTCTTTTCTGCAGAAAAAATATGGCACTTCCCGTGCTTTCCCGCCGCTGCTGCCGATGACAACGCTGTTTCCCGCGGTTTCTGTTCTTTTTTATTTATTTATTTATTTACAGTTGGAGACTCGTTCCCGCCGGACTCTCTCTCTAGGTCTGAACGCCGACCTGCTTGCAGCGCCGGCCGTCTCCCGAGTGCTCCCTCCCCGTCTGTTACTGCTTGCCTCCGCTTTCGCTGCTTGGCCCAGCTGTAGAGCCAGCCGCTGGAGCCCCAGCCTGATGCCCAGGAAGGATTACCGCAGTACCTGCCACCAGCTTGGCCAGCTGGTGAAACAACAGCTTCTTTCACTTCTTGATTCTTCTGGACGCCAGAGGAATCGATGTCCTTGAGGTGCTGCAGAATTGTAGGTAAGTCCGTTTCCACTTCATCGCCACTGTTGTGTCTGTGTGTTGATAGAGACACTGAAGACAGGAGTTGGTTTGATAGGTGTTTACTAAACACAGTCTGGAGGGGAACTAACGGATACAACACAATACTCAGGCTTATATAGCCCGAGTGGCCATTACCGGCATTACAGTACACATGGGGCTCTTAAAGGCACATACATTACAGGATCGTCGCCAGCTTGGACTGCAGGGGAAAGAAGGGGAAGTTCTGTAACATGATGCCTTGAGAGATCATCTCATGCCCCCCATGGTGCAAGAGCCCTTACTTGATGCCTTGAGAGATCATCTCATGCCCCCCATGGTGCAAGAGCCCTTACATGATGCCTTGAGAGATCACCTCATGCCCCCCATGGTGCAAGAGCCCTTACATGATGCCTTGAGAGATCATCTCATGCCCCCCATGGTGCAAGAGCCCTTACATGAGGCCTTGAGACATCTGTCCATGTGTGTGCCCAGAAAGGGCCATGGGTGCTTGCTGAAAGATGGCCATTGGGGCATCATGGCAACAGGGTGCCCAAAGTCAGCTGCAGATGGAGGGAATCAGAAGTTTGCTAAACCATCACTCACCCTAACGATCCGTGTGAGGTCGTTGAATTTCTTCCTGCACTGAACAGGGGCCCTGGTCGCCATGCTGCTGGAGTTGACCCTCACAGCAACCTCCCTCCAAGATCGTCGGTAAGCCTTCTGATTCGGCCTCTTGCCATTATCCGGGTACAGGACATCTCGACGGCGCTCAACTGCAGCCACCAACTGGTCCAGAGCCTCAGTGCTAAAGCGCTCTGCTCTCTGTCTAACCTTCTCCATGCTCAACAAGTTTCTAACGCCAGAGAAGGGCGAGCGCCGAATCTGAGGCCTACAGGGCGTTGGGTGTTGAAGCTCAGGCTAGCTGACCCACCCCTTTAAGAGCCGGCCGGCGCCTGGAAGTCTCGTGGTTTCCCGTAATTGAGACCACCTGCGCTGCGCCCGTCCGCGTTGATATTGAGTAGCGCCTGAACTTTTGCGCCTTAGAAGCACCGTGCAATGGCTGAATTAGCGCCTCAATCCCCTTTGGGGGCGATGCAACCCAATATCTCACCAGGCAGCGATAAATTTCGTCTGGCTATAAACTTTGCGCACCGCCAGTTCTAGCGCCTCAAGCGGGGCTATACCCAATTTCTAGGCCATAGAATGAAAGGAATTTGAGAATGCTAAGGTATCCAACTTAGAATGGGCCATTTGCTAGATTAAGGTGAGATAGCGACTGGCTAATGTGCAACAGCTCTGGCTGGGGTCATGATTAAGAAGGACAGGGCCGGGCTTTGTACTTGCTGGGTTAAGGAGGATAGAATCAAGAGAGATAAGATGGATTCCAATGGAGGAACCTTCAAAATGTAAAAACAAGAAAGATAAAGTGGATGAAGTAATGAGACCCTCTTTTGGGAAGGGCTTTCATCCAAGAACCAAGACAAAGAACTTGAGCTGCCATTGGTTGATGAAGTTTTAGAGGAACCTCTATAGGTTAAATGGTCTTGTCAATATCTTGGCCTCAGGCCCACCCCTAAAAAGCGAATAAAAAGTGACACAGATGGTGGAGGGGAGAGCCGAACAGAAGTTGCAAAGAGAAGTTGGGCTGGTCGAATGCTTTTTTGAGAGTGATCCCATGCTCACCATCAGAGGCTCTAGAGTGAAAGAGAGAGAGAGAGGCCAGAAGCCAGAGAATTGTTCACACATGCCAGGCGTCTGTCTGATCGGGTCCGGTACCAGCTGCTTGTCACGGTCGTATGTTTTTGCTGTATCACTAGTGTGTTATATTCCGTCCTAAACTCCGATATATACCCACCATATTGGTTTGCACTCGATCCTGTTTACCAGAGATACGTGAATCTCTAAAAATTGGCGAGCCGAGCCAGGAGTGCAACAGGGTTGTTGTGGTCGAAATGAGTTGAGGACAGGTATGGTCTATAATGGTACTAGGCATTCTTATCGGGTTGTAAAGTAAAAACGAAATGGCAGATGCGTATTTTAGAGTAAAGGTTGCGAACAGTCTTTCGGATAATTTAGGGGCTCCGGGGGCCCAAGCAGTAATCGGAATAGTGCAGGGAGATGAGAAGAGTGAGAAGAGTTACTCTGAGATTTGGGGCAAGATAGCATCCCAGGTGGGTGCGAAGAAATGCAAAGTTAAGGAAGCCAGAAATAGGCTGGCTTAAGCGGCCCACTTGTGTGCTGTTTGCTTGGGAGGTGAAGTTGTACTCCTGAAAGAGAGAAATGCACAACTTGAAAGAGACTTACAGGACTGGCAAGGCCAACATGCCACAGTCTGTATACTTCTCCATCATAACAAGCCTTGGCAGATGAGGCATGACTTGCCTCAAGATGCCAACATCAGGTGTTTGAGGATAACAAGGCTTTAAAAATAAAAAATGAATCCCTGATCTCACAACTTGAGGACGCCAGGGGAGCATTGAGAGAACTACTTGAAAAACACCCTCTGGTGAGCACTGACCATACTCACTGCGAATTAAAAATTATGGAATTGAAGGGAAAGCTGGGGAGACAAACAGCTGCTGTTGCGGCCGTTAGTCGCCTTAAACCAGGGGATCCCGGTATTAACTGTGATGATCTAACAAGAAAAGCCCAGTGCAATAATAACTCCATCTGCCAAAATAGTCCCTCACCCTCTGCGCCTCCGCCTTCCCATCCAGGACAAACTGCCCCGGTAGAAACCAAGCAGGTTAATATAGTCACTACTACCACCTAATTTGGTAACCCTACACCCTTGGATGATGAATTTGATAATGCTACCTCTTCTGTAGCCTACAACCTGCCCCCAAATGTGAAAGTAACTACTACTACCAGTAGAAGTTTGACCCCGGCAGAGTGCAAAGCACTAGCCGAAGAAATGGGGCCAATAAACTGGGGGACGAACCCAGTCGCCCGAACAAGTGATTGGGGTACATTCCGTCACTGTCACCCTGAGTTAGAGTTGACAGACTTAAAACAAGTTCTGGTGTCATGCATTTCACAGGAACTCAAGTTATCACTTTCATGGGAAATCTATGATAAAAGTAAGAGGTGCTGGGATGTTATGGATTCAGTTTGTTCCTGTTTGGGCATGGACGCAGTTAATTTCACCCGTGCGGCTGGGGACGCCCGACAAAAGGCTAACGAGCATCCCGTAGCCTTTGCAAATCGATTGAATGATTTGTACAACCAGTCCCAGAAAAACTGTAATGGTCAAGAGTTTTGAGACATGGAGGGATTTAAGCTGACATTCATTGATGCTCTCTTACCCCCCGTAAGGGACGCTCTTGGTATTACTGTTCATCAGGGAACTCCATGTGCTAATCTGAAGGATGCTTACATTCAAGCTTGAGACCGAGTTAAATCGTCCCTCACCCCTACTGAGTCCAAAGTGTCGGCGGTGGAGGGTCCTCTGACTCCACAAACCCCTCCCCAGTCGGGAGACAAATGCCACTTAATCTGTTATAACTGTTATAAGCCCGGACACTATGCTTGCGACTGCCGCGATAGTTGACGTCCAAATAATGGCCCACACTACCAACCCCCAATCCATGAAGGTAACGGGTCTGATTTGAACTCTCTGCAGCAGCAGCTCGAACACCTTTCGGCAGTAGTTGAGGCCATGAAGCACAGTCAGGCAGCCGGGGGGGGGGTGCGGGGTGCAATACGTTTCGGCTGTTTCTCGCAGTAGAGATGCGCTCCCAGACTCACGGCCCCAGTGACGGTCAGAGGCCTCCACGGTGACCACGTCTTCTCCTGTCTGGTACAGGGAGGACGGACGACCCTATGTCCGGGCCACTGATCATGGAGGCGCCCGCCATGTTGTGCTTGTGGATTCCGGTTCTGCCGTGACTATTTTACATGACCCCGCTCCCTTTTCCCATTCTGGCACCACCCTAAACCTCTCTGGCTTTAATGCTTCTACTCACTTAGTTAATCAGGGATTGAGCTCCACAGTCTTGACCATCGATGGGAATTCCGTCGATGTCCCCTCTCCTGTATATATGGCCACCCATGACCAGAAAGGTATCTCGGAAGTGACACGCTGCATAAACACTGTGCTGTCCTCGACTACGCTAATGATTGTCTTTGGTGGCACTTTAATGATGGACCACCGACACCTATTTCAGATGCCCATTCGATATATGCAATTAAAAAACCCGAAGATTTCGCCCTTCCCGGGACTGAAGACCCCATGGTTAATACATTAATTCATAAATTTTCAGAGGTTTTTGCTAAGTGCAAACATGATTGTGGTGTCAGGAGATGAGGAGATTAATGGACCCTCCCACCCTCCTGTTAAGCAGTATTCCATTCCGGCTGAGAGTAAACCTTATGTTCGGTCTACTATCGATTCATTGTTAAAGCAGGGTGTTATCCGCACTGGCACTTTTACCACTAATTCTCCAACCTGGCCAGTTAAGAAACCAGATAATAGTTGGCGTCTAACAATTGATTATCGCAAGCTTAATTCTGTAACCCCAGCTTGCGCCCCTGTTGTTCGGGAGGCCCCCACTCTCCTGTCCCAGGTTCCACCAGGTAGCTGCTACTTCTCCACCTTTGACATTTCAAACAGCTTCTGGAGTATTCCTGTTAAGTCAGAGGATCAGTACAAGTTTGCCTTCACTTTTGAAGATCAAAGTTATACTTGGACATGTTTACCTCAAGGCTTTCACAACGCCCCAACTATATTCCACAAACGGATGGCTCAGGCACTGAAACCTTTTTCGAGACCCGACTGCCTGCTGCAGTATGTTGATGACCTTATGCTTGCAATGCCTGACAAACAGACTCATATTAAATTAATGGAAGAGCTATTAGACCTTCTCCTAAAAGATGGGCTGAAAATTAACCCCAAAAAGGTGCAATTGTTACAGCCAGAAGTGACATTTTTAGGGGTTTCTGTGGGACAAAAGGGACTCAGCCCTGACCAGCATAAGATTGAGGTCGTCGTCGTACGTGTCTTCATACTGTTCCCTTTGGGGAACTGTATGAAGTGGTGGAAGGATTTCTGGCCGCGATTAACGCTCCTTCTGTGACCGTAACCATCTTCGTACCAGCCATTAGGGTGGTTAGTCCTATGGCGGGAGGGTTTTACGGGCTCCCACAACCCATACGAGGGGGGGCCACCCACACCCACGGGGGCAAGTATCCTGCTGGATGTCAACCCAGAATTTAGAGCTGGAGCTCCGACTCCACTTGCCGGGACTGTCTGGAGTGGGGTTCGAAACCCTACGCCTTCTGGCCCAGCGGTGGGGATGCTACCGCTACGCCAAAGGCCCACTCCAAGATTGAGGTGATTCAGCGTTTACCATTGCCCGCATCCAAAACTGCACTTCGCTCCTTCCTGGGCCTAGTGGAATACCAGCGCTCATTTATTCCCAGATATGCGGAGCTAGCCAAACCATTATATTAACTGTTAAAGGGTGAAGAGGATGCTGTGGCCCGTGATTGGACCACCGAACATACAACGGCTGTGTCCTTCCTTAAAACTGCTGTTATGCAAGCCACATGCCTGACAAGCCCTGACCGAGATGAGCCTTTCCACCTGGAGGTGGGATCCACCAATCAGAGTCTTGCTGCTGTTCTGTGCCAAGAGGTACAGGGTAAATTTATGCCAATTGCATTCGTCTCCTGTATTTTGAATGGCGTGGAAAAGAATTTCACTGTGTGTGAGTGACATCTGCTAGCCACTTTTTGGGCAGTCAAACACATCACGTTTATTACTGGGCTAAACAAAACGATCATACATAGCCCCCACACCCCTTTGAATCTTGTACTTAAACCAGGGGACACTTTGGTCTCCTCTGCCCGACTCAGTCACTGGACAGTTCTGTTAACTCAGATGAGATTTGGAAATAATGCCAAGGCAGATAACTCTCAGCTCAGCTGTATGAGGGGGGAAGCCATGAGTGCCCCCTTCCACCACTGGAGTTTGACCATCACCCCGTCTCTCCTACTCCGCTAAGTGACACCCAGAACATCTACATTGATGGGTCATCCTATCAAAGGGATGGAAAGCCCCTTACTGGATTTGCAGTAGCCATGCCTGACTGAGAACTTAAGTATAAATGCATTCCCCACTCTGCCCAATACGCTGAAGTTGCAGCCCTGGTGACAGCAATTCAAATTACTCAAGACATACCTGTTAATGTCTGGTCAGATAGTGCCTATGCGAGTAACACTTTGTTATCTTTACCGCTGTATGCTAGGAATAATTTTTGTACTGTCGATGGTAAGACCCTGCTCCATGCAGACCTCTTTGCTTCCCTTTGGGATTCTTTAAATTCATGATCTGCCCCTGTCTATGTTGGTAAGGTAAAGTTCCATTCACATCCTTCAGATGTACATACCCAGGGTAACTCACAGGCAGATTGTGCTGCCAAGGACGCCGCCGTTAACGGTGACCTCTGGAAAGCCCCTGCCACTCCCTTAAGATCAGTCTCGAGTATCCAAGGTGGGGACATCGACCTCCCTTCCCTCCAGTCCAGTTATTCCCCCTATGCAGTTGTTATTGCATGGCTTCAGAATGGATGTCCGTTACCTCAGCCGACTCCATGGGCTGCGGACACACAATTGGCTCCGGATCAGTCGGGGAAGCTGCTCCCCTGTTAATGCTCAACCCCCGCTTGCGGTGGCTATCATCTAATCTCCCGGTTGTCTGTGTTCCCCCATCCATGGCACCCGAAATTTTTGATCTCCTGCACTCACACCCGGTAGGAGGGCACTATTCAGCTGATGCAACTGTTCAGAAACGACGCAAATTTGCATGGTTTCCCGATTGCACCACAGATGTCACTCATAGGGTGAATTGTTGTCTGCCCTGTTTACAGCACAATCCAAGTGCCCATATTAATTGGGCACTGTAGCGCAGTCCCCCTCCTCCTGATGGGCTGTGGGCCCACCTTCAAATTGATTTTATAGGGCCTCTACCTACACGACCTTCTGGCTTGTGGTATTGTCTGGTTATAGTTGATAAGTTTACTAAATGGATGGAAGCTTTTCCATGTAAAACAAACACCGCATTGACAGCGGCTCGCCTTCTATTGGGTGAGGTGATCTGCAGGTGGGGAGTGCCAATTCAAGTTGAAAGTGATCAGGGATCACACTTTACCGCTCGAATTTTTACTGAACTACGACAAGTAATGGGTATCTCGCATAAACCTCACATCTCCCATCACCCACAATCATCTGGTGTGGTGGAGAGAAGAAACCAAACTCTGAAAACTATGTTAAATAAATGTGCAGATCACCCCACCAAATGGTCCAGTATGTTGCCAATGAGTCTAATGGCTATTAGATCCACCCCGCATAGCACAATGGGTATCTCACCCTACCAGGCTATGACCGGGTGACTAATGCGAATGCCAGCCCATCTGTTAACCCCCTTCAGCCACACCCTTAGTACAGGGAATTGCCAACCAAAAATGGCATGAAATGGGGGTTGAGAACATAGGACAAACTAACATGTCTGTAGCTAGACAAACAGGCAAATCAAAAAACCAGGCAAAGAAATTCTTCGACAAGAAGGTCCGACCATTTGTGTATCAAGTGGGAGATATTGTAATGGTACTAAACTATGGGAAGAAGCAACATTGCTTCGAACCAAAGTGGAATGGCCCTTTCCCGATTATTGACAGGGTCAGTCCTTTGGTTTATCTGGTGCAATTCCCTGGGAAAAAGGGGAGGGCCAAGATGGCTAAATGGTAACATATCAATTAGTTGAAAACTGTGAAAGAATAAATATTCCTGGTTAGATGATAAACTGTAGCTTTCTTCACAATTTCTGTAATCTTTGCTTAGCATCATTGTCGCTTGAAATGTATGTACTTAGTCGACGTGCTAATGATGGTAAGACTGAATTATAACTGTGACTGTAATAATTGTGTTTTGTAGGTAACAGAGCGAGAGCGGCTGGAGAGCGCCAAACCTCGGGAGATTTCAAAGGTGAGCGAGAGTGGCTGGAGAGCGCCAAACCTCGGAAGATTTCAAAGGTGAGCGACAGCGGCTGGAGAGCGCCAAACCTCAGGAGATTTCAAAGGTGAGCGAGAGCGGCTGGAGAGCGCCAAACTTCATGAGATTTCAAAGGTGAGCGAGAGTGGCTGGAGAGCGCCAAACCTTGGGAGATTTCACAGGTGAGCGACAGCGGCTGGAGAGCGCCAAACCTCAGGAGATTTCAAAGGTGTGCGAGAGCAGCTGGAGAGCGTCAAACCTCGGGAGATTTCAAAGGTGAGCGAGAGCGGCTGGAGAGCGCCAAACCTCGGGAGATTTCAAAGGTGAGCGAGAATGGCTGGAGAGTGCCAAACCTCGTGAGATTTCAAAGGTGAGCGAGAGCGGTGGGAGAGCGCGAAACCTCGGGAGATTTCAAACGTGAGAGAGAGCGGCTGGAGAGCGCCAAATCTCGGGAGATTTCAAAGGTGAGCGAGAGCGGCTGGAGAGCGCCAAACCTCGGGAGATTTCAAAGGTAAGCGAGAGCGGCTGGAGAGCGCCAAACCTCGTGAGATTTCAAAGGTGAGCGAGAGCGGCTGGAGAGCGCCAAACCTCGTGAGATTTCAAAGGTGAGCGAGAGCGGCTGGAGAGCGCCAAACCTCGTGAGATTTCAAAGGTGAGCGAGAGCGGCTGGAGAGCGCCAAACCTCGTGAGATTTCAAAGGTGAGCGAGAGCGGCTGGAGAGCGCCAAACCTCGGGAGATTTCAAAGGTGAGCGAGAGCGACTGGAGAGCGCCAAACCTCGGGAGATTTCAAAGGTGAGCGAGAGCGGCTGGAGAGCGCCAAACCTCAGGAGATTTCAAAGGTGAGCGAGAGCGGCTGGGGAGCGCCAAACCTCGGGAGATTTCAAAGGTGAGCCAGAGCGGCTGGAGAGCGCCAAACCTCGGGAGCTTTCAAAGGTGAGCGACAGCGGCTGGAGAGCGCCAAACCTCGGGAGATTTCAAAGGTGAGCCAGAGCGGCTGGAGAGCTACAAACCTCGGGAGATTTCAAAGGTGAGCGAGAGCGGCTGGAGATGGCCAAACCTCGGGAGATTTCAAAGGTGAGCGAGCGCGGCTGGAGAGCGCCAAACCTCGGGAGATTTGAAAGGTGAGCGAGAGCGGCTGGAGAGCCCGAAACCTCGGGAGATTTCAAAGGTGAGCGAGAGCAGCTGGAGAGCGCCAAACCTCGGGAGATTTCAAAGTTGAGCCAGAGCGGCTGGAGAGCGCCAAACCTCGGGAGAGTTCAAAGGTGAGCGAGAGCGGCTGGAGAGCACCAAACCTCGGGAGATTTCAAAGGTGAGCGAGAGCTGCTGGAGAGCGCCAAACCTCGGGAGATTTCAAAGGTGAGCGAGAACGGCTGGAGAGCGCCAAACCTCAGGAGATTTCAAAGCTGAGCAAGAGCGGCTGGAAAGCGCCAAACCTCGGGAGATATCAAAGGTGAGTGAGAGCGGCTGGAGAGCGCCAAACCTCGGGAGATTTCAAAGGTGAGCCAGAGCGGCTGGAGAGCGCCAAACCTCGGGAGATTTCAAAGGTGAGCGAGAGCGGCTGGAGAGCGCCAAACCTCGGGAGATTTCAAAGGTGAGCGGCAGCGGCTGGAGAGCGCCAAACCTCAGGAGATTTCAAAGGTGAGCGAGAGTGGCTGGAGAGCGCCAAACCTCGGGAGATTTCAAAGGTGAGCGAGAGTGGCTGGAGAGCACCAAACCTCGGGAGATTTCAAAGGTGAGCGAGAGCGCCTGGAGAGAGCCAAACCTCGGGAGATTTCAAAGGAGAGCGAGAGCGGCTGGAGAGCGCCAAACCTCGGGAGATTTCACAGGTGAGCGAGAGCGGCTGGAGAGCGCCAAACCTCGGGAGATTTCAAAGGTGAGCGAGAGCGGCTGGAGAGCGCCAAACCTCGGGAGATTTCAAAGGTGAGCGAGAGCGGCTGGAGAGCGCCAAACCTCGGGAGATTTCACAGGTGAGCGAGAGCGGATGGAGAGCGCCAAACCCGGGAGATTTCAAAGCTGAGCGAGAGTGGCTGGAGAGCGCCATACCGCGGGAGATTTCAAAGGTGAGCCAGAGCGGCTGGAGAGCTACAAACCTCGGGAGATTTCAAAGGTGAGCGAGAGCGGCTGGAGAGCGCCAAACCTCGGGAGATTTCAAAGGTGAGCCAGAGCGGCTGGAGAGCGGCAAACCTCGGGAGATTTCAAAGGGGAGCGAGCGCGGCTGGAGAGCGCCAAACCTCGGGAGATTTGAAAGGTGAGCGAGCGCGGCTGGCGAGCGCCAAACCTCGGGAGATATCAAAGGTGAGTGAGAGCAGCTGGAGAGCGCCAAACCTCGTGAGATTTCAAAGGTGAGCGAGAGCGGCTGGAGAGCACCAAACCTCAGGAGATTTCAAAGGTGAGCGAGAGCGGCTGGAGAGCGCCAACCCTCGGGAGATTTCAAAGGTGAGCGAGAGCGGCTGGAGAGCACCAAACCTCAGGAGATTTCAAAGGTGAGCGAGAGCGGCTGGAGAGCGCCAACCCTCGGGAGATTTCAAAGGTGAACGAGAGCGGCTGGAGAGCGCCAAACCTCGTGAGATTTCAAAGGTGAGCGAGAGCGGCTGGAGAGCACCAAACCTCAGGAGATTTCAAAGGTGAGCGAGAGCGGCTGGAGAGCGCCAAACCTCAGGAGATTTCAAAGGTGAGCGAGATTGGTTGGAGAGCGCTAAACCTCGGGAGATTTCACAGGTGAGCGATAGCAGCTGAAGAGCGCCAAACCTCAGGAGATTTCAAAGGTGAGCGAGAGCGGCTGGAGAGCGCCTAACCTCGGGAGATTTCAAAGGTGAGCGAGAGTGGCTGGAGAGCGCCAAACCTCAGGAGATTTCAAAGGTGAGCGAGAGCGGCTGGAGAGCGCCAAACCTCGGGAGCTGTCAAAGGTGAGCGAGAGCGGCTGGAGAGCGCCAAACCTCGGGAGATTTCAAAGGCGAGCGAGAGCGGCTGGAGAGCACCAAACCTCGGGAGATTTCAAAGGTGAGCGAGAGCAGCTGGAGAGCGCCAAACCTCGGGAGATTTCAAAGGTGTGCGAGAGCGGCTGGAGAGCGCCAAACCTCGGGAGATTTCAAAAGTGAGCGAGAGCAGCAGGAGAGCGCCAAACCTCGGGAGATTTCAAAGGTGGGCGAGAGCGGCTGGAGAGCGCCAAACCTCGGGAGATTTCAAAGGTGAGCGAGAGCAGCTGGAGAGTGCCAAACCTCGGGAGATTTCGAAGGTGAGCGAGAGCGACTGGAGAGCGGCAAACCTCGGGAGATTTCAAAGGTGAGCGAGAGCGGCTGGAGAGCGCCAAACCTCGGGAAATTTCAAAGATGAGTGAGAGCGGCTGGAGAGCAATGCTGATTATTTAAAAGAACTGCGCAAACTATCGAAACACTGCCAGTTTGGAGCGGGACTGGCAGATACCTTAAGGGATAAGTTTGTGCGTGGGCTTCAAAGTGAAGGAACCCAGAAACGGCTTTTATCTGAAAAGGACCTTACGTTGAAAAAGCCTTTCAGCATTGCGGTATCATATGAAGCAGCAGCACGGGGCACTGCAGAGATACAACAGAGACCGCAAGAATATGGCACAAACGAAATGTCATATAGAACAGAGAAGTGCTATCGCTGCGGCAGAACAACACACGACCAGAATGATTGCTGGTTCAAAAACAAAGTGTGCAGACAGTGTGGAAAAGTAGGACACAAAGCACGAGTCTGCAGGTCGGGAAAGCAAACCAGCAATAAGAAACCTACCAAAGAACAGTACAAGAAGGTACATAAGATGACGGAGAATAGTTCAGACGAACAAAAGAGTGATAACGACTCCGAAAGCAGGGGTACTGAGTTGTCTGAAACTACATAATGTGATCACAACGGAGGATCACCGAACCATTTGGGTCACTCTCAAGATAGCAGGAGTCCAGGTAAAGATGGAATTGGACACAGGATCAGCCCTAACAGTCATAAACCGATGGGACTACGAGCGGCTATTCTCACACATACCCTTGAGAGACACAAAAATTATTTTGAAGATGTACACGGGGCAAAAAGTCTGACCCAAAAGAAAAATAAGGGTGACCGTTATATGTAACGATAAGGAAACACCAAAACTAGACCTGTAGGTATTGCAAGATGGAGGACCACCATTACTGGGACGTGAATGGATCTGGAAAATACAACTGGATTGGCATTCCATACAGGCACTGACTGTGGCTGACAAAAAGGATGACGACGACACACCTGGGCGACTGTCAAAGATCCTAACTGACGCGAAAGAAGTGTTCCAGCAAGGACTCGGAACACTAAAAGGCATGACAGCAATGATTAAAATTGAAGAAAACGCAAGCCCAACATTTTTTAAGGCCAGACCGGTACCTTATGCAATCCGCCTAGCCGTCGAAGCAGAGCTGGAGAGTCTGGAACGTTCAGGTGTACTGTCCAAGGTAGACTGGAGTGAGTGGGCTACACCCATCGTCACTGTGATGAAAAAGTCGTTGAGCAGCATGCCTGGGGAACCAAGGAAGGTTCGCATCTGTGGGGACTTTAAGGTAACAGTGAACCCGATCCTTCACACTGTACAATATCCACTTCCGCGGATTGAAGATATTTTTGCCTCGCTATCTGGAGGGAAACGCTTCACTAAGATTGATCTGGCCCAGGCGTATCTGCAAATGGAGGTAGAAGAAGCATCAAAAAAATACCTCACAATCAACACCCATAAAGGTCTCTACCAATACAACCGGCTGGTATTCGGGGTAGCATCAGCTCCGGCTATTTGGCAGAGGGCAATAGAACAAGTCCTGCAAGGGATCCCAGGGACCCAGTGTTACTTGGACGACATCCTGCTCACGGGCAAAAATGACAGTGATCACCTTCCCAACCTGGAGCAGGTGCTCACTAGATTGCAGGAATATGGGCTCCGAGCTAACCGCCCCAAATGTGAGTTTTTTAGAAAACAGATCTCATATTGTGGCCACGTTATCGATAAAGAGGGGTTACATAAGTCCCCAGAGAAGATTGAGGCAGTAGTCAAGGCTCCAGCACCGGAAAATGTATCACAACTGAGGTCGTTCCTCGGGCTGGTAAACTACTACCATAAGTTCTTGCCAAATTTGTCTACAATACTACACCCACTGAACACCCTACTGAAAACTGGGGTGCCATGGAAGTGGAGTGATGAATGTAGACGAGCTTTCCAGAAGAGCAAAACACTAATCACATCGAAAGAGGTATTGGCCCATTACAACCCAGCATTACCAATTCAGTTGGCATGTGATGCGTCACCCTACGGCATTGGAGTGGTGCTGTCGCACAAATTCTCGGACGGCTCAGAGAGGCCAATAGCCTTTGCGTCACGATCACTAACCTCAGCCGAGTGTAACTACGCCCAGATTGACAGGGAGGCCCTCAGCCTAGTTTGGGGAGTGAAAAAGTTCAATCACTATCTGCACGGGCAGAAATTCACCTTGCTGACTGATCACCAGCCTCTTGTCTCCATTTTTAATCCGAAGAAGGGCGTTCCGGTGATGACTGCGCAATGACTACAAAGATGGTCACTTTTTCTAGGGGCGCACCACTATGAGATTGAATATAAGGGCACGAAACAGCATGGAAATGCAGATGGGCTATCACGCCTGCCACTGCCTACTGCGGAGGAAGCACCAGCAGTGGATCCTGTCGAAATATTCCATTCGACTATAGTTGAATATCTACCGGTAACTAACGCTTGTATCGAAAAGGAAACCCGAAATGACCCGACACTGTCTCGGGTATATGATTTGACGGTGAAGGGATGGCCAGCACATGGCGACTCACTGTTGCCAGCATTCTCGACAAGGAGAGAACAGCTGTCAGTGTGCCGGGGGACCTTGATGTGTGGATCCCGAGTGGTAATTCCACCCAAGTTAAGGGATAGAGTGCTCAATGAGCTTCATGAGGGTCATCTGGGAGGGGTAAAAATGAAAAGCCTAGCCAGGGCTTATGCGTGGTGGCTGGGAATCGATAAACAAACCGAGGACCTGACCAAGAGCTGCCCAGGATGCCAGAAAGTCCAAAATGCACCACCACAGGCCCCTCTACACCCATGGGAGTGGCCCTCATCTCCATGGCAACGGGTGCATATTGATTTTGCTGGTCCATTCATGGACTCAATGTTTTTAATAGCCGTGGATGCGCACTCGAAATGGCCTGAGGTCATCAAAATGTCCTCCACCACCACGGAGAAAGCTATTGCAGTCCTACGGACCATTTTTGCCAGGAATGGCTTGCCAGAACAGATTTGCTCCGACAACGGACCACAGTTTGTGTCCGAAGAGTTCCGGAGGTTCTTGAAAAAGAATGGGGTGAGGCATTACACATCCGCCCCGTATCATACAGCCACAAATGGATTGGCTGAGAGGTTCGTACAAACCTTTAAGAAGGCAATAAAGGCTATGTACAATGACAACATTCCGCTGCAGCACAAGGTCGACAATTTCCTGTTCGCCTACCGGAATGCGACACATGCAGTCACCAACCAGGCCCCAGCCATGATGTTCTTTAACCGAAGGTTAAGATCTCGCCTGGATTTGCTCAGACCAAACGTACGAAGAGATGTTGAGAGTAAGCAATTCCAGCACATCCATGAGAAGCCAACAAGGAGCTTCAATGTAGGGCAACCAGTCTAGGCCCGCGGCTACCGAACAGAAAAATGGCAGCCAGGAACGACATGCACATGGCAGGGCCCACTAATGTACACAGTGGGCGTTGGGGAGAGCATTGTGAGATGCCATGCTGACCAGATCCTAGAGTCACAGGAACAAGTCAACCCCATGCCTCGCCCATACGTACCTGGTGATGAACCCGACGTACAGGTCGCATCTACCCCAGAAACAGTAGCATCGGAAGCTGATGAACCAACCAACAACAGAGGGCCAGAATCGCCTCCGCAGCAAGAGCAAGACACTCGGGAAAGGCACTATCCAGAAAGGATCAGGAAGCCTCCCCAAAGACTGAATATATAAATAGACTATTTTCAGCTAATGTTGCATGTTAAAAGTGTTAATTGTAATTAGTTTGATATTTAATTGTTAAATGAGTGTTATGGTACTGTTAATCTAAAAGGGGAGGAATTGTATCGTATATACCTTTAAGGGGGGAACTACTTTTTACAGCTCATGTATACTGTAGTACCGGCAGTAACCACACCTGTATATAGCACTGAGTAGTAATCTGTACAGTTCAGTTCCCGTGTGAGCGACGTTGAGTAAACACCTGTTGTACCATTCTTCTGCAGTGTGTGTCTTATTATACACAGACACAACAAGCTGGGGCTACAACGGACCAGTGAGTGTAAAGAAGTAAAAAGTAATCGAAGTGTGACATCACCAGAAAGCAGGTAAGTGATTGGTTGGTGAGTATTTCTCTCTTTCTCGCTTTTTTCCAAACTTACTTTTTGTGGTTTATAGTTTCTAAGGTCTCTGTTGTGTAGCAGGGAGTGCTAGTAAACAAGGGCCCTTGAGTATATCATTTAATTGTAGTGTAATTAGTGGTATTGATTTGATTTAATTTAACTTGAATCAATTAAAGGGTAAGTCATGGTAGCACAGTTCGGCCCCGTGGCATGCTCCTCCTGCACTATGTGGGAAATCAGGGACACTTCCTGTGTCCCTGATGACCATGTGTGCAGGAAGTGTATCCAGCTACAGCTACTGGCAGACCACATTGCGGCGCTGGAGCTGCGAATGGATACATACTGGAGCATTAGCGATGCTGAGTACATCGTGGATAGCATGTTTAGGGATTTGGTGAATGAAACAAAATGAAACAAAGAAGGTGGTGCAATCGCGGCTAACAAGGGAAATTAGGGATAGCATAAGATCCAAGGAGAGGACATATAAATTGGCCAGAAAAAGCAGCAAACCTGAGGATTGGGAGCAGTTTAGGATTCAGCAAAGGAGGACACAAGGATTAATTAAGAGGGGGAGAAATAGAGTATGAGAGTATGCTTACAGGGAACATAAAAACTGACTGTAAAAGCTTCATAAATATGTGAAGAGAAAAAGATTGGTAAAGTCAAGCGTAGGTCCCTTGCAGTCAGAATCAGGGGAATTTATGGTGGCGAACAAAGAAATGGCAGACCAATTAAATACATACTTTGGTTCTGTCTTCACAAAGGAGGACACAAATAACCTCCCAGAGATGTCGGGGAACATAGGGTCTAATGAGAGGGAGGAACTGAATGAAATCAGTATTTGTAGGGAAATTGATAGGATTGAAGGCCAATAAATCCCTAGGGCCTGATAATCTACATCCAAGGGTACTTAAGGAAGTGGCCCTAGAAATAATAGATGCATTGCTGGTCATCTTCCAAAATTCTATGGACTCTGGCAGCGTTTCCATGGATTGAAGGGTAGCTAATGTAACCCCACTATTTAAAAAGGGTGCTGGAGAGAAAATGGGGAATTATAGACCGGTAAGCCTGACATCGGTAGTGGGGAAAATGCTAGAGTCCATTATAAAAGATGTAATAGCAGAGCACTTGGAAAACAGTGACAGGATCAGACAAAGTCAACATGGATTTACAAAAGGTAAATCATGCTTGACTAATCTACTGGAATTTTTTGAGGATGGAACTGGTAAAATAGATAAGGGAGAACCAGTGGATGTGGTGTATTTGTTCTTTCAGAAGTTTTTCGATAAGGTCCCGCATAAGAGATTAGCGTGCAAAGTTAAAGCATATGGGATTGGGGGTAAGGTACTGACTTGGATAGAGAACTGGGTGGCAGACAGGAAGCAAAGAGTTGGAATAAACAGGTCTTTTTCTGAGTGGCAGGCAGTGACTAGTGAGGTACCGCATGGATCGGTGCTAGGACCCTAGCTATTCACAATATATATTAGTGATCTAGACGAGGGAACTAGGTGTAATATCTCCAAGTTTGCAGATGACACAAAGCTGGGTGGGCGTGTGTGCTGTGAGGAGGATGCAGAGAAATTCCAGTATGATTTGGACAGGTTGGGTGATTTGTAGGGGTTCGCAAAATTCCCCTATAATCCCTGAAGATCGAAAAATAGTGGTCCACATCTTGGATGAAGAATTACGTGATTTGAATTGCCTCTGGGTTGGAAAGTGTTTTAAAACATGCCCAGAACTGCAAAAGGCTGTGTTGCAGCATGTGGACAAAACCGGAATCGAGGAACTTCGTGGAAAAATTCGCACACCTTAAGACAGTACATTTTATTAATAAAATTGTCCCTGGAGTTTGGTGAATCAAAAGGGGTTTTAAAATGGCCATCAGGAGAGAGAACATGGCCAAAAGAGACAATGGGGCTTAAAAAGCAGCTTGCAGTATGTCTGTGGAAAAATGGGAGGATCAAATACAGTGGCAGTCAAAGACCTGCCAATCAAAGTGAGCTTCCCTCTCAGCAGCAATCGATGTTGTTTATTGACATAAGGGATTACAACCACTTGAGACTAAACCGCAGAACAATTGGCTTCTGTTTACACAGTAGTTTCAACCCATTCAAACCCCCTACACACACAATGAGGCACATTGAAACTGTGGAAAGGACTTTTGATATGCAACAGTTTAGGAATGACTGGGTTTTGAATCACCCAATTCTGAACAATAGGGCAGTTGGATTCCCTTTTGTTTTAGCCCAGGTGAACTCCGGATGTGGGTGGGTACACTTCGGCCCCAGAGTGCAGACACATTAAACCACTCCAACCACTTTGAATCAGCCAATCACAGTCCTTCTCTTGTGTATTGGAACTTTTGGGTGTGAGTTTTGCACACAGACCTTTTCAGCGCCAAACAGGAGTTGGCAGGATATAAAAGATAGCTCCTGAGAAGCTATCTCTCTCTTACTTCGCTGGACCACAGGTGAGCAGGTTTTCTGACTCCTCAGCAAGGCAATCTAGTTAGAGGGTGGTAATTTAGGGGATATTGCTAAGATTGTTTAATCAACATTGTAGCCATTAATCCCTCATTTTTGCTGTCCGCCTTCCCGTGTTAAGTAGTTTTACTGTAATTACTGTGTTCGTGTGGTATAGTTTATTTAGTTAATAAAGCTTGATTTTTCTCTCATCCAGACCATTTGTCTGTTTTAATATCATTAATTATAAGTTCCTCCAGTCAGAACTGGAAGGTGGGGTTAGCGATTCGAAACCGCTGTTTGAAAATTGGTTTATAGTGTAGCAGCAAAAAGGCTGCCTGACCAGGTGAATTACCGTAAACCAGGTAAAAGGTTGGAATTGGTCAGAGCGTAGGCAAAGGCTGTTGGCCAGGTAAATTACAACAAACCAGTTAAAAGATGCCCCCCTACAGATTGGGTATATGCAGTATAATGTGGATAAATGTAAGGTTATCCACTCTGGTGGCAAAAACAGGAGGGCAGATTATTATCTGAACAGCAATAGATTGGGAGAAGGGGAAGTGCAACGAGACCTGGGTGTCCTTGTGCACCAGTCGCTGAAGGTAAGCATACAGGTGCAGCAGACGGTTAAGAAGGCAAGTGGTATGTTGGCCTTCATAGTGAGAGGATTCGAGTACAGGAGCAAGGATGTCTTGCTGCAGTTGTACAGGGCCTTGGTGAGACCACACCTTGAGTATTGTGTGCAGTTTTGGTCGCCTTATCTGAGGAAGGATGTTCTTGCCATGGAAGGAGTGCAGTGAAGATTCACCAGACTGGTACCTGGGATGGCAGGAATGATATATGAGGAGAGATTGGGTTGATTGGGCTTATACTCTCTGGAGTTTAGAAGAATGAGAGGGGATCTCATTGAAACTTATAAAATTCTAACAGGACTAGACAGGCTAGATGCAGGTAGAATGTTCCCAATGGCGGGGGAGTCCAGAACCAGGGGTCACACTCTAAGGGTAAGGGGTAAGCCATTTAGGACAGAGATGAGGAGGAATTTCTTCACCCAGAGAGTGGTGAACCTGTGGAATTCTCTACCACAGAAGGCAGTTGAGGCCAATTCATTAAATATAATCAAGAAGGAGTTAGATATATTTCTTAAGGCTAAAGGGGTCAAGGGATATGGGGAGAAAGCAGGGACAGGGTACTGAATTTGGATGATCAGCCATGATCTCATTAAATGGTGGAGCAGGCTCGAGGGGCCGAATGGCCTACTACTATCTTCTATGTTTCTAAAAGCCAGTACGATCCAATATGAGCTGCACAGTTATGTGGCACAATTCGGGTACGACATTCTCCTGTTGTCTGAGGACTTCAGTGAGCTCGTGATGCAACTGAACTCCACCCTAAAGCATTTTTATGTTTTGGAGCAAGACAACTGGAGAACAGATATTGAAATTGACAGCATGGGGGACGATTCACACTGGTGGGATATTGGGGTTTATATATCAGCACAACCTTAGATTCGTATTATTTCACATGCTCTGCTAGTTCTCCAACTTGTAATGACAGTGTATTTGATATATGTAACCTGTGTAGAAAGACTTTGATGCATAAGCCAAATGTGTATCTATAAGTATGACTAACTGTACTAATGAATTAATGACGGATGAAAATCAGAGGCAACGTAGATGAGACCCCAGGCGGGGTAAGACCAGGAAAGATAGAAGAAACAGAGGATATCCTAAGCAGGGCAAAATTGGAACACCGGAACAGTGAATTGAACTGTCAACCAATAATTTAGAGTTGGCATGGTTAGTAGAGCGTTGAAAATGAGAGGTTGAAATAGAGTTTTTCTCCCTCTCCAGGTGGGGACTGTTAGAAACTAGGGGTGCCTAAAATTAATATGGCTACACGAATAATACTGTGTTTAAATGATAAATTTCATTTCCCTGGAAGCTTGCATTAGAATTTGAGACAGCCTTTTTAATCAGTTAGATTAGGTGAAACATAAACATTCCACATGGGGGCCCATAGGATGGCCCTGTCAGACTAGTAATCTGTTGTTTGTAAGTTAGGGTTTTGACTTTGTTAATGTATCTTTAATTTGGCCAGTGAAGGCCCAACCTATGTTTCTTCGAGCCTGCTCCGCCATTCACAGAATCACAGAAACCCCACAGTGCAGATAGAGGCCATTTCGGCCCATCGAGCCTGCACCGACGCATATCCCACCCGATCCCCGTAACCCCTACACCAACGGACATCCCACCCTATCCCCGTAACTCCACATATTTAATCCCCCTAACACTAAGGGTCAATTTATCATAGCCAATCAACCTAACCCGCACATCTTTGGACTGTGGGAGGAAACCGGAGCTGTGAGGTTCAATGAGATCATGGCTGATCATCCAAATTCAGTACCCTGTCCCTGCCTTCTCCCCATATCCCTTGATCCCTTGATCCCTTTAGCCTCAAGAAATATATCCAACTCTTTCTTGAATATATTTAATGAACTGGCCTCCACCGCCCTCTGTGGCAGAGAATTCCACAGGTTCACCACTCTCTGGGTGAAGAAATTCCTCCTCATTTCAGTCCTAAATGACTTACCCCTTATCCTTAGACTATGACCCCTGGTTCTGGACTCCCCGGCCATCAGAAACATCCTTTCTGCATCTAGTCTGTCCAGGCCTGACAGAATTTTATAGGTTTCGATGAGATCCCCTCTCAATCTTCTAAACTCCAGTGAGTATAAGCCCAATTGACACAATCTCTCCTCGTACGTCATTCCTGCCATCCCAGGTATCAGCCTGGTGAATCTTCGCTGCACTCCCTCCATGGCAAGAACGTCCTTCCTCAGGTAAGGTGACCAAAACTGCACACAATACTCAAGGTGCGGTCTCACCAAGGCCCTGTACAACTGCAGCAAGACATCCTTGTTCTTGTACTCGAACCCTCTTGCTACGAAGGCCAACATACCATTTGCCTTCTTAACCGCCTGCTGCATCTGCATGCTTACCTTCAGCGATTGGTGCACAAGAACACCCAGGTCTCTTTGCACTTCCCCTTCTCCCAATCTATTGCCATTCAAATAATAATCTGCCTTCCTGTTTTTGCCACCAAAGTGGATAACCTCACATTTATCCACATTATAGTGCATTTGCCATGTTTCTGCCCAATCACCCAACCTGTCCAAATCGTACTGGAGTTTCATGACATCCTCCTCACAACATACCCTCCCACCCAGCTTTGTGTCGTCTGCAAATTTGGAGATATTATATCCAATTCCCTTGTCCAGATCATCAACATATATTGTGAACAGCTGGGGTCCTAGGACCGATCCTTGCGGTACCCCACGAGTCACTGCCTGCCACTCGGAAAACGACCTGTTTATTCCAACTCTTTGCTTTCTGTCCGCCAACCAGTTCTCTATCCAAGTCAATACCTTGCCCCCAATCCCATGTGCCTTCATTTTGCACGCTAATCTCTTATGTGGGACCTTATGGAAAGCCTTCTGAAAGTCCAAATACACCACATCCACTGGTTCTCCCTTATCTATTTTACCAGTTACATCCTCAAAAAATTCCAGTAGATTAGTCAAGCATGATTTACCTTTTGTAAATCCATGTTGACTTTGTCCGATCCTGTCACTGCTTTCCAAGTGCTCTGCTATTACATCTTTTATAATGGACTCTAGCATTTTCCCCACTACCGATGTCAGGCTTACCGGTCTATAATTCCCTGCTTTTTCTCTGCCACCTTTTTTGAATAGTGGGGTAACATTAGCTACCCTCCAATCCATGGGTACTGTTCCAGAGTCCATTGAGTTCTGGAAGATGACCAACAATGCATCTACTATTTCTAGGGCCACTTCCTTAAGTACCCTGGGATGTAAATTATCAGGCCCTGGGGATTTATCGGCCTTCAGTCCCATCAATTTTCCTAACACCATTTCCCTACAAATACTGATTTCTTTCAGTTCCACCCTTTCATCAGACCCTATGTTCCGCGGTATTTCTGGGAGGTTATTTGTGTCCTCCTTTGTGAAGGCAGAACCAAAACATGTATTTAGTTGGTCTGCCATTTCTTTGCTCCCCATTATAAATTCACCCGATTCTGACTGCAAGGGACCTATGCTTGACTCTTATGTTCATTAATAAATAGACATTCTTATTATGAACACAGCTAGCTTTTGCTAGACACTTTATTGAGCACATGTGGAGTAGGTACAGTATCTGTAGAGGCATCCATCTTGACTGCTGCCTTCTGGGTAGCCTAGTGCCTCATGGGTAATGTAGTCTTAATATACATACAGCTGGGTAGTGTAGTCTTATATACATACAGCTATATACAGCTCTACACAGCTCTACGGCTCCACCTAGTGTCCACTATAGAATGACATGTTATTGATCATTACACTTGACTTCACCAATCTTTTTCTCTTTACATATCTATAAAAGCTTTTCCAGTCAGTTTTTATGCTCCCAGCAAGCTTGCTCTCATATTCTATTTTCCCTTTCTTAATTAATCCCTTTGTCCTCCTTTGTTGAATCCTAAACTGCTCACAATCCTCAGGATTATTGCTTTTTCTGGCCAATTTGTATGTCCTCTCCTTGGATCTTATGCTATCCCTAATTTCCCTTGTTAGCCACGGTTGAGTCACCTTTTTTGTTTTATTTTTATGCCAAACAGGGATGAACAACTTCTGTAGTTCATCCATTCGGTCTTTGAATGTTTGCCATTGCCTATCCACCATCAACCCTTTGAGTGCCATTCCCCAATCAATCCTACCCAACTCGCTCCTCAGACCATCGTAGTTTCCTTTATTTAAATTGAGGACCCTAGTTTCTGAGTCAACTACTTCATTCTGCATCTTAATGAAGAATTCGATCATATTATGATCGCTCCGACCCAAGGGGCCTCGTACAACAAGATTGCTAATTAATCCTTTCTCGTTACATAATACCCAGTCTAAGATGGCCTGATCTCTGGTTGGTTCCTCGACATATTGGTCCAGGAAACCATCCCGTAAACACTCCAGGAATTCCTCCTCCACAGTATTGTTACTAATTTGGAACTCGCTACCACAGGGAGTGGTTGAGGTGAACAGCACAGATGCATTTAAGGGGGAAGCTGGATAAACACACGAGGGAGAAAGGATTAGAAGGATATGGTGATAGGGTGAGATGGAGTTGGGGTGGGAGGAGGCTCGTGTGGAGCATAAACACCGGCACGGACCAGTTGGGCCGAATGGCCCTTTTGTGTGCTGCAAGATCTGTGTAATAATTCTTGTTGCCCAATGGATGTGGGTAAATGCATTGTCCCGTGTGGGACTGAGCCACACTGACTGACTGACAAGGAAGGATTTGAACCCGGTGTGTGCTGAGGTATTTGATCACCACCCCAGCAGCAGTATGAATGGATCCATGTGGTTCGGGACTGCGCCGGGCACTGTGTTCACACTCGGAGGTACTGGGGCGGACTCCATTCCTCACTTAAAGGAACCTTCGATTTTGCCAGCACTGAATGCAGCCTGTGCAGTTTTGGTCACCTTATCTGAGGAAGGATGTTCTTGCCATGGAGGGAGTGCAGCGAAGATTCACCAGACTGATACCTAGGATGGCAGGAATGACGTATGAGGAGAGATTGGGTCGATTAGGCTTATATTCGCTGGAGTTTAGAAGAATGAGAGGGGATCTGATTGAAAC
Source organism: Somniosus microcephalus (assembly GCF_052327205.1). Taxonomy (NCBI): domain Eukaryota; kingdom Metazoa; phylum Chordata; class Chondrichthyes; order Squaliformes; family Somniosidae; genus Somniosus; species Somniosus microcephalus. The sequence goes on from NC_140999.1 coordinate 158,633,961, forward strand.
TTATAAAATTCTAACAGGACTAGATGCAGGAAGGATGTTCCTGATGGCTGGGGAGTCCAGAACCAGGGGTCACAGTCTAAGGGTAAGGGGTAAGCCATTTAGGACTGAGATGAGGAGGAATTTCTTCACCCAGAGAGTGGTGAACCTGTGGAATTCTATACCACAGAAGGCAGCTGAGACCAATTCATTAAATATATTCAAGAAGGAGTTAGATATATTTCTTAAGGCTAAAGGGATCAAGGGATATGGGGAGAAAGCAGGGACAGGGTACTGAATTTGGATGACCAGCCATTCACAGAATTCACAGAAACCCCACAGTACAGATAGAGGCCATTTTGGCCCATCGAGCCTGCACCGACACATATTCCACCCGATCCCCGTAATCCCTACACCAACACTATATCCCACCCTATCCCCGTAACCCCACGTATTTAATCCCCCTAGCACTAAGGGTCAATTTTTATCATAGCCAATCAACCTAACCCGCACCCGCACATCTTTGGACTGTGGGAGGAAACCCACGCAAACACGGGGAGAATGTGCAAACTCCACACAGACAGTCACCCGAGGCCGGATTCGAACCCGGGTCCCTGGCGCTGTGAGGCAACAGTGCTAACCACTATTGCGGAGCAGGCTCGAGGGGCCGAATGGCCTACTCCTGCTCCTATCTTCTATGTTTCTATGTTTCTATGTTCTTCCATTATTACGAATAACCATATTATTATCTCCACAGATAGAATTTGGAGTTTGTTTAGCAGAACTGCTTGTGAAGATAATTAAAAGTTAATTAGGAAAAGACATAGAATGAAAGGAATTTGAGGAGGCTAAGGTATCCATCTTAGAATGGGTCATTTGCTAGATGAAGGTGAGATAGCGACTGGCTAATGTGCAACAGCTCTGGCTGGGGTCATGATTAAGAGGGACAGGGCCGGTATTTATACTTGCTGGGTTAAGGAGGATAGAATCAAGAGAGATAAGATGGATTCCAATGGAGGAACCTTCAAAATGTAAAAACAAAAAAGATAAATTAGATGAAGTAATGAGACCCTCTTTTCAGGAGGGCTTTCATCCAAGAACCAAGACAAAGAACTTGAGCTGCCATTGGTTGATGAAGTTTTAGAGGAACCTCTATAGGTTAAATGGTCTTGTCAGGCTCACCCCTAAAAAGCGAATAAAAATTGACACCCCAAGGGCTTGCCCACAGATGGTGAAGGGGAGAGCCGAACAGAAGGTGTAAAGAGAAGTTGGGCTGTTCGAATGCTCTTTTGAGAGTGATCCCATGCTCACCATCGGAGGTTCTAGAGAGAGGGAGAGAGAGAGAGGCCGGAAACCAGAGAACTGTTCACGCATACCAGCTGTCTGTCCGATCGGGTCTGATACCAGCTGCTTGTCACAGTCGTATGTTTTTGCTGTATTACTAGTGTGTTATATTCCATCCTAAACTCCGATTAAACGCAATATACCCACCATATTGGTTTGCACGCGACCCTGTTTACCAGAGATACGTGAATCTCTACAGGCCACCAACCTGACAACGCAAGTGTGGCAGAGCCCGCAATGTAGAGCTGCCTAAGGCGAAAGAACAGATTGCATAACGCCAAAATTTTGGCTTCAAATCATTTTAATGCTTTCCAACAAGGATGGCATTTCATCAACACACATAAACATTCTTCCAATCTGCACACAGATCTCGAGCTTATATCCCTTGCCAGCTGTGCCCACAGAGGTTTCTTTGGCAGGCCTCTTCCTCCCAGATGAGTGGAAGAGCACCTCCATGGAGGAACCTTCAAAATGTAAAAACAAGAAAGATAAATTGGATGAAGTAATGAGACCCTCTTTTGAGACCCTTCAAACAACATTTGCAGCGCCTCATCCGAGAGCCTCGGGGAGGCCCTTGCCTTGGAATTGGACATAGTGGTTTCTCAAAATTTGTTGCAGGTGGTGTAGCATAGGCGGAAATCCTGTGGGATGAGCCAAGGCAGCAAGAAGCCATAAAATCAGACTGGAAAAGTGCTGTCAACAGAGGTGGGTTTCAGTCCAAAAACACTAATTGACCAAAGGCATCCCACACCTCTGAAATCAAGTGGCCAATCATGGGAAAATCTCAATATTTTTAAAACTATCAGTGGAGGCGGGTTTCAAACCCACCCAAACCAAAACCCGCCTCCATCTCACCTCCAGTGGGAAAATCGCCCCCGTAGAATCATAGAATGGTCAAGGCACGGAAGAAGACTATTCGGCCCATTGAGCTCGTGCCGACTCTCAGCTAGCCCCACACTCCTGCCCTTTCCCTGTAGCCCTGTAATTGTTTTCCTTCAGATACTCATCCAACTTCCTTTTGAAAGATAAGATTGAGTCTGCCTCCACCACCCTTTCAGGCAGTGCATTCCAGATCTTAACCACTCGCTGTGTAAAAAAGTATTTTCTTACGTCGCCTTTGGTTCTTTTGCCAATCACCTTAAATTTGTGTCCTCTGCTTTTCGACCCCTCTGCCAATGGGAACAGGTTCTCTCTATTTACTCTGTCCAGATCCTTCATGATTTTGAACATCTCTATCAAATCTCCTCTCAATCTTCTCTGCTCCAAGGAGAACAACCCCAGCTTCTCCAGTCTATCAACATAACTGGAATCCCTCATTTCTGGTATCATTCTTGTAGATCTTTTCTGCACCCTCTCTAAGGCCTTCATATCCTTCCTAAAGTGTGGGGCCCAGAATTGGACACAGTGCTCCAGTTGGGGCCGAACCAGTGTTTTATACAGGTTCATCATAATTTCCACGCTGTTGTACTCTATACCTCTATTTATGAAGCCCAGGATCCCGTAAGCCTTTTCAACTGCTTTCTCAACATGCCCTGCCACCTTCAACGATTTGTGCACACACACCCCCAGGTCTCTCTGTTCGTGCATCCCCTTTAGGATTGTACTATTTAGTTTATATGTCCTCTCCTCATTTCTACCAAAATGTATCACTTCACACTTTTCTGCGTTAAATTTCATCTCTCACATGTCCACCCATTTCACCAGCCTGTCTATGTCTTCCTGAAGTCTATCACTCTCTCCCTCACTGTTCACTATACTTCCAAGTTATGTGTCATCTGCAAATTTTGTAATTGTGCCTTGTACACCCACGTCCAAGTCATCAATATATATCAAGAAAAGCAGTGGTCCTAGAACCCACCCCTGGGGAACACCACTGTATACCTTCCTCCAGTCTGAAAAACAACTGTTCACCACTACTCTTTGTTTCCTGTCTCTTAGCCAATTCCGTATCCATGCTGCCGCTGTCCCTTTTATTCCATGGGCTTCAACTTTGCTGGCAAGCCTATTATGTGGCACTTTGTCAAATGCCTTTTGGAAATCCATGTACACTACATCAACCACATTACCCTCAGCAACCCTCTCTGTTACCTCATCAAAAAGCTCGATCAAGTTGGTTAAACACGATTTGCCTTTAACAAATCCATGATGGCTTTCCTTAATTAATCCACAACTATCCAAGTGACTGTTAATTTTGTCCCTGATTACTGTTTCTAAAAACTTCCCCACTACCGAGGTTAAACTGACTGGCCTGTAGTTGCTGGGCTTATCTTTACACCTTTTTTTGAACAATGGTGTAACATTTGCAATTCTCCAGTCATCTGGCACCACCCCTGTATCTAAGGAGGATTGGAATATTATGACCAGTACCACTGTGATTTCCTTCCTAATTCCCTCAGCATCCGAGGATGCATCCCATCCGCTCCTGGTGATTTATCTACTCTAAGTACTGCCAGCCTTTCTAATACCTCATCTTTATCAATTTTTATCCTATGAAGTGTCTCCACTACCTTCTCCTTCACTATGTCTATGGCAGCATCCTCTTCCTTGGTGAAGACAGATGCAAAGTAGTTGTTTAGTACCTCAGTCATACCCTATGCCTCCATGCATAGGTCTCCTTTTTAGTCCCTAATCGGTTCCACCCCTCCTCTTACTACCCTTTTATTATTTATATGCCTTATGAGTTATGGGGGCAGTTTGTGGTGGATGGATGGTATGTGGCCACCAGATGGAGACAAAGTCCCCCTCTCACTCCAATTCAGGTGAAGGCCACACCCACCTCCAACACACCTGAGGCAAATCTACCCATTAGCTCAAGAGTTCAAAAGGCAAACTAGTGCATCCCTTCAGGGCCAGTGCCTGAGGAGAAGGCCAGGGCAGGGCAGGGCAGGGCAGGGCAGGGCAGGGCAGGGCAGGGCAGGGCAGGGCAGGGCAGGGCAGGGCAGGGCAGGGCAGGGCAGGGCAGGGCAGGGCAGGGCCGGGCCGTTGAGGACCAGCTTACGGCTGCCACAGAGAGGTCTGCTGTTGAACCCGGGTGGAATATATTGTTTAGTTCTGAGAGCCGGATGTGATCCCTGGACCGGCTGAGAAAGATCCAGTGGTAAAGTAACCCTGGCTTATTGTTTTTTGGAGAAAACTGATTTAAGGGCTGCCTTCCTAACCACCCGGTGCGGGTGATGGTTTTGTTCTTCATTTTTCTTTTTGAACGTCATATGTGTTTGGATTTTGCCAGATGTGAACCTTTTTTCCCCGTTTTCTAAAAATAAAACACAGCTAACTGCTGTTTTTCATTTACCAATCTTGTGACTGTGCTTGTGTCCTCCACCCCCGCATCAACACACCCTTCGGTCTAGGTGGTTGTTGATTACAGCCTATAGAAGACATTTGTGACGTAATAAAACTCACTACGCACTTGGTTTGAGTATAAAGCAAGGCTTTAATCAACTTGTTTCAGAACATGGAGGTCTAGTTGTACTTCACTAGTTCCTGTCTTACAAAATGTCCCTGGGTAGCTGGGCCCACGCCCGAGTATTTATACTCCTTGGACGGCGCCATCAGCTGGCCGTCCAGCATTATTTCATGAGTAGATTCTTTACGATGATGAAATTTATAACAATTTGGATTACCTTATATGTTGGCTGCCACTCTATTCTCATACCATCTCTTTGCCCCATTTATTTTCTTTTTCACTTCTCCTCTGACCTTTCTATATATAGCCTGATTCTCAGATATATTTGCAACCTGACATCTGTCATACGCATTCTTTTTCTGCTTCATCATATTCTCTATCTGTTTTGTCATCCAGGGAGCCCTGACTTTAGTTGCCCTGCCTTTCCCTCTAGTGGAACTGTACCTGAACTATTTCCTTTTTAAAGGCAGCCCATTGTACACAGGTTAATTCATTTCAGAAATAATTCATGTTTATAATAATAGAACCAGTTACAGCAGCTAAAGACAGTTACATCAGTTTAGACGAGTTGCTAATGAATAATGAGGTTGTACAGGTCAGTCAAACAGGTTTGCAATAGTGAGAAGGGAGGCTGGGCTCACTGATCTGCTGTTTAACTGTGTTGTGACAGTGTACAAAATGAGAACTGACCTCATTATTGTATAACAATCTGTCACAGAAATTAACAGAGATATTTAAGCTTTTTGAATTAAATAATTAGAAAGGATAGCTACTTGAGCGGAATATATACATTTCCATTGTGTTTTCCAAATTGGCTTGAGAAGCAACAAATAGGGGGTTATTTTATGAGCCCGTGTTGCGGGGGAGAGAGCCAGGCCCGGCAATAGCAATAATCGGAATTCGGTGTGCCATCCACTGTGATTTTCTAACCATTACTCATAAAATTACCCCCCAGAGTTAAAAAATGAAAATTAAATGGCAATGAGGGGAATCTGAAATAAAAACAGGAAAGAGATTGTTTGCAAAAGTCGTCACCCAAAAATGAGCCTGTCTTTTCGCTTTACACAGGCTGAGGGACTTAATGGGCTCGATTTTTGCCATTGGGGCGGGCTGGGGGTGTGTCAGCCACTTTTCGTGTTAGCCACCCGACTCTAATTTGATGTGGGAAAATATGCGATTTTCACCTAATCGGGCAATTGATTTCCAGCGTGTGGGAACCCCTGGCCCACCTAGTCTTTCCATCCTGAAAGTCGCCTCCAATGACGTCATCAGTGCTGGTGGATTTAAGGCCTGCAAGCAGCCTTGCTTCTTCTGCAGAATGCAAACCTTATGCCCTTTGGTGTGATAGATTCCTCCAGCCAATATGTCCAGAAGTAGGCCAAAGTCTGCACCAAGGTTCGATGATGCTGTCCTGCAAGCTCTGGTGGAGGGAGCAAGAGGAAATAAGGAGGTGCTCTTCCCTTCCTCGGGGAGGAAGAAGCCTCCGCAGGAGACGAAAGCTGTGTGGATGCAAGTGGCCCAGGAGGTCAACTCTTTGTCTATGTGCCGCAGAACCTAGCTGCAGTGCAGGAAGAGGTTTCATGACCTTCTGCGCACTGGAAAAGTGAGTATGAATTTCCCATCACCCTCAATCTGATCCCCATTGCCTCTCCTCACCAGCACTCAGCTTTGACAACCTCTTCCTCCACATCCCACTTGACATTGACATCCCTGCACCCTTAACCATTCCCTCTCTCTCTATGGTCACATTCACCTAACTATTCGACTATGCAGCCCTCACACTCCTTATCGCTGTGATGCTATGAAAACAATTACAACACACAGGGAGGGCCCTTGGTCTAGCCACCTCACTCCATCTTTGTCTCCTCCTAACCATCAATGATATGGATTCTCTACACTCACTCCTTCATTCTCACTCAAACTCCACTTGTCTCCCTCATTGCAGGAAAGGAGAGCTCACAATAAGAGGGAAAGAGTTAGGACAGGAGGAGGGCCACCCTCAGTAGCCCAGCTCACCCCCTGGGAGGAGGCAGCCCTGGAGATCATGGGAGTGGAGTAGAATGCGCAAGTGGGGACGGACAGACGGGTGCATCAGAGCAAGCTGGTGACAGAATAGTTTATCATCTCTCTCATTGACAATGCATGAGTCACTGATAATGATTCTGATGCTCTAACAGATTGACTTTTGATCATCTGCAATATTCAATGTGCATGTAACCTTGGCCTCACATCTCTGACTCTTTCCTTTACTCCCCCACAGGACCATCGAAAGCCCCCGTCCTCACTATCCAGGAGGAACAGCCTGAGCCTCCAGACTCCTCAGAGGAAGCTGCAACCTCTGAGGGCGCAGCGTCAGCAGAATTCAGCGCACCCAGCACCAGCGCAGACAGTCGCACCTTGGTGGGACCTTCGGGACATAGGGTAGAGTTGTCACCTGGTGTATCACAGCTCACAAGTGAGCATCAGCAGATGGTGGAGACAGGGACAGCAGTGGAGAGTCCTCGTTGGAGGGCTCCCAGCTCGGCTCCACTGCATGTCGACCCTGTGCCTCTGCGTTCATCCAGAAGGACAGCGGTGCTGTAACTCCAGGAACAGGTGCAGGAGTCTCTGGCAGGTTTAGTCTCCAGGGTCGCTGTGAGTGTGGAGCGAATGGAAGAGTCCATCGCTAACATGAACAGAGCCTTTGTGGAGGTATTGGCGCATGAACGCATCACCACGGAAAGGATGGCAACCTCCGTGGAAAGGGTGGCTACCGTAGAGGAGAGGATGGCTACGGCCATGGAGGAGCTTAGTCGCCAGGGTCGTGAAAACATGGTCATTGTTCACAATAGACTGACATCTCTTGAGGAGCGATGGTCAGCTATTGAGCATACAAACCAGACCTTCATGCAAGTCCTCGGGAGTAGGACTTCCAGTGCAGAAACAGGTCCTCATGGCCCCCCTGAAGTGCAGCAAGGTGCTGTCAAGCCACTTGCTAGCTCTGAAGTGGGGCTGACCCATGAGAGGGATGTTGGTGGCAGACAGCAAGGAAGTAGGTGCTCCTCTCCAAGCACTCACACGACCATGCCACTGCAAAGCCCTCGGTCAGGGCCCCACCAGAGTCCCCACCCAACTGAGATCGGCGTCTGAACCCCTGCATAGCCGCAGGAGCAGCAGACTGTTGCCGAGCCCTCACAGATTCGCAACCCCAGAGGACGCCCGCCAAAGATGTCGAGACAGGAGCAGCAGGAAAGTGAGCAAGGGGCCTCCACATCTGCTGAAACCACAGGGGAAGCACCACGTAGGAGCAAGCGTAAGAGGAAGATAATGCACAAGTAGTCACAAGGGTAGTCACTTGAGTGTAATGTGTTTATTTTTAAAATGCCATCACTTGCTTATTGTCATAAAAAATTCTGATGGCAAACTGTTGCAGTTGTGGCGTGTGTCATTTCGCAAATGCAACTTCCACATTGAGGGCTTAGGGCAACTTGCAATTGTCAGTATGGTGGTCAGAGTGGTAGGGATCCACAGGTTCTTGGCCATTGTCGATGGTCTGCTAAGAATGTGTGAGGCAAAAGTGTTTGATTGTGCAGGCTAAGCAAATCTGGCCAAGATGAGTTCGTCCCTTGCATCCCGGGCAGCAATGTGGTCGCGCGCTGTCGACTTCTGGTCTGTGCAGCTTCAGGTGGGTGAGCAGCAGCTTGGATCTCCTGCTGTTGCTCCTGCAGTTGGTGCTGCTGTTGTTCAGGGTTCTGCTGCTGCTGCCATGTCTGGTCTTCATCTGAATCTGATGTCCAGGAGGAAAGGAAATAAATGGTTCCCATTCTTCTGGTATATACCTCAGTTGAGGAAGCGCTCATTCAAGGTGGGGAGAGGGGTTTCCTAGGAGGTCACACTGGAGATGGGTGTCAGGCTCCAAACTTCCACAACAATGAGTAGGCCTGTTAAAAGTTCCCCCAGACCTGAGACAACAAAGTTCTGCCATCTGCAAATGAAGATTGCTGAAAACTCCTTTTTAATGGTGGAGCTGCAGCTGTTAGTAAGCAATCCGCTTGTGCTGCCGCCAGGTTTCACTGGCGTGTTTCACAGGAGGCGTGCAGCACGTGGAAAAACTGTTAAAATCAGAAAGGCCTCTCAAAATGGGATTATAGAGGCACTTAACTGGTTGTTAAGGGCCTTAACGGGGTCAGAAAACTCGCATGTGGGAAAATTGCTCGGAGGCGGGATGGAGGCGGGATCGGGCCCGCCTGCCAGTTTTAACGATTTTAACACCCCGCACGTCTCCAATCCCATCTCCTCGGGCCTGGCAAAATCGAGCCCAATGACTATTTTTCACACCGTTTATTTTTCTTTCAGATTTATTTTTCTTTCAAATCTGAAATAAAAACAGGAAAGATTGCTTGCAAAAGTCATCACCCAAAAATGAGCCTGTCTTTTCGTTTTACAAATGCTGACAGGCTTAATGATTATTTTTCACATTTATTTTTCTTTCAGATTTCCACCATTTGCAGTTTCTTTCTTGTTATAAGCAATTATGAAACTAGCCAATCAGGATCAGTTAAACTAAAGCAGGATTCGTGTACGGATGTTTTATTTTCAGAAGTTATGTAACATCTCCATCCCATCCAGGTCAGGTATTGGTACAGGTCTGGTTAGTGGTCAGGAACAGGAGGGTGTGACTGCAACTCAGGCAGGTAAGGGGACCCCAGGTGCAGTGCTGGAGGAGCCTCAGCCTTTGCCCTTGTCCAACAGGTACGAGGTTCTTGCTGCCTGTGGTTGAGGGAAAAGCCTGCAGGATGGATGAGCAAGCTGACCATTGCACCATGGTGCAGGAGGCCATTCAAGTCGGGGGAGTGAAAGGGAATGTAGTTGTGGTAGGGGACAGTATAGTCAGGGGGATAGTTACTGTTCTCTGCAGCCACGACCGAGAGCTCTGAAGGTTGTGTTGCCTGCCAGGGTTAAAGACATCTCTTCATGGCTGGAGAAGAAATTGGAGTGGGAGGGGGAGGATCCAGTTGTCATGGTCCAATCAATGACATAGGTAGAACTAGGAATGAGGTTCTGCTGAGGGAGTTTGAGGAGCTAGGATCCAAATTAAAAACCAAAACCTCAAAGGTAATAATCTCTGGATTGTTACCTGAGCAATGCGCAAATTGGCATAGGGACAAACAGATTAGAGGTTTAAATGTATGGCTCAAAGAGTGGTGTAGGAGGAAGGGTTTCAGTTCATGGGGCACTGGCACCAGTACTGGGGAAAGAGGGAGCTGTTCCGTTGGGATGGGCTCCACTTAAACCGGGCAGGGACTAGTATCCTGGCGAACTGAATAACTAGGGCAGTAGAGAGGGCTTTAAACTAATGAAGGGGGCGTGGGAGGATTCAGGAAAGAGTACATTTAAAAGCAGCAAGAGAAATGTCAAGGCTCTAGAGCAAAGTGGAGTTTTGGGTAAAAATAAGCAGAGTGGGCCAGGAAGGGACAGAGAGAGTAACAATGGTAATAAGGCATCAGTGACTAAGGTGACATCAGGGAAATATAGAAATAAGTCAAAGCTAAAGGCACTATATCTGAATGCATGAAGCATTCGCAACAAAATAGATGAATTAATAGTACAGATAAAAGTTAACAGGTTTGACCTAATAGCCATAACGGAGACATGGTTGCAAAGTGGCCAAGGTTGGGAACTAAATATTCCAGGATACTTAACTTTAAGAAGAGATAGGCAAAATGGGAAAGGAGGAGGGATAGCCCTGATAATAAAGGATGGGATAAAGAAAGTAGAGAGAAAGGGCGCTAACGTGGGGGGAAAGCAACTACTGCCCAGACACGGCGCCGCCAATGCCTCCGGTAAAATTCAGCGGTAACCGTTAGTGCCCCGTGGCGCTGTGCCGCCGGCGATGACGTAATCGCCATGAGCAGCGCCCTGCTCGCGCCCCGGCCGCAATCTTCAGTAGTGCCTCCTGACTTACCACCAGACGCTATGTCTGACGGGGTCAGAGAGGCCTACCTGCCGCCAGGGCGGTGCTAATTAAAGGTGAGGTGCCGGGTGGCCACTTTTGTTGCTGGCTGCCTGCCAGCACCTGCCCCCGTTGCCGTCCCTGGCCTCCTCTGCAACTCCCCCGCAGAGTGCCGGTTGCGCTCCATGAGCCCGGTACTTCTCTTGAGTGCCGATCTCTTTTGCCCCCACTCCGATCCCTGGTGGCCCAGCTGGGCCCCGAGTCATGCTGCGCAAGGCACCTCCACTTTAAGAAGGGGAGGAAGGCCTGCAGTACCGCGGCACGTAGCGCTGTGATATTCCCTTTGTAAGATTAGGATCACAGGCTCACACAGATTACCCAACAGGGCTTTAGAAGTTGTAAGGCTTTTACTAAAGAGCTAGGGCTAGATTTTCAGTTGCTTGCGCCAGCAGTTAGCGCCTTAAGAGAAGTGATTTTCGGGCGCTATGCGTGTAGCGCCCGGGCGCAGCGCAGTTTGCGCCCCGCCCCAAATTAAGTTGCCCGTTAGCGCCGGCGCAAAGTTTAGCGGCCGCCCGGATGCGCGCGCAGAAAATGACGTCACATCCTCGTGCAACGCCCTTTGGCCGCCCCGAATACAAACTTCAGTCGGACCGCCCCATTGTGCGGCTGGCGTCCAGAGCGTTTGTAAAATGGAACACAACACACCCTGGGGAGCGCAAATTGAAGGGCACTCCTCCTGCACTATAAAAGGCAGTCTGCATGTGTTGTGTGGAAGGATCCAGTGTGTTGTTGTGAACGGTGTATTTATGTTTCCGGCCACCATCATCAATCATCATCATCATCATCATCATCATCCTCCTCCTCCTCCTCCTCCTCCTCCTGTTGTCTTCCCCCCCAGACTCTGCCTTTGAAAAAAACACATGCACCCTTCCCCTTTAAGAGCTCACTGGCACCAGAGTGTCTGCCATGCGCTGCGCCCGAGCTTGGGTGTTGCGCTCTGCACCGCCGGCTTAGCGCCTAAAGATAGTAGTGGAACGCCTCTTTTAGCGCTCCACCAACCTCTTAGGGCGAAGCCACTGAATTTCCGGCAACGGGGCGCTACTTTGGGGCGGGCGCTAACTTCGGGCGGGCGCTAAGGTTAGCGCCCCAAAACTGTCTATACTGAAAATCTAGCCCCTACAGTTTTAAGGCATAATCAGATATTACATATGGTTTAAGCCGCGTATAATAGACATACAACCCGTGACAGTAGAGAGTGATCTACAACTCCCGAATCGGAATGCCATGACCAGACGGACGGGGAGGCAGTACAGTGGTCTCGGATTGGGTGGATTCCTGCAGTTTGCTGCAGCGGTCACTTACGTTGGGTCATCTCTCAAGTTGCTGGAGGTGTTAGGCCATCAGCCACCTCAGAGGCTAAACTTGACCAGGTTGTTAGGCCGTAGCCACCTCGGAGAAGCCTTTGCCCCTGACTGCCTGATTTCCTCTCTCGGTCGTCTATATTTATAGTTATTTCGGTGGGCTGGTAATCACCTGGTGTCAATCATTTGATCCCCATCCTATTGTCCAATTGTGAAGTGGGAAGGCATCTCTCACCGTCCCTTTCTGCATGACTGACAAGGCCTCCCTCTTATCTTTCTGAGGAATGTTTTGTCAAGTTTCTTCAAGGGCATTTTATGGCTTCATGGCTCCTTGTTATCTAGCAGGTGCTATTCTCCCTGTTTCCTTGCATTTTACGATTCCCTTATCACTTCTATTTGTCTTTTGATGCTTGATATTCGACCTTGCTAGCATTTATGCTCTCTGTTCCTGGTTGCATGTTGTCAGTCTCTGTTCTAAGAATTAAAGCCCATCTTCGAATCTAACAGCTATTTCTTACACCTTACAGTGCCCCAAGAGGGAGACGGGGCGCTTCTAGTAGCGCCCCACTTCCTTTTTGGGGTGCTACCGATGAATTTCAGCCATGGGGGCACTAATTTTTTCAGGGTGCTAAAAGTAGCGCCCTGACAAAGTTAGCGTCCCAAAGGGGGCGCGACTCAATTTTCCCCCGAAGGGGCAGAAAACATTAGTGGGAGTTGTTTATAGGCCCCAAACAGTAGTTGTAATGTAGGGCAGAGTATAAATCAGGAAATTAGAGGCACATGTGATTAAGGGGGACTTTAACTACATGTAGACTGGGCAAACCAAATTTGCAGTAATAGTGTGGAGGACGAATTCATGGAATGTATGCAAGATAGTTTTCTAGATCAGTATGTTGAGCAACCAATTGGGAACAGGCTATTTTAAATCTAGTATTGTGCAATGAGAAAGGGTTAATTAATAATCTTGTAGTAAAGGGGCCTTTAGGGACGAGTAACCATAATATGATAGAATTTTATATTCAGTTTGAAAGTGATTTAGTTAAATCTGAAACTAGGGTCTTAAATCTAAACAAAGCAAACTACGTAGGTATTAGGGGCAAGTTGGCTACGGTAGATTGGGAAACTACATTAAAAGCTATGTTGGTAGACAAGCAATGGCTAGCATTTAAAGAAGTAATACATAATTTACAACAAATATACATTCCTTTAAGGCACAAAAACCCCACAGGAAAAGTAGTCTAACCGTGGCTAACAAGAGAAGTTAAAGATAGCATTAGATCAAAGGAAGAGGCTTATAATTTTGCCAAAAAGAGTAGTAAGCCTAAGGATTGGGAGGATTTTAGAATTCAGCAAAGGAGCACCAAGAAATTGATGAAAGGGAAAATAGAATATGAGAGTAAACTAGCGAAAGACATAAAAACAGACTGTAAAAGCTTCTATAGGTATGTAAAAAGGAAAAGATTAGCGAAAGTAAATGTGGGTTCCTTATAGGCTGAGGCAGGAGAGGTTATAATGGGGAATAAGGAAATGGCAGAGCAATTCAACAAATACTTTGGCCGTGATTTTGTAAATAGATGCGGGTTGAGAGCGGGTCAGGCGGTTTCTGGATTCCAGTCCCGCCCCCAACTGCATCCGGCCCATGGACGTGATTTTCCCTTGATTGACCTGCGGGCTTGCCGGCCAATTAAGAGGAAACCAGTCAGATGACGTCATTTGATGATGCGTCATCTGCCAGTTTTCTTAAAGGGACCATGCACAATTTTTTTTGACAGCTCGTTTCTCAGTGTTTGACAGCATTGAGGTACTGTAAACACTGACAATGACTGTTCAAAGGTGAGCTCTTGCACCCAGGCTCTCCAGTGACTCCCTTCTTAGGCTAGAACCGATGGCAGCTGCAGGTGAGGTTACAGCAGCAATCTGTCACTGGTGAGAGGTTCTCCCAATGAGGTGGGACTAGACATCCAATTCAAAGCTTGTTACCTACAGAAAAGTGTAAATTCATTAAAAATGATTTTCCCAACATTTTCTTGCCTCTGAAACTCACTGTCATCAATGCAGAAACGTTACAGCAGACTCACAACATGCCACACTTACCTGACATGGTGTCTGGACATTGGGAAACCCGTGGCAGAAGTTGCAAAATTGAAAAATAGCCTGTTAACAACTATCAAGTACCTGTTAACAGCAATATAAGTGGTTTTAATCCTCTTCCCGCCGCTAGGTGTCGGGTCCATGCACAAATCGGGGACCCGACACTTGGGGAGGTTGATTGGAGGCAGGTTGACAGTGGGTTTCCTATGAATCTTTGTGATTTTGACAGTGGTCCTGCCTCCAAACCCGCACTCTGAGCGCCGGCAAAATTCCAGACTTTGTGTTTGTCTTCATGGAAAAAGATGCAAAAAACTTCCCGGAAATAGTGCAGAACCAAGGCTCTAGCGAGAATGAGGAACTGAAAGAAATTAGTATTAGTAAAAAATAGTACTGGAGAAATTAATGGAACTGAAAGCTGATAAATCCCCTGGACCTGATGGCCTACATCCTAGGGTTTTGAAAGAGGTGGCTATAGAGATAATGGATGCATTGGTTGTCATTTTCCAAAATTCCATAGATTCTGGAACAGTTCCCGTGGATTGGAATGTAGCAAATGTAACCCCGCTATTTAAGAAAGGGGGGAGAGAGAAAACAGGGAACTACAGACCAGTTAGCCTGACATCAGTAGTTGGGAAAATGCTAGAATCTATTATTAAGGACGTGGTAACAGGGCACTTAGAAAATAATAATAGGATTGGGCAGAGTCAACACGGATTTATGAAAGAGAAATTGTGTTTGACAAACCTGTTAGAGTTTTTTGAGTTGTAACTAGCAGAATAGATAAGGGGGAACCAGTGGATGTGGTGCATTTGGATTTTCAGAAGGCATTTGATAAGGTGCCACTCAAGAGGTTATTAAACCAAATAAGGGCTCATGGGATTGGGGGTAATATACTAGCATGGATTGAGGATTGGTTAATTGGACAGAAAACAGAGAGTAGGAATAAACGGGTCATTTTCGGGTACTGACAGGCTAAGTGAGTGGGCAAGAACATGGCAAATGGAATATAATGTGGAGAAATGTGAAATTATCCACTTTGGTAGGAAAAATAGAAAAGCAGAGTCATTTTTAAATGGTGAGTGATTGGGAAATGTTGGTGTTCAGAGAGACCTGGGTGTCCTTGTACACGAATCACTGAAAGTTAATGTGCAGGTACAGCAAGCAATTAGGAAAGCAAATGGTATGTTAGCCTTTATTACAAGAAGATTTGCATGTAAGAGTAAAGACATCTTACTGCAATTATATAGGGCCCTGGTGAGACTGTGATGGGATAAGCCATATTTCAGGAGATACACCGTAATATGAATAGATTTCTGACATTATTAATACATCATGTACTGGGTTTAAAAATCTAAAAACCTCAGAGACACAGGCTGCAAACAGAAAACAGGCTTCTGAGATAAAGATCAGTTGTTAACAAAGTTGTAAACACCTCAAGCTTTGAAATGGGAATTGATTGTTAATGCTAAAACAATGGCCCTATTGAAATAGCAGTTTGGTGCTTCCAAAGGGTCTGGAGTTTGGGAGAAACACAATGGAATTACCCAAGTAAAGTTTTAGAACCTGACACTTCGAACAGGAACAGAATATTAAAAAACCATGTACCTTTGTAAAAGTAACATCAAATAAGACAGGAAACACGATTAAATATGCAACCAATTGAGATAGCTAGAAAACAAGCAAACACCCTGGTTAAAGTGGTTTTGATTTACATATAGTAAATATGATACCTGCAGAACACTTTGAAGATATGACTTCAATAGATGTACCAAGCAATTGCATGGTTTTTGTATTGAACTTGGAACACCACGGAGTCACAACACCTGTGGTTATAACCAGTTAAGCCAATTTTAAGAATTGAATGGAAAATCTTCGATAAGAATGACATCAAAGAAATAAATCTGTTGTAGCCATTTTATGATGGCTTTTGGAACACCTAAAGGTGGAGACAGAAGTCTGAGAATTGGCAGCTGAAATGGCAGTAAGAATAGAAAGAAGTCAACACAAAGAATGAATAAGATAATTAGCTTACATCAGCAGAAAACTTCAAAGAATAAACCACTAAAAAAGAGTATAAAAGATAGGATTTTCAAATGGGAAAACAGAAGTCGCTGGAAATGGGCAAATGATTTTTGGCTTCAGAACCACTCTGTAAGCCTACAACGCTGAGTCTCGGGTAATCAAGGTATTTGATTTTGGTGGATATTCTGGATTAAGAATAAGTAGAAGTGTGGAAATGTAACAAAGTTAAGATTTTAGAATAAGGATCTCTGAATATTTTGAACTGTATTGAATCAACAGTTGTTAACTGAATGTCAGCTCTTAAATAAAACTATATATTTTTAGAATTGTCTCAGAGTATTTCTGTATCAATGTCACAAACCCAATTTCTGTACACTCTTTTGTAAGGAGTTGCAGAATTCTGGGGGGGTATTCCGGGCCCTCATAATATCCGGAAGGTTACAGTCTAGTTAAACTTATTAGAAGTGCTATCCAGAGGATGGTAACATCTTCAGTCATTCCTTTCCTTTAGGGAGAGATAGCCTGAACCCATTTAAGCGTCTTATAGAATTCGGCTATCTCTAACTTTAGTTGAAGGTGAATGTCTGGGGAATACACCTGATCTGGGGTAGCCTGAAAAGGGCTAGAACTTGTAATTATCCCTTCAAGACCACACCTGGAGTACAGTTTTGGTCTCCTTACCTAAGGAAGGATATACTTGCCATAGAAAGAGTGCAACAAAGGTTCACCAGACTGGTTCCTGGGATGGGGAGATTGTCCTATGAGAAGAGATTGAGTAGACTAGGCCTATATTCTCTAGAGTTTAGAAGAATGAGAGGTGTTCTCATTGAAACATACAAAATTCTTACAGGGCTTAACAGGGTAGATGCAGGGAGGATGTTTCCCCTGGCTGGGGAGTCCAGAACCAGGGGTCACAGTCTCAGGATAAGGGGTCGGCCATTTAGGACTGAGATGAGGAGAAATATCTTCACTCAGAGGGTGGTGAATCTTTGGAATTCTCTACCCCAGAGGGTTGTGGAGGCTCAGTCATTGAGTATATTCAAGACAGAGGTCAATAGATTTTTGAATATTAAGGGAATCAAGGGATATGGGGATAGTGCAGAAAAGTGAAGATGAGGTTGAAGATCAGCTATGATCTTATTAAATGGCGGAGCAGGCTCGAGGAGCCAAATGGCCGACTCCTGCTCCTATTTCTTATGTTCTTACATTCGTGGCCAGAGTAAATGGCTGACCTTCATTTAATTTTACATCATCAGACTGGTTGTTCATCTTTTTAGCTAGTGTACAGCTTAAAAATAAAAAAAAGTTGTTGAAAAAAATCCCAAATATTACATAAGCATGCAAGTCAAGCTCCTTGAATGTACTGCACAACTTCCAGCATATCAGCTATGAGGAGAAGTTGAAGGGTCTGAGATTGTTCACTCTGACGAAGAGAAAGCTCAGGGCAGATGTTATTCAAGAATTTTTCAGGAATAGATAAACATAGCCTCCAGAATCACTTTAAGATTACCATAAACTCTAGAAGCAGGAGGCACTGGTGCCCACTCCTTTAGATTGAACTACTTTACACAAAGGGCATAATGGATTGTGAGGAAGACAATGGAGGCAGTGTGGAAAAATTTAAGGCAGAATTGATTTGACATTTGAAGAAGTAGATGACTGAGAGGTATTACTTTGAGACTTGCCGGATGGGCTGCAGAGTCTTTTCAAGCCCTGTACTTTTCTACGTTTCTAAGGATCATCAGGCTTTGATCGACTATATAATTCATTACAACCAATCATTCAATTGTAACAGCATGTAGTAATTATTTTGACCCCATCTCAAAAACCACCCAATATTATGTTGCATCTTGGGACTATCTATTGCTACTGACGCTAAGCTTCTTTGTCAAAAGTGCAAGGCAGTGTGCCATGAAGGGACATACTGTGCACAATTTTCTTTCTATTGAACGCAATTTGTCAGAATATACATCTTATGTAGTGTGCGTTACAATGGCATGATAATCAAGGCATGCACAGGGCTTGTTCCCATGGTGGCTATTTTTTAATGTCTGGCAAGCACAGGCAGGATTGTCTACTTATTCACACAAATAAAAAGACTCAATATAAAGTTTGTAAAACTGCCCGGGAGGTCCAAATCACCTAAGCATGTTTTTAAGCATTTCTAAACCTCGCTTCACATCAGATTCAAGTTATACTCCACACAGTACAAAGACCAAGAGATGTAAGAGAGCTTCCAGGAAGGGGCTCATATTACTTGGCCTTCGTGCACTCAAGAATCAGTGGTGACGTTTCATGCATGCAACATGCAAGTGGAAAATTTACCCTATTGCTGCTTCAAGTGTGTCAGGTGCAAACAGAGAAAGAACTTTTTGAAAACTTTTTTTCATTCAATATAGATAAGTGTGAGGTGGTGCATTTTGGTAGGAAGAATAATGAGGCCACGTACTGCTTGGATAATAAGAGTCTAAATAGGGTAGCAGAGCAAAGGGATAGAGATACACAAATCACTAAAAGTAGCAATGTAGGTTAATAAGTCCATAAAAAAAGCAAACCAAGTACTGGGGTTCATTTCTCGAGGGATAGAATTGAACACAGAGAAATTATGTTAAACTTGTACAGAACCTTGTTTAGACCACACTTGGAGTATTGTGCACAGTTCTGGTTTTCATAAAAAAAGAATATTGAGGCATTGATGAAGGTGTAAAAAAGATTCACAAAGATGATACCAGAAATGAGAGGTTATAACTATCGCGAAAGACTGAACAAGCTGGGGCTCTTTTCTCTAGAAAACAGAAGGCAGAGGGATAACCTGATATAGGTCTTTAAGATAATAAAAGGGTTTGATAGAGTGGTAAGAATCTATCACTTGTTACCACAAGGAGTAGTTGAGGCAAATAGCATAGATGCATTTAAGGGTAAGATAAGCATATGATGGAGAAAGGAATAGAGGTGTATGCTGATAGGGTTAGATGAAGAAGGGTGGGAGGAGGCTCATGTGGAACATAAACACCAGCATAGCCGAATGGCCTGTTTCTGTGCTGTAGACTCGATGTAATATGTATCACGAAATGGGTTGTTCTTTTCTGCATCATTAAAGATGTAGCTTCCTGAATATAACCCTACCACAGTTGTTTTTTCAAATAAGTTCCATTATTCATTCTACATGACATCAATGGGTTTTGGATTTTGCCATATTGCTCTCAGTATAAATGTTATTAAACTCTCAAATCAATGATATTCAGACCCTGAAGTCTGCCTGCAAAATTAATCTGTACTCAGTTGACATATTGCTTTAGTTAACCAATCATTCAGGTTTCCCACCCAGTGATAATTTCCCAATTAATTACTTTTCATTCTCTCTGATTACAAGGTCAACTGAAGAAGGTTCATGATTTTGGTCTCATACTGGTTTTGACTTTTTTTATTGGTCATGATGCTCATTTTTATTTCCATTAAGTTGTTAATCATTTCAACATCTTTATATCACTGGATATTTACTGCTATCATCATGGACATGTTATTCTCTGGGGAGATTTTGAAAGGCCAGTTGGCAAAAGTTTGTTTCATTAAAGAAGCCAGTGCTGGAGTTATGGATAGGTGGCTTCTACTGGCTGGCAGTGGTGGGTGGATGGCTACTCGTCCAGGGTACTTGTCATGGATGGGTGGCTTTGACTGCTGGCTACTATTATGGATAGGGGGCTTTTAGTGATGACTACTGGCTGGTGACTAGTTATGGATAAGTGGCCTCTTGTGTTGGCTACAATTATGAATGGGTGGCTTTTAGTCCCTGGCTACTAGTTATGGATGGTTGGATTCTAGTGGCTAGCTACTAGTTATGGATAAGTGGCTTCTCGTGCTCGCTGCTAGTTATGGATGGGTGTCTTCTGGTACGAGCTACTCATGCTGGGTACCTGTTTAGTAGTGTGTGCTTCTTGTTTAGTAGTGTGTGGTACCTGTGTAGTAGTGTATGATGCCCATCCAGCTCCTTCTTTCTGGACTCAGAGCACTGATTTACCTATTTGATTCAACAAGACAAAATGCTATTTGCACTGCCAATACATTTTTAATGCAGCCACAGCAATCGATTCTGGGAGAATATGGCACATAATATCAGAACAAACATAAGCTCACACCCCTTGCATATAAAATATAGGGGCCACTATTCGTCTGAAATGGAAAAATAAAAATAAAACAAAATATATACGTATAGATTGCAACCCTTAAGAGGCCCATGTCAAATGTGAGTAAGCTGGAATTTATTTCAATTACATGCAATATATGGTCTATGTGCAATATATATTTCCCTCCTCCATCAAGTACTTTTTCAGCATGCTGGTTGTAGCTGTCCTGCTATTTATTTTTTTAGAACCTTCATTGATAGTGCAGAGTTTATTTCACAGCTGTAGTATCTGAGCCATCATATTGTTGTATCTCTCCTTGCCCACACTCACGCACCTTTTAAACAGTTTACTTGAAGTAAAACACACATTGACAAATGAGGGAAGGAATTATAACCACAAATTCACGTTGTAAAATGCAGAGAAAATGTATTTTTACCACAATGTTGAATTAAATAAAATGTGCCATGATTACCCATCGATAAAACAAACCTCAAAGCTTTTCTCTATCTATGTTGCTATTTTGGTCCATCTTTTTTATTTCCAGATCATAAACAACATGTTAATTCCTTGAAGACCTTACCTGAAGGAGAGAATCTGAAGGCCAGGGACTTCCATCATTCCCCTGCAACACTGGTCGTGCTCTAACTATTTTTTAAAAATCAAAATGTTCCAAAGGAAAACTCTGAAATCCCAGACTGTTAATCTATATGATTACTGAAAATCAAAGTAGCAGTAATTGAATTCCCAATGGACTTGAATTATTGTCTCTAATGAAAAATTTTCTTTCTTTACCAGTTTAAAATTTTTGCCTGAAGATCCAAAAAATTGTCTGTTTAGACACTGCCCATATTTCAAATCTTTCACCAATAATTAAGGGCGGGTTTTCTGAATGTGTGCTACCAGCAGGGAGCCTCAGCCTCTGCCTGTGTCTACTGGGAATCTGCAGGTACGCTGCCTGTGGTTTCCTGATATTCACATTGCCAGTGAGACTCCCTGACAGTAGCCTATATTGAGAAAATCAACCCTATGCAGTAAAGATTATTTCCAGCTATGTCTTTTTGTTCCACAATGTGAAATAGAAGCTGAAGGTATAGGGAATTCCATGATGCCCCATACTTGCAACATCTCACTATTGTTTGTAATACCCTTTCATCTGAGTCACAGGATGGATAATTTTACGAGCCTCCATCCTCAGCATACAGCCTCACTAGACAGGAATGCAGGTCGTGGAATAGTACTACAGGAAACTTTGGTTTATCCGGAGGTTGTATGGCCGGAAACCTCGATCTAACGGCAGAAATCAGCAGCCATTTTGTTAGGTTTTTTTCTTTTTTTTTCTTCTCCTAGCATTTTTTTAAACAGTCAGTCTCTGGAAAGCCTCTCTGAAGCTGTTGCTAAGCTACAGAGACGCTTCCAAGGTACGGGCCAACTGTTTACAAGCTGTTGCTAAGCAACAGTGTTTGTTGTCAGATACGGAGATGAAAACCTCCGTATCCTTCAACATTAGCGCTGGTCTGTCCGGAAGTTTTCATAGATCGGCATCACGCTGGTCTCGTCGGTGCTGGATATCGCGAAGTTTCCTGTACAATGTTACAACCTTATCTCTTACCCACACTCCCAGTTAGTTCGTTTCCACACTGGGGGTAAAAGCTTCACAAAATTACTCCTATTGTCTCTACTGCCATATGAATAACATTTTTAAAAGTCACTTAAAAATGAGAGACTAAATAATCTATATATATAAAACAGTATGTCTCTCTGTCTCTCTGTCTGTCTGTCTGTCCGGCTATACAATCAAAAGTTATAGAGCGTACCTACACATACATAGATACATAGATACATAGAAGATAGGAGCAGGAGTAGGCCATTCGGCCCTTCGTGCCTGCTCCGCCATTCGATGAGATCATGGCTGATCCTTTAATTCAGTATCCCGTCCCCGCCTTCTCTCCGTAACCCTTAACCCCTTTTGCCCGTAGAAATATATCTAATTCCCTCTTAAATATATTTAATGAGCTGGCGTACACTGCCCTCTGTGGCAATGAGTTCCACAGGTTCACCACTCTCTGAGTGAAGAAATTCCCCCTCATCTCTGTCCTAAATGGTTTAGCCCTTATCCTTAAATTATGTCCTCTAGTTCTGTTCTCACCCGCCAAGGGAAACATTCCTTCTGCATCCAGTCTGTCTAGACCTGTCAGAATTTTATACACTTCTATGAGGTCCCCTCTCAATCTTCTAAACTCCAGTGTGTACATCCCTAAACTACATAGTCTCTCCTCATAGGTCATTCCCGCCATTCCTGGTATCAGCCTGGTGAATCGCCGCTGCACCCCCTCCATGGCAAGAACATCCTTCCTCAGATGAGGCGACCAAAACTGTACACAGTACTCGAGGTGTGGTCTCACCAGTGCCCTGTACAGCTGCAGCAAGGTATCCCTGTTCCTGTATTCTAACCCTTTTGCTATGAAGGCCAGCATACCGTTTGCCTTCTTGACCGCCTGTTGCACCTGCATGCTCGCCTTCAGTGACTGGTGTACAAGAACACCCAGGTCTCTCTGTACTTCCCCCTCTCCCAATCTATTGCCATTTAAATAATAATTTGCCCTCCCGTTCCTGCACCCAAGGTGGATAACTTCGCACTTGTCCACATTATAGTGCATCTGCCATTTATCCGCCCAATCGCCCAGTCTGTCCAAATCGCTCTGGAGCTTCCTGGTCTCTTCCTCTGAGCCCACCCCCCCTCCTAGTTTAGTGTCGTCTGCAAATTTGGAAATGCTGCATCCGACTCCCTGATCCAGGTCATTAATGTAAATTGTGAACAGCTGGGGGCCCAGGACAGATCCCTGTGGTACCCCACTTGTTACTGCCTGCCATTCAGAAAATGAGCCGTTTATTCCAACTCTCTGTTTTCTATCTGACAGCCAGTTCCCTATCCACGCCAAAACTTTCCCCTTTATCCCATGAGCCTCAATTTTCCATGCTAATCTTTTATGTGGGACCTTATCGAAGGCCTTTTGGAAGTCCAGGTACACCACATCTACTGGCTCTCCCCCATCTATTCTACCAGTTACTCCCTCAAAAAATTCCAATAGATTAGTCAAGCACGATTTACCCTTTGTAAATCCATGTTGACTCTGTCCTATCCTGTCCCCATTTGCTAAGTGCTCCGCTATTTCATCCTTAATGATGGACTCCAGCATTTTGCCCACAACTGATGTAAGGCTTACAGGTCTGTAATTACCTGCTTTTTCCCTACCCCCCTTTTTGAATAGTGGGGTAACGTTAGCTACCCTCCAATCCATCGGCACTGTTCCCGAGTCTAATGAATTCTGAAAAATCATCCTTAGTGCATCCGCTATCTCTAGGGCCACCTCCTTCAGTACCCTAGGATGCATGTTATCAGGCCCTGGGGATTTGTCCACCTTCAATCCCTTTAGCTTCCTTAACACCATATCCTTAGAGATATTGATTTGCGTCAGTTCCTCCTTTGCCAATGTCCCTATTTTTCCCGATATCCCAGGGAGGTTTTTTGTGTCTTCCTTCGTAAAGACTGACCCAAAGTATGCATTTAGTTGATCTGCCATTTCCTTATTTCCCATTATATATTCCCCCGTATCTGACTGCAATGGACCAACTTTGGTTTTCACCAGTCTTTTCCTTTTGATATATTTATAAAAGCTTTTGGAGTTAGTTTTTAT
Source organism: Somniosus microcephalus (assembly GCF_052327205.1). Classification (NCBI taxonomy): domain Eukaryota; kingdom Metazoa; phylum Chordata; class Chondrichthyes; order Squaliformes; family Somniosidae; genus Somniosus; species Somniosus microcephalus. The sequence continues at coordinate 158,657,912 of NC_140999.1, forward strand.
ATTTTCCGCCAGCTTGTTTTCGTAAGCTATTTTGCCCCTCTTGATCATGCCCTTTGCCCTCCTTTGCTCTATCTTAAACTGTTCCCAATCTTCCGCTCTGGCGCTTTTTTTGGCTATTTTATACGCCCTATCTTTGGATTTTATGCTGTCTCTAATTTCCCCTGTTATCCACGGTTGAGTCACCTTTTTAGATTTCCTTTTATGCCAGATTGGTATAAACAATTTTTGCAATTTTGTCATTCTATCTTTAAATGTTTGCCATTGTTTATCTACCTCCAGTCCTCCCAGGAACGTTGTCCAATCAGACCTACTCAGTTCCCGTCTCATGGCATCATAATTCCCCTTGTTTAAATTCAGGACCTTAGTCTCTGAGTCAATTTCTTCGCTCTCCATTTCGAGTGAGAAATCGATCATGTTATGATCGCTCTGACCCAAGGGTCCCCGTACAACAAGATTACTGATTAGTCCCTTCTCATTGCACAGTACCCAGTCCAATATAGCCTGTTCCCGAGTTGGTTCCTCGACATATTGATCCAGATAACCATCCCTTAAACACTCAAGGAATTCCTCCTCCTCATTATTTTTACTGATTAGGCTAGTCCAATCTATATGTAAGTTAAAGTCACCTATGATGACAGCTGTGCTCTTATTGCACGCTTCTCTAATTTCCCTCGTGATGCCCTCCCTAACCTCTATTTTACTATTTGGAGGCCTATATACCACTCCTATTAATGTTTTTCGCCCCTCGCTATTTCTTAGCTCCACCCATATAGATTCTGTATTAACTGAGTTAATATCCTTCTTTTCAATTGCATTTATCCCCTCTTTTACTAGCAATGCTACCCCTCCTCCCTTTCTTTTTTGTCGATCCTTCCTAAATACTGAATACCCCTGTATGTTAAGCTCCCAGCCCTGCTCACCCTGCAACCATGTTTCCGTAATCCCAATTAGATCATAATTATTAACCTCTATTTCCACAGCTAATTCATCTACCTTGTTCCTGATGCTTCTCGCATTAAGGTATAAAACCCTCAGGCTTTTTTTATGCTCACATTTTTTATGAATTAGTTTGGCCCTTTGTTTTTTGTTCCTCACCCTTTTACCATTTATTTCTGTCTGCCTTTCACTTTCCTCTATTTCACTACATAGGTTTCTAGCCCCCTGCCATACTAGTTTAAATGCTCCCGAACTGCTTTATCAAAAATTACCCCGAGAACATCAGTTCCATCTCTGCACAGGTGTAGACCGTCCCTTTTGTATAGGTCACACCTACCACAAAACCGGTTCCAATGCCTCAAAAATTTAAAACCCTCCCTCTTACACCACTGCTCAAGCCACGTATTTAGCCTAACTATCCTGTTCTCTGTACTCTTACTAGCACGTGGCACTGGTAGTAATCCAGAGATTACTACCTTCGAGGTCCTACTTTTAGCTTGGCTCCTAACTCCCTAAATTCTACTTGTAGGACCTCTTCCCTTTTTTTAGCTACGTCGTTGGTACCAACATGTATCACAACAACTGGCTGTTCCCCCTCCCCCTCCAGAATGTTCTGCACCCGCGCCGAGACATGTGTTATATCAAAAGAAAGCTCATCATTAGGGGACTCTTGTAGGCATATTTACTTTTTGGTCGGACAAAAAATTGTTCGCACATTATACAAAAGACCTTCAAAATTACACTCATTATCCACTCATTAGCATTGACTGACGTCAAGGTCGACCAATCCTGTGCCGTCATGATTGACCAATCCTACAGTTCAGTCACCTGATGGTTGACCAATCGGTGTGTGTGTGGGCGGGACTAATCATTTTCATCTCAGGGATCTGTCAGCCATTATACAGCAGCCAGGGCAGCTAAAAACTTTGATAATCCAGGTCAGTTTCTTTTTAAAAAAAAATAAGATTTACCAAAAATGTTTTATAAGTACTTTAACTTTCATCTTTGAAGGTATTAAAAGCTAGAAATGTTTAGGTTAAAAAACAGTGCAAAATGGGCCTAGGCTTCTCCAACTGCCGACAGCCCAAATCCAGTCCCAGGCTCCCGGCCCGCACATCCACCAGGCCCAAAAAAGCTCTGGAAACTGCCGACAACCTAAATCCAGTCTCAGGCTCCCGGCCCACACATCCACCAGCCCCAAAAATTGCCCTGCAATGCGGGGCTCCCCTGCTAGTAATAGATAATATAGAGCCGGTTTTAATAAAGTAATTTGACCCCAAAGTTCAGAGATACATAAACCAGGAAATCCTTGCTCTTGTGGTCTGTGACACTATCAGAGCCATTTGATTGAATTAGTACCATGCAAGACACCAAAAACAAAAGGCCCTTATTTTCCAATGCCTACAGGTGTGTACGTGCTGTGTACACACCCATACGGACATTGGAAATGCAGGTTTCAGACATGCGAAGCACATGCACTGAAAACCGGCATTTCCGATCTGTCAAGAATCCTCTTGACAGATCAGATGCCTGCCCTGGAGAAGGGCCACTGCGGGTGGAGAGATCCGCTTTCTGCAGAATCTCCGCCTGCTGAAATCACTTAAAAATCTTATGCCTGGTAAAAGCAGGCGTAAGACCTGCTTTTACCAGCATAAGTGTTTAAAAAAAGTAAAAGAAAATGTTTTTCACTCATTTATAATTTAAAAATACTTTTAAAAATGCTAAGTTTAACTTAAATTATTTTTTTCAAAAAATTAAATTTTTGTTTAAAATATTTAATTTAATGTAATTTTAACTAATTTTTAAAACGTGATGCTTTTTTAAAAATGTATTTAATGTTTTAGTGTCTTTTTTCAGTGATCCCCATTCATATATTTGATAGGTCTAGCTGTCAAAAGTATGAAGGGAGATTCCCTTCTCCCATTGGCTGGCCTGGCTCACATGATCCCAGGGATGCTTGCGAACTGCATGCACCCCTGGGATACATGGGCCCTGCGCATTTCATCGTGGAGAGGCCCAGGATCGGAAATGGCTGGACCTCGGGAGCCCTCAGGTAAGAGTGTAGATTTTTTCCCAATAGGAGGCCTCCACACGCAGGAAGCCTCCTATCGGAAATAACGGGCTTTGAATTCTACATTTGCTCCCGATGACTATGTTGTGCATTACTCATGATCATTTTCTTGGAAAGGTAAAATAACTCTCATTTCAATCATAGAACCATTGACATTTACACCACAGAAGGAGGCCATTTGGTCCATCGTGTTTGTGTCAGCTCATTGCTCGAGTGATTCAAAACTAATCCCACTGCCTTGCCCTCTCCCTGTAGTCTTGTACCTTCCACTGCTTTAAATATTTCATTTTCCCATAAAAGATGCAATGGTCTCTGCCTCAACCACTCATTGTGGAAAAGCACTCCATACTCCAACAATCCTCTGAGTAAAGAACTTTCTCCTAACCTCACTCTTCACTCTCTTTTTATTGTTTTTTTATTGATGATCTCATTACTAACTCTCCAGCTTGAGGTAACTGTGGGGTCAATTTTCTGGCCGCCGTTGGGCGTCTTTCCAGGCGGCCGGGGGCCGAAAATCGGCGAAAAAGCGGGTTGGGACCCCCCCCTGCCTGATTCCCCGCCCCGTCCGACTTTCGGACCGCCGTTTCTATGCGACCCGCCTCAGTCCCGGCCGCCGCTGGCGGGACTGGTCGTCGGAGCAGTAATGAGCAATTATTTCCTTGTTGAGGTAGATTTTCCGGGGCCGATGCGACTTTGGGGCTTTCCCCACATCAAACACGCCTGCGGGGAACCGCGCTGGTGAGAGCTGGCGTGAAAACAGTTGGCTTGCTTGCTGTCAGCTGCAGGTCAATGAGGGCTGAAGAGATTTAAAGAGGCAGCATTTGCAGGCTGCAGGACCTTGTTGATGAAGGCTTGGGGGAACTTTTTGAAGGCTTAGGAACAGTTGTAAAAAGTTGGAGCCTCACACACTTCTCCAGTGTGAGCTCCTGGGAAGCCCCTCTCACCACCCTAACTCAGCGCCCCCTCAACGGAGGCATCTGCCAGAAGCATGGGAGGCCTTTGGTACCTTCCCTTCCTGGCATTAGAGGATCTCCAACTGCAGAGGCGGCAGCAGCAGAACCAGTAACAGCAGGATGAGCACCAGGAGCACCAGGCTGCTGCTCACTCACCTGAAGCTGCACAGGCCAGAAGGGGCCAGCGCTTGGAAGTGGCTTGAGAGCACCTTGCTGCGCTTTAGGGGGCCAGTGGGACCCGTTTCTGCACTGGCAGTCCTACTCAGAAGGACTTCCATGAAGATCTGGTTTCTTTGTTCAACAGATGGCCAACGCTCCTCAAGAGATGTCATTCTCTTATGAGCACTCACCATGTTTTCCGTACCCTGGCGAGTTATCTCCTGCATGGAGGTTGCCAACCTTTCCATGGTGATGCGTTCATGCGCCAATGACTCCACAAAGGCACTGCTCATGGTCGCTATGGACTCCTCCATTCGCTCCACACTCGCAGCGACCCTGGAGACAAAACCTGCCAGGGACTCCTGCATCTGTGCATGGAGATCCATCACCTCTTCTCTTGCGGATGGACCCAGAGGCAGAGGGTCGACATGCAGCGCAGCTGAGCTGAGCTGGCAGAGTCCTGCGCCCTCCAACGAGGACTCTCCACTGCTGTCCCTGTCTCCAGAATCTGCTGAGGCTCACTTGTGAGCTGTGAAACACCAGGTGACAACACTACTCTATGTCCCAAAGGTCCCCCCGAGGTGTGAGTGTCTGCGCTGGTGCTGGGTGTGCTTACTTCTGCTGACGCTGCGCCCTCAGAGGTTGGAGCTTCCTCTGAGGAGTCTGGCTGCACAGCCTCTTCCTCCTCCACAGTGAGGACGGGGGCTCTGGATGGTACTGTGGGGGAGTAAAGGAAGGAGTTAGAGATGTAATGCCAAGGTTCTTCTGGTGACTCCCAGCGAGTTGGCATCTTCTGACACCTGCATCCATGCAGCATTGGTCTCAGTGGGAGGCCTCTTCCTCCCTGACCTAGGGAAGAGGACCTCCCTGTGGGCCCTTACCCCATCCAATAATGCCTGCAGTGACGCCTCGTCGAATTTGGAGGCAGCTCGGGGTCTGGCACTGGTCACAGCTGCTGCAGGCTCCTCTGCAATCCTGTATGGTTCATTTGGAAGCCTTCAGAGGATGCAGTGCTTGCTATGGACCTTGAAAGCACCACAAATGATGTCATCATACTGTGGGGATTTCTGACTCGAATTGGGCAATTAGCAAGGCTTCCCACATGCTGGGAATTAATTGGCCACTTGAAGGAAAATTGCGTGGAGCTGGCTGACACTTTTTTATGTGTGTCAGAAACCCCACATTCGGGGAAACCCGACCATTTCCCACACAAGCCGAAAATCGGGGCCTGTGTTTCTCTAGTCACTCTACTGAAACTATTTTATAAATTTTCTGAATTTTATAAAACCTCTTAAAATTCCATCGAGCCTTCTCTGCTCCAGTAGGAGCAGTCTCAGTATCCCAAGTCTCTCTTGTGATAAGTATAGTTTCCCATCCCTAGAATCATCCTGTTGAATCTATGCTGTATGCTCTCTATGGCTTTAATGTCCTTTCACATGGGGTGTTTCAAAATTGAACACAGCACTCTCAAATGTGGCCTAAACAATGTTTTGTATAAAGTCATCATTACTCTTGTACTCTATGACCCTATTTATGAAGCCCAAGCTGCTATTGGCCTTTTCGTAATGGCTTTATCCACCTGCAATCGCACTTTCAGGGAATTATGTATGCAAACCCCTAGATCTCTCTGTTCATCCACACCCTTCAGTGTCTTTCCATTAAGTGTAGGGTCCCATTTCTTGTTTTTTCTCCCAAGATGTATTACCTCACACTCCGCTATGTTAAATTTCATCTGCTATCATCTGTCAAGTCCGCTAACCTGTAACCTGTCTATGTCAGTAATAGAAAGGTCGAGGTTTAAATCTTACTGAATTACCAGAGCATGACGGAAAGAAAGAATCATTTTATGCAGTTGTTGGGGAACTGCGCAGGGCTCAATTTTAACTGTTAGAAAAATTCAGAAGCGCACCATTGCAAAACACTATATGAATTTGTATTTCAAGAGGTAATATTGCTTTGTTCCATTTGCAGTAACACAACAAAACCTAAAGAAATCTTAATACAAAAGCAAAATACTGCGGATGCTGGAAATCTGAAATAAAAACAGAAAATGCTGGAAACACTCAGCAGGCCCGGCAGCATCTGTGATGAGAAATACAGAGTTAGCATTTCAGGTTGATGACCTTTCACCAGTTCTGATGAAAGGTCATCAACCTGAAACATTGGCTGGAATTTTCCCCATCTGGGTGGGCTTGGTGTGTGCGGCTGCGTTGCTGCCTCCCTCCTGCTCCACAGAACTACTTTACGTTAATGTGGTCTATTAAGCCTGCCCTGCGCGTTACCCGGCCCTATTAAAATGGTGCGGGTCTGGTGACATCATCAATGACGTGTTTTCAGCCAGGATATTTAAAGGAGCCATGGCCACATTGCATTTGAAGGTTCATCTAGGAGTGTACAGGTAGTGCAATCATTATTCCACTGCTGCACACACCACCAGAGATGGCTGCACAGAGGCAGAGGGCTGCACCCAGATTCTCCAATGATTCCCTCCATATGCTTGTGGAGGGAGTCAGAGCACACAGGGAGGTCCTCTTCCCTGCTGATGGGAGGAAGAGACCTCCCCAGCAGAGCAAAGGAGCCTGGCTCCAAATAGCAGAGGAGGTGAATAGCAGGGATGTTGTCAGGAGGACCTGGGTGCAGTGCCGTAAATGCTTCAACGATCTCATTAGATCACGAAAGGTGAGTACAAAGCCACACTCACCTTCATCCTGCTGTGCCTCTCATCACATCCCCATCACTCTGCCTTCCCAACCCTACTCTTGCACATCCTTACTCACACCAACATACCTTGCAGCTCCACCCATCCCTCTCTCTACTTACATTATCACATCCCCATCTTACTAACCACCCCTCACACTCACCTTCATCCTAGTGCAATCATACCAACTAACAACATACAAGGAGGCCACTTGGAATTGCCACCCCACTCCATCATAGTCACTCTCTACAGATGTAACCCATCCATTCTTTACACTCATTCCATCATTCTCACTCAACCTTCTCTTATTTCCCTCCTTGCAGGAGAAGAGAGCACATAATAAGAAAGGGAGAGAACTCCAGTGGAACCACATCAATGGCCACCCTGACCACAGCAGAGGAGGCTGCTTTAGAGCTGGTGGGAGTCGCCAAGCTCCTGGAGGTGGGAGACGGAGAGAGGGGGACAGCTCAGCAACCTGGTGACAGAATTACATATCCTACAGCTACCTGGCATACATCAGTCACACATATGGGGGCTGATGTCAGCAGCCATTGAATGGTCAGTAAGTGCATAATGGTTTCTGTACCCAATCTACATATGACATATCTAACTCATCTCTTTACTCTCCCACAAGTCCATCAGGAGCCCCTACCACTGTCATGGCACAAGAGGAAGGAGACTCTTCAGAGGAGCCTCCAGCCTCTGAGGGCGCACCATCACCAGACAGAAGCACACCCAGCACCAGCGCAGATACTCACACCTCGGTGGGTCCCTCGTGAGATAGAGTAGTGTTGTCACCTGGTGTGTCACAAATCACAAATGAGCAACAGCAGATGGTGGAGCAGCAGTGGAGACTCCTCGTCAGAGGGTGCAGGACTCTCCCAGCTCTGCTCAGCTGCATGCAGACGTTGAGCCTCGGGGGCCATCCAGAAAGAGGGCGATCCTGGAGCTGCAGCAAAAAGTGCAGGAGGCTCTGATAGGTTTTGCGAGTGCAATGACTGACTGTTCAGAGAATGGAGGAGTCCATCTCCAACATGAGCACCACCATGTCATAGGCGATAGCGACTGTAGGCTCTTCCATGGATAGGATGGCCACCTGCATGAAGCAGCTACGGCGCCACTCAGAGGAGCACATGCTATCTATGCAGAATCGATGGCTATCTATGGAGGATAGATGGATATCTATGGAGGATAGATGGCTGTCTATGGAGAATAGATGGCAGAGGCTCATAGACGTCCTCTCTAGGAGGGATGTCAATGTAGACATAGGTCCTCATGACCCCATTTATGTGCAGCAAGGTGCTCTCCAGCTCCTTGCTAGCAGGGAAGTGTGGGTGGCCCATGAGAGAGATGATGGTGAGAGGGGACATGGAAGTGGGGGCTTCTCTCAAAGCGCTCACACTTCTCCCCCATTTCCACTCCCTCAGTCAGAGCCCCAGATGCCTCCCTGGACAGCGGTGGCCGAGTCTGCCCCTGCACAATTGCAGGAGGAGCAGACTTTGGCGGGGCCATCAGAGGCTCCAAAACCCAGAGGACGACTGCCAAAAGTCTCTAAGCAGCTGCAGCAGGGAAGTGAGCACGCTGCCTCTACCTCTGCTGAAGCCACAGGGATAACACCACATAGAAGCATGCTTAAGAGATAGATGCCACACAAGTAGATTCACAAGGGTAGCTACTTGGGTGTTTTATTCAATGTTGATGTGAAGTTTCAGTTTATTTAATGTGAACCATAAATTTCTTCCTTTTTAAAACTTTCCAGTCTTGGACAAATTTGTGTGCACCATTGGAAGTGGCTTAGTTAGTTGGAGTGAAGGGTCAGACATAACATTACCTCCAGCAATGGTAGTGACTGTGAAAGGAATGGATTGGTTATTGTAAGGATGCTTAATGGTGTGGCTGTGGGGTGTTGCCAACCTGGTAAAGCATATGGCAGCCATATGGGTGGACTACGTAAAGTTACATAAATCTGGCCATGATGAGGCCAACCCTGGCCTCCCGGGCAGCAATGTGCTCGACTGCTGGTGCTATCTGCACCGCAGGTCCCTCCAGCTCCTGCTCCTCCTCATCTTCCAGCTGATACACCTCCTCCTCTGAAGAGGCTGTGCGCTCAGTGCCTTGCTCCTCATGCAGCGCTAATCCTTGCTGCTGCGCTATGTTGTGCAGGGCGCAGCAGACCACGATGATTCTGGAGACCCTGGCTACGGACTGAAGGGCTCCTCCAGGTCCATCGAGGCATCTGAATCACATTTTCAGCATGCTTATTGTCTGCTCTATGACACATCTGGTGGAAATGTGGCTTTCATTCAATCTCTCCTCGGCCTCAGTACTTGGCCTTCTCAAGGGTGTCATGAGCCACGTCTTCAGTGGATAGCCCTTGCCTTCAAGCAGCCAGCTGGAAGGTATGGTTGGAGGTGTGAAGAGCTGAGGGAGGGTGGACTTGTGCAGGACGAAAGAGTCATAACAGCTGCCAGGGAATTTGGCGCACACATACATGATGATCTTCCTATGGTTGCAGAGGAACTGCAGATTGAGGGAGTGAAAGCCCTTGCAGTTGACAAAGACTCCTGGGTTATGATGTGGTGCCCTGATGGCCACATGAGTGCAGTCGATGATGCCCTGCACCCGTGAGAAGCCAGCCAGAGAGGCAAAGCCAAGTGCACACTCAGTAACACTGGCATCATCAGTGGCAAAGTTGATATAATTGGCTGACTTGTCAAAGAGGGCATCGATGACCTGTGTGATGCATCTGTGGGCGGCCGACTGCGAGATGCTGCAAATGTCTGCTGCAGATCCCTGGAAGGAGCCTGAGGCGAAGAAGTTGAGGGCGCTGGTGACATTTACAGCCACCGGTAAGGTGTGTCCACCCGCTCCTCTGGGCTGCAGGTCTTCCTCCAGCAATGTGCAAATGCCTGTAATGACCTGGCACGTTAGCTTGAGCCTCCTTTGGCACTGCTGCTCAGTCATGTTGAGGAAGCTCATCCTCTGCCTGTATACCCTGTGTTGGGGGTATTGCCTCTGGCGCGGTGCAGCCCTGCGCTGATACCCTCTATCCTGTGGAGCATCAAGACGTTGAGGAGAAGGTTGGTGGTGTTGTTGTTGGTGCTGCTGGTGTGCCTGGTGCTGGTGGTGTTGGGGCTCATCGTGGTCCAATTCTGAGGGCCAAGGTGAGACATTATAAATGGCACCCATGCTGATGGAAGAGATGGCAGGTGAAGTAGAGTTGACAGCAGCAATCTGTCAATGGTGAGAGAGGTTCTTCCAATGAGGTGACACTGGATGGAGACTTTGCTGGAAAGACTTGCAGCCTGCAGAAAGCTCAATCTGTGCTGGGAATGTAGTCAGCAACAGCTTCTGCACGAGGAAAGTGATCAGCTGTCAGGTAGGAGCTTTTAAACTACATTTGATGCTGTCAAGTAATCAGCTGGAGCAATGGCCACTCAACTTCCACCTCAGGCTGACAGATGTGGTTCCCAAGCTGTGTGAATCCCGTGACCATGCAGGGAAATTTAAAATGTAGGGGGTAAAAGGCTCTTAAGTGTCTGTAAACAAGCTGATAATGATTTCCACCCTTCCCTCACCTTCGCATGGTCCATCTCCGACTCTTCCCTTCCCTTCCTCGACTTCTCCATCTCCATCTCTGGGGATAGGTTATTGACAAACATTCACTACAAGCCCACTGACTCCCACAGCTACCTGGACGACACTTCCTCCCACCCAGCCTCCTGTAAGGACTCTATTCCATTCTCCCAGTTTCTCCATCTCCACCGCATCTGCTCTGACGATGCCACCTCCCATACCAGTGCTTCCGATTCCTCAACTGAGGATTCCCCTCTACAGTGGTTGACACAGCCCTTGACTGTGTCCGTTCTATCTCCAGCACTTCTGCCCTCACCCCTGCCCCTCCCTCCCGGAACCACGAGAGAGTTCCCCTTGTCCTCACCTTTCACCCCACCAGCCTCCACATTCATCGGATCATCCTCCGCCATTTCTGCCACCTCTAGCGTGATCCCACCACCAAACGCATCTTCCCCTCACCTCCCCTTTCAGCATTCCGTAGGGACCATTCCCTCCGCGACACGCTAGTCCACTCCTCTATCACCCCCAACACCCATTCACCTTCGCCCGGCACCTTCCCGTGCAAGCACAGGAGCTGTAACACATGCCCTTATAGCTCCCCACTTGCCACTGTCCAGGGCCCCAAACACACCTTCCAGGTGAAACAGCAATTTACTTGTACTTCTTGCAACTTAGTATACTGTATTCGCTGCTCACGATGTGGTCTCCCCTACACTGGGGAGACCAAACGCAGATTGGGTGGCCACTTTGCGGAACACCACCGTTCAGTCCGTAAGGGGGATCCTGAGCTTCCAGTCGCCTGTCATTTTAATTCACCGCTCCACTCCCAATCAGACCTCACCGTCCTCGGCCTCTTGCATTGTTCCACAGAAGCTCAGCGTAAGCTCGAGGAACAGCACCTCATCTTTCGATTAGGCACTTTACAGCCTTCTGGACTCAACATAGAGTTCAACAATTTCAGATCATAACCTGACCCTATCATATATATATTTTTTATCCACACTTTTTGTTTGTGCCTTCTGTTCTTCTCTCCCACATGGCAGCTGTCTTTCATCCTGCTAGCGCAATTTACACTTCATCTAGAGCCATCCTTTGTTTCTTAACCTGTCCCATTACCATCTCCTTTTGCCTTGAATATCTCTTAATGGCCCAGAAATTCGGGTTGGGGGCTTCCCGCGGTTGCAAGCCTCCGACCTGCACTTACCTAGCGCGCCGGCCGTTGAGCTGTGGGCCCGCGTGGGCTTCCGATCCTGGGCTTGCTCCAACTGCCGGCGCGCAGTGCTTGCGTATCCCTGGGGCGCAGTTAGTTCGATGCGTGGGCCATGGAGAGCCAATGGTAGCAGGGAATGCCCATTCATAAAATTAACAGGAAGAGCTGTCAAAACTATAAATACTATAAGCCCCAAAACATTACTAAATCTTCAAATAAATTTAAAAAAAACATCACATTTTTAAAATAACTATAAATTATATAAAATAACTATTTTAAAGAATAACTTAAATTTTTGAAAAAATTAATTACATTTTCTAACGGGGCTAAAAATAAACTTACCTTTCTTTAAAGTATTTAAAAATAATAAACCTGTGGGAAAAATGTTTTAATTTTAATTAATTCACCACTTACCTTGTTAAAAGCAGGTCTTGTGACTGCTTTTTATATGTGTAACTCCTGGAGACTTATCCTCCCGGAAAAACCTAGAAAAAAAACGTAAGTTCAATGCGCACGCGCTGCCTCTCCGGCGCACGTGTTCCACCTCTGAACCCCTTCTTTCAAGGGAATGGAAGTTCCGGTTTCCTGCGCATGCGCAGTGCATGCACAAAACCGGCACTTCTATTGGGCCTACGGGTGAGTACCCCGTGCGTACTCACCCGTGGAGACCTGAATTTCTGGGCCAATGTCTCTTAACTTCTCCTGACTTCTATCCTATCACAGACCTTCCCTTTTGTTCTTTCATCCCCTCCCCCATTTCCCAGCCCCTACACTTGCTTAAAAATCTGTTCCATTTCCTGCTTTTTTCCTGTTCTGACGAAAGGTCATCGACCTGAAACGTTAACTCTGTTTCTCTCTTCACAGATGCTGCCTGACCTGCTGAGTATCTCCCGCATTTTCTGTTTTTATTTCATGATTTCAATTAGGTCGCCCACCTCTGCCAGTTGGGTGGCTGCCGCACCAGCAAACACGCCAGTGGGAAAGGCACATGGGGGCGGGATGACGGCGAGTTCCCGAAACCCTCCAAATTTTTTCAGATTTCCCACCCGACCCACCTCCATTCCTGCCCGCTACCACCCTGGAAAATTACGACCATTAACTCTGTTTCTCTCTCCACAGATGCTGCTTGGCCTACTGAGTGTTTGCAGCATTTTCTGTTCTTATTCCTAAAGAAATCTTTCCATTTCTAGTCACACCTGCAGTTAGAAATGAGAAGACTTCTTTAGTTTTTGTTTTGTGACTATAAATAGAATAAAGCAGTTTTGTTTCCCACTGGGCAAAGAGATCTCAAGTCAACATTTAAGAAGCTATCTCTTCAAATTATAGTCCAAATTTTGATCTTGCTTTTCTTTTATCTTTTGTTCAATTGTTTCCTGGCAGATGAATCACCACTGTACAGTCTCTCCTCACCCGGGAGGCCAATCTGCTCTGGTGTGGACCACAAATTTCCCTATAATTGAAGTCAAAGCTGTTTCTTGATCAACCAGCAGGATGCAACACTTCAGTGAGGCTAGTTCAATGTTAGGATTTCTTGCCATCTCCCGATTCCCTTCCAATTCACATGCAGCTGCCCATAGACAACAACGAACCAACCACTTTCGTCAAGATGGTTTGTGTGATGTGGAGCCCTGAATTTCATACCCTTGACCTTTTGGTTCAGAGTTGAAGCTTCAACAACTTGAGTTATTTGGCTATCCCACATGTGTCTCATTAACCTTTACTGTGCTGAACAAACAGGATTTCCATGCAGTATTCACCAAAACACCTGCGGCAAGCACTTTCTGAAGCAGATTAAATTAAACATTGCACTAAAAGCAATACAACAGTGGCATTTATCTTCATTCAGATACTTGTAAGAAATATTTTCGAATAGCAAAAATCAAGAAGAGGTTGAGGTACATTAACTCTTGAAAGACTTGTCACAAAATCTTTTAACCCAAATTGTGTTGAGTATATTCAGCAGAGGAAGAGCTGTTACTGTTCAGAACATTCTTTATAATTGGCTAACTGGGCTTAGGAAAACAAAGGATAATCTAAATTAGGAGATGCAACAACTTAGCTTACTGTCTGAATGAACCAACTACTTTCAGATGAAAATAAGACTAAAGATATTGGCGTAGGACCAATTAACCATAATAAAAATGCAGTGGGTATAGCGAACACATTAATTAATTCAAGAACAATAACATTTTTCAAGTTTTGCTCCTCTCTCTTCAAGCTTGTGATTTCTTTAGAGCTTTTTTTCCCACAACACATTCCATTCAATTAAATGTGTTCTAAATGGTGGAGGAATGGGCATTACAGTCAGCTTTGCCACATTGGGGAAACACTGTGTGTATGTAGATAAACCTGTATAATCCCCTTTTAACTGCTGTATTCCCCTCCCCCCGCAAGACAGTTGCAAGTTGAGAGGAATAAGGCATGTTCAGACTTGCCTGCTGCTGAGAGAAGGAAAACCAATCAGGTTCCAGCAGGTGACCAATCCGTGAGTCATCACAGGTTCACGGGCTTTACGAATTCAGTACTGTATTGTGAGAGTTGGAGTAAAGGCCTATTTCTTGCAGCTCGCTGTGTTGCCTATTTCTTTACGCGGGAGACTGTAGTCTCCCACATTGGTGACCCCGAATGTCGGCGGCCGAAGCCCCCGACTCACGTAGCCCTACAGAGGCCAGCAACAACCCGACGGCAACCAGCAGCAGCCCGATGTCGGCCGGCGCCGCATCCTTGAAGCTCCCCACCTTCTGGGAACACCAAGCACCAGCTTGGTTCATGCACACGGAGGCCCAATTCACCCTTCGCAGGGTGCAAGACGAAAGGTACCTCCACGTAGTCTCAGCACTAGCAAGCTCCACCGCCGCCGAAGTTCTCGACCTGCTGGGGAACCCACCACAGACCGGCAAGTACTCAACCATTAAGGGCCGCTTGCTGCAGGCTTACGGCCTGTCTGGGGAGGAGAGGGCCCGTAGGCTTCTTTCACTACCAGGCCTCGGCGACTCTACCCCGACTCAGTTGATGAGCCGGATGCTTGCGCTCCTGGGCTCTGAACCGCAGTGCTTCTTGTTTTGGGCCCTTTTCCTCAGCCTGCTTCCTCAGCAGGTACAGACTGCCCTCGCGGGGTCCCCGATCACGGACTGCGTACAACTGGCAGCCGTCGCGGACAAAGTCTTTGCTATCGCCCAATTCGGTTGTGCAGCCGCGAGGCTCCCCGACACCACCGAGCGCGCGCCGCCACGGCAGGCCGCAGAACTATGCAACTACCACGCACATTTCGGCCACAAGGCCCAATGCTGCAGAGCACCCTGCTCTTTCGATCAAACCAAGATGGCCGCCCGGCCCAACACGCCAGCCCCGCGCCGCCGTCTATGCCCGCTCGACCACACCCCCGCCGCCACGATGGCCATCGGCACCACAGGTAAACTGCTGTACATAACCGACTCCCTTTCAGGGCGCAGATTCCTTTGCGACACCGGAGCCCAATGCAGCATAATTCCTGCCTCCCAGCTCGACATCCAGGCAGGCTGCAGCAGCCCACCCCTCGTGACGGCAAATGGCGCAGCCATCGCTACTTTTGTAAAGCGACGGGCAGAGGTTTGTTTCAACGGCCAGCGATTTACGTGGGATTTCGTGACGGCCTCGGTGGCACATCCCTTGCTGGGCGCCGATTTTCTTTGCGCCCACGGACTCCTGGTCGACGTCCGCGACAGGCGCCTGATCGACGCAGCAACTTTCGCTTCACTGGCCTGCCAGCAGAGCAACAGCCCGGCCCTCGTCGGGTCCTGCTCTGCCCCGGCGGATGACGACTACGCCCGCCTACTCACAGATTTCCCGAGGCTCACACAACCGACCTTCTCAGCCGCGGCAGCCAAGCATGGTGTCGAGCACCACATCGCCACTACGGGACCACCAGTGTTCGCCCGAGCCAGACGCCTGGACCCAGCCAAGATGGCGGTGGCCAAGGAAGAATTCGCCACGATGGAGAAACTGGGCATCATCCGCCGCTCGAACAGCCCCTGGTCGTCCCCCCTCCACATTGTGCCCAAGCCGGGCGGTGGCTGGCGCCCCTGCGGCGACTACAGACGGCTCAACGACGCCACCACGCCCGATAGATACCCCATTCCGCACATCCAAGACTTCTCGGCACACCTAGCAGGAAAGTCCGTCTTTTCCAAGGTCGACCTGATTCGCGGCTACCATCAGGTCCCCGTCCACCACGCAGACGTCCAGAAGACGGCGGTCATCACCCCCTTCGGACTGTTCGAGTTCCTGCGCATGCCCTTCGGGCTCAAGAACGCCGCACAGGCCTTCCAATGGCTCATGGATTCCGTCCTACGGGACCTGAGCTTCCTGTTCGTCTATCTGGACGATATCCTCGTGGCCAGCACCAACAAGGCCGAGCACATCGCGCATTTGCGCTCTCTTTTCCAGCGCCTCAGCCAACACGGGCTAATTGTCAACCCGGCCAAATGCCAATTCGGAGCAGCCCAAATTGACTTTCTCGGCCACAGAACCTCGCCAAGGGGAGCCATTCCCCTACCTTCCAAGGTGCAGGCGGTGGCGGACTTTCCCCAGCCCACCTCGGTCAAGGCGCTGCAGGAATTTTTGGGGATGGTCAATTTCTATCACCGTTTCGTGCCCAAGGCCGCCTCACTCATGCGCCCCCTCTACGAAGCCACCAGGGGCAAAACGGGCAAAGAGCAACTCACCTGGTCCAGCGAGATGGCGACAGCCTTCCACCAGACCAAAAGCGCCTTGGCCAACGCCACACTACTAGCCCACCCCATCCCGGGCGCCAAGACCGCCCTCACCACGGATGCCTCGGATTATGCCGTCGGTGCTGTCCAGCAACAGTGGGTCAAAGGTGCGTGGCAGCCACTGGCATTTTTCAGCCGACAGCTGCGCAAGAACGAGCAGGCCTACAGCACGTTCGACAGAGAGCTCCTGGCCCTGTTCCTGGCAATCCGGCACTTCCGTTTCCTCCTGGAAGGCCGGCCGTTCACCGCATTCGTGGACCACAAGCCGCTCACTTTCGCCATGGCCAAAGTAACCGAACCCTGGTCCGCGCGCCAACAGCGCCAACTCAACTTCATCTCGGAGTTCACCACGGACATCCGCCACGTCGCCGGCAAGGACAATTTGGTGGCCGACTGCCTCTCAAGACCCTCGCTCCACGCAGTGCACCTGGGCGTCGACTACGCCAGCATGGCGAGAGACCAGGCCGCTGACGCAGAGATCCAGGCCCTCAGGACGTCAACCACCAGCCTCACTCTGGCCGACATCCACTTCCACGCAGCCGGCACAACCCTCCTGTGCGACGTCTCAGTCCCCTCGCCTAGGCCGGTCATCCCATCCGCCTGGCGCAAGCGAGTTTTCGACATCATCCACGGCCTCTCACATCCAGGGATGCGTGCGTCTCAGAAACTCGTGTCCGCCAACTTCGTCTGGCCTGGACTGCACAAGGATGTGAGAGACTGGACCAACACATGCGCGCTAAGGTCCAGCAGCACACCAAGGCGCCATTGGAGTGTTTCCCGGTGCCCGAGAGGCATTTCGACCACGTCCACGTCGATCTGGTAGGCCCCTTGCCGCCGTCGCATGGTTTCACACACCTGCTCACGATCGTCGACCGCGCCACCAGATGGCCCGCGGTGGTTCCCCTTGCCTCCACCACCACGACCGACGTCGCGCGAGCATTCGTCTCGACATGGGTGGCCCGGTTCGGCGTGCCGACCGACACATCCTCGGACAGAGGCCCCCAGTTCACCTCCCACTTGTGGAATGCCATCACCGCTGGCCTCGGCACCAAGTTGCACAGGACAACAGCCTACCACCCGCAGGCTAACGGGCTCTGCGAGCGCTTTCATCGTTCCTTGAAAGCCTCCCTCCGCACCAGCCTGGCCGACACCAGCTGGATCGACAAACTACCCTGGGTCCTCCTGGGATTGCGCACAGCACCCAAAGAGGACCTCCGCGCCTCCACGGCCGAGATGGTCTACGGCCAACTGCTCAGAGTATCAGGCGACTTCCTCCCCCTGACAACGAAGCCGTGGTCGGCCGCCAAACAGCTTTCCCTGCACCAGGATGCGGCCCAGCAATTCCGTCCAGTGCCCACTTCGCAACACATGCCTCGGGACTTACGACATGCGGAGTTCGTCTTCGTGCGCTGGGACGCGCACAGAGGCCCGCTGCAGGCACCATACACCGGCCCCTTCTCAGTATTGGAGACGGGGGACAAAGCTTTTCTTATCGACGTTGGCAGGAAGCCGGACCTTATTTCAGTAGACCGCCTCAAACCGGCGCACCTGGACCTCAGCTTCCCGTTTCGTCCGGCTCTTCCCCCACGGCGGGGCAGACCTCCCGCGTTGGCGGCGGCCCCACAAGAGGACCAAGTCATGCCACAACCTTACTACCAGGCCACCGCCCCACCTTCGCCGGCAGCCCGTCCAGCCAGCCCACCGGCAGACCAGCCGCCAGACCAGCCGACGAACCAACCGGCCGACCTCCCAGACAGCCCTCCTCACACGCCAGATGGCTACTACAGCCGCTACGGCCGTTTGGTCAAACCTCCGCAGAGACTGACTTTTACAGTTAACGAGGATTCTGGGGGGGCGTATGTGGCGTTGCCACATTGGGGAAACACTGTGTGTATGTAGATAAACCTGTATAATCCCCTTTTAACTGCTGTATTCCCCTCCCCCCGCAAGACAGTTGCAAGCTGAGAGAAATAAGACATGTTCAGACTTGCCTGCTGCTGAGAGAAGGAAAACCAATCAGGTTCCAGCAGGTGACCAATCCGTGAGTCATCACAGGTTCGCGGGCTTTACGAATTCAGTACTGTATTGTGAGAGTTGGAGTAAAGACCTGTGGTGAACTAAGTCATAAGTATATACCTTATTCTACCTGTGTATAGTTTCCTATTGTAATCTATTGTAACCCTGCGGCTTTCTTGGTTGGCCAGGAATGCTGATGTACTGTATACCACTCTGCTGTGCCATTGATTGTCCTGATACTGTTACTTCGCCCCTGGCTCCGCCTCCTGGCAGTTCTGAGAAGCTGGTCTGTGAGCTAACATGTGTGTTCTGTTCTGTCCAGTTCTAAGCTAATAAAAGCCAACTGTTTGAGTTATAACTACCAGTGTCTGTAGTTATTTAAGGTATATCAATTTTATTAGCTTATTACTTCCAGGGATGGACAGATTCCTGAAGCTGGAGCGTCTGGACAGTGATCCACATTCGGCGGACGCATCGAAGAAATTCGCACATTGGCTCCGGTGTTTCGAACATTTCATTGCATCGCTCGATGATGAGGCCAACAAACTGGGCCTACTGACTAACCTAGTAAGTCATCGGACCTACTCGCTAATCGAGGACGCTCCTACATACGAGGATGCACTCGCGACTCTCAAGGCCCAATACCTGAAGCCTGTTAACGAGGTGTATGCCAGGCATCTCTTGGCTACCTGCAGGCAACTACCGGAGGAATCGCTGGATGATTTTCTACAGAATCTAAAGGCCCTGGCGAAGGACTGCAACTACAAGGCTGTGACGGCCATTTTGTACCAGGAAGAAGCGGTTCGCGATTCGTTTATATCGGGCCTTCGGTCGAATTACATTCAGCAGAGGTTGCTTGAAAGGGACACTCTGGATCTAAAGACGGCCGTGGCTACAGCTCGATCGCTGGATGTGGCGCAGAAGAACTCCGAGACCTATGCATCAGGCCATGCGGCCCTCTCATCCTCGTGCGCGCCGAGCGAGGAGGCGCCATCCTCTCCGCCTGGGCCTCGGACCAGCCCTACACCACGGGAGTCTCCACCCAGCCCCACCACTGCAGCGATGTCCCGCGGACCAAGATGCTACTTCTGCGGCCAGCTCAAGCACCCCAGACACCGATGTCCTGCGAAAGACGCCACATGTTTCAAGTGCAAGAAACAGGGACATTTCAGCAAGGTATGTAAGGGGAATCCCATACCTGATACAGTCTCCGCGGCCCTACACGTGGTCCCAGAATCTGATACCATCTCAGCGGCCGCCTACGGATCTACAATAGCCTCAGTCACGGTTGACCAGTCCAGACCGCATCCACTATCAAAGTCTATGATGGACGTTAAGGTAAACGGACACCCGACGAAGTGTTTAATCGATTGCGGGAGTACGGAGAGTTTTATTCATCCTAGCCTCATCAAACCGTACTCACTAAAGGTGTACCCTACCCGGAGCAAAGTCGCAATGGCATCTAAGTCCCTCACTTCGGAGGTAAGCGGTTTCTGTAAAGTAACACTGACTGTTAAGGGCACAGAGTATAAAGATTTTAAACTCCTTGTGTTGCCACAGCTCTGCGTGAAACTAATTCTAGGCCTAGATTTCCAGTGCCACCACGAGAGCGTCACACTTGCATGTGGCGGATCCCAGCCCCCGCTCACAGTTTGCGGCCTCTCCACTTTAAAGATAAGCCCGCCATCTCTGTTTGCGAACCTCGCCCCAAACTGTAGACCTATCGCGACCAAAAGTCGACGGTACAGTTCGGATGATAAAAAATTTATAAAAGAAGAAGTAGGAAGGCTACAGCGGGAGGGTATCATCGAAAATAGTAATAGCCCGTGGCGTGCTCAGGTAGTGGTGGTTAAAACTAACGAAAAGAAACGGCTCATGGTCGACTACAGCCAGACCATCAACATATATACGCAACTAGACGCTTATCTCTTGCCTCGCATCTCCGAGATGGTGAACCAGATTGCCCAGTATCGTGTGTTTTCCACTATTGACTTAAAGTCTGCCTATCACCAGCTCCCCATAAAAGTAGATGACCGTCCTTATATGGCTTTTGAAGCAAATGGGCGCCTGTACCAATTCCTTAGGGTACCCTTCGGGGTCACGAATGGAGTTTCTGTTTTCCAACGGGAAATGGACCGTATGGTAGATGAGAATGCGTTGGAGGCAACATTTCCGTACCTGGACAATGTTACTATCTGTGGACGCGACCAACAGGAGCATGACCGGAATCTCGCTAAATTTCTAGAGACTGCCCAAAAGCTAAACCTGACCTATAACGAGCACAAATGTACTTTCAACACTACTCGTCTGTGTATTCTCGGCTGTGTGGTAGAGAATGGGGTAATCGGGCCAGACCCTGAACGATTACGCCCGCTTAAAGAACTACCACTGCCACATAACCCTAAGGCCTTAAGAAGGTGTCTGGGATTCTTCTCTTATTATGCTCAGTGGGTGGCCAACTACTCGGACAAAGCCCGAGCCCTTATCAAGTCGACGTCTTTCCCTCTATCAGTAGAAGCGCAGGAGGCATTCACCAACATCAAACGGGACATTGAAAAGGCCGTGGTATGTGCTGCAGATGAGAGGATACCCTTCCAGGTAGAGAGCGATGCTTCTGATTTCGCTTTGGCTGCAACCCTCAACCAGGCCGGGAGACCGGTAGCCTTCTTTTCCCGTACACTACAGGGTCCTGAAGTCAGGCATTCTTCTGTTGAGAAGGAAGCACAAGCAATTATCGAGGCGGTCAGACATTGGAGACATTATCTCGCCGGCAA
This sequence comes from Somniosus microcephalus, assembly GCF_052327205.1. NCBI lineage: Eukaryota > Metazoa > Chordata > Chondrichthyes > Squaliformes > Somniosidae > Somniosus > Somniosus microcephalus. The sequence continues at coordinate 158,679,056 of NC_140999.1, forward strand.
ACGTTTCACACTCCTCACTGACCAGCGGTCTGTGGCCTTCATGTTTAACACGAAGCAGAGAGGCAAGATAAAAAATGACAAGATCCTAAGATGGCGGATAGAACTGTCCACTTACGACTACGATATTATGTACAGGCCAGGAGCACTCAACGAGCCACCCGATGCCCTATCTCGAGGGGTATGTGCCAGCCTTAGTACTGACAAGCTCCAAAGTCTCCACGACGCACTCTGCCACCCAGGAATCACCCGATTGAATCACTTCATCAAGTCTCGCAACTTACCCTACTCCATTGAGGAGGTCCGAACGATGACCAGAGCCTGCTGCGTTTGTGCGGAATGCAAACCCCGCTTCTACAGGCCCGAACAAGCTCACCTCATCAAGGCAACTCGGCCATTCGAGCGCCTAAGCCTTGATTTCAAAGGTCCTCTCCCATCGGCTGATCGTAATGTCTACTTCCTCAACGTTATAGACGAATACTCTCGTTTCCCCTTTGCCATTCCCTGCCCGGACATGACCAGTGCTACGGTAATCAAAAGCCTCTGCAACTTATTCTGTCTGTTCGGTATGCCCAACTATATCCATAGCAACAGAGGAACGTTGTTTATGAGTGATGAGTTACGCTGGTTCTTACTATCAAAAGGGATTGCTACTAGTAGAACCACTAGCTACAACCCCCGGGGCAATGGGCAGGTTGAGAGGGAGAATGCGACAGTGTGGAAGGCAGTCATCCTGTCCTTAAAATCGAAAGGCCTACCGACCTCTCGCTGGCAGGAAGTTCTCCCCGATGTACTGCATTACATAAGGTCTCTGCTGTGCACCGCAACAAATGCTACTCCTCATGAGAGGATGTTCGGTTTCCCCAGGAAATCTTCCTCAGGTATTTCACTCCCCGGGTGGTTGATGTCCCCGGGCACTGTACTGTTACAAAAACATGTGAGAGGTCATAAGACTGATCCCCTAGTGGAGGAAGTACAGCTCCTCCACGCCAATCCTCAGTACGCATATATCCAATACCCTGATGGACGTGAGGATACTGTTTCAATAAAGGACCTGGCTCTGGCAGGAGAAGAGAGAGAGAGCGATGCTGCTAGCGAAGATGCGGGTGTGGAGCACCGTGATGCGCCGCATGTGGGGGTGGGATGCGACCTATTTCTTGTAGCTCGCTGTGTTGCCTATTTCTTTACGCGGGAGACTGTAGTCTCCCACAAGCTCATATTTGACCAGAACATAATTAATTCTAATCGTTGATCGCCTTTAATAATCTAAATAAATTAGCAGTTAAGCACGGGAAGAAAATGGAATGATGCACCGAGCAATCTTTTTTGTAACAAAAAATTTTGAAATGGCTTGTACCTGTTAGGCAGCAGTTATCTGTTTAAAATCAGTGGCACAAATGACTGAAAATTTATGGTCACAAATTACGCAAGAAATTTATTTTTGAATCGTGTCAAATTTATTTGATTTTTTGTGACAATACAAATTCAAAATATTACAAGTCCCAGCAACAATTAGGACAGTATGCATTATAGTCTTAGGGGGAGAAATTCGGTATCGCCCCATTTGGGGTGCAATTATCGGCCGGGTGCAAAGTTTACCGCCTGGCGCTAATTATTGCCTCTGCCTGCAAACTTGGCTTCTATTGTCCCTGGAGGTGATTGGAGTGCTAAATCAGGTGCTACACACCTCTCTTAAGGCGCTAACGCTGAGGAGCAAGGTGCTAATTCAGTGGGCTGGTGAAGCTCATGTGATGTCAGTTAGCAATGGAACACTGTCGCCGGCCAGTTCTTAAATGGGAGAGTCGATCTTGCGCTCCATCCACACCCTGCTCATTGCAACCTTGAATCTCGGCCTGCTGGAATTCTGCTGAAAAGAACAATGGAGAGGCCCAGGGAAAGAGCTCAGAGTGCAGCCCCCATAGTCTCTTCTAAATCGATGCAAGGTCAAATCAAAATGAACCTGCAAAGTGCTGCTCAGTACCCAAAACTCCTTCACACAGCGTTGAATCTCTCCAGAAGTATTTCTCTCTCTCTCAGAATGTGTGGTGCAAAAATGTCGCTGACAAAAAAAGACAGGAAGCGGCCGCCTTTAAATAGCGCTCCCCCAGTCCCTTCCCGACTGCAAAACATTCCCCTCAACCTGTCATTGCTAGCAGCAGGTGGTAAGGCAAGGGGCGCCACTCAATATCTGGTCCGGGGCGCTACCGGGGCGTTGCATGCTTGACTGATGTCACGGTCTGCGGGCGCAAAGCAACCAAATTTTTCCCCCATAGAAGCATAGATTCATATGACACAGAAGGAAGCCATTTGACCCTTTGAATCCATGCCATCTCTCTGTACAGCAATCCAGTCAGTCCCATTCCCCCGCTCTATCCCCATAGCCCTGCAAGTTTATTTCCCTCAAGTGCCTATTCAGTCTCCTATTGAAAAATTTGAGTGTCTCCGCTTCCACCACTTCTGTCGGCAACGAATTCCAGGTCCTCACCACTCGCTGCGCAAAAAAGCTTTTCCTCACATCTGTATTGATTTCTTTGTGGGTTCAATGACGAGACATTTATGAAAGAGAATGTCTTTTAATCTAAAGCTTGTTCAGTAAATTAACTGCATCACAGGAGACATCATGTTAGTGATCCATCTAAAGCGAAACCAAAACTAAACTGCTTGTCTCTGTCACATGCCCTCTGCTGGTCAGACATAAGTAATCAATCAGGCAAATATGCTGGTAAGACATCATAATCAAACAGGCAAATACCATCACTATTTGCTGATATCATTACATCTCCCTTTCTTAAAACAAAAGTATTTTACTTTTAACTAACAACATGTTTTCTTTGTATTAATCTGCATTTTAACTGTAACACTTAATGAACTTACATTATCATTATCATGATCAAGGTTTTTTAACCTTGCTTTGTGTGTTCACATGAAATATCTAAATACACTAGAACTTGAAGAAAGAATAAGATAACATTACTTCCTTCTATAACAATAGTCCTTAAATTTGCTCAATGAGTCTCTCAGGAGGCTTCACGTGTCTTGAGGATTTTCTGATTGATTGTCCTTGAATCTGAGTTGTTGCCTCAGATGATGATTTCTCAGCTGTGTGATCAGGTTGTTCAACAGTATCAGTCTTTCGACTTGCTGTGGCTGGTCCCATGAGAAGATCTCAACGATTTCTTCTCAGAACAGCACCCTCATCCGACTGAATGGTGTATGATCTTGGTTGAACTTCACTCAGGACAGTTCCCTTCTGAGTCCATATGTTTGTTTTGTCTTTGAACCTTACTTGGTCACCAGTGTGGAGTTCAGGTAGGTTTTGTGTTCCTCTGTCATAGTAGTACTTTTGCTTTTCTTTCTGTTGTTCTTTGAACTTCCTCACTTTCTCCCCCTCTTTTGTTTTCAGGAGGTTCTCCGGGATGGGTAGGTTTGACCTTAGCCGACGTCCCATAAGGAGTTGGGCTGGTGACTTACCACACCCGAGCAGCATTGTGCGGTATACAAGCATGCTCTGGTAGAAGTCAGTTCCACTGTCTTTTGCCTTGTACATCAGTCTTTTCACTGTCTGGACCGATTTTTCCACTGGACCATTGGACTGTGGAAAGTGAGGACTTGACGTTGTGTGGACAAAGACCCACTCTTTGGCAAAGTGTCGGAAACTTGCATTATAAAACTGGGGTCCGTTGTCTGTGAAGACCTCGCTTGCCACACCATGTCTGGAGAATATGGCTTTCATACATCTTATCACAGCATCTGCAGTGGTGGTGTACAGTCTACAAACCTCTGGATACAGGGAGTAATAGTCTGTGACTACAAGATAGTCCTTCCCTTGACATGCAAATAGGTCAGCACCTACCTTCTGGTAAGGTCTGTCTGGCGCTGGGTGTGGCTTTAGTGGTTCTACCGGATTGCTTGCTCGATATTTCAGGCATATTGTGCAGTTTGACACCTCATTTGTCACATCTTGGTTGATTCGTGGCCAGTACATCACCTCTCGTGCTCTTTTCTTACACTTTTCGATTCCCAGATGTCCTCCATGGATCCTTTTTAGCATCTCTTTTCTCAGACTCTTTGGGATAACTATTTTACTTCCTTTGTAGATGATGTCTTCGACCACTGATAGTTCCGCCCTGCAGTTCCAGTACTCTGCCATGTCAGGTGAGCAGTCTTGCTTCATGTTGGGCCATCCATCCAAGATGCTTTTCCTCAGTCGTCTCATTGTTTCATCTTTGTTTGTCTCAGTCTTTATGAGCTCCATTTTTGCATCTGCTATGGGCAGTGCACTTGTGATCATGTCCACGTAGGCGTTCACTTTTTCATCCATTGTGGTGTTTGCGGGCTCACTTGGGTCAACAGCTCTGGACAATGTGTCTGCTGTATACATCAGCTTACTCGGTGTGTACGCAACATTCAGTGTATAGCGTTGCAGCCTGATCATCATTCTTTGTATTCTAAGCGGACAGCTATTTAGTGGCTTTTGGAACAATGCAATCAAGGGCTTATGGTCAGTCTCTACACTGATTGCTTGTCCTGACACAAACTGGTGAAATCTTTCACAGGCGTATGTGATGCTGAGCAGCTCCTTTTCTATTTGAGCATATCGCGTCTCCGCGTCTGTCATTGAGCGCGATGCATATGCAATAAGTTGCCAGTAGTCATATTTTTGCAGAAGAACGGCACCGAGCCCACTCTGTGATGCATCTGATGATATCTTGATGGGTCTCGCTGGGTCATAAAACCTCAGAACTGGTTCCTCTGTGAGCAGTTTCTTTAGATCGCTCCATGACTTCTCATGCTCATGATTCCATTCCCATACTATGTTCTTTTCAGTTAGCCGTCTCAGTGGCGCCATCTTTCCTGAGAGGTTGGATATGAATTTACCCATGTAATTGATCATTCCATTAAACCTCTGCACATCCTTTTTGCATTGTGGCTTTGGCATATTCTCAATGGCGGACACCTTTCTGGGATCTGGTCTGATGCCCTCACTGCTAAGGATATCTCCCACGAATGTCAGTTCTGTCACCCCGAGCTGGCATTTCTCTCTATTCAGCTTCAGGTTTGTTTTCCTTGTTGCTTCCAGCACTTTTTTCAGTCTCTCGTCATGCTCAGTTCTCGTGGTTCCCCATACTATGATGTCATCCATTGATGTATCAACTCCCTCCAGGTGCTCATAGATCATATGGATAGTTTTGTGATACACTTCAGGAGCTGAGTCAATGCCAAATGGTAACCTTAGGAATCTGTATCTGCCAAATGGACTGTTGAACGTGCACAGTCTTGAACTTGCCTCGTCCAATTTCATCTGCCAAAATCCTGATGATGCATCTAACTTGCTGAAATACTTTGCATTTGCAAACTGTGCCATGATTTCCTCACGTGTAGGAAGCTTGAAGTGCTCTCTCTTTATTGCTCTGTTTAGATCTCTTGGATCCAGGCAAATTCTGAGCTATCCATTCTTTTTGTCCACAACGACGAGGGAACTCACCCACTCAGTTGGCTCATCTATCTTTTGAATCACGTTCAGGCTTTCCATCCTGTCCAACTCTGCCTTCAGTTGCTTTTGAAGAGCAAACGGAACTTTTCTGCATGGATGTATGACCGTTGGCATACTTTATCTACTCTGATCGTGTGTTCTCCTGGGATGCAGCCTAGACCCTTAAATAGGTCGTTGTACTCTTTCATGAGTTCATCATAGACTGTCTCTCCTTCGCTTTCCACAACGAGGACTCTCTTTACCAGGTTCAGTCTCTCACAGGCTTTTAAACCTAGTATGGCCTGCACATCCTTTGGCACCACGATTAATGCTAGCGTGTGCTCTCTGTCCTTGTGTGTTACTTTGACAATGCATCTTCCTTTCACTGGTATATCAGTACCCGAGTATCCTGTCACTTTCACTTTTATTCCATGTATCTTTGGTCTGGGTCTAATTTTCTTAAAATCAGTCTCTGATATCACATTAACTTGTGCTCCAGTATCCAATTTAAATGGAATGTGTATGTCATTCACTTTTAGTGTCAACATCCAGTCTCTTTTTTCTTCTTTGTTTTCAGACACAACATCTACATTGAACTCCTCTATCTCGCTTTCATCTACTGTATGGACCTTGCTTTGTTGCGCTTGGTTCTTACAGCAACGGGCATAATGGTTGTTTTTGTTGCAACTATTGCATGTTTTACCATATGCTGGACACTTTTTGGTGTATGCTGTGTACCGCATCGACTACATGACTTTCGATTGTCCCATTCATTTTCGTTCGCTGGCCACGCCTCTTTTTTCACATTGGCGCTCTTTTTGTTAAACGGTTTGTGTCCGTTCATTCTCACTGCATCCACGTTGCAGCTACTGTCACTGAACAGCTCCTTTGCCTGCAACTTCACAGTCTCTGTAGCCCTACACAGTGCTATGGCTTTTCCCAGGTCTAGATCTTGCTCTCTTAGCAGTCTTTCCCTTAGACCATTATCTGGAATACCACACACCAGTCTGTCTTTTATCAGCGAGTCTGTCAGTCCCCCAAATTCACATGTTTTGCTTCTGTTTCTCAGTTCAGTCACATACTGATCAATAGTCTCTCCCGTTTTCTGTACACATGTGAAAAATCTGTGCCTCTCAAACGTCACGTTACGTTTAGGTATGCAGTAGGCCTCAAACTGTTCCATTATTTTATCTAGCTTCATTTTGTCTCCATCAGCAGCGAATGTGAAGTTATTATACACGTCCAGCGCTTCATCACCCACGACATGTAAGAACACTGACGATTTATTTTTATCACTTTTCTCGTCAGCTCCGATTGCCACTAAATACAACCCCACACGTTGTTTGAATCTCCTCCAATTTTCAGCCACATTACCTATCAACTGAAGCTTCGCCGGTGGGTGTAATCCTTCCATTTTTTCACTTCGTTAGCTATTCTCCAATGGTAAGTAACGATGTTCTCTTTTGGCTTGCTAATATGTGGAGAGCTGATTTAACTTCAGATTTTTCCTCTTCATCTCTTTCAATCACTTCTGACACCATGTATTGATTTCTTTGTGGGTTCAATGATGAGACATTTATGAAAGAGAATGTCTTTTAATCTAAAGTTTGTTCAGTAAATTAACTGCATCACAGGAGACATCATGTTAGTGATCCATCTAAAGCGAAACTAAAACTAAACTGCTTGTCTCTGTCACATGCCCTCTGCTGGTCAGGCATAAGTAATCAATCAGGCAAATATGCTGGTAAGACATCATAATCAAACAGGCAAATACCATCACTATTTGCTGATATCATTACAACATCCCCCCATATCTCTTGCCCAAAACCTTAAATCTGTGTCCCCTAGTCCTTGTACCATCAACTAGTGGGGACAGCCTTTCCCCATCTAGCCTATCCAAACCCGCCATAATCTTGTACACCTCTATAAAATCACCCCTCAATCTCCTTTGCTCTAATGAAAACAAATCCAGCTTCTCCAACCTGTCCTTGTAGCTAAGATCCCCCATCCCCGGAACCATTTTGGTAAATCTCCTCTGCACCCTCTCAAGGGCCTTCACATCCTTCCTAAAGTGTGGTGACCAGAACTGGATGCAATACTCCAGTTGTGGCCTAACCAGCGCTTTATAAAGGTTCAGCATAGCTTCTCTACTTTTGTACTCAATACCTTTATTTATGAAGCCAAAGATCCCATATGCTTTGCTAACCACTCTCTCAATATGCCCTGCCACCTTCCGGGATCTATGCACATTAACTCCCAGGTCCCTCTGTCCCTGCACACTCTTTAAAACTGTGCCATTAAGTGTATATTGCCTCTCCCTGTTCCTTCTGCCAAAATGCATCACCTCACACTTTGCTGTATTAAATTCCATCTGCCATTTGTCTGCCCATTCTGCTAGCCTTTCTATGTCCTGCTGCAGTCGATTGGTATCATCCTCACTGTTTGCCACACCCCCAAATTTGGCGTCATCGGCAAATTTAGAAATTCTACTCTGTATTCCAATATCCAGGTCATTTATATATATCAAAAAAAAGCATTGGCTCCAGCACTGACCCTTGGGGAACACCACTGTCTACCATCCTCCAGTCTGAAAAACAGCCATTAACCTTTTCCCAGCCCCTAAACTTGCTTTCCATTTCCTGCTTTTTTCCAGGTCTGACGAAGGGTCATCAACCTGAAATGTTAACTCTGTTTCTCTCTCCACGGATGCTGCCTGGCCTGCTGAGTTTTTCCAGCGTTTTCTGTTGTTATTTCGGATTTCCAGCATCCGCAGTATTATGCTATCGTATTAACCACAACTCGCTGTTTTCTGTCCTTTCAATCCTCAGGCACCTCCCCCGCTTCTAGGGAAAATGATGGGAAGCCCTTCTGCTATCTCCTCCCCCAATTAATTCCCTTAGCAATCTGGGATGCAAGCCATCTGGACCAAGCGACTTGTCCACTCTAAGCATACCCAGCCTTTCTAGTACATCCTGTCTATCAATTTTCACCCCTTCCATTGCTTCTATCTTTTCCACTTCTGCCGATACTTTGTCAGCATTCACCTCCTTAGTAAACACCAATACAAAGTACTCATTAAGTATTCTAGCCTTGCCCTATGCCTCGAAGCATATATCACCTTCTTTGTCTCTAATAGGTCCCACCCCGCCTCTTACTACCTGCTTGCTGTTTACATGCCGGTAGAAGATTTTTGGGTTCCTTTTTATGTTAACTGCCATTCTTCTCTCATATTCTCTCTTTGCCAATCTTATTTTCATCTTCACTTCCCCTCTCAACTTATTGTATTTGATCTGGTTCTCCCTTGAAGAATTCACCTGACATGCATCATACACCCTCTTTTTCTGTTTCATCATCTTCTCTACCTGCCTCGTCATCCAAGGAGCCCTTGCTTTGGTTCCCTTACCCTTCCCTCTTGTTGGAATGTACCAAGCCTGTACTTGCAACATCTCCTCCTTAAAGATCACCCATTGTTCCGTTACAGTTTTTCCTGTCAGGCTTTGGCTCCATTTTACCCTGGCTAGATCCTTTTGCATCCCATTGAAATTAGCCCTATTCCAGTTTAGAAGTTCCACTCTAGATTGTTTCTTGCTCCTCTCCTTTGCTAATCTATATGTGTTATGATACGATGGTCACTTGTACCCACAAGTATGTTCTCCCACAGACACTTGGTCGACCTGGCTCACCTGATTCCCCAGCACCAGATCCAGCAATGCCTCCTTCTTAGTTGGGCCAAGAACATACTGGTCAAGGAAATTCTTCTGAACACATTTCAGAAATTCCTCCCCCTCCTTTCCCTTTACCCTAGCATTATCCCAATCAATATTTGGGTAATCAAAGTCCCCCAATATCACCACTCTATAACTCTTGCATATCTCTGCAATTTCCCTGCAGATTTGCTCCTCTACCTCCCTCTCACTATTTGGAGGCCTGTAGAATACCCCCAATAATGTGATCATACCCTTTTTGCTCCTCAATTCTAACCAAATGGATTCTGTCCTTGTCACCTCAAGAACATCCTCCCTTTCCAACACTACAATGTCTTCCTAATTAGCACTGCCACCCCACCTCCCTTTTTTCCTTCCCTATCTTTTCTGAACACCTTGTACCCTTGAATATTACGTGCCCAGTCCTCACAGTTTTTAAGCCACGTTTCCGTTATTGCCACATCATATTGCCACAAGGCTAATTGTGCTTGTAGCTCACCAACCTTATTCACCAAACTTTGTGTGTTTATGTACATGTATTCTAAACCCATTTTTGAATTTTTCATAGTCTTTCTTAGTCTGCTCCTATCTAATATGGTACTACTTCCGCCTCTAGTACTACTTTCTTCTCTAGTACTATCTAACACATTCACTCTTTTTTATGCACCTTATTCCTCTTTTCTACTCCTATATGTTGGTGCCCAGCCCCCGGTCAAGCTGGTTTAAACCCTCCCCAACAGCACTAGCTCCCCGTGAGAATATTGGTCCCGGCTCTGTTGAGGTGTAACCCATTCGGCTTGTACAGGTCCCACCTCCCCCAGAAATGGTCCCAATTCCTCAGGAATCTAAAGCCCTCCCTCCTGCACCATCTCTCCAGCCATGCATTTATCTGCTCTATCATCCTATTCCTGTACTCACTAGCACACGGCACCAGGAGTAATCCAGAGATTACTATCTTTGAGGTCCTGCTTTTTAATCTCTCTCCTAGCTCCCTAAACTCTGCCTGCAGGACCTCATCCCTCTTTCTGCCTATGTCATTGGTACCGATATGGATGTTGGCTAGCTGTTCACCCTCCCCCCTCAGTGTGTCCTGCAGCCACTCAGTGACCCTGGCACCAGGGAGTCAACATACCATCCTGGAGTCATGGTCTGTTGCCGCAGAAACACCTGTCTGCTTCCCTAACTATCGAATCCCCTATCACTATTGCTCATCCACTCGTTTTCCTTCCCCCCTGTGCAGCTGAGCCACCCATGGTGCCGTGGACTTGACTCTGGCTGCACTCCCCAGAGGAACCATCGTCCTCACCAGTACTCAGAACAGAATACTGGTTGGAGAGCGTGATGCACTCCGGGGACACCTGCACTTCCTGCCTGTTCCTCCTCTTCTGTCTGGCGGTCACCCATTCCCTCTCTGCCTGCATACTCTTAAGCTGCGGGGTGACCACCTCTAGAAACATGCTATCCATGTAACTCTCCGTAGTGACTCCAGCTGCCGCTCAAGCTCCGAAATCCGGAGCTCAATTTGCTGTAGCTGGTGACACTTTCTGCACATGTGGTTGTCCAGGCTATGCGAAGCATCCAGGATTTCCCACATGGCACAGGATGTGCACTCCACAGGACTTAGCTGTCCTGCCATGCCTCTAGTTAATAGACTAAGAACTAACTCAGCAGAAATAAACTTAAAAACTTAAACAAAAAACACTCCCCAGCTACTCATCAATCAGCTCCTTCCCTTGTGCCGACATCAATTTTTTTTACTCTGACGTCACTTTTTCAAAAACTGCCTCGGTTGAGTTGCTGCCACTCATTTTAACTGCTCCATTCTTGCTGTGCTCCTAACAGATTCACTCCTTCCAGTCTCGGGCTCCTGCCGCTCGGGACTGCTCCTTTTAACTGCTCCGCTCTCGCTGTGCTCCCACCAGGTCCGCTCCTTCCAGTCTCCCCAGATTCTATTCTATGCCTGATTTTTATTTAACCTGTTCATCAGAATTTCAATGGTTGTCAATCAATTACTGCTAAAGATGAGAGCCTACCCTTTCAGTTCGGGCCAGGAGGCTCCCAAATTTCTGTCAAGGAACTTGCATTTTAGGACAATCCAATGGACAACCAGGCTGGATTCAGACTGCTGGTTTCCTTTTAAAAAATACCAGGGTAGAAATTGTTATCAGTCTCATCTCTGAGAGAGAAGGTTGTGCCTTTAAGTCCCAGTCCAGGACTTCAGCACAGACTGGCATGTCAGTGAAGTACTGAGGGAGTGCTGTATTGTTGGAGATGCCATTAATAGATGAGATGTTAAACCGGGGCCTTGCCTTCCTGTTCAAGTGAATGTAAAAGATTCCATACCATTATTGGAAGAAGAGCAGGGATTTTTCCAGTCTCCTGGCCAACATTCTTCCTCAACAAAAATAGATGAAGTGGTTATGCATCTCATTTGCTGTTTGTGGGATCTTGCTATGTACAATTGGCTGCTTTGTTTGCCTACATAGCAACAGTGACTGCACTAAAAAGGTATTGATTGTGAAGCACCTTGGGACATCCTAGAAATGTGTTCCGATGCTATATAAATTAAATTTCTTTCTTCTTTCTTTCTGGAGTGTACATTACCTTATCCTACAGCTGAGCAACCTGCTATCAGCCTTCCCCGTGTGCTGCTCATAAGCTGGCAGCTAGGTGTGTGAGAGTGGTCAGGAAATGGCCGTCCCTATAATTTTCTATTCCTCCCCACCCACCCAACGATGGGGAAGTGCCTGTTCTCTGCTCAGCACATTTCCACAGCAGTGTGGTTATGATTGATGGACCACCCACTGAGTATAGAATCAGGCTGGAAGCCCATTGTTTTGTGGCACCAAGCACTGGTCACAACAGTGCCATATTAATAAAAAGGTTGTGGAGTTCCAATACTGGCTTGGACACAAGCGGCAGTCAAAGTTAACACGATAGTCACAGGTCTACAACACACGCAACACTCCCTGCTGATGGTGAAGCCTTCCAAACATCACCCATATATTTTTTTGTTCTAACATTTTAGATACTTCTAGTGAATGATTACCACTCATTGGGGTAGATTTTCAACTTGCCGCCCAGGTAAGGGATTGGCCAGCCACTATGAAAACCACCCGATCTTCAATGAAAAGCAGAAGGTTTCCAGAACAGATGGCTGAGCCGCAACATTAGTTTTACATACTGCAAGTTGAAAATCTACCACTTTTTTTTATAAACCCACCTTGACTTAAACTAAAAATAAAGGGCCGATTTTACCAGGCCCGAGGAGGCAGGTTTGGAGGCATGTGAGTTGTCAAAATTGAAAAAAATGGTGGCCGGGCCCAATCCCGCCTCCATCCCACCTCCGAGCAATTTTCCCACATTCATGTTTTCCGACTCCGTTTCCATCCCGCCTCCAAGAGGCAGGATAGGCCCTTAAGGCCCTTAACAATCATTTAATTGCCTCTATAATCCCATTTTGAGAGGCCTTTCTGATTTTTAGGCATTTCCCCCATCCTACACACCTCCTCTGGAACATGCCAGTTAATCCTGGTGGCCTCATAATTGGATTGCTTACTAACAGCTGCAGCTCCACCATTAAAAAGGAGTTTTCACCAATGATCATTTGCAGGTGGCAGAACTTTGTTGTCTCAGGTCTGGGGGAGCATTTAGCAGGCATACTCATTGTTGTGGAAGTTTGGAGCCTGACACCCATCTCCAGTGTGACCTGCTGGGAAACCCCTCTCCCCACCTTGACTGAATGCTTCCTCAACTGAGGCATATACAGGAAACTTTGGTTTATCCGGAGGTTAACTGTCCGGAATGCTCGAGCCACTGGCAAAAATCAGGAGCCGTTTTGTTAGGTTTTTTTTCTTTTCGTTGCTGTTTTTTCACCAGTCAGGCTCTGCAGGTCTCGCTGAAGCTGTTGCTAAGCTACAGAGAAGCTTGCAAGGTACGGCCGACTGTTTAGAAGCTGTTGCTAAGCAACAGGGTTTGTTGTCAGATACGGAGCTCAAAATCTCCGTATGTTTCAACATTAGCGCTGGTTTGTCCGGCAGTTTTGATGGGACGGCAACAGCTCGGTCCCGTCGGTGCCGGATAGCACAAAGTTTCCTGTACCAGAAGCATGGTGAACATTTATTTCCTTTCCTCCTGGTCATCAGGTTCGGACGAAGACCAGCCGCAGCAGCAGCAGACCCATGAGCAACAGCAGCACCAACAGCAGCAGCAACAACAGGTGCGCCAAGCTGCTGCTCACCCACCTGAAGCTGCACAGGCCAGAAGGCGCCAGCGCGCGACCACATTGCTGGCTGGGATGCAAGGGACGCACTCATATTGGCCAGATTTGCTTAGCCTGCACAATCAGACACTTTTGCCTCGCACCTTCTTACCAGAGCATCGACAATGAACAAGAACCTGCGGATTCCCGTTAATCTGACCACCATACTGACAATTGCAAGTCGCCCTAAGCTCTCAATGTGGAAGTCCCATTTGCGAAATGACACAGGCCACAACTTTAACAGTTTCCCATCAAATCTGTTTATGATACCATGACAAGGATGGCTGGTCAAAAAACAATACATCACAACACCCAAGTGACCACCCTTGTGCCTACTTGTGCTTTATCTTCGTCTTATGCATACTCCTACATGGTGCTTCCCCTGTGGCTCCAGCAGATGTGGTGGCCCCTTGCTCACTTTCTTGCTGCTCCTGTGTCGACACCTTTGGCGGGCGTCCTCTGGGGCTGCAAACCTGTGAGGGCTTGGCATCAGTCTGCTGCTCCCGCGGCTGTGCAGGGGCTGAGACGCCCATCTCAGTTGGGTGAGGACCCTGGTGGGGCTCTGACCGAGGGCTCTGCAGTGGCATGGTCTTGTGGGCGCTTGGAGAGGAGCCCCCACTTCCTTGTTGTCTGCCACCAACATCCCTCTCATGGGTCAGCCCTACTTCAGAGCTAGCAAGTGGCTTGACAGCACCTTGCTGCACTGCACGGGGACCACGAGGACCCGTTTCTGCACTGGAAGTCCTACACCAGAGGACTTCCATGAAGGTTTGGTTTTTATGCTCAATAGCTGACCATCGCTCCTCAAGAGATGTCATTCTATTCTGAATAATGACCATGTTTTCAAGACCATGGTGACTAAGCTCCTCCATGGCTCTAGCCATCCTCTCCTCTACCTTAGCCAACCTCTCCTCTATGGTAGCCAGCCTTACCATGGAGGTAACCATCCTTTCCACGGAGGTTGCCATCCTTTCCGCGGTTAAGTTCATGCGCCAATGCCTCCACAAAGGCTCTGCTCATGTTCGCGATGGACTCCTCCATTCGCTCCACACTCGCAGCGACCCTGGAGACAAAACCTGCCAGAGACTCCTGCACCTGTTCCTGGAGTTCCAGCACCGCTCTCCTTCTGGATGGACCCGGAGGCACAGGGTCGACATGCAGCTGAGCCGAGCTGGCAGAGTCCTGCGCCTTATGACGAGGACTCTCCATTGCTGTCTCTGTCTCCACCATCTGTTGATGCTCACGTATGAGCTGTGATACGCCAGGTGACAACTCTACTCTATCTCACGAGGGTCCCACCGATGTGTGAATGTCTGCACTGGTGCTGGGTGTGCTGAATTCTGCTGATGCTGTGCCCTCAGAGGTTGCAGCTTCCTCTGAGGAGTCTGGAGGCTCAGGCTGTTCCTCCTGGACAGTGGGGTCGGGGGCTTTTGATGGTCCTGTGAGGTCAAGGTTACATGCACATTGAATAGTGCAGATGATCATAAGTCAACCTGTTAGAGCATCAGAATCATTATCAGTGACTCATGCAATGTCAATGAGAGAGATGCCAAACTATTCTGTCACCAGCTTGCTGTGATGCACCCGTCTGTCCGTCCCCCACTTGGGAATCGTCCTTGATCCTGGCAATTTCCAGGGCCGCCTCCTCCGAGACGGTGAGCTGAGCTACTGAGAGTGGCCCTCCTCCTGTCATGGCTCTTTCCCTCTTATTGTGGGCTCTCTTTTCCTGCAATGAGGGACACAAGTGGAGTTTGAGTGAGAATGAAGGAGTGAGTGTAGAGAATCCATAGCATAGATTCTTAGAAACATAGAAACATAGAAATATAGAAGATAGGAGCAGGAGTAGGCCATTCAGCCCCTCGAGCCTGCTCCGCCATTCAATGCGATCATGGCTGATCATCCAAATTCAGTACCCTGTGTCATAAATCACAACTTCTACAAGAAGTAACTCAGGAAGTACTACTGAACGGCCAGCTGAGGGCGCCGTCCGAGGAGTATAAATACTCGTGTAAGGGGTTTTAGATCACAGAGGTTTCTCTCTCTAGAGGCCCCTCTCTCTTGCACAGTAAAACCTTGAGTGGTTCGACCCACTCGCCCCTTAGATTCTATACTCTGGACTTTGGGGCAGGAACTACAATGTAGAGAAAACTCTTGTAGACCAAGTTTGATGAAACGAAATGAAATGTTATTGCATAAGGAAAAACAAATCAAATGCAAGCAGATAAGAGAGTACATGGGAGGGAAAAACACAAACAAATCATAACGACACAATATTAACTAAGGCAAATACAGGCATCTTATACTCTACAAAAATCATCATGAAATAAGGAAACACACGGAACATCGAGGGACAACAACTCATGTTAATTGTACCCTTAAATCCACCCCCTTAAACCTATCTAGATCTGATTGTGAAGGGCCAGAAACATGCTCACCAATCCAACTAGGAAGTGCAAGGTTTTGAACCAGTCTGCGTTTGGTCCTTTCAGGCGTTCCGTCTCCACGTGGATCGTGGAGCCCCAGCGAGCCGCGCCACACCTCTCCTGAGGTGGTGGTCGGGGGTGGCTGGACACCGGCTGGTTCTGGATGTCGGCGGGGTCGGGGATCGTCGGCTCGACCCTGGTCAGAGGAGCCTTGGGCTGGCCTTCGTATAGGTTTCTTCAGTTTATTTTTGTCTCTTCTCCCGAGTCGGGAGAGGGCCTCTCGTTTTCGTCAATGGCCCGGGGTTGGTCGATGATCTCCCGATGTTTGACCCCGGGGCGGGACGCCGGCTCGAACAGTCTTCTTGATGGCGGTTTGGTCTTCTTCTCCTTCCTCTCCGTCGATGGAGAGGAGTCCAGCTGATCTTCTCCCGAAGCGACTCCTCTTCACCCAGCTCAAAAGCTGGGCAGGCCTGCAAGCTGGAAAGCTGGAAAGCCAACCAACTGACTGAATTCCTCCCCGAATTCAACTCTCACTACTCCACTCCAACCTCTTCCAATTATACTTTTTCTTCAGAAGTCTCCACTTCCCGTCCAAAATCAGGTTAGTCTTTGTTTAACTTTTGGCAGGCTGGGAGCACAGCGGGGTAGTTATTATATTTTAAAATATTTTAGATGGCCAGTAAAGGCCTATCTCTGGTCTGGAATGACCTTCATTGTTTTTAATGTCCTGCTGATCTCGTTATCTAGTCCTTGGTGCTGTTCTCATGAATATGAAATTGTCCCCTTTTGTCTGGGTCAACATTTAGATGGCCTCTGTCTCCAGGCCGATCTTGACTGGATCTGCATCTAATCCATATGTATATGTGGGGGTCTGGTTTCGTTCTCTCAGAAACGGCTTCCAGAACTTACTGTGGGTTGAATCCACAAAGCTGTCTGAGGATTCGCAGGAAACATTTTAAAATGTCCCAATAAGCCGGTCATGTGGTATGGCGGCCATTTTGTATGCCCCTTTTTCTGGGCTTCTTTTAAAACAGTCTTTAAAAAAAATCATGGCCTCTTCTGCCATTTGACCCTTTATAATATAAAGTTCAATTTTGTGAATCCTACACTCAGGTGTGGGCCCAACTTGGCCAGAGACAATCTGGAAACAGGAAGCTAGTGACTACTAACTAGACCTCCATGTTTTGTTACAAGTCGATTAAAGCCTTGCTTTATGTACAACCAAGTGCGTAGTGAGTCTTTATTACATCAATTTAATTGACTTGTTATCGTCTCCACGCCTTGGGTGATTCGGAACAACCAGCTGCAACTTGAACTGCAGAAAGGGACTTGGGCAAGAAACTGATCCATCATGGAAAAACTCCTTAGACCCGCTCGTCTCGACCTGGACCCGAATGCACCTGCGGCATCGAAGGTATGGAAGCATTGGTTTCGTGCCTTTAGCAACTTTCTTGAAGAATGTGGGGCAGATGCCCCTAATAAGTTACGAATGCTTATTAACTATGTATCCCCTCATGTGTATGATTATATTGAGGACTGTATAGACTACGAAGCTGCTATCCAAATTTTGCAGCAGCTATATGTCAAGTCCCGGAATGAAATCTTTGCTCGACACCTACTGGCCACAACTCGGCAGCAGCCTGATGAATCACTCGATGAATTCCTCCAGAAACTTCGCAGGCTCAGCAAAGATTGTAACCTTAAAGCGGTTACAGCTGAACAGTATCAAGAGGAACTAATCCGCGATTCCTTTATCAATGGGATTGCGTCCCCTTTTTTATGTCAGCGCCTGCTGGAAAATAAAAGCCTCAATTTATGGGCTGCTTATGACCAGGCCTGTTCCCTGGACTTGGCCAAGAAGAATGCAGACACTTATCTCCCACCATGTGAACGGGCGGCGGCTATCACCCTTAATAAGTCTTTCGATAGGTCTCGGGTGGATGCCCCCGCTGATGATGACTCTACTCTAACGGACGACGACCCTACCCTAGAGGCCTTTGCTGATGACGACCCCGCCCTAGCAGCATCCTGGCAATCAGGAAGAAAGTGTTTCTTTTGTGGAGGTACGTTCCATTACAGAAAATTTTGCCTGGCTTGTAATGCGACCTGCAATCATTGCAGCAAGAAAGGACACTTTTCCAAGGTATGCCAGTCACGGGCCTCTGCTAACAAGAAAGGCCGCTCCTCTAAAGTATACCAGTCGAGAGCTCCTGTTAGCTTCACAGCTGCTATCTATGGAGCTGCTCCTCCCCCAAGAACCACTACTAAGGCTACAGCTGCCGAAGGAAAAATTACCCCTCCTCCCATCACAGCTGTTTTTCCCCAAAGTTTGTCCCATACAGCCACGAAGGTTTCAGTAAATGGGCACACTCTAAGTGCGCTAATCGACTCCTGCAGCTCTGACAGCTTCATTAGTAAGCGAGCTGTCAGCAGGTTAAAACTGCGCATTTATCACTCGGACAGGGAGATTGCAATGGCTCTGACGACTCTGACCACCAATTCTTCTGGCTTCTGTCTTGTCAACCTCATCCTCAATGGTCGCATGTATCCCTCCACCCGGCTCGGAGTACTCGAAAACTTATGTAGTGATGTGCTTCTGGGATAGGACTGCCAGAAGCAGCACAAAAGACTCACTTTTGAGTTTGGAGGATCGAAGCCGGAGCTTACCATTTCTAAGGTGCCGTTTTGTGCGCTCTCGGCAGCCTTACTCGGTGAGCCCTCCCTGTTTGCCAATCTCTCCCCCTGCTGTAAACCCATAGCCACCAAATTGCGGCGCTTTAGCCAAGACGACCGAGCATTTATCGAGGCAGAAATCTCTCACCTTTTAGCTGACGGTATTATCGAGCCGTGTTCATCTCCCTGGCGGGCTCAAGTCGTCATTGTGAAAAACCCTTTAAAACAACATAAGAAACGTCTGTGTATTGATTATTCGCAGACTATTAATCAATATACCGATCTGGATGCCTACCTGCTACCACGCATAGATGACATGGTCAACAACCTTGCCAAATACAAGGTATTTTCAACCTTCAATTTAAAGAGCACGTACCATCAGGTACCGCTGAAAGACTCTGACAAAAAGTATATGGCCTTTGAGGCCAATTGTCAGCTTTATCAGTTTCGTCACCTTCCATTTGGGGTCACCAATGGGGTGGCCGTCTTCCAACGGGCAATGGATGGCCTAGTCTGGCAAGAGAACTTGACGGATACCTTTCCGTATTTAGACAATATCACTATTGCCGGCCATGATCAAAAGGAGCATGACGCCAATCTTCAGAGATTTTTTGACGTTCTCCGTCGTTGCCACTTAACGTTAAACGAATCCAAATCGGTGAAATCGGTGCCATCAGTGAACATTCTCGGCTACTGGGTGGGCAACGGTGTTATTATTCCGGACCCAGAGCAACTTTGTCCACTTCAGGAGCTCCCTCCCCCTACAAATCTCGGCTCTCTTCATCGGGCACTTGGCATGTTTGCTTATTACGCAAAGTGGATACCTCACTTCTCCGATAAAATACAGCCCCTGCTTCATGCGAAGTCTTTTCCATTGGAAGCAACGGCTATTTCTGCCTTCAACCTCCTCAAACGACAGCTGGAGAAAGCCACGCTTCGCTCCATTGACGAAAACCTTCCTTTTGTGGTCGAATGCGATGCACCGGAGGTGGCGATCTCGGCTACCTTGGATCAAGGTGGTCGACCCGTGGCATTCCTATCCAGAACCTTACAGGGTAGCGAGCTCCATTACCCCCCCCCCCTGTCGAGAAGGAGGCTACAGCCATCATCGAGGCTGTACGCCAATGGAGTCATTTTCTTGCTTGGTGTCATTTCATGCTCATAACTGACCAGCGCTCCATGGCCTTCATGTTGGATAACCGGAAGCGCACGAAAATCAAAAATAATAAAATTCAACTCTGGAGGATGGAGCTGGCCGCCTTTGGATATACTATCCGTTACTGACCCGGCAAACAGAATGTGGTCCCAGATACCTTCACATGGGCATTTTGCTCTTCAATGTCAACGTCGACTCTGGCGGATCTGCATATGGACTTATGCCATCCTGGCGTTACCCGTATGTTGCACTTTGTGCGCTCCAAAAATCCACCATTCTCAATGGAGGACGTAAAGAAAACATGCTCCTCCTGTAGGATTTGTGCAGAATTGAAACCACAATTCTTCCGCCCATCAGATGACTTACTCATACATGCAATGCAGCCTATGCAGAGGCTCAGCATAGAATTTAAAGGGCCATTGCCTTCGTCGATGCGGAACACCTACCTACTTACGATGGTAGATGAGTATTCACGCTTTCCCTTTGCCTTCCCCTGTCCTAATATGCTTACCTCTACGGTAATTAAATGCCTCGATCAGGTCTTTTCCCTTTGCGGGACGGCCAATTTTATCCACACAGATCGGGGTCCCTCCTTTATGTCAAGTGAACTTAAAAGTTATCTCTCTCAATGGGGAATCGCCTCGAGTAAGACAACACCATATCACCCAATCGGCAATGGACAGGTTGAACGATACAATGCCATCATCTAGAACGCTGTCCGTCTGGCACTGAGGTCACGCAACCTACCAGACCAGCAGTGGGAAACTGTGCTCCCCGACGTGTTACACTCTATCAGGTCTCTTCTCTCCACATCCACTAATGTCACACCTCAGGAGCGATTCTTCAAGTTCCGGCGTCGCTCTACACATGGGACATCTCTACTGTCATGGTTGGTGGCTCCAGGCCCTGTGCTACTCCGGAGGTTCGTCTGGTCTGCCAAGAACAACCCTCTCGTTGATGAGGTGGAGTTAACGGAGGTAAACCACACGTATGCGCACGTGCGGTACCCCGATGGCCGGGAGTCCACCGTCTTGCTCAGAGATCTGGCTCCCTGCCCAACCGGTCACACGGGCCCGAATGATGAAGGATCCCACGACGATGATGACAACACTCCGCACCCCTATGAAGATGACGCCCTACCTGGGACATCGAGGGATCTGCCGGCAGTGCTACCGGATCATCTCAGGGAGCCGAATGCTCCCCGTAGGATGGCGGACAATCTCCGGCTACGACCCAGGATAAGGCCAGCTCTGCGCCTGTGGGGACCCGCACCCGGAGTCATGATATTCCCAGGCCTCCACAGGATGATCAAGATGACGTGGACTCTACCGACTTACTGGTACGGGCCAAGCGACCCAGGGTCCAGGACAGGGTCCAGGGAGACATGCCTTCCGGTCACAAGCAGAAAGCTAAATGACTACGGCTATTTTTGGTCCGCCTAGTCTGTTAAAGGAAGACTGGACTTCCAAACCTTTTAAGGAGGAAGAATGTCATAAATCGCAACTTCTACAAGAAGTAACTCAGGAAGTACTTGTAGTGTATGTACCCGTCTATCTTTAAGGGAACTATTGAATGTAACCGTTCACCTTTAAGGGAACTACTTTAGGTGTGGCACTATTTGTTTGGCTTCTGTATACTGTAATACCGATAGTGACCACACCAGTATATAAGTGTTGTGCCAGGAGTTATTGGGCAGATTCGCCCGGACCTTCGAATAGTAAAGACCTGTTTTGTTTGTTACTTCTGAAGTCTGTGTATTTATTAACTGCACAACCCACAGAATTTACAGTGGCGACGAGTCCGATCGTACCCTGCGGCAAGATTACCAAAGCAAGAAGAGCGTCGAAGAGAGGCAACCGCCCTCGTCGTGCTGCTGGAAGAAAACACGAGGCTGCAGCAGGAGAGAGGTGGAAGACTTTAGCAACAAAAGCTTCCATTAGCAACAGGCACTGACTACCCTTCTACCACGGTGCGGAGTGTGCCGATGAGCAGGGAACAAGGCGGCCGAAGAGACTGTGAGTAGGGGAAGGTGTAGAGAATATCCGGAGGATAAGGGCAGAGCACTCGACCTCGGTCGAGGGGGAGCTGTGCCGGCCAAAAGTCGGGTCCAACGGCGTCGGGTGACAGCCGGACCGCGATCGGCGGGAAAAATCCGGGCAGCGACCGCAGCCACGAAGCGCTGAGCCTGCGAGTAGGCGCGGGAAGAGAAACCCAACCACAGCCGGGGAGGGAAACACCGGTCTGCGAGAGGGCTGGGGAGGCGAACGGGAACCATGCGGGTGAGAGCCGGGTGCGGAGAGAGAGACTGCGAGGAGCCAGTCCAGCGGCTGAGCTGTTCTCCACCAACGGGGTACTCAGAGCCGGCAAAACCGAACGTGCGGGAGTGGGTGAGAGACACAGCCGAAAGCGGGGTGAGAGACTGCGCGAGAGCCAGTCCAGCGGCTGAACTGTTCTCCACCAACGGGGTACCCAGGGCCGGTAGCACCGAACGTGCGGGTGAGAGAGCGACAGAGCCGGGTACGGAGAGAGAGACTGCGTGAGAGCCAGTCCAGCGGCTGAACTGTCCTCCGTTAACGGGGTGTACCCAGCGCCGGTTGGGCCGTGCGGGCGGGAGGAAAAGACATAGCCGAGTAAGGGGAGCTGTGCGGAAGCCAGCCAGCGGCTGAACCTGTCCGCTGTGGGGGAAGCGTACCCCTTCCACCGGGAAGAAACGCGGGAAGCCGCCATTAGGCGGAGAAGACGCCAGAAGCGGGAAACCGCCATTGAAGTGGGCGGGGCGAGAAAGGAAGAGTGGGAAACCGCCATTTTCGCGGGAAAACCGCCATCTTGATTGACATACCGCCATTGAAGTGGGCGGGGAGAGAAGGAAAGAGCGGGAAACCGCCGATTTCGCGGGAAAACCGCCATCTTAGAAATACACAAATAAATAAGAATACTTAAAGAAATACTGGTGCTGCTCCCAAGGGAAGAAAAATGCCTAAGCGAGGGAATATTAACGACTTTAATTCGGAAATAGAAGACTGGGCCACGTACGTGGAACGCATAGAGATCTATTGCGAAGCCAACAAAATAGAGGAAGACGACAAGGCGATAACATTGCTAAACTCGATGGGGGCAAAAACATACGGGCTCTTGAAGCATCTAATAGCACCAAATAAACCAGCGGATCAGACCTTCGAAGAGATTGTGGCTGTGCTGAAGGACCATTTGAACCCCACACCGCTGATGCTGGCTGAACGATTCAAATTCTACGCAAGAACGCAGAAGAAAGACGAAAGCAATGCGGAATACTTGGTCGAACTGCGTAGGCTAGCGAAATACTGCCAGTTCGGAGGGAATCTGACAGAAGCGCTGCGGGACAAGTTCGTATGCGGATTGTCCAAAGAAGGGACGCAGAAGCGACTACTGGAAGAGAACGACCTCACACTGGACAGGGCTGTCCTTATAGCTGCATCGCACGAAGCCGCAGCGAAAGGAACGGCGGAAATGCAACTAAAGGCGGCGGCACTTGGGGTGGACCAAATTACTTCAAGCACAACAAAATGCTACCGTTGTGGGAAGACCACACATGACCAGAATCAATGCTGGTTTAAGAACCAAGAGTGTAGGAAATGTGGCAAACTGGGTCACATCGCGAAGGTATGCCGGTCCGGGAAAAAGAGCAATAATCAAAGGAAGCCACCACAAGAAAAGTACAACAAGGTACACAAGGTGGCTGAGAAGAGTTCAGACGAACAGAATTCAGACTCAGACCCAAACAACCAGGAGCTGGGTAGGCTGAGAATCCACAATGTGGGTAAAGAAACGGATCTACAGGCCATCTGGGTCATACTAAAAATAGCTGGAGTCCAAGTAAGAATGGAGCTGGACACTGGATCAGCTCTATCAGTCATCAACCGAAGGGACTACCACCGGCTATTCTCTCACATACCTTTAAGAAATACCAAGTTCGTATTACAGACATACACGGGGCATAACGTATACCCCGTGGGGAAAATAAGAGTCAAGGTGAGAGATAGGGGTAAAGAACACCCAAGAATGAACTTGTACGTATTACCTGAGGGAGGACCACCACTTCTAGGACGGGAGTGGATTAAGAAAATAGACATGGAATGGCATTACCTAAAAGCCAGAATGAGGGAGGACTCGGTGCAAGCTATTAGCTCAGATTCTGAAATGGATGATGATAAGACCAAGTCGAATATGGAAGACAAGGCTAAAAGGGACTTGCCGACGATGGGAAAGAAAACGAAGACATGCAGAAAGACTTATGGTACCAAGAAGAATAAAGCTGCAGAGCAGAACTCCAGGTTGACAGAGAATTCTGAGCCTGTTCAAGCAAAGGATTCATCCATGACGGAAGAACACCGAGCTCGGACGCAAACTTATGTCAAAGTACGACAACAATTAGAACAGTTGAGTGACCGTCTCGTACAAGAGATGAAAAATATGGAAAGGTTCTGGGACACCGAATGGGAGAACCTGGAAAGACTACAGAGACAGCTAGCTCAAGCAGAGAGCGACCATAGAGCCATCGTGGTCAAATACCAATCACATTCCCCTGATGCTGTTCAGGAACTAGAATATTTACAGAATGAACCAAAGGAAGAGGAATCTTCAGGGAGCCAGGATTTTATTCCAGTTCTGCTCTACGACTCCTTACAAGCAGAGTGTGAGAAGTTGAAAGAACAGTATGAACAGGCCCAGGCTACAATTCTGGAGGGGGTTAACTCGGCAGCCTCCGAAAAGCTAGTTTCAGTAGAAGCATATGAACAACTAAAGGTTGAACATGAGCAAGAAGTCCAACGGCTGCAGGAAATTCTTGATGAGCTCAAGGCCAAGACAGACTCATCGGTAGGAGATCCGTCCATAGATGAGAAATTAGAGGTGAAAATCATGGCAGAGCATGAAAGACAGGATGTCCAAGAACTTATAAAAACATTGAAGGACACCCAAGACAAATATGAGGCGGCAATGACCGAGGTTCAACAACTTGAAGAACAGATTCAACTGGGAATCCTTTCAGTGGAAGAACAGGACACTGTAAGAATGGTCCCTGAACATGAACTAGAGAGCATCAGGGCGCAACTTTTCCGAGCGCTGAAAGCCAAAGTTCAAGAGGAACGTAACGTGGAAGTATTGGAGAAAGAGGTGGAGGAAATGGAGAAGACTCTGATCCACCGTGTTCCCAGGGAACAGTTAACGGTCAGCCAACTCCTTCATATGCTGAAGGACAAGACTCTGCAAGGGGAACAATCTGAACACGAGCTTCAATCTTCAGGGGGAACGAGTTCGGAGCTCTCAAAAGTCACGGAGATAGCTGAGGTGGCAACACAAATTTTACAAGGATGCCAAAAGTACGTTGAATCACGTCAAGGTGAACAGAAGAATGTGGAAACCGTTACTTCAGTAGAAGGGTTAAATAGCCTGATAACGCAATTACCGATGGAAAGGAAGGTATTGAACTCACAAATGAGGTCCGTCGTGAAGGAATGGCAGATAACCCAGGAAGAGCAGGATGAATATGAATGCATGAAGAAGGCTTTTCAAGAAAGATGTTTAGGGAAGGAACCACTGTCAGCTAACGTCCAGACGGGTGAGGAGGAAGAAGAAGTCTCTCTCGCTGGCCTAACTCAGGATGAACCCGAATATTACCATGACCTGTTGAGTGACACTGAATATTACGAGGATGTGGTCTGCCCAGCTTGTGATGAAAACTCTCAAAGTGCTGAAATCCGGAGGAAGCACTTAAGGTCTAAGGAACATAGAGAGTTGGTGGCGCTACAGCTGGCAGCCGAGAAAGGAGCTCCGAGAGTTTCAAAAAGGCAGAAAAGAAAAAGAAGAAGCAGAAGATAATAACTGTCTAAAATATTAGCACTTCTACCATTCCAGGCGGGACATTACGAAAGGAGCTAAATTAGTTGAAAAACTGGAAAATGTCAAGACAGCCAGTTGGTTGTAAAAGTCCGCACTGCTGGTTCAACAGGACGAAGGTTCAAGCTGTTACGTCAAGAAAAAGGCTATGGAGGAGTCACGCTAGCCAGGTAATCCGGCTACACCAAAGAAATGTTGTTCGGAACGAGTCAAGATCAGAGACTGAATCTATGAACTGTTTCCGCAGAGACTGAACCTGTGAACTGTTTCCACCGAGATTATATTTGTAAATTGTTTTATATGACATTGACTCCACCGAGATTATATCTGTAATTTGTTTTATAGGAAGTTGAAGATATGTATGTTTAACGGGGACTCTGTAAGTAATAAGCTAAAAAGGGAGGATTGTAGTGTATGTACCCGTCTATCTTTAAGGGAACTATTGAATGTAACCGTTCACCTTTAAGGGAACTACTTTAGGTGTGGCACTATTTGTTTGGCTTCTGTATACTGTAATACCGATAGTGACCACACCAGTATATAAGTGTTGTGCCAGGAGTTATTGGGCAGATTCGCCCGGACCTTCGAATAGTAAAGACCTGTTTGTGTTTGTTACTTCTGAAGTCTGTGTATTTATTAACTGCACAACCCACAGACTTTACAGTACTACTGAACGGCCAGCTGAGGGCGCCATCCGAGGAGTATAAATACTCGGGCGTGGGCCCAACTTGGCCAGAGACAATCTGGAAACAGGAAGCTAGTGACTACTAACTAGCCCTCCATGTTTTGTTACAAGTCGATTAAAGCCTTGCTTTATGTACAACCAAGTGCGTAGTGAGTCTTTATTACATCACCCTGTCCCTGCTTTCTCCCCATATTCCTTGATCCCTTTAGCCTTAAGAAATATATGCAACTCCTTCTTGAATATATTTAATGAATTGGCCTCTACTGCCTTCTGTGGTAGAGAATTCCACAGGTTCACCACTCTTTGGTTAAGAAATTCTTTCGCATCTCTGTCCTAAATGGCTTACCCCTTATCCTTAGACTGTGACCCCTGGTTCTGGACTCCCCGACCATCCTTCCTGCATCTAGTCTATCTAGTCCTGTTAGAATTTTATAAGTTTCAATGAGATCCCTTCTCATTCTTCTAAACTCCAGCGAGTACAAGCCCAATCGACCCAATCTCTCCTCATACGTCATTCCTGCCATCCCAGGTATCAGCCTGGTGAATCTTCGCTGCACTCCTTCCATGGCAAGATCATCCTTCCTCAGATAAGGCGACCAAAACTGCACACAATACTCAAGATGTGGTCTCACCAAGGCCATGTACAACTGCAGCAAGACATCCTTGTTCCTGTACTCAAACCCTCTCGCTACGAAGGCCAACATACGATTTGCCTTCTTAACCGCCTGCTGCACCTGCATGCTTACCTTCAGTGACTGGTGCACAAGGATGCCCAGGTCTCATTGCACTTCCCCTTCTCCCAATCTATTGCCATTCAGATAATAATCTGCCTTCTTGTTTTTGACACCAAAGTGGATAACCTCGCATTTATCCACTTTATATTGCATCTGCCATGCTTCTCCCAATCACCCAACCTGTCCAAATCATACTGGAGTTTCTCGGCATCCTCCTCACAGCACACATGCCCACCCAGCTTTCAGTCATCTGCAAACTTGGAGATATTACATCTAGTTCCCTCGTCCAGATCATTAATATATATTGTGAAGGAGACAAAGGGCCCTCCCTGTGTGTTGTATGTTGTTGTCATTGCATCACAGTGATAGGGAGTGTGAGGGCTGCATGGTTGAATAGTTAAGTGAATGTGACCATAGAGAGAGAGGGAATGGGTAAGGGTGCAGGGATGTAAGTGTCAAGTGGGATGTGGAGGAAGAGGATGGCAGAGCAGAGTCCTGGTGAGGAGAGGTGATGGGGATCAGATTGAGGTTGATGGGAAAGTCATACTCACTTTTCCTGTGCGGAGAAGGTCATGAAACCTCTTCCTGCATTGCAGCCAGGTTCTGCGGTTCATCGAGATGGAGTTGACCTCCTGGGCCACTTGCAGCCACACAGCTTTAGTCTGCTGGGGTGGCTTTTTTCTCCCTGAGGAAGGAAAGAGCACCTCCTTATTGGATCTTGCTCCCTCTACCAGAGCTTGGAGGGAGTGCTCATCGAAGCATGGAGCACACTTTGGCCTACTGGTGGACATAGTCAATCAATGAAGTGCTTACTACAATGGCCATAACGTTTGCAGTCTCCAGAAGAAGCAAGGCTGCTTGCAGGCCTTAAAGCCAGCAGCATTGATGATGTCATCGGAGGCGACTTTCTGGATGAAAAAACTCAATGGGTCCGGGGTTCCCACACGCTGGAAATCAATTGCCCAATTAGGGGAAAATCGCACTTTTTCCCCACTTCACCGGAGTCGGGATCCTGACACGAATGCCACCTGACATGCCCCAGTCCGCTCACAATGGCAAAATCCAGCCCATTGTTTGAAGATTTACATAATAAAGTTAAATAGAATCATAATTTATATAATCCAGCTGATTGATCCAGCTATGAAGAATATTTGAAAACCCATTCCTCAGTTTTTGTGATTCAACTATTTCAAATCTCCATGATAAATATAGTACTTAATGCACTTTATTTGGCTCGCTTAAAGCTACAGCAACTAGGTGCCCAAAGAAACCTAAAGCCAGTGGAGCAGAAAGGCTGTAGTTGTGTAATGGCACATCATTTTACATGGCAGAGTTAAGACTCTGAGCATTGATGTGAAAAAGAATTTCAATTAGAAAAAGGTTGAAATATGTAAGTGGACATGCTACAATTGAAACATTTTTTACACACAAATGCACAAAGTTTAGATTTTGACCCATCTGAGGGCAGCCAGTGACAATAACAAAGTCTTTTCAACTCAGTCTTGGATATGGTGAGGAGTTCCTTCCTTAATGGAAACAACATAATGGGCCAAAGGCTGTTAGAAATGCCGAGAAGAAGCATTTCAGCAGCTGCAATAACTGACTGCAGCCTCGGTCATCATGAACGCTATACAAAATTTATATTCAATCCATTCTATGAAGCATAATACATATCCAGGATTGATAATAAGACAGAAGTCACAACAAGGGGTTCAAATGGCATCATAAACAATGAGAAAGATATGTGATTGGTTTAGAATCAATAAGTGAAGCCTAAAATGAGATTTCTTCCCTAAAATAACTCCAGAGTGATGATTTTAAGTCCGGAGGGAAGCCAGTGGGAGCAGACAGCAATCCCGCACAGGAATGCCTTGCTGGGCTTCAGTTGAAAGTCACTGGTCAGGTGCTTGGCCATTTCCAGTGGAAGGCAGACAAAAATCTGTCAGCCTGGAGGCCATTCACTGGAGTAAGGCGACTGGCAGCAAGGTAAGTCCGGTGGGTGGTAGGGTGGGGGGGCTGGTGGTGGGAAGGGTGTTGCAAAGTTCTTGTGTCTGGTGGGGGTGGAAAGCCTGGGGCAGCAGAGGCCCGGACCTTACTTGTTATTTTTTAACTTACCTTAGCTGGCTTCCTGACAGGCTTGCTTGGCCCCATTCAACAGTGGGTTAAAATTCCATCAGAGTCCCATATACGTCATGGGACACTGATATGCATTTATTAATGAGGACTCCAGCAGGAACCTTATCGACCACCAAAACCAGTGGTGTTAAAATCACAGATTAGCAAAAATGGAGCAGGAAATACAGCCACTCCATTTTAACTGCTCCTGCCTCCTTTCCCACTGATCAGAGAGAGTTAAAATCGCCGTGTAAGTATCCATTAGTTGTTTTAATTAAAAATTAGGGAAATAGTGAGAGAGTTTTGCTTTTCCTCCTTCCGCCCCCTTCCACACTGAGCATCAAGATGGAAATTGGTGCAGGACGATGCCCTCATTGAAGGATTAATAAGTAAGAAGGTGCAGTTGATTACCAGAAAATAATGGCATCTATTGTGCATATTAATAATCTTTTAGTTTGCAATGTGAAGATAACTACACTGGATTAAGCGATGAAGATTCAAAACAAAGCTGTTAGGATTGCTCTTAAATCCCCATACCCAGGACTGCACCTCTACCAAACTCTACTAGCTGGGACCAAGGCCGCGATTTTGCCAGTGCTCAGAGGGCAGGTTTGGGTCAGAGGTTAAATTCATTTTGATTGACAGCGGGTTCCAATCCCACCATCAACCCACCTCCAAACAGCTTTCCCAAGTGAACCCAACACCTAGCAGCAGGAAGCGGATTAAAGACAATTACCTGCCTATTAACAGGTACTTGTCAGCAGTTTTCAGCCTGATTTTGGATTTTCCCGCTGCTGGGTTGGGTTCCCCGACATCCGGACACCACACCAGGTAAGTGTGGCATATTTTAAGTCTGCTGTAATGTTTGTGAAATGATGACAGCTGCAGAAGTGGTGTGAAGGATCCAATGTTGCACATGGTGAGTTTCAGAGCAAAGAAAATGTTGGGTACTGCATTTTTAAAACATTTACAGATTTCTTTAGCTTACAAGTTTTTAAATCCATGTCCAGTGCCAACTCATTGGGAGAACCTCTCTCACCAGTGACAGATCGCTTCTGTTACCTCACCTGCAGCTGCCATCTATTCCAGCCTATGGAGGGAGTCATTGGAGAGCCTGGGTGCAAGAGGTCACCTTTGTGCAATGATTGTCAGTGTTTTCAGCACCTCAATGCTGTCAAACACTGAGAAATCAACTGTCAAAATAAAATTGTGCATGGTCCCTTTAAGGAAACCGGCAGATGACGCATCATCAAATGAGGTTATCAGACCCGCTTCCTTTTAATTGGCCGGCAAGCCCGCAGGGCGGGCATAACAAGGTCAATCAAGGCAAAATCACGTCTGTGGAGCGGATGCAGTTGGTGGCGGGATTGGAAGCCGGAAACCAGCTGACCCACACTCAACCCGCCTCCATTAATAAAATCGCGGCCGTATATCTATCTCACTGCCAATTCTGTACAAAGTTAAACTGGGCAGACTCCAACAAATTTTTATCTTTGACCTTAGTTCTTTGTGCTGTTCGATTACTCGTCACCAGATAGTTTATGAAGCATGCTAGGATTTCCAGATTTAATCTTGACGTGATTAAGAAACATTTCTCATAGCTGGTTAAAAGAATGAGGAGAAATATCATGAAGGACAGCTGTAACTCACTTTAGTTGTGCCTATTAAGAACTGTATGAAGGCTGACAAAATAAGCCAAATGATTACTCTACCTATATAATAGCATAGCATAGGTATGGGAAGGAGAATAGAATTAGGAGGGAGAATAAATAATGTTATTGGCATAAACTTTCTCTTAAACTCATTGGCCTGGAGTTTCCACTCGGTTGTGCTGGTTTTTGCAGTGCAATTCGGCCAGAATCAGCGAAACCAACCCAAAAGATTGCAGAATTTTAAGCACAAATTACGTTCAGCACAACTCGAGTTTCAGCGATCTTTTCGCGCTAGAAGCTGGCCCTGCTCACAAAACTGGCCACGCCCCCAGATGGGGTTAATCACCATGGCGAGTTTTTCTGCTAATTGCGCTCGTTTATAGGCATTTGAGGAGGCTCTAAAAATTAAGCTGTTTTGTTTTAGGAGCAAGGACATTAATAGGCACAGTTTAGAAGCTTCTGAATATATTTTTTTAATTTACTAAGAAACTGACTACTGTACACCAATGAAACTAGTAAACGGTTCTGTATAGTTTTTTAGAATCATTTTAAGTTATTTAAAATTGGGTTACTCACGGGGGGTGGACTAGACGCTCTGATTAAAATGCTTATTTTTTTGTGCTAAACCCATTTTCCGCTGTATTAATCAAACTGCTCCAAGTTACCACTCTGAAATATAGCAAGAAATATTATTTTAAGCAAAAAAAGTTTTAAAAAAAATTATATTCTAAAACACTGCTAGATTGTCCTGGTGCATGGCAGATATTATGTTCAGCAATATGCAAATGTATTTGAGCAGAAACTAGAGAGAGAAAAAATACTTCTGCGTGCAGTTCTGGTCACCACATTACAGGAAAGATGTGATTGCACTAGAGGGGGTACAGAGGAGATTTACAAGGATGTTGCCGGGAGTAGAGAATCTTAGCTATGAGGAAAGACTGGATAGGCTGGGTTTGTTTTCCTTGGAACAGAGGAGGCTGAGGGGAGACCTTATTGAGGTATACAAAATTATGAGGGGCCCAGATAAAGTGGATAGAAAGGACCTATTTCCCTTAGCAGAGAAGTCAAAAACCAGGGGGCACAGATTTAAAGTAATTGGTGGAAGGTTTAGAGGGGATTTGAGGGGAAATTTCTTCACCCAGAGGGTTGTGGGGGTCTGGAACTCACTGCCTAAAAGGGTGGTAGAGGCAGAAACCCTAACCACATTTAAAAAGTACTTGGATGTGCACTTGGGATGCTCAAACCTGCAGGGTTACGGACCAAGAGCTGGGAATTGGGCTTAGGCTGGATAGCTCTTTGTTGACCAGTGCAGACACGATGGGCCAAAATGACCTCCTTCTGTACTGTAACTTTCTATGATTCTATGATTCTTAAACTTAGCGCATTTTGCCATTGGATCGCCGATTGCGCCCAAAGTGGAAACTTTACCTCATGAATTAAAAAACTTTACATTCTACTTAGAAATTGTAAGCACTGTTCTAGAAGATGACATATTAATGATTTATGTTAATGGGGTTAAATTTTGATATGCAAATTAGGGTAATTTGAAGATAGGTTTTCCCTAAAACTCAAAAATGCAGCATGTGTTATTATGAAGCTTAGTTATGCTATTGTGCTAACTGAAATCAATTTACAACAACAACAACAACTTGTATTTATATAGCGCCTTAAATGTAGTAAAACGTCCCAAGGCGCTGCACAGGAGTATTTTAAGACAAAAAATTTGACACTGATCCACATAAGGATAAATTAGGGCAGGTGTCCAAAAGCTTGGTCAAAGAGGTAGGTTTCAAGGAGCTTCTTAAAGGAGGAAAAAGAGGTAGAGAGGCAGACAGGTTTAGGCAGGGAATTCCAGAGCTTAGGGCCGAGGCAATAGAAGGCACGGCCACCAAAGGTTGAGCGATTATAATCAGGGATCCTCAAGAGGGCAGAATTAGAGGAGCGCAGATATCTCGGGGGGTTGTGCGGCTGATGGAGATTACAGAGATAGGAAGGGGCGAGGCAATGGAGGGATTTGAAAACAAGGATGAGCATTTTGAAATCGAGGCGCTGCTTAACCGGGAGCCAATGTAGGTCAGCGAGCACAGGGGTGATGGGCGAACAGGACTTGGTGCGAGTTAGGACACGGGCTGCCGAGTTTTGGATGGCCTCAAGTTTACGTAGGGCGGAATGTGGGAGGCCAGCCAAGAGTGCATGGGAATAGTCAAGTCTAGAGGAAACAAAGACATGGATGAGGGTTTCAGCAGCGGATGAGCTGAGGCAAGGGCGGAGACGGGTGATGTTACGGAGGTAGAAGTAGGCAGTCTTTGTTATGCTGCGGCTATGTGGTCGGAAGCTCATTTCAGGGTCAAATATGACACCAAGGTTGCGAACAGTGTGGTTCAGCCTCAGACAGATGTTAGGGAGAGGGATGGAGTCAGTGGCTAGGGAACGGAGTTTGTGGCGGGGACCGAAAACAACGGCATTTATAATGGAAAAACAATTACATATATGGATTCAGTTAATTATACATAAAACAGCTTTTCCCGTAACCTATATCTTTACAAAACTGAAAGAATATAGGGAAAATTACAAAAAAAACAGACTGTATGCTTATCCTTAATATAATCAAACAGAGCTTAAGTCTGTCAGACAAAATAAGCCCTGGTTAGTTGCGGGTTACTGTGGTAAAGCGCCATACAGGACTGTGTTTCCTTTAAATTATTCACTATCGGATTGGATGAATACAAATGTCTTATTCTTCTTTTCTTGTTACTATGTACTCATAGGATAGTTGCCCAGGTTGCTTTCTACTGCATGCTCTGAATGAGCCAGCTAGAAAAAGCTATCACGCAATCTGTTGCATCTCGGCCTGTGACGGATGAAAGTAAATAAACACAGTATTCACTGCTAATTTCATTCAATCACAATCATCTTGTGTTTGGTTGGTATTAAAACCAATATTCTGAAAACATTTAATGAACATTTGCAATGGAAAATAAAGTAAAACGAAGGACAGGAAATGGAATATTCTCCTGTGCTTCATTGGAAGCCTTTGGAACCAAATCAAGTCCAGTACAACACAAAAGATTTAATTAAAATCACTGATAAAAATATACACCAATTCATTTAAATATATTGTGGAGATGCAAACATTTCTAATCATTTTTTCTAATTAAAGCAGATTACAACTCTGATGTTAATTCAAATATCGCAGGTTCTAAGTGGAATAGCAGGGTCTGCTGTACCATTTGAGGGGGTGTCGTTTGGATGAAAAGTTAAATCGAGGTTACAGGTAGATGTAAAAATTCCCATGATACTATTCAAAGAGCAGCAGGGAGTTCTCCCATTGTTCTGGGCAACACCACCAAAAGCAGATTAACAGGTCATTTGTCTCATTGCTGTTTGTTGGACCTTGTGGTACACCAATTGGCTTCCACATTTGTCTACTTGACGCACTTCAAAAAAATAATTCACTGGACGTAACGTGCCTTTGGATATTCTCAGGACATGATCTGGTGCTATATAAATGCAAGCTTGTTCTTAATCATGTCAACAGATGAACAATAATGACTTGTAAAAAAGGATCGCAAACATTTGTTAAGTACAGTATGATCATCGTTCAGTAAAAAAGGGGGAAAACTGCTTTGACACTATTTTAAAATATACACCGTAACATCACGTTGTAGTTGTGAAAGTCAAGCAAATATTATATTTCAATCAATAGTTAATTACTGTCTGCGGATTTCAACGTGCTTTTGAGCTGCAGTCTGCATTTTTTCCTTTCAAAATGATTTGAAAGTGTAGGTCAATTACCACCATTTATACAGTGGAACATCATTAGCAATAGCCATTTGGAAGCACCAAACAACAAAACCAGTCACTGACCCCCATGATTATGCTCAGAGGCCTGTAGAATTAGTTACCAATGAGATTTATTTTTTCCTTCCATAGGGCCAGTGCTGCCTCATAGACCCATCGTTAAATATGCACTGTCTTAATCAACCATCTAATAAGCATATCATTCCAGTTACATATATTTAGAAAATCATTGATTTTTATTTAATAAGGTACATTAGCATCAGTTAATGATTGCACAGCCATCTACGATACAACAAACTGCACCGACATCAATCATTCAATATCAGAATGAAGATAATCTATCTTACAAACCTTGAAATTTCCGATCCCATAGGTCCCCCCCCCACCCCGTAAATGTGCTATTGTTGTAAATCAGAGAAAATACATTACATATGGCTTCTATTTTATATTTTCTTGTTCGCGGTTCCTCAGCATCAAATTATTGGAGTTTTATATTTTATTTTTTGCTACAAAAAAGTTTTGCTATTAAACTAGTTCAACAGAGCATGCTTTTTATCGTCTACTGTTTAAAATATCAATTGATATGATTTATTTTATCACGACAGCACCACAAGGAAGAGTGTGATGTTTTACTGTGACCTCATTATTTTGATGCAGCCTAGAAAATTATAAATCTCATAGTTCTGCCTATAACTTGTAAAAGGGATTATGAAAAATTGATTTTTTTTGTGCCAGTATAATCATAGGGAAATGAGCATTGTACATCACTTACATTGGTTTAAATGCTCACATTGATTGCTTTGACCTTTTTTGTCAGCTCAAACCTACTTCAACCTGCAGTGTGCTGGCATGTCGGCCATTGCAGCTCCATTCAACAGCCAGCAGAAATGTTTGCCAATGTGACTGCACCAGCAATTCACAACCATTTAAATTCTTGTAAAATGTCTTTTTACATTAATAATTAATCTCTCACTAGGCCACCATTGCTTTCGTTCCAAAAGCAAGTCCTGTTTGCTGCATATTTGCATTTGATTTTGCTGTCACTTATAATTAATAATTGTTTACATTTCATAAAAGTTAACCAGTCTTTTTCACATTCTCTTCATGCACATAATATTGAAATTAGCTTTAATATACAAAGGCCTGGAACTATTATTGCAGATGCATATATAAACTTGTGATGTTTGGGAGGTAACAGACCAACGCTATGAGTAGTGAAAACGTAATAGGAAATTACAGAATTTTGCTGATCATACTGTACAATCAAGAAAAAATCAGAAAAATAGGAAATACGTTGAGCTTGTGAAAATAAACAGGCAGGCTATTGCCTACTGGGGTCCCCTCACACAATTGTAATAATTCTTTCCCATTATACTGTGAGGAAAAATAACACTGCTGCTGTTCCTCTGGAAATGTACTTTGTAGAAACTCATTTTAGATAAAAACATGTCACAGAAGTGCTGTTTTCATTCCACGTTTTGCTCGGCTTTTTTAAAGCAAATAATCATTTAGATTTCATTAAAGCTAACACAGGAAACAGTGCCGTAGCTAGATTCACCTACATAGTCACACAATTGTATTCTATAGTTCTATTACAAAACATTTGCAAACTGTGAAATTCTAATATTAACAAGGTAAAGCTGGAAAAATCATTATGAAAACACTTTTTTAAATTTGCAGTTTTCTCAGAGCTGAATATTTATTTTTTGTAATTTCAAAGGAAAATGATGTTGATCCTGAAAATGTACTGTATCTAAGTTATATATATATATATTCCCACATACTTAACATTTTTTAGTGCTATGAATGTAACTCATTTTGTTCATGCATCTTCTTCAGTGCATTCAATGTCTGATAAACTTGTACACAGATTATGTCAAAAGTCTGAGCTAGATGAAAGAAGATAGGCATGAATACTGATATTTATTTAATGCAGCCTCGTTGACTAGCAAAGGGATACTGTCTATTTAAAAAAAACACATCATTCATGGTGCAGGAATTATATTGAAGCCTCAGGGAGCTAAACCAAAAAAAAATGCATTTGTTTTGGCCAGCAATGGTTTTTAAGAACCAACATAACAATGTATATAGAATGCAGTCAAAGTAAAAGAGAAACTGCAATAACATCAGAATTCAATGGTATTTTGCTATTTGAAATTTTGCTGATGTCAGCTGCTATTCTCTGTGCACGAGGCAATGTCACCTGCTCATGTTCACTGCCAAGCAGTTTTTAGTTATCTTGTTAGGGTCTTCAATTAACCCTAAACTGCCAATGTATTCGATAGCACAAAAAAAGTCATCCTTTGTTGCAAAATGAAGATGTTCTAGTGAATGTAAATGGTGAATATTGGTGATGGAAATGAAAGTAAATAAATTAAAAAAGAAAAGAAAACAATTCTGCGAAAGAAGTGAAAAATGTGACTCTGTTTACACCAATGCTTAAGTTATAGTATAAATCTGAAGTCAGGACCCGTTAGTTTGATTACAAAATATCCACAAACTATGAAATTATATAAAAGCTTAAAAACACATTTAAAAACGTAAAGCTACAGAAATCTTTGGAAAATAATTTTTAAACTTGGAGAGCATTTATTTTTTGTTGTTCCAAGTAAAAAATATGTTGGTCCTCAAAATGTACTTTGCTTAATATATATGTTAGACAGAAACTGCCTGGATGGGTTAATCTCATAACACTTCCTTTTAACACCACATAGAGTGTAACTTCAGTGCAGTTCAAACTTAGTTAACAAGTGCTCAGGTGTCCCTTGGACCTCCTGGACAAATTGCAAACCTTCCTGGATTTAATTTAAATGTTTAATAAATGCAGATGTCCCCACCGCCTTGTCCAAAGATTTAAAATGTAACATCTGGGAGTGGAACCCTGTGTAAGTGTGTAACCGCATGCACAGAGCTCTCTCCTGAGCAAAAGAATCAGAGTTCCAGTCAGACAGTGTACACAAGGTACTTTCTCACTGGAACCGACACTGTAGCTACCAGTCAGAGACTGGGAGCTGCAGTGTGAGCACTGCGTCTATGTGGCACCTATGAAATAGTTTGCAGTCTTCTCCAAGCCTTTTTTAAGTAAACTGCGTCTACATGTAAAAGGGGGAAAAAAAATGATAGTGGATGATACCATTTTGAAAGAAGGTAAGAAATCTTTGCAGGTCCCTCTTGGTTTTTAAGTGCAAACAGACAACAATGCAGCAATCTCTTAGTATCCCGAATTGAGGAAGAGATGTATCATTTATTATTTTTAAATGTCAAAATGTATCAAATAGTTTTTTTTAAATCAGTAGTTTGATGATTATTCAAGTTAAAAAATACATTGTTTAGATATGTCAGTGAAACTAAATACAGTATTATACAGCTAACCACTTTCACTGGTTTTCTAGTTCCAATTATCAGTTAAAGTGAACCAATACATAAACAGTAATACAATCCCCCTCCATATAACAATATAACACACACATCAGACAAAACACTTTTAAATCCTTCTGATTCACACAAGTTGTGTTTGAATTTAATTTAAAAAAATCTTTGTGTATAATTTTAGAATCAAAACCATTGATTGCCAAAGAATAAATGAATCACTGTAGATTAAACAGACTATATCACTTTGAGAAAAGCCTTCCTAATTCACTTTTGAAATAATTACTGAATGCCCCACTCTATTTCATTGATACCTTATATCATAGTAGCTTATTGCACAATTATTTAGATGACAACACAACAGAAAGACTTCAGTACAGATCACACAATTTTTCTTGAAACCTAAGTCACAAATGCTGAAAATAGTGGTAACCATGGATGAGACTATACACAATGTGCAATAAAGGAGCCAGCAAATGTGAAAAATATTCAATAAGTGATCCATCCTCAGAAGCAGGCAACAAAGTGGCAAATGCCTGGTGCTGGAAAGACAGGATGTGATTTTATTTTAAATTCAATGCCCACCTATTGTATATTCCATTTATAGCATTCAGATGCAGAAAAGTACTCTCAATATTGAAATTTTAAAAATACATATACATTCCCACTCTGGTAATTTATACATTCCCGCTCTGGTAATTGCTTTCAGTGGAGCAGTAACATTGTAACCCAATGATCGGGTCAGAGGTATACCATTGCTAGTGTTGAAATGCCATTGTACCATTGGATCTATATACACCATTATTATGGTACGATACTTTCCAAATCATTGAGACTCAATAATTATTAATAAATATGAGATTTAATGGTAGCAGCAAAAAAGATCTTTCATAATTTTAACATCATTTTTGTTTTATATACCACATTTAAAGTGAAAATTTGATGCTGTCGTCTCTACTGACTATTCAGAAAAAATACTCTGTGCAAGTACATGCATTTTGAATTTCTTTCCCCATCCTTTGCAAAATATTTAGAGAGATCTGCCTTACGTTTCTATTTTAATATTTCAGTGGACAAACACTCAAGTGAATACAGCAGAAAGCCAAACTCCAGATAAATTATTAACTCTCTGCTGACGGAGCCTCTTCATGTTTACTACCACAGCAGCTACAATCACATTGCATTACTCTCCAAGCAACGTGGGCTTATAGCTGGGAAATAAAATGTCAACACTGGACACGTCCCAGGTTTAAACAGACTGCACTACATCAAGGCTACTGCGGCACTTTCTAGCAATGACTTAACCACACTGCATTGCAACACAACTGGCCCAGAAGTGCTGTAGTTTGCTTATTTGTGCATTTCAGT
This sequence comes from Somniosus microcephalus, assembly GCF_052327205.1. Classification (NCBI taxonomy): domain Eukaryota; kingdom Metazoa; phylum Chordata; class Chondrichthyes; order Squaliformes; family Somniosidae; genus Somniosus; species Somniosus microcephalus. The sequence continues at coordinate 158,718,341 of NC_140999.1, forward strand.
TAGGGCTTGCTGATCTGAAGGTTTTTTTTTAAAGACACAAATTTCTTCCAACTGAGAGGCTTTATGGCCCTCTCTAATGAAAGCTCTCATGCACATAACATCTAGAACCTTTGGCAAAATCTATTTTCATCTATGGTTAAACTGGTAAATTATTAACAAAGACAAGACATTCTAATTGACAAAAATAAGTTAAGATGTATATTTGATAATATATCTATGTTTAATATCATCTGCCTAAGAAAAAGAAGAAGCTATTCCTATCTTATTTCTATAACATTATATTGAATATTTTGGGGGATACTTTTACGAAGAAAATTGTTGATTTTTTTCAAAAATGTATTACTCCTCATCCTGGGCATTCAATATTTAAAAGGCTCCCTCTAACACAACATTATCATGCTGTCTACCCGCAAGTGGCAAAGGAAGGTATAAAGTCACAAATTTCTTTTCAAAAACCCATAAATTGTTGGTCAGTTTCATAAATTCCTATTTTTCTGAATTGAGACCAACATTTAAAAAAAAATGTTCTACAATATATTTAATTAAAAAGATTATCAGGCCGTATCTTAATATGCAAATGAGGGCCCTTTAAAACATAACTACATTGAAGCGAGCCCAGGGAAAGTAATGTGTAACTTTAGTTCCAATTGAAATATGTCTGTAGCCAGGCCATCCTGTTGAGTCTCAACCTCCGGCTCACTCATATTCACTTGCAAATAGAAAATTTCATTTTAAATAGAAAGGCAAGGGTGAAAAAAAAAAGAAAAAATAGGCCAGCACAATTCATCTCAAGTATCATAGAGGATAATTAGACACAATGGCAAGCTGTGGTGGGCCTACTTTACAGTGTGGTTTGGAGAGCTGTAGTTGTAATTACACAGCCATCATGCTGAATGCAACAATCAGTGCTTGACTGCACCACGGCAGCCCATCAAACCACCAGTAACAAAATAGCTTGAATCTGTATAAATGAGAAGTTAAGATCAATGAGTAGGGCAAAGTGTTTATGGTGAATCTGATTTGCTTGCAGGAACAATGATTTTTTTTGATCCACCATTATTATTAGATAAGAATGACCACAATAAACAGTGATTCAAATATTCCAATGCATATTTCGCAACAACAGTGTTCTAATACTGCACTGGAACTCTAATATTTGCTTTTAACTTTCCAAACATATCATTTTTTCTGTTCCTTGCTGACCACCATTTAAAAATGGACCTTACAAGAAAATAAATACACTGAAAATATTTGAGAATCAAAACTGAAACTGTACCAGAATTTGGGATTAAAATATTCTCAGTACAATGAAAATGTACCATTATTTTCCTTTGTTTTAAATAGCTAGTTAATTTATGATGAGATGCAGGCTTTCTCATACCAAAGCTTTAAACAGAGTTTCAGAACTGTCCAATATATTTTCATACAAGGTTTTGTTTTGCAATATCTGAGCTGTCAAATGTTTTACTACATTTATAAATTCAACTACTTGAAATAAGGGCTGAAAATGTAAACTAGCACAATAGCTATAAAATAACATATCTCCTGGAGCTTGGTTGATCACTCTTAGGGGTCAGAGAGGAATTTCCCAGAGTTTATTTTTCTTAAATTGGCATAAGGTTTTCTGTTTTGTTGCTTCTCCCAGAAGATTGCATGGATGCGTGGGGGAGGGCAGGGGGTGGGGACAGGGGTGATGTTGTGCATGCCAGAATGGGATCCGTGTGATTGCCCAGTCCTTACCTGTCCTTCCTTATCATCTGTTCATATGTAACATATAGAGGCAGCTTTATGTTTCAGATGCAGAATATAAGCTGTTGTAATAAATTGAAGCTTTCGTGGCTCTCAGCCATGCACATTTTCAGTAGCAGACTGGTTTTTTGTCATTTTTAACATGGCTGATACAGTTCGGAAATAGGATAGTACATACACATTTCTTTATCACTCTGTGTTCCCAGGGTGATATAATAGTAATTTGCATACTTCTGCTTCAGAAAATGCAGATTATCTTCCTGTAATTTTATACCTTCCTGGCTAGATTTCTACTGCATTGCTGCACCTCCGCTGTCACATAGATGTTTTCCTTTATTATCAATAACCTCCTTGCCTATGCAGTCAGCTTATCCTGGATGGTGGCTACGTTTTCGTGAAGAGATACAAGAAGAGAAAAAAAAAGGAATTACCACATGCAGTGGTACATTTTACAGAATAATGAATAGGTAGGATGACTTTGCACATGTTGGGTGAAAGCCAGTTTAGATTTGTATACATCTTTAATCCATCCTGACCAATTATTATTCTCTGCATTATCTATATGCGATTCTGTTTTTCAGTTTTTTTTTGATATGTAAAGAGAAGCAGTCCTCATTTTGTATTGGTGCTGACACAACTTGAAGTGTTGTGACATTTTCACTCACAAAAATGCAGGCGGTAAGTGTAAGGTAACTTCCATAGTACAAGCCCAGCATGTACACAAGTCAAACTAGTTACTGTCAAAACAAAGACTGCTACAGTGTCTCAGGAGCAACCCAGACAGTGAAGTACTAAGTCCTTATTGCGATAAAGGGAGGGATTTTCAACTTGCGCCCAAAACGGGTGTGAAATGGGTGGGGCAACCACGTCACTCACCCAATGACATCTGCACAATGCACAAACCCTTTTCTGGTCCGTGCTTCATTTAAATTAGCTATCCACACGAATCGTGCTGGTAATTGGACACATTACCATGGGGGGGGGGGGGGAGAGGGGAGGAAGGGGATTTTGGGCCAGACGTCAGTTCTTGGTACCCTGTACCTCTTAAAAAAGAGGTGAAGTGCTCATTATGGAGCTCAACTGAAGGCAGCATGTGTACTGTAAGGCAAAGAGGCCTAGAAATTCAGTATAGCCACTTTTGGGGCGGTAAAGTCGGGCGGCCGCTAAAGTTTGCGCCCGGCGCAAAGTGGAGGCCACTTCGTCGATATTCAGTAGCTTTGGCCAAGGAGTTTGCTCGAGCGCTAAAACTGGCGATGCATGGCTATCTTTAGGCGCTAAGCCTGCGGTGCAGAGTGATACCGCCGAGGCCGGGCGCAGCGCAGGTGCGGTCATTTCTTGATTGACAGCAGATACCCTGGCGCCGGCCAGCTCTTAAAGGGGGAAGGGTCGACTTGGTCTGTTGCCACGCCTTGGATACTGCAGCCCTCCAGCTAGGCCTAAACACTGCTGCTGGAGAGAAATAGCGCCAGGAAGGATGCAGAGGGCCCGTGAGCGAGCGCAGCGCTTCTCTGCCCATGATTTAAAGGTGCTGGTTAGGGCTTTGGAGAGGAGACGCCATATCTTGTTCCCAGACAGTGGCAAGAAGCCTGCCACCAGGGTGTACAGGAAAGCCTGGAGGGATGTCGCCCAGAGGGTCACAGCCACCTGCGATGTCCCCAGGACTGGTGTCCAATGCCGGAAAAAGTTTAACGACCTCATTCGGATTGTCAGGGTGAGTACCCTTTCCAGTGTCCTCCTCATCCTTGCATGTGCACCTCACATTATGGGCAAAGGGACCTCAAAGCCCTAATGGCCAGCCCTCATCCAGCAGCTATGGCACTGGCATGAACATCAATTGCACTTTCTGCACTTTACACACTGGCCAAGCTATTCGACCATGGGAGGCAGTGCATACAGCAACAGGGCACCACACTGGCCAAGCTATTCGACCATGGGAGGCAGTGCATACAGCAACAGGGCACCACACTGGCCAAGCTATTCGACCATGGGAGGCAGTGCATACAGCAACAGGGCACCACACTGGCCAAGCTATTCGACCATGGGAGGCAGTGCATACAACAACAGGGCACCACACTGGCCAAGCTATTCGACCATGGGAGGCAGTGCACACAACAACAGGGCACCACACTGTACTTAGAGGCCGTCCTTTCTCTTGCAGGCCAAGCTGGCCCAGAATCTGAGGAGCCGGACTGACAACGGGGGAGGCCGTCCCCAGTTCCAGCAGCTCAGTGACCTGGAGGAGCGCGTGGGTCGACTCATGGGTGGCTGGCTGATTGGCCCCGTTGCATGTGGAGATGCCGACCCTGTGCTGGGCCCCAATGGTAAGGACATCACCTTTTGGACCTCTCTCGTTCCCCTTGCGCTTCAGATCTACATCCTTTGCCACTGTCCGACCAATGCGCTGAATGCCACCACTCGTGCCTCCCTCGCTGACGCCCTGTCCTCACTCTAAAGCTACTCTTGTGCCTTCCTGCTTTCAGCTGGTGAGGAGGAGGTCCCTGAAGCTGCCAGTGACAGTCCCTCGGAAGAGGAGGACGAGGAGGAGCAAGAGGAAGGCGGCCCAGTGGGGGAACCCTCATCCGCACCAGGGGATGGCAATGGAGGGGACACGTCTTCCCTGGAGGAGAGCCAGGGGGAAGTGTCGGAGGGGGGTGTAGCTCCTGTGCCCAGTGGCGTCCAGCCACGCGGGAAGGGTCGGGCAGCTCGGCGGCCTTCTCCCCAGAGGGGGGAAGTGTTGCAGGGGAGTGTAGTTCCTGTGCCCAGTGGCGTCCAGCCACGCGGGAAGGGTCGGGCAGCTCGGCGGCCTTCTCCCCAGAGGGGGGAAGTGTTGCAGGGGAGTGTAGTTGCTGGGCCCAGTGGCGTCCAGCCACGCGGGAAGGGTCGGGCAGCTCGGCGGCCTTCTCCCCAGAGGGAGAGTCCGGCCTCCAGTCCGGAGACGGTCCTCGCCCAGGAGGTGCGCCTCCTCGATCAAATGTCCGCTGACTCGGATCGCCGGCACACCGAGTTCATGGGGGTTGTGGCACGGTTGCCTGAGGCCATCGAGTCCCTGGCTCATAGTGTGTCCGATTTCGGGGCCTCACAGGCCTGGGGTTTCGAGCAACTCGGGGCAGCACAGGCCAGGGGTTTCGAGCAATTCGGGGCAGCACAGGACGCGAGTCGGGCCGAATTCAGGGCAGCACAGGACGCGAGTCGGGACGACTTCAGGGCAGCACAGGCAGCGAGTGGCCAGTTGATCAGTAGTGCCGTGCAGTCACTGGCTGGTCTGATGCGGGCACAGACCAGGGCAGTACGGGCACTCACTGCTGCCACACTCGCTGTGTCAGCCAGGCATCGCCAGGGCACCCGCCGCGCTGCAGCAGCACAGCGGTCTGGCCTTCAGCAGATTGCTGCGCTTGCTGCAGTGCCAGCCCGGCTGAGTGCCAGTGTCTCAGGCGAGCAGCGAGCGCCTGGCATCAGCCAGCTTGCCCCCATTGCTGCAGCCGCCACTGCCACTCCCCCAGCGAAGCTGCCACGAGCTGCTGGAGAGACTGATGCTGCCCAGCCACAGCTGCAGCAGTCAGCAGCCGGCCCCTCGAGGGCCAGAGCTCGTCTAGGCCGACCCCCAAGGGCATCTGCCATCACGCCATGTGCCCCTCAGGAGCCTTCCCCCAGCCTTGCAGCACCCACAGGGCCCAGGTTGAGGCGGAGCAGCAGGTCGGCCAGGGGCCGGAAAAGGCTGGACAAGGACTCGCCCTCTCGGCACACAAAGTAGAGGGTGTTGCCAAATGTTTTTTTATATGGGGGTGGTTGTGTTGTCTATGGGGGTGGTTGTTTTGGTAAGGCCGAGGATGAAGGCCATTTGGATGGAAAAGTTTTGTTATTCCTCCCCAGGTTGTGGGAGTGAGTCATGTGTTTGACTGTTTTTTGGGGGTGTTGTCTGTTTTTGGGTTTCATGTGGGAAGGGCCCTGAGTTTGTTCAATAAAGCTTTTTCTTTATTCAGCTTGTCCATGTTTGATGTTTGAAGTGGTTGTTGCGTTAACCGGCTGAGGGCTTGCGGAGCGGCTGCATTCATGTCCCTTCATTGCCACAAGCCATTCCCTGACAGGGGGCCTAGATGTGTCGTTCAATAAGCCGCCGACGGACGGCCCTTGGACCTTGTGGCTCCCTCCTGGGCTGGTACTCCTCCTCCTCCTCCTCCTCCTCCTCATGGTCCTCCTGCTCCTCCTGCTCCTCCTCCTGAGGTGGTGGTCCAACGTGAGGTGGCAGTGCCTGAGTCCTGCGGATAGCCAGGTTGTGCAGCATGCAGCAAACGACGACGAACTGGGAGACTCTATCCGGCGAATACTGCAGAGATCCGCCGGAGCGATCCAGGCAGCGGAACCGTTGCTTGAGGACGCCAATCGTTTGCTCTATGATGTTCCTTGTGGCTTGATGGCTTTCGTTGTATGCCTCCTCAGCAGGGGTCCTGGGCGCGCGGAGCGGGGTCATGAGCCATGTACACAAAGGATAGCCTTTGTCCCCGATAAGCCATCCTCTTGGGGGAGGCTGTGCCTGGAACATGTCAGCCACAGTAGTCTGGTGCAGGATAAATGCATCGTGGCTGCTGCCTGGAAAGCGGGCATTGACAGCTAGGATGCGCTGCCTGTTGTCACACACCAGCTGTACATTGAGGGAATGGTAGCCCTTCCGGTTGCGGTAATCCTCGGCATTGTCGATAGGTGCCCGCAAAGCCACATGCGTGCAGTCAATGGCACCCTGCACCATGGGGAAGTCCGCGATCCTCGCAAATCTGACTGCACGCTGCTCCTGCCTCTCCAGGGTCATGGGGAAGGAGATGAATTGGTGTCTCCTTGTGAAAAGGGCATTGGTGACTTGCCAGATGCAGCGATGCACGGCGAACTGGGATATGTTAGCTATGTCCCCAGCAGCGGCTTGGAAGGAGCCGCTTGCATAAAAGTTCAGAGCCATCGTGACCTTCACTTCCACCGACAGAGACGTCCTGCACATCAGCTGTGGATGCAGATCTCTGTGAAGCAGCTGGCAGATCTCTGCAACCACCTCCCTTCTGAAGCGCAGCCTCTTAACACACTGCGCGGCAGTCATGGTGAGATAGGACACCTGCTGGCGGTATTCCCTGAGTGGGTAAGGCCTACGTTGCCGACGCCTGATGCCCCCTCTGCGTCTAGGCATGGCTGCCCCTCTCACACAGCGTCTGCGAGCCCTTCGCACATAATGCTGGAACTGAGGGTTGGCACCCCATGCAGCCCCCATAATATACTGGCAAACAATGAAATCACAATGAGGCAAATTTCCAAGCTCTGGCCAGAAGCCAAAAATACCTCTCCTATGTTGGGCCAAATCAGTAAGGTCTCTTCCTTGGTCTCTGTCCAGAAATCCGTTGCACAAAAGTCATTGCAGCAAAATGGCTGGCCTTTATAGTTCAGTGTAAGTGCCCTTTAATTAGCGCTCCCCGAGGCCCGCAGGGCCTCTGCTGCCTTCCACTTCACAGTTCTTAGCACCGCCACGCCCACATTGGGCGGGCGCGACTGAAGTTCCGGTTTGGGGCGCACAAAGGGCGTTGCACGACGAAATGACGTCATAAGCTGCGCGCACAGCTGAGCGCGCGCAAACACTTTGCGCCGGCGCTAAATGTCTACTGAAGTTGGGCGTATGCGCAGCTCGTGCTGCGCCCGGCCGCTAAGTGCCTAGCGCTCGAAGTCTACTCCTCTTAAGGCGCTAACGGCTGGCGCACGCAACTGAATTTCTAGGCCAGAATGTTTAGCATGAGAGTTCCCAGATTTTCTGGCAATGCCCTTGAGGATAAGGAGTATCCTATTTCCATCAGAGGGGAGAAGAATGCACCACCACACTGCTAGGGAAGGATGGTCTGATCTGGCTGAGCATGTCAATGCTAAATGTTTAGCCTCTAGGACATGGAAGCAAGGCAAAAAAGTTCAATGGCCTGACCTGGGTGACGAAGGTAAGATTTCCATTCAGAGTCTTGTTCTCATTGTCAGCAGAGTCCTGCACCACTTTATTGTAACAGCATCAATGAAAGTATTGATGCCCATTTCACATTCTTCTCATCTGATCATTGCAACATCCTTCAGGGGCCCGCCTTCTGCTGCCACTTGTAAACTCTGCTCCTGCTCTCACTATTAATGCCCTCTCTTGCACACATTGGATGTTGCTTCATAACACAGACAAACCATTCTACCCTTGCACACAGATGTTCAGATGTTAGTGATGGCCGGCTCAATGTGGGAACTGGTGGATTTCCCACCCTCCCAGAACTGAAAAGCTGTACTAGGGCACTGATTTGATGCCCACAGCTCGCTGACAGTATGTAAATAAGGCCTTGGCCTCTAAATGGCTTAGGCTTCCCAACGGCAAGAATGGGCATGCTCCATCTGCCCATTCTCCACCAGCAGTTAACATCAGTCTTCATATATCACCCAATTTTATGATAAACACCTCTATTGCACATTCACCAGTGGTACAATAAAAATGCTTTATTTAGCATGCATTTCCTGTATATCACAGGGAGCTAGAGGCAGGCTGAAGACTGGCAGGTAAATGCTCATTGTTAAATTTTTAACCCCCTTCATGATGGTTACAGGTAGTCAGGATCTTCTGGCTGCTGACGGAGATCAGCAGCCAGTAGGCCCCAATCTTAGAGGTCCGTCACACAGCTTCTCAAACCTGCTGCTGGCACTAGGCCCTGCCAGGGGAACAGCCTGCATCAGGTGCGCCCCCGGGCCATGCTAATGTCTGGGACAGGAAATTCCAGCACACCTGTTTAGTGTCATGGCATGGGAGGGAGAAGGAAAATCTGCCCGTATAGATTTCTGGGGGAGGGTGACCTTGAAGGGCTGAATAGCCTCCCTTATCTTTGTGATAAAATTACAAAATTAAACAGACATTATTTAAAATTGTTTATCAAAGAAATTTATCCCATAACATTTCAACACATTAAGTGAAGCAGGAATTGTAACATCAGAATTTTAAAAAATCAGTTTACACATTCAAACAAAATCTGAATGTATTCCAAGCACAACTCCTTGCTCGATTTCCAGATCACTGAAGGAGATGGGAGATCAGCCATAAGGCAGAATTGAGCCAGCAATCTACTAGGGGTGAGAATAAGTAATAGCCATTAAACTCTAATACATAAATAAATAATAAAACACAAAGCTCTCATTATATGGGACAATGTAAAACATATCAAAGTCTGGCCAAAAAAGATTTCCGTTATCAGTTTCTCTACATTATTGGAGCAGCCTAACCTGCGGCCTAACTCTGTTTATGCAAAAATCTGGTAAATTTAATCAGAAGCTGCGTTCAAGCAGGATGATTGTGTCCACCTCTCACTCATTTTTATTTTATTTAGTTTATTTAAAAAATTGAATATAGTTATTTCATATTAGCAATCTTCCTAAATCTGTATTCTGCCAGACATTCAGCAACTGGAGCACAGCCTATGGTCAATATAAGGAGAGTAAGATATAACTTATTTTCACACGTTACAATGCTGCAATGATGGAAACTGGAACACGCTCTCTCCAGTGTAGTTTTTACAGCCCTGGTGGGATCCTGTGCAATGCTCAACAGAAGAGATTAAAAGGGGTAAAGAAACTTCTGGTGTAATCAGCACTCCTTTTAAAATATAGTATGTTGTATAGTTGCAATACTGTCTTATAATTTCATGTAAATCTGTCAGCATTATCTAGTGGACCTCTTTAATCTGGCAATGAGATAAGCTTCAATGTATGGGATGCAGTGACATATAAAAGGCCCAAATAACAGTAGATGTGCATCTCTTATGGTAAAGCTACAAAATGTGTTTTGATAAACTTTGGCCTAGAAATTCACTTGGGCGCGGGCAGCTCGCTCACGCCCAAAAGCTAGCGCTGGGCGGGGAGGCATTAGCGCACGCCGTATATTCGTCTTCTGCGCCCCAATTCGGAAGCGGGCGCTATACCAGGGTGTGCCCGCCTCCGTTTGGGGCGCTGCAACTGAATATCGGCGCGCTAGTTGCCGCAGCGCCACCCGATGCGGTGCGGCAGGCTGCGGTACTGCAGGCCTCCTCCTTCTCTTAAGGGGGAGGTGCCTGCAACGGCCGGAGCCCCGATCGCGAGTGCCGGCAAAAGAGCCCGGCACAACGGAGAAGTGCCGGGCTCCACGGAAACCAGCCGGCAATGCCGCGGGGGGGGGGGTGGAGGAGGCCGGGGAAGGAGGTGCGGGCAGGCGGCTGCCGAAAAAGCGGCCGGCCGCACCTTCAGCTTTAAAGCGCCCCACTATGGCAGCAGGACGGCCCCGTTTTCTGTTCGCTGTTTGCACCCGCTTCGGAGGAGGCGGGCGCAAATAAATATGGGGATTGGCGCGGTTTCGGGGCGTTACGGGCCACCGCGCACACCGATGACATCATCGGTCCCGGCGCAGCGCTAACGGCTACCGCCGCCAATACCGCTGCACTCAATTTCCGCGCTACCACCCCGCCGGCGCAAAAGACCTCTTTAGGCGCTAAGTGGGCGCAAGGCCCACTGAATTTCTAGGCCTTTATGTCCAATACTGGTTTGAAAATCTTTGCTGTAGCTGTAAGTAATTTATAGTTTGGTATTATATAGAGATAGTCATTGCGCTATATCTTTGTACAATCTGGTTTTATATTTACTGATATATTTAACACCCTGACAGAAACTTGGTCTCTTTCCTCAGATAATTTGTCACATTTACATATGACTGTGGTGATAAAGATCCTTTTCATTGGCAATGGAGGCAGCAGGGAATAGTGAGCTGAACACTGGCTTGAAATAAAATATGATTTGGTAGATTCTAGGACGAATCCCAGAAGTTAGCTGTATATGAAATAAGTTAGATATAGAATAGGTTATTTTTGTGTTAAAAACCACAGACATATAATGTAATTTTAAGAAAATGAAATCATACAACATATATTCTAGGTAATGTAGGATCGCACACGCAAAGCAACGTGACCTTATTTCTGCTGTTGGTGGGTATAAGCTTTTAACTATGTTAAAACCTTTTAGGTCAAATTAAACTTGACTTTCTTAAGATTCTTTTTAAAGGAGAAATGATAGATTAGCCTCTGCTGCTAAAATGTTTTATTTTATACATTAATAATATTTAAATCAGGCAAATAAATAAGGAAAAAGTAGTAGGGAAATAATAACCACATATGATAAATTGATTTTCTTGATGTGCTGGTGCATCTAATTAATACTTGAAATACTTTAAACTCAAGTGGGTGGTGAATTTCTTTTCAAATGATGTATTTGTAACAAAATCTGCAAATTTTCAGTGCCTAACTGCGAAGTAGAATTAGAAATGTAAAGCAACCTGTTCCTTTAATCAAAAACTAACACTTCTTATATTGTTTTATTCATAAAATGTAAAGAATGGTGAAGAATAATCTTGGAAGGGTTAATTAGAAAAAAGCAGTCACATAATTACATTTTAACAACATTCCCATGAATATAATGCAAACCATGTATAAATGTGGAATGAGAATGCAAAATAATAATCCAAAACAATTAATCAGTTGTGTGAAAATTAAACACCTCAGATGAACAGTAATGCAACAGTGGAATGCTGGGTAATAGACAAAATCAATTATACAATACTTATTGGTAATTTATTCAGTCATTTACAATAAAAATAGCTTTTGCTTTTATGAAGAAAGAATTAATTAAAATTTATGTTTGAATAGCACCAGATAGTATTTAGGAAAATTTATGGTGCTTCTTAAGTAAGGCACACAATTAACATGGGTAGAATCCCAGAGCCAATAAATAAAATATTTAACATTTTATTGTTCCAAATGAATATAGCACAATAAATCAGACTTGTTAAGTATTGCCTACACTGTAAAATTATTTAATTAGCACAGACCACATATACTAGCTTTTTGTAGAAAAAGGAAGGTGCTGTATATACCGACTATCATTATCAATTCAAATAGCAGCAAAGCTCAGTTAGTTGGAAAATTAAAATATTTTATTTTCTCTTATGCAAAGTACAGGCAGTTGCCATTTTACTGTAACCCTTTCAAAATACAATTCATGCTAATTCCATTGTAGTCCTAAAATGCATCAATATTAAAAGTACCTTGGGTAGTTGTCCCCTTTTATACCAAGAACACAGGAAATCCATTCCCATTCCTCCACACCACACAACATTTGTAATTCAGCAGCTCCATGCACTTTTAGAGTGTTTCCACAACATCTTATAAACTATTACTCAAAGGATTTCAAAATGGAAAACAGTAATAAATCTTTGAGATGTATTAGCCAATGTGATACTTATTAAATAATGATAAACAACAATTTATCTTGTGTTGTATGTTAAAAACAGCACTTGCTACTTAAAGAAGCAGCCCTGGTCTAATTTTTTTTATATAACATTCCCAATACTTGTGATAACATTTGAAACTTGTGTCTCATTCATATAGACGCATGTATGTAATAAATAAAGAGCATCCTCTCTGTAGACTTGTAGAGGATGTACTTACTCACTGTCAGAAACTGTGTCTGTGCAATATCACCTTGAACTTTCTTTTAAGAGTTCTTAGCACACATACTAAATCCTCATCAGCCACACTAAATAATGGTGTAATCTCTGCACTTGCCTTCCCAACCTACCATAGTATTACTACTCTTTCTCCTTCTATGATATCTGCCCACAAAAACTAATAATTAATGTTAGAATTAGACAAAATGCAAAATAAATTACAGTAATTCATCAGAAATGATAAGTGTAGACATGTCAGTATTTCGAATCCTCTTTTGAAAAAAAAGTATTAGTAAAGGATTATAGTAGTTTTTTTCCTTATCATAAAAAAGGAAGGTTGTAATTTGTACATTTTCAGTGAATATTAAAGAAAGATGTTTTGTGCCATATTGTTCACTCTCATTGGCTTTTCGAATATACTGCACCATAATCTAATGGGATATCATTAATGTAACTAATAGATTATGGAAAGTAATCATGTTGCAAGTTGCAAAATATTCAAGTTTCATTGCAATCTATTTAATAAAAATTGTTAGGGCTATTGCATTTATGTATTTAAAAATCAATTAATGGACAAATATAACTATTTAGGCAAATTTATATTTTGTCTTACTGTATCTGGCTTTTCTATCAAAAATATCTACGTACCTAAAGTAAAACATTACCTCAGCAACAAAATGAGGGATGCATTTTTAAAAACTACTGCCTCACTCAGAAAACACTCAAGGTCATTTCCACCCAATGTACCACAATCATTCTAGACGGTTTCTCTCAGATTCAACTGCTGGGGTTTAGGTGCTGTGTTCTTCTGTTACATGTTCTTAAAGTTATCTTTTTGGAAATACATCGGGAGACAGCGTAGTAAGTGAATCAATGACTGCATTTATGAAGCTGCAGGTAGTGCGACTGGTAGCATAATGGGATAAATTGTTTGATTGCTGCTCTTTAGGGCAAGCACCAGCATGGAAGGAAATGGACTGATTGTCTTTCAGGCTGATTTGTCAACAGAGAAAATATATCTGGGTCAATTTTCCTGCCCTCTTTTTCTTGTCACAAGACTAACTGAAAATGGCTGCCTCTTTTTGTTATCAAATGATTAACTTCAAATCAGTGTCTAGATTGTGTTGTGCATGAAACCCCTTCCTCCCCAGAATCTGGGTCTAGATTGTATTCTACACTGCACCCTTTCCTTTCCAAAATCTGGGACTAGATTGTGTTCTACACTGCACCCTTTCCTCCCCAGAATCTGGGTCTAGATTGTGTTCCACACTGCAGAATTTCCTTTCCAGAATCTGGGTCTAGATTGTGTTCTACACTGCACCCTTTCCTTTCCAGAATCTGGGTCTAGATTGTGTTCTACACTGCACCTTTTCCTCCCCAGTATCTGGGTCTAGATTGTGTTCTACACTGCACCCCTTCCTTTCCAGAAACGGGGCCTAGGTTGTGGTCTACACTGCACCCCTTCCTTTCCAGAATCAGGGTCTAGATTGTGTTCTACACTGCACCCTTTACTTTCCAGAATCTGGGTCGAGATTGTACTCCACACTGCACACTTTCTTTTCCAGTATCTGGGTCTAGATTGTACTCTGCACTGCACCCTTTCCTTTCCAGAATCTGTGTCTAGATTGTGTTCTACACTACAACCTTTCCTTTCCAGAATCTGGGTCTATATTGTGCTCTACACTGTACCCCTTCCTTACCAGAATCTCAGTCTAGATTGTGTTCTGCACTGCACCCCTTCCTTTCCAGCATCTGTGTCTAGATGGTGTACTACACTGTACCCTTTCCTCTCCAGAATCTGGGTCTAGTTTGTGTTCTACACTTCAGCCCTTCCTTTCCAGAATCTGAGTCAAGATTGTGTTCTATACTGCACCCCTTCCTTTCCAGAATCAGGGTCTAGATTGTGTTCTACACTGCACCCTTTACTTTCCAGAATCTGGGTCGAGATTGTACTCCACACTGCACACTTTCTTTTCCAGTATCTGGGTCTAGATTGTACTCTGCACTGCACCCTTTCCTTTCCAGAATCTGTGTCTAGATTGTGTTCTACACTACAACCTTTCCTTTCCAGAATCTGGGTCTATATTGTGCTCTACACTGTACCCCTTCCTTACCAGAATCTCAGTCTAGATTGTGTTCTGCACTGCACCCCTTCCTTTCCAGCATCTGTGTCTAGATGGTGTACTACACTGTACCCTTTCCTCTCCAGAATCTGGGTCTAGTTTGTGTTCTACACTTCAGCCCTTCCTTTCCAGAATCTGAGTCAAGATTGTGTTCTACACTGCACCCCTTCCTTTCCAGAATCTGGGTCTAGATTGTGTTCTACACTGCACCCCTCCCTATCCAGAATCTTGGTCTAGATTGTGTTCTACGCTGCACCCTTTCCTTTCCAGTATCTGGGTCTAGATTGTGTTCTACACTGCACCACCTCCTACCCAGTATCTTGGTCTAGATTGTGTTCTACACTGCACCCTTTCCTTTCCAGTATCAGGGTATAGATTGTGTTCTACTCTGCACCCTTTCCTTTCCTGAATCTGCATCTAGGTTGTGTTCTACACTGCAACCTTTCCTTTCCAGAATCTGGGTCAAGATTGTGTTCTACACTGCAGCTTTTCCTTTCCAGAATCTGGGTCTAGATTGTGTTCTACACTGCAGCTTTTCCTCCCCAGAACCTGGGTCTAGATTGTGTTCTACACTGCACCCCTTCCATTCCAGAATCTGGGTCTAGATTGTGTTCTACACTGCACCCCTTCCTTTCCAGAATCTTGGTCTAGATTGTGTTCTACACTGCACCTTTTCCTTTCCAGTATCTGGGTCTAGATTGTGTTCTACACTGCACCCTTTCCTTTCAAGTATCAGGGTATAGATTGTGTTCTACTCTGCACTCTTTCCTTTCCGGAATCTGCATCTAGGGTGTGCTCTACACTGCACCCTTTCCTTTCCAGAATCTGGGTCTAGATTGTGTTCTACACTGCACCCTTTCCTCCCCAGAATCTGGGTCTAGATTGTATTCTACACTGCACCACTTCCTCCCCAGTATCTGGGTCTAGATTGTGTTCTACTCTGCACTCTTTCCTTTCCGGAATCTGCATCTAGGGTGTGTTCTACACTGCACCCTTTCCTTTCCAGAATCTGGGTCAAGATTGTGTTGTACATGGCACCTATTCCTCCCCAGAACCTGGGTCTAGATTGTGTTCTACACTGCACCCTTTCCTTTCCAGAATCTGGGACAAGATTGTGTTCTACACTGCAGCTTTTCCTTTCCAGAATCTGGGTCTAGATTGTGTTCTACATGGCACCCCTCCCTTTCCAGAATCTGGGTCTACATTGTGTTCTACACTGCACCCCTTCCTTTCCAGAATCTTGGTCTAGATTGTGTTCTACACTGCACCCTTTCCTTTCCAGTATCTGGGTCTAGATTGTGTTCTACACTGCACCACTTCCTCCCCAGTATCTGGGTCTAGATTGTGTTCTACACTGCACCCTTTCCTTTCAAGTATCAGGGTATAGATTGTGTTCTACTCTGCACTCTTTCCTTTCCGGAATCTGCATCTAGTTTGTGTTCTACACTGCACCCCTTCCTTTCCAGAATCCGGGTCCAGTTTGTGTTCTGCACTGCACCCCTTCCATTCCAGAATCAGGGTCTAGATTGTGTTCTACACTGCACCCTTTACTTTCCAGAATCTGGGCCTAGATTGTACTCCACACTGCACACTTTCCTTTCCAGAATCTGGGTCGAGATTGTGTTCTACACTGCCCCCCTTCCTTTCCAGTATCTGGGTCTAGATTGTGTTCACACTGCACACCTTCCTTTCCAGTATCTGGGTCTAGATTGTGTTCTGCACTGTACCCCTTTCTTTTCAGTATCTGGGTTTGGATTGTGTTCTACACTGCACCCCTTCCTCCCCAGAATCTGGGTTTGGATTGTGTTCTACACTGCACCCTATCATTTCCAGAATCTGGGTCTAGATTGTGTTCTACACTGCACCCTATCCTTTCCAGAATCAGGGTCTAGATTGTGTTCTACACTGCACCTTATTCTTTCCAGAATCTGGGTCTAGACTGTGTTCTACACTGCACACTTTCTTTTCAAGAATCTGGGTCTAGATTGTGTTCTACACTGCACCCCTTTCCTCCTGAATCTCGGTCTAGATTGTGTTCTACACTGCACCCTTTCCACCCCAGAATCTGGGTCCACATTGTGTTCTACACTGCACCATTTGCTTTCCAGAATCTGGGTCTAGTTTGTGTTCTACACGGCACCCCTTTCCTCCAGAATCTTGATCTATATTGTGTTCTACACTGCAACCTTTCCTCCCCAGAATCTGGGTCTAGATTGTGTTCTGCACTACACCCTTTCCTCCCCAGAATTTGGTTCTAGATTGTGTTCTACACTGCACCCCATCCTTTCCAGTATCTGGGTCTCGTTTGTGTTCTACACTGCACCACTTCTTTTCCAGAATCTGTGTCTAGATTGTGTTCTACACTACAACCTTTCCTTTCCAGAATCTGGGTCTACATTGTGTTCTACACTGTACCCCTTCCTTACCAGAATCTCAGTCTAGATTGTGTTCTGCACTGCACCCCTTCCTTTCCAGCATCTGTGTCTAGATGGTGTACTACACTGTACCCTTTCCTCTCCAGAATCTGGGTCTAGTTTGTGTTCTACACTTCAGCCCTTCCTTTCCAGAATCTGAGTCTAGATTGTGTTCTACACTGCACCCCTTCCTTTCCAGAATCTGGGTCTAGATTGTGTTCTACACTGCACCCCTTCCTTTCCAGAATCTTGGTCTAGATTGTGTTCTACACTGCACCCTTTCCTTTCCAGTATCTGGGTCTAGATTGTGTTCTACACTGCACCACTTCCTCCCCAGTATCTCGGTCTAGATTGTGTTCTACACTGCACCCTTTCCTTTCCAGTATCAGGGTATAGATTGTGTTCTACACTGCAGCCTTTCTTTTCCTGTATCTGGGTCTAGATTGTGTTCTACACTGCACCCTTTCCTTTCAAGTATCAGGGTATAGATTGTGTTCTACTCTGCACTCTTTCCTTTCCGGAATCTGCATCTAGGGTGTGTTCTACACTGCACCCTTTCTTTTCCTGTATCTGGGTCTAGATTGTGTTCTACACTGCACCCTTTCCTTTCAAGTATCAGGGTATAGATTGTGTTCTACTCTGCACTCTTTCCTTTCCTGAATCTGCATCTAGGTTGTGTTCTACACTGCAACCTTTCCTTTCCAGAATCTGGGTCAAGATTGTGTTCTGCACTGCACCCCTCCCTTTCCAGAATCTCGGTCTAGATTGTATTGTACATGGCACCTTTTCCTCCCCAGAACCTGGGTCTAGATTGTGTTCTACACTGCACCACTTCCTCCCCAGTATCTGGGTCTAGATTGTGTTCTACACTGCACCCTTTCCTTTCAAGTGTCAGGGTATAGATTGTGTTCTACTCTGCACTCTTTCCTTTCCGGAATCTGCATCTAGGGTGTGTTCTACACTGCACCCTTTCCTTTCCAGAATCTGGGTCAAGATTGTGTTCTACACTGCAGCTTTTCCTTTCCAGAATCTGGGTCTAGATTGTGTTCTACATGGCACCCCTCCCTTTCCAGAATCTGGGTCTACATTGTGTTCTACACTGCACCCCTTCCTTTCCAGAATCTTGGTCTAGATTGTGTTCTACACTGCACCCTTTCCTTTCCAGTATCTGGGTCTAGATTGTGTTCTACACTGCACCACTTCCTCCCCAGTATCTGGGTCTAGATTGTGTTCTACACTGCACCCTTTCCTTTCAAGTATCAGGGTATAGATTGTGTTCTACTCTGCACTCTTTCCTTTCCGGAATCTGCATCTAGTTTGTGTTCTACACTGCACCCCTTCCTTTCCAGAATCCGGGTCCAGTTTGTGTTCTGCAGTGCACCCCTTCCATTCCAGAATCAGGGTCTAGATTGTGTTCTACACTGCACCCTTTACTTTCCAGAATCTGGGCCTAGATTGTACTCCACACTGCACACTTTCCTTTCCAGAATCTGGGTCGAGATTGTGTTCTACACTGCCCCCCTTCCTTTCCAGTATCTGGGTCTAGATTGTGTTCAACACTGCACACCTTCCTTTCCAGTATCTGGGTCTAGATTGTGTTCTGCACTGTACCCCTTTCTTTTCAGTATCTGGGTTTGGATTGTGTTCTACACTGCACCCCTTCCTCCCCAGAATCTGGGTTTGGATTGTGTTCTACACTGCACCCTATCATTTCCAGAATCTGGGTCTAGATTGTGTTCTACACTGCACCCTATCCTTTCCAGAATCAGGGTCTAGATTGTGTTCTACACTGCACCTTATTCTTTCCAGAATCTGGGTCTAGACTGTGTTCTACACTGCACACTTTCTTTTCAAGAATCTGGGTCTAGATTGTGTTCTACACTGCACCCCTTTCCTCCTGAATCTCGGTCTAGATTGTGTTCTACACTGCACCCTTTCCACCCCAGAATCTGGGTCCACATTGTGTTCTACACTGCACCATTTCCTTTCCAGAATCTGGGTCTAGTTTGTGTTCTACACGGCACCCCTTTCCTCCAGAATCTTGATCTATATTGTGTTCTACACTGCAACCTTTCCTCCCCAGAATCTGGGTCTAGATTGTGTTCTGCACTACACCCTTTCCTCCCCAGAATTTGGTTCTAGATTGTGTTCTACACTGCACCCCATCCTTTCCAGTATCTGGGTCTCGTTTGTGTTCTACACTGCACCACTTCTTTTCCAGAATCTGTGTCTAGATTGTGTTCTACACTACAACCTTTCCTTTCCAGAATCTGGGTCTACATTGTGTTCTACACTGTACCCCTTCCTTACCAGAATCTCAGTCTAGATTGTGTTCTGCACTGCACCCCTTCCTTTCCAGCATCTGTGTCTAGATGGTGTACTACACTGTACCCTTTCCTCTCCAGAATCTGGGTCTAGTTTGTGTTCTACACTTCAGCCCTTCCTTTCCAGAATCTGAGTCTAGATTGTGTTCTACACTGCACCCCTTCCTTTCCAGAATCTGGGTCTAGATTGTGTTCTACACTGCACCCCTTCCTTTCCAGAATCTTGGTCTAGATTGTGTTCTACACTGCACCCTTTCCTTTCCAGTATCTGGGTCTAGATTGTGTTCTACACTGCACCACTTCCTCCCCAGTATCTCGGTCTAGATTGTGTTCTACACTGCACCCTTTCCTTTCCAGTATCAGGGTATAGATTGTGTTCTACACTGCACCCTTTCTTTTCCTGTATCTGGGTCTAGATTGTGTTCTACACTGCACCCTTTCCTTTCAAGTATCAGGGTATAGATTGTGTTCTACTCTGCACTCTTTCCTTTCCGGAATCTGCATCTAGGGTGTGTTCTACACTGCACCCTTTCTTTTCCTGTATCTGGGTCTAGATTGTGTTCTACACTGCACCCTTTCCTTTCAAGTATCAGGGTATAGATTGTGTTCTACTCTGCACTCTTTCCTTTCCTGAATCTGCATCTAGGTTGTGTTCTACACTGCAACCTTTCCTTTCCAGAATCTGGGTCAAGATTGTGTTCTGCACTGCACCCCTCCCTTTCCAGAATCTCGGTCTAGATTGTATTGTACATGGCACCTTTTCCTCCCCAGAACCTGGGTCTAGATTGTGTTCTACACTGCACCACTTCCTCCCCAGTATCTGGGTCTAGATTGTGTTCTACACTGCACCCTTTCCTTTCAAGTGTCAGGGTATAGATTGTGTTCTACTCTGCACTCTTTCCTTTCCGGAATCTGCATCTAGGGTGTGTTCTACACTGCACCCTTTCCTTTCCAGAATCTGGGTCAAGATTGTGTTCTACACTGCAGCTTTTCCTTTCCAGAATCTGGGTCTAGATTGTGTTCTACATGGCACCCCTCCCTTTCCAGAATCTCGGTCTAGATTGTGTTGTACATGGCACCTTTTCCTCCCCAGAACCTGGGTCTAGATTGTGTTCTACACTGCACCCCTTCCATTCCAGAATCTGGGTCTAGATTGTGTTCTACACTGCACCCCTTCCTTTCCAGAATCTTGGTCTAGATTGTGTTCTACACTGCACCCTTTCCTTTCCAGTATCTGGGTCTAGATTGTGTTCTACACTGCACCACTTCCTCCCCAGTATCTGGGTCTAGATTGTGTTCTACACTGCATCCTTTCCTTTCAAGTATCAGGGTATAGATTGTGTTCTACTCTGCACTCTTTCCTTTCCGGAATCTGCATCTAAGGTGTGTTCTACACTGCACCCTTTCCTTTCCAGAATCTGGGTCTAGATTGTGTTCTACACTGCACCCTTTCCTCCCCAGAATCTGGGTCCAGATTGTGTTCTACACTGCACCCATTCCTTTCCAGAATCTGGGCCTAGATTGTGTTCTATATTGCACTCATTCCTCCCCAGAATCTTCGTTTAGATTGTGCTCGACACTGCACCCCTTCCTTTCCAAAATCTGGGTCTAGATTGTGTTCTACACTGCACCCCTTCCTTTCCAGTATCTTGGTCTAGAGCGTGTTCTACACTGCACACTTACCTCCCCAGGATCTGGGTCTGGATTGTGTTCTACACTGCACCCTTTCCTCCACCGAATCTGGTTCTAGATGTGTTCTACGCTGCACCCCTTCCTTTGCAGTATCTGCGTCTAGATTATGTTCTACACTGCATCTTTTCCTTTCCAGAATCTGGATCTAGATTGTATTCTACACTGAACCATGTCCTCCCCAGAATCTGGGTCTAGATTGTGTTCTACACTGCACGCCTTCCTTTCCAGAAGCTGGGTCTAAATTGTGTTGTACATTTAACCCCTTCACGGTTCTCTAGATATATGTGAGATGTGGTCTCTGTTGTAGACAGTATTCTATAGTCCAGTAAGGAGATCACTACTACAATGGCTTAATTCTAATTATCTTACTTTATAGTTTTAACGTCAGACAGTATAAGAAGATTACGGGTCAATGACCTAATTTAGACATTTGCATACATTAGAATGAATCTAGACATAATAAACATACATTCTCCATTTATATGGATTCAAAGGAGAATCTGTCCCTGTGTCCAAATTCGAGTGCACTCTTTCGTTGGCGCGCTTAAGTTGGAGCTCATGGTATGTATAATGTCTGCAAGACTTACGACTCCGAACCCCTTCGTTGAATTCTCTTCACGATCACTGAATCCCACTTTGAGTTCTGGATGCAGAGTTACTAATACGAAGGGCGGCGGCCGAGTTTGGAAGCCCGGGACGGGATGCGGCAGCCATTTGCCTCCTGAGCCCTCTTTTCAGAGCTCCTGCCCTCTTTTCTTCCAGTCGCTCTTTTCTTCCCGCTCGAAAAACCCGACTCCGCCCCTTCCTCCTGGGGTTTCTGCCTGGAGACTGCACAGCCTCACTGTCTGCAACAGTTGATACTGGTGCAGAATTATGGAAAGTCTGCTCTTAGTCACATTGTGCCCTTAAAAGTTCTTGCCGTACCTTCACATGGGCAACTTTAACCCAGGGATTTATAACAATGATAATACAGTGTCTAAGTTAAAGATTGAGGCCTAGAAATTCAGTCGGCTTAGCGCCCCATTTGAGGCGCTGGAGGGCCTAGCGTCGGAGTTATGGCCAGTTGGCAAATTCAGTGGGGCCCTTCCGTCGGCGTTACACCGGTTGCGCTGCGCCGGCACCGATGACGTCATCGGTGTGCGCAGCGTCCCGGTTGCCGTGGTGACGGGCCCCAGCGCCGAAATTGAGTTGCGGCCGCCTCGCCCGTGGCAGCCGCAACTAAGACTTTGGCAACCGAGTCTTGCAGGAGTTAGCGCCGGCGCATTAAGGTCGCGCGGCGGCCGGCCGCTTTCCCGCCGGCCGCCTGCCCGCAGCTCCCTCCCCGGACTCCTCCACCCCCCCCTGCGGAACAGATGCGTCTGGCCTGCAAGCCCGGCACTTGTCCGAGGTGCCGGGCTCATCTTTCTGAACATTTGAACGGCCAGCGGGCGGGTGCAGGCAGCTCCTCCTTAACTGAAGGAGGAGGCCTGCACTTCCCCAGCCTGCCGCACCGCATCGGGTGCCGCAGCGCCGGAATTGCGCCGCAATGCGGCACTCAGCGCCCATTTCGAGGCGCTGACACCCTCTAGTAGCGCCGGCAGCCGTTTGGGCGCGGCGCTACTGAATTTTTGGCGCGCACAGGGGGACTTAGCGCCGGCGCTAAATTTCCAGCGCTAAAGCCCTGGCGAACCCACAACCGAATTTCTAGGCCTGATAACCATACTTAGCGTACATAACATTTCCAATGGGTATTACACTCCCCCCCTACCAAATATAGGCATGTCCCCATGACTAATGAACTTTACACATAAGTGGTTCCATGCTTCCCAACCATGTATAAAGGGAGGTAACATATCGAACTGTAGGGGCTATCATTACACTTGGCACTCCTAGTGTACTGTATGTCAATCTTTCAGGAACCTTCTTAACTCACTGTGAGCTCCTTATTTCGGATACCCGGTCTTCAGTTCCTTCAACTATGTTGGAGGCGTTGGTTCCTTTGTTATCATGCCTTTCAGTCTCTTTTATCTCCTTCTCGGAAGCATCTGGTTCTTCCCAGACCATGTCCAAGTCTGAGCTAAATGGTTCAGACAATTCATCCAGATTCTGTCTTATGCGTCTTTCTGGGAGGTCGTACCATAGATCCCATTCTTCATCTTCCGACTCATCGGGTTACTCATGATCCACACACTGTGTCATGGGTTTTCTGTCTTCTGGAACAAAGTTTTCCTGGTTTCTCGTTTTTTTCCTTCTTCTTCTCTGCAGGGTTCTCCTACTAGGTGTCGGCTCATTATCCGCTGGCGGATCCAGACGCACTTGCTGTCCCAATGGCAGGATATGATTCCGGTGCAGTATTTTTATGGGTCCATTCCCACCTGCAGGCTTTAGCCGAAACACAGGTAGTTGTGACACTTGACTTTCAACAATGTAAGGTGTAGAAGCCCAGCGGTCTGCTAACTTATGTTTCCCCTGAAGTCCTAGGTTCCGTATGAGAACTCGGTCACCAGGCATGAGTTGGGAAAAACGGATCTTCTGGTCATACCTCTGCTTATTTCCTTTATTCTGTTTGGCAGAAACAGACTCAGCAAGTTCATAAGCAGCTTACAATTCCTTTCTCATGTCAGATACATACTTGAGGTAAGTTCTCTGTGATGTGCCATCACTGGATACTCCGAAACACAAATCCACCGGCATCCTCGCTTCACGTCCAAACATGAGGTAGTACGCTGAAAAACCAGTAGCGTCATTTCGGGTACAATTATAAGAATGAACAAGATGTCCAATGTGCCGACTCCACTTGTTCTTTCGCTTTGAATCCAGCGTTCCAAGCATGTCTAACAAAGTACGGTTAAACCGCTCAGGTTGAGGATTTCCCTGAGGATGGTATGGAGTTGGTCTTGACTTCTCAATCCCGAGCATGGACAACAACTCATGTATAAGTCTACTTTCAAAGTCTCTACCTTGATCACTGTGTATTCGCTTTGGCAGTCCATAGTGGATGAAGTATTTCTCCCACAACACTTTGGCAACGGTGGATGCTTTCTGATCCTTTGTGGGAAAAGCTTGGGCATAGCGAGTATAATGATCTGTAATGACCAAGACATTTGCGGTATTGCTGGAATTGGGTTCGATGGACAGGAAATCCATACAGACAAGGTCTAGAGGTCCATCACTTTGCATGTGAAACAGAGGAGCAACTCTTTTAGGTAAAGTCTTTCTCTGGACACAGCGTGCACAGGACTTGCAGAACTCCTCAACCGCAGACTTCATACGCGGCCAATAGAATCTGTCCTTGACCAACCCATAGGTCTTATCTACTCCCAGATGACCTGCGTCATTATGCAAAGACTTCATCACTATTTCCCTGTACTTTTCAGGCAGGACCAACTGTGAATGACATGGTTTAGTGGGTGGGTGAGTGATTCTACACAACACTCCCTCTTTAATTTCCAAGTGGTCCCATTCTCTTAGGAGCAGACGACAGTCAGGATGTTTTGATTTGTCGATCTGTGTAATATCACCCAGACGGAGAGCTGAAAACACCTCAAGAATACAGGGATCCTCCTGTTGTGCTTTGGATATTTCAGATGAACACAACATGGGTAAGTTTTGTACATCCAAACTGGAAAGGTTGCAAAATGCCTGGGGAACAGCATGCATTGATGCTCCCAAGTGGTCAATCTCTCGGGCATGAAATGAATTCTTTGGTCCAGATACCACGGACATCTGACACATTACTTTCACATCTGCTGAAGCAACATCTTTCCACTCTGGTTTCTGGTAGTGTGGGCGACGAGACAGAGCATCTGCGTCAATGTTCTGGTTCCCAGGTCTGTACCTGAGACTAAAGTCGTAAGCAGATAGTGCAGCAAGCCAGCGGTGGCCGGTGGCATCAAGTTTTGCCGAAGTCAACACATAGGTTAATGGATTATTGTCTGTCCTCACTTCAAACTTCGCTCCATACAGATAATCCTGCAGCTTATCCACCACCCCCCACTTCAACGCCAAGAATTCTAGCTTATGAGCTGGGTAGTTACGCTCTGATGGCGTAAGACTGCGACTGATGAACGCTACGGGTCTCAGCCCTGCTCCTTGGTCCTGATACAACACACCACCCAACCCTTCTTGACTGGCATCCACGTGTAGCACATATGGCAGCTGTGGGTTTGCAAAAGCCAACACGGGGGCTTGAGTAAGACTTTGCTTTAAGGTGTGGAAGGCCTCTTCGCATTTCTCATCCCATCTAACACCAAAAGGCTCAGAAGGTTTGAAGTAGTCCTTGTTCTCTTTACCTTTAGCCTTTTTCTTCCTCTCAGCTGGTGGGAGGTAACCAGCCAGCAGCTGATTCAGAGGATGGGCCACTTTGGAGTAATTCTGCACAAAGCGCCTGTAATATCCGCAGAGCCCAAGAAATGACCGCAAGGCAGTCACTGTGTTCGGTTTGGGCCATGTGGTAACAGCTTCGATCTTGGATGGATCTGTGGCTACTCCATCCTGTGATACAATATGCCCCACATAGGACACGGATGTTTGGCAAAACTGACACTTGTCCAATGATAGCTTGAGACCTTCATCCTCCAGGCGACCAAGCACTTTCAGCAACCGAGCTTCGTGTTCTTCAAGGGTTGCCCCAAACACAATGATATCGTCCAAGTACACCAATACTTCGAGCAAGTTCATGTCCCCAACTGTTTGTTCCATTATTCTTTGAAAAGTTGCTGGAGCGCCTGAAACTCCCTGTGGCATCCTTTCAAATTGGTAGAACCCAACTGGACATATAAAGGCCGTCTTTTCTTTGTCCGATTCACTCATCGGTATTTGGTAGTATCCACTTCTGAGATCCAACACACTGAACCACTTGCTTCCATTAAGACAAGCCAGTGCATCCTCAATTCTTGGAACGGTGTATTGGTCGGGAATAGTACGTCTGTTAAGCGTCCTAAAGTCCACACACATCCGAATCTTTCCGTTCTTTTTCCTCACCACCACTATAGGAGATGCATAAGGACTCCTGGACTCGGTAATGATCTCAGCTTCTTTTAACTGCGACAGGTGCTGTCTCACTGCTTCGATGTCAGCTGGTGCCAGCCGTCGAGACCTCTCCCGAAAGGGTTTATCCTCGGTAATTCTGATAGAATGGCGAGTACTCTTACTACAACCAACATCAAACTCATGAGTAGAGAAAACTCCTCTCCGCTCCATCATCTTCCTGACTAATCGGTCCTTCCATTCTTTAGGAACGAATGAATCTCCAAAGTTGAAGGAGGAGGGTGTCAGATCTCCAGTTGAGTTAACTTTGGACTCTTCCTTCACATGTGACGACAGTACATTTACTGGAAACAGATGCGCAATCGGCATTCCTTTCCTCAATGTGATTCCTTTGCCTGACATATTCCTCACGGTCACTGTAACTCTCCTTGACATCACAGCTGTCGGGGTCTGCAACTCTGGTCTCACCAGAAGCTCATTTGGAAACCGTGACTCTTCTGTAGGATCATCAGGTGACTCTATCAGAATGGCTTCAGTACCTGGCGTTCCAGGGAATTTAGGTATCCCAGGGATTCTAGCCACTCCTCCAGGACGCAGGGTGATAGGTTTGGCTCGAACGTACCACACAGTTCCTCTTTTGCTATCATCTACGTCGGAAGAAAGTTCAGGCAGTTTCTCAAAAGCCTTTTTGAAAACAGGGTGAATGTGTCTGGTGCTCAAGAAGTTTTCACCTCCCTGCTCTTTGCAGCTTGTCAGGAGTCGTCTCACTATGGGTGTATTACTGCCAACCAGTATGGAAACCTCACCTTTCACCATGGGGTCAGGGCAAACCAACACAAGTACATCAATGGTCTCAGTGGTCCCTACATCAGCTTCCAAGAACTCCAACCTCAGCGACAAATAGCCATCATATGGGTAATCAGCAGGACTAAGGCCCCAGATCTGCAGAAGACTGATTGGGGTTAACGGCAAATGCATCAGGTATCGGTCATAGAAGGATCTGTACAGTATGGTAACCTGAGAATCCGTGTCGAGGATAGCTTTAGTATAAATGCCTTCAATCTGTATTGATACAGCAGAACTCGGCCCTACTAAACCTTCAGGTATGATGTCTTTCATATCCCCTCGTCTATTATTGCACTTAGCGGAACGTGTCTTAACTACAGGGACAGCAGGCCGTTCCGTTACTGTGCCCCTTTGTAGTTTCCCGACTTCTTGGTAAGTTTTATGAGACGGTCATTTACTTTTTTTAGATTTTCCTCACCTCTACATTCTCGCTTGAAATGTCCATCCTTTCCACAGTTATAACAAAAGACTCCAGGTCTATCTCCTTCATGGGGATATCCTTTAGAGGAATCATTCATTTTGCTGTTAGACTTCGCAGGGTGTTCAACCTTTTGCACCCGTGCGTCATCCCTTTCTGTGTTGGGCTTAGACCGAAAATATGCCATCTCGGCTCTCATGACATTTATTTCCTTCTTCAGCTGTTCCATCTCAGGGTTGACATCACCCTTAGGAGTAGGAACTGTAACAGGAGTCATAAGCTTGGACATCACAGCACTCTTTGCTACATTCCAGGCCTGAAGCATATCCTCCTCCTCTCTGACTTCCCTTAGCAGCTCAGTGAAGGTAGGTGGATCTCGCAACTTATGGGTCATGCGTATGCGAAGAGCAGTCACGTCTTCGAGCAATGCACCTCGCACAACCTTTTCAATGCGGAATCGATTCATTTCAGGCAACTCAATCCCTCTTTTCCGTAACATACAATGCAGCAGTTTGTCTATTCTCAGCAGATAACTGGACAGCTTCTCTCCCTCACACTAGAATGTGCTTCTGAATCTGACCATCAAATCTGAAATGGTTTCAGCAGTTCCAAAGGCAGTTTCTAGAGCCTGCATGTAGTCAAAGGAAGTAGCAGAGGTGTTCTGCGCCTTTAAGAATCTTACAATGTCAGCAGCAGGACCCTTAAGGCTTTCTACTATTCTCTGCCTCTTCACATTGTCACTGCACTGCCATTCCTCTAGCAGAGGCAGGGTCTGCTCAGCCCAGGCGTTGTACTCCTCTTCCCCACTGGGAGTTGGTCTCACTCCTGAGAACATACGGAGCTTACGGTATCCCTGAGCCTCGAAGGGCAGATTGGTGCATTTATCCACCAGAGAACTAATGGCACTGACCAACTGAGTGTTCATATCCAGGGCCGAAGGACCGATCAGACCTTTGACATCAGCAACAGTCTTTCCTTCTTGTCTCAAGAATGACAACAACTTGGTCTGAAACCCTTCTTCTTCCTTAGTAGTAATAGGGACAAACTGAACTGGCCAGGGACCAGCCTCTTCAGAAAGCCCAACTGCCTCAGGTAAACCATGACCTCTCAGGTTCTCTGATGTCTGGATCAACACAAACTGCTTCTTGGTAGCTGTATCCAAGCAGCGCTCAACTATCCTAACCTTTCCAAAGGCTTTGACACAATTCAGAGCCCTTAGCAAGACATCATCAGGGTCATCGTTAGCAACACCATTCAGCACAATGGCATGGGTAGTAGCTATCTGCTTCCGTTTGCACCAAGCTTCAACCTCAATAACATCCATCTTTTATGCTCAAACAGCCCAGTAGAAACCACAAACCACTCTCTTAGCAATGAGCATTCAATACTGTTAGTTTACTGACATAAATAGACCACAATCCCGGACGAGCGCCCAAAATGTAACCCCTTCACGGTTCTCTAGATATATGTGAGATGTGGTCTCTGTTGTAGACAGTATTCTATAGTCCAGTAAGGAGATCGCTACAGGTAAACTACCCTTTATCCAAACTTCCGAAAACCGAAACCCTCGAAAAACCGAAGGTTTTTTCGGTCAGCGTAAGTCATGCGCACGACATGACCAGAGTGGCACACGACTTATGCTGAGCAGAGGGTCAGCGTAAGTCGTGCGCACGACCCCCGCGGACCCCCCCGCGGACCCCCGCTGAACCCCCCGCCGACCCCGACCCCCCTGCGGACCCCCCCGCGGACCCCCGCCGACCCCGACCCCCGCCGACCCCCCCCGCGGACCCCCGCCGACCCCCACCGACCACCCCACGGACCCCCGCCGACCCCGACCCCTGCCGACTTACGCTGAGCAGAGGGTCAGCGTAAGTCGTGCGCACGACGCCCCGCCGACCCCCCCCCCGCGGAACCACCTGACTCTCTTCCAAAGGCTCGAAAGCAACGAGAGCTCTGAGCCCGCGGTGGTGCCGGCCCCTGTTCCGACCAAGCACAACGACCTGTTGGTGGAAATGCGGAACTTCATTGCATTCCAGGCTAGCAGCGACGGAGAAGCCACGACTGCGGACCCCCCCGCGGACTCCCCGCCGACGCCGACCCCCCCGCGGACCCCCGCCGACCCACCTTCCGAAATCCGAAATTTTCTAAAAACCGAAACACGGCTGGTCCCAAGGTTTTCGGATAAAGGATAGTCTACCTGTACTACAATGGCTTAATTCTAATTATCTTACTTTATAGTTTTAACGTCAGACAGTATAAGAAGATTACGGGTCAATGACCTAAATTAGACATTTGCATACATTAGAATGAATCTAGACATAATAAACATACATTCTCCATTTATATGGATTCAAAGGAGAATCTGTCCCTGTGTCCAAATTCGAGTGCACTCTTTCGTTGGTGCGCTTAAGTTGGAGCTCATGGTATGTATAATGTCTGCAAGACTTACGACTCCAAACCCCTTCGTTGAATTCCCTTCACGATCACTGAATCCCACTTTGAGTTCTGGATGCAGAGTTACTAATACGAAGGGCGGCGGCCGAGTTTGGAAGCCCGGGACGGGATGCGGCAGCCATTTGCCTCCTGAGCCCTCTTTTCAGAGCTCCTGCCCTCTTTTCTTCCAGTCGCTCTTTTCTTCCCGCTCGAAAAACCCGACTCCACCCCTTCCTCCTGGGGTTTCTGCCTGGAGACTGCACAGCCTCACTGTCTGCAACAGTTGATACTGGTGCAGAATTATGGAAAGTCTGCTCTTAGTCACATTGTGTCCTTAAAAGTTCTTGCCGTACCTTCACATGGGCAACTTTAACCCAGGGATTTATAACAATGATAATACAGTGTCTAAGTTAAAGATTGATAACCATACTTAGCGTACATAACATTTCCAGTGGGTATTACATACACTTCACCATTTCCTCCCCAGAATCTGGGTCTAGATTGTGTTCTACACTGCACCCCTTCCATTCCAGTATCTGGGTCTACATTGTGTTCTACACTGCCCGCCTTCCTTTCCAGAAGCTGGGTCTAGATTTTGCTGTACACTGCACCCCTTCCTTTCCAGCATCTGGGTCTAGAATTTGTTCTACACTGCACCCTATCCTTTCCAGAATCTTGGTCTAGATTGTGTTCTACACTGCTCCCGTTGCTCCCAAGAATCTGGGTCTAGATTGTGTTCTACACTGCACCCTTTCCTTTTCCAGAATCTGGGTCTAGCTTGTGTTCTACACTGTACCATTACCTCCCCAGAATCTGGCTCTAGATTGTGTTCTACAGTGCACCCTTTCCTCCCCAGAATCTGGGTCCAGATTGTGTTCTACACTGCACTCTTTCCTCCCCATAATCTGGATCTTAGATTGTGTTCTGCACTGCACCCCATCCTTTCCAGTATCTGGGCCTCGATTGTGTTCTACACTACACCCCTTCCTCCCCAGAATCCGGGTCCAGTTTGTGTTCTACAATGCACCCATTCCTTTCCAGAATCTGGGGCTAGATTGTGTTCTACACTGCACACGTTCCTGTCCAGAATCTCGCTCTAGATTGTGTTCTACACTGCACCCTTTCCTTTCCAGAATGTGGGTCTAGATTGTGTTCTACACTGCACCCCTTCCTTTCCAGAACCTGGGTCCAGATTTTGTTCTACACTTCACCCATTCCTTTCCAGCATCGGGGTCTAGACAGTATTCTACACTGCACCCTTTCCTCCCCAGATTCTGGGTCTAGATTGTGTTCTACACTGCACCCCTTCCTTTCCAGAATCTGGGTCTAGATTGTGTTCTACACTGCCCCCCTTCCTTTCCAGTATCTGGGTCTAGATTGTGTTCTGCATTGTACCCCTTCATTTCCAGTATCTGGTTTTGGATTGTGTTCCACACGGCACCCCTTCATCCCCAGATTCTGGGTCTAGATTGTGTTCTGCAACACAACAAATCTTTTCCAGAATCTGGGTCTAGATTGTGTTCTAAACTGCACCCTATCCTTTCCTGCATTTGGGTCTAGATTGTGTTCTAAACTGCACCCCTTCCTTTCCAGGATCTGGGTCTAGATTGTGTTCTACACTGCAACTCTTCCTTTCCAGAATCTCAGTCTAGATTGTGTTTTACACTGCACCCTTTCCTCCCCAGAATCTGGGTCTAGATTGTGTTCTACACTGCACCCTTTCCTTTCCAGAATCTGGGTCTAGATTTTGTTGTACACTGCACCCCTTCCTTTCCAGGATCTGGGTCTAGGATGTGTTCTACACTTCAACTCTTCCTTTCCAGAATCTGGGTCTAGATTGTGTTCTACACTGCAGCATTTCCTCCCCAGAATCTGGGTGTAGATTGTATTCGACACTGCCCCCTTTCCTCCCCAGAATCTGGGTCCGCTTTGTATTCTACACTGCACCCTTTCCTTTCCAGAATCTGGGTCTAGTTCGTGTTCTACACTGCACCCCTTTCCTCCAGAATCTCGGTCTATATTGTGTTCTACACTGCACCCTTTCCTCCCCAGAATCTGGATCTAGATTTTGTTCTACACTGCACCCCATCCTTTCCCGAATCTGAGTCTAGGTGGTGTTCTACGCTGCACCCATTCCATTCCAGAATCTACGTCTAGATTGTGTTCTACACTGCACCCCTTCCTCCCCAGAATCAGGGACTAGATTTTTTTCTACACTGCATCCTTTCCATTCCAGAATGTGGGTCTAGATTCTGTTCTACACTGCACCCCTTCCTTTCCACTATCTGGGCCTATATTTTGTTCTGCACTGTACCCCTTCCTTTCCAGTATCTGGTTTTGGATTGTGTTCCACACTGCACCTCTTCATCCACAGAATCTGGTTCTAGATTGTGTTCTACACTGCACCCTATCCTTTCCAGAATCTGGCTACTCCTGCTCCTATTTCTTATGTTCTTATGTTCTTATGGCTCTAGTTTGTGTTTGGCACTGCACCCCTTCCTTTCCAGGATCTTGGTCTAGATTTTGTTCTACACTGCACCCTATTCTTTCCAGAATCTGTCTCTAGATTGTGTTCTACACTTCACCCCTTCCTTTCCAGGATCTGGGTCTAGATTTTGTTCTACACTGCAACTCTTCCTTTCCAGAATCTGGGTCTAGATTGTGTTCTACACTGCAGCCTTGCCTCCCAAGAATCTGGGTCTAGATTGTGTTCTACACTAAACCCTTTCCTTTGCAGTATCAGGGTCTAGATTATGTTCTACACTGCACATCTTCCTTTCCAGAATCTGGGTCTTGATTGTGTTATACACTGGACCATTTCCGCCCCAGAATCTGGGTCCAGATTGTGTTCTGCACTGCACCCTTTCCTCCCCACAATCTGAATCTAGATTGTATTCTACACTGCACCATTTCGTTTCCAGTATCTGGGTCTCGATTGTGTTCTACACTGCACCCCTTCCTCCCCAGAATCTGGGTCTAGATTGTGTTCTACACTGCACCCTATCCTTTCCCGAATCTGAGTCTAGATTGTGTTCTACACTGCACCCCTTCCTCCCCAGAATCAGGGCCTAGATTGTGTTCTACACTGCACCCTTCCCTTTCAAGAATGTGGGTCTAGATTGTGTTCTGCACTGCACCCCTTCCTTTCCAGCATCTGGCTCTAGAATATGTACTACACTGCACCCTTTCATTTCCAAAATCTGGGTCTAGATTGTGTTCTACACTGCACCCCTTCGTTTCCAGAATCTGGGTCTCAATTGTGTAAAACATTGCACCCCTTTCTTTCCAGTATCTGTGTCGACATTGTGTTCAGCATTCTATCCCTTCCTTTCCAGTATCTGCGTTTGGATTGTGTTCCACACTGCACCCCTTCATCCCCAGAATCTGAGTCTAGATTGTGTTCTACACTGCACCCTATCCTTTCCAGAATCTGTGTCTAGATTGTGTTCTACACTGCACCCTATCCTTTCCAGAATCTGGGTCTAGATTATGTTCTACACTGCACCCGATTCTTTCCAGAATCTGGGTTTAGATAGTGTTCTATATTGCACCGCTTCCTTTCCAGGATCTGGATCTAGATTGTGTTCTACACTGCAAATCTTCCTTTCCAGAATCTCAGTCTAGATTGTGTTCTACACTGCACCCTTTCCTCCCTAGAATCTGGGTCTAGATTGTGTTCTACACTGCACCCTTTACTCTGCAGTATCTGGGTCTAGATTATGTTCTACACTGCACCCTTTCCTCCCCAGAATCTGGTTCCAGATTGTGTTCTGCACTGCACCCTTTGCTTTCCAGAATCTGGGTCTAGATTGTGTTCTACACTGCACCCCTTCCTTTCCCTATCTGGGTCTAGATTGTGTTCCACACGGCATCCCTTCATCCCTAGAATCTGGGTCTAGATTGTGTTCTATACTGCACCCTATCCTTTCCAAAATCTTGGTCTAGATTGTGTTCTACACTGCTCCCTTTGCTCCCAAGAATCTGGGTTTAGATTGTGTTCTACACTGCACCCTTTCCTTTTGCAGTATCTGGGTCTAGATTGTGTTCTACACTGCACACGTTCCTGTCCAGAATCTTGCTCTAGATTGTGTTCTACACTGCACCCTTTCCTTTCCAGAATGTGGGTCTAGATTGTGTTCTACACTGCACCCCTTCCTTTCCAGAACCTGGGTCTAGGTTGTGTTCTACACTGCCCCCTTCCTTTCCAGAACCTGGGTCCAGATTTTGTTCTACACTTCACCCATTCCTTTCCAGCATCGGGGTCTAGACAGTATTCTACACTGCACCCTTTCCTCCCCAGATTCTGGGTCTAGATTGTGTTCTACACTGCACCCTTTCCTTTCCAGAATGTGGGTCTAGATTGTGTTCTACACTGCACCCCTTCCTTTCCAGAACCTGGGTTCAGATTTTGTTCTACACTTCACCCATTCCTTTCCAGCATTGGGGTCTAGACAGTATTCTACACTGCACCCTTTCCTCCCCAGATTCTGGGTCTAGATTGTGTTCCACACGGCACCCCTTCATCCCCAGATTCTGGGTCTAGATTGTGTTCTGCAGCACAACAAATCCTTTCCAGAATCTGAGTCTAGATTGTGTTCTAAACTGCACCCTATCCTTTCCTGCATTTGGGTCTAGATTGTGTTCTAAACTGCACCCCTTCCTTTCCAGAATCTGGGTCTAGATTGTGTTCTTAACTGCACCCCTTCCTTTCCAGGATCTGGGTCTAGATTGTGTTCTACACTGCAACTCTTCCTTTCCAGAATCTCAGTCTAGATTGTGTTTTACACTGCACCCTTTCCTCCCCAGAATCTGGGTCTAGATCGTGTTCTACACTGCACCTTTTCCTTTCCAGAATCTGGGTCTAGATTTTGTTGTACACTGCACCCCTTCCTTTCCAGGATCTGGGTCTAGGATGTGTTCTACACTTCAACTCTTCCTTTCCAGAATCTGGGTCTAGATTGTGTTCTGCACTGCAGCATTTCCTCCCCAGAATCTGGGTGTAGATTGTGTTCGACACTGCCCCCTTTCCTCCCCAGAATCTGGGTCCGCTTTGTATTCTACACTGCACCCTTTCCTTTCCAGAATCTGGGTCTAGTTCATGTTCTACACTGCACCCCATCCTTTCCCGAATCTGAGTCTAGATTGTGTTCTACGCTGCACCCATTCCATTCCAGAATCTACGTCTAGATTGTGTTCTACACTGCACCCCTTCCTCCCCAGAATCAGGGACTAGATTGTTTTCTACACTGCATCCTTTCCATTCCAGAATGTGGGTCTAGATTCTGTTCTACACTGCACCCCTTCCTTTCCACTATCTGGGCCTATATTTTGTTCTGCACTGTACCCCTTCCTTTCCAGTATCTGGTTTTGGATTGTGTTCCACATTGCACCTCTTCATCCACAGAATCTGGTTCTAGATTGTGTTCTACACTGCACCCTATCCTTTCCAGAATCTGGCTACTCCTGCTCCTATTTCTTATGTTCTTATGTTCTTATGGCTCTAGTTTGTGTTTGGCACTGCACCCCTTCCTTTCCAGGATCTTGGTCTAGATTTTGTTCTACACTGCACCCTATTCTTTCCAGAATCTGTCTCTAGATTGTGTTCTACACTTCACCCCTTCCTTTCCAGGATCTGGGTCTAGATTTTGTTCTACACTGCAACTCTTCCTTTCCAGAATCTGGGTCTAGATTGTGTTCTACACTGCAGCCTTGCCTCCCAAGAATCTGGGTCTAGATTGTGTTCTACACTAAACCCTTTCCTTTGCAGTATCAGGGTCTAGATTATGTTCTACACTGCACATCTTCCTTTCCAGAATCTGGGTCTTGATTGTGTTATACACTGGACCATTTCTGCCCCAGAATCTGGGTCCAGATTGTGTTCTGCACTGCACCCTTTCCTCCCCACAATCTGAATCTAGATTGTATTCTACACTGCGCCATTTCGTTTCCAATATCTGGGTCTCGATTGTGTTCTACACTGCACCCCTTCCTCCCCAGAATCTGGGTCTAGATTGTGTTCTACACTGCACCCTATCCTTTCCCGAATCTGAGTCTAGATTGTGTTCTACACTGCACCCCTTCCTCCCCAGAATCAGGGCCTAGATTGTGTTCTACACTGCACCCTTTCCTTTCAAGAATGTGGGTCTAGATTGTGTTCTACACTGCACCCCTTCCTTTCCAGCATCTGGCTCTAGAATATGTACTACACTGCACCCTTTCATTTCCGAAATCTGGGTCTAGATTGTGTTCTACACTGCACCCCTTCCTTCCCAGATTCTGGGTCTAGATTGTGTTCTACACTGCACCCCTTCGTTTCCAGAATCTGGGTCTCAATTGTGTAAAACATTGCACCCCTTCCTTTCCAGTATCTGTGTCTACATTGTGTTCAGCATTGTATCCCTTCCTTTCCAGTATCTGCGTTTGGATTGTGTTCCACACTGCACCCCTTCATCCCCTGAATCTGAGTCTAGATTGTGTTCTACACTGCACCCTATCCTTTCCAGAATCTGTGTCTAGATTGTGTTCTACACTGCACCCTATCCTTTCCAGAATCTGGGTCTAGATTGTTTTCTACACTGCACCCGATTCTTTCCAGAATCTGGGTCTAGATTGTGTTCTACACTGCACCCCTTCCTTTCCAGAACCTGGGTCTAGATTGTGTTCTACACTGCCCCCCTTCCTTTCCAGAACCTGGGTCCAGATTTTGTTCTACACTTCACCCATTCCTTTCCAGCATCGGGGTCTAGACAATATTCTACACTGCACCCTTTCCTCCCCAGATTCTGGGTCTAGATTGTGTTCTACACTGCACCCTTTCCTTTCCAGAATGTGGGTCTAGATTGTGTTCTACACTGCACCCCTTCCTTTCCAGAACCTGGGTCCAGATTTTGTTCTACACTTCACCCATTCCTTTCCAGCATCGGGGTCTAGACAGTATTCTACACTGCACCCTTTCCTCCCCAGATTCTGGGTCTAGATTGTGTTCCACACGGCACCCCTTCATCCCCAGATTCTGGGTCTAGATTGTGTTCTGCAGCACAACAAATCCTTTCCAGAATCTGAGTCTAGATTGTGTTCTAAACTGCACCCTATCCTTTCCTGCATTTGGGTCTAGATTGTGTTCTAAACTGCACCCCTTCCTTTCCAGAATCTGGGTCTAGATTGTGTTCTTAACTGCACCCCTTCCTTTCCAGGATCTGGGTCTAGATTGTGTTCTACACTGCAACTCTTCCTTTCCAGAATCTCAGTCTAGATTGTGTTTTACACTGCACCCTTTCCTCCCCAGAATCTGGGTCTAGATCGTGTTCTACACTGCACCTTTTCCTTTCCAGAATCTGGGTCTAGATTTTGTTGTACACTGCACCCCTTCCTTTCCAGGATCTGGGTCTAGGATGTGTTCTACACTTCAACTCTTCCTTTCCAGAATCTGGGTCTAGATTGTGTTCTGCACTGCAGCATTTCCTCCCCAGAATCTGGGTGTAGATTGTGTTCGACACTGCCCCCTTTCCTCCCCAGAATCTGGGTCCGCTTTGTATTCTACACTGCACCCTTTCCTTTCCAGAATCTGGGTCTAGTTCATGTTCTACACTGCACCCCTTTCCTCCAGAATCTCGGTCTATATTGTGTTCTACACTGCACCCTTTCCTCCCCAGAATCTGGATCTAGATTTTGTTCTACACTGCACCCCATCCTTTCCCGAATCTGAGTCTAGATTGTGTTCTACGCTGCACCCATTCCATTCCAGAATCTACGTCTAGATTGTGTTCTACACTGCACCCCTTCCTCCCCAGAATCAGGGACTAGATTGTTTTCTACACTGCATCCTTTCCATTCCAGAATGTGGGTCTAGATTCTGTTCTACACTGCACCCCTTCCTTTCCACTATCTGGGCCTATATTTTGTTCTGCACTGTACCCCTTCCTTTCCAGTATCTGGTTTTGGATTGTGTTCTACACTGCACCTCTTCATCCACAGAATCTGGTTCTAGATTGTGTTCTACACTGCACCCTATCCTTTCCAGAATCTGGCTACTCCTGCTCCTATTTCTTATGTTCTTATGTTCTTATGGCTCTAGTTTGTGTTTGGCACTGCACCCCTTCCTTTCCAGGATCTTGGTCTAGATTTTGTTCTACACTGCACCCTATTCTTTCCAGAATCTGTCTCTAGATTGTGTTCTACACTTCACCCCTTCCTTTCCAGGATCTGGGTCTAGATTTTGTTCTACACTGCAACTCTTCCTTTCCAGAATCTGGGTCTAGATTGTGTTCTACACTGCAGCCTTGCCTCCCAAGAATCTGGGTCTAGATTGTGTTCTACACTAAACCCTTTCCTTTGCAGTATCAGGGTCTAGATTATGTTCTACACTGCACATCTTCCTTTCCAGAATCTGGGTCTTGACTATGTTATACACTGCACCATTTCCGCCCCAGAATCTGGGTCCAGATTGTGTTCTGCACTGCACCCTTTCCTCCCCACAATCTGAATCTAGATTGTATTCTACACTGCACCATTTCCTTTCCAATATCTGGGTCTCGATTGTGTTCTACACTGCACCCCTTCCTCCCCAGAATCTGGGTCTAGATTGTGTTCTACACTGCACCCTATCCTTTCCCGAATCTGAGTCTAGATTGTGTTCTACACTGCACCCCTTCCTCCCCAGAATCAGGGCCTAGATTGTGTTCTACACTGCACCCTTTCCTTTCAAGAATGTGGGTCTAGATTGTGTTCTACACTGCACCCCTTCCTTTCCAGCATCTGGCTCTAGAATATGTACTACACTGCACCCTTTCATTTCCGAAATCTGGGTCTAGATTGTGTTCTACACTGCACCCCTTCCTTCCCAGATTCTGGGTCTAGATTGTGTTCTGCACTGCACCCCTTCGTTTCCAGAATCTGGGTCTCAATTGTGTAAAACATTGCACCCCTTCCTTTCCAGTATCTGTGTCTACATTGTGTTCAGCATTGTATCCCTTCCTTTCCAGTATCTGCGTTTGGATTGTGTTCCACACTGCACCCCTTCATCCCCAGAATCTGAGTCTAGATTTTGTTCTACACTGCACCCTATCCTTTCCAGAATCTGTGTCTAGATTGTGTTCTACACTGCACCCTATCCTTTCCAGAATCTGGGTCTAGATTGTTTTCTACACTGCACCCGATTCTTTCCAGAATCTGGGTCTAGATTGTGTTCTATATTGCACCACTTCCTTTCCAGGATCTGGATCTAGATTGTGTTCTACACTGCAACTCTTCCT
This sequence comes from Somniosus microcephalus, assembly GCF_052327205.1. Classification (NCBI taxonomy): domain Eukaryota; kingdom Metazoa; phylum Chordata; class Chondrichthyes; order Squaliformes; family Somniosidae; genus Somniosus; species Somniosus microcephalus. The sequence goes on from NC_140999.1 coordinate 158,757,069, forward strand.
TTCCAGAATCTCGGTCTGGATTGTGTTCTACACTGCACCCGTTCCTCCCTAGAATCTGGGTCTAGATTGTGTTCTACACTGCACCCTTTACTCTGCAGTATCTGGGTCTAGATTATGTTCTACACTGCACCCTTTCCTCCCCAGAATCTGGTTCCAGATTGTGTTCTACACTGCACCCTTTGCTTTCCAGAATCTGGGTCTAGTTTGTGTTCTACTCTGCACCCCTTCCTCCCCAGAATCTGGGTCTAGATTGTGTTCTACACTGCACCCCTTCCTTTCCCTATCTGGGTCTAGATTGTGTTCCACACTGCACCCCTTCATCCCTAGAATCTGGGTCTAGATTGTGTTCTACACTGCACCCTATCCTTTCCAAAATCTTGGTCCAGATTGTGTTCTACACTGCTCCCATTGCTCCCAAGAATCTGGGTTTAGATTGTGTTCTACACTGCACCCTTTCCTTTTGCAGTATCTGGGTCTAGATTGTGTTCTACACTGCACCATTACCTCCACAGAATCTGGCTCGAGATTGTGTTCTACACTGCACCATTACCTCCACAGAATCTGGCTCGAGATTGTGTTCTACACTGCACCCTTTCTTCCCCAGAATCCGGGTCCAGTTTGTGTTCTACAATGCACCTGTTCCTTTCCAGAATCTGGGTCTAGATTGTGTTCTACACTGCACACGTTCCTGTCCAGAATCTCGGTCTAGATTGTGTTCTACACTGCACCCTTTCCTTTCCAGAATGTGGGTCTAGATTGTGTTCTACACTGCACCCCTTCCTTTCCAGAACCTGGGTCCAGATTTTGTTCCACACTTCACCCATTCCTTTCCAGCATCGGGGTCTAGACGGTATTCTACACTGCACCGTTTCCTTCCCAGATTCTGGGTCTAGATTGTGTTCTACACAGCACCCCTTCCTTTCCAGAATCTGGGTCTAGATTGTGTTCTACACTGCACCCCTTCCTTTCCAGTATCTGGGTCTACATTGTGTTCTGCATTGTACCCCTTCATTTCCAGTATCTGGTTTTGGATTGTGTTCCACACGGCACCCCTTCATCCCCAGATTCTGGGTCTATATTGTGTTCTGCAACACACCCTATCCTTTCCAGAATCTGGGTCTAGATTGTGTTCAAAACTGCACCCTATCCTTTCCAGAATCTGGGTCTAGATTGTGTTCTACTTTGCACCTGATTGTTTCCAGAATCTGGGTCTAGATTGTGTTCTAAACTGCACCCCTTACTTTCCAGGATGTGGGTCTAGAATGTGTTCTAAACTGCACCCCTTACTTTCCAGAATCTGGGTCTAGATTGTGTTCTAAACTGCACCCCTTCCTTTCCAGGATCTGGGTCTAGATTGTGTTTTACACTGCACCCTTTCCTCCCCAGAATCTGGGTCTAGATTCTGTTCTACACTGCACCCTTTCCTTTCCAGAATCTGGGTCTAGATTTTGTTGTACACTGCACCCCTTCCTTTCCAGGATCTGGGTCTAGGATGTGTTCTACACTTCAATTCTTCCTTTCCAGAATCTGGGTCTAGATTGTGTTCGACACTGCCCCCTTTCCTCCCCAGAATCTGGGCCCACTTTGTGTTCTACACTGCACCCTTTCCTTTCCAGAATCTGGGTCTAGTTCATGTTCTACACTGCACCCCTTTCCTCCAGAATCTCGGTCTATATTGTGTTCTACACTGCACCCTTTCCTCCCCAGAATCTGGATCTAGATTTTGTTCTACACTGCACCCCATCCTTTCCCGAATCTGAGTCCAGATTGTGTTCTACGCTGCATCCTTTCCATTCCAGAATCTACGTCTAGATTGTATTCTACACTGCACCCCTTCCTCCCCAGAATCAGGGACTAGATTGTTTTCTACACTGCATCCTTTCCATTCCAGAATGCGGGTCTAGGTTCTGTTCTACACTGCACCCCTTCCATTTCAGTATCTGGGCCCATATCTTGGTCTGCACTGTACCGCTTCCTTTCCAGTATCTGGTTTTGGATTGTGTTCCACACTGCACCCCTTCATCCCCAGAATCTGGTTCTAGATTGTGTTCGACACTGCACCCCTTCCTTTCCAGGATCTTGGTCTAGATTTTGTTCTACACTGCACCCCTTCCTTTCCAGGATCTGGGTCTAGATTTTGTTCTACACTGCAACTCTTCCTTTCCAGAATCTGGGTCTAGATTGTGTTCTACACTGCACCCTTGCCTCCCAAGAATCTGGGTCTAGATTGTGTTCTACACTAAACCCTTTCCTTTGCAGTATCAGGGTCTAGATTATGTTCTACACTGCACACCTTCCTTTCCAGAATCTGGGTCTTGATTGTGTTATACACTGCACCATTTCCTCCCCAGAATCTGGGTCCAGATTGTGTTCTGCTCTGCACCCTTTCCTCCCCACGATCTGAATCTGGATTTTATTCTACACTGCACCATTTCATTTCCATTATCTCTGTCTCGATTGTGTTCTACACTGCACCCCTTCCTCCCCAGAATCTGGGTCTAGATTGTGTTCTACACTGCACCCTATCCTTTCCCGAATCTGAGTCTAGATTGTGTTCTACACTGCACCCCTTCCTCCCCAGAATCAGGGACTAGACTGTGTTCTACACTGCACCCTTTCCTTTCCAGATTATGGGTCTAGATTGTGTTCTACACTGCACCCCATCCTTTCCAGCATCTGGCTCTAGAATATGTACTACACTGCACCCTTTCCTTTCCATAATCTGTGTCTAGATTGTGTTATACACTGCACCCCTTCCTCCCCAGATTCTGGGTCTAGATTGTGTTCTACACTGCAACCCTTCATTTCCAGAATCTGGGTCTCAATTGTGTAAAACATTGCACCCCTTCCTTTCCAGTATCTGTGTCTACATTGTGTTCTGCATTGTATCCCTTCCTTTCCAGTATCTGGGTTTGGATTGTGTTCCACACTGCACCCCTTCAGCCCCAGAATCTGAGTCTAGATTGTGTTCTACACTGCACCCTATCCTTTCCAGAATCTGGGTCTAGATTGTTTTCTACACTGCCCCAGATTCTTTCCAGAATCTGGGTCTAGATTGTGTTCTATACTGCACCCCGTCCTTTCGAGGATCTGGATCTAGATTGTCTTCCACACTGCAACTCTTCCTTTCCAGAATCTCGGTCGAGATTGCGTTCTACACTGCACCCTTTCCTCCCTAGAATCTGGGTCTAGATTGTGTACTACACTGCTGATACGCTTATCAATTACTTCATAAAAGGTGATGAGTCGAAGAAGAGATGATGAGTCGAAAGAAGAGATGAATAAGGCTTTTATTAGCTAAGAAGAGACCATGCTTCTTCGTGAGTGACTGAACAAGTCTGAACGAAACCCACACAGTGGTGGGTGGAGTCAGCTGAGGCATGCCTCCATACACAGCGCCACCCAGAGGTGGCAATATACAATACAGTGGTTTACCACATTCACCCCTTGTTTAATGTGAAGTCCGGCGGGGTGAAGGGTACTACAAGTTAAGTCTATCAGGAGGCCTTGTCTGACGTCCTGATCGTCGTGGTGGCGGCGGTGGTGTTGCAGCATCCGATGTCGGGTCTGGTGTCTGGGTGGTTGGCGAAGATTCCTGGGGCTTTGGCATGCCGTCTGCAGGGGTTGGGTTGGGAGGGGTGGTGGGGGATAACAGTGGTAAGGGGGATAACGGTGGTAAGGGGGATAACGGTGGTAATTCAGGGGTACCCGAGGGTGCGAGATCTCGTATGGAGACCGTGTCCTCCCGCCCGTCTGGGTATGTCACCCAGGCATACTGGGGGTTGGCGTGTAGGAGGTGCACCCGCTCGACCAGGGGGTCCGTTTTATGCGTCCTCACGTGCCTCCACAGTAGGACGGGCCCAGGAGAAGTCAACCATGCCGGTAGCGAGGTTCCCGATGTAGACTTCCGGGGGAAAACGAACATTTTCTCATGAGGGGTCGCATTAGTGGCAGTACAAAGCAGTGACCGAATGGAGTGAAGCGCTGCAGGGAGGACCTCCTGCCAGCGGGAGGTCGGAAGGCCCTTAGATTTTAGTGCTAAGAGGACTGCCTTCCAAACCGTCGCGTTCTCCCTTTCCACCTGGCCGTTCCCCCGGGGGTTGTAACTGGTGGTCCTGCTCGTGGCGATACCTCTTGTTAGCAGGTACTGCCGAAGTTCGTCGCTCATGAACGATGAGCCCCTGTCGCTATGTATATAGCTGGGGAACCCGAACAGAGCGAAGATGTCATTCAGACACTTGATGACCGTGGTACTGGTCATGTCTGGGCAAGGGATGGCAAAGGGGAAACGGGAGTACTCATCAACTATGTTGAGGAAGTACACATTGCGGTCAGCGGAGGGGAGGGGCCCTTTAAAATCGACGCTCAGGCGTTCGAAGGGGCGGGTGGCCTTGATCAGGCTTGCTCTGTCCGGCCTATAGAAGTGCGGTTTGCACTCGGCGCAGATTTGGCAGCTCTTGGTCATGGTCCTGACCTCCTCGATGGAGTAGGGCAGGTTACGGGATTTGATAAAATGGAAAAACCTGGTGACCCCCGGGTGGCAGAGGTCATTGTGGAGGGACTGCAGCCTATCACTCTGCGCGTTGGCGCATGTACCACGTGATAGGGCATCTGGGGGCTCATTGAGTTTCCCTGGCCGATACAAGATATCATAATTGTAGGTGGAGAGTTCGATTCTCCACCTCAAGATCTTGTCGTTCTTGATTTTACCCCTCTGCTTATTATTAAACATAAAAGCTACTGAACGCTGGTCAGTGAGCAGGGTAAATCGTTTCCCGGCCAGGTAATGCCTCCAGTGACGCACCGCTTCTACAATAGCCTGGGCCTCCTTTTCGACGGAGGAGTGTCTCGTCTCGGGGCCCTGGAGGGTCCTTGAGAAAAAGGCCACGGGTCTGCCCGCCTGGTTAAGGGTCGCGGCTAGGGCGAAGTCGGAGGCATCGCTCTCCACTTGGAAGGGGATGGACTCATCCACCGCGTGCATTGCGGCCTTCGCGATATCGTTCTTGATAAGAGTGAAGGCTGCACACGCCTCTGGTGTCAGGGGGAAGGAGGTGGCTTTGATGAGGGGCCTGGCTTTGTCTGCATAGAGGGGCACCCACTGGGCGTAGTAGGAGAAAAACCCCAGGCATCTCTTCAGTGCTTTTTGGCAGTGGGGAAGGGGTAGCTCCATTAGGGGGCGCATTCTGTCGGGGTCGGGCCCGATGACTCCGTTCTCCACCACGCAGCCGAGGATGGCCAGGCGCTTGGTGTGAAACATACATTTTTCCTTATTGTACGTTAGGTTCAGCCGTTGGGCCGTACGGAGGAAATTTGCTAGATTAACGTCGTGGTCCTGCTGGTCGTGGCCGCAGATGGTGACGTTATCCAAATAGGGGAAGGTTGCCCGCAGCGCGTTCTGGTCAACCATTCGGTCCATCTCCCTTTGGAAGACCGAAACCCCGTTGGTGACGCCGAAGGGGACCCTAAGGAAGTGGTAGAGGCGGCCGTTTGCCTCGAAGGCAGTATACTGGCGGTCCTCATGGCGGATGGGCAGCTGGTGGTACGCTGACTTAAGGTCGATGGTGGAGAATACTTTGTATTGCGCAATCTGATTGACCATATCAGATATGCGAGGGAGGGGGTACGCGTCCAGCTGGGTGTACCGGTTTATGGTTTGGCTGTAGTCGATTACCATGCGGCGTTTTGCAGTGGTTTTAACGACTACAACCTGGGCTCGCCAGGGGCTAGTGCTACCTTCGATAATGCCCTCCTTCAAGAGCCGCTCCACCTCAGAGCTGATAAAAGCTCTGTCCCCGGCACTGTACCGCCTGCTTTTGGTAGCGATGGGTTTACAGTCGCGGGTGAGGTTAGCGAACAGGGGAGGGGGGGGAAACTTTTAATGTGGAAAGGCTGCAGGTGGTTTGCAGCGGGCGATTTAAAAGTTGTTGGTTGCAGACTGTGAGTGGGGGGAGGGGTCCACCGTATGCTAGTGTGACACTCTTAAGGTGGCACTGAAAATCCAACCCTAGCAGGACGGCAGCGCAAAGACGGGGCAGGACTAGCAGTTTAAATTTTTGATATTCAGTGCCCCCTACTGACAGGGTCACCACACAGTAGCCGCTGATGTCCATTGACTGGGACTTGGACGCCATAGAAATGCGATGGTGCGTTGGCAGAATCGTGAGGGAGTGGCTACGTACCGTGTCGGGGTGGACGAAACTCTCTGTGCTCCCGCTGTCGATCAGGCAACTGGTGGCGCGGCCGTTTACCGCGATATCCATCATGGAGCTGGATAGATGGTGAGGGTGGCCTTGATCCAGCGTCACGGAGGCCAGTATGTGGCTTAGTGAGTCACTATAGTCATCCGCCGAGACGGTGGTCGGTTCCGGTGACGAAATGGTGGTTGAGTGCGTTGGATACGATGGCGGCGGATGCCATGCGGCCGGGGGTACACAAAATGGCGGATAAGATGGCTGCTCCCACGGCCCGCACGCTGCGCTGCTGGCTGGCTTCCCCTTGCAGGCGTTAGCGTAATGGCCTTTCTTCCCGCAGCCCGAGCAGGTAGCTGTCTTAGCTGGGCAGTGCGCTCTGGGATGTTTTAACTGGCCACAGAAATAGCATTTTTGGGCCTGGTTACTGGGCATCGAAGCAGTTCTTACCGGAGGCTGCTGTCTCGGTTGGGTCGCTGCAGCGGTTGGTGCCGGGGGCGGCGGTCCCGTGTCCCACGGTTTCGATTGCCATGTCTCGGCGCCGTTACGGGGGTATGCCTCGAGGTTTCGGTGGGCCTCCTCTAACGAGAGCGCAAGGGCAATGGCCGTCTTCAGGTCGGGTTCCTTGCTTTCTAGCAGTCTCTGCCGGGTGTGGTCTGACTGGAGGCCCCTGACGAAGGCATCACAGGCGAGTCCCTGCGCGTGCTCCACAGCCGTTACCGCTTTACAATCGCAGTCTCTGCAGAGTGCCAGTAGCGCCCGTGCAAATGCCCCTACCGATTCTCCCGGTTGCTGCCTGCGGGATCCCAACAGGTGTCGGGCGTAAATTGTGTTCACTGGGCGCGTATATTGCCCTTTTAGTAGCTCGAGGGCCGCCACGTACGTATTAGAGTCCCGGATTAGCATATATACTTGATGGCTCACCTGGGCGGTCAAAATTTTCAGTTTGTGATCCTCCTCTGTAACCTGTGAGATTGCGAGGAAGGATTCAAAGCAGCTCAGCCAGTGTTCAAACTTGGCTGATGCACCCACATCTTGAGGGTCGAGGTCCAGGCGTGGTGGTCTGAGGGCTCTCAGCAATGTCTGCTGTATCCGTTGCTGTTGTTGCTCCTCAGGTGTCGCCATTTAACTTTTAGCTAATAAAATTGATACGCTTATCAATTACTTCATAAAAGGTGATGAGTCGAAGAAGAGATGATGAGTCGAAAGAAGAGATGAATAAGGCTTTTATTAGCTAAGAAGAGACCATGCTTCTTCGTGAGTGACTGAACAAGTCTGAACGAAACCCACACAGTGGTGGGTGGAGTCAGCTGAGGCATGCCTCCATACACAGCGCCACCCAGAGGTGGCAATATACAATACAGTGGTTTACCACAACTGCACCCTTTACTCTGCAGCATCTGGGTCTAGATTATGCTCTACACTGCACCCTTTCCTCTCCAGAATCTGGTTCCAGATTGTGTTCTACACTGCACCCTTTGCTTTCCAGAATCTGGGTCTAGGTTGTGTTCTACTCTGCACCCCATTCCTCCAGAATCTCAGTCTATATTGTGTTCTACACTGCACCCCTTCCTCCCCAGAATCTGGGTCTAGATTTTGTTCTACACTGCACCCTATCCTTTCGCGAGTCTGAGTCTAGATTGTGTTCTACACTGCAACCATTCCTTTCCAGAATCTCGGTCTATATTGTGTTCTACACTGTACCCTTCCTTACCAGAATCTCTGTCTAGATTGTGTTCTGCACTGCACCCTTTCCTTTGCAGTTTCTGGGTCTAGATTGTGTTCTACACTGCACCCCTTCCTTTCCAGAATGTGAGTCTACATTGTGTTCTACACTGCACCCCTTCCTTTCCAGAATCTGAGTCTAGATTGTGTTCTACACTGCACCCTTTCCTCTCCAGAATCTGGGTCTAGATTGTGTTGTACACTTCAGCCCTTCCTTTCCAGTATCTGGGTCTAGATTGTGTTCTAGACTGTACCACTTCCTTTCCAGTATCTGGGTTTGGATTGTATTCTACTCTCCACCCCTTCCTTTCCAGTATCTGGTTCTAGATTGTGTTTTATACAGCACCCCTTCCTCCCCAGAACCTGGACCTAGAGTGTGTTCTACACTGCACCCTTTCCTTTCCCGAATCTGGGTCTAGATTGTGTTCTACACTGCACCCCTTCCTTTCCAGAATCCGGGTCTGGAATGTGTTCTACACTGCACCCCTTCCTTTCCAGAATCTGGGTCTATATTGTGTTCTACACTGCACCCCTTCCTTTCCAGAATCTGGGTCTAGATTGTGTTCTAAACTGCACCCCTTCTTTCCAGAATCTGGGTCTAGATTGTGTTCGACACTTCAGCCTTCCTTTCCCAAATTTGAGTCTGGATTGTGTTCTACACTGCACCCCTTCCTTTCCAGAATCTGGGTCTAGATTGTGTTCTACACTGCACACTTTCCTCTCCATAATCTGGGTCTAGATTGTGTTCTACACTGCACCCTTCCCTCCCCAGAATCTGGGGCTAGATTGTGCTCTACACGCACCCTTTCCTCCCCAGAATCTTGGTCTAGATTGTGTTCTACACTGCACCCTTTACTTTCCAGAATCCAAGTCTAGATTGTGTTCTACACTGCACCCTTTCCTTTGCAGTATCTGGGTCTAGATTATCTTCTAATCTGCAACCTTTCCTTTCCAGAATCTGGGTCTAGATTGTGTTTTACACTGCACTCATTCCTCCGCAGAATCTGGGCCTAGATTGTGTTCTACACTGCACCATTTACTCCCCTGAATCCAAGTCTAGATTGTGTTCTACACTGCACCCCTTCCTTGCCAGTATCTGGGCCTAGATTGTGTTCTACACTGCACCACTTCCTTTCCAGTATCTTGATCTAGAATGTGTTCTACACTGCACCCTTTCCTTTCCAGAATCTGGGTCTAGATTGTGTTCTACATTGCACCCTTTCCTTTCCATTATCATTGTATAGATTTTGTTCTAATCTGCACCCTTTCCTTTCTGGAATCTGGGTCTAGGTGGTGTTCCACACTGCAACCCTTCCTTACCAGAATCTGGGTCTTGATTGTATTCTACACTGCACCCTTTCCTCACCAGAATCTGGGTCCAGATTGTATTCTACAGTGCACCCTTTCCTTTCCAGTATCTGGGTCTAGATTGTGTTCTACACTGCACCCCTTCCTCCCCAGAATCTGGGTCTAGATTGTGTTCTACACTGCACCCTTTCCTCCCATGAACCTGGTCTAGGTTGTGTTCTACACTGCAGCACTTCCTTTCCAGAATCTGCGTCTAGATTGTGTTCTACACTGCACTCTTTCCTTTCCAGAATCCAGGTCTAGATTGTGTTCTACACTGCACCATATCCTTTCCAGAATCTGGGTCTAGATTGTGTTCTACACTGCACCACTTCCTCCCCAGTATCTGGGTCTAGGTCTAAAAAAAAAGGGCGCCAGGGTTCAGGTGAGGCCCCACAGGAGCAGCGGACATGGCGGCGGCATTGCGGACCTGCGAGGGACGAGGCTGAGCAGCGGTTTAGAAAGGGCGCCAGAGTTCAGGTGAGGCGTACCAGTCTCCAGACTCTGAGCTCAGAGGGAGGGAGAGAAATAAAAAGTAATTGAAGTGCGATGTCACCAGAAATCAGGTAAGTGATTGGTTGGTGAGTATTTCTCTCTTTTTAAACTTAAACTCTGTGGTTTATAGTTACTAAGGTCTCTCTGGTGTAAACGGGGGCTGTTGGTAAACCATTTAACTGTAGTGTAATTAGGGTGATTGATTTGATTGATTTTAATTTCAATTAATTAAAGGGTAAGTCATGTCAGGACAGCCCAGCCATGTGGTATGCTGCTCCTGCGATATGTGGGACCCCAGGGACACTTCCTGTGTCCCTGACAACTACGTGTGCAGGAAGTGCATCCAGCTGCAGCTACTGACAGACCACATTGTGGCGCTGGAGCTGCAATTGGATGCATACTGGAGCGTTCACGATGCTCAGGACGTCGTGAATAGCACGTTTACGGAGTTGGACACACCGCAGGTAGAGGTTGGACAAGCAGAAAGGGAAGGGGTGAACAACAGGCAGAGTACTAAGCGCAGGCAGATAGTGCAGGGGTCCCCTGTGGACATCCCCCTCTCAAACAGATACTCCGCTTTGAGTACTGTTGGGGGAGATGGCTTATCAGAGGAAAGCAGCTGCAGCCAACATCCTGGCAACAGGGGTGGCTCTGCTGCACAGGACGGGTGGAAAAAGAGGGGTAGAGCTATAGTAATAGGGGATTCTATTGTAAGGGGAATAGATAGGCATTTCTGCAGCCACAAACGAGACTCCAGGATGGTGTGTTGCCTCCCTGGTGCAAGGGTCAAGGATGTCTCAGAGCAGCTGCAGAACATCTTGGAAGGGGAGGGTGAACAGCCAGTTGTCGTGGTGCATATAGGTACCAACGACATAGGTAAAAACTGGGATGAGGTCCTAAAAGCTGAATATAAGGAGTTAGGAGGTAAATTAAAAATTAGGACCTCAAAGGTAGTAACCTCAGGATTGCTACCAGTGCCACGTGCTAGTCAGAGTAGAAATAGAAGGATATTTCAGATGAATACGTGGCTAGAGGAATGGTGCAATGGGGAGGGATTCAAGTTCCTGGGACATTGGAACCGGTTCTGGGGGAGGTGGGACCAGTTCAAACCGGACGGTTTGCACCTGGGCAGGGCTGGAACCAATGTTCTAGGGGAAGTGCTTGCTAGTGCTCTGGGGGAGGGTTTAAACTAAAATGGCAGGGGGTTGGGAACCTGAGCAGGGAGACAGAGGAAAGGGAAACAAGGAAAAAAGCAAAAGATAGGAAGGAGAAAAACAAAAGTGGCAGTCAGAGAAATCAATGGTTTAAATCAAACGTGGCCACAGTAAATAATAATTCTAATAGGTGTAAGAGCATTAAAAAAACAAGCCTGAAGGCTTTGTGTCTTAATGCGAGGAGCATTCGTAATAAGGTGGATGAAATGGCTGCGCAAATAGAGGTAAACGAATATGATTTGGTTGGGATTACGAAAACGTGGCTCAAGGATGGCCAAGGCTGGGAACTCAACATCCAGTGGTATTCGATATTCAGGAAAGATAGGATAAAAGGAAAGGGAGGTGGGGTAGCATTACTGGTTAAAGAAGGGATTAACACAATTGTAAGGAAGGATATTAGCTCTGATGATGTGGAATCTGTATGGGTGGAATTGAGAAATACCAAAGGGCAGAAAACGTTAGTGGGAGTGGTATATAGACCTCCAAACAGTAAGGCGGAGGTTGGGGATGGTATTAAAAGGGAAATTAAAGAAGTGTGCAATAAGGGCACAGCAGTCATCATGGGTGACTTTAATCTACATATAGATTTGGCTAACCAAATTAGTAACAATACTGTGGAGGAGGAATTCCTGGAGTGTTTACGGGATGGTTTCCTGGACCAATATGTCGAGGAACCAACGAGAGATCAGGCCATCTTAGACTGGGTATTGTGATAAAAATAATAACTTCTGGGAAGTTATGTCATCACTTCCTGTGAACTGTGAACTATGAACTGTGTACATACCTCACTTCCTGTCATATGTCACTTCCTGTTGGACTGGTATAAATACTGGTCTGTTCAGTATTGTAAGAGGCTTCTACCAGAGGCATGGTGAAGACCTCTCTTGTATATAGTGTGTTTATAAGTTACTTAAAGCTTACTTTAAAGTTACTTGATGGTAAGTCTCCTTTTTCTTACATCAATTTAAGTAACTTAATATTTACACTGACAAATACTAGACCTTCAGACAAACTCGGAAGTTAAGGATCCAGGGAACCACCCATCATGGAGAAAATCCTTAGACCTATTCGTCTGGACTTGGACCCGAATACACCAGCAGCTGGCAGGGTATGGAAGCATTGGTATCGTACTTTTGAGAATTTTCTGGATGAATGTAAAGTGGATGCTCCTGCTAAATTGAAGATACTTGTCAATTATGTGACCCCAAAAGTGTTCGAATATGTTGATGAATGGGATAATTACGAAGAGGTGATTCGGGCACTTAAGAAACTGTATGCGAAGACCCCAAATGAGGTCTATGCTAGACATCTACTGGCCACAGCCTGACAAGGGCCAGGGGAATCAATTGACGAATTCCTGCAAGAACTTCGCAGGCTCAGCGTAGATTGTAACTTTCAGGCAGCCTCAGCTGAGCTGTACCGCCAAGAAATGATTTGTGATGCTTTCATCTGCGGGATTGCCTCTCCATTTATACGCCAGCGTCTACTAGAAAGTAGAACACTTGAGCTACAAAAAGCTTTTGACCTAGCTTGTTCACTGGATTTGGCAAAGAGAAATGCAGACCTCTATCAGCTGCCCAGATCTCGATCTGCTGCTGTAGCTGCAACCAGACAATTCAAGCGGTCTCAGGTGAACCCTATCATGGGAGAATCTAATTCTGATAATTCTGATGAAGAAGAGGAGGATGACCCCACTTTAGCAGCCTCTTGGCAATCTAGGAAGGAATGCTTCTTTTGTGGAGATGCTTTTCACCCTAGGAAAACCTGCCCTGCTCGCAATGCAATCTGCAGTTATTGCGGGAAAAAAGGACACTTTGCTAAAGTTTGCCTATCAAGGGCCTCTACGAGGGCCAATCCAGCTAAGGCCTACTGAACTGCCCCAATTAGGGCCTATCAAGATGCTCCAGCTAGGACCTATCAAGCTTCCTCTCGAGCTCTCTCCCGAAGAAGCACACCGAGAGTTTTAGCCACTCTCTGTGCAATGACACCAATTACAGCTGCTTGCCCACAGAACCTGTCTCATGCAGCCACAAAAATTTCAATTAAAGGGCATACCTTAGATGCCTTAATTGACTCAGGAAGTACTGATAGTTTCATTAAGGAACAGATTGTTGCGAAATTGAAACTACATGTCTTCCCATCGGACCAGGCAATTGCGATGGCCCAGTCATCACTTAATACCAGAATCTCCGGCTTTTGTGTTGTTGATATGACACTTCATGGTCGTATGTATCCCTCCACCCGACTTTCGGTGCTCAAGGACTTATGTAGTGATCTCCTCTTAGGGCTGGACTTCCAAAAACAGCATAAGAAACTCACCATTGAGTTTGGTGGATCCAAACCCGGACTTACTATTTCTAATATACCGTCTAAATTACCATTTTGTGCATTATCAGCAGCTTCACTTGATGAACCCTCATTATTTGCCAGTATTCCGCCTCAATGCAAACCGATAATAACGAAATCGCGGCGCTTTAATCAGGAAGACCAATCTTTTATTGCGGCTGAAATCTCTCGACTTCTAGCAGAGGATATCATTGAACCATGTTCGTCGCCCTGGCGGGCTCAAGTCGTCATTGTCAAGAACCCTCTAAAACCTCACAAACAGCGACTATGCATCGATTATTCGCAAACCATCAATCAATATACCGACTTGGACGCCTACCCATTGCCACGCATTGATGATATGGTTAATAAACTGGCCGAATACAAAGTGTTCTCAACTTACGATTTAAAAAGTGCCTATCATCAGTTACCCTTGAAGGTCTCAGATAAGCAGTACACAGCCTTTGAGGCTAATGGACGGCTGTACCAATTTCGTCGCCTCCCATTCGGCGTTACTAATGGAGTGGCTGTCTTCCAATGGGCAATGGATGGCCTGGTTAAGCAGGAAAAACTAAGGGACACTTTTCCCTATCTTGATAACATTACCATTGCAGGTCAAGATCAACAGGAACACGACGCCAACCTCCAAAAATTTCGGGATGCCCTCCATCGCCGTAATTTGACCCTGAATGAATCCAAATCTGTTGAGTCGCAACCGACCATCAACATCCTTGGCTACTGCGTAGGCAATGGTATCATTAAGCCAGACCCAGAAAGACTTCGCCCGCTCCAAGAGCTCCCGTCACCTAAGAATCCGGCTTCTTTACGTCGGGCTCTCGGTCTGTTTGCATACTACGCTAAATGGATTCCTCATTTTTCGGACAAAATCCAACCCTTGCTGCATGCTAGATCATTTCCACTTGGAACAGCGGCTGTTGCAGCCTTTAACCTTCTCAAAAAACAGTTGGAGAAAGCGGCTCTTCACTCCATCGATGAGAATCTCCCTTTCGTGGTTGAATGTGATGCCTCGGAGGTGGCGATCTCGGCTACTCTGAATCAGGAAGGTCGTCCTGTAGCATTTATGTCCAGGACCTTACAAGGTGCCGAGCTACATTATCCTCCGGTTGAGAAAGAAGCCACAGCCATCATAGAGGCAGTACGGAAGTGGAACCATTTTCTAGCTCGCCAGCACTTTACATTGATCACGGACCAACGATCAGTCGCCTTCATGCTCGATAATCAAAAACGAACCAAAAGTAAGAATAATAAAATACAACTTTGGAGGATGGAACTGGCCTCTTTTGGTTATACCATTCTCTATCGGCCTGGCAAGGAGAATGTGGCCCCGGACACCCTCACACGGGCATTCTGCTCCACTATGTCATCCTCTACTCTCATGGATGTCCACAATGGATTGTGTCATCCTGGCGTTACGCGCATGCTACATTTCGTACGATCACGGAATCTCCCTTTTTCCACTGGAGATGTAAAGAAAATATGCTCAGAATGCCGGCTTTGTGCGGAATTAAAACCTCAGTTCTTCCGCCCCTCAGATGGTATACTCATACATGCAACCCAACCGATGCAACGACTTAGCATCGATTTTAAGGGCCCAGTGCCCTCTTCAACTCGGAACACATATTTGCTCACCATGATCGCCGAATATTCACGTTTTCCGTTTGCCTTCCCCTGCTCCAATATGCTGGCATCCACAGTAATCTGCTGCCTTGAGCAGGTATTTTCTCTCTGTGGCATGCCGGCTTATATTCACTCAGATCGGGGTCCATCTTTTATGTCAAGGGAACTCAAGGACTACCTCTCAGAACGGGGAATTGCTACAAGCAAAACAACACCATACCATCCCATCGGAAATGGGCAGGTAGAGAGGTATAATGGTATCATCTGGAATTCCGTACGTCTCGCTTTAAGATCTCGGGGCCTACCAGACCAGCAATGGGAAACAGTGCTTCCGGATGCATTGCACTCTATACGGTCCCTGCTTTCTACAGCCACAAATACTACACCTCATGAGCGGTTCTTTGGATTCCAGCGTCGCTCATCTCATGGGACATCACTCCCGTCATGGCTAACTACTCCTGGACCTGTATTACTCCGAAGATACGTTCGGACGTCTAAAAATGACCCTCTCGTAGATGAGGTCAAACTAACCGATGCCAACCCCACCTATGCAAACATACGATATTCCGACGGCCGAGAATCTACCGTATCATTACGGGATCTGGCTCCCTGCCCACCAGGACCTAGTGGGACATCGGGTGATGGCATTTCACCAGGAAACTCTTGGGACCTATCGGGTACCCCTCTCCAGGATCCTGATCGGACACCAACTAGCTTGGTGCCGGTAGAATCCCGTGCTCAAGGTTGCGACCCTCCCAGTACCGCGCATGAAAGTACTGATCCGCCACAGACCAGCTCTGCACCTCCCTCTGAACAGAGGCAGTCTGACTTTGAACCTATTGGGGCTCGTACTCAAAGCCATGATCTCCCCGACCCTTCACAGGGCAATCCAGGCCACACAGACTCTGACCAATGGCCAACCGCATGTAAGCGGACCAGCGACCCTCTACGACGGGAATCCAAACGGGTGCGACTCTTCCTTGTTCGGCGGCTGCGGACCAAAAGGTAGACCACAGCCTCCTAATCCTGCAGGAGGGAAGAATGTGATAAAAATAATAACTTCCGGGAAGTTATGTCATCACTTCCTGTGAACTGTGAACTATGAACTGTGTACATACCTCACTTCCTGTCATATGTCACTTCCTGTTGGACTGGTATAAATACTGGTCTGTTCAGTATTGTAAGAGGCTTCTACCAGAGGCATGGTAAAGACCTCTCTTGTATATAGTGTGTTTATAAGTTACTTAAAGCTTACTTTAAAGTTACTTGATGGTAAGTCTCCTTTTTCTTACATCAGGCATTATGTAATGAGAAAGGATTAATTAGTAATCTTGTTGTACGAGGCCCCTTGGGTCACAGCGATCATAATATGATCGAATTCTTCATTAAGATGGAGAATGAAGTAGTTGACTCAGAGACTAGGGTCCTCAATTTAAATAAAGGAAACTACGATAGTCTGAGGCGCGAGTTGGGTAGGATTGATTGGGGAATGTCACTCAAAGGGTTGATGGTGGATAGGCAATGGCAAACTTTCAAAGACCGCATGGATGAACTACAGAATTTGTTCATCCCAGATTGGCATAAAAATAAAGCAAAAAAGGTGACTCAACCGTGGCTAACAAGGGAAATTAGGGATAGCATAAGATCCAAGGAGAGGACATATAAATTGGCCAGGAAAAACAATAATCCTGAGGATTGGGAGCAGTTTAGGATTCAACAAAGGAGGACAAAGGGATTAATAAAGAAGGGGAAAATAGAATAAGAGAGTAAGCTTGCAAGGAACATAAAAACTGACTGTAAAAGTTTTTATAGATATGTGAAGAGAAAAAGATTGGTGAAGTCAAGTGTAGGTCCCTTGCAGTCAGAATCAGGGGAATTTATAATGGGGAACAAAGAAATGGCTGACCAATTAAATACATATTTTGGTTCCGTCTTCACAAAGGACGGCACAAATAATCTCCCAGAGATGCCGGGGAACAAAGGGTCTGATGAAAGGGTGGAACTTAAAGAAATCAGTATTTGTAGGGAAATAGTGTTAGGGAAATTGATGGGACTGAAGGCCGATAAATCCCCAGGGCCTGATAATCTACATCCTAGGGTACTTAAGGAAGTGGCCCTAGAAATAGTAGATGCATTGCTGATCATCTTCCAACATTCGATGGAATCTGGAACAGTACCCATGGATTGGAGGGTAGCTAATGTTACCCCAATATTCAAAAAAGGTGGTAGAGAGAAAACAGGGAATTACAGACCAGTAAGCCTGACATCGGTAGTGGGGAAAATGCTAGAGTCCATTATAAAAGATGTAATAGCAGAGCACTTGGAAAACAGTGACAGGATCGGACAAAGTCAACATGGATTCACAAAAGGTAAATCATGCTTGACTAATCTGCTGGAATTTTTTGAGGATGTAACTGGTAAAATAGATAAGGGGGAACCAGTGGATGTGGTGTATCTGGACTTTCAGAAGGCCTTTGATAAGGTCCCACATAAGAGATTAGCGTGCAAAGTTAAGGCACATGGGATTGGGAGCAAGGTATTGACTTGGATAGAGAACTGGTTGGCAGACAGAAAGCAAAGAGTTGGAATAAACGGGTCTTTTTCAGAATGGCAGGCAGTGACTAATGGGGTACCATAGGGATCGGTCCTTGGACCCCAGCTATTCACAATATATATAAATGATCTGGACAAGGGAACTACATGTAATATCTCCAAATTGGCAGATGACACAAAGCTGGTGGGCGTGTGTGCTGTGAGGAGGATGTCGAGAAACTCCAGGATGATTTGGACAGGTTGGGTGATTGGGCAGAAACATGGCAGATGCAATTTAACGTGGATAAATGTGAGGTTATCCACTTTGGTGGCAAAAACAGGAAGGCAGATTATTATCCAAATGGCAATAGATTGGGAGAAGGGGAAGTGCAACGAGACCTGGGTGTCCTTGTGCACTAGTCGCTGAAGGTAAGCATACAGGTGCAGCAGGCGGTTAAGAAGGCAAATGGTATGTTGGCCTTTGTAGCGAGAGGGTTTGAGTACAGGAACAAGGATGTCTTGCTGCAGTTGTACAGGGCCTTGGTGAGACCACATCTTGAGTATTGTGTTCAGTTTTGGTCGCCTTATCTGAGGAAGGATGTTCGTGCCATGGAAGGAGTTCAGCGAAGATTCACCAGGCTGATACCTGGGATGGCAGGAATGACGTATGAGGAGAGATTGGGTCGATTGGACTTGTACTCGCTGGAGTTTAGAAAAATGAGATGTGATCCCATTGAAACTTAGAAAATTCTGACAGGACTGGACAGTTCTACACTGCACCCCTTCCTTTCCAGAATCTAGGTCTAGATTTTGTTCTACACTGCAAAATGTCCTTCCCAGAAACTGGGTCTAGATTGTGTTTTACACAGCACCCCATCCTCCCCAGAATCTGGGTCTAGATTGTGTTCTACACTGCACCACTTCCTTTCCCGAATCTTGATCTAGATTGTGTTCTACACTGCACCCTTTCATTTCCAGAATCTTGGTCAAGATTGTGTTCTACACAGCACCCCTTCCATTCCAGAATCTGGGTCTAGATTGTGTTCTACACTGCACCCTTTCCTTTACAGAATCTGGGTCTAGATTGTGTTCTACACTGCACCCTTTCCTTTCCATTAACAGGGTATAGATTTTGTCCTAATCTGCACCCTTTCCTTTCCGGAATCTGGGTCTAGGTTGTGTTATACACTGCACCCTTTCCTTTCCATTATCAGGGTATAGATTTTTTTCTAATCTGCACCCATTCCTTTCCGGAATCTGGGTCTTGACTGTGTTCTGCACTTCATCACTTTCTTACCAGTACCTGGGTCTAGATTGTGTTGTACACTGCACCCCTTCCTCCCCAGAATCTGGGCCTAGATTGTGTTCTACACTGCACCCAATCCTTTCCAGAATCTTGGCCTAGATTGTGTTCTACACTGCACCCCTTCCTTTCTAGAATCTGGGTCTAGATTGTGTTCTACACTGCACCCATTCCTTTCCAGAATCTGGGTCTAGAATGTATTCTACACTGCAACCCTTCCTTTCCAGAATCTCGATCTAGATACTGTTCTACACTGCACCCATTCCTCCCCAGAATCTGAGTCCAGATTTTGTTCTACACTGCAAAACTTCCTTTCCAGAACCTGAGTCTAGATTGTGTAATACACTGCACCCTTTACTTTGCAGTATCTGGGTCTAGGTTATGTTGTACACTGCACCTTTACCTTTCCAGAATCTGGGTCTAGAGTGTGTTCTTCACTGCACCCCTTCCTTTCCAGAACCTGCATCTAGATTGTGTTCTACACTGCACCCTTTCCTCCCCAGAATCTGGGTCTAGATTGTGCTTTACACAGCACCCTTTCCTTTCCAGAATCGGTGTCTAGATTGTGTTCTACACTGCACCACTTCCTCACCAGAATCTGGGTCTAGATAGTGTTCTACACTGCACCCCTTCCTCCCCAGAATCTGGGTCTAGAATGTGTTCTACACTGCACCCTTTCCTTTCCAGAATCTGGGTTTGGATTATGATCTACACTGCACCCCTTCCTCCCCAGAATCTGGGTCTAGATTTTGTTCTACACAGCATCCTTTCCATTCCAGAATCTGTGTTTGGATTATGTTCTACACTACCCTTTCCTCCCCAGAATCTTATTCTAGATTGTGTTCTACACTGCACACTTTCCATTCCAGAATCTCGGCCTAGATTGTGTTCTACACTGCAGCCCTACCTCCCCAGAATCTTGGTCTAGATTGTGTTCTACACTGCACCCCTTCCTTTCTAGAATCTTGGTCTACTGTGTGTTCTACAATGCACCCATTGCTTCCCAGAATCTGGGTCTAGATTTTGTTCTACACGGCACCCTTTCCTTTCCAGAATATGGGTCTAGATTGTGTTCTACACTGCACCACTTCCTCCCCGGTATCTGGGTCTAGATTGTGTTCAACATTGCACCCTTTCCTTTACAGAATCTGGGTCTAGATTGTGTTCTGCACTGCACCACTTCCTCCCCCGTATCTGGGTCTAGATTGTGTTCTACACTGTACCCTTTCCTCCCCAGAATCTGGGTCTAGATTGTGTTCTACACTTCACCCCTTCCTTTCCAAAATCTATGTTTGGATTATGTTCTACACTGCACCCCTTCTTTTCCAGTATCTGCGTCTAGTTTGTGTTCTACACTGCACCCCTTTCCTCCAGAATCTCGGTCTTGATTGTGATCCACACTGCACCCTTTCCTCCCCAGAATCGGGGTCTAGATTGTGCTCTGCACTACATCCCTTCGTTTCCAGTATCTGGGTCTAGATTGTCTTCTACACTGCACCACTTCCTCCCCAGAATCTGGCTCTAGATTGTGTTCTACACTGCACCCTATCCTTTCCCGAATGCGGGTCTAGTTTGTGTTCTACACTGCACCCTATCCTTTCCAGAATCTAGGTCTTGATTGTGTTCTACACTGTAACCTTTCCTCCCCAGAATCTGGGTCTAGATTGTGTTCTACACAGCACCCCTTCCTTTCCAGTGTCTGCGTTTAGCTTGTGTTCTACACTGCATCCCTTTCCTCTAGAATCTCGATCTAGATTGTGTTCTACACTGCTCCCTTTCCTCCGCAGAATCGGGGTACAGATTGTGTTCTACACTGCACCCCTTCCTTTCCAGTATCTTGGTCTAGATTGTCTTCTGCACTGCACCACTTCCTCCCCAGAATCTGGGTCTAGATTGTATTCTACACTGCACCCTATCCTTTCCTGAATCCGGGTCTTGTTTGTGTTGTACACTGCACCCTATCCTTTCCAGAACCTGGGTCTAGATTATATTCTACACTGCACCCCTTCCTTACCAGAATCTGGGTCTTGATTGTGTTCTACACTTCACCCCTTCCTTTCTAGAATCTTGGTCTAGTGTGTGTTCTATAATGCACCCATTGCTTCCCAGAATCTGGGTCCAGATTGTGTTCAACACTGTACCCTTTCCTTTACAGAATCTGGGTCTAGAATTTGTTCTACACTGGACCCTTTCCTTTCCAGTATCAGGGTATAGACTGTGTTCTACTCTGCACCCTTTCCTTTCCAGAATCTGGGTTTGGATTGTGTTCTACACTGCTCCCCTTCCTTTCCAGTATCTGGGTCGAGATTGTGTTCTACACTGTACCCTTTCCTCCCCAGAATCTGGGTCAAAATTGTGTTCTACTCTGCACCCCTTCCTTTCCAGAATCTGCGTCTAGAATGTGTTCTACACTGCACCCTTTCTTTTCCAGTATCAGTGTATAGGCTGTGTTCTACTCTTCACCCTTTCCTTTCTGGAATCTGGTTCTAGGTTGTGTTCTACACTGCACCCTTTCCTTTCCAGAATCTATGTTTGGATTATGTTCTACACTGCACCCCTTCTTTTCCAGTATCTGGGTCTAGATTGTGTTCTACACTGCACCCCTTCCTTTCCAGTATCTGCATCGAGTTTGTGTTCTACACTGCACCCCTTTCCTCCAGAATCTCGATCTCGATTGTGATCCACACTGCACCCTTTCCTCCCCAGAATCGGGGTCTAGATTGTGCTCTGCACTACATCACTTCGTTTCCAGTATCTGGGTCTAGATTGTCTTCTACACTGCACCACTTCCTCCCCAGAATCTGGATCTAGATTGTGTTCTACACAGCACCCCTTCCTTTCCAGTGTCTGACTCTAGTTTGTGTTCTACACTGCACCCCTTTCCTCCAGAATCTCGATCTAGATTCTGTTCTACACTGCTCCCTTTCCTCCGCAGAATCTGGGTCTAGATTGAATTCTACACTGCACCCTATCCTTTCCTGATTCCGGGTTTTGTTTGTGTTCTACACTGCACCCTATCCTTTCCAGAATCTGGGTCTAGATTATATTCTACACTGCACCCCTTCCTTACCAGAATCTGGGTCTTGATTGTGTTCTACACTTCACCACTTCCTCTCCAGTATCTGGGTCTACATTGTGTTCCACACAGCCCCCTTCCATTCCAGTACCTGGGTTTAGATTGCATTCTACACTGCACCCTTTCCTCACCAGAATCTGGGTCTAGATTGTGTTCTACAGAGCACCCCTTCCTCCCCAGAATCAGGGTCGAGATTGTGTTCTACACTGCACCCTATCCTTTCCTGAATCCGGGTCTAGATTGTGTTCTACACTGCACCCATGCCTTTCCAGAATCTGGGTCTAGATTGTGTTGTACACTGCAGCATTTCCTCCCCAGAAGCTGGTTCTAGATTGTGTTCTACACTGCACCCCTTCCTTTCCAGAATCTGGGTCTAGATTGTGTTCTACACTGCACCCTTTCCTTTCCAGAATCTGTGTCAAGATTGTGTTCAACACTGCACCCCTTCCTTTCCAGTATCTGGGTCTAGATTGTGTTCTACAGTGTGCCCTTTCCTCCCGATAATCTTATTCTAGAGTGTGTTCTACACTGCACCCCTTCCTTTCCAGAATCTGCATCTAGATTGTGTTCTACACTGCACCCTTTCCTCCCCAGAATCTGGGTCTAGATTGGGTTCTACACGGCACCCATTCCTTTCCTGTAACTGAGTCTAGATTTTGTGCTACACTGCACCCTTTCCTTTCCAGAATCGGGGTCTAGATTGTGTTCTACACTGCACCCCTTCCTCCCCAGAACCTGGGTCTAGATGTGTTCTACACTGCACCCTATCCTTTCCCAAATATGGGTCTAGTCTGTGTTCTACACATGCACCCTTTCCTTTTCAGAATCTGTGTTAAGATTGTGTTAAGCACTGCACCCCTTCCTTTCCAGTACCTGTGTCTAGATTGTGTTCTACACTGCACTCTTTCCTTTCCAGAATGTAGGTCTTGATTGTGTACTACATTGTACCCTTTCCTCCCCAGAATCTGGGTGTAGATTGTGTTCTACACGGCACTCCTTCCTTACCAGTATCTGCGCCTAGTTTGTGTTCTACACTGCAGCCCTTTCCTCCAGAATCTCGGTCTAGATTGTGTTCTACACTGCACCCTTTCCTCCCCAGAATCGGGGTCTAGATTGTGTTCTACACTGCACCCTTTCCTCCCCAGAATCGGGGTCTAGATTGTGCTCTACACTGCACCACTTCCTCCCCAGAATCTGGGTCTAGATTGTGTTCTACACTGCACCCTTTCCTTTCCAGAATCTGGGACTAAACTGTGTTCTACACAGCACCCCTTCCTTTCCAGTATCTGGGTCTAAGTTGTGTTCTACACTGGACCATTTCCTCCTCAGAATCTGGTTCTAGATTGCGTTTGACATGGCACCCCTTGCTTTCCAGTATCTGTGTCTACATTGTATTCTACACTGCACATTTTCCTTTCCAGACTCTAGGTCTAGTTTGTGTTCTACACTGCATCCCTTTCCTCCAGAATCTCGGTCTAGATTGTATTCTACACTGCACCCTTTCCTTTCCAGAATCTGGGTCTAGATTGTGTTCTACACTGCACCCCTTCCTTTCCAGTATCTGGGTCTAGAATGTATTCTACACTGCACCCTTTCCTCCCCAGAATCGGGGTCTAGATTGTGTTCTACACTGCACCACTTCCTCCCCAGAATCTGGGTCTAGATTGTGTTCTACACTGCACCCTTTCCTTTCCAGTATCAGGGTATAGACTGTCTTCTACCCTGCACCCTTTCCTTTCCGGAATCTGGTTCTAGGATGTTTTCTACACTGCACCCTTTACTTTCAAGTATCTGGGACTAGATTGCGTTCTACACTGCACCCCTTCCTTTCCAGTATCTGGGTCTAGATTGTGTTCTACACTGTACCCTTTCCTCCCCAGAATCTGGGTCTAGATTGTGTTCTACACAGCACCCCTTCCTTTCCAGAATCTGCATCCAGATTGTGTTCTACACTGCACCCCTTCCTTTACAGTATCTGCGTCTAGTTTGTGTTCTACACTGCACCCCTTTCCTCCAGAATCTTGGTCTAGATTATGATCCACACTGCACCCTTTCCTCCCCATAATCGGGGTCTAGACTGTACTCTACACTGCACCCCTTCCTTTCCAGTATCTGGGTCTAGATTGTCATCTACACTGCATCACTTCCTCCCCAGAATCTGGCTCTAGATTGTGTTCTACACTGCACCCTATCCTTTCCCAAATATGGGTCTAGTTTGTGTTCTATACATGCACCCTTTCCTTTTCAGAATCTGTGTTAAGATTGTGTTAAACACTGCACCCCTTCCTTTCCAGTACCTGTGTCTAGAGTGTTCTACACTGCACTCTTTCCTTTCAAGAATGTAGGTCTTGATTGTGTACTACACTGTACCCTTTCCTCCCCAGAATCTGGGTCTAGATTGTATTCTACATGGCACCCCTTCCTTACCAGTATCTGCACCTAGTTTGTGTTCTACACTGCACCCCTTTCCTCCAGAATCTCGGTCTAGATTGTGTTCTACACTGCACCCTTTCCTCCCCAGAATCGGGGTCTAGATTGTGTTCTACAATGCACCACTTCCTTTCCAGTATCTCGGTCTAGATTGTCTT
The DNA here is from genome assembly GCF_052327205.1 of Somniosus microcephalus. NCBI lineage: Eukaryota > Metazoa > Chordata > Chondrichthyes > Squaliformes > Somniosidae > Somniosus > Somniosus microcephalus. Next base: position 158,781,500 of record NC_140999.1, read on the forward strand.
CTACACTGCACCACTTCCTCCCCAGAATCTGGGTCTAGATTGTGTTCTACACTGCACGCTTGCTTTCCAGAATCTGGGTCTAGAATGTGTTCTACACTGCACCCTTTCCTTTCCAGAATCTGGGTTTAGATTATGATCTACACTGCACCCCTTCCTCCCCAGAATCTGGGTCTAGATTTTGTTCTACACTGCATCCTTTCCTTTCCAGAATCTGCATCTATATTGTGTTCTACACTGCACCCTTTCCTTTCCAGAATCTGGGTTTAGATTATGATCTACACTGCACCCCTTCCTCCCCAGAATCTGGGTCTAGATTTTGTTCTACACTGCACGCCTTCCTTTCCAGAATCTGCATCTAGATTGTGTTCTACACTGCACCCTTTCCTCCCCAGAATCTGGGTCTAGTTGTTTTCTACACGGCACCCATTCCATTCCAGAATCTGAGTCTATATTGTGTTCTACACTGCAGACTTTCCATTCCAGAAACTGGGTCTAGATTGTATTCTACACTGCAGCCTTTCCTCCCCAGAATCTGGGTCTAGATTGTGTTCTATACTGCACCATTTACTCCCCAGAATCTGTGTCTAGATTGTGTTCTACACTGCACCCCTTCCTTCCCAGAATCTGGGTCTAGAATGTGTTCTACACTGCACCCTTTCCTTTCCAGAATCTGGGTTTGGATTATGTTCTACACTGCACCCCTTCCTCCCCAGAATCTGGGTCTAGATTTTGTTCTACACGGCATCCTTTCCTTTTCAGAACCTGCGTCGTGATTGTGTTCTACCCTGCACCCCATCATTTCCAGTATCTGTGTCTAGATTGTGTTCTACACTGCACTCTTTCCTTTCCAGAATCTGGGTCTGGATTGTGTTCCACACTATACCCATTCCTTTCCAGTATCTGTGTCTAGATAGTGTTCTACACTGCAGTCTTTCCTTTCCAGAATCTAGGTCTAGATTGTGTTCCACACTATACCCATTACTTTCCTGAATCTGGGTCTCGATTTTGTTCCACACTGCACCCTGTCCTTTCCAGAATATGGGTCTAGGTTGTGTTCTACACTGCACCACTTCCTCCCCAGAATCTGGTTCTAGATTGTGTTCAACACTGCACACTTTCCTTTACAGAATCTGGGTCTAGAATTTGTTCTACACTGCACTCTTTCCTTTCCAGAATCTGGGTCTAGATTGTGTTCCACACTATACCCATTCCTTTCCAGTATCTGTGTCTAGATAGTGTTCTACACTGCACTCTTTCCTTTCCAGAATCTAGGTCTAGATTGTGTTCCACACTATACCCATTACTTTCCAGAATCTGGGTCTAGATTGTATTCTACACTGCACCCTTTCCTTTCTAGAATCTGGGTCAAGACTGTGGTCTACACTGCACCCCTTCCTTTCCAGTATCTGGGTCTAGATTGTGTTTTACACTGTACCCTTTCCTCCCCAGTATCTTATTCTAGACTGTGTTTTACACTGTACCTCTTCCTTTCCAGAATCTGCATCTAGATTGTGTTCTACACTGCAGCCTTTCCTCCCCAGAATCTGTGTCTAGATTGTGTTCTACACGGCACCCATTACTTTCCTGTATGTGAGTCCAGATTGTGTTCTACACTGCACCCCTTCCTTTCCAGAATCTGGGTCTAGATTGTGTTCTACACTGCACCCCTTCCTTTCCAGAATCTGGGTCTAGATTGTATTCTACACTGCACCCTTTCCTTTCTAGAATCTGGGTCAAGATTGTGTTCTGCACTGCACCCCTTCCTTTCCAGAATCTGGGTCTAGATTGTATTCTACACTGCACCCTTTCCTTTCTAGAATCTGGGTCAAGATTTTGGTCTACACTGCACCCCTTCCTTTCCAGTATCTGGGTCTAGATTGTGTTTTATACTGTACTCTTTCCTCCCCAGTATCTTATTCTAGAATGTGTTTTACACTGCACCCCTTCCTTTCCAGAATCTGCATCTAGATTGTATTCTACACTGCACCCCTTCATCCCCAGAATCTGGGTCTAGATTGTGTTCTATACTGCACCATTTATTACCCAGAATCTGTGTCTAGATTGTGTTCTACACTGCACCCTTCCTTCCCAGAATCTGGGTCTAGAATGTGTTCTACACTGCACCCGTTCCTTCCCAGAATCTGGGTCTAGAATGTGTTCTACGCTGCACCCTTTTCTTTCCAGAATCTGGGTTTGGATTATGATCTACACTGCACCCCTTCCTCCCCAGAATCTGGGTCCAGATTTTGTTCTATACTGCACCATTTATTCCCCAGAACTTGTGTCTAGATTGTGTTCTACACTGCACCCTTCCTTCCCAGAATCTGGGTCTAGAATGTGTTCTACACTGCACCCTTTCCTTTCCAGAATCTGGGTTTAGATTATGATCTACACTGCACCCCTTCCTCCCCAGAATCTGGGTCTAGATTTTGTTCTACACTGCATCATTTCCTTTCCAGAATCTGCATCTAGATTGTGTTCTACACTGCACCCTTTCCTTTCCAGAACCTGGGTTTGGATTATGTTCTACACTGTACTCTTTCCTCCCCAGAATCTTATTCTTGATTTTGTTCTACACTGCACCCCTTCCTTTCCAGAATCTGAATTTGATTGTGTTCTACACTGCAACCTTTCCTCCCCAGAATCTGGGTCTTATTGTTTTCCACACGGCACCCATTCCTTTCCAGAATCTGAGTCTAAATTGTGTTCTACACTGCACACTTTCCATTCCAGAATCTGGGTCTAGATTGTGTTCTACACTGCAGTCCTTCCTCCCCGGAATCTGGTTCTAGATTGTGTTCGACACTGCACCCTTTCCTTTACAGAATCTGGGTCTAGAATTTGTTCTACACTGCACTCTTTCCTTTCCAGAAACTGGGTCTAGATTGTGTTCCACACTATACCCATTCCTTTACAGTATCTGTGTTTAGATAGTGTTCTACACTGCACCCCTTCCTCCCCAGAATCTGGGTCTAGATTCTGTTCTACACGGCATCCTTTCCCTTCCAAAATCTGCGTATAGATTGTGTTCTACACTGCATGCTTTCCTTTCCAGCATCCGTGTCTAGATTGTGTTCTACACAGCACCACTTCCTCCCCAGAATCTGAGTCTAGATTGTGTTCTACACTGCAGCCCTTCCTTTCCAGAATCTCAGTCAAGATTCTGTTCTACACTGCACCCATTCCTCCTCAGAATCTGGGTCTAGATTGTGTTCTGCACTGCAAAACTTCCTTTCCAGAACCTGAGTCTAGATTGTGTTATACACTGCACCCGTTCCTTTGCAGTATCTGGTTCTAGATTGTGTTCTACACTGCACCCTTTCCTCCCCAGAAGCTGGGTCTATATTGTGTTCTACACTGCACCCCTTCCTTTCCAGAATCTGGGTCTAGATTGTATTCTACACTGCACCCTTTCCTTTCTAGAATCTGGGTCTAGATTGTGTTCTATACGGCACCCATTCCTTCCCTGTATCTGAGTCTAGATTGTGTTCTGCACTGCACCCTTTCCTTTCTGGAATCGGGGTCTAGAATGTATTCTACACTGCACCCCTTCCTCCCCAAAATCTGGGTCTAGATTGTGTTCTCAACTGCATCCTGTCCTTTCCAGAATCTGCATCTAGATTGTGTTCTGCACTGCACCCTTTCCTCCCCAGAATCTTATTCTTGATTGTGTTCTACACTGCACCCCTTCCTTTCCAGAATCTGCATCTAGATTGTGTTCTACACTGCACCCTTTCCTCCCCAGAATCTGGGTCTAGTTGTTTTCTACATGGCAGCCATTCCTTTCCAGAATCTGAGTCTATATTGTGTTCTACACTGCACACTTTCCATTCCAGAATCTGGGTCTAGATTGGGTTCTATACTGCACCATTTACACCCCAGAATCTGTGTCTAGATTGTGTTCTACACTGCACCCCTTCCTCCCCAGAATCTGGGTCTAGATTTTGTTCTACACGGCATCCTTTCCCTTCCAGAATCTGCGTATAGATTGTGTTCTACACTGCACCCCTTCCTTTCCAGTATCTGGGTCTAGATTGTGTTCTACACTGCACCCATTCCACCCCAGAATCTTGGTCTAGATTGTGTTCTACACTGCACCCTTTCCTTTTCAGAACCTGCATCATGATTGTGTTCTACACTGCACCCCTTCCTTTCCAGTATCTGTGTCTAGATTGTGTTCTACACTGCACTCTTTCATTTCCACAACCTGGGTCTAGATTGTGGTCCACACTATACCCATTACTTTCCAGAATCTTGGTCTAGATTGTGTTCTACACTGCACCAATTCCTTTCCTGAATCTGGGTCTAGATTATGTTCTACACTGGACCCATTCCATTCCAGAGTCTGGGTCTAGAATGTGTTCTGAACTGCACCCCTTCCTTTCCAGAATCTCAGTCTAGATTCTGTTCTACACTGCACCCATTCCTTCTCAGAATCTGGGTCTAGATGCTGTTCTACACTGCACCCCTTCCTTTCCAGAATCTGGGTCTAGATTGCATTCTACACTGCACCCTTTCCTTTCTAGAATCTGGGTCAAGATTGTGTTCGGCACTGCACCCCTTCATTTCCAGTATCTGGGTCTAGACTGTGTTCTACACTCTACCCTATTCTCCCCAGTATCTTATTCTAGACTGTGTTTTACACTGCACACCTTCCTTCCCAGAATCTGCATCCAGATTGTGTTCTACACTGCACCCTTTCCTCCCCAGAATCTGGGTCTAGATTCTGTTCTACACGGCACCCATTCCTTTCCTGTATCTGGGTCTAGATTGTATTCTACACTGCAACCTTTCCTTTCCAGAACCTGGGTTTGGATTACGATCTACACTGTACCCTTTCATCCCCAGAATCTTATTTTTGATTGTGTTCTACACTGCACCCCTTCCTTTCCAGAATCTGCATCTAGATTGTGGTCTACACTGCACCCTTTCCTCCCCAGAATCTGGGTCTAGTTGTTTTCTACATGGCACCCATTCCTTTCCAGAATCTGAGTCTATATTGTGTTCTACACTGCAGACTTTCCATTCCAGAAACTGGGTCTAGATTGTGTTCTATACTGCACCATTTACTCCCCAGAATCTGTGTCTAGATTGTGTTCTACACTGCACCCCTTCCTTCCTAGAATCTCTGTCAAGAATGTGTTCTACACTGCACCCTTTCCTTTCCAGAATCTGGGTTTGGATTATGTTCTACACTGCACCCCTTCCTCCCCAGAATCTGGGTCTAGATTTTGTTCTACACGGCATCCTTTCCCTTCCAGAATCTACGTATAGATTGTGTTCTACACTGCATGCTTTCCTTTCCAGCATCTGGGTCTAGATTGTGTTCTACACTGCACCCCTTCCTTTCCAGTATCTGGGTCTAGATTGTGTTCTCCACTGCACCCCTTCCACCCCAGAATCTGGGTCTAGATTGTATTCTACACTGCACCCTTTCCTTTTCAGAACCTGCATCGTGATTGTGTTCTACACTGCACTCCTTCCTTTCCAGTATCTGCACCTAGTTTGTGTTCTACACTGCACCCCTTTCCTCCAGAATCTCGGTCTAGATTGTGTTCTACACTGCACCCTATCCTTTCCCAAATACGGGTTTAGTTTGTGTTCTACACATGCACCCTTTCCTTTTCAGAATCTGTGTTAAGATTGTGCTGTACGCTGCACCCCTTCCTTTCCAGTACCTGTGTCTAGATTGTGTTCTACACTGCACTCTTTCCTTTCCAGAATTTAGGTCTTGATTGTGTTCTACACTGTACCCTTTCCTCCCCAGAATCTGTGCCTAGTTTGTGTTCTACACTGCACCCTTTCCTTTCCAGAATCTGGGACTAAATTATGTTCTACACAGCACCCCTTCCTTTCCAGTATCTGGGTCTAAATTGTGTTCTACACTGGACCATTTCCTCCTCAGAATCTGGGTCTAGATTGTGTTCTACATGGCACCCCTTCCTTTCCAGTATCTGCATCTACATTTTGTTCTACACTGCACCCTTTCCTTCCCAGAATCTGGGTCTAGTTTGTTTTCTACACTGTACCCCTTTCCTCCAGAATGTCGGACTAGATTGTGTTCTACACTGCACCCTTTCCTTTCCAGTATCTGGGTCTAGATTGTGTTCTACACTGCATCCTTTCCTTTCCAGAATCTGCGTCTAGATTGTGTTCTACACTGCACCCTTTCCTTTCCAGAATCTGGGTTTGGATTATGTTCTACACTGCACCCCTTCCTCCCCAGAATCTGGGTCTAGATTTTGTTCTACACTGCATGCTTTCCTTTCCAGCATCTGGGTCTAGATTGTGTTCTACACTGCTCCTCTTCCTGTCCAATATCTGGGTCTAGATTGTGTTCTACACTGTACCATTTCCTCCCCAGAATCTGGGTCTAGGTTGCGTTCTACACTGCACCCCTTCCTTTCCAGAATCTGCGTCTAGATTGTGTTCTACACAGCACCCCTTCCTCCCCAGAATCTGGGTCTAGATTGTGTTCTACACTGCCCACTATCCTTTCCCGAATCCAGGTCTAGATTGTGTTCTACACTGCACCCAATCCTTTCCAGAAGCTGTGTCTAGATTGTGTTCTACACTGCACCACTTCCTTTCCAGAATCTGGGTCTAGATTGTGTTCTACACTGGACCCATTCCTTTCCAGAGTCTGGGTCTAGAATGTGTTCTACACTGCACCCCTTCCTTTCCAGAATGTCAGTCTAGATTCTGTTCTATGCTGCACCCATTCCTCCTCAGAATCTGGGTCTAGATTGTGTTCTACACTGCAAAACTTCCTTTCCAGAACCTGAGTCTAGATTGTGTTATACACTGCAAACTTCCTTTGCAGTATCTGGTTCTAGATTATGTTCTACACTGCACCCTTTCCTTTCTAGAATCTGGGGCAAGATTGTGTTCTACACTGCACCCCTTCCTTTCCAGAATCTGGGTCTAGATTGTGTTCTACACTGTACCCTTTCCTCCCCAGTATCTTATTCTAGACTGTGTTTTACACTGCACCCCTTCCTTTCCAGAATCTGCATCTAGATTGTGTTCTACACTGCACCCTTTCCTCCCCAGAATCTGGGTCTAGATTGTGTTCTACACGGCACCCATTCCTTTCCTGTATCTGAGTCTATATTGTGTTCCACACTGCACCCTTTCCTCCCCAGAATCTGGGTCTAGATTGTGTTCTACACTGCACCCTTTCCTTTCCAGAATCTGGGTCTGGATTGTGTCCTACACTGCACCCCTTCCTTCCCAGAATCTGGGCCTAGAATGTGTTCTACTCTGCACCCTTTTCTTTCCAGAATCTGGGTTTGGATTATGATCTACACTGCACCCCTTCCTCCCCAGAATCTGGGTCTAGATTGTGTTCTACACTGCACCCTTTCCATTCCAGAATCTGGGTCTAGATTGTGTTCTGCACTGCACCCCTTCCTTCCCAGAACCTGGGCCTAGAATGTGTTCTACACTGCACCCTTTTCTTTCCAGAATCTGGGTTTGGATTATGATCTACACTGCACCCCTTCCTCCCCAGAATCTGGGTCTAGGTTGTGTTCTACACTGCACCCCTTCTGTTGTGTATGTACCTTTAAGAGAATAACTGGTCTCAGACTGCAGTACCGGCAGTGACCACCCCTGTATAAAAGGCGCTAGAGAGCCTCTGGTGGTTAGTTTCGTTTATGCCTTTCACCAGTAAAGTCTTGTTTGTTTCTCTCCTGCTAGTCTGTGTCTCAATCATTCACGGACTTAACACTGGCGATGAGTTAGAAACGAACTTACCTGCAACTCAGCAGCAGCTCCGATGACGTGTTGAAGGTCGGAGCCAGAAGAAAGAAGAAAAAAAAAAAAAAAATAGGCCATTGAAACTCGAGAAACGTGCGTCGACCGTCAATCATCGATTTCAAAACTTGCAGGAGAGACTGTCCAGAGCCAGGCTGGGTTCCTCGGTCCGTGGTTTCCCAGCTAATCGGGCTGGTGGCAGGTAGTGCTCTGATCCTTCCTGGGCTGCAACGGGGCCGGGCAGCGAGTTGGGAAGCAAGGAGAGAGAGAGAGGGTGGAGCATACAGAGCGCGGCCGGTGTTTCGAAGCTGGGCAGCGTTCGGACCTCAGAAGAGGGAGGGAAGTGTTCCAGAGGGTCCGCTCCACGACGGGAAAATAATAAAAGAAAAAGAATACACGCAAGAAACCGTGGAAAGCAACGCTAACAACAGCGGGGAAGAAGGCAAAGCGCGGGAGGCGCCATTTTAGATTTGCAAGATGCCGAAGACTGGCTGTATCACTGCTTTTGATAATACATTAGAGGACTGGACCACGTATGTGGAAAGAGTCGAGGTATATTTCGAGGCAAATGAAATAGCGGAGGGGAAAAAGGCATCAATATTGCTAAACGTAATGGGCGCTAGAACGTACGGCCTATTGCGGGATCTGATTACTCCAGCCAAACCGAAGGTGAAGAGTTTTAACGAAATTGTTGCTGTTCTACAGGAGCACTTAAACCCTGCACCGCTGTTGATAGCAGAAAGATTTAAATTCCACAGGAGAACTCGGCACAAAGATGAGAGCAATGCTGAGTATCTTACGGAACTACGCAAGCTATCAAAGCACTGCCAGTTCGGAGCAGGACTGGCAGATACCCTACGGGACAAATTTGTCTGTGGACTCCTGAGTGAAGGAACACAGAAGAAGTTACTCGCAGAAAAAGAGCTGACGCTAGATAAGGCTTTCAGCGTGGCAGTATCGTATGAAGCAGCAGCCAGGGGAGCTGCAGAAATTCAACAAAAACCACAGGAATACGGCACCCACGAAATGACATGGGGATTTGCAAAATGTTATTGCTGCGGCAGAACTAACCATGACCAGAAGGACTGCTGGTCCAAAGACAAAATATGCAGACAATGCGGGAAGATTGGACATATTGCACGAGTTTGTAGGTCTGGGAAGAAGACCAGCGACAACAAAAAGGCTACTAAGGAACCGTACAAGAAAGTACAAAAGATGACGGACAGTAGTTCCGAAGACCAGATGAGCGATAGTGAATCCGAGAACAGGAGATTAAGCTGTCTCAAACTTCACAATGTAATCGCAAAAGAGGATCACCGAACCATTTGGGTCACCCTCACGATAGCAGGGTCCCAAGTTAAAATGGAATTGGATACAGGATCAGCGCTAACCGTCATGAATCGACGAGACTATGAGTGGCTATTTTCACACATACCCTTGAGAGAGACATCCATCGTCTTGACGATGTATACGGGGCAAAAAGTATACCCCAGAGGAAAAATAAGGGTGCCTGTCGAATACAATGGCAAGAAAATACGGAAATTGTATCTCTACATACTGCCAAATGGTGGACCACCATTATTGGGACGGGAATGGATCAGGAAGATAAACTTAGATTGGCATTCCATTCATGCAATGACGGTGGACGGTAAAAAAGATGAAGACGTCACTCCTGGACGATTGTCAACAATCTTAGCTAACGCCAAAGAGGTATTTCAACATGAACTGGGCACGCTTAAAGGCGTAACCGCCTCATTAAAAATAGAAGAGAATGCAGTTCCCAAGTTTTTCAAAGCGAGACCGGTACCATATGTAATTCGTCCAGCCGTCGAGGCAGAGCTGGAGAATCTGGAGAAGGCGGGTGTGTTGTCTAAGGTCGACTGGAGCGAGTGGGCGACACCCATCGTTCCTGTCATGAAGAAAACGTTAAGCAATAAGTCCGGAGAGCCAAGGAAGATTCGCATCTGTGGGGATTTCAAGGTGACAGTGAGCCCTGTCCTTCACACAGTACAATATCCTCTTCCAAAGATAGAAGACATCTTCGCCTCACTGTCTGGAGGGAAGCGTTTTACAAAAATTGACCTAGCACAAGCATATTTGCAGATGGAGGTTGAAGAGTCCTCTAGGAAGTATCTCACGATAAACACTCACAAAGGTCTTTACCAGTATCATTGATTGGTATTCGGAGTAGCATCGGCTCCGGCGATATGGCAAAGAGCGATGGAACAAGTCCGGCAAGGGATTCCGGGGACTCAGTGTTACTTGGACGACATCCTTGTAACAGGTGAAGATGACAGTGAACACCTTAACAACCTAGAACAGCTGCTCACTAGACTACGGGAACATGGGCTGCGAGCCAACCGCCCCAAGTGCGAATTTTTTAAGAAACAGATATCGTATTGTGGCCACGTGATTGATGAAGAGGGGTTACATAAGTCCCCTGACAAAATTGAAGCGGTTGCTAAGGCCCCAGCGCCTGAAAATGTGTCGCAACTGAGGTCATTCCTCGGGTTGGTGAATTACTATCATAAGTTTTTGCCGAATTTGTCGACAATTCTGCATCCACTGAACGCCCTGCTACGAACGGGGGTAGCATGGAAATGGAGCGATGATTGTAAACGTGCTTTTCAGAAGAGTAAGGACTTAATCACTTCGAAGGAAGTATTGGCTCACTACAACCCAGCACTGCCAATCAGGCTGGCGTGTGATGCGTCTCCCTACGGCATTGGGGCGGTACTGTCACATAAATTCCTTGATGGTTTGGAGAGGCCGATAGCTTTTGCGTCATGCTCGTTAACTTCTGCCGAGCGTAACTACGCCCAGATTGACAGAGGCCCTCAGCCTAGTGTGGGGGGTGAAGAAGTTCAATCACTATCTGCATGGTCAAAAATTTACTCTACTAACCGATCATCAACCTCTTGTCTCCATTTTCAACCCTCAGAAGGGCGTACCGATAATGACAACACAACAGCTGCAGAGATGGTCCCTTTTCCTAGGGGCACACCAATATGACATCGAGTACAGGGGAACTAAACAGCATGGAAATGCTGATGGATTGTCACGTCTACCGTTGCCGACGGTGGAAGAAGAAGACCTTGCAGTGGATCCAATGGAGTTATTCCACTCGACCATAGTCGAATGTCTCCCTGTGACGAATGCAAGCATACGAAAGGAAACACGGAATGACCCGACACTATCACGAGTCTATGATTTAACGGTGAAGGGATGGCCAGCACATGGCGAACCACTGCTGCCAGCATTTTCGCCAAGAAGAGAACAGCTGTCAGTGTGCAGAGGAACCTTGATGTGTGGACCCAGAGTAGAAATTCCACCTAAGTTGATGGATAGAGTGCTCAATGAGCTTCATGAGGGTCATCTGGGTGGGGTAAAAATGAAGAGCTTAGCCAGAGCGTTTGTGTGGTGGCCGGGAATCGATAGAGAAATCGAAGAGATGACCAAGAGCTGTGCAGGATGCCAGAAGGTCCAAAACGCCCCACCACAAGCTCCTCTGCATCCATGGGAGTGGCCCTCATCTCCATGGCAAAGGGTGCCCATTGATTTTGCTGGTCCCTTCATGGACTCGATGTTTTTAATTGCGGTGGATGCACATTCAAAGTGGCCAGAGGTAATAAAAATGTCCTCAACCACCACGGAAAAAACTATCGCAGTTTTACGAACCATATTCGCCAGGAATGGGCTGCCTGAACAGATTTGCTCTGACAATGGACCACAGTTTGTGTCTGAAGAGTTCCGGAGGTTCTTAAAGAACAATGGTGTTAAGCATTACACATCTGCCCCATATCATCCAGCCACTAATGGATTGGCCGAGAGGTTTGTCCAAACATTCAAGAAGGCTATCAAGGCAATGTGTAATGAAGATATACCCCTACAACACAAGGTGGACAACTTCTTGTTTGCCTACCGGAATGCGACACATGCGGTTACCAACCAAACTCCAGCCATGATGTTCTTCAATCGAAGACTACGATGCCGCTTGGATTTGGTTAAGCCAAACGTCCGAAGAGATGTGGAGAACAGGCAGTTTCAGAATATGAATGAAGGGCCGACCAGGAGTTTTAAGATAGGTCAACCAGTTTTGGCCCGGGACTACCGCACTGAGAAATGGCAGCCAGGAACGATTTGTACACGACAAGGACCTCTCATGTATACCGTGGACGTTGGGGAGAGCATTGTAAGACGCCATGCTGACCAGATTCTAGAGTCACTGGAAAACGTCAACTCCACACCACGATCTGATACACCTGGTAATTAAATCGACGTTCCAATTGCAGCTACCGCAGAACCGGTAATATTGGAAGCAGATGAACCAAACAACGACATTGATTCCGACTCAACATTGCCAGAAGAACCTGATACTCCAAAGAGGCGTTATCCAGACAGAATCAGGAAGCCTCCTCAAAGATTGAACTTATAATTGCTTAAACTTAACCAATGTATCTAGCAACAGTAATTGTGATTGTAATTCGTTATCATTAGTTGTTAAATGAATGTTATGTACTGTTTATCTAAAAGGGGAGGAATTGTTGTGTATGTAACTTTAAGAGAATAACTGGTCTCAGACTGCAGTACCGGCAGTGACCACCCCTGTATAAAAGGTGTTAGAGAGCCTCTGTTGGTTAGTTTCGTTTATGCCTTTCACCAGTAAAGACTTGTTTGTTTCTCTCCTGCTAGTCCGTGTCTCAATCATTCACGGACTTAACACATTCCTTCCCAGAATCTGGGCCTAGAATGTGTTCTACACTGCACCCTTTCCTTTCCAGAATCTGGGTTTAGATTATGATCTACACTGCACCCGTTCCTCCCCAGAATCTGGGTCTAGATTTTGCTCTACACTGCATCCTTTCCTTTCCAGAATCTGCGTCTAGATTGTGTTCTACACTGCACCCTTTCCTTTCCAGAACCTGGGTTTGGATTATGTTCTACACTGTACAATTTCCTCCCCAGAATCTTATTCTTGATTGTGTTGTACACTGCACCCCTTCCTTTCCAGAACCTGCATTTGAATGTGTTCTACACTGTTCCCTTTCCTCCCCAGAATCTGGGTCTTATTGTTTTCCACACGGCACCCATTCCTTTCCAGAATCTGAGTCTAAATTGTGTTCTACACTGCACACTTTCCATTCCAGAATCTGGGTCTAGATTGTGTTTTACATTACAGCCATTCCTCCCCAGAATCTGGGTCTAGATTGTGTTCCACACTGCACCCTTTCCTTTCCAGAATCTGGGTCTAGATTGTGTTCTACGCTGCACCCCTTCCTCCCCAGAAGCTGGGTCTAGATTCTGTTCTACACTGCACCCTTTCCATTCCAGAACCTGGGTTTGGATTATGTTCTACAGTGTACCCTTTCCTCCCCAGAATCTTATTCTTGATTTTGTTCTACACTGCACCCCTTCCTTTCCAGAATCTGCATTTGATTGTGTTCTACACTGCAAACTTTCTTCCCCAGAATCTGGGTCTTATTGTTTTCCACACGGCACCCATTCCTTTCCAGAATCTGAGTCGAAATTGTGTTCTACACTGCACACTTTCCATTCCAGAATCTGGGTCTAGATTGTGTTCTACACTGCACCCCTTCCTCCCCAGAATCTGGGTCTAGATTGTGTTCTACACTGCACCCTTTCCTTTCCAGAATCTGGGTTTGGATTATGTTCTACTCTGCACCCCTTCCTCCACAGAATCTGGTTCTAGATTTTGTTCCACACTGCACCCTTTCCTTTCCAGAATATGGGTCTAGGTTGTGTTCTACACTGCACCATTTCCTTTCCAGAATCTGGGTCTACATGGTGTTCTACACTGGACCCATTCCTTTCCAGAGTCTGGGTCTAGAATGTGTTCTACACTGCACCCCTTCCTTTCCAGAATGTCAGTCTAGATTCTGTTCCATGCTGCACCCATTCCTCCTCAGAATCTGGGTCTAGATTGTGTTCTACATTGCAAAACTTCCTTTCCAGAACCTGAGTCTAGATTTTGTTATACACTGCACCCTTCCTTTGCAGTATCTGGTTCTAGATTATGTTCTACACTGCACCCTTTCCTTTCTAGAATCTGGAACAAGATTGTGTTCTACACTGCACCCCTTCCTTTCCAGTATCTGGGTCTAGATTGTGTTCTACACGGTACCCTTTCCTCCCCAGTATCTTATTCTAGACTGTGTTTTACACTGCACCCCTTCCTTTCCAGAATCTGCATCTAGATTGTGTTCTACACTGCACCCTTTCCTCCCCAGAATCTGGGTCTAGTTGTTTTCTACATGGCAGCCATTCCTTTCCAGAATCTGAGTCTATATTGTGTTCTACACTGCACACTTTCCATTCCAGAATCTGGGTCTAGATTGGGTTCTATACTGCACCATTTACACCCCAGAATCTGTGTCTAGATTGTGTTCTACACTGCACCCCTTCCTCCCCAGAATCTGGGTCTAGATTTTGTTCTATACTGCACCATTTATTCCCCAGAACTTGTGTCTAGATTGTGTTCTACACTGCACCCTTCCTTCCCAGAATCTGGGTCTAGAATGTGTTCTACACTGCACCCTTTCCTTTCCAGAATCTGGGTTTAGATTATGATCTACACTGCACCCCTTCCTCCCCAGAATCTGGGTCTAGATTTTGTTCTACACTGCATCATTTCCTTTCCAGAATCTGCATCTAGATTGTGTTCTACACTGCACCCTTTCCTTTCCAGAACCTGGGTTTGGATTATGTTCTACACTGTACTCTTTCCTCCCCAGAATCTTATTCTTGATTTTGTTCTACACTGCACCCCTTCCTTTCCAGAATCTGCATTTGATTGTGTTCTACACTGCAACCTTTCCTCCCCAGAATCTGGGTCTTATTGTTTTCCACACGGCACCCATTCCTTTCCAGAATCTGAGTCTAAATTGTGTTCTACACTGCACACTTTCCATTCCAGAATCTGGGTCTAGATTGTGTTCTACACTGCAGTCCTTCCTCCCCGGAATCTGGTTCTAGATTGTGTTCGACACTGCACCCTTTCCTTTACAGAATCTGGGTCTAGAATTTGTTCTACACTGCACTCTTTCCTTTCCAGAAACTGGGTCTAGATTGTGTTCCACACTATACCCATTCCTTTACAGTATCTGTGTTTAGATAGTGTTCTACACTGCACTCTTTGCTTTCCAGAATCTAGGTCTAGATTGTGTTCCACACTATACCCATTACTTTCCAGAATCTGGGTTTGGATTATGTTCTACACTGCACCCCTTCCTCCCCAGAATCTGGGTCTAGATTCTGTTCTACACGGCATCCTTTCCCTTCCAAAATCTGCGTATAGATTGTGTTCTACACTGCATGCTTTCCTTTCCAGCATCCGTGTCTAGATTGTGTTCTACACAGCACCACTTCCTCCCCAGAATCTGAGTCTAGATTGTGTTCTACACTGCAGCCCTTCCTTTCCAGAATCTCAGTCAAGATTCTGTTCTACACTGCACCCATTCCTCCTCAGAATCTGGGTCTAGATTGTGTTCTGCACTGCAAAACTTCCTTTCCAGAACCTGAGTCTAGATTGTGTTATACACTGCACCCGTTCCTTTGCAGTATCTGGTTCTAGATTGTGTTCTACACTGCACCCTTTCCTCCCCAGAAGCTGGGTCTATATTGTGTTCTACACTGCACCCCTTCCTTTCCAGAATCTGGGTCTAGATTGTATTCTACACTGCACCCTTTCCTTTCTAGAATCTGGGTCTAGATTGTGTTCTATACGGCACCCATTCCTTCCCTGTATCTGAGTCTAGATTGTGTTCTGCACTGCACCCTTTCCTTTCTGGAATCTGGGTCTAGAATGTATTCTACACTGCACCCCTTCCTCCCCAAAATCTGGGTCTAGATTGTGTTCTCAACTGCATCCTGTCCTTTCCAGAATCTGCATCTAGATTGTGTTCTGCACTGCACCCTTTCCTCCCCAGAATCTTATTCTTGATTGTGTTCTACACTGCACCCCTTCCTTTCCAGAATCTGCATCTAGATTGTGTTCTACACTGCACCCTTTCCTCCCCAGAATCTGGGTCTAGTTGTTTTCTACATGGCAGCCATTCCTTTCCAGAATCTGAGTCTATATTGTGTTCTACACTGCACACTTTCCATTCCAGAATCTGGGTCTAGATTGGGTTCTATACTGCACCATTTACACCCCAGAATCTGTGTCTAGATTGTGTTCTACACTGCACCCCTTCCTCCCCAGAATCTGGGTCTAGATTTTGTTCTACACGGCATCCTTTCCCTTCCAGAATCTGCGTATAGATTGTGTTCTACACTGCACCCATTCCACCCCAGAATCTTGGTCTAGATTGTGTTCTACACTGCACCCTTTCCTTTTCAGAACCTGCATCATGATTGTGTTCTACACTGCACCCCTTCCTTTCCAGTATCTGTGTCTAGATTGTGTTCTACACTGCACTCTTTCATTTCCAGAACCTGGGTCTAGATTGTGGTCCACACTATACCCATTACTTTCCAGAATCTTGGTCTAGATTGTGTTCTACACTGCACCAATTCCTTTCCTGAATCTGGGTGTAGATTATGTTCTACACTGGACCCATTCCATTCCAGAGTCTGGGTCTAGAATGTGTTCTGAACTGCACCCCTTCCTTTCCAGAATCTCAGTCTAGATTCTGTTCTACACTGCACCCATTCCTTCTCAGAATCTGGGTCTAGATGCTGTTCTACACTGCACCCCTTCCTTTCCAGAATCTGGGTCTAGATTGCATTCTACACTGCACCCTTTCCTTTCTAGAATCTGGGTCAAGATTGTGTTCGGCACTGCACCCCTTCATTTCCAGTATCTGGGTCTAGACTGTGTTCTACACTCTACCCTATTCTCCCCAGTATCTTATTCTAGACTGTGTTTTACACTGCACACCTTCCTTCCCAGAATCTGCATCCAGATTGTGTTCTACACTGCACCCTTTCCTCCCCAGAATCTGGGTCTAGATTCTGTTCTACACGGCACCCATTCCTTTCCTGTATCTGAGTCTAGATTGTACTCTACACTGCACCCTTTCCTTTCCGGAATCGGGGTCTGGAATGTATTCTACACTGCACCCCATCCTCCCCAGAATCTGGGTCTAGATTGTGTTCTACACTGCAACCTTTCCTTTCCAGAACCTGGGTTTGGATTACGATCTACACTGTACCCTTTCATCCCCAGAATCTTATTTTTGATTGTGTTCTACACTGCACCCCTTCCTTTCCAGAATCTGCATCTAGATTGTGGTCTACACTGCACCCTTTCCTCCCCAGAATCTGGGTCTAGTTGTTTTCTACATGGCACCCATTCCTTTCCAGAATCTGAGTCTATATTGTGTTCTACACTGCAGACTTTCCATTCCAGAAACTGGGTCTAGATTGTGTTCTATACTGCACCATTTACTCCCCAGAATCTGTGTCTAGATTGTGTTCTACACTGCACCCCTTCCTTCCTAGAATCTCTGTCAAGAATGTGTTCTACACTGCACCCTTTCCTTTCCAGAATCTGGGTTTGGATTATGTTCTACACTGCACCCCTTCCTCCCCAGAATCTGGGTCTAGATTTTGTTCTACACGGCATCCTTTCCCTTCCAGAATCTACGTATAGATTGTGTTCTACACTGCATGCTTTCCTTTCCAGCATCTGGGTCTAGATTGTGTTCTACACTGCACCCCTTCCTTTCCAGTATCTGGGTCTAGATTGTGTTCTCCACTGCACCCCTTCCACCCCAGAATCTGGGTCTAGATTGTATTCTACACTGCACCCTTTCCTTTTCAGAACCTGCATCGTGATTGTGTTCTACACTGCACTCCTTCCTTTCCAGTATCTGCACCTAGTTTGTGTTCTACACTGCACCCCTTTCCTCCAGAATCTCGGTCTAGATTGTGTTCTACACTGCACCCTATCCTTTCCCAAATACGGGTTTAGTTTGTGTTCTACACATGCACCCTTTCCTTTTCAGAATCTGTGTTAAGATTGTGCTGTACGCTGCACCCCTTCCTTTCCAGTACCTGTGTCTAGATTGTGTTCTACACTGCACTCTTTCCTTTCCAGAATTTAGGTCTTGATTGTGTTCTACACTGTACCCTTTCCTCCCCAGAATCTGTGCCTAGTTTGTGTTCTACACTGCACCCTTTCCTTTCCAGAATCTGGGACTAAATTATGTTCTACACAGCACCCCTTCCTTTCCAGTATCTGGGTCTAAATTGTGTTCTACACTGGACCATTTCCTCCTCAGAATCTGGGTCTAGATTGTGTTCTACATGGCACCCCTTCCTTTCCAGTATCTGCATCTACATTTTGTTCTACACTGCACCCTTTCCTTCCCAGAATCTGGGTCTAGTTTGTTTTCTACACTGTACCCCTTTCCTCCAGAATGTCGGACTGGATTGTGTTCTACACTGCACCCTTTCCTTTCCAGTATCTGGGTCTAGATTGTGTTCTACACTGCATCCTTTCCTTTCCAGAATCTGCGTCTAGATTGTGTTCTACACTGCACCCTTTCCTTTCCAGAATCTGGGTTTGGATTATGTTCTACACTGCACCCCTTCCTCCCCAGAATCTGGGTCTAGATTTTGTTCTACACTGCATGCTTTCCTTTACAGCATCTGGGTCTAGATTGTGTTCTACACTGCTCCTCTTCCTGTCCAATATCTGGGTCTAGATTGTGTTCTACACTGTACCATTTCCTCCCCAGAATCTGGGTCTAGGTTGCGTTCTACACTGCACCCCTTCCTTTCCAGAATCTGCGTCTAGATTGTGTTCTACACAGCACCCCTTCCTCCCCAGAATCTGGGTCTAGATTGTGTTCTACACTGCCCACTATCCTTTCCCGAATCCAGGTCTAGATTGTGTTCTACACTGCACCCAATCCTTTCCAGAAGCTGTGTCTAGATTGTGTTCTACACTGCACCACTTCCTTTCCAGAATCTGGGTCTAGATTGTGTTCTACACTGGACCCATTCCTTTCCAGAGTCTGGGTCTAGAATGTGTTCTACACTGCACCCCTTCCTTTCCAGAATGTCAGTCTAGATTCTGTTCTATGCTGCACCCATTCCTCCTCAGAATCTGGGTCTAGATTGTGTTCTACACTGCAAAACTTCCTTTCCAGAACCTGAGTCTAGATTGTGTTATACACTGCAAACTTCCTTTGCAGTATCTGGTTCTAGATTATGTTCTACACTGCACCCTTTCCTTTCTAGAATCTGGGGCAAGATTGTGTTCTACACTGCACCCCTTCCTTTCCAGAATCTGGGTCTAGATTGTGTTCTACACTGTACCCTTTCCTCCCCAGTATCTTATTCTAGACTGTGTTTTACACTGCACCCCTTCCTTTCCAGAATCTGCATCTAGATTGTGTTCTACACTGCACCCTTTCCTCCCCAGAATCTGGGTCTAGATTGTGTTCTACACGGCACCCATTCCTTTCCTGTATCTGAGTCTATATTGTGTTCCACACTGCACCCTTTCCTCCCCAGAATCTGGGTCTAGATTGTGTTCTACACTGCACCCTTTCCTTTCCAGAATCTGGGTCTGGATTGTGTCCTACACTGCACCCCTTCCTTCCCAGAATCTGGGCCTAGAATGTGTTCTACTCTGCACCCTTTTCTTTCCAGAATCTGGGTTTGGATTATGATCTACACTGCACCCCTTCCTCCCCAGAATCTGGGTCTAGATTGTGTTCTACACTGCACCCTTTCCATTCCAGAATCTGGGTCTAGATTGTGTTCTACACTGCACCCCTTCCTTCCCAGAACCTGGGCCTAGAATGTGTTCTACACTGCACCCTTTTCTTTCCAGAATCTGGGTTTGGATTATGATCTACACTGCACCCCTTCCTCCCCAGAATCTAGGTCTAGGTTGTGTTCTACACTGCACCCCTTCTGTTGTGTATGTACCTTTAAGAGAATAACTGGTCTCAGACTGCAGTACCGGCAGTGACCACCCCTGTATAAAAGGCGCTAGAGAGCCTCTGGTGGTTAGTTTCGTTTATGCCTTTCACCAGTAAAGTCTTGTTTGTTTCTCTCCTGCTAGTCTGTGTCTCAATCATTCACGGACTTAACACTGGCGATGAGTTAGAAACGAACTTACCTGCAACTCAGCAGCAGCTCCGATGACGTGTTGAAGGTCGGAGCCAGAAGAAAGAAGAAAAAAAAAAAAAAAATAGGCCATTGAAACTCGAGAAACGTGCGTCGACCGTCAATCATCGATTTCAAAACTTGCAGGAGAGACTGTCCAGAGCCAGGCTGGGTTCCTCGGTCCGTGGTTTCCCAGCTAATCGGGCTGGTGGCAGGTAGTGCTCTGATCCTTCCTGGGCTGCAACGGGGCCGGGCAGCGAGTTGGGAAGCAAGGAGAGAGAGAGAGGGTGGAGCATACAGAGCGCGGCCGGTGTTTCGAAGCTGGGCAGCGTTCGGACCTCAGAAGAGGGAGGGAAGTGTTCCAGAGGGTCCGCTCCACGACGGGAAAATAATAAAAGAAAAAGAATACACGCAAGAAACCGTGGAAAGCAACGCTAACAACAGCGGGGAAGAAGGCAAAGCGCGGGAGGCGCCATTTTAGATTTGCAAGATGCCGAAGACTGGCTGTATCACTGCTTTTGATAATACATTAGAGGACTGGACCACGTATGTGGAAAGAGTCGAGGTATATTTCGAGGCAAATGAAATAGCGGAGGGGAAAAAGGCATCAATATTGCTAAACGTAATGGGCGCTAGAACGTACGGCCTATTGCGGGATCTGATTACTCCAGCCAAACCGAAGGTGAAGAGTTTTAACGAAATTGTTGCTGTTCTACAGGAGCACTTAAACCCTGCACCGCTGTTGATAGCAGAAAGATTTAAATTCCACAGGAGAACTCGGCACAAAGATGAGAGCAATGCTGAGTATCTTACGGAACTACGCAAGCTATCAAAGCACTGCCAGTTCGGAGCAGGACTGGCAGATACCCTACGGGACAAATTTGTCTGTGGACTCCTGAGTGAAGGAACACAGAAGAAGTTACTCGCAGAAAAAGAGCTGACGCTAGATAAGGCTTTCAGCGTGGCAGTATCGTATGAAGCAGCAGCCAGGGGAGCTGCAGAAATTCAACAAAAACCACAGGAATACGGCACCCACGAAATGACATGGGGATTTGCAAAATGTTATTGCTGCGGCAGAACTAACCATGACCAGAAGGACTGCTGGTCCAAAGACAAAATATGCAGACAATGCGGGAAGATTGGACATATTGCACGAGTTTGTAGGTCTGGGAAGAAGACCAGCGACAACAAAAAGGCTACTAAGGAACCGTACAAGAAAGTACAAAAGATGACGGACAGTAGTTCCGAAGACCAGATGAGCAATAGTGAATCCGAGAACAGGAGATTAAGCTGTCTCAAACTTCACAATGTAATCGCAAAAGAGGATCACCGAACCATTTGGGTCACCCTCACGATAGCAGGGTCCCAAGTTAAAATGGAATTGGATACAGGATCAGCGCTAACCGTCATGAATCGACGAGACTATGAGTGGCTATTTTCACACATACCCTTGAGAGAGACATCCATCGTCTTGACGATGTATACGGGGCAAAAAGTATACCCCAGAGGAAAAATAAGGGTGCCTGTCGAATACAATGGCAAGAAAATACGGAAATTGTATCTCTACATACTGCCAAATGGTGGACCACCATTATTGGGACGGGAATGGATCAGGAAGATAAACTTAGATTGGCATTCCATTCATGCAATGACGGTGGACGGTAAAAAAGATGAAGACGTCACTCCTGGACGATTGTCAACAATCTTAGCTAACGCCAAAGAGGTATTTCAACATGAACTGGGCACGCTTAAAGGCGTAACCGCCTCATTAAAAATAGAAGAGAATGCAGTTCCCAAGTTTTTCAAAGCGAGACCGGTACCATATGTAATTCGTCCAGCCGTCGAGGCAGAGCTGGAGAATCTGGAGAAGGCGGGTGTGTTGTCTAAGGTCGACTGGAGCGAGTGGGCGACACCCATCGTTCCTGTCATGAAGAAAACGTTAAGCAATAAGTCCGGAGAGCCAAGGAAGATTCGCATCTGTGGGGATTTCAAGGTGACAGTGAGCCCTGTCCTTCACACAGTACAATATCCTCTTCCAAAGATAGAAGACATCTTCGCCTCACTGTCTGGAGGGAAGCGTTTTACAAAAATTGACCTAGCACAAGCATATTTGCAGATGGAGGTTGAAGAGTCCTCTAGGAAGTATCTCACGATAAACACTCACAAAGGTCTTTACCAGTATCATTGATTGGTATTCGGAGTAGCATCGGCTCCGGCGATATGGCAAAGAGCGATGGAACAAGTCCGGCAAGGGATTCCGGGGACTCAGTGTTACTTGGACGACATCCTTGTAACAGGTGAAGATGACAGTGAACACCTTAACAACCTAGAACAGCTGCTCACTAGACTACGGGAACATGGGCTGCGAGCCAACCGCCCCAAGTGCGAATTTTTTAAGAAACAGATATCGTATTGTGGCCACGTGATTGATGAAGAGGGGTTACATAAGTCCCCTGACAAAATTGAAGCGGTTGCTAAGGCCCCAGCGCCTGAAAATGTGTCGCAACTGAGGTCATTCCTCGGGTTGGTGAATTACTATCATAAGTTTTTGCCGAATTTGTCGACAATTCTGCATCCACTGAACGCCCTGCTACGAACGGGGGTAGCATGGAAATGGAGCGATGATTGTAAACGTGCTTTTCAGAAGAGTAAGGACTTAATCACTTCGAAGGAAGTATTGGCTCACTACAACCCAGCACTGCCAATCAGGCTGGCGTGTGATGCGTCTCCCTACGGCATTGGGGCGGTACTGTCACATAAATTCCTTGATGGTTTGGAGAGGCCGATAGCTTTTGCGTCATGCTCGTTAACTTCTGCCGAGCGTAACTACGCCCAGATTGACAGAGGCCCTCAGCCTAGTGTGGGGGGTGAAGAAGTTCAATCACTATCTGCATGGTCAAAAATTTACTCTACTAACCGATCATCAACCTCTTGTCTCCATTTTCAACCCTCAGAAGGGCGTACCGATAATGACAACACAACGGCTGCAGAGATGGTCCCTTTTCCTAGGGGCACACCAATATGACATCGAGTACAGGGGAACTAAACAGCATGGAAATGCTGATGGATTGTCACGTCTACCGTTGCCGACGGTGGAAGAAGAAGACCTTGCAGTGGATCCAATGGAGTTATTCCACTCGACCATAGTCGAATGTCTCCCTGTGACGAATGCAAGCATACAAAAGGAAACACGGAATGACCCGACACTATCACGAGTCTATGATTTAACGGTGAAGGGATGGCCAGCACATGGCGAACCACTGCTGCCAGCATTTTCGCCAAGAAGAGAACAGCTGTCAGTGTGCAGAGGAACCTTGATGTGTGGACCCAGAGTAGAAATTCCACCTAAGTTGATGGATAGAGTGCTCAATGAGCTTCATGAGGGTCATCTGGGTGGGGTAAAAATGAAGAGCTTAGCCAGAGCGTTTGTGTGGTGGCCGGGAATCGATAGAGAAATCGAAGAGATGACCAAGAGCTGTGCAGGATGCCAGAAGGTCCAAAACGCCCCACCACAAGCTCCTCTGCATCCATGGGAGTGGCCCTCATCTCCATGGCAAAGGGTGCCCATTGATTTTGCTGGTCCCTTCATGGACTCGATGTTTTTAATTGCGGTGGATGCACATTCAAAGTGGCCAGAGGTAATAAAAATGTCCTCAACCACCACGGAAAAAACTATCGCAGTTTTACGAACCATATTCGCCAGGAATGGGCTGCCTGAACAGATTTGCTCTGACAATGGACCACAGTTTGTGTCTGAAGAGTTCCGGAGGTTCTTAAAGAACAATGGTGTTAAGCATTACACATCTGCCCCATATCATCCAGCCACTAATGGATTGGCCGAGAGGTTTGTCCAAACATTCAAGAAGGCTATCAAGGCAATGTGTAATGAAGATATACCCCTACAACACAAGGTGGACAACTTCTTGTTTGCCTACCGGAATGCGACACATGCGGTTACCAACCAAACTCCAGCCATGATGTTCTTCAATCGAAGACTACGATGCCGCTTGGATTTGGTTAAGCCAAACGTCCGAAGAGATGTGGAGAACAGGCAGTTTCAGAATATGAATGAAGGGCCGACCAGGAGTTTTAAGATAGGTCAACCAGTTTTGGCCCGGGACTACCGCACTGAGAAATGGCAGCCAGGAACGATTTGTACACGACAAGGACCTCTCATGTATACCGTGGACGTTGGGGAGAGCATTGTAAGACGCCATGCTGACCAGATTCTAGAGTCACTGGAAAACGTCAACTCCACACCACGATCTGATACACCTGGTAATTAAATCGACGTTCCAATTGCAGCTACCGCAGAACCGGTAATATTGGAAGCAGATGAACCAAACAACGACATTGATTCCGACTCAACATTGCCAGAAGAACCTGATACTCCAAAGAGGCGTTATCCAGACAGAATCAGGAAGCCTCCTCAAAGATTGAACTTATAATTGCTTAAACTTAACCAATGTATCTAGCAACAGTAATTGTGATTGTAATTCGTTATCATTAGTTGTTAAATGAATGTTATGTACTGTTTATCTAAAAGGGGAGGAATTGTTGTGTATGTAACTTTAAGAGAATAACTGGTCTCAGACTGCAGTACCGGCAGTGACCACCCCTGTATAAAAGGTGTTAGAGAGCCTCTGTTGGTTAGTTTCGTTTATGCCTTTCACCAGTAAAGACTTGTTTGTTTCTCTCCTGCTAGTCCGTGTCTCAATCATTCACGGACTTAACACATTCCTTCCCAGAATCTGGGCCTAGAATGTGTTCTACACTGCACCCTTTCCTTTCCAGAATCTGGGTTTAGATTATGATCTACACTGCACCCGTTCCTCCCCAGAATCTGGGTCTAGATTTTGCTCTACACTGCATCCTTTCCTTTCCAGAATCTGCGTCTAGATTGTGTTCTACACTGCACCCTTTCCTTTCCAGAACCTGGGTTTGGATTATGTTCTACACTGTACAATTTCCTCCCCAGAATCTTATTCTTGATTGTGTTGTACACTGCACCCCTTCCTTTCCAGAACCTGCATTTGAATGTGTTCTACACTGTTCCCTTTCCTCCCCAGAATCTGGGTCTTATTGTTTTCCACACGGCACCCATTCCTTTCCAGAATCTGAGTCTAAATTGTGTTCTACACTGCACACTTTCCATTCCAGAATCTGGGTCTAGATTGTGTTTTACATTACAGCCATTCCTCCCCAGAATCTGGGTCTAGATTGTGTTCCACACTGCACCCTTTCCTTTCCAGAATCTGGGTCTAGATTGTGTTCTACGCTGCACCCCTTCCTCCCCAGAAGCTGGGTCTAGATTCTGTTCTACACTGCACCCTTTCCATTCCAGAACCTGGGTTTGGATTATGTTCTACACTGTACCCTTTCCTCCCCAGAATCTTATTCTTGATTTTGTTCTACACTGCACCCCTTCCTTTCCAGAATCTGCATTTGATTGTGTTCTACACTGTTCCCTTTCCTCCCCAGAATCTGGGTCTTATTGTTTTCCACACGGCACCCATTCCTTTCCAGAATCTGAGTCGAAATTGTGTTCTACACTGCACACTTTCCATTCCAGAATCTGGGTCTAGATTGTGTTCTACACTGCACCCCTTCCTCCCCAGAATCTGGGTCTAGATTGTGTTCTACACTGCACCCTTTCCTTTCCAGAATCTGGGTTTGGATTATGTTCTACTCTGCACCCCTTCCTCCACAGAATCTGGTTCTAGATTTTGTTCCACACTGCACCCTTTCCTTTCCAGAATATGGGTCTAGGTTGTGTTCTACACTGCACCATTTCCTTTCCAGAATCTGGGTCTACATGGTGTTCTACACTGGACCCATTCCTTTCCAGAGTCTGGGTCTAGAATGTGTTCTACACTGCACCCCTTCCTTTCCAGAATGTCAGTCTAGATTCTGTTCCATGCTGCACCCATTCCTCCTCAGAATCTGGGTCTAGATTGTGTTCTACATTGCAAAACTTCCTTTCCAGAACCTGAGTCTAGATTTTGTGATACACTGCACCCTTCCTTTGCAGTATCTGGTTCTAGATTATGTTCTACACTGCACCCTTTCCTTTCTAGAATCTGGAACAAGATTGTGTTCTACACTGCACCCCTTCCTTTCCAGTATCTGGGTCTAGATTGTGTTCTACACGGCACCCTTTCCTCCCCAGTATCTTATTCTAGACTGTGTTTTACACTGCACCCCTTCCTTTCCAGAATCTGCATCTAGATTGTGTTCTACACTGCACCCTTTCCTCCCCAGAATCTGGGTCTAGCTTGTGTTCTACACGGCACCCATTACTTTCCTGAATCTGAGTCTAGATTGTGTTCTACATTGCACCCTTTCCTTTTGAGAATCGGGGTCTAGGTGGTGTTCTACACTGCACCCTTTCCTTTCCAGAATCTGGGTCTAGAATGTGTTGTACACTGCACCCTTTCCTTTCCAGAATCTGGGTCTAGATTTTGTTCTACACTGCATCCTTTCCTTTCCAGAATCTGCGTCTAGATTGTGTTCTGCACTGCATGCTTTCCTTTCCAGAACCTGGATTTGGATTATGTTCTACACTGTACCCTTTCCTCCCCAGAATCTTATTCTTGATTGTGTTCTACACTGCACCCCTTTCTTTCCAGAATCTACATTTGAATGTCATAGTCATAGAGTCATCGAGTTTTACAGCACAGAAAGGGGCCCTTCGGCCCATCGTGTCTGCGCCGCCCATCCATCCCTGTCCAGTCTAATCCCATTTTCCAGCATTTGGTCCATAGCCTTGTATGCAATGGCATTTCAAGTGCTCATCCAAATGCTTCTTGAATGTTGTGAGGGTTCCTGCCTCTACCACCCTTTTAGGCATTGAGTTCCACATTCCAACCACCCTCTGGGTGAAAAAGTTCCTCCTCAAATCCCCTCTAAATCTCCTGCCCCTTACCCTGAATCTATGCCCCCTTGTTATTGACCCCCCTACTAAGGGGAAAAGTTCCTCTTTGTCTACCCTATCTATGCCCCTCATCATTTTGTACACCTCAATCAGGTCCCCCTCAGCCTTCTTTGCTCCAAGGAAAACAACCCCAGCCTGTTTAGTCTTTCTTCATAGCTGAGGCGCTCCATCCCAGGAAACATCCTGGTGAATCTTCTCTGCACCCTCTCCAAAGCAATCACATCCTTCCTATAGTGAGGTGACCAGAACTGCACACAGTACTCCAGCTGTGGCCTCACCAGCGTTTTGTACAGCTCCATCATAACCTCCCTGCTCTTATATTCTATGCCTTGGCTAATGAAGGCAAGTATCCCATATGCCTTTTTAACCACCTTATCTACCTGTTCCGCTGCCTTCAGGGATCTATGTACATGTACACCAAGGTCCCTCTGACCCTCTGTACTCCCTAGGGTCCTACCACTCATTGTGTATTCCCTTGCCTTATTTGTCCGTCCAAAATGCATCACCTCGCACTTTTCAGGGTTAAATTCCATTTGCCACTTTTCCGCCCATCTGACCAACCCGTTTATATCGTCCTGTAGCCTGAGGCTTTCCTCCTCGCAATTTACCACCCCACCAATTTTCGTGTCATCTGCGAACTTACTGATCATACCTTTTACATTCTCATCCAAATCATTTATGTAGATCACAAACAACAAGGGACCCAGCACCGATCCCTGAGGTACCCCACTGGACACAGGCTTCCAGTCACAAAAGCAACCTTCGACCATCACCCTCTGCCTCCTGCCACTTAGCCAGTTTAGGATCCAACGCGCCAAGGCACCCTGGATCCCATGGGCTCTTACCTTCTTGACCAGTCTCCTATGCGGGACTTTGTCAAAAGCTTTACTGAAGTCCATGTAAACCACATCCACAGCATTTCCCTCATCCACCCCCCTAGTCACCCCCTCGAAAATTCAATCAGATTTGTCAGACATGATTTACCCTTGACAAAGCCATGCTGACTATCCCCGATTAATCCTTGCCTCTCCAAGTGGAGACTAATTTTGTCCCTCAGAATTTTTTCCAATAATCTCCCTACCACAGATGTTAGGCTCACTGGCCTGTAATTCCCTGGTTTATCCCTGCTACCCTTCTTGTATAATGGTACTACATTAGCTGTTCTCCAGTCCTCTGGTACATCCCCTGTGGCCAGAGAGGTTCTGAAAATTTGTGTCAGAGCCCCTGCAATCTCCTCCTTTGCCTCCCATAGCACCCTGGGATACATCTCGTCCGGGCCTGGGGATTTATCCACTTTTTGGCCTGCTAAAACCGCTAGCACCTCCTCCCTCTCGATGCTAATATGTTCAAGTATGTCACAGTCCCCTTGCCCGATTTCTATGTCCGCATCGTCTTTCTCCATAGTGAACACAGATGCAAAAAATTCATTTAAAACCCCGCCTACATCATCTGGCTCTACACACAGATTGCCACTTTGGTCCCTAATGGGCCCTACCCTTTCCCTGGTTATCCTCTTGCCCTTAATATACTTATAAAACATCTTAGGATTTTCCTTTATTTTGCTCGCCAGTGTTATTTCATGGCCCCTCCTCGCCCTCCTAATTTCTTTTTTAAGTATGCCCCTGCACTTTTTATACTTCTCTAGGGCTTCTTCCGTCTTTAGTCTTTTGTAACTGCCAAAAGCCCCCCTTTTATTTCTAATGCATTTTTGTATATCCCTTGTCATCCAAGGTTCCCTTTGCTTGTTGGTCCCACCCTTGACCTTTACAGGAACATGTTGGCGTTGTACTCTCTCTATTTCCCTTCTGAAAGTCTCCCACTGTTTTGATGTGGATTTTCCTATAAGTAGCTGCTCCCAGTCCACTTTGGCCAGATCCTGCCTTATCATATTAAAATCGGCCTTCCCCCAATTTAGAACCCTTATTTCCGGGCCGTCTTTGTCTTTTTCCATGACCACCTTAAATCTCACCGAATTATGGTCACTGTCGCCAAAATGCTCTCCTACTGATACTTCCACCACTTGCCCGGCTACATGTGTTGTGTTGTACACTGCTCCCTTTCCTCCCCAGAATCTGTGTCTAGATTGTGTTCTACACTGCACCCTTTCCTTTCCAGAACCTGGATTTGGATTATGTTCTACACTGTAGCCTTTCCTCCCCAGAGTCTTATTCTTGATTGTGTTCTGCACTGCACCCCTTCCTTTCCAGAATCTGCATCTAGATTGTGTTCTAAACTGCACCCTTTCCTCCCCAGAATCTGGGTCTAGTTGTTTTCTACACGGCACCCATTCCTTTCCAGAATCTGAGTCTAAATTGTGTTCTACACTGCACACTTTCCATTCCAGAATCTGGGTCTAGATTGTGTTCTACACTGCAGCCCTTCCTCCCCAGAATCTGGATCTAGATTGTGTTCTATACTGCACCATTTACTCCCCAGAATCTGTGTCTAGATTGTGTTCTACACTGCACCCCTTCCTTCCCAGAATCTGGGTCTAGAATGTGTTCTACACTGCACCCTTTCCTTTCCAGAATCTGGGTTTGGATTATGTTCTACACTGCACCCCTTCCTCCCCAAAATCTGGGTCTAGATTTTGTTCTACACGGCATCCGTTCCCTTCCAGAATCTGCGTATAGATTGTGTTCTACACTGCTTGATTTCCTTTCCAGCATCTGGGTTTGATTCGGTTCTACACTGCACCCCTTCCTTTCCAGTATCTGGGTCTAGATTGTGTTCTACACTGCACTCCTTTCCTCCAGAATCTCGGTCTAGATTGCATTCTACACTGCACCCTTTCCTCCACAGAATCGAGGTCTAGATTGTGATCTACACTGCATCCCTTCCTTTCCAGAATCTGGGTATAGATTGTGTTCTACACTGCAGTCTTTCCTTTCCAGAATCTGGGTCTAGATTGTGTTCCACACTATACCCATTCCTTTCCAGTATCTGTGTCTAGTTAGTGATCGACACTGCACTCTTTCCTTTCCAGAATCTAGGTCTAGATTGTGTTCTACACTGCACCATATCCTTTCCAGAATCTAGGTCTAGATTATGTTCTACATCGCACCATATACTTTCCAGAATCTGGGCCTAGATTGTGTTCCACACTATACCCATTACTTTCCAGAATCTGGGTCTAGATTGTGTTCGACACTACACCATACCCTTTCCAGAATCTGGGTCTAGATTGTGTTCCACACTATATCCATTCCTTCCCGGAATCTGGGTCTAGATTGTGTTCCACACTATACCCATTCCTATCCAGAATCTGGGTCTAGATTGTGTTCTACACTGGACCACGTGCTCCCCAAAATCTCGATCTAGATTGTGTTCTACATTGCACTCATTCCTCCCCACAATCTGGGTCCAGATTGTGTTCTACACTGCACCCCTTCCTTTCTAGAATCTTGGTCTAGTGTGTGTTCTACAATGCACCCTTTCCTTTCCATAATCTGGGTCTAGATTGTGTTCTACACTGCAGCCCTTCCTTTCCAGAATCTGTGTCTAGATTGTGTTCTACATTGCACTCATTCCTCCCCAGAATCTGGGTCTAGATTGTGTTCTACACTGCACCCTTTCCTTTCCGGAATCAGGGT
Source organism: Somniosus microcephalus (assembly GCF_052327205.1). Classification (NCBI taxonomy): domain Eukaryota; kingdom Metazoa; phylum Chordata; class Chondrichthyes; order Squaliformes; family Somniosidae; genus Somniosus; species Somniosus microcephalus. The sequence goes on from NC_140999.1 coordinate 158,811,869, forward strand.
CTAGAATGTATTCTACACTGTACCCCTTCCTCCCCAGAATCTGGGTTTAAATTGTGTTCTATACTGCACCATTTATTCCCCAGAATCTGTGTCTAGATTGTGTTCTACACTGCACCCCTTCCTCCCCAGATTCTGGGTCTAGATTTTGTTCTACGCTGCACCCTGTCCTTTCCAGAATCTGCATCTAGATTGTGTTCTACACTGCACCCTTTCCTTTCCAGAACCTGGGTTTGGATTATGTTCTACACTGTACCCTTTACTCCCCAGAATCTTATTCTTGATTGTGTTCTACACTCCACCCCTTCCTTTCCAGAATCTGCATCTAGATTGTGTTCTACACTGCACCCGTTCCTCCCCAGAATCTGGGTCTAGTTGTTTTCTACACGGCACCCATTCCTTTCCAGAATCTGAGTCTAAATTGTGTTCTACACTGCACACTTTCCATTCCAGAATCTGGGTCTAGATTGTGTTCTACACTGCAGCCCTTCCTCCCCAGACACTGGGTCTAGATTGTGTTCTATCCTGCACCATTTACTCCCCAGAATCTGTGTCTAGATTGTGTTCTACACTGCACCCTTTCCTTCCCAGAATATGGGTCTAGAATATGTTCTACACTGCACCCTTTCCTTTCCAGAATCTGTGTTTGGATTATGTTCTACACTGCACCCCTTCCTCCCCAGAATCTGGGTCTAGATTTTGTTCTACACAGCATCCTTTCCCTTCCAGAATCTACGTATAGATTGTGTTCTACACTGCATGCTTTCCTTTCCAGCATCTGGGTCTAGATTGTGTTCTACACTGCACCCCTTTCCTCCAGAATCTCGGTCTAGATTGTGTTCTACACTGCACCCTTTCCTCCACAGAATCGGGGTCTAGATTGTGTTCTACACTGCACCCATTCCTTTCCAGTATCTTGGTCTAGATTATGTTCTACATTGCACCATATACTTTCCAGAATCTGGGTCTACATTGTGTTCTACACTGCACCTTCTCCTTTCCAGAATAGAGGTCTAGGTTTTGTACTACACTGCACCACTTCCTCCCCGGAATCTGGGTCTAGATTGTGATCTACACTGCTCCCCTTCCCTTCCAGTATCTTGGTCTAGATTGTGATCTACACTGCACCCTTTCCTCCCCAGAATCGTGGTCTAGATTGTGTTCTACACTGCACCCTTTCCTTTCCAGAACCTGGATTTGGATTATGTTCTACACTGTAGCCTTTCCTCCCCAGAGTCTTATTCTTGATTGTGTTCTGCACTGCACCCCTTCCTTTCCAGAATCTGCATCTAGATTGTGTTCTAAACTGCACCCTTTCCTCCCCAGAATCTGGGTCTAGTTGTTTTCTACACGGCACCCATTCCTTTCCAGAATCTGAGTCTAAATTGTGTTCTACACTGCACACTTTCCATTCCAGAATCTGGGTCTAGATTGTGTTCTACACTGCAGCCCTTCCTCCCCAGAATCTGGATCTAGATTGTGTTCTATACTGCACCATTTACTCCCCAGAATCTGTGTCTAGATTGTGTTCTACACTGCACCCCTTCCTTCCCAGAATCTGGGTCTAGAATGTGTTCTACACTGCACCCTTTCCTTTCCAGAATCTGGGTTTGGATTATGTTCTACACTGCACCCCTTCCTCCCCAAAATCTGGGTCTAGATTTTGTTCTACACGGCATCCGTTCCCTTCCAGAATCTGCGTATAGATTGTGTTCTACACTGCTTGATTTCCTTTCCAGCATCTGGGTTTGATTCGGTTCTACACTGCACCCCTTCCTTTCCAGTATCTGGGTCTAGATTGTGTTCTACACTGCACTCCTTTCCTCCAGAATCTCGGTCTAGATTGCATTCTACACTGCACCCTTTCCTCCACAGAATCGAGGTCTAGATTGTGATCTACACTGCATCCCTTCCTTTCCAGAATCTGGGTATAGATTGTGTTCTACACTGCAGTCTTTCCTTTCCAGAATCTGGGTCTAGATTGTGTTCCACACTATACCCATTCCTTTCCAGTATCTGTGTCTAGTTAGTGATCGACACTGCACTCTTTCCTTTCCAGAATCTAGGTCTAGATTGTGTTCTACACTGCACCATATCCTTTCCAGAATCTAGGTCTAGATTATGTTCTACATCGCACCATATACTTTCCAGAATCTGGGCCTAGATTGTGTTCCACACTATACCCATTACTTTCCAGAATCTGGGTCTAGATTGTGTTCGACACTACACCATACCCTTTCCAGAATCTGGGTCTAGATTGTGTTCCACACTATATCCATTCCTTCCCGGAATCTGGGTCTAGATTGTGTTCCACACTATACCCATTCCTATCCAGAATCTGGGTCTAGATTGTGTTCTACACTGGACCACGTGCTCCCCAAAATCTCGATCTAGATTGTGTTCTACATTGCACTCATTCCTCCCCACAATCTGGGTCCAGATTGTGTTCTACACTGCACCCCTTCCTTTCTAGAATCTTGGTCTAGTGTGTGTTCTACAATGCACCCTTTCCTTTCCATAATCTGGGTCTAGATTGTGTTCTACACTGCAGCCCTTCCTTTCCAGAATCTGTGTCTAGATTGTGTTCTACATTGCACTCATTCCTCCCCAGAATCTGGGTCTAGATTGTGTTCTACACTGCACCCTTTCCTTTCCGGAATCAGGGTCTAGAATGTATTCTACACTGTACCCCTTCCTCCCCAGAATCTGGGTTTAAATTGTGTTCTATACTGCACCATTTATTCCCCAGAATCTGTGTCTAGATTGTGTTCTACACTGCACCCCTTCCTCCCCAGATTCTGGGTCTAGATTTTGTTCTACGCTGCACCCTGTCCTTTCCAGAATCTGCATCTAGATTGTGTTCTACACTGCACCCTTTCCTTTCCAGAACCTGGGTTTGGATTATGTTCTACACTGTACCCTTTACTCCCCAGAATCTTATTCTTGATTGTGTTCTACACTCCACCCCTTCCTTTCCAGAATCTGCATCTAGATTGTGTTCTACACTGCACCCGTTCCTCCCCAGAATCTGGGTCTAGTTGTTTTCTACACGGCACCCATTCCTTTCCAGAATCTGAGTCTAAATTGTGTTCTACACTGCACACTTTCCATTCCAGAATCTGGGTCTAGATTGTGTTCTACACTGCAGCCCTTCCTCCCCAGACACTGGGTCTAGATTGTGTTCTATCCTGCACCATTTACTCCCCAGAATCTGTGTCTAGATTGTGTTCTACACTGCACCCTTTCCTTCCCAGAATATGGATCTAGAATATGTTCTACACTGCACCCTTTCCTTTCCAGAATCTGTGTTTGGATTATGTTCTACACTGCACCCCTTCCTCCCCAGAATCTGGGTCTAGATTTTGTTCTACACAGCATCCTTTCCCTTCCAGAATCTGCGTATAGATTGTGTTCTACACTGCATGCTTTCCTTTCCAGCATCTGGGTCTAGATTGTGTTCTACACTGCACCCCTTTCCTCCAGAATCTCGGTCTAGATTGTGTTCTACACTGCACCCTTTCCTCCACAGAATCGGGGTCTAGATTGTGTTCTACACTGCACCCATTCCTTTCCAGTATCTCGGTCTAGATTATGTTCTACATTGCACCATATACTTTCCAGAATCTGGGTCTACATTGTGTTCTACACTGCACCTTCTCCTTTCCAGAATAGAGGTCTAGGTTTTGTACTACACTGCACCACTTCCTCCCCGGAATCTGGGTCTAGATTGTGATCTACACTGCTCCCCTTCCCTTCCAGTATCTTGGTCTAGATTGTGATCTACACTGCACCCTTTCCTCCCCAGAATCGTGGTCTAGATTGTGTTCTACACTGCACCCCTTCCTTTCCAGTACCTGCGTCTAGATTGTGTTCTACACAGCACTATATCCATTCCAGAATTAGGGGCTGGATTGGGTTCCACACTATACCTATTCCTTTCCAGAATCTGGGTCTAGATTGTGTTCTACACTGCACCCCTTCCTTTCTAGAATCTTGGTCTAGTGTGTGTTCTACAATGCACCCTTTCCTTTCCAGAATCTGGGTCTAGATTGTGTTGCACACTGCACCCCTTCCTTTCCAGAATCTGTGTTTGGATTATGTTCTTCACTGCACCCCTTCATTCCCAGACTCTGGGTCAAGATTGTGTTCTACACTGCATGCTTTCCTTTCCAGCATCTGGGTCTAGATTGTGTTCTACACTGCTCCCCTTCCTTTCCAGTAGCTGGGTCTAGATTGTGATCCAGACCGCACCCTTTCCTCCCCAGAATCGGGGTCTAGATTGTGCTCTACACTGCGCACCTTCCATTCCAGTAACTGGGTCTAGATTGTCTTCTATACTGCACCACTTCCTCCCCAAAATCTGGGTCTAGATTGTGTTCTACACTGCACCCTATCCTTTCCCGAATCCAGGTCTAGTTTGTGTTCTACACTGCACCCTATCCTTTCCACAATCTGTGTCTTGATTGTGTTCTACACTGCACACATTCCTTTTCAGAATCTGTGTTAAGAATTTGTTCTACACTGCACCCCTTCCTTTCCAGTATCTCTGTCTAGATTTTGTTCTACACTGCACGCTTTCCTTTCCAGAAACTAGGTCTAGATTGTGTTCTACACTGTACCCTTTCCTCCGCAGATTCTGTGTCTAGATTGTGTTCTACGCTGCACCCCTTCCTTTCCAGTATCTGTGCCTAGATTGTGTTCTACACTGCACCCCATCCATTCCAGTATCTGCATCTAGATTGTGTTTTACAGTGCACCCTTTCCTTTCTAGTATCTGGTTCTAGTTTGTGTTCTACACTGCACCCTTTCCTTTCCAGGATTTCTCTCTAGATTGTGTTCTACACTGCACCCCATCCATTCCAGTATCTGCATCTAGATTGCATCCTACAGTGCACCCTTTCCTTTCTAGTATCTGGTTCTAGTTGGTGTTCTACACTGTATCGTTTCCTTTCCAGAATGTTGGTCTAGATTTTTTTCTACGCTGCACCCCTTCCTTTCCATTATCTGGGTCTAGATTGTGTTCTACACTGCACCCTTTCCTCCCAGGATCTGGGTCTAGATTGTGTTCTATGCTGCACACTTTCCTCCATAGAATCTGGCTCTAGATGTTATTCCACACTGCATCCCTTGCATTTCAATATCTCGGTCTGGATTGTGTTCTACACTGCACCGTTTCCTCCCCAGAATCTGGGTCTAGATTGAGTTCTACACTGCACCATTTCCTTTCCAGAATCTAGGTCTAGATTGTGTTCTACACTGCCCCCTTTCCATCCCAGAATCTGGGTCTAGATTGTGTTCTACACTGCACCCCTCCAGTATCTCGGTCTAGATTGTGTTCTACATTGCACCCCTTCCTTTCCAGAATCTGGGTCTAGATTGTGTTCTACATTGCACCCTTTCCTTTCCACGATTGGGGTCTAGATTGTGTTCCACACTGCACCCATTCTTTTCCTGTATCTTGGGCTAAATTGTGTTCTACACTACACCCTTTCCACTCCAGAATCTGGGTCTAGATTGTGTTCTATACCACAGCCTTTCTTTTCCAGTGTCTGGGTCTAGGTTGTGTTCTACACTGCACCCATTCCTCCCCAGAATCTGGGTCTAGATTGTGTTCTACACTGCACTGTTTTCTTTCCAGAATCTTGGTCTAGATTGTGTTCTACACTGCACCCTTTCCACCCCAGAATTTGGGTCTAGATTGTGTTCTACACTGCACCCCTTACTTTCCAGTATCTCAGTCTAGATTGTGTTCTACATTGCACCCCTTCCTTTCCAGAATCTGGGTCTAGATTGTGTTCTACAGTGCACCCTTTCCACCCCAGAATCTGGTTCTAGATTGTATTCTACATTGCACACCTTCCTTTCCAGTATCTTGGTCTAGATTGTGTTCTACACTGCACCCCTTCCTCCCCAGAATCTGGGTCTGGATTGTGTTCTACACTGCACCCTTTTCTTTCCAGAATCTGTGTCTAGGTTCTGTTGTACACTGCACCCCTTCCTCCCCAGAATCTGGGTCTAGATTGTGTTCTACACTACACACTTTCCACCCCAGAATCTGGGTCTAGATTGTGTTCTACACTGCACCCCTTCCTCCCCAGAATCTGGGAAAATAGATTGTGTTCTAAACTGCACTCTATCCTTTCCCGAATCCGGATCTAGAATATGTTCCACACTGCACCCCTTCCTTTCCAGAATCTGGGTTTCGATTGTGTTCTACACTGCAACCCTTTCTTTCCAGAATCTGAGTCTAGATTGTGTTCTGCACTGCACCCAATACATTCCAGTATCTGCATCTAGGTTGTGTTCTACAGTGCACCCTTTCCTTTCTAGTATCTGGTTCTAGTTTGTGTTCTACACTGCACCCTTTCCTTTCCAGGATTTCGCTCTCGATTGTGTTCTACACTGCACCCCATCCATTCCAGTATCTGCATCTAGATTGTGTTCTACACTGCACTCTTTACTTTCTAGAATCTTGTTCTAGTTTGGGTTCTACACTGCACCGTTTCCTTTCCAGAATCTTGGTCTAGATTTCCTTCCACACTGCACCCCTTCCTTTCCATTATCTGGGTCTAGATTGTTTTCTATGCTGCACATTTTCCTCCATAGAATCTGGGTCTAGAAGTTATTCCACACTGCAGCCGGTGCTATTCAATATCTCGGTCTAGATTGTGTTCTACACTGCACCCTTTCCTCCCCAGAATCTGGGTCTAGATTGGCTTCTACACTGCACCATTTCCTTTCCAGAATCTAGGTCTAGATTGTGTTCTACACTGCATCTGTTCCTTTCCAGAATCTGGGTCTAGATGTTGTGCTACACTGCACAACTTTCTTTCCATAATCTGGGCCTAGATTGTGTTCTACACTGCACACCTTTCTTTCCATAATCTGGGTCTAAATTTTGTGCTACACTGCACCGCTTCATTTCCAGAATCTGGGTCTAGATTGTGTTCTACACTGCATCCCTTCCTTTCCAGAATCTGGGTCTAGATTGTGTTCTACACTGCACCCCTTCCTTTCCAGAATCTTTGTCTATATTGTGTTCTACACTGCACCCCTTCCTTTCCAGAATCTGGGTCTAGATTGTGTTCTACACTGCACCCCTTCCTTTCCAGAATCTGGGTCTAGATTGTGTTCTACATTGCACCATTTGCTCCCCAGAACCTTGGTCTAGATTGTATTCTACACTGCACCCTTTCCTTTCCAGAATCTGGGTCTAGAATATGTTCTACACTGCACCCTTTCCTTCCCAGAATCTGGATCTAGATTGTGGTCTACACTGCCCCCTTCCTCCCCAGAATCTGGGTCTAGATTGTGTTCTACACTGCATCCTTTCCTTTCCAGAATCTGGGTATAGATTGTGTTCTACGCTGCATGCTTTATGTCATAAATCGCAACTTCTACAAGAAGTAACTCAGGAAATACTACTGAACGGCCAGCTGAGGGCGCCACCTGAGGTGTATAAATACTCGGGCATGGGCCCAACTTGGCCAGAGACAGTCTGGAAACAGGAAGCTAGTGACTACTAACTAGACCTCCATGTTTTGTTACAAGTCGATTAAAGCCTTGCTTTATTTACAACCAAGTGCTTAGTGAGTCTTTATTATGTCACTTTCCTTTCCAGCATCTGGGTCTAGATTGTGTTCTAAACTGTACCCCTTACGTTCCAGCATCTGTTTCTAGATTGTGTTCTATACTGTACCCTTTCCTCCCCAGAATCTGGCTTTGATTGTGTGATACACTGCATCCCTTCCTTTCCAGAATCTGCATCTAGATTGTATTCTACACTGCACCCCTTCCTTTCCAGTATCTGTATCTACTTGGTATTCTACACTGCACCCTTTCCTCCAGAATCTCGGTATAGACTGTGTTCTACATTGCACCCCTTCCTTTCCAGTATCTGGGTCTAAATTGTGTTCTACACTGCACCCCTTCCTCCCCAGAATCTGGGTCTAGATTGTGTTCTATACTGCACCCCTTCCTTTCCAGTATCTGGGTCTAGATTATGTTCTACACTGCACCCCTTCCTCCCCAGAATCTAGGTCTAGATTGTGTTCTATACTGCACCCCTTCCTCCCGAGAATCTGGGTTTAGATTTTGTTCCTCACTGCGCCCCTTCCTTTCCAGTATCTCGGTCTAGATTGTGTTCTACACGGCACCCTTTCCTCCCCAAAATCTAGGTCTAGATTGTGTTCTACATTGCACCCCTTGCATTCCAGTATCTGCGTCTAGATTGTGTTCTACAATGCACCCCTTTCTTTCCAGAATCTGCGACTAGATTGTATGCTACACTGCACCCTTCCACCTGTGCTTGCGTCATCCAGCGGCGTAGTTTGTGCGATGCGTCCGCTGGGATCACGTGAGCCATGGGCAACCAATCGGAGGAGGGAAAAGCCCATTCATGACATTGACAGAAAGAACTGTCAAACTCATGAAAACTCCAGCCCCCAAAACAGTACTTACCCTTCAAATAAATATTTTTAAAAATCACACTTTTTAAATAAACTATAAATAACATTAAATAACTATTTTAAACAATAATTCAAATTTTTGAAAAAAATAATTTAATAAAAAAACGGGGCTAAATATACACTTACCTTACTTTAAAGTATTTAAAAATAATAAACCAGTGGAAAAAAATTCTAATTTTAATTAATTGACCACTTACCTTTTAAAATGAAGTCCTTATGCCTGGTTTATAAATGTGTAAAATGTAGAGCCCTTCACGCACGGAAAAACTTGTAAAAAAAAGGAAGTTCAACGCGCACGCGCAGACTCCTGCGCACACGCGTTCGACCTCTGAACCCCTTCGTTCAAAGGATCGGAAATGCTGGTTTCCCGTGCATGCGTAGTGCATGCAAGAAACCGGCACTTCCATCGGGTCCACGCGTGAGTACTCCGTGCTTACTCACGCGTTGGGACCCGAATTTCTGGGCCAATGTGTTCAACACAGCACCCTTCCTTTCCAGAATCTGCATCTAGATTGTATTCTACACTGCACCCCTTCCTTTCCAGTATCTGCATCAACTTGGTGTTCTACACTGCACCCTTTCCTCCAGAATCTCGGTCTAGACTGTGTTCTACATTGCACCCCTTCCTCCTCAGAATCTGGGTCTAGATTGTGATCTACACTGCACCCTTTCCTCCAGAATCTCGGTCTAGACTGTGTTCTACATTGCACCCCTTCCTCCCCAGAATCTGGGTCTAGATTGTGATCTACACTGCACCCTTCCTTTCCAGAATCTGGGTCTAGATTGTGTTCTACACTGCACCCTATCCTTTACTGAATCCTGGTCTAGATTGTGTTCTACACTGCAACCCTTCCTTTCCAGAATCTGGGTCTCGATTGTGTTCTACACTGGACTCCTTTCTTTCCAGAATCTGGGTCTTGATTGTGTTCTACACTGCACCCTATCCTTTCCTGAATCCAGGTCTAAATTGTGTTCTGCACTGCTACCCCTCCTTTCCAGAATCTGGGTCTCGATTGTGTTCTACACTGCACCACTTCCTCCCCAGAATCTGGGTCTAGATTGTGTTCTATACTGCACCATTCCATCCCCGAATCTGGGTCTAGATTGAGTTCTATACTGCACCATTTCCATTCCAGTATCTGGTTCTAGATTGTGTTCTACACGGCACCCTTTCCACCCCAGAATCTGGTTGTAGATTGTGTCCTACACTGCACCCCTTCCTTTCCAGTATCTCGGTCTAGATTGTGTTCTACACTACACCCTTTCCACCCCAGAATCTGGGTCTAGATTGTGTTCTACACCACACCCCTTGATTTCCAGTGTCTGGGTCTAGATTGTGTTCTAAACTGCACCCCCTCCTCCACAGAATCTGGGTCTAGATTGTGTTCTAAACTGCACCCCTTCCTCTCCAGAATCTGGGACTAGATTGTGTTCTATACTGCACCCTTTCCTTTCCAGAATCAGGGTCTAGATTGTGTTCTACATGGCACCCCTTCCTTTCCAGAATCTGGGTGTAGAATGTGTTCTACACTGCACACCTTCCTTTCCAGTATCTGGGTCTAGATTTTGTTCTACACTGCACCCCTTCCCTTCCAGAATCTGGGTCTAGACTGTGTTCTACACTACACCCTTTCCACCCAAGAATCTGGGTCTAGATTGTGTCCTACACTGCACCCCTTCCTTTCCAGTGTCTGGGTCTGGATTGTGTTCTAAACTGCACCACTTCCTCCCCAGAATCTGGGACTACATTGTGTTCTATACTGCACCGTTTCCTTTCCAGAATCAGGGTCGAGATTGTGTTCTACATGGCACCCCTTCCTTTCCAGAATCTGGGTCTGGATTGTGTTCTACACTGCACCCCTTCCCTTCCAGAATCTGGGTCTAGATTGTGTTCTACACTACACCCTTTCCACCCAAGAATCTGGGTCTAGATTGTATTCTACACCACACCCCTTCCTTTCCAGTATCTGGGTCTAGATTGTGTTCTACACTGCACCCCTTCCTCCCCAGAATCTGGGTCTAGATTGTGTTCCACACTGCACTATTTGCTCCCAAGAAACTGGGTCTTGATTTTGTTCCACACTGCACCCCTTCCTTTCCAGTGTCTAGGTCTAGATTGTGTTCTACACTGCACCCCTTCCTCCCCAGAATCTCGGTCTAGATTGTGTTCTGCACTGCACCCTTTCCTTTCCAGAATCTGTGTCTATATTTTGTTCTACACTGCACCCCTCCCTCCCCAGAATCTCGGTCTAGATTGTGTTCTACACTGCACCCTTTCCTTTCCAGAATCTGGGTCTTGATTGTGTTCTACATGGCACCCTTTCCTTTCCAGAATCTGGGTCTAGATTGTCTTCTACACTGCACCCCTTCCTTTCCAGTATCTGGGCCTAGATTGTGTTCTACACTGCATCCCTTCCTCCCCAGAATCTGGGTCTAGATTGTGTTCTACAATGCATGCTTTATGTCATAAATCGCAACTTCTACAAGAAGTAACTCAGGAAATACATCTGAACGGCCAGCTGAGGGCGCCACCTGAGGAGCATAAATACTCGGGCGTGGCCCCAATTTGGCCAGAGACAGTCAGGAAACAGGAAGCTAGTGACTACTAACGAGACCTCCATGTTTTGTTACAAGTCGATTAAAGCCTTGCTTTATTTACACCCAAGTGCTTAGTGAGTCTTTATTATGTCACTTTCCTTTCCAGCATCTGGGTCTAGATTGTGTTCTAAACTGCACCCCTTCCTTTTCAGCATCTGTGTCTAGATCGTGTTCGACACTGCACCCCTTCCTTTCCAGAATCTGCCTCTAGATTGTATTCTACACTGCACCCCTTCCTTTCCAGTATCTGCATCTACTTGGTGTTCTTCACTGCACCCTCTCCTCCAGAATCTCGGTATAGACTGTGTTCTACATTGTACCCCTTCCTTTCCAGTATCTGGGTCTAGATTGTGTTCTACACTGCACCCTTTCCTCCCCAGAATCTGGGTCTAGATTGTGTTCTATACTGCACCCTTTCATCCTTAAATCTGGGTCTAGATTGAGTTCTACACTGCACCATTTCCATTCCAGAATCTGGTTCTAGATTGTGTTCTACACGGCACCCTTTCCACCCCAGAATCTGGTTTTGATTGTGTCCCACACTGCACCCCTTCCTTTCCATATCTCGGTCTAGATTGTGTTCTACACTACAACCTTTACACCCCAGAATCTGGGTCTAGATTGTGTTCTACACCACACCCCTGCCTTTCCAGTGTCTGGGTCTAGATTGTGTTCTACACTGCACCCCTTCTTCCCCAGAATCTGGGTCTAGATTGGGCTCTATACTGCACCCATTCCTTTCCAGAATCTGGTTCTAGATTGTGTTCTACATGGCACCCCTTCCTTTCCAGAATCTGGGTCTAGATTGTGTTCTACACTGCACACCTTCCTTTCCAGAATCTGGGCCTGGATTGTGTTCTACATTGCACCCATTCATTTCCAGTATCTGTGTCTAGATTTTCTTCCACACTGCACCCCTTCCTTTCCAGAATCTGGTTCTAGATTGTGTTCTACACTACACCTTTTCCACCCAAGAATCTGAGTCTAGATTGTATTCTACACCACACCGCTTCCTTTCCAGTATCTGGGTCCAGATTGTGTTCTACACTGCACCCCTTCCTCCCCAGAATCTGGGTCTTGATTGTGTTCTACACTGCACCCTATCCTTTCCTGAATCCAGGTCTAGATTGTGTTCTACACTGCAACCCTTCCTTTCCAGAATCTGGGTCTCGGTTGTGTTCTACACTGGACTCCTTTCTTTCCAGAATCTGGGTCTAGATTGTGTTCTACACTGCACCCTTTCCTTTACAGGATTTCGGTCTAGATTGTGTTCTACACTGCAATCCATCCTTTCCAGTATCTGCTTCTAGATTGTGTTCTATGTTGCACCCATTCCATTCTAGTATCTGGTTCTAGTTTGTGTTCTACGCTGCACCCTTTCCTTTCCAGAATCTGGGTCTTACACTGCACCCTTTCCTTTCCAGGATCTGGCTCTAAATTGTGTTGTACACTGCACCCCTTCCTCCCCAGAATCTGGGTCTTGATTGTGTTCCACAATACACTCTTTCCTCCCAAGGAACTGGATCTAGATTGTGTTCCACACTGCACCCCTTCCTTTCCAGTGTCTGGGTCTAGATTGTGTTCTACACTGCACCCCTTCCTCCCCAGAATCTGGGTCAAGATTGTGTTCCAGACTGTATTCTTTCCTCCCAAGAAACTGGGTCTAGATTTTGTTCCACACTGCACCCCTTACTTTCCAGTGTCTGGGTCTAGATTGTGTTCTACACTGCACCCCTTCCTCCCCAGAATCTGGGTCTAGATTGTGTTCTACACTGCACCCTTTCCTTTCAAGAATCTGGGTCTTGATTGTATTCTACACTGCACACCTTCCTTTCCAGAATCTGGGTCTAGATTTTGTTCTACACGGCACCCCTTCCTTTCCAGAATCTGGGTCCAGATTGTGTTGTACACTGCACCCCTTTCTTTCCAGAATCTCAGTCTAGATTGTGTTCTACACTGCACCCTTTCCACCCCAGAATCTGGGTCTAGATTGTGTTCTACACTGCACCCTTTCCATTCCAGGATCTGGGTCTAGATTGTGTTCTACACTGCACCCATTCTTTTCCTGTATCTGGGTCTAGATTGTGTTCTACACTGCACCCCTTCCTTTCCAGAATCTGGGCCTTGATTGTATTCTACACTGCACACCTTCCTTTCCAGAATCTGGGTCTAGATTTTTTTCTACACTGCACCCCTTCCTTTCCAGAATCTGGGTCTAGATTGTGGTCTACACTGCACCCTTTCCACCCCAGAATCTGGGTCTAGATTGTGTTCTACACTGCATCCCTTCCTTTCCAAAATCCCTATCTAGATTGTGTTCTACACTGCACCCTTTCCTCCAGAATCTCGGTCTAGACTGTGTTCTACATTGCATCCATTCCTTTCCAGTATCTGGGTCTAGATTGTGTTCTACACTGCACCCTTTCCTCCCCAGAACCTGGGTCTAGATTGTGTTCTACACTGCACCCTTTACTTTCCAGGATTTCGGTCTAGATTGTGTTCTACACTGCACCCTTTCCTCCCCAGAACCTGGGTCTAGATTGTGTTCTACACTGCACCCTTTCCTCCCCAGAACCTGTGTCTAGATTGTGTTCTACACTGCACCCTATCCATTCCCGAATCCGGTAATAGATTGTGTTCTACACTGCACCCCTTCCTTTCCAGTATCTGGGTCTAGATTGTGTTCTACACTGCACCCCTTCATTCGCAGAATCTGGGTCTAGATTGTGTTCTACACTGCATGCTTTATGTCATAAATTGCAACTTCTACAAGAAGTAACTCAGGAAATACTTTTGAACGGCCAGCTGAAGGCGCCACCTGAGGAGTGGCCAGAGACAGTCTGGAAACAGGAAGCTAGTGACTACTAACTAGACCTCCATGTTTTGTTACAAGTCGATTAAAGCCTTGCTTTATTTACACCCAAGTGCTTAGTGAGTCTTTATTACGTCACTTTCCTTTCCTGCATCTGGGTCTAGATTGTGTTCTAAACTGCACCCCTTCCTTTGCAGCGTCTGTGTCTAGATTGTGTTCTATACTGTACCCTTTCCTCCCCACAATCTGGGGCTTGATTGTGTTCTACACTGCACCCCTTCCTTTACAGAATCAGCAACTAGATTGTATTCTACACTGCATCCCTTCCTTTCCAGTATCTGCACCTACTTGGTGTTCTACTCTGCACCCTTTCCTCCAGAATCTCGGTATGGACTGTGTTCTACATTGCAGACCTTCCTTTCCAGAATCTGGGTCTAGATTGTGTTCTACACTGCACCCCTTCCTCCCCAGAATCTGGGACTAGATTGTGTTCTATACTGCACCCTTTCCTTTCCAGAATCAGAGTCTAGGTTGTGTTCTATACTGCACACCTTCCTTTCCAGAAACTGGGTCTGGATTGTGTTCTACACTGCATTCGTTCCTTTCCAGTATCTGGGTCTAGATTGTGTTCTACACTGCACACCTTCCTCTCCAGTATCTGGGTCTAGATTGTGTTCTACACTGCACACCTTCCTTTCCAGTATCTGGGTCTAGATTGTGTTCTACACTGCACCCCTTCCTCCCCAGAATCTGGGTCTAGATTGTGTTCTGTACTGCACCCTTTCCTTTCCAGAATCTGTGTCTAGATTTTGTTCTACACTGCACCCCTCTCTCCCCAGAATCTGGGTCTAGATTGTGTTCTGCACTGCACCCTTTCCTTTCCAGAATCTGGGTCTAGATTGTGTTCTACACGGCACCCCTTCCTTTCCAGAATTTGGGTCTAGATTGTCTTCTATACTGCACCCCTTCCTTTCCAGTATCTGGGTCTAGATTGTGTTCTGCACTGCACCCTTTCCTCCCCAGAATCTGGGTCTAGATTGTATTCTACAATGCATGCTTTATGTCATAAATCGCAACTTCTACAAGAAGTAAGTCAGGAAATACTTCTGAATGGCCAGCTGAGGGTGCAACCTGAGGAGTATAAATACTCGGGCGTGGGCCCAATTTGGCCAGAGACAGTCAGGAAACAGGAAGCTAGTGACTACTAACTAGACCTCCATGTTTTGTTACAAGTCGATTAAAGCCTTGCTTTATTTACACCCAAGTGCTTAGTGAGTCTTTATTACATCACTTTCCTTTCCAGCATCTGGGTCTAGATTGTGTTCTAAACTGCACCCCTTCCTTTTCAGCATCTGGTTCTAGATTGTGTTCTATACTGTACCCTTTCCTCCCCAGAATCTGGGGCTTGATTGTGTTCTACACTGCACCCCTTCCTTTCCAGAATCTGCATCTAGATTGTATTCTACACTGCACCCCTTCCTTTCCAGTATCTGCATCTACTTAGTGTTCTACCCTGCACCCTTTCCTCCAGAATCTCGGTATAGACTGTGTTCTACATTGCACCCCTTCCTTTCCAGAATCTGGGTCTAGATTGTGTTCTACACTGCACCCCTTCCACCCCAGAATCTGGGTCTAGATTGTGTTCTATACTGCACCCTTTCATTCCCGAATCTGGGGCTAGATTGAGTTCTACACTGCACCATTTCCATTCCAGAATCTGGTTCTAGATTGTGTTCTACACGGCACCCCTTCCTTTCCATATCTCGGTCTAGATTGTGGTCTACATTGCACCCCTTCTTCCCCAGAATCTGGATCTAGATTGTGTTCTATACTGCACCCTTTCCTTTCCAGAATCTGGTTCTAGATTGAGTTCTACATGTCACCCCTTCCTTTCCAGAATCTGGGTCTAGATTATGTTCTACACTGCACACCTTCCTTTCCAGAATCTGGGCCTGGATTGTGTTCTACACTGCACCCCATCATTTCCAATATCTTGGTCTAGATTTTGTTCTACACTGCACCCATTCCTTTCCAGAATCTGGGTCTAGATTGTGTTCTACACTACACCCTTTCCACCCAAGAATCTGGGTCTAGATTGTATTCTACACCACACTGCTTCCTTTCCAGTATCTGGGTCCAGATTGTGTTCTACACTGCACCCCTACTTCCCCAGAATCTGGGTCTTGATTGTGATCTACACTGCACCCTATCCTTTCCCAAATCCGGATTTAGATTGTGTTCTACACTGCACCCCTTCCTTTCCAGAATCTGGGTCTCGATTGTGTTCTACACTGGACTCCTTTCAATCCAGAATCTGGGTCTAGATTGTGTTGTATATTGCACCCATTCCATTCTAGTATCTGGTTCTAGTTTGTGTTCTACATTGCACCCTTTCCTTTCCAGAATCTGGGTCTTAAACTGCACCCTTTCCTTTCCAGAATTTGGGTCTAGATTTTCTTCTACACTGCACCCCTTCTTTTGCAGGATCTGGGTCTAAATTGTGTTCTACACTGCACCCCTTCCTCCCCAGAATCTGGGTCTAGATTGTGTTCCACACTGCACTCTTTTCTCCCAAGAAAGTGGGTCTAGATTTTGTTCCACACTGCACCCCTTCCTTTCCAGTGTCTGGGTCTAGATTGTGTTCTACACTGCATCCCTTCCTCCCCAGAATCTGGGTCTAGATTGTGTTCTACACTGCACCCTTTCCTTTCAAGAATCTGTGTCTAAATTTTATTCTACACTCCACCACTCCCTCCCCAGAATCTGGGTCTAGATTGTGTTCTACACTGCACCCTTTCCTTTCCAGAATCTGGATCTAGATTGTGTTCTACACTGCACAGCTTCCTTTCCAGAATCTGTGTCTGGATTGTGTTGTACACTGCACCCCTTCCTTTCCAGTATCTGGGTCTAGATTTTGTGCTACACCGCACATCTTACTTTACATAATCTGGGTCTAGTTTGTGTTCTACACTGCACCATTTACTCCCCAGAGCCTGGGTCTAGATTGTATTCTACACTGCACCCCTTCCTTTCCAGAATCTGGGTCTAGTATGTGTTCTACACTGCAACCTTTCCTCCCCAGAATCTGGGTCTAGAATGTGTTCTACACTGCACCCTTTCCTTTCCAGAATCTGGGTCTAGATTGTGGTCTACACTGCACCCTTCCTTTCCAGAATCTGGGTCTAGATTGTGTTCTACACTGCACCCTTCCTTTCCAGAATCTGGGCCTAGAGTGTGTTCTACACTGCACCCCTTCCTCCCCAGAATCTGGGTCTAGATTGTGTTCTACACTGCACACCTTCCTTTCCAGGATCTGGGTATAGATTGTGGTCTACACTGCACCCCTTCCTCCCCAGAATTTGGGTCTAGATTGTGGTCTACACTGCAATCCATCATTTCCAGTATCTGCATCTAGATTGTGTTCTATATTGCACCCATTCCATTCGAGTATCTGGTTCTAGTTTGTGTTCTACACTGCACCCTTCCCTTTCCAGAATCTGGGTTTATATTTTCTTCTACACTGCACCCCTTCCTTTCCAGTATCTGGGTCTAGATTGTGTTCTACACTGCACCCCTTCCTCCCCAGAATCTGGGTCTAGATTGTGTTCTACACTGCACCCTTTCCACCCAATAAACTGGTTCTAGATTTTGTTCCACACTGCACCCCTTCCTTTCCAGTGTCTGGGTCTAGATTGTGTTCTACACTGCACCCTTTCCTTTCCAGTATCTGCGTCTAGATTTTGTTCTACACTGCACCCCTTCCTCCACAGAATCTGGGCCTAGATTGTGTTCTACATTGCACCCTTTCCTTTTCAGAATCTGTGTCTAGGTTTTGTTCTACACTGCACCCCTCCCTCCCCAGAATCTGGGTCTAGATTGTGTTCTACACTGCACCCTTTCCTTTCCAGAATCTGGGTCTAGATTGTGTTCTACACGGCACCCCTTCCATTCCACAATCTGGGTCTAGATTGTGTTCTACAATGCACACCTTCCTTTCCAGAATCTGTGTCTGGATTGTGTTCTACACTGCACCCCTTCCTTTCCAGTATCTGGGTCTAGATTTTGTTCTACACTGCACATCTTCCTTCACAGAATCCGGGTCTAGATTGAGTTCTACACTGCACCATTTACTCCCCAGAACCTGGGTCTAGATTGTATTCTACACTGCACCCCTTCCTTTCCAGAATCTGGGTCCTGATTGTGTTCTACACTGAACCCTTTCCTCCCCAGAATCTGGGTCTAGAATGTGTTCTACACTGCACCCCTTCCTTTCCAGAATCTCAGTCTAGATTGTGTTCTACCCTGGACCCTTTCCTCCAGAATCTCAGTCTAGACTGTGTTCTACATTGCACGCCTTCCGTTCCAGTATCTGGGTCTAGATTGTGTTCTACACTGCACCCTTTCCTCCCCAGAACCTGGGTCGAGATTGTGTTCTACACTGCACCCTTCCTTTCCAGAATCTGGGTCTAGATTGTGTTCTACACGGCACCCCATCCTTTCCAGTATCTGGGTCTAGATTATGTTCTACACTGCACCCCTTCCTCCCCAGAATCTGGGTCTAGATTGTGTTCTATACTGCACCCCTTCCTCCCTAGAATCTGGGTTTAGATTTTGTTCCACACTGCACCCTTTCCTTTCCAGAATCTGCAACTAGATTGTATTCTACACTGCACCCTTCCACCCCAGAATCTGGGTATGGATTGTGTTCTACACTGCACCCATTCTTTTCCTGCATCTGGGTCTAGATTGTGTTCTACACTGCACCCATTATTTTCCTGTATCTGGGTCTAGATTGTGTTCTACACTGCATCCTTTCCTTTCCAGGATCTGGGTATAGATTGTGTTCTACACTGCACTCTTTCCTTCCCTGGATCTGGGTCTAGATTGTGTTCTACACTGCACCCATTCTATTCCTGTATCTGGGTCTAGGTTGTGTTCTATACTGCACCCCTACCTTTCCAGTATCTGAGTCTAGGTTTTGTCCTGCACTGCACATCTTCCTTTCCAGGATGTGTGTCTAGATTTTGTTGTACACTGCACCCATTCCTCCACAGAATCTTGGTCCAGATTGTGTTCTACACTGCACCCTTTTCTTTCCAGAATTTGGGTCTTGATTGTGTTCTACAGCTTTCCCTTTCCTTTCCAGAATCTGTGTCTAGATTGTGTTCTACACTGCTCCCCTACCCCCCCAGAATCTGGGTCTCGATTGTGTTCTTCACTGCGCCATTTACTCCCCAGAATCTGGGTCAAGATTGTGTTCTACACTGCACCCCTTCCTTTCCAGAATCTGGGTCTAGATTGCATTCTAAACTGCACCCTTTCCTCCCCAGAATCTGGGTAGAGATTGTGTTCTACTCTGTACCACTTCTGCCCCAGAATCTGGGTCTAGATTGTGTTCTATACTGCATCCTTTCCAGAATCTGGGTCTAGATTGTGTTCTATACTGCATCCTTTCCAGAATCTGGGTCTAGATTGTGTTCTACTCTGTACCACTTCTGCCCCAGAATCTGGGTCTAGATTGTGTTCTATACTGCATCCTTTCCAGAATCTGGGTCTAGATTGTGTTCTATACTGCATCCTTTCCAGAATCTGGGTCTAGATTGTGTTCTATGCTGCATCCTTTCCAGAATCTGGGTCTAGATTGTGTTCTATACTGCATCCTTTCCAGAATCTGGGTCTATATTGTGTTCTACACTGCATCATTTCCAGAATCTGGGTCTAGATTGTGTTCTATGCTGCATCCTTTCCAGAATCTGGGTCTAGATTGTGTTCTACTCTGTACCACTTCTGCCCCAGAATCTGGGTCTAGATTGTGTTCTATACTGCATCCTTTCCAGAATCTGGGTCTAGATTGTGTTCTATACTGCATCCTTTCCAGAATCTGGGTCTAGATTGTGTTCTATGCTGCATCCTTTCCAGAATCTGGGTCTAGAATGTGTTCTACACTGCACCCTTTCCTTTCCAGAATCTGGGTAGAGATTGTGTTCTACTCTGTACCACTTCTGCCCCAGAATCTGGGTCTAGATTGTGTTCTATACTGCATCCTTTCCAGAATCTGGGTCTAGATTGTGTTCTATACTGCATCCTTTCCAGAATCTGGGTCTAGATTGTGTTCTATGCTGCATCCTTTCCAGAATCTGGGTCTAGATTGTGTTCTATACTGCATCCTTTCCAGAATCTCGGTCTATATTGTGTTCTACACTGCATCATTTCCTCCCCAGAATCTGGGACTTGATTTTGTTCTACACTGCACCCCTTCCTTTCCAGAATCTGCATCTAGATTGTGTTCAGCTTTGCACCCCTTCCTTTCCAGTATCTTCATCTAGTTTGTGTTCTTCTCTGTACGCCTTTCCTCCAGAATCTCGGTCTAGACTGTTTTCTACACTGCACCTCTTCCTCCCCAGAATCTGGGTCGAGATAGTGTTCTACACTGCACCCTTCCTTTCCCGAATCTGGGTCTAGATTGTGTTCTACACTGCGCCCCTTCCTTTCCAGTATCTGGGTCTAGACTGTTTTCTACATTGCACCCCTTCCTTTCGAATAACTTGGTCTAGATTGTGTTCTACACTGCACCTCTTCCTCCCCAGAATCTGGGTCTGGATTGTGTTCTACACTGCAGCCCTTCCTTTCCAGTATCTGGGTCTAGATTGTGTTCTATACTGCACCTCTCCCTCCCTAGAATCTGCATCTAGATTTTGTTCCACACTGCAGCTCTTCCTTTCCAGTATCTGTGTCTAGATAGTGTTCTACACTGCACCCTTACTTTCCAGAATATGTGTCTAGATTGTGTTCTACACTGCACCCCTTCCTTTCCAGAATCTGGTCTAGATTGTGTTCAACACTGCACCTCTTCCTTTCCAGAATCTGGGTCTAGATTTTGTTCCACACTGCACACCTTCCTTTCCAGAATTTGGGTCTAGATTGTGTTCTACATTGCACCATTTTCACCCCAGAATCTGGGTCTAGATTGTGTTCTACACCGCACCCCTTCCTATCCAGCATCTGGGTCTAGATTGTGTTCTACACTGCACGCTTTCCTCCCCAGAATCTGGGTCTAAATTGTGTTCTACACTGCACCCCTTCCTTTCCAGAATCTGAGTCTAGAGTGTGTTCTACACGACACCCATTCTTTGCAGTATCTGAGTCTAGATTATGTTATAAAATGCACCTTTTCCTTTCCAGAATCTGGGTGTAGAATGTGTTCTACACTGCAACATTTCCTCCCAATAATCTGGGTCTAGATTGTGTTCTACACTGCACCCCTTTCCAGAATCTGGGTCTAGATTGTGTTCTACACTGCACCGTTTCCTTTCCAGAATCTGGGTCTAGATTGTGTTCTACACTGCTCCCCTTCCTTTCCAGAATCTGGGTCTAGATTGTGCTCAACACTGCAACCTTCCCTCCCCAGATTCTGGGTCTAGATTGTGTTCTACACTTCAGCCCTTCCTTTCCAGAATCTGAGTCTAGATTTTGCTCTACACTGCACCCCTTCCTTTCCAGAATCTGGGTCTACATTGTGTTCTACACTGCACCGCTTCTTTTCCAGAATCTGGGAATAAATTGTGTTCTACACTGCACACTTTCCTCCCCAGAAACTGGGTCTAGATTGTCTTTTACACAGCACCCCTTCCTTTCCAGAATCTGGGTGTAGATTGAGCTCTACACTGCACCACATCCTTTCCAGAATCTCTGTCTTGATTTTGTTCTACATTGCACTCAATCCTCCCCAGAATCTGGGTCTAGATTGTGTTATACACTGTACCACTTCCTTTCCTGAATCTTGGCCTAGATTGTGTTCTACACTGCACCACTTCTTCCCCAGAGTCTGGGTCTAGATTGTGTTCTACACTGCTCCCCTACCCCCCCAGAATCTGGGTCTCGATTGTGTTCTTCACTGCGCCATTTACTCCCCAGAATCTGGGTCAAGATTGTGTTCTACACTGCACCCCTTCCTTTCCAGAATCTGGGTCTAGATTGCATTCTAAACTGCACCCTTTCCTCCCCAGAATCCGGATTGAGAATGTGTTCTACACTGCACCCTTTCCTTTCCAGAATCTGGGTAGAGATTGTGTTCTACTCTGTACCACTTCTGCCCCAGAATCTGGGTCTAGATTGTGTTCTATACTGCATCCTTTCCAGAATCTGGGTCTAGATTGTGTTCTATACTGCATCCTTTCCAGAATCTGGGTCTAGATTGTGTTCTATGCTGCATCCTTTCCAGAATCTGGGTCTAGATTGTGTTCTATACTGCATCCTTTCCAGAATCTGGGTCTATATTGTGTTCTACACTGCATCATTTCCTCCCCAGAATCTGGGACTTGATTTTGTTCTACACTGCACCCCTTCCTTTCCAGAATCTGCATCTAGATTGTGTTCAGCTTTGCACCCCTTCCTTTCCAGTATCTTCATCTAGTTTGTGTTCTTCTCTGTACGCCTTTCCTCCAGAATCTCGGTCTAGACTGTTTTCTACACTGCACCTCTTCCTCCCCAGAATCTGGGTCGAGATAGTGTTCTACACTGCACCCTTCCTTTCCCGAATCTGGGTCTAGATTGTGTTCTACACTGCGCCCCTTCCTTTCCAGTATCTGGGTCTAGACTGTTTTCTACATTGCACCCCTTCCTTTCGAATAACTTGGTCTAGATTGTGTTCTACACTGCACCTCTTCCTCCCCAGAATCTGGGTCTGGATTGTGTTCTACACTGCAGCCCTTCCTTTCCAGTATCTGGGTCTAGATTGTGTTCTATACTGCACCTCTCCCTCCCTAGAATCTGCATCTAGATTTTGTTCCACACTGCAGCTCTTCCTTTCCAGTATCTGTGTCTAGATAGTGTTCTACACTGCACCCTTACTTTCCAGAATATGTGTCTAGATTGTGTTCTACACTGCACCCCTTCCTTTCCAGAATCTGGTCTAGATTGTGTTCAACACTGCACCTCTTCCTTTCCAGAATCTGGGTCTAGATTTTGTTCCACACTGCACACCTTCCTTTCCAGAATTTGGGTCTAGATTGTGTTCTACATTGCACCATTTTCACCCCAGAATCTGGGTCTAGATTGTGTTCTACACCGCACCCCTTCCTATCCAGCATCTGGGTCTAGATTGTGTTCTACACTGCACGCTTTCCTCCCCAGAATCTGGGTCTAAATTGTGTTCTACACTGCACCCCTTCCTTTCCAGAATCTGAGTCTAGAGTGTGTTCTACACGACACCCATTCTTTGCAGTATCTGAGTCTAGATTATGTTATAAAATGCACCTTTTCCTTTCCAGAATCTGGGTGTAGAATGTGTTCTACACTGCAACATTTCCTCCCAATAATCTGGGTCTAGATTGTGTTCTACACTGCACCCCTTTCCAGAATCTGGGTCTAGATTGTGTTCTACACTGCACCGTTTCCTTTCCAGAATCTGGGTCTAGATTGTGTTCTACACTGCTCCCCTTCCTTTCCAGAATCTGGGTCTAGATTGTGCTCAACACTGCAACCTTCCCTCCCCAGATTCTGGGTCTAGATTGTGTTCTACACTTCAGCCCTTCCTTTCCAGAATCTGAGTCTAGATTTTGCTCTACACTGCACCCCTTCCTTTCCAGAATCTGGGTCTACATTGTGTTCTACACTGCACCGCTTCTTTTCCAGAATCTGGGAATAAATTGTGTTCTACACTGCACACTTTCCTCCCCAGAAACTGGGTCTAGATTGTCTTTTACACAGCACCCCTTCCTTTCCAGAATCTGGGTGTAGATTGAGCTCTACACTGCACCACATCCTTTCCAGAATCTCTGTCTTGATTTTGTTCTACATTGCACTCAATCCTCCCCAGAATCTGGGTCTAGATTGTGTTATACACTGTACCACTTCCTTTCCTGAATCTTGGCCTAGATTGTGTTCTACACTGCACCACTTCTTCCCCAGAGTCTGGGTCTAGATTGTGTTCTACACTGCACCCCTTCCTCCCCAGAATCTGGGTCTAGATTGTGTACTACACTGCACCCTATACTTTCCTGAATCTGAGTCTGGATTGTGTTCGACACTGCACCACTTCCTTTCCAGAATCTGAGCCTAGATTGTGTTCTACACTGCACCCTATCCTTTCCAGAATTTGGGTCTAGATTGTGTTCTACATTGCAATGTTTCCTTTCCAGAATCTGGGTCTATATTGTGTTCTACACTGTACCCCTTCCTTTCCAGAATCTTGGTCTAGATTATGTCCTACACTGCACCCCTTCCTTTCCAGAATCTGGGTCTAGATTGTGTTCTACACTGCACCCTTTCCTACCCAGAATGTGTGTCTAGATTGTGGTCTACAATTCACCCGTTCCTTTCCAGAACCTGGGTCAAGATTGTGTTCTACATTGCTAAGTTTCCTTTCCAGAATCTGGGTCTATATTGTGCTCTACACTGTACCCCTTCCTTTCCAGAATCTCAGTCTAGATTGTGTTCTACACTGCTCCCTTTCCTTTGCAGTAGCTGGGTCCAGATTGTGTTCTACACTGCACCCCTTCCTTTCCAGATTCTTGGTCTAGATTGTGTTCTACATTGCACCCCTTCCTTTCCAGTATCTGGGTCTAGATTGTGTTCAGCGTTGCACCCTTTCCTCCCCAGAATCTGGATCGAGATTGTGTTCTACACTGCACCCCTTCCTTTCCAGTATCTGGGTCTAGATTGTGTTCTACACTGCACCCCTTCCTCCACAGAATCTGGGACAAGATTGTGTTCAACACTGCACCCTATCCTTTCCCGAATCTGGGTCTAGATTGTGTTCTACACTGCACCACTTCCTTTCCAGAATCTGGGTCTAGATTCTGTTCTACACTGCACCCCTTCCTCTCCAGAATCTCGGTCTAGATTCTGTTCTGCACTGCACCCTTTCCACCCCAGAATCTGGGTCTAGATTGTGTTCTACACTGCACCGTTTCCTTTGCAGTATCTGGTTCTAGATTGTGTTCTACACTGCACCCTTTCCTCCCCAGAATCTGGGTCCAGATTTTGTTCTACACTGCACCACTTCCTTTCCAGTATCTGGGTATCAATTGTGTTCTACACTGCACCCCTTCTTCCACAGAATCTGGGTCTAGACTGTGTTCTACACTGCACCCGTTCCTTTCCAGTATCTGGGACTCGATTGTGTTCTACACTGCACCCCTTCTTCCACAGAATCTGAGTTTAAATTGTGTTCTACACTGCACCACTTCCTCCCCAGAATCTGGGTCTAGATTGTGTTCTACACTGCACCATTTGCTCCCCAGATTCTGGGTCCAGATTGTGTTCTACACTGCACCAACCCTTTCCAGAATCTGGGTCTAGATTGTGTTCTACACTGCTCCCTTTCCATTGCAGTATCTGGGTCTAGATTGTGTTCTACACTCCACCCTTTCCTTTCCTCCCTAGAATCTGGGTCCAGATTTTCTTCTACACTGCACCCTTTCCTTTCCAGAATCTGGGTCTAGATTGTGTTCTACACTGCACCCCTTCCATTCCAGAATCTGGGTCTATATTCTGTTCTACACTGCACCCCTTCCTTTCCAGAATCTGAGTCTAGATTGTGTTGTACACTGCACCCCTTCCTTTCCAGTATTTGGGTTCGATTGTGTTCTACACTGCACCCCTTCTTCCACAGAATCTGGGTCTAGATTGTGTTCTACACTGCACCCCTTCCTTTCCAGTATCTGGGTCTAGATTGTGTTCTACACTGCACCCCTTCCTCCACAGAATCTGGGACAAGATTGTGTTCAACACTGCACCCTATCCTTTCCCGAATCTGGGTCTAGATTGTGTTCTACACTGCACCACTTCCTTTCCAGAATCTGGGTCTAGATTCTGTTCTACACTGCACCCCTTCCTCTCCAGAATCTCGGTCTAGATTCTGTTCTGCACTGCACCCTTTCCACCCCAGAATCTGGGTCTAGATTGTGTTCTACACTGCACCCTTTCCTTTGCAGTATCTGGTTCTAGATTGTGTTCTACACTGCACCCTTTCCTCCCCAGAATCTGGGTCCAGATTTTGTTCTACACTGCACCACTTCCTTTCCAGTATCTGGGTATCAATTGTGTTCTACACTGCACCCCTTCTTCCACAGAATCTGGGTCTAGACTGTGTTCTACACTGCACCACTTCCTCCCCAGAATCTGGGTCTAGATTGTGTTCTACACTGCACCATTTGCTCCCCAGATTCTGGGTCCAGATTGTGTTCTACACTGCACCAACCCTTTCCAGAATCTGGGTCTAGATTGTGTTCTACACTGCTCCCTTTCCATTGCAGTATCTGGGTCTAGATTGTGTTCTACACTCCACCCTTTCCTTTCCTACCTAGAATCTGGGTCCAGATTTTCTTCTACACTGCACCCTTTCCTTTCCAGAATCTGGGTCTAGTTTGTGTTCTACACTGCACCCCTTTCCTCCAGTATCTCAGTCTAGATTGTGTTCTACATTGCACCCTATCCTTTCCCGAATCTGAGTCTAGATTGTATTCTACGCTGCACCACTCCCTTTCCAGAATCTGAGTCTAGATTGTGTTCTACAGTACACCCTATCCTTTCCAGAATCTGGGTCTATATTGTGTTCTACACTGTATCACTTCCTTTCCAGAATCTCAGTCTAGATTGTGTTCTACACTGCTACCTTTCCTTTGCAGTAGCTGGGTCTGGATTGTGTTCTACACTGCACCCATCCCTTTCCGGAATCTTGGTAAAGATTGTGTTCTACACTGCACCCCTTCCTTTCCAGTAACTGAGTCTAGTTTGTGTTCAACACAGCACCCCTTCCTCTACAGAATCTGGGTCTAGATTGTGTTCTAAACTGCACCGTTTCCTCCCCAGAATCTGGGTCTAGATTGTGTTCTACACTGCACTCCTTCCTCCACAGAACCTGGGTCGAGATTGTGTTCTAAACTGCACCCTATCCTTTCTCGAATCCGGGTCGAGATTGTGTTCTACACTGCACCCTATCCTTTCCAGAATCTAGGTCTAGATTATGTTCTACATTGCACTCCTTCCTTTTCTGAATCTTGGTCTAGATTCTGTTCTACACTGCACCCTTTCCACCCCAGAATCTGGGTCTAGAATCTGTTGTACACTGCACCACTTCCTTTCCAGAATCTGGGTCTAGATTGTGTTCTACACTGCACCCCTTCCTTTTGGGAATCTAGGCCTATATTGTGCTCTACACTGTACCCCTTCCTTTCCAGAATCTCAATCTAGATTGTGTTCTAAACTGCACCCCTTCCTTTCCAGAATCTGGGTCTAGATTGTGTTCTACACTGCACACTTTCCTCCCCAGGATGTGGGTCTATATTGGGTTCTACACTGCACCCCTTCCTTTCGGGAATCTAGGTGTATATTGTGCTCTACACTGTACCCCTTCCTTTCCAGAATCTCAGTCTAGATTGTGTTCTACACTGCACAACTTCCTTTCCAGTATCTGGGTCTAGACTGTGTTCTACACTGCACCCTTTCCTCCCCAGAATCTGCATCCAGATTTTGTTCCACACTGCACCCCTTCTTTCCAATATCTGTGTCTCGATTGTGTTCTACACTGCACCCTATCCTTTCCTGAATCTGTGTCTAAATTGTGTTCTACACTGCACCCCTTCCTTTCCAGAATCTGGGTCTAGATTGTGCTCTACCCTGCAACCATTCCTCCCCAGAATCTGGGTCTAGATTGAGTTCTACACTTCAGCCCTTTCTTTCCAGAATCTGAGTCTAGATTTTGCTCTACACTGCACTCCTTCCTTTCCAGAATCTGGGTCTTGATTGTGTTCTACACTGCACCACACCTTTCCAGAATCTGGGACTAAATTGTGTTCTACACTGCACACTTTCCTCCCCAGAACCTGGGTCTAGATTGTCTTTTACACTGCACCCCTTCCTTTCCAGAATCTGGGTGTAGATTATGCTCTACACTGCACCACATCCTTTCCAGAATCTCTGTCTTGATTTTTTTCTACATTGCACTCACTCCTCCCCAGAATCTGGGTCTAGATTGTGTTCTACAAGGCACCACTTCCTTTCCTGAATCTTGGTCAAGATTGTGTTCTACACTGCACCACTTCCTCCCCAGAGTCTGGTCTAGATTGTGTTCTACACTGCACCCCTTCCTCCCCAGAATCTGGGTCTAGATTGTGTACTACACTGCACCCTATCCTTTCTCGAATCTGAGTCTAGAATGTGTTCTACACTGCACCACTTCCTTTCCAGAATCTGAGTCTAGATTGTGTTCTACACTGAACCCTTTCCTCCCCAGAATCTGGGTCTAGGTTGTGTTCTACAGGGGCCCCTTCCTTACCAATATCTGGGTCTATATTGTGTTCTACACAGCACCCTTTCCTCCCCAGAATCTGGGTCCAGATTTTGTTCTACACTGCACGCGTTCCTTTCCAGAACCTGTGTCTAGATTGTCTTCTGCACTGCACCACTTCCTTTCCAGAAGATTGTGTTCTACATTGCAAAGATTCCTTTCCAGAATCTGGGTCTATATTGTGCTCTACACTGTACCCCTTTCTTTCCAGAATCTCAGTCTAGATTGTGTTCTACACTTCTCCCTTTCCTTTGCAGATGCTGGGTCTAGATTGTGTTCTACACTGCACCCCTTCCTTTCCAGAATCTTGGTCTAGATTGTGTTCTACACTGCACCCCTTCCTTTCCAGTATCTGGGTCTAGATTGTGTTCTACACTGTACCCCTTCCGCCACAGAATCTGGGACTAGATTCTGTTCTACACTGCACCCTATCCTTTCCCGAATCCGGGTCTAAATTGTTTTCTACACTGCACCCGTTCCTCTCCAGAATCTCGGTCTAGATTCTGTTCTACACTGCACCATTTCCACCCCAGAATCTGGGTCTAGATTGTGTTCTACACTGCACCCCTTCCTTTCCAGAATCTGGGGCTAGATTCTGTTCTACACTGCACCCGTTCCTCTCCAGAATCTCGGTCTAGATTCTGTTCTACACTGCACCATTTCCACCCCAGAATCTGGGTCCAGATTTTGTTCTACACTGCACCACTTCCTTTCCAGTATCTGGGTGCGATTGTGTTCCAAACTGCACCACTTCTTCCACAGAATCTGGGTCTAGATTGTGATCTACACTGCACCCCTTCCTTTCCAGTATCTGGGTCTCGATTGTGTTCTACACTGCACCCCTTCTTCCACAGAATCTGAGTTTAAATTGTGTTCTACACTGCACCACTTCCTCCCCAGAATCTGGGTCTAGATTGTGTTCTACACTGCACCATTTGCTCCCCAGATTCTGGGTCCAGATTGTGTTCTACACTGCAACAATCATTTCCAGAATCTGGGTCTAGATTGTGTTCTACACTGCTCCCTTTCCTTTCCTACCTAGAATCTGGGTCCAGATTTTCTTCTACACTGCACCCTTTCCTTTCCAGAATCTGGGTCTAGTTTGTGTTCTACACTGCACCCCTTTCCTCCAGTATCTCGGTCTAGATTGTGTTCTACGTTGCACCCTATCCTTTCCAGAATCTGGGTCTATACTGTATCCCTTCCTTTCCAGAATCTCAGTCTAGATTGTGTTCTACACTGCTCCCTTTCCTTTGCAGTAGCTGGGTCTAGATTATGTTCTACACTGCACCCCATCCTTTCCAGAATCTTGGTCTTGATTGTGTTCTACACTGCACCCCTTCCTTTCCAGTAACTGAGTCTACATTGTGTTCAACACAGCACCCCTTCCTCCACAGAATCTGGGTCTAGATTGTGTTCTAAACTGCACCCTTTCCTCCCCAGAATCTGGGTCTAGATTGTGTTCTACACTGCACCCCTTCCCTTCCAGTATCTGGGTCTAGATTGTGTTCTACACTGCACTCCTTCCTCCACAGAACCTGGGTCTAGATTGTGTTCTAAACTGCACCCTATCCTTTCTCGAATCTGGGTCGAGATTGTGTTCTACACTGCACCCTATCCTTTCCAGAATCTAGGTCTAGATTATGTTCTACATTGCACTCCTTCCTTTTCTGAATCTTGGTCTAGATTGTGTTCTACACTGCACCCCTTCCTCCCCAGAATCTTGGTCTAGATTCTGTTCTATGCTGCACCCTTTCCACCCCGGAATCTGGGTCTAGAATCTGTTGTACACTGCACCACTTCCTTTCCAGAATCTGGGTCTAGATTGTGTTCTACACTGCACCTCTTCCTTTCCAGAATCTGGGTCTAGATTGTGTTCTACACTGAACCATTTCCTCCCCAGAATCTGTGTCTAGGTTGTGGTCTACACGGGCCCCTCCCTTACCAGTATCTGGGTCTATATTGTGTTCTACACAGCAACCTTTCCTCCCCATAATCTGGGTCCAGATTTTGTTCTACACTGCACCAGTTCCTTTCCAGAACCTGGGTCTAGATTGTCTTCTACACTGCACCACTTCCTTTCCAGAATCTGTGTCTAGATTGTGTTCTACACTGCACCCTATCCTTTCCAGAATCTGGGTCTAGATTGTGTTCAACATTGCAAAGAATCCTTTCCAGAATCTGGGTCTAGATTGTGTTCTACACTGCACCCCTTCCTTTCCAGAATCTTGGTCTAGATTGTGTTCTACACTGCACCGCTTCCTTTCCAGTAACTGAGTCTAGATTGTGTTCAACACAGTACCCCTTCCTCCACAGAATCTGGATCTAGATTGTGTTCTAAACTGCACCCTTTCCTCCCCAGAATCTGTGTCTATATTGTGTTCTACACTGCACCCCTTCCTTTCCAGCATCTGGGTCTAAATTGTGTTCTACACTGCACTCCTTCCTCCACAGAACCTGGGTCTAGATTGTGTTCTAAACTGCACCCTATCCTTTACCGAATCCGGGTCGAGATTGTGTTCTACACTGCACCCTATCCTTTCCAGAATCTAGGTCTAGATTATGTTCTACATTGCACCCCTTCCTTTTCTGAATCTGGCTCAAGATTTTGTTCTACAATGCACCCCTTCCTCCCCAGAATCTTGGTCCAGATTGTGTTCTACACTGCACACTTTCCACTCCAGAATCTGGGTCTAGATTCTGTTGTACACTGCACCACTTCCTTTGCAGTATCTGGGTCTAGATTGTGTTC
Source organism: Somniosus microcephalus (assembly GCF_052327205.1). Lineage (NCBI taxonomy): Eukaryota > Metazoa > Chordata > Chondrichthyes > Squaliformes > Somniosidae > Somniosus > Somniosus microcephalus. The sequence continues at coordinate 158,842,786 of NC_140999.1, forward strand.
TACACTGCACCGCTTCCTTTCCAGAATCTGGGGCTATATTGTGCTCTACACTGCACCCCTTCTTTTTCAGAATCTGTGACTAAATTGTGTTCTACACTGCACCCTTTCCTCACCAGAATCTGGGTCTTGACTTTGTTCTGCAATGCATCCATTCCTTTCCAGTATCTGGCTCTAGATTGTGTTCTACACTGCAGCCATTCCTACCCAGAATCTGGGTCTAGATTGATTTCTACACTGCACAATTTCCTCCCCAGAATCTATGTCTAGTTTGTGTTCTACACTGCACCCTTTCCTCCCCAGAATCTGGGTCCAGATTGTGTTCTACACTGCACCAGTCCTTTCCAGAATCTGGGTCTAGATTGTGTTCTACACTGCACTCCTTTCCTCCAGAATCTCGGTCTATATTTTCGTCTACACTGCACCCTTTCCTCCCCAGAATCTGGGTCTAGATTTTGTTCTACACTGCACCCCTTCCTTTCCAGTATCTGGGTCTAGATAGTGTTCTACACTGCACCCCTTCCTCCCCAGAATCTGGGTCTAGATTGTGTTCTACACTGCGCCCCTTCCTTTCCAGAATCAGGGTATAGATTGTGTTCTACACTGCGCCCCTTCCTTTCCAGAATCAGGGTATAGATTGTGTTCTACACTGCACCACTTCCTTTCCTGAATCTGGGACTAGATTGTGTTCTACAGTGCACCCCTTCCTTTCCAGAATCTGGGTCTATATTCGGTTCTACACTGCACCCCTTCCTTTCAATTATTTGGGTATCGATTTTGTTCTACACTGCACCCCTTCTTCAACAGAAGCTGGGTCTAATTGTGTTCTACACTGCACCCCTTCCTTTCCAGTATCTGGGTCTCGATTGTGTTCTACACTGCACCCTTTCCTTTCCTCCCTAGAATCTGGGTCCAGATTTTCTTCTACACTGCACCCTTTCCTTTCCAGAATCTGGCTCTAGTTTGTGTTCTACACTGCACCCCTTTCCTCCAGTATCTCGGTCTAGATTGTGTTCTACATTGCACCCTATTCTTTCCCGAATCTGAGTCTAGATTGTGTTCTATGCTGGTTCCATTCCTTTCCAGAATCTGGGTCTATATTGTGTTCTACACTGTATCCCTTCCTTTGCAGAATCTCAGTCTAGATTGTGTTCTACACTGCTCCCTTTCCTTTGCAGTATCTGGGTCTAGATTGTGTTCTACACTGCACCCCTTCCTTTCCAGAATCTTGGTCTAGATTGTGTTCTACACTGCACCGCTTCCTTTCCAGTAACTGAGTCTAGATTGTGTTCAACACAGCACCCCTTCCTCCACAGAATCTGGGTCTAGATTGTGTTCTAAACTGCACCCTTTCCTCCCCAGAATGTGGGTCTATATTGTGTTCTACACTGCGCCCCTTACTTTCCAGTATCTGGGTCTAGATTGTGTTCTACACTGCACTCTTTCCTCCACAGAATCTGGGTCTAGATTGTGTTCTAAACTGCACCCTTTCCTTTCCTCCCTAGAATCTGGGTCCAGATTTTCTTCTACACTGCACCCTTTCCTTTCCAGAATCTGGGTCTAGTTTGTGTTCTACACTGTCCCCCTTTCCTCCAGTATCTCGGTCTAGATTGTGTTCTACATTGCACCATATTCTTTCCCGAATCTGAGTTTAGATTGTGTTCTACGCTGCACCAATTCCTTTCCAGAATCTGAGTCTAGATTGTGTTCTACACTACACCCTATCCTTTCCAGAATCTGTGTCTATATAGTGTTCTACACTGTATCCCTTCCTTTCCAGAATCTCAGTCTAGATTGTGTTCTACACTGCTCCCTTTCCTTTGCAGATGCTGGGTCTAGATTGTGTTCTACACAGCACCCCTTCCTTTCCAGAATCTTGGTCTAGATTGTGTTCTACACTGCACCCTTTCCTCCCCAGAATCTGTGTCTAGATTGTGTTCTACACTTCAGCCTTTCTTTCCGGAATCTGGATCTGGGTTGTGTTCTACACTGCACCGTTTCCTTTCCAGAATCTGGGTCCAGGTTATGTTCAACATTACACCCGTTCCTTTCCAGTAACTGAGTCTAGATTGTGTTCAGAACTGCACCATTTCCTCCCCAGAATGTGGATCTAGATTGTGTTCTACACTGCACCTTACCCTTTCCCGAATCCAGATCTAGATTGTGTTCTACACTGCACCCTATACTTTCCAGAATCTGGGTCTAGATTGTGTTCTACACTGCACCCCTTCCATTCCAGAATCTGGGTCTATATTCTGTTCTACACTGCACCCCTTCCTTTCCAGAATCTGAGTCTAGATTGTGTTGTACACTGCACCCCTTCCTTTCCAGTATTTGGGTTCGATTGTGTTCTACACTGCACCCCTTCTTCCACAGAATCTGGGTCTAGATTGTGTTCTACACTGCACCCCTTCCTTTCCAGTATCTGGGTCTCGATTGTGTTCTACACTGCACCCTTTCCTGTCCTCCCTAGAATCTGGGTCCAGATTTTCTTCTACACTGCACCCTTTCCTTTCCAGAATCTGGGTCTAGTTTGTGTTCTACACTGTACCCCTTTCCTCCAGTATCTCGGTCTAGATTGTGTTCTACATTGCACCATATTCTTTCGCGAATCTGAGTCTAGATTGTGTTCTATGCTGCGCCACTTCCTTTCCAGAATCTGAGTCTAGATTGTGTTCTACACTGTATCCCTTCCTTTCCAGAATCACAGTCTAGATTGTGTTCTACACTGCTCCCTTTCCTTTGCAGTATCTGGGTCTAGATTGTGTTCTACACTGCACCCCTTCCTTTCCAGAATCTTGGTCTAGACTGTGTTCTACACTGCACCACTTCCTTTCCAGTAACTGAGTCTAGATTGTGTTCTACACTGCACTCCTTCCTCCACAGAAACTGGGTCTAGATTGTGTTCTAAACTGCACCCTATCCTTTACCGAATCCGGGTCGAGATTGTGTTCTACACTGCACCCTATCCTTTCCAGAATCTAGGTCTAGATTATGTTCTACATTGCACCCCTTCCTTTTCTGAATCTGGCTCTAGAATTTGTTCTACACTGCACCCCTTCCTCCACAGAATCTTGGTCTAGATTGTGTTCTACACTGCACACTTTCCACCCCAGAATCTGGGTCTAGATTCTGTTATACACTGCACCTCTTCCTTTGCAGTATCTGGGTCTAGATTGTGTTCTACACTGCACTGCTTCCTTTCCAGAACCTGGGGCTATATTGTGCTCTACACTGCACCCCTTCCTTTTCAGAATCTGTGACTAAATTGTGTTCTACACTGCACCCTTTCCTCACCAGAATCTGGGTCTTGATTTTGTTCTACAATGCACCCATTCCTTTCCAGTATCTGGCTCTAGATTGTGTTCTAAACTGCTCCCCTTCCTACCCAGAATCTGGATCTAGATTGATTTCTACACTGCACAATTTCCTCCCCAGAATCTATGTCTAGAATGTGTTCTACACTGCACCCTTTCCTCCCCAGAATCTGGGTCCAGATTGTGTTCTACACTGCACCAATCCTTTCCAGAATCTGGGTCTAGATTGTGTTCTACACTGCACTCGTTTCCTCCAGAATCTCGGTCTATATTTTCGTCTACACTGCACCCTTTCCTCCCCAGAATCTGGGTCTAGATTTTGTTCTACACTGCACCCCTTCCTTTCCATTATCTGGGTCTAGATAGTGTTCTACACTGCACCCCTTCCTCCCCAGAATCTGGGTCTAGATTGTGTTCTACACTGTGCCCCTTCCTTTCCAGAATCAGGGTGTAGATTGTGTTCTACACTGCACCACTTCCTTTCCAGATTCAGGGTCTAGATTGTGTTCTACACTGCACCCCTTCCTCCATAGAATCTGGGACTAGATTGTGTTCCACACTGCACCCTATCCTTTAGTGAATCCGGGTCTAGATTGTGTTCTACACTGCAACATATCCTTTCCAGAATCTGGGTCTAGATTGTGTTCTACACTGCACCCCTTCCTTTCCAGAAGCTGGGTCTAATTGTGTTCTACACTGCACCCCTTCCTTTCCAGTATCTGGGTCTCGATTGTGTTCTACACTGCACCCTTTCCTTTCCTCCCCAGAGTCTGGGTCCAGATTTTCTTCTACACTTTATTACGTCACTTTCCTTTCCAGCATCTGGGTCTAGATTGTGTTCTGCACTGCACCCCTTCCTTTCCAGAATCTGGGTCTATATTCTGTTCTACACTGCACCCCTTCCTTTCAATTATTTGGGTATCGATTTTGTTCTACACTGCACCCCTTCTTCCACAGAAGCTGGGTCTAATTGTGTTCTACACTGCACCCCTTCCTTTCCAGTATCTGGGTCTCGATTGTGTTCTACACTGCACCCTTTCCTTTCCTCCCTAGAGTCTGGGTCCAGATTTTCTTCTACACTGCACCCTTTCCTTTCCAGAATCTGGCTCTAGTTTGTGTTCTACACTGCACCCCTTTCCTCCAGTATCTCAGTCTAGATTGTGTTCTACATTGCACCCTATTCTTTCCCGAATCTGAGTCTAGATTGTGTTCTATGCTGGTGCACTTCCTCTCCAGAATCGGAGTCTAGATTGTGTTCTACACTACACCCTATCCTTTCCAGAATCTGGGTCTATATTGTGTTCTACACTTTATCCCTTCCTTTGCAGAATCTCAGTCTAGATTGTGTTCTACACTGCTCCATTTCCTTTGCAGTATCTGGGTCTAGATTGTGTTCTACACTGCACCCCTTCCTTTCCAGAATCTTGGTCTAGTTTGTGTTCTACACTGCACCGCTTCCTTTCCAGTAACTGAGTCTAGATTGTGTTCAACACAGCACCCCTTCCTCCACAGAATGTGGGTCTAGATTGTGTTCTAAGCTGCACCCTTTCCTCCCCAGAATCTGGGTCTATATTGTGTTCTACACTGCAGTCTTTCCTCCACAGAACCTGTGTCTAGATTGTGTTCTACACTGCATGCTTTATGTCATAAATCGCAACATCTGCAGAAGTAACTCAGGAAACACTACTGAACGGCCAGTTGAGGGCGCCACCCAAGGAGTATAAATACTCGCGCGTGGGCCCAACTTGGCCAGAGACAGTCTGGAAACAGGAAGCTAGTGACTACTAACTAGACCTCCATGTTTTGTTACAAGTCGATTAAAGCCTTGCTTTATTTACAACCAAGTGCTTAGTGAGTCTTTATTACGTCACTTTCCTTTCCAGCATCTGGGTCTAGATTGTGTTCTACAATGCACCCCTTCCTTTCCAGTATCTGGGTCTCGATTGTGTTCTACACTGCACCCTTTCCTTTCCTCCCTAGAATCTGGGTCCAGATTTTCTTCTACACTGCACCCTTTCCTTTCCAGAATCTGGCTCTTGTTTGTGTTCTACACTGCAACCCTTTCCTCCAGTATCTCGGTCTAGATTGTGTTCTACATTGCACCATATTCTTTCCCGAATCTGAGTCTAGATTGTGTTCATTGCTGGTTCCATTCCTTTCCAGAATCTGGGTCTATATTGTGTTCTACACTGTATCCCTTCCTTTGCAGAATCTCAGTCTAGATTGTGTTCTACACTGCTCCCTTTCCTTTGCAGTATCTGGGTCTAGATTGTGTTCTACACTGCACCCCTTCCTTTCCAGAATCTTGGTCTAGATTGTGTTCTACACTGCACCGCTTCCTTTCCAGTAACTGAGTCTAGATTGTGTTCAACACAGCACCCCTTCCTCCACAGAATCTGGGTCTAGATTGTGTTCTAAACTGCACCCTTTCCTCCCCAGAATCTGGGTCTATATTGTGTTCTACACTGCGCCCCTTACTTTCCAGTATCTGGGTCTAGATTGTGTTCTACACTGCACTCTTTCCTCCACAGAATCTGGGTCTAGATTGTGTTCTAAACTGCACCCTTTCCTTTCCTCCCTAGAATCTGGGTCCAGATTTTCTTCTACACTGCACCCTTTCCTTTCCAGAATCTGGGTCTAGTTTGTGTTCTACACTGTCCCCCTTTCCTCCAGTATCTCGGTCTAGATTGTGTTCTACATTGCACCATATTCTTTCCCGAATCTGAGTTTAGATTGTGTTCTACGCTGCACCAATTCCTTTCCAGAATCTGAGTCTAGATTGTGTTCTACACTACACCCTATCCTTTCCAGAATCTGTGTCTATATAGTGTTCTACACTGTATCCCTTCCTTTCCAGAATCTCAGTCTAGATTGTGTTCTACACTGCTCCCTTTCCTTTGCAGATGCTGGGTCTAGATTGTGTTCTACACAGCACCCCTTCCTTTCCAAAATCTTGGTCTAGATTGTGTTCTACACTGCACCCTTTCCTCCCCAGAATCTGTGTCCAGATTGTGTTCTACACTTCAGCCTTTCCTTTCCGGAATCTGGATCTGGGTTGTGTTCTACACTGCACCGTTTCCTTTCCAGAATCTGGGTCCAGATTATGTTCAACATTACACCCGTTCCTTTCCAGTAACTGAGTCTAGATTGTGTTCAGAACTGCACCATTTCCTCCCCAGAATGTGGATCTAGATTGTGTTCTACACTGCACCTTACCCTTTCCCGAATCCAGATCTAGATTGTGTTCTACACTGCACCCTATACTTTCCAGAATCTGGGTCTAGATTGTGTTCTACACTGCACCCCTTCCATTCCAGAATCTGGGTCTATATTCTGTTCTACACTGCACCCCTTCCTTTCCAGAATCTGAGTCTAGATTGTGTTGTACACTGCACCCCTTCCTTTCCAGTATTTGGGTTCGATTGTGTTCTACACTGCACCCCTTCTTCCACAGAATCTGGGTCTAGATTGTGTTCTACACTGCACCCCTTCCTTTCCAGTATCTGGGTCTCGATTGTGTTCTACACTGCACCCTTTCCTGTCCTCCCTAGAATCTGGGTCCAGATTTTCTTCTACACTGCACCCTTTCCTTTCCAGAATCTGGGTCTAGTTTGTGTTCTACACTGTACCCCTTTCCTCCAGTATCTCGGTCTAGATTGTGTTCTACATTGCACCATATTCTTTCGCGAATCTGAGTCTAGATTGTGTTCTATGCTGCGCCACTTCCTTTCCAGAATCTGAGTCTAGATTGTGTTCTACACTGTATCCCTTCCTTTCCAGAATCACAGTCTAGATTGTGTTCTACACTGCTCCCTTTCCTTTGCAGTATCTGGGTCTAGATTGTGTTCTACACTGCACCCCTTCCTTTCCAGAATCTTGGTCTAGACTGTGTTCTACACTGCACCACTTCCTTTCCAGTAACTGAGTCTAGATTGTGTTCTACACTGCACTCCTTCCTCCACAGAAACTGGGTCTAGATTGTGTTCTAAACTGCACCCTATCCTTTACCGAATCCGGGTCGAGATTGTGTTCTACACTGCACCCTATCCTTTCCAGAATCTAGGTCTAGATTATGTTCTACATTGCACCCCTTCCTTTTCTGAATCTGGCTCTAGAATTTGTTCTACACTGCACCCCTTCCTCCACAGAATCTTGGTCTAGATTGTGTTCTACACTGCACACTTTCCACCCCAGAATCTGGGTCTAGATTCTGTTATACACTGCACCTCTTCCTTTGCAGTATCTGGGTCTAGATTGTGTTCTACACTGCACTGCTTCCTTTCCAGAACCTGGGGCTATATTGTGCTCTACACTGCACCCCTTCCTTTTCAGAATCTGTGACTAAATTGTGTTCTACACTGCACCCTTTCCTCACCAGAATCTGGGTCTTGATTTTGTTCTACAATGCACCCATTCCTTTCCAGTATCTGGCTCTAGATTGTGTTCTAAACTGCTCCCCTTCCTACCCAGAATCTGGATCTAGATTGATTTCTACACTGCACAATTTCCTCCCCAGAATCTATGTCTAGAATGTGTTCTACACTGCACCCTTTCCTCCCCAGAATCTGGGTCCAGATTGTGTTCTACACTGCACCAATCCTTTCCAGAATCTGGGTCTAGATTGTGTTCTACACTGCACTCGTTTCCTCCAGAATCTCGGTCTATATTTTCGTCTACACTGCACCCTTTCCTCCCCAGAATCTGGGTCTAGATTTTGTTCTACACTGCACCCCTTCCTTTCCAGTATCTGGGTCTAGATAGTGTTCTACACTGCACCCCTTCCTTTCAATTATTTGGGTATCGATTTTGTTCTACACTGCACCCCTTCTTCCACAGAAGCTGGGTCTAATTGTGTTCTACACTGCACCCCTTCCTTTCCAGTATCTGGGTCTCGATTGTGTTCTACACTGCACCCTTTCCTTTCCTCCCTAGAGTCTGGGTCCAGATTTTCTTCTACACTGCACCCTTTCCTTTCCAGAATCTGGCTCTAGTTTGTGTTCTACACTGCACCCCTTTCCTCCAGTATCTCGGTCTAGATTGTGTTCTACATTGCACCCTATTCTTTCCCGAATCTGAGTCTAGATTGTGTTCTATGCTGGTGCACTTCCTCTCCAGAATCGGAGTCTAGATTGTGTTCTACACTACTCCCTTTCCTTTGCAGAATCTCAGTCTAGATTGTGTTCTACACTACTCCCTTTCCTTTGCAGTATCTGGGTCTAGATTGTGTTCTACACTGCACCCCTTCCTTTCCAGAATCTTGGTCTAGTTTGTGTTCTACACTGCACCGCTTCCTTTCCAGTAACTGAGTCTAGATTGTGTTCAACACAGCACCCCTTCCTCCACAGAATGTGGGTCTAGATTGTGTTCTAAACTGCACCCTTTCCTCCCCAGAATCTGGGTCTATATTGTGTTCTACACTGCGCCCCTTCCTTTCCAGTATCTGGGTCTAGATTGTGTTCTACACTGCTGTCTTTCCTCCACAGAACCTGTGTCTAGATTGTGTTCTACACTGCATGCTTTATGTCATAAATCGCAACATCTGCAGAAGTAACTCAGGAAACACTACTGAACGGCCAGTTGAGGGCGCCACCCAAGGAGTATAAATACTCGGGCGTGGGCCCAACTTGGCCAGAGACAGTCTGGAAACAGGAAGCTAGTGACTACTAACTGGACCTCCATGTTTTGTTACAAGTCGATTAAAGCCTTGCTTTATTTACAACCAAGTGCTTCGTGAGTCTTTATTATGTCACTTTCCTTTCCAGCATCTGGGTCTAGATTGTGTTCTACAATGCACCCCTTCCTTTCCAGTATCTGGGTCTCGATTGTGTTCTACACTGCACCCTTTCCTTTCCTCCCTAGAATCTGGGTCCAGATTTTCTTCTACACTGCACCCTTTCCTCACCAGAATCTGGGTCTTGAATTTGTTCTACAATGCACCCATTCCTTTCCAGTATCTGGCTCTAGATTGTGTTCTAAACTGCTCCCCTTCCTACCCAGAATCTGGATCTAGATTGATTTCTACACTGCACAATTTCCTCCCCAGAATCTTTGTCTAGAATGTGTTCTACACTGCACCCTTTCCTCCCCAGAATCTGGGTCCAGATTGTGTTCTACACTGCACCAATCCTTTCCAGAATCTGGGTCTAGATTGTGTTCTACACTGCACTCCTTTCCTCCAGAATCTCGGTCTATATTTTCGTCTACACTGCACCCTTTCCTCCCCAGAATCTGGGTCTAGATTTTGTTCTACACTGCACCCCTTCCTTTCCAGTATCTGGGTCTAGATAGTGTTCTACACTGCACCCCTTCCTTTCAATTATTTGGGTATCGATTTTGTTCTACACTGCACCCCTTCTTCCACAGAAGCTGGGTCTAATTGTGTTCTACACTGCACCCCTTCCTTTCCAGTATCTGGGTCTCGATTGTGTTCTACACTGCACCCTTTCCTTTCCTCCCTAGAGTCTGGGTCCAGATTTTCTTCTACACTGCACCCTTTCCTTTCCAGAATCTGGCTCTAGTTTGTGTTCTACACTGCACCCCTTTCCTCCAGTATCTCGGTCTAGATTGTGTTCTACATTGCACCCTATTCTTTCCCGAATCTGAGTCTAGATTGTGTTCTATGCTGGTGCACTTCCTCTCCAGAATCGGAGTCTAGATTGTGTTCTACACTACTCCCTTTCCTTTGCAGAATCTCAGTCTAGATTGTGTTCTACACTACTCCCTTTCCTTTGCAGTATCTGGGTCTAGATTGTGTTCTACACTGCACCCCTTCCTTTCCAGAATCTTGGTCTAGTTTGTGTTCTACACTGCACCGCTTCCTTTCCAGTAACTGAGTCTAGATTGTGTTCAACACAGCACCCCTTCCTCCACAGAATGTGGGTCTAGATTGTGTTCTAAACTGCACCCTTTCCTCCCCAGAATCTGGGTCTATATTGTGTTCTACACTGCGCCCCTTCCTTTCCAGTATCTGGGTCTAGATTGTATTCTACACTGCAGTCTTTCCTCCACAGAACCTGTGTCTAGATTGTGTTCTACACTGCATGCTTTATGTCATAAATCGCAACATCTGCAGAAGTAACTCAGGAAACACTACTGAACGGCCAGTTGAGGGCGCCACCCAAGGAGTATAAATACTCGGGCGTGGGCCCAACTTGGCCAGAGACAGTCTGGAAACAGGAAGCTAGTGACTACTAACTAGACCTCCATGTTTTGTTACAAGTCGATTAAAGCCTTGCTTTATTTACAACCAAGTGCTTAGTGAGTCTTTATTACGTCACTTTCCTTTCCAGCATCTGGGTCTAGATTGTGTTCTACAATGCACCCCTTCCTTTCCAGTATCTGGGTCTCGATTGTGTTCTACACTGCACCCTTTCCTTTCCTCCCTAGAATCTGGGTCCAGATTTTCTTCTACACTGCACCCTTTCCTTTCCAGAATCTGGCTCTTGTTTGTGTTCTACACTGCAACCCTTTCCTCCAGTATCTCGGTCTAGATTGTGTTCTACATTGCACCATATTCTTTCCCGAATCTGAGTCTAGATTGTGTTCTATGCTGGTTCCATTCCTTTCCAGAATCTGGGTCTATATTGTGTTCTACACTGTATCCCTTCCTTTGCAGAATCTCAGTCTAGATTGTGTTCTACACTGCTCCCTTTCCTTTGCAGTATCTGGGTCTAGATTGTGTTCTACACTGCACCCCTTCCTTTCCAGAATCTTGGTCTAGATTGTGTTCTACACTGCACCGCTTCCTTTCCAGTAACTGAGTCTAGATTGTGTTCTACACTGCACTCCTTCCTCCACAGAAACTGGGTCTAGATTGTGTTCTAAACTGCACCCTATCCTTTACCGAATCCGGGTCGAGATTGTGTTCTACACTGCACCCTATCCTTTCCAGAATCTAGGTCTAGATTATGTTCTACATTGCACCCCTTCCTTTTCTGAATCTGGCTCTAGAATTTGTTCTACACTGCACCCCTTCCTCCACAGAATCTTGGTCTAGATTGTGTTCTACACTGCACACTTTCCACCCCAGAATCTGGGTCTAGATTCTGTTATACACTGCACCTCTTCCTTTGCAGTATCTGGGTCTAGATTGTGTTCTACACTGCACTGCTTCCTTTCCAGAACCTGGGGCTATATTGTGCTCTACACTGCACCCTTCCTTTTCAGAATCTGTGACTAAATTGTGTTCTACACTGCACCCTTTCCTCACCAGAATCTGGGTCTTGATTTTGTTCTACAATGCACCCATTCCTTTCCAGTATCTGGCTCTAGATTGTGTTCTAAACTGCTCCCCTTCCTACCCAGAATCTGGATCTAGATTGATTTCTACACTGCACAATTTCCTCCCCAGAATCTATGTCTAGAATGTGTTCTACACTGCACCCTTTCCTCCCCAGAATCTGGGTCCAGATTGTGTTCTACACTGCACCAATCCTTTCCAGAATCTGGGTCTAGATTGTGTTCTACACTGCACTCCTTTCCTCCAGAATCTCGGTCTATATTTTCGTCTACACTGCACCCTTTCCTCCCCAGAATCTGGGTCTAGATTTTGTTCTACACTGCACCCCTTCCTTTCCAGTATCTGGGTCTAGATAGTGTTCTACACTGCACCCCTTCCTCCCCAGAATCTGGGTCTAGATTGTGTTCTACACTGCGCCCCTTCCTTTCCAGAATCAGGGTGTAGATTGTGTTCTACACTGCACCACTTCCTTTCCAGATTCAGGGTCTAGATTGTGTTCTACACTGCACCCCTTCCTCCACAGAATCTGGGACTAGATTGTGTTCTACACTGCATCCTATCCTTTCCTGAATCCGGGTCTAGATTGTGTTCTACACTGCAACATATCCTTTCCAGAATCTGGGTCTAGATTGTGTTCTACACTGCACCCCTTCCTTTCCAGAATCTGGGTCTATATTCTGTTCTACACTGCACCCCTTCCTTTCAATTATTTGGGTATCGATTGTGTTCTACACTGCACCCCTTCCTCCACAGAATCTGGGACTAGATTGTGTTCTACACTGCACCCTATCCTTTCCTGAATCAAGGTCTAGATTGTGTTCTACACTGCAACATATCCTTTCCAGAATCTGGGTCTAGATTGTGTTCTACACTGCACCCCTTCCTTTCCAGAATCTGGGTCTATATTCTGTTCTACACTGCACCCCTTCCTTTCAATTATTTGGGTATCGATTGTGTTCTACACTGCACCCCTTCCTTTCCAGTATCGCAACATCTGCAGAAGTAACTCAGGAAACACTACTGAACGGCCAGTTGAGGGCGCCACCCAAGGAGTATAAATACTCGGGCGTGGGCCCAACTTGGCCAGAGACAGTCTGGAAACAGGAAGCTAGTGACTACTAACTAGACCTCCATGTTTTGTTACAAGTCGATTAAAGCCTTGCTTTATTTACAACCAAGTGCTTAGTGAGTCTTTATTACGTCACTTTCCTTTCCAGCATCTGGGTCTAGATTGTGTTCTGCAATGCACCCCTTCCTTTCCAGTATCTGGGTCTCGATTGTGTTCTACACTGCACCCTTTCCTTTCCTCCCTAGAATCTGGGTCCAGATTTTCTTCTACACTGCACCCTTTCCTTTCCAGAATCTGGCTCTAGTTTGTGTTCTACACTGCACCCCTTTCCTCCAGTATCTCGGTCTAGATTGTGTTCTACATTGCACCCTATTCTTTCCCGAATCTGAGTCTAGATTGTGTTCTATGCTGGTTCCATTCCTTTCCAGAATCTGGGTCTATATTGCGTTCTACACTGTATCCCTTCCTTTGCAGAATCTCAGTCTAGATTGTGTTCTACACTGCTCCCTTTCCTTTGCAGTATCTGGGTCTAGATTGTGTTCTACACTGCACCACTTCCTTTCCAGAATCTTGGTCTAGATTGTGTTCTACACTGCACCGCTTCCTTTCCAGTAACTGAGTCTAGATTGTGTTCAACACAGCACCCCTTCCTCCACAGAATATGGGTCTAGATTGTGTTCTAAACTGCACCCTTTCCTCCCCAGAATCTGGGTCTATATTGTGTTCTACACTGCGCCCCTTACTTTCCAGTATCTAGGTCGAGATTGTGTTCTACACTGCACTCTTTCCTCCACAGAATCTGGGTCTAGATTGTGTTCTAAACTGCACCCTTTCCTTTCCTCCCCAGAATCTGGGTCCAGATTTTCTTCTACACTGCACCCTTTCCTTTCCAGAATCTGGGTCTAGTTTATGTTCTACACTGTCCCCCTTTCCTCCAGTATCTCGGTCGAGATTGTGTTCTACATTGCACCATATTCTTTCCCGAATCTGAGTTTAGATTGTGTTCTACGCTGCACCAATTCCTTTCCAGAATCTGAGTCTAGATTGTGTTCTACACTACACCCTATCCTTTCCAGAATCTGTGTCTATATAGTGTTCTACACTGTATCCCTTCCTTTCCAGAATCTCAGTCTAGATTGTGTTCTGCACTGCTCCCTTTCCTTTGCAGATGCTGGGTCTAGATTGTGTTCTACACAGCACCCCTTCCTTTCCAGAATCTTGGTCTAGATTGTGTTCTACACTGCACCCTTTCCTCCCCAGAATCTGTGTCTAGATTGTGTTCTACACTTCAGCCTTTCCTTTCCGGAATCTGGATCTGGGTTGTGTTCTACACTGCACCGTTTCCTTTTCAGAATCTGGGTCCAGTTTATGTTCAACATTACACCCGTTCCTTTCCAGTAACTGAGTCTAGATTGTGTTCAGAACTGCACCATTTCCTCCCCAGAATGTGGATCTAGATTGTGTTCTACACTGCACCCTATTCTTTCCCGAATCCAGATCTAGATTGTGTTCTACACTGCACCCTATACTTTCCAGAATCTGTGTCTAGATTGTGTTCTACACTGCACCCCTTCCATTCCAGAATCGGGGTCTATATTCTGTTCTACACTGCACCCCTTCCTTTCCAGAATCTGAGTCTAGATTGTGTTGTACACTGCACCCCTTCCTTTCCAGTATTTGGGTTCGATTGTGTTCTACACTGCACCCCTTCTTCCACAGAATCTGGGTCTAGATTGTGTTCTACACTGCACCCCTTCCTTTCCAGTATCTGGGTCTCGATTGTGTTCTACACTGCACCCTTTCCTGTCCTCCCCAGAATCTGGGTCCAGATTTTCTTCTACACTGCACCCTTTCCTTTCCAGAATCTGGGTCTAGTTTGTGTTCTACACTGCGCCCCTTCCTTTCCAGAATCAGGGTGTAGATTGTGTTCTACAATGCACCCATTCCTTTCCAGTATCTGGCTCTAGATTGTGTTCTAAACTGCTCCCCTTCCTACCCAGAATCTGGATCTAGATTGATTTCTACACTGCACAATTTCCTCCCCAGAATCTATGTCTAGAATGTGTTCTACACTGCACCCTTTCCTCCCCAGAATCTGGGTCCAGATTGTATTCTACACTGCACCAATCCTTTCCAGAATCTGGGTCTAGATTGTGTTCTACACTGCACTCCTTTCCTCCAGAATCTCGGTCTATATTTTCGTCTACACTGCACCCTTTCCTCCCCAGAATCTGGGTCTAGATTTTGTTCTACACTGCACCCCTTCCTTTCCAGTATCTGGGTCTAGATAGTGTTCTACACTGCACCCCTTCCTTTCAATTATTTGGGTATCGATTTTGTTCTACACTGCACCCCTTCTTCCACAGAAGCTGGGTCTAATTGTGTTCTACACTGCACCCCTTCCTTTCCAGTATCTGGGTCTCGATTGTGTTCTACACTGCACCCTTTCCTTTCCTCCCTAGAGTCTGGGTCCAGATTTTCTTCTACACTGCACCCTTTCCTTTCCAGAATCTGGCTCTAGTTTGTGTTCTACACTGCACCCCTTTCCTCCAGTATCTCGGTCTAGATTGTGTTCTACATTGCACCCTATTCTTTCCCGAATCTGAGTCTAGATTGTGTTCAATGCTGGTTCCATTCCTTTCCAGAATCTGGGTCTATATTGCGTTCTACACTGTATCCCTTCCTTTGCAGAATCTCAGTCTAGATTGTGTTCTACACTGCTCCCTTTCCTTTGCAGTATCTGGGTCTATATTGTGTTCTACACTGCACCACTTCCTTTCCAGAATCTTGGTCTAGATTGTGTTCTACACTGCACCGCTTCCTTTCCAGTAACTGAGTCTAGATTGTGTTCAACACAGCACCCCTTCCTCCACAGAATCTGGGTCTAGATTGTGTTCTAAACTGCACCCTTTCCTCCCCAGAATCTGGGTCTATATTGTGTTCTACACTGCGCCCCTTACTTTCCAGTATCTAGGTCGAGATTGTGTTCTACACTGCACTCTTTCCTCCACAGAATCTGGGTCTAGATTGTGTTCTAAACTGCACCCTTTCCTTTCCTCCCCAGAATCTGGGTCCAGATTTTCTTCTACACTGCACCCTTTCCTTTCCAGAATCTGGGTCTAGTTTATGTTCTACACTGTCCCCCTTTCCTCCAGTATCTCGGTCTAGATTGTGTTCTACATTGCACCATATTCTTTCCCGAATCTGAGTTTAGATTGTGTTCTACGCTGCACCAATTCCTTTCCAGAATCTGAGTCTAGATTGTGTTCTACACTACACCCTATCCTTTCCAGAATCTGTGTCTATATAGTGTTCTACACTGTATCCCTTCCTTTCCAGAATCTCAGTCTAGATTGTGTTCTGCACTGCTCCCTTTCCTTTGCAGATGCTGGGTCTAGATTGTGTTCTACACAGCACCCCTTCCTTTCCAGAATCTTGGTCTAGATTGTGTTCTACACTGCACCCTTTCCTCCCCAGAATCTGTGTCTAGATTGTGTTCTACACTTCAGCCTTTCCTTTCCGGAATCTGGATCTGGGTTGTGTTCTACACTGCACCGTTTCCTTTTCAGAATCTGGGTCCAGTTTATGTTCAACATTACACCCGTTCCTTTCCAGTAACTGAGTCTAGATTGTGTTCAGAACTGCACCATTTCCTCCCCAGAATGTGGATCTAGATTGTGTTCTACACTGCACCCTATTCTTTCCCGAATCCAGATCTAGATTGTGTTCTACACTGCACCCTATACTTTCCAGAATCTGTGTCTAGATTGTGTTCTACACTGCACCCCTTCCATTCCAGAATCGGGGTCTATATTCTGTTCTACACTGCACCCCTTCCTTTCCAGAATCTGAGTCTAGATTGTGTTGTACACTGCACCCCTTCCTTTCCAGTATTTGGGTTCGATTGTGTTCTACACTGCACCCCTTCTTCCACAGAATCTGGGTCTAGATTGTGTTCTACACTGCACCCCTTCCTTTCCAGTATCTGGGTCTCGATTGTGTTCTACACTGCACCCTTTCCTGTCCTCCCCAGAATCTGGGTCCAGATTTTCTTCTACACTGCACCCTTTCCTTTCCAGAATCTGGGTCTAGTTTGTGTTCTACACTGCGCCCCTTCCTTTCCAGAATCAGGGTGTAGATTGTGTTCTACAATGCACCCATTCCTTTCCAGTATCTGGCTCTAGATTGTGTTCTAAACTGCTCCCCTTCCTACCCAGAATCTGGATCTAGATTGATTTCTACACTGCACAATTTCCTCCCCAGAATCTATGTCTAGAATGTGTTCTACACTGCACCCTTTCCTCCCCAGAATCTGGGTCCAGATTGTGTTCTACACTGCACCAATCCTTTCCAGAATCTGGGTCTAGATTGTGTTCTACACTGCACTCCTTTCCTCCAGAATCTCGGTCTATATTTTCGTCTACACTGCACCCTTTCCTCCCCAGAATCTGGGTCTAGATTTTGTTCTACACTGCACCCCTTCCTTTCCAGTATCTGGGTCTAGATAGTGTTCTACACTGCACCCCTTCCTTTCAATTATTTGGGTATCAATTTTGTTCTACACTGCACCCCTTCTTCCACAGAAGCTGGGTCTAATTGTGTTCTACACTGCACCCCTTCCTTTCCAGTATCTGGGTCTCGATTGTGTTCTACACTGCACCCTTTCCTTTCCTCCCTAGAGTCTGGGTCCAGATTTTCTTCTACACTGCACCCTTTCCTTTCCAGAATCTGGCTCTAGTTTGTGTTCTACACTGCACCCCTTTCCTCCAGTATCTCGGTCTAGATTGTGTTCTACATTGCACCCTATTCTTTCCCGAATCTGAGTCTAGATTGTGTTCTATGCTGGTGCACTTCCTCTCCAGAATCGGAGTCTAGATTGTGTTCTACACTACTCCCTTTCCTTTGCAGAATCTCAGTCTAGATTGTGTTCTACACTACTCCCTTTCCTTTGCAGTATCTGGGTCTAGATTGTGTTCTACACTGCACCCCTTCCTTTCCAGAATCTTGGTCTAGTTTGTGTTCTACACTGCACCGCTTCCTTTCCAGTAACTGAGTCTAGATTGTGTTCAACACAGCACCCCTTCCTCCACAGAATGTGGGTCTAGATTGTGTTCTAAACTGCACCCTTTCCTCCCCAGAATCTGGGTCTATATTGTGTTCTACACTGCGCCCCTTCCTTTCCAGTATCTGGGTCTAGATTGTGTTCTACACTGCAGTCTTTCCTCCACAGAACCTGTGTCTAGATTGTGTTCTACACTGCATGCTTTATGTCATAAATCGCAACATCTGCAGAAGTAACTCAGGAAACACTACTGAACGGCCAGTTGAGGGCGCCACCCAAGGAGTATAAATACTCGGGCGTGGGCCCAACTTGGCCAGAGACAGTCTGGAAACAGGAAGCTAGTGACTACTAACTGGACCTCCATGTTTTGTTACAAGTCGATTAAAGCCTTGCTTTATTTACAACCAAGTGCTTAGTGAGTCTTTATTACGTCACTTTCCTTTCCAGCATCTGGGTCTAGATTGTGTTCTACAATGCACCCTTTCCTTTCCAGTATCTGGGTCTCGATTGTGTTCTACACTGCACCCTTTCCTTTCCTCCCTAGAATCTGGGTCCAGATTTTCTTCTACACTGCACCCTTTCCTTTCCAGAATCTGGCTCTTGTTTGTGTTCTACACTGCAACCCTTTCCTCCAGTATCTTGGTCTAGATTGTGTTCTACATTGCACCATATTCTTTCCCGAATCTGAGTCTAGATTGTGTTCTATGCTGGTTCCATTCCTTTCCAGAATCTGGGTCTATATTGTGTTCTACACTGTATCCCTTCCTTTGCAGAATCTCAGTCTAGATTGTGTTCTACACTGCTCCCTTTCCTTTGCAGTATCTGGGTCTAGATTGTGTTCTACACTGCACCCCTTCCTTTCCAGAATCTTGGTCTAGATTGTGTTCTACACTGCACCGCTTCCTTTCCAGTAACTGAGTCTAGATTGTGTTCTACACTGCACTCCTTCCTCCACAGAAACTGGGTCTAGATTGTGTTCTAAACTGCACCCTATCCTTTACCGAATCCGGGTCGAGATTGTGTTCTACACTGCACCCTATCCTTTCCAGAATCTAGGTCTAGATTATGTTCTACATTGCACCCCTTCCTTTTCTGAATCTGGCTCTAGAATTTGTTCTACACTGCACCCCTTCCTCCACAGAATCTTGGTCTAGATTGTGTTCTACACTGCACACTTTCCACCCCAGAATCTGGGTCTAGATTCTGTTATACACTGCACCTCTTCCTTTGCAGTATCTGGGTCTAGATTGTGTTCTACACTGCACTGCTTCCTTTCCAGAACCTGGGGCTATATTGTGCTCTACACTGCACCCCTTCCTTTTCAGAATCTGTGACTAAATTGTGTTCTACACTGCACCCTTTCCTCACCAGAATCTGGGTCTTGATTTTGTTCTACAATGCACCCATTCCTTTCCAGTATCTGGCTCTAGATTGTGTTCTAAACTGCTCCCCTTCCTACCCAGAATCTGGATCTAGATTGATTTCTACACTGCACAATTTCCTCCCCAGAATCTATGTCTAGAATGTGTTCTACACTGCACCCTTTCCTCCCCAGAATCTGGGTCCAGATTGTGTTCTACACTGCACCAATCCTTTCCAGAATCTGGGTCTAGATTGTGTTCTACACTGCACTCCTTTCCTCCAGAATCTCGGTCTATATTTTCGTCTACACTGCACCCTTTCCTCCCCAGAATCTGGGTCTAGATTTTGTTCTACACTGCACCCCTTCCTTTCCAGTATCTGGGTCTAGATAGTGTTCTACACTGCACCCCTTCCTCCCCAGAATCTGGGTCTAGATTGTGTTCTACACTGCGCCCCTTCCTTTCCAGAATCAGGGTGTAGATTGTGTTCTACACTGCACCACTTCCTTTCCAGATTCAGGGTCTAGATTGTGTTCTACACTGCACCCCTTCCTCCACAGAATCTGGGACTAGATTGTGTTCTACACTGCACCCTATCCTTTCCTGAATCCGGGTCTAGATTGTGTTCTACACTGCAACATATCCTTTCCAGAATCTGGGTCTAGATTGTGTTCTACACTGCACCCCTTCCTTTCCAGAATCTGGGTCTATATTCTGTTCTACACTGCACCCCTTCCTTTCAATTATTTGGGTATCGATTGTGTTCTACACTGCACCCCTTCCTCCACAGAATCTGGGACTAGATTGTGTTCTACACTGCACCCTATCCTTTCCTGAATCTGGGTCTAGATTGTGTTCTACACTGCAACATATCCTTTCCAGAATCTGGGTCTAGATTGTGTTCTACACTGCACCCCTTCCTTTCCAGAATCTGGGTCTATATTCTGTTCTACACTGCACCCCTTCCTTTCAATTATTTGGGTATCGATTGTGTTCTACACTGCACCCCTTCCTTTCCAGTATCGCAACATCTGCAGAAGTAACTCAGGAAACACTACTGAACGGCCAGTTGAGGGCGCCACCCAAGGAGTATAAATACTCGGGCGTGGGCCCAACTTGGCCAGAGACAGTCTGGAAACAGAAAGCTAGTGACTACTAACTAGACCTCCATGTTTTGTTACAAGTCGATTAAAGCCTTGCTTTATTTACAACCAAGTGCTTAGTGAGTCTTTATTACGTCACTTTCCTTTCCAGCATCTGGGTCTAGATTGTGTTCTGCAATGCACCCCTTCCTTTCCAGTATCTGGGTCTCGATTGTGTTCTACACTGCACCCTTTCCTTTCCTCCCTAGAATCTGGGTCCAGATTTTCTTCTACACTGCACCCTTTCCTTTCCAGAATCTGGCTCTAGTTTGTGTTCTACACTGCACCCCTTTCCTCCAGTATCTCGGTCTAGATTGTGTTCTACATTGCACCCTATTCTTTCCCGAATCTGAGTCTAGATTGTGTTCTATGCTGGTTCCATTCCTTTCCAGAATCTGGGTCTATATTGCGTTCTACACTGTATCCCTTCCTTTGCAGAATCTCAGTCTAGATTGTGTTCTACACTGCTCCCTTTCCTTTGCAGTATCTGGGTCTAGATTGTGTTCTACACTGCACCACTTCCTTTCCAGAATCTTGGTCTAGATTGTGTTCTACACTGCACCGCTTCCTTTCCAGTAACTGAGTCTAGATTGTGTTCAACACAGCACCCCTTCCTCCACAGAATCTGGGTCTAGATTGTGTTCTAAACTGCACCCTTTCCTCCCCAGAATCTGGGTCTATATTGTGTTCTACACTGCGCCCCTTACTTTCCAGTATCTAGGTCGAGATTGTGTTCTACACTGCACTCTTTCCTCCACAGAATCTGGGTCTAGATTGTGTTCTAAACTGCACCCTTTCCTTTCCTCCCCAGAATCTGGGTCCAGATTTTCTTCTACACTGCACCCTTTCCTTTCCAGAATCTGGGTCTAGTTTATGTTCTACACTGTCCCCCTTTCCTCCAGTATCTCGGTCGAGATTGTGTTCTACATTGCACCATATTCTTTCCCGAATCTGAGTTTAGATTGTGTTCTACGCTGCACCAATTCCTTTCCAGAATCTGAGTCTAGATTGTGTTCTACACTACACCCTATCCTTTCCAGAATCTGTGTCTATATAGTGTTCTACACTGTATCCCTTCCTTTCCAGAATCTCAGTCTAGATTGTGTTCTGCACTGCTCCCTTTCCTTTGCAGATGCTGGGTCTAGATTGTGTTCTACACAGCACCCCTTCCTTTCCAGAATCTTGGTCTAGATTGTGTTCTACACTGCACCCTTTCCTCCCCAGAATCTGTGTCTAGATTGTGTTCTACACTTCAGCCTTTCCTTTCCGGAATCTGGATCTGGGTTGTGTTCTACACTGCACCGTTTCCTTTTCAGAATCTGGGTCCAGTTTATGTTCAACATTACACCCGTTCCTTTCCAGTAACTGAGTCTAGATTGTGTTCAGAACTGCACCATTTCCTCCCCAGAATGTGGATCTAGATTGTGTTCTACACTGCACCCTATCCTTTCCCGAATCCAGATCTAGATTGTGTTCTACACTGCACCCTATACTTTCCAGAATCTGTGTCTAGATTGTGTTCTACACTGCACCCCTTCCATTCCAGAATCGGGGTCTATATTCTGTTCTACACTGCACCCCTTCCTTTCCAGAATCTGAGTCTAGATTGTGTTGTACACTGCACCCCTTCCTTTCCAGTATTTGGGTTCGATTGTGTTCTACACTGCACCCCTTCTTCCACAGAATCTGGGTCTAGATTGTGTTCTACACTGCACCCCTTCCTTTCCAGTATCTGGGTCTCGATTGTGTTCTACACTGCACCCTTTCCTGTCCTCCCCAGAATCTGGGTCCAGATTTTCTTCTACACTGCACCCTTTCCTTTCCAGAATCTGGGTCTAGTTTGTGTTCTACACTGTACCCCTTTCCTCCAGTATCTCGGTCTAGATTGTGTTCTACATTGCACCATATTCTTTCCCGAATCTGAGTCTAGATTGTGTTCTATGCTGCGCCACTTCCTTTCCAGAATCTGAGTCTAGATTGTGTTCTACACTGTATCCCTTCCTTTCCAGAATCTCAGTCTAGATTGTGTTCTACACCGCTCCCTTTCCTTTGCAGTAGCTGGGTCTAGATTGTGTTCTACACTGCACCCCTTCCTTTCCAGAATCTTGGTCTGGACTGTGTTCTACACTGCACCACTTCCTTTCCAGTAACTGAGTCTAGATTGTGTTCTACACTGCACTCCTTCCTCCACAGAAACTGGGTCTAGATTGTGTTCTAAACTGCACCCTATCCTTTACCGAATCCGGGTCGAGATTGTGTTCTACACTGCACCCTATCCTTTCCAGAATCTAGGTCTAGATTATGTTCTACATTGCACCCCTTCCTTTTCTGAATCTGGCTCTAGAATTTGTTCTACACTGCACCCCTTCCTCCACAGAATCTTGGTCTAGATTGTGTTCTACACTGCACACTTTCCACCCCAGAATCTGGGTCTAGATTCTGTTATACACTGCACCTCTTCCTTTGCAGTATCTGGGTCTAGATTGTGTTCTACACTGCACTGCTTCCTTTCCAGAACCTGGGGCTATATTGTGCTCTACACTGCACCCCTTCCTTTTCAGAATCTGTGACTAAATTGTGTTCTACACTGCACCCTTTCCTCACCAGAATCTGGGTCTTGATTTTGTTCTACAATGCACCCATTCCTTTCCAGTATCTGGCTCTAGATTGTGTTCTAAACTGCTCCCCTTCCTACCCAGAATCTGGATCTAGATTGATTTCTACACTGCACAATTTCCTCCCCAGAATCTATGTCTAGAATGTGTTCTACACTGCACCCTTTCCTCCCCAGAATCTGGGTCCAGATTGTATTCTACACTGCACCAATCCTTTCCAGAATCTGGGTCTAGATTGTGTTCTACACTGCACTCGTTTCCTCCAGAATCTTGGTCTATATTTTCGTCTACACTGCACCCTTTCCTCCCCAGAATCTGGGTCTAGATTTTGTTCTACACTGCACCCCTTCCTTTCCAGTATCTGGGTCTAGATAGTGTTCTACACTGCACCCCTTCCTTTCAATTATTTGGGTATCGATTTTGTTCTACACTGCACCCCTTCTTCCACAGAAGCTGGGTCTAATTGTGTTCTACACTGCACCCCTTCCTTTCCAGTATCTGGGTCTCGATTGTGTTCTACACTGCACCCTTTCCTTTCCTCCCTAGAGTCTGGGTCCAGATTTTCTTCTACACTGCACCCTTTCCTTTCCAGAATCTGGCTCTAGTTTGTGTTCTACACTGCACCCCTTTCCTCCAGTATCTCGGTCTAGATTGTGTTCTACATTGCACCCTATTCTTTCCCGAATCTGAGTCTAGATTGTGTTCTATGCTGGTGCACTTCCTCTCCAGAATCGGAGTCTAGATTGTGTTCTACACTACTCCCTTTCCTTTGCAGAATCTCAGTCTAGATTGTGTTCTACACTACTCCCTTTCCTTTGCAGTATCTGGGTCTAGATTGTGTTCTACACTGCACCCCTTCCTTTCCAGAATCTTGGTCTAGTTTGTGTTCTACACTGCACTGCTTCCTTTCCAGTAACTGAGTCTAGATTGTGTTCAACACAGCACCCCTTCCTCCACAGAATGTGGGTCTAGATTGTGTTCTAAACTGCACCCTTTCCTCCCCAGAATCTGGGTCTATATTGTGTTCTACACTGCGCCCCTTCCTTTCCAGTATCTGGGTCTAGATTGTGTTCTACACTGCAGTCTTTCCTCCACAGAACCTGTGTCTAGATTGTGTTCTACACTGCATGCTTTATGTCATAAATCGCAACATCTGCAGAAGTAACTCAGGAAACACTACTGAACGGCCAGTTGAGGGCGCCACCCAAGGAGTATAAATACTCGGGCGTGGGCCCAACTTGGCCAGAGACAGTCTGGAAACAGGAAGCTAGTGACTACTAACTAGACCTCCATGTTTTGTTACAAGTCGATTAAAGCCTTGCTTTATTTACAACCAAGTGCTTAGTGAGTCTTTATTACGTCACTTTCCTTTCCAGCATCTGGGTCTAGATTGTGTTCTACAATGCACCCCTTCCTTTCCAGTATCTGGGTCTCGATTGTGTTCTACACTGCACCCTTTCCTTTCCTCCCTAGAATCTGGGTCCAGATTTTCTTCTACACTGCACCCTTTCCTTTCCAGAATCTGGCTCTTGCTTGTGTTCTACACTGCAACCCTTTCCTCCAGTATCTCGGTCTAGATTGTGTTCTACATTGCACCATATTCTTTCCCGAATCTGAGTCTAGATTGTGTTCTATGCTGGTTCCATTCCTTTCCAGAATCTGGGTCTATATTGTGTTCTACACTGTATCCCTTCCTTTGCAGAATCTCAGTCTAGATTGTGTTCTACACTGCTCCCTTTCCTTTGCAGTATCTGGGTCTAGATTGTGTTCTACACTGCACCCCTTCCTTTCCAGAATCTTGGTCTAGATTGTGTTCTACACTGCACCGCTTCCTTTCCAGTAACTGAGTCTAGATTGTGTTCTACACTGCACTCCTTCCTCCACAGAAACTGGGTCTAGATTGTGTTCTAAACTGCACCCTATCCTTTACCGAATCCGGGTCGAGATTGTGTTCTACACTGCACCCTATCCTTTCCAGAATCTAGGTCTAGATTATGTTCTACATTGCACCCCTTCCTTTTCTGAATCTGGCTCTAGAATTTGTTCTACACTGCACCCCTTCCTCCACAGAATCTTGGTCTAGATTGTGTTCTACACTGCACACTTTCCACCCCAGAATCTGGGTCTAGATTCTGTTATACACTGCACCTCTTCCTTTGCAGTATCTGGGTCTAGATTGTGTTCTACACTGCACTGCTTCCTTTCCAGAACCTGGGGCTATATTGTGCTCTACACTGCACCCCTTCCTTTTCAGAATCTGTGACTAAATTGTGTTCTACACTGCACCCTTTCCTCACCAGAATCTGGGTCTTGATTTTGTTCTACAATGCACCCATTCCTTTCCAGTATCTGGCTCTAGATTGTGTTCTAAACTGCTCCCCTTCCTACCCAGAATCTGGATCTAGATTGATTTCTACACTGCACAATTTCCTCCCCAGAATCTATGTCTAGAATGTGTTCTACACTGCACCCTTTCCTCCCCAGAATCTGGGTCCAGATTGTGTTCTACACTGCACCAATCCTTTCCAGAATCTGGGTCTAGATTGTGTTCTACACTGCACTCCTTTCCTCCAGAATCTCGGTCTATATTTTCGTCTACACTGCACCCTTTCCTCCCCAGAATCTGGGTCTAGATTTTGTTCTACACTGCACCCCTTCCTTTCCAGTATCTAGGTCTAGATAGTGTTCTACACTGCACCCCTTCCTCCCCAGAATCTGGGTCTAGATTGTGTTCTACACTGTGCCCCTTCCTTTCCAGAATCAGGGTGTAGATTGTGTTCTACACTGCACCACTTCCTTTCCAGATTCAGGGTCTAGATTGTGTTCTACACTGCACCCCTTCCTCCACAGAATCTGGGACTAGATTGTGTTCTACACTGCACCCTATCCTTTCCTGAATCCGGGTCTAGATTGTGTTCTACACTGCAACATATCCTTTCCAGAATCTGGGTCTAGATTGTGTTCTACACTGCACCCCTTCCTTTCCAGAATCTGGGTCTATATTCTGTTCTACACTGCACCCCTTCCTTTCAATTATTTGGGTATCGATTGTGTTCTACACTGCACCCCTTCCTTTCCAGTATCGCAACATCTGCAGAAGTAACTCAGGAAACACTACTGAACGGCCAGTTGAGGGCGCCACCCAAGGAGTATAAATACTCGGGCGTGGGCCCAACTTGGCCAGAGACAGTCTGGAAACAGGAAGCTAGTGACTACTAACTAGACCTCCATGTTTTGTTACAAGTCGATTAAAGCCTTGCTTTATTTACAACCAAGTGCTTAGTGAGTCTTTATTACGTCACTTTCCTTTCCAGCATCTGGGTCTAGATTGTGTTCTGCAATGCACCCCTTCCTTTCCAGTATCTGGGTCTCGATTGTGTTCTACACTGCAACCTTTCCTTTCCTCCCTAGAATCTGGGTCCAGATTTTCTTCTACACTGCACCCTTTCCTTTCCAGAATCTGGTTCTAGTTTGTGTTCTACACTGCACCCCTTTCCTCCAGTATCTCGGTCTAGATTGTGTTCTACATTGCACCCTATTCTTTCCCGAATCTGAGTCTAGATTGTGTTCTATGCTGGTTCCATTCCTTTCCAGAATCTGGGTCTATATTGTGTTCTACACTGAACCCTTCCTTTGCAGAATCTCAGTCTAGATTGTGTTCTACACTGCTCCCTTTCCTTTGCAGTATCTGGGTCTAGATTGTGTTCTACACTGCACCCCTTCCTTTCCAGAATCTTGGTCTAGATTGTGTTCTACACTGCACCGCTTCCTTTCCAGTAACTGAGTCTAGATTGTGTTCAACACAGCACCCCTTCCTCCACAGAATCTGGGTCTAGATTGTGTTCTAAACTGCACCCTTTCCTCCCCAGAATCTGGGTCTATATTGTGTTCTACACTGCGCCCCTTACTTTCCAGTATCTGGGTCTAGATTGTGTTCTACACTGCACTCTTTCCTCCACAGAATCTGGGTCTAGATTGTGTTCTAAACTGCACCCTTTCCTTTCCTCCCTACAATCTGGGTCCAGATTTTCTTCTACACTGCACCCTTTCCTTTCCAGAATCTGGGTCTAGTTTATGTTCTACACTGTCCCCCTTTCCTCCAGTATCTCGGTCTAGATTGTGTTCTACATTGCACCATATTCTTTCCCGAATCTGAGTTTAGATTGTGTTCTACGCTGCACCAATTCCTTTCCAGAATCTGAGTCTAGATTGTGTTCTACACTACACCCTATCCTTTCCAGAATCTGTGTCTATATAGTGTTCTACACTGTATCCCTTCCTTTCCAGAATCTCAGTCTAGATTGTGTTCTACACTGCTCCCTTTCCTTTGCAGATGCTGGGTCTAGATTGTGTTCTACACAGCACCCCTTCCTTTCCAGAATCTTGGTCTAGATTGTGTTCTACACTGCACCCTTTCCTCCCCAGAATCTGTGTCTAGATTGTGTTCTACACTTCAGCCTTTCCTTTCCGGAATCTGGATCTGGGTTGTGTTCTACACTGCACCGTTTCCTTTTCAGAATCTGGGTCCAGTTTATGTTCAACATTACACCCGTTCCTTTCCAGTAACTGAGTCTAGATTGTGTTCAGAACTGCACCATTTCCTCCCCAGAATGTGGATCTAGATTGTGTTCTACACTGCACCCTATCCTTTCCCGAATCCAGATCTAGATTGTGTTCTACACTGCACCCTATACTTTCCAGAATCTGGGTCTAGATTGTGTTCTACACTGCACCCCTTCCATTCCAGAATCTGGGTCTATATTCTGTTCTACACTGCACCCCTTCCTTTCCAGAATCTGAGTCTAGATTGTGTTGTACACTGCACCCCTTCCTTTCCAGTATTTGGGTTCGATTGTGTTCTACACTGCACCCCTTCTTCCACAGAATCTGGGTCTAGATTGTGTTCTACACTGCACCCCTTCCTTTCCAGTATCTGGGTCTCGATTGTGTTCTACACTGCACCCTTTCCTGTCCTCACCAGAATCTGGGTCCAGATTTTCTTCTACACTGCACCCTTTCCTTTCCAGAATCTGGGTCTAGTTTGTGTTCTACACTGTACCCCTTTCCTCCAGTATCTCGGTCTAGATTGTGTTCTACATTGCACCATATTCTTTCCCGAATCTGAGTCTAGATTGTGTTCTATGCTGCGCCACTTCCTTTCCAGAATCTGAGTCTAGATTGTGTTCTACACTGTATCCCTTCCTTTCCAGAATCTCAGTCTAGATTGTGTTCTACACCGCTCCCTTTCCTTTGCAGTAGCTGGGTCTAGATTGTGTTCTACACTGCACCCCTTCCTTTCCAGAATCTTGGTCTAGACTGTGTTCTACACTGCACCACTTCCTTTCCAGTAACTGAGTCTAGATTGTGTTCTACACTGCACTCCTTCCTCCACAGAAACTGGGTCTAGATTGTGTTCTAAACTGCACCCTATCCTTTACCGAATCCGGGTCGAGATTGTGTTCTACACTGCACCCTATCCTTTCCAGAATCTAGGTCTAGATTATGTTCTACATTGCACCCCTTCCTTTTCTGAATCTGGCTCTAGAATTTGTTCTACACTGCACCCCTTCCTCCACAGAATCTTGGTCTAGATTGTGTTCTACACTGCACACTTTCCACCCCAGAATCTGGGTCTAGATTCTGTTATACACTGCACCTCTTCCTTTGCAGTATCTGGGTCTAGATTGTGTTCTACACTGCACTGCTTCCTTTCCAGAACCTGGGGCTATATTGTGCTCTACACTGCACCCCTTCCTTTTCAGAATCTGTGACTAAATTGTGTTCTACACTGCACCCTTTCCTCACCAGAATCTGGGTCTTGATTTTGTTCTACAATGCACCCATTCCTTTCCAGTATCTGGCTCTAGATTGTGTTCTAAACTGCTCCCCTTCCTACCCAGAATCTGGATCTAGATTGATTTCTACACTGCACAATTTCCTCCCCAGAATCTATGTCTAGAATGTGTTCTACACTGCACCCTTTCCTCCCCAGAATCTGGGTCCAGATTGTGTTCTACACTGCACCAATCCTTTCCAGAATCTGGGTCTAGATTGTGTTCTACACTGCACTCCTTTCCTCCAGAATCTCGGTCTATATTTTCGTCTACACTGCACCCTTTCCTCCCCAGAATCTGGGTCTAGATTTTGTTCTACACTGCACCCCTTCCTTTCCAGTATCTGGGTCTAGATAGTGTTCTACACTGCACCCCTTCCTCCCCAGAATCTGGGTCTAGATTGTGTTCTACACTGCGCCCCTTCCTTTCCAGAATCAGGGTGTAGATTGTGTTCTACACTGCACCACTTCCTTTCCAGATTCAGGGTCTAGATTGTGTTCTACACTGCACCCCTTCCTCCACAGAATCTGGGACTAGATTGTGTTCTACACAGCACCCTATCCTTTCCTGAATCCGGGTCTAGATTGTGTTCTACACTGCAACATATCCTTTCCAGAATCTGGGTCTAGATTGTGTTCTACACTGCACCCCTTCCTTTCCAGAATCTGGGTCTATATTCTGTTCTACACTGCACCCCTTCCTTTCAATTATTTGGGTATCGATTTTGTTCTACACTGCACCCCTTCTTCCACAGAAGCTGGGTCTAATTGTGTTCTACACTGCACCCCTTCCTTTCCAGTATCTGGGTCTCGATTGTGTTCTATACTGCACCCTTTCCTTTCCTCCCTAGAGTCTGGGTCCAGATTTTCTTCTACACTTTATTACGTCACTTTCCTTTCCAGCATCTGGGTCTAGATTGTGTTCTACACTGCACCCCTTCCTTTCCAGAATCTGGGTCTATATTCTGTTCTACACTGCACCCCTTCCTTTCAATTATTTGGGTATCGATTTTGTTCTACACTGCACCCCTTCTTCCACAGAAGCTGGGTCTAATTGTGTTCTACACTGCACCCCTTCCTTTCCAGTATCTGGGTCTCGATTGTGTTCTACACTGCACCCTTTCCTTTCCTCCCTAGAGTCTGGGTCCAGATTTTCTTCTACACTGCACCCTTTCCTTTCCAGAATCTGGCTCTAGTTTGTGTTCTACACTGCACCCCTTTCCTCCAGTATCTCGGTCTAGATTGTGTTCTACATTGCACCCTATTCTTTCCCGAATCTGAGTCTAGATTGTGTTCTATGCTGGTGCACTTCCTCTCCAGAATCGGAGTCTAGATTGTGTTCTACACTACACCCTATCCTTTCCAGAATCTGGGTCTATATTGTGTTCTACACTTTATCCCTTCCTTTGCAGAATCTCAGTCTAGATTGTGTTCTACACTGCTCCCTTTCCTTTGCAGTATCTGGGTCTAGATTGTGTTCTACACTGCACCCCTTCCTTTCCAGAATCTTGGTCTAGTTTGTGTTCTACACGGCACCGCTTCCTTTCCAGTAACTGAGTCTAGATTGTGTTCAACACAGCACCCCTTCCTCCACAGAATGTGGGTCTAGATTGTGTTCCAAACTGCACCCTTTCCTGCCCAGAACCTGGGTCTATATTGTGTTCTATACTGCACCCTATCCTTTCCTGAATCCGGGTCTAGATTGTGTTCTACACTGCAACATATCCTTTCCAGAATCTGGGTCTAGATTGTGTTCTACACTGCACCCCTTCCTTTCCAGAATCTGGGTCTATATTCTGTTCTACACTGCACCCCTTCCTTTCAATTATTTGGGTATCGATTGTGTTCTACACTGCACCCCTTCCTTTCCAGTATCGCAACATCTGCAGAAGTAACTCAGGAAACACTACTGAACGGCCAGTTGAGGGCGCCCCCCAAGGAGTATAAATACTCGGGCGTGGGCCCAACTTGGCCAGAGACAGTCTGGAAACAGGAAGCTAGTGACTACTAACTAGACCTCCATGTTTTGTTACAAGTCGATTAAAGCCTTGCTTTATTTACAACCAAGTGCTTAGTGAGTCTTTATTACGTCACTTTCCTTTCCAGCATCTGGGTCTAGATTGTGTTCTGCAATGCACCCCTTCCTTTCCAGTATGTGGGTCTTGATTGTGTTCTACACTGCACCCTTTCCTTTCCTCCCTAGAATCTGGGTCCAGATTTTCTTCTACACTGCACCCTTTCCTTTCCAGAATCTGGCTCTAGTTTGTGTTCTACACTGCACCCCTTTCCTCCAGTATCTCGGTCTAGATTGTGTTCTACATTGCACCCTATCCTTTCCCGAATCCAGATCTAGATTGTGTTCTACACTGCACCCTATACTTTCCAGAATCTGGGTCTAGATTGTGTTCTACACTGCACCCCTTCCATTCCAGAATCTGGGTCTATATTCTGTTCTACACTGCACCCCTTCCTTTCCAGAATCTGAGTCTAGATTGTGTTGTACACTGCACCCCTTCCTTTCCAGTATTTGGGTTCGATTGTGTTCTACACTGCACCCCTTCTTCCACAGAATCTGGGTCTAGATTGTGTTCTACACTGCACCCCTTCCTTTCCAGTATCTGGGTCTCGATTGTGTTCTACACTGCACCCTTTCCTGTCCTCCCTAGAATCTGGGTCCAGATTTTCTTCTACACTGCACCCTTTCCTTTCCAGAATCTGGGTCTAGTTTGTGTTCTACACTGTACCCCTTTCCTCCAGTATCTCGGTCTAGATTGTGTTCTACATTGCACCATATTCTTTCCCGAATCTGAGTCTAGATTGTGTTCTATGCTGCGCCACTTCCTTTCCAGAATCTGAGTCTAGATTGTATTCTACACTGTATCCCTTCCTTTCCAGAATCTCAGTCTAGATTGTGTTCTACACTGCTCCCTTTCCTTTGCAGTAGCTGGGTCTAGATTGTGTTCTACACTGCACCCCTTCCTTTCCAGAATCTTGGTCTAGACTGTGTTCTACACTGCACCACTTCCTTTCCAGTAACTGAGTCTAGATTGTGTTCTACACTGCACTTCTTCCTCCACAGAAACTGGGTCTAGATTGTGTTCTAAACTGCACCCTATCCTTTACCGAATCCGGGTCGAGATTGTGTTCTACACTGCACCCTATCCTTTCCAGAATCTAGGTCTAGATTATGTTCTACATTGCACCCCTTCCTTTTCTGAATCTGGCTCTAGAATTTGTTCTACACTGCACCCCTTCCTCCACAGAATCTTGGTCTAGATTGTGTTCTACACTGCACACTTTCCACCCCAGAATCTGGGTCTAGATTCTGTTATACACTGCACCTCTTCCTTTGCAGTATCTGGGTCTAGATTGTGTTCTACACTGCACTGCTTCCTTTCCAGAACCTGGGGCTATATTGTGCTCTACACTGCACCCCTTCCTTTTCAGAATCTGTGACTAAATTGTGTTCTACACTGCACCCTTTCCTCACCAGAATCTGGGTCTTGATTTTGTTCTACAATGCACCCATTCCTTTCCAGTATCTGGCTCTAGATTGTGTTCTAAACTGCTCCCCTTCCTACCCAGAATCTGGATCTAGATTGATTTCTACACTGCACAATTTCCTCCCCAGAATCTATGTCTAGAATGTGTTCTACACTGCACCCTTTCCTCCCCAGAATCTGGGTCCAGATTGTGTTCTACACTGCACCAATCCTTTCCAGAATCTGGGTCTAGATTGTGTTCTACACTGCACTCCTTTCCTCCAGAATCTCGGTCTATATTTTCGTCTACACTGCACCCTTTCCTCCCCAGAATCTGGGTCTAGATTTTGTTCTACACTGCACCCCTTCCTTTCCAGTATCTGGGTCTAGATAGTGTTCTACACTGCACCCCTTCCTCCCCAGAATCTGGGTCTAGATTGTATTCTACACTGCGCCCCTTCCTTTCCAGAATCAGGGTGTAGATTGTGTTCTACACTGCACCACTTCCTTTCCAGATTCAGGGTCTAGATTGTGTTCTACACTGCACCCCTTCCTCCACAGAATCTGGGACTAGATTGTGTTCTACACTGCACCCTATCCTTTCCTGAATCCGGGTCTAGATTGTGTTCTACACTGCAACATATCCTTTCCAGAATCTGGGTCTAGATTGTGTTCTACACTGCACCCCTTCCTTTCCAGAATCTGGGTCTATATTCTGTTCTGCACTGCACCCCTTCCTTTCAATTATTTGGGTATCGATTTTGTTCTACACTGCACCCCTTCTTCCACAGAAGCTGGGTCTAATTGTGTTCTACACTGCACCCCTTCCTTTCCAGTATCTGGGTCTCGATTGTGTTCTATACTGCACCCTTTCCTTTCCTCCCTAGAGTCTGGGTCCAGATTTTCTTCTACACTGCACCCTTTCCTTTCCAGAATCTGGCTCTAGTTTGTGTTCTACACTGCACCCCTTTCCTCCAGTATCTCGGTCTAGATTGTGTTCTACATTGCACCCTATTCTTTCCCGAATCTGAGTCTAGATTGTGTTCTATGCTGGTGCACTTCCTCTCCAGAATCGGAGTCTAGATTGTGTTCTACACTACACCCTATCCTTTCCAGAATCTGGGTCTATATTGTGTTCTACACTTTATCCCTTCCTTTGCAGAATCTCAGTCAAGATTGTGTTCTACACTGCTCCCTTTCCTTTGCAGTATCTGGGTCTAGATTGTGTTCTACACTGCACCCCTTCCTTTCCAGAATCTTGGTCTAGTTTGTGTTCTACACTGCACCGCTTCCTTTCCAGTAACTGAGTCTAGATTGTGTTCAACACAGCACCCCTTCCTCCACAGAATGTGGGTCTAGATTGTGTTCCAAACTGCACCATTTCCTCCCCAGAATCTGGGTCTATATTGTGTTCTACACTGCACCCTATCCTTTCCTGAATCCGGGTCTAGATTGTGTTCTACACTGCAACATATCCTTTCCAGAATCTGGGTCTAGATTGTGTTCTGCACTGCACCCCTTCCTTTCCAGAATCTGGGTCTATATTCTGTTCTACACTGCACCCCTTCCTTTCAATTATTTGGGTATCGATTGTGTTCTACACTGCACCCCTTCCTTTCCAGTATCGCAACATCTGCAGAAGTAACTCAGGAAACACTACTGAACGGCCAGTTGAGGGCGCCACCCAAGGAGTATAAATACTCGGGCGTGGGCCCAACTTGGCCAGAGACAGTCTGGAAACAGGAAGCTAGTGACTACTAACTAGACCTCCATGTTTTGTTACAAGTCGATTAAAGCCTTGCTTTATTTACAACCAAGTGCTTAGTGAGTCTTTATTACGTCACTTTCCTTTCCAGCATCTGGGTCTAGATTGTGTTCTGCAATGCACCCCTTCCTTTCCAGTATCTGGGTCTCGATTGTGTTCTACACTGCACCCTTTCCTTTCCTCCCTAGAATCTGGGTCCAGATTTTCTTCTACACTGCACCCTTTCCTTTCCAGAATCTGGCTCCAGTTTGTGTTCTACACTGCACCCCTTTCCTCCAGTATCTCGGTCTAGATTGTGTTCTACATTGCACCCTATTCTTTCCCGAATCTGAGTCTAGATTGTGTTCTATGCTGGTTCCATTCCTTTCCAGAATCTGGGTCTATATTGTGTTCTACACTGAACCCTTCCTTTGCAGAATCTCAGTCTAGATTGTGTTCTACACTGCTCCCTTTCCTTTGCAGTATCTGGGTCTAGATTGTGTTCTACACTGCACCCCTTCCTTCCCAGAATCTTGGTCTAGACTGTGTTCTACACTGCACCGCTTCCTTTCCAGTAACTGAGTCTAGATTGTGTTCAGCACAGCACCCCTTCCTCCACAGAATCTGGGTCTAGATTGTGTTCTAAACTGCACCCTTTCCTCCCCAGAATCTGGGTCTATATTGTGTTCTACACTGCGCCCCTTACTTTCCAGTATCTGGGTCTAGATTGTGTTCTACACTGCACTCTTTCCTCCACAGAATCTGGATCTAGATTGTGTTCTAAACTGCACCCTTTCCTTTCCTCCCTAGAATCTGGGTCCAGATTTTCTTCTACACTGCACCCTTTCCTTTCCAGAATCTGGGTCTAGTTTGTGTTCTACACTGTCCCCCTTTCCTCCAGTATCTCGGTCTAGATTGTGTTCTACATTGCACCATATTCTTTCCCGAATCTGAGTTTAGATTGTGTTCTACGCTGCACCAATTCCTTTCCAGAATCTGAGTCTAGATTGTGTTCTACACTACACCCTATCCTTTCCAAAATCTGTGTCTATATAGTGTTCTACACTGTATCCCTTCCTTTCCAGAATCTCAGTGTAGATTGTGTTCTACATTGCTCCCTTTCCTTTGCAGATGCTGGGTCTAGATTGTGTTCTACACAGCACCCCATCCTTTCCAGAATCTTGGTCTAGATTGTGTTCTACACTGCACCCTTTCCTCCCCAGAATCTGTGTCTAGATTGTGTTCTACACTTCAGCCTTTCCTTTCCGGATTCTGGATCTGGGTTGCGTTCTACACTGCACCGTTTCCTTTCCAGAATCTGGGTCCAGTTTATGTTCAACATTACACCCGTTCCTTTCCAGTAACTGAGTCTAGATTGTGTTCAGAACTGCACCATTTCCTCCCCAGAATGTGGATCTAGATTGTGTTCTACACTGCACCCTATCCTTTCCCGAATCCAGATCTAGATTGTGTTCTACACTGCACCCTATACTTTCCAGAATCTGGGTCTAGATTGTGTTCTACACTGCACCCCTTCCATTCCAGAATCTGGGTCTATATTCTGTTCTACACTGCACCCCTTCCTTTCCAGAATCTGAGTCTAGATTGTGTTGTACACTGCACCCCTTCCTTTCCAGTATTTGGGTTCGATTGTGTTCTACACTGCACCCCTTCTTCCACAGAATCTGGGTCTAGATTGTGTTCTACACTGCACCCCTTCCTTTCCAGTATCTGGGTCTCGATTGTGTTCTACACTGCACCCTTTCCTATCCTCCCTAGAATCTGGGTCCAGATTTTCTTCTACACTGCACCCTTTCCTTTCCAGAATCTGGGTCTAGTTTGTGTTCTACACTGTACCCCTTTCCTCCAGTATCTCGGTCTAGATTGTGTTCTACATTGCACCATATTCTTTCCCGAATCTGAGTCTAGATTGTGTTCTATGCTGCGCCACTTCCTTTCCAGAATCTGAGTCTAGATTGTGTTCTACACTGTATCCCTTCCTTTCCAGAATCTCAGTCTAGATTGTGTTCTACACTGCTCCCTGTCCTTTGCAGTAGCTGGGTCTAGATTGTGTTCTACACTGCACCCCTTCCTTTCCAGAATCTTGGTCTAGACTGTGTTCTACACTGCACCACTTCCTTTCCAGTAACTGAGTCTAGATTGTGTTCTACACTGCACTTCTTCCTCCACAGAAACTGGGTCTAGATTGTGTTCTAAACTGCACCCTATCCTTTACCGAATCCGGGTCGAGATTGTGTTCTACACTGCACCCTATCCTTTCCAGAATCTAGGTCTAGATTATGTTCTACATTGCACCCCTTCCTTTTCTGAATCTGGCTCTAGAATTTGTTCTACACTGCACCCCTTCCTCCACAGAATCTTGGTCTAGATTGTGTTCTACACTGCACACTTTCCACCCCAGAATCTGGGTCTAGATTCTGTTATACACTGCACCTCTTCCTTTGCAGTATCTGGGTCTAGATTGTGTTCTACACTGCACTGCTTCCTTTCCAGAACCTGGGGCTATATTGTGCTCTACACTGCACCCCTTCCTTTTCAGAATCTGTGACTAAATTGTGTTCTACACTGCACCCTTTCCTCACCAGAATCTGGGTCTTGATTTTGTTCTACAATGCACCCATTCCTTTCCAGTATCTGGCTCTAGATTGTGTTCTAAACTGCTCCCCTTCCTACCCAGAATCTGGATCTAGATTGATTTCTACACTGCACAATTTCCTCCCCAGAATCTATGTCTAGAATGTGTTCTACACTGCACCCTTTCCTCCCCAGAATCTGGGTCCAGATTGTGTTCTACACTGCACCAATCCTTTCCAGAATCTGGGTCTAGATTGTGTTCTACACTGCTCCCTTTCCTTTGCAGTAGCTGGGTCTAGATTGTGTTCTACACTGCACCCCTTCCTTTCCAGAATCTTGGTCTAGACTGTGTTCTACACTGCACCCCTTCCTTTCCAGTATCTGGGTCTAGATAGTGTTCTACACTGCACCCCTTCCTCCCCAGAATCTGGGTCTAGATTGTGTTCTACACTGCGCCCCTTCCTTTCCAGAATCAGGGTGTAGATTGTGTTCTACACTGCACCACTTCCTTTCCAGATTCAGGGTCTAGATTGTGTTCTACACTGCACCCCTTCCTCCACAGAATCTGGGACTAGATTGTGTTCTACACTGCACCCTATCCTTTCCTGAATCCGGGTCTAGATTGTGTTCTACACTGCAACATATCCTTTCCAGAATCTGGGTCTAGATTGTGTTCTACACTGCACCCCTTCCTTTCCAGAATCTGGGTCTATATTCTGTTCTACACTGCACGCCTTCCTTTCAATTATTTGGGTATCGATTTTGTTCTACACTGCACCCCTTCTTCCACAGAAGCTGGGTCTAATTGTGTTCTACACTGCACCCCTTCCTTTCCAGTATCTGGGTCTCGATTGTGTTCTACACTGCACCCTTTCCTTTCCTCCCTAGAGTCTGGGTCCAGATTTTCTTCTACACTTTATTACGTCACTTTCCTTTCCAGCATCTGGGTCTAGATTGTGTTCTACACTGCACCCCTTCCTTTCCAGAATCTGGGTCTATATTCTGTTCTACACTGCACCCCTTCCTTTCAATTATTTGGGTATCGATTTTGTTCTACACTGCACCCCTTCTTCCACAGAAGCTGGGTCTAATTGTGTTCTACACTGCACCCCTTCCTTTCCAGTATCTGGGTCTCGATTGTGTTCTACACTGCACCCTTTCCTTTCCTCCCTGGAGTCTGGGTCCAGATTTTCTTCTACACTGCACCCTTTCCTTTCCAGAATCTGGCTCTAGTTTGTGTTCTACACTGCACCCCTTTCCTCCAGTACCTCGGTCTAGATTGTGTTCTACATTGCACCCTATTCTTTCCCGAATCTGAGTCTAGATTGTGTTCTATGCTGGTGCACTTCCTTTCCAGAATCGGAGTCTAGATTGTGTTCTACACTACACCCTATCCTTTCCAGAATCTGGGTCTATATTGTGTTCTACACTTTATCCCTTCCTTTGCAGAATCTCAGTCTAGATTGTGTTCTACACTGCTCCCTTTCCTTTGCAGTATCTGGGTCTAGATTGTGTTCTACACTGCACCCCTTCCTTTCCAGAATCTTGGTCTAGTTTGTGTTCTACACTGCACCACTTCCTTTCCAGTAACTGAGTCTAGATTGTGTTCAACACAGCACCCCTTCCTCCACAGAATGTGGGTCTGGATTGTGTTCTAAACTGCACCCTTTCCTCCCCAGAATCTGGGTCTATATTGTGTTCTACACTGCGCCCCTTCCTTTCCAGTATCTGGGTCTAGATTGTGTTCTACACTGCAGTCTTTCCTCCACAGAACCTGTGTCTAGATTGTGTTCTACACTGCATGCTTTATGTCATAAATCGCAACATCTGCAGAAGTAACTCAGGAAACACTACTGAACGGCCAGTTGAGGGCGCCACCCAAGGAGTATAAATACTCGGGCGTGGGCCCAACTTGGCCAGAGACAGTCTGGAAACAGGAAGCTAGTGACTACTAACTAGACCTCCATGTTTTGTTACAAGTCGATTAAAGCCTTGCTTTATTTACAACCAAGTGCTTAGTGAGTCTTTATTACGTCACTTTCCTTTCCAGCATCTGGGGCTAGATTGTGTTCTGCAATGCACCCCTTCCTTTCCAGTATCTGGGTCTCGATTGTGTTCTACACTGCACCCTTTCCTTTCCTCCCTAGAATCTGGGTCCAGATTTTCTTCTACACTGCACCCTTTCCTTTCCAGAATCTGGCTCTAGTTTGTGTTCTACACTGCACCCCTTTCCTCCAGTATCTCGGTCTAGATTGTGTTCTACATTGCACCCTATTCTTTCCCGAATCTGAGTCTAGATTGTGTTCTATGCTGGTGCACTTCCTTTCCAGAATCGGAGTCTAGATTGTGTTCTACACTACACCCTATCCTTTCCAGAATCTGGGTCTATATTGTGTTCTACACTTTATCCCTTCCTTTGCAGAATCTCAGTCTAGATTGTGTTCTACACTGCTCCCTTTCCTTTGCAGTATCTGGGTCTAGATTGTGTTCTACACTGCACCCCTTCCTTTCCAGAATCTTGGTCTAGTTTGTGTTCTACACTGCACCGCTTCCTTTCCAGTAACTGAGTCTAGATTGTGTTCAACACAGCACCCCTTCCTCCACAGAATGTGGGTCTGGATTGTGTTCTAAACTGCACCCTTTCCTCCCCAGAATCTGGGTCTATATTGTGTTCTACACTGCGCCCCTTCCTTTCCAGTATCTGGGTCTAGATTGTGTTCTACACTGCAGTCTTTCCTCCACAGAACCTGTGTCTAGATTGTGTTCTACACTGCATGCTTTATGTCATAAATCGCAACATCTGCAGAAGTAACTCAGGAAACACTACTGAACGGCCAGTTGAGGGCACCACCCAAGGAGTATAAATACTCGGGCGTGGGCCCAACTTGGCCAGAGACAGTCTGGAAACAGGAAGCTAGTGACTACTAACAAGACCTCCATGTTTTGTTACAAGTCGATTAAAGCCTTGCTTTATTTACAACCAAGTGCTTAGTGAGTCTTTATTACGTCACTTTCCTTTCCAGCATCTGGGTCTAGATTGTGTTCTGCAATGCACCCCTTCCTTTCCAGTATCTGGGTCTCGATTGTGTTCTACACTGCACCCTTTCCTTTCCTCCCTAGAATCTGGGTCCAGATTTTCTTCTACACTGCACCCTTTCCTTTCCAGAATCTGGCTCTAGTTTGTGTTCTACACTGCACCCCTTTCCTCCAGTATCTCGGTCTAGATTGTGTTCTACATTGCACCCTATTCTTTCCCGAATCTGAGTCTAGATTGTGTTCTATGCTGGTTCCATTCCTTTCCAGAATCTGGGTCTATATTGTGTTCTACACTGAACCCTTCCTTTGCAGAATCTCAGTCTAGATTGTGTTCTACACTGCTCCCTTTCCTTTGCAGTATCTGGGTCTAGATTGTGTTCTACACTGCACCCCTTCCTTTCCAGAATCTTGGTCTAGATTGTGTTCTACACTGCACCGCTTCCTTTCCAGTAACTGAGTCTAGATTGTGTTCAACACAGCACCCCTTCCTCCACAGAATCTGGGTCTAGATTGTGTTCTAAACTGCACCCTTTCCTCCCCAGAATCTGGGTCTATATTGTGTTCTACACTGCGCCCCTTACTTTCCAGTATCTGGGTCTAGATTGTGTTCTAAACTGCACTCTTTCCTCCACAGAATCTGGGTCTAGATTGTGTTCTAAACTGCACCCTTTCCTTTCCTCCCTAGAATCTGGGTCCAGATTTTCTTCTACACTGCACCCTTTCCTTTCCAGAATCTGGGTCTAGTTTGTGTTCTACACTGTCCCCCTTTCCTCCAGTATCTCGGTCTAGATTGTGTTCTACATTGCACCATATTCTTTCCCGAATCTGAGTTTAGATTGTGTTCTACGCTGCACCAATTCCTTTCCAGAATCTGAGTCTAGATTGTGTTCTACACTACACCCTATCCTTTCCAGAATCTGTGTCTATATAGTGTTCTACACTGTATCCCTTCCTTTCCAGAATCTCAGTCTAGATTGTGTTCTACACTGCTCCCTTTCCTTTGCAGATGCTGGGTCTAGATTGTGTTCTACACAGCACCCCTTCCTTTCCAGAATCTTGGTCTAGATTGTGTTCTACACTGCACCCTTTCCTCCCCAGAATCTGTGTCTAGATTGTGTTCTACACTTCAGCCTTTCCTTTCCGGAATCTGGATCTGGGTTGTGTTCTACACTGCACCGTTTCCTTTCCAGAATCTGGGTCCAGTTTATGTTCAACATTACACCCGTTCCTTTCCAGTAACTGAGTCTAGATTGTGTTCAGAACTGCACCATTTCCTCCCCAGAATGTGGATCTAGATTGTGTTCTACACTGCACCCTATCCTTTCCCGAATCCAGATCTAGATTGTGTTCTACACTGCACCCTATACTTTCCAGAATCTGGGTCTAGATTGTGTTCTACACTGCACCCCTTCCATTCCAGAATCTGGGTCTAGATTGTGTTGTACACTGCACCCCTTCCTTTCCAGTATTTGGGTTCGATTGTGTTCTACACTGCACCCCTTCTTCCACAGAATCTGGGTCTAGATTGTGTTCTACACTGCACCCCTTCCTTTCCAGTATCTGGGTCTCGATTGTGTTCTACACTGCACCCTTTTCTGTCCTCCCTAGAATCTGTGTCCAGATTTTCTTCTACACTGCACCCTGTCCTTTCCAGAATCTGGGTCTAGTTTGTGTTCTACACTGTACCCCTTTCCTCCAGTATCTCGGTCTAGATTGTGTTCTACATTGCACCATATTCTTTCCCGAATCTGAGTCTAGATTGTGTTCTATGCTGCGCCACTTCCTTTCCAGAATCTGAGTCTAGATTGTGTTCTACACTGTATCCCTTCCTTTCCAGAATCTCAGTCTAGATTGTGTTCTACACTGCTCCCTTTCCTTTGCAGTAGCTGGGTCTAGATTGTGTTCTACACTGCACCCCTTCCTTTCCAGAATCTTGGTCTAGACTGTGTTCTACACTGCACCACTTCCTTTCCAGTAACTGAGTCTAGATTGTGTTCTACACTGCACTCCTTCCTCCACAGAAACTGGGTCTAGATTGTGTTCTAAACTGCACCCTATCCTTTACCGAATCCGGGTCGAGATTGTGTTCTACACTGCACCCTATCCTTTCCAGAATCTAGGTCTAGATTATGTTCTACATTGCACCCCTTCCTTTTCTGAATCTGGCTCTAGAATTTGTTCTACACTGCACCCCTTCCTCCACAGAATCTTGGTCTAGGTTGTGTTCTACACTGCACACTTTCCACCCCAGAATCTGGGTCTAGATTCTGTTATACACTGCACCTCTTCCTTTGCAGTATCTGGGTCTAGATTGTGTTCTACACTGCACTGCTTCCTTTCCAGAACCTGGGGCTATATTGTGCTCTACACTGCACCCCTTCCTTTTCAGAATCTGTGACTAAATTGTGTTCTACACTGCACCCTTTCCTCACCAGAATCTGGGTCTTGATTTTGTTCTACAATGCACCCATTCCTTTCCAGTATCTGGCTCTAGATGGTGTTCTAAACTGCTCCCCTTCCTACCCAGAATCTGGATCTAGATTGATTTCTACACTGCACAATTTCCTCCCCAGAATCTATGTCTAGAATGTGTTCTACACTGCACCCTTTCCTCCCCAGAATCTGGGTCCAGATTGTGTTCTACACTGCACCAATCCTTTCCAGAATCTGGGTCTAGATTGTGTTCTACACTGCACTCCTTTCCTCCAGAATCTCGGTCTATATTTTCGTCTACACTGCACCCTTTCCTCCCCAGAATCTGGGTCTAGATTTTGTTCTACACTGCACCCCTTCCTTTCCAGTATCTGGGTCTAGATAGTGTTCTACACTGCACCCCTTCCTCCCCAGAATCTGGGTCTAGATTGTGTTCTACACTGCGCCCCTTCCTTTCCAGAATCAGGGTGTAGATTGTGTTCTACACTGCACCACTTCCTTTCCAGATTCAGGGTCTAGATTGTGTTCTACACTGCACCCCTTCCTCCACAGAATCTGGGACTAGATTGTGTTCTACACTGCACCCTATCCTTTCCTGAATCCGGGTCTAGATTGTGTTCTACACTGCAACATATCCTTTCCAGAATCTGGGTCTAGATTGTGTTCTACACTGCACCCCTTCCTTTCCAGAATCTGGGTCTATATTCTGTTCTACACTGCACCCCTTCCTTTCAATTATTTGGGTATCGATTTTGTTCTACACTGCACCCCTTCTTCCACAGAAGCTGGGTCTAATTGTGCTCTACACTGCACCCCTTCCTTTCCAGTATCTGGGTCTCGATTGTGTTCTACACTGCACCCTTTCCTTTCCTCCCTAGAGTCTGGGTCCAGATTTTCTTCTACACTGCACCCTTTCCTTTCCAGAATCTGGCTCTAGTTTGTGTTCTACACTGCACCCCTTTCCTCCAGTATCTCGGTCTAGATTGTGTTCTAC
Source organism: Somniosus microcephalus (assembly GCF_052327205.1). Taxonomy (NCBI): domain Eukaryota; kingdom Metazoa; phylum Chordata; class Chondrichthyes; order Squaliformes; family Somniosidae; genus Somniosus; species Somniosus microcephalus. Next base: position 158,885,705 of record NC_140999.1, read on the forward strand.
ATTGCACCCTATTCTTTCCCGAATCTGAGTCTAGATTGTGTTCTATGCTGGTGCACTTCCTTTCCAGAATCGGAGTCTAGATTGTGTTCTACACTACACCCTATCCTTTCCAGAATCTGGGTCTATATTGTGTTCTACACTTTATCCCTTCCTTTGCAGAATCTCAGTCTAGATTGTGTTCTACACTGCTCCCTTTCCTTTGCAGTATCTGGGTCTAGATTGTGTTCTACACTGCACCCCTTCCTTTCCAGAATCTTGGTCTAGTTTGTGTTCTACACTGCACCGCTTCCTTTCCAGTAACTGAGTCTAGATTGTGTTCAACACAGCACCCCTTCCTCCACAGAATGTGGGTCTGGATTGTGTTCTAAACTGCACCCTTTCCTCCCCAGAATCTGGGTCTATATTGTGTTCTACACTGCGCCCCTTCCTTTCCAGTATCTGGGCCTAGATTGTGTTCTACACTGCAGTCTTTCCTCCACAGAATCTGGGTCTAGATTGTGTTCTAAACTGCACCCTTTCCTTTCCTCCCTAGAATCTGGGTCCAGATTTTCTTCTACACTGCACCCTTTCCTTTCCAGAATCTGGGTCTAGTTTGTGTTCTACACTGTCCCCCTTTCCTCCAGTATCTCGGTCTAGATTGTGTTCTACATTGCACCATATTCTTTCCCGAATCTGAGTTTAGATTGTGTTCTACGCTGCACCAATTCCTTTCCAGAATCTGAGTCTAGATTGTGTTCTACACTACACCCTATCCTTTCCAGAATCTGTGTCTATATAGTGTCCTACACTGTATCCCTTCCTTTCCAGAATCTCAGTCTAGATTGTGTTCTACACTGCTCCCTTTCCTTTGCAGATGCTGGGTCTAGATTGTGTTCTACACAGCACCCCTTCCTTTCCAGAATCTTGGTCTAGATTGTGTTCTACACTGCACCCTTTCCTCCCCAGAATCTGTGTCTAGATTGTGTTCTACACTTCAGCCTTTCCTTTCCGGAATCTGGATCTGGGTTGTGTTCTACACTGCACCGTTTCCTTTCCAGAATCTGGATCCAGTTTATGTTCAACATTACACCCGTTCCTTTCCAGTAACTGAGTCTAGATTGTGTTCAGAACTGCACCATTTCCTCCCCAGAATGTGGATCTAGATTGTGTTCTACACTGCACCCTATCCTTTCCCGAATCCAGATCTAGATTGTGTTCTACACTGCACCCTATACTTTCCAGAATCTGGGTCTAGATTGTGTTCTACACTGCACCCCTTCCATTCCAGAATCTGGGTCTATATTCTGTTCTACACTGCACCCCTTCCTTTCCAGAATCTGAGTCTAGATTGTGTTGTACACTGCACCCCTTCCTTTCCAGTATTTGGGTTCGATTGTGTTCTACACTGCACCCCTTCTTCCACAGAATCTGGTTCTAGATTGTGTTCTACACTGCACCCCTTCCTTTCCAGTATCTGTGTCTCGATTGTGTTCTACACTGCACCCTTTCCTGTCCTCCCTAGAATCTGGGTCCAGATTTTCTTCTACACTGCACCCTTTCCTTTCCAGAATCTGGGTCTAGTTTGTGTTCTACACTGTACCCCTTTCCTCCAGTATCTCGGTCTAGATTGTGTTCTACATTGCACCATATTCTTTCCCAAATCTGAGTCTAGATTGTGTTCTATGCTGCGCCACTTCCTTACCAGAATCTGAGTCTAGATTGTGTTCTACACTGTATCCCTTCCTTTCCAGAATCTCAGTCTAGATTGTGTTCTACACTGCTCCCTTTCCTTTGCAGTAGCTGGGTCTAGATTGTGTTCTACACTGCACCCCTTCCTTTCCAGAATCTTGGTCTAGACTGTGTTCTACACTGCACCACTTCCTTTCCAGTAACTGAGTCTAGATTGTGTTCTACACTGCACTCCTTCCTCCACAGAAACTGGGTCTAGATTGTGTTCTAAACTGCACCCTATCCTTTACCGAATCCGGGTCGAGATTGTGTTCTACACTGCACCCTATCCTTTCCAGAATCTAGGTCTAGATTATGTTCTACATTGCACCCCTTCCTTTTCTGAATCTGGCTCTAGAATTTGTTCTACACTGCACCCCTTCCTCCACAGAATCTTGGTCTAGATTGTGTTCTACACTGCACACTTTCCACCCCAGAATCTGGGCCTAGATTCTGTTATACACTGCACCTCTTCCTTTGCAGTATCTGGGTCTAGATTGTGTTCTACACTGCACTGCTTCCTTTCCAGAACCTGGGGCTATATTGTGCTCTACACTGCACCCCTTCCTTTTCAGAATCTGTGACTAAATTGTGTTCTACACTGCACCCTTTCCTCACCAGAATCTGGGTCTTGATTTTGTTCTACAATGCACCCATTCCTTTCCAGTATCTGGCTCTAGATTGTGTTCTAAACTGCTCCCCTTCCTACCCAGAATCTGGATCTAGATTGATTTCTACACTGCACAATTTCCTCCCCAGAATCTATGTCTAGAATGTGTTCTACACTGCACCCTTTCCTCCCCAGAATCTGGGTCCAGATTGTGTTCTACACTGCACCAATCCTTTCCAGAATCTGGGTCTAGATTGTGTTCTACACTGCACTCCTTTCCTCCAGAATCTCGGTCTATATTTTCGTCTACACTGCACCCTTTCCTCCCCAGAATCTGGGTCTAGATTTTGTTCTACACTGCACCCCTTCCTTTCCAGTATCTGGGTCTAGATAGTGTTCTACACTGCACCCCTTCCTCCCTAGAGTCTGGGTCTAGATTGTGTTCTACACTGCGCCCCTTCCTTTCCAGAATCAGGGTGTAGATTGTGTTCTACACTGCACCACTTCCTTTCCAGATTCAGGGTCTAGATTGTGTTCTACACTGCACCCCTTCCTCCACAGAATCTGGGTCTAGATTGTGTTCTAAACTGCACCCTTTCCTCCCCAGAATCTGGGTCTATATTGTGTTCTACACTGCGCCCCTTACTTTCCAGTATCTGGGTCTAGATTGTGTGCTACACTGCACTCTTTCCTCCACAGAATCTGGGTCTAGATTGTGTTCTAAACTGCACCCTTTCCTTTCCTCCCTAGAATCTGGGTCCAGATTTTCTTCTACACTGCACCCTTTCCTTTCCAGAATCTGGGTCTAGTTTGTGTTCTACACTGTCCCCCTTTCCTCCAGTATCTCGGTCTAGATTGTGTTCTACATTGCACCATATTCTTTCCCGAATCTGAGTTTAGATTGTGTTCTACGCTGCACCAATTCCTTTCCAGAATCTGAGTCTAGATTGTGTTCTACACTACACCCTATCCTTTCCAGAATCTGTGTCTATATAGTGTCCTACACTGTATCCCTTCCTTTCCAGAATCTCAGTCTAGATTGTGTTCTACACTGCTCCCTTTCCTTTGCAGATGCTGGGTCTAGATTGTGTTCTACACAGCACCCCTTCCTTTCCAGAATCTTGGTCTAGATTGTGTTCTACACTGCACCCTTTCCTCCCCAGAATCTGTGTCTAGATTGTGTTCTACACTTCAGCCTTTCCTTTCCGGAATCTGGATCTGGGTTGTGTTCTACACTGCACCGTTTCCTTTCCAGAATCTGGGTCCAGTTTATGTTCAACATTACACCCGTTCCTTTCCAGTAACTGAGTCTAGATTGTGTTCAGAACTGCACCATTTCCTCCCCAGAATGTGGATCTAGATTGTGTTCTACACTGCACCCTATCCTTTCCCGAATCCAGATCTAGATTGTGTTCTACACTGCACCCTATACTTTCCAGAATCTGGGTCTAGATTGTGTTCTACACTGCACCCCTTCCATTCCAGAATCTGGGTCTATATTCTGTTCTACACTGCACCCCTTCCTTTCCAGAATCTGAGTCTAGATTGTGTTGTACACTGCACCCCTTCCTTTCCAGTATTTGGGTTCGATTGTGTTCTACACTGCACCCCTTCTTCCACAGAATCTGGGTCTAGATTGTGTTCTACACTGCACCCCTTCCTTTCCAGTATCTGGGTCTCGATTGTGTTCTACACTGCACCCTTTTCTGTCCTCCCTAGAATCTGGGTCCAGATTTTCTTCTACACTGCACCCTTTCCTTTCCAGAATCTGGGTCTAGTTTGTGTTCTACACTGTACCCCTTTCCTCCAGTATCTCGGTCTAGATTGTGTTCTACATTGCACCATATTCTTTCCCGAATCTGAGTCTAGATTGTGTTCTATGCTGCGCCACTTCCTTTCCAGAATCTGAGTCTAGATTGTTTTCTACACTGTATCGCTTCCTTTCCAGAATCTCAGTCTAGATTGTGTTCTACACTGCTCCCTTTCCTTTGCAGCAGCTGGGTCTAGATTGTGTTCTACACTGCACCCCTTCCTTTCCAGAATCTTGGTCTAGACTGTGTTCTACAGTGCACCACTTCCTTTCCAGTAACTGAGTCTAGATTGTGTTCTACACTGCACTCCTTCCTCCACAGAAACTGGGTCTAGATTGTGTTCTACATTGCACCATATTCTTTCCCGAATCTGAGTCTAGATTGTGTTCTATGCTGGTTCCATTCCTTTCCAGAATCTGGGTCTATATTGTGTTCTACACTGTATCCCTTCCTTTGCAGAATCTCAGTCTAGATTGTGTTCTACACTGCTCCCTTTCCTTTGCAGTATCTGGGTCTAGATTGTGTTCTACACTGCACCCCTTCCTTTCCAGAATCTTGGTCTAGATTGTGTTCTACACTGCACCGCTTCCTTTCCAGTAACTGAGTCTAGATTGTGTTCTACACTGCACTCCTTCCTCCACAGAAACTGGGTCTAGATTGTGTTCTAAACTGCACCCTATCCTTTACCGAATCCGGGTCGAGATTGTGTTCTACACTGCACCCTATCCTTTCCAGAATCTAGGTCTAGATTATGTTCTACATTGCACCCCTTCCTTTTCTGAATCTGGCTCTAGAATTTGTTCTACACTGCACCCCTTCCTCCACAGAATCTTGGTCTAGATTGTGTTCTACACTGCACACTTTCCACCCCAGAATCTGGGTCTAGATTCTGTTATACACTGCACCTCTTCCTTTGCAGTATCTGGGTCTAGATTGTGTTCTACACTGCACTGCTTCCTTTCCAGAACCTGGGGCTATATTGTGCTCTACACTGCACCCCTTCCTTTTCAGAATCTGTGACTAAATTGTGTTCTACACTGCACCCTTTCCTCACCAGAATCTGGGTCTTGATTTTGTTCTACAATGCACCCATTCCTTTCCAGTATCTGGCTCTAGATTGTGTTCTAAACTGCTCCCCTTCCTACCCAGAATCTGGATCTAGATTGATTTCTACACTGCACAATTTCCTCCCCAGAATCTATGTCTAGAATGTGTTCTACACTGCACCCTTTCCTCCCCAGAATCTGGGTCCAGATTGTGTTCTACACTGCACCAATCCTTTCCAGAATCTGGGTCTAGATTGTGTTCTACACTGCACTCCTTTCCTCCAGAATCTCGGTCTATATTTTCGTCTACACTGCACCCTTTCCTCCCCAGAATCTGGGTCTAGATTTTGTTCTACACTGCACCCCTTCCTTTCCAGTATCTGGGTCTAGATAGTGTTCTACACTGCACCCCTTCCTCCCCAGAATCTGGGTCTAGATTGTGTTCTACACTGCGCCCCTTCCTTTCCAGAATCAGGGTGTAGATTGTGTTCTACACTGCACCACTTCCTTTCCAGATTCAGGGTCTAGATTGTGTTCTACACTGCACCCCTTCCTCCACAGAATCTGGGACTAGATTGTGTTCTACACTGCACCCTATCCTTTCCTGAATCCGGGTCTAGATTGTGTTCTACACTGCAACATATCCTTTCCAGAATCTGGGTCTAGATTGTGTTCTACACTGCACCCCTTCCTTTCCAGAATCTGGGTCTATATTCTGTTCTACACTGCACCCCTTCCTTTCAATTATTTGGGTATCGATTTTGTTCTACACTGCACCCCTTCTTCCACAGAAGCTGGGTCTAATTGTGTTCTACACTGCACCCCTTCCTTTCCAGTATCTGGGTCTCGATTGTGTTCTACACTGCACCCTTTCCTTTCCTCCCTAGAGTCTGGGTCCAGATTTTCTTCTACACTGCACCCTTTCCTTTCCAGAATCTGGCTCTAGTTTGTGTTCTACACTGCACCCCTTTCCTCCAGTATCTCGGTCTAGATTGTGTTCTACATTGCACCCTATTCTTTCCCGAATCTGAGTCTAGATTGTGTTCTGTGCTGGTGCTCTTCCTTTCCAGAATCGGAGTCTAGATTGTGTTCTACACTACACCCTATCCTTTCCAGAATCTGGGTCTATATTGTGTTCTACACTTTATCCCTTCCTTTGCAGAATCTCAGTCTAGATTGTGTTCTACACTGCTCCCTTTCGTTTGCAGTATCTGGGTCTAGATTGTGTTCTACACTGCACCCCTTCCTTTCCAGAATCTTGGTCTAGTTTGTGTTCTACACTGCACCGCTTCTTTTCCAGTAACTGAGTCTAGATTGTGTTCAACACAGCACCCCTTCCTCCACAGAATGTGGGTCTAGATTGTGTTCTAAACTGCACCCTTTCCTCCCCAGAATCTGGGTCTATATTGTGTTCTACACTGCGCCCCTTCCTTTCCAGTATCTGGGTCTAGATTGTGTTCTACACTGCAGTCTTTCTTCCACAGAACCTGTGTCTAGATTGTGTTCTACACTGCATGCTTCATGTCATAAATCGCAACATCTGCAGAAGTAACTCAGGAAACACTACTGAACGGCCAGTTGAGGGCGCCACCCAAGGAGTATAAATACTCGGGCGTGGGCCCAACTTGGCCAGAGACAGTCTGGAAACAGGAAGCTAGTGACTACTAACTAGACCTCCATGTTTTGTTCCAAGTCGATTAAAGCCTTGCTTTATTTACAACCAAGTGCTTAGTGAGTCTTTGTTACGTCACTTTCCTTTCCAGAATCTGCGACTAGATTGTATTCTACACTGCACCCTGCCACCCCAGAATCTGGGTATGGATTGTGTTCTACACTGCACCCTTTCCTTTCCAGATTCAGGGTCTTGATTGTATTCTACACTGCACACCTTCCTTTCCAGAATCTGCATCTAGATTGTATTCTACACTGCACCCCTTCCTTTCCAGTATCTGCATCAATTGCTGTTCTACACTGCACCATTTCCTTTCCAGAATCTGGGTCTAGATTTTCTTCTACACTGCACCCCTTCCTCCCCAGAACCTGGGTCTAGATTGTGTTCTACACTGCACCCTTCCTTTCCAGAATCTGAGTCTAGATTGTGTTCTACACAGCACCCCATCCTTTCCAGTATCTGTGTCTAGATTATGTTCTACACTGCACCCCTTCCTCCCCAGCATCTGGGTCTAGATTGTCTTCTATACTGCACCCCTTGCTCCCTAGAATCTGGATTTAGATGTTGTTCCACACTGCACCCCTTCTTTTCCAATATCTCGATCTAGATTGTGTTCTACACAGCACACTTTCCTCCCCAGAATCTAGGTCTAGATTGTGTTCTACACTGCATCCTTTCCTTTCCAGGATCCGGGTCTAGATTGTGTTCTACACTGCACCCTATCCTTTCCAGAATCCGGATCTAGATTTTGTTCTACACTGCACTCTTTCCTTTCCAGAATCTGGAACATGATTGTGTTCTACACTGCACCCCTTTCTTTCCAGAATCTGGGTATAGATTGTGTTCTACACTGCACCCTTTCCTTTCCAGGATTTCGGTCTAGATTGTGTTCTACACTGCACCCCATCCTTTCCAGCATCTGCATTTAGATTGTGTTCTACATTGCACCCTTTCCATTCTAGTATCTGGTTCTAGTTTGTGTTCTACACTGCACCCTTTCCTTTCCAGTATCTGGTTCTAGTTTGTGTTCTACACTGCACCCCTTCCTCCCCAGAATCTGGGTCTAGATTGTGTTCTACACTGCACCCTTTCCTCCCTAGAATCTGGGTCCAGATTTTGTTCCTCACTTCACCCCTTCCTTTCTAGTATCTTGGTCTAGATTGTGTTCTACACTGCGCCGTTTCATCCCTGAATCTGGGTCTAGATTGAGTTGTACACTGCACCATTTCCTTTCCAGATTATGTGTCTAGATTGTGTTATTCACGGCACCCTTTCCACCCCAGAAACTGGTTCTAAATAATGTTCTACACAGCACCCCTTCCTTTCCAGTATCTCAGTCTAGATTGTGTTCTACACTACACCCTTTCCACCACAGAATCTGGGTCTAGATTGTGTTCTACACTGCACTCCTTCCTTTCCAGAATCTGGGACATGATTGTGTTCTACACTGCACCCCTTTCTTTCCAGAATCTGGGTATAGATTGTGTTCTACACTGCACCCTTTCCTTTGCAGGATTTTGGTCTAGATTGTGTTCTACACTGCACCCCATCCTTTCCAGCATCTGCATCTAGATTGTGTTCTACATTGCACCCTTTCCATTCTGGTATCTGGTTCTAGTTTGTGTTCTACACTGCACCCTTTCCTTTCCAGTATCTGGTTCTAGTTTGTGTTCTACACTGCACCCCTTCCTCCCCAGAATCTGGGTCTAGATTGTGTTCTACACTGCACCCTTTCCTCCCTAGAATCTGGGTCCAGATTTTGTTCCACCCTTCACCCCTTCCTTTCTAGTATCTTGGTCTAGATTGTGTTCTACACTGCGCCGTTTCATCCCTGAATCTGGGTCTAGATTGAGTTGTACACTGCACCATTTCCTTTCCAGATTATGTGTCTAGATTGTGTTATTCACGGCACCCTTTCCACCCCAGAAACTGGTTCTAAATAATGTTCCACACAGCACCCCTTCCTTTCCAGTATCTCAGTCTAGATTGTGTTCTACACTACACCCTTTCCACCGCAGAATCTGGGTCTAGATTGTGTTCTACACCACACCCCTTCCTTTCCAGTGTCTGGGTCTAGATTGTGTTCTGCACTGCACCCCTTCCTCCCCAGAATCTGGGTCTAGATTCTGTTCTACACTGCACCCCTTCCTTTCCAGTATCTGGAACTAGATTTTGTTCTACACTGCACATCTTCCTTTCCATAATCTGGGTCTAGATTGTGTTCTACACTGCACCATTTACTCCCCAGAACCTGGGTCTAGATTGTATTCTACACTGCACCCCTTCCTTTCCAGAATCTGGGTCTAGATTGTGGTCTACACTGCACCCCTTCCTCCCCAGAATCTGGGTCTAGATTCTGTTCTACACTGCATCCTTTCCTTTCCAGAATCTGGGAATAGATTGTGTTCTACACTGCATGCTTTATGTCATAAATCGCAACTTCTGCAGAAGTAATTCAGGAAATACTACTGAACGGCCAGCTGAGGGCGCCACCCGAAGAATATAAATACTCGGGCGTGGGCCCAACTTGGCAAGGGACAGTCTGGAAACAGGAAGCTAGTGACAACTAACTAGACCTCCATGTTTTGTTACAAGTCGATTAAAGCCTTGCTTTATTTACAACCAAGTGCTTAGTGAGTCTTTATTACATCACTTTCCTTTCCAGCATCTGGGTCTAGATTGTGATCTACACTGCACCCTTCCATCCCAGAATCTGCGTATGGATTGTGTTCTACATTGCACCCTTTCCTTTCCAGGATCTGTGTCTAGATTGTGTTCTACACTGCATCCTTTCCTTTCCAGATTCTGCGTCTTGATTGTATTCTACACTGCACACCTTCCTTTCCAGAATCTGGGTCTAGATTGTGTTCTACACTGCACCCCTTTCTTTCCAGTATCTGCATCTACTTGGTGTTCTACACTGCACCCTTTCCTCCAGAATCTCGGTCTAGAATGTGTTCTACACTGCACCCCTTCCTTTCCAGTATCTGGGTCTAGATTGTGTTCTACACTGCACCCCTTCCTCCCCAGAACCTGGGTCTAGATTGTGTTCTACACGGCACCCCATCCTTCCCAGAATCTGGGTCTAGATTGTGTTCTATACTGCACCCCGTCCTCCCTAGAATCTGGGTTTAGATTTTGTTCCACACTGCACCCCTTCCTTTCCAGTATCTGGGACTCGATTGTGTTCTACACTGCACCCCTTTCTCGCCAGAACCTGGGTATGTATTGTGTTCTACACTGCACCCTTTCCTTTCCAGAATCTGGGTCTTGATTGTATTCTACACTGCACACCTTCCTTTCCAGAATCTGGGTCTAGATTTTATTCTACCCTGCACCCCTTTCTTTCCAGAATCTCAATCTAGATTGTGTTCTACACTGCACCCTTTCCACCCCAGAATCTGGGTCTAGAATGTGTTCTACACTGCACCCCTTCCTTTCCAGAATCTGCATCTACTTGGTGTTCTACACTGCACCCTTTCCTTTCCAGAATCTGGGTCTAGATTTTCTTCTACACTGCACCCCTTCCACCCCAGAACCTGGGTCTAGATTGTGTTCTACACTGCACCCTTCCTTTCCAGAATCTGGGTCTAGATTGTGTTCTACACAGCACCCCATCCTTTCCAGTATCTGGGTCTAGATTATGTTCTACACTGCACCACGTCCTCCCCAGAATCTGGGTCTAGATTGTCTTCTATACTGCACCCCTTCCTCCCTAGAATCTGGGTTTAGATTTTGTTCCACACTGCACCCCTTCCTTTCCAGTATCTCGGTCTAGATTGTGTTCTACACAGCACCCTTTCCTCCCCAGAATCTAGGTCTAGATTTTGTTCTACACAGCACCCATTCTTTTCCTGTATCTGTGTCTAGATTGTGTTCTACACTGCATCCTTTCCTTTCCAGGATCTGGGTCTAGATTGTGTTCTACACTGCACCCTATCCTTTCCAGAATCCGGATTTAGATTGAGTTCTACACTGCACCCCTTCCTTTCCAGAATCTGGGTCTCGACTGTGTTCTACACTGCACCCCTTTCTTTCCAGAATCTGAGTCTAGATTGTGTCCTACACTGCACCCTTTCCTTTCCAGGATTTCGGTCTAGATTGTGTTCTACACTGCACCCCATCCTTTCCAGCATCTGCATCTAGATTGTGCTCTACATTGCACCCTTTCCATTCTAGTATCTGGTTCTAGTTTGTGTTCTACACTGCACCCTTTCCTTTCCAGTATCTAGGTCTAGATTGTGTTCTACACTGCACCCCTTACTCCCCAGAATCTGGGTCTAGATTTTGTTCTACGCTGCACCCTTTCCTCCCTAGAATCTGGGTCCAGATTTTGTTCCACACTTCACCCCTTCCTTTCCAGTATCTCGGTCTAGATTCTTTTCTACACTGCACCGTTTCATCCCTGAATCTGGGTCTAGATTGAGTTGTACACTGCACCATTTCCATTCCAGAATATATGTCTAGATTGTGTCCTTCACGGCACCCTTTCCACCCCAGAGTCTGGTTCTAGATTGTGTTCTACACCACACCCCTTCCATTCCAGTGTCTGGGTCTAGATTGTGTTCTGCGCTGCACCCCTTTCTTTCCAGTATCTGCATCTACTTGGTGTTCTACACTGCACCCTTTCCTCCAGAATCTCGGTCTAGAATGTGTTCTACACTGCACCCCTTCCTTTCCAGTATCTGGGTCTAGATTGTGTTCTACACTGCACCCCTTCCTCCCCAGAACCTGGGTCTAGATTGTGTTCTACACGGCACCCCATCCTTTCCAGTATCTGGGTCTGGATTATGTTCTACACTGTACCCCTTCCTTCCCAGAATCTGGGTCTAGATTGTGTTCTATACTGCACCCCTTCCTCCCTAGAATCTGGGTTTAGATTTTGTTCCACACTGCACCCCTTCCTTTCCAGTATCTGGGACTCGATTGTGTTCTACACTGCACCCCTTTCTCGCCAGAACCTGGGTATGTATTGTGTTCTACACTGCACCCTTTCCTTTCCAGAATCTGGGTCTTGATTGTATTCTACACTGCACACCTTCCTTTCCAGAATCTGGGTCTAGATTTTATTCTACCCTGCACCCCTTTCTTTCCAGAATCTCAATCTAGATTGTGTTCTACACTGCACCCTTTCCACCCCAGAATCTGGGTCCAGAATGTGTTCTACACTGCACCCCTTCCTTTCCAGAATCTGCATCTACTTGGTGTTCTACACTGCACCCTTTCCTTTCCAGAATCTGGGTCTAGATTTTCTTCTACACTGCACCCCTTCCACCCCAGAACCTGGGTCTAGATTGTGTTCTACACTGCACCCTTCCTTTCCAGAATCTGGGTCTAGATTGTGTTCTACACAGCACCCCATCCTTTCCAGTATCTGGGTCTAGATTATGTTCTACACTGCACCACGTCCTCCCCAGAATCTGGGTCTAGATTGTCTTCTATACTGCACCCCTTCCTCCCTAGAATCTGGGTTTAGATTTTGTTCCACACTGCACCCCTTCCTTTCCAGTATCTCGGTCTAGATTGTGTTCTACACAGCACCCTTTCCTCCCCAGAATCTAGGTCTAGATTTTGTTCTACACAGCACCCATTCTTTTCCTGTATCTGTGTCTAGATTGTGTTCTACACTGCATCCTTTCCTTTCCAGGATCTGGGTCTAGATTGTGTTCTACACTGCACCCTATCCTTTCCAGAATCCGGATTTAGATTGAGTTCTACACTGCACCCCTTCCTTTCCAGAATCTGGGTCTCGACTGTGTTCTACACTGCACCCCTTTCTTTCCAGAATCTGAGTCTAGATTGTGTCCTACACTGCACCCTTTCCTTTCCAGGATTTCGGTCTAGATTGTGTTCTACACTGCACCCCATCCTTTCCAGCATCTGCATCTAGATTGTGCTCTACATTGCACCCTTTCCATTCTAGTATCTGGTTCTAGTTTGTGTTCTACACTGCACCCTTTCCTTTCCAGTATCTAGGTCTAGATTGTGTTCTACACTGCACCCCTTACTCCCCAGAATCTGGGTCTAGATTTTGTTCTACGCTGCACCCTTTCCTCCCTAGAATCTGGGTCCAGATTTTGTTCCACACTTCACCCCTTCCTTTCCAGTATCTCGGTCTAGATTCTGTTCTACACTGCGCCGTTTCATCCCTGAATCTGGGTCTAGATTGAGTTGTACACTGCACCATTTCCATTCCAGAATATATGTCTAGATTGTGTCCTTCACGGCACCCTTTCCACCCCAGAGTCTGGTTCTAGATTGTGTTCTACACCACACCCCTTCCATTCCAGTGTCTGGGTCTAGATTGTGTTCTGCGCTGCACCCCTTCCTCCCCAGAATCTGGGTCTAGATTCTGTTCTGCACTGCACCCTGTTCTTTCCAGAATCTGTGTCTAGATTGTGTTCTACATGGCACATCTTCCTTTCCAAAATCTGTGTCTGGATTGTGTTCTACACTGCACCCGTTCCTTTCCAGTATCTGGGACTAGATTTTGTTCTACACTGCACCCTTTCCTCCCCAGAATCTGGGACTAGAATGTGTTCTACACTGCACCCTTTCCTTTCCAGAATCTGGGTCTAGACTGTGGCCTACACTGCACCCCTTCCTTCCCCAGAATCTGAGTCTAGATTCTGTTCTACACTGCATCCTTTCCTTTCCAGAATCTGGGTGTAGATTGTGTTCTACACTGCATGCTTTATGTCATAAATCGCAACTTCTGCAGAAGTAACTCAGGAAATACCACTGAACAGCCAGCTGAGGGCGCCACCTGAGGAGTATAAATACTCGGGCGTGGGCCCAACTTTCCAGAATCTGGGTCTGGATTGTGTTCTACACTGCACCAGTTCCTTTCATGTGTCTGGGACTAGATTTTGTTCTACACTGCACATGTTCCTTTCCAAAATCTGGGTCTAGATTGTGTTCTACACTGCACCCTTTCCTCCCCAGAATCTGGGTCTAGATTGTATTCTACACTGCACCCTTCCATCCCAGAATCTGGGTACGGATTGTGTTCTACATTGCACCCTTTCCTTTCCAGGATCTGGGTCTAGATTGTGTTCTACACTGCACCCATTCTTTTCCTGTACCTGGGTCTAGATTGTGTTCTACGCTGCATCCTATTCTTCCCAGATTCTGTGTCTTGATTGTATTCTACATTGCACACCTTCCTTTCCAGAATCTGGGTCTAGAATGTGTTCTACACTGCACCCCTTTCTTTCCAGTATCTGCATCTACTTGGTGTTCTACACTGCTCCCTTTCCTCCAGAATCTCAGTTTGAATGTGTTCTACACTGCACCCCTTCCTTTCCAGTAGCTGGGTCTAGATTGTGTTCTACATGGCACCCCATCCTTTCCAGTATCTGGGTCTAGATTATGTTCTACACTGCACCCCTTCCTTCGTAGAATCTGGGTCTAGATTGTGGTCTATACTGCACCCCTTCCTCCCTGGAATCTGGGTTTAGATTTTGTTCCACACTGCACCCCTTCCTTTCCAGTATCTGGGTCTCGATTGTGTTCTACACTGCACCCCTTCCTCCCCAGAATCTGGGTATGGATTGTGTTCTGCACTGCACCCTTTCCTTTCCAGTATCTGCGTCTAGGTTGCATTCTACACTGCACCCCTTCCTCCCCAGAACATGGGTGTGGATTGTGTTCTACACGGCACCCCTTCCTCCCAAAATCTGGGTATGGATTGTGTTCTACACTGCACCCTTTCCTTTCCAGAATCTGGGTCTAGATTTTATTCTACCCTGCACCCCTTTCTTTCCAGAATCTCAGTCTAGATTGTGTTCTACACTGCACCCTTTCCACCCCAGAATCTGGGTCTAGAATGTGTTCTACACTGCACCCATTCCTTTCCAGAATCTGCATCTAGATTGTATTCTACACTGCACTCCTTCCTTTCCAGTATCTGCATCTGCTTGGTGTTCTACACTGCACCCTTTCCTTTCCAGAATCTGGGTCTAGATTTTCTTCTACACTGCACCCCTTCCTCCCTAGAACCTGGGTCTAGATTGTGTTCTACACTGCACGCTTCCTTTCCAGAATCTGGGTCTAGATTGTGTTCTACACGGCACCCCATCCTTTCCAGTGTCTGGGTCTAGATTATGTTCTACACTGCACCCCTTCCTCCCCTGAATCAGGATCTAGATTGTGTTCCTCCCTAGAATCTGGGTTTAGATTTTGTTCCACACTGCAGCCCTTCCTTTCCAGTATCTCGGTCTAGATTGTGTTCTACACAGCACCCTTTCCTCCCCAGAATCTAGGTTTAGATTGTGTTCTACACTGCACCCCTTCCTTTCCTGTATCTGGGTCTAGATTCTGTTCTACACTGCATCCTTTCCTTTCCAGGATCTGTGTCTCGATTGTGATCTACACTGCACCCTATCCTTTCCAGTATCTGGATCTAGATTGTGTTCTACACTGCACCCCTTCCTTTCCAGAATCTGGGTCTCGATTGTGTTCTACACTGCACCCCTTTATTTCCAGAATCTGGGTCGAGATTGTGTTCTACACTGCACCCTTTCCTTTCCAGGATTTCGGTCTAGAGTGTGTTCTACACTGCTATCCATCCTTTGCAGTATCTGCATCTAGATTGTGTTCTACATTGCACCCTTTCCATTCTAGTATCTGGTTCTAGTATGTGTTCTACACTGCACCCTATCCTTTCCAGAATCTGGGTCTAGATTGTCTTCTACACTGCACCTCTTCCTTTCCAGTATCTGGGTCTAGATTGTGTTCTACACTGCACCCATTCGTCCCCAGAATCTGGTCTAGATTGTGTTCTACACTGCGCCGTTTCATCCCTGAATCTGGGTCTAGATTGAGTTGTACACTGCACCATTTCCTTTCCAGAATATGTGTCTAGATTGTGTTCTTCACAGCACCGTTTCCACCCCAGATTCTGGTTCTAGATTGTGTTCTACACTGAACCCCTTCCTTTCCAGTATCTCGGTCTAGATTGTGTTCTACACTACACCCTTTTCTTTCCAGAATCTGTGTCTAGATTGTATTCTACATGGCACCCCTTCCTCTCCAGATTCTGGGTCTGGATTGTGTTCTACACTGTACCCCTTCCTTCCCAGAATCTGGGTCTAGATTGTGTTCTATACTGCACCCCTTCCTCCCTAGAATCTGGGTTTAGATTTTGTTCCACACTGCACCCCTTCCTTTCCAGTATCTGGGACTCGATTGTGTTCTACACTGCACCCCTTTCTCGCCAGAACCTGGGTATGTATTGTGTTCTACACTGCACCCTTTCCTTTCCAGAATCTGGGTCTTGATTGTATTCTACACTGCACACCTTCCTTTCCAGAATCTGGGTCTAGATTTTATTCTACCCTGCACCCCTTTCTTTCCAGAATCTCAATCTAGATTGTGTTCTACACTGCACCCTTTCCACCCCAGAATCTGGGTCTAGAATGTGTTCTACACTGCACCCCTTCCACCCCAGAACCTGGGTCTAGATTGTGTTCTACACTGCACCCTTCCTTTCCAGAATCTGGGTCTAGATTGTGTTCTACACAGCACCCCATCCTTTCCAGTATCTGGGTCTAGATTATGTTCTACACTGCACCACGTCCTCCCCAGAATCTGGGTCTAGATTGTCTTCTATACTGCACCCCTTCCTCCCTAGAATCTGGGTTTAGATTTTGTTCCACACTGCACCCCTTCCTTTCCAGTATCTCGGTCTAGATTGTGTTCTACACAGCACCCTTTCCTCCCCAGAATCTAGGTCTAGATTTTGTTCTACACAGCACCCATTCTTTTCCTGTATCTGTGTCTAGATTGTGTTCTACACTGCATCCTTTCCTTTCCAGGATCTGGGTCTAGATTGTGTTCTACACTGCACCCTATCCTTTCCAGAATCCGGATTTAGATTGAGTTCTACACTGCACCCCTTCCTTTCCAGAATCTGGGTCTCGACTGTGTTCTACACTGCACCCCTTTCTTTCCAGAATCTGAGTCTAGATTGTGTCCTACACTGCACCCTTTCCTTTCCAGGATTTCGGTCTAGATTGTGTTCTACACTGCACCCCATCCTTTCCAGCATCTGCATCTAGATTCTGCTCTACATTGCACCCTTTCCATTCTAGTATCTGGTTCTAGTTTGTGTTCTACACTGCACCCTTTCCTTTCCAGTATCTAGGTCTAGATTGTGTTCTACACTGCACCCCTTACTCCCCAGAATCTGGGTCTAGATTTTGTTCTACGCTGCACCCTTTCCTCCCTAGAATCTGGGTCCAGATTTTGTTCCACACTTCACCCCTTCCTTTCCAGTATCTCGGTCTAGATTCTGTTCTACACTGCGCCGTTTCATCCCTGAATCTGGGTCTAGATTGAGTTGTACACTGCACCATTTCCATTCCAGAATATATGTCTAGATTGTGTCCTTCACGGCACCCTTTCCACCCCAGAGTCTGGTTCTAGATTGTGTTCTACACCACACCCCTTCCATTCCAGTGTCTGGGTCTAGATTGTGTTCTGCGCTGCACCCCTTCCTCCCCAGAATCTGGGTCTAGATTCTGTTCTGCACTGCACCCTGTTCTTTCCAGAATCTGTGTCTAGATTGTGTTCTACATGGCACATCTTCCTTTCCAAAATCTGTGTCTGGATTGTGTTCTACACTGCACCCGTTCCTTTCCAGTATCTGGGACTAGATTTTGTTCTACACTGCACCCTTTCCTCCCCAGAATCTGGGACTAGAATGTGTTCTACACTGCACCCTTTCCTTTCCAGAATCTGGGTCTAGACTGTGGCCTACACTGCACCCCTTCCTTCCCCAGAATCTGAGTCTAGATTCTGTTCTACACTGCATCCTTTCCTTTCCAAAATCTGGGTGTAGATTGTGTTCTACACTGCATGCTTTATGTCATAAATCGCAACTTCTGCAGAAGTAACTCAGGAAATACCACTGAACAGCCAGCTGAGGGCGCCACCTGAGGAGTATAAATACTCGGGCGTGGGCCCAACTTTCCAGAATCTGGGTCTGGATTGTGTTCTACACTGCACCAGTTCCTTTCATGTGTCTGGGACTAGATTTTGTTCTACACTGCACATGTTCCTTTCCAAAATCTGGGTCTAGATTGTGTTCTACACTGCACCCTTTCCTCCCCAGAATCTGGGTCTAGATTGTATTCTACACTGCACCCTTCCATCCCAGAATCTGGGTACGGATTGTGTTCTACATTGCACCCTTTCCTTTCCAGGATCTGGGTCTAGATTGTGTTCTACACTGCACCCATTCTTTTCCTGTACCTGGGTCTAGATTGTGTTCTACGCTGCATCCTATTCTTCCCAGATTCTGTGTCTTGATTGTATTCTACATTGCACACCTTCCTTTCCAGAATCTGGGTCTAGAATGTGTTCTACACTGCACCCCTTTCTTTCCAGTATCTGCATCTACTTGGTGTTCTACACTGCTCCCTTTCCTCCAGAATCTCAGTTTGAATGTGTTCTACACTGCACCCCTTCCTTTCCAGTAGCTGGGTCTAGATTGTGTTCTACATGGCACCCCATCCTTTCCAGTATCTGGGTCTAGATTATGTTCTACACTGCACCCCTTCCTTCGTAGAATCTGGGTCTAGATTGTGGTCTATACTGCACCACTTCCTCCCTGGAATCTGGGTTTAGATTTTGTTCCACACTGCACCCCTTCCTTTCCAGTATCTGGGTCTCGATTGTGTTCTACACTGCACCCCTTCCTCCCCAGAATCTGGGTATGGATTGTGTTCTGCACTGCACCCTTTCCTTTCCAGTATCTGCGTCTAGGTTGCATTCTACACTGCACCCCTTCCTCCCCAGAACATGGGTGTGGATTGTGTTCTACACTGCACCCCTTCCTCCCAAAATCTGGGTATGGATTGTGTTCTACACTGCACCCTTTCCTTTCCAGAATCTGGGTCTAGATTTTATTCTACCCTGCACCCCTTTCTTTCCAGAATCTCAGTCTAGATTGTGTTCTACACTGCACCCTTTCCACCCCAGAATCTGGGTCTAGAATGTGTTCTACACTGCACCCATTCCTTTCCAGAATCTGCATCTAGATTGTATTCTACACTGCACTCCTTCCTTTCCAGTATCTGCATCTGCTTGGTGTTCTACACTGCACCCTTTCCTTTCCAGAATCTGTGTCTAGATTTTCTTCTACACTGCACCCCTTCCTCCCTAGAACCTGGGTCTAGATTGTGTTCTACACTGCACGCTTCCTTTCCAGAATCTGGGTCTAGATTGTGTTCTACACGGCACCCCATCCTTTCCAGTGTCTGGGTCTAGATTATGTTCTACACTGCACCCCTTCCTTCCCTGAATCAGGATCTAGATTGTGTTCCTCCCTAGAATCTGGGTTTAGATTTTGTTCCACACTGCAGCCCTTCCTTTCCAGTATCTCGGTCTAGATTGTGTTCTACACAGCACCCTTTCCTCCCCAGAATCTAGGTTTAGATTGTGTTCTACACTGCACCCCTTCCTTTCCTGTATCTGGGTCTAGATTCTGTTCTACACTGCATCCTTTCCTTTCCAGGATCTGGGTCTCGATTGTGATCTACACTGCACCCTATCCTTTCCAGTATCTGGATCTAGATTGTGTTCTACACTGCACCCCTTCCTTTCCAGAATCTGGGTCTCGATTGTGTTCTACACTGCACCCCTTTATTTCCAGAATCTGGGTCGAGATTGTGTTCTACACTGCACCCTTTCCTTTCCAGGATTTCGGTCTAGAGTGTGTTCTACACTGCTATCCATCCTTTGCAGTATCTGCATCTAGATTGTGTTCTACATTGCACCCTTTCCATTCTAGTATCTGGTTCTAGTATGTGTTCTACACTGCACCCTATCCTTTCCAGAATCTGGGTCTAGATTGTCTTCTACACTGCACCTCTTCCTTTCCAGTATCTGGGTCTAGATTGTGTTCTACACTGCACCCATTCGTCCCCAGAATCTGGTCTAGATTGTGTTCTACACTGCGCCGTTTCATCCCTGAATCTGGGTCTAGATTGAGTTGTACACTGCACCATTTCCTTTCCAGAATATGTGTCTAGATTGTGTTCTTCACAGCACCATTTCCACCCCAGATTCTGGTTCTAGATTGTGTTCTACACTGAACCCCTTCCTTTCCAGTATCTCGGTCTAGATTGTGTTCTACACTACACCCTTTTCTTTCCAGAATCTGTGTCTAGATTGTATTCTACATGGCACCCCTTCCTCTCCAGATTCTGGGTCTGGATTGTGTTCTACACTGCACCCCTTCCTTTCCAGTATCTGGGTCTAGATTTTGTTCTACACTGCACATCTTCCTTTCCAGAATTTGGGTCTAGATTGTGTTCTACACTGCACCATTTGCTCCCCAGAACCTGGGTCGAGATTGTATTCTACACTGCACCCCTTCCTCCCCAGAATCTGGGTCTAGATTCTGTTCTACACTGCATCCTTTCCTTTCCAGAATCTGGGTCTAGATTGTGTTCTACACTGCATGCTTTATGTCATAAATCACAACTTCTGCAGAAGTAACTCAGGAAATACTACTGAACGGCCAGCTGAGGGCGCCACCCGAGGAGTATAAATACTCGGGCGTGAGCCCAACTTGGCCAGAGACAGTCTGGAAACAGGAAGCTAGTGACTACTAACTAGACCTCCATGTTTTGTTACAAGTCGATTAAAGCCTTGCTTTATTTACAACCAAGTGCTTAGTTAGTCATAATTGCGTCACTTTCCTTTCCAGCATCTGGGTCTAGATTGTGTTCTACATTGCACCCCTTCCATTCCAGTATCTGCATCTAGATTCTGTTCTACAATGCACCCCTTCCTTTCCAGAATCTACGACTAGATTGTATTCTACACTGCACCCTTCCACCCCAGAATCTGGGTATGGAATGTGTTCTACACTGCACCCTTTCCTTTCCACATTCTGGGTCTAGATTGTGTTCTACACTGCATCCTTTCCTTTCCAGATTCTGGGTCTTGATTGTATTCTACACTGCACACCGTCCTTTCCAGAATCTGGGTCTATATTGTGTTCTAAACTGCACCCCTTTCTTTCCAGTATCTGCATCTACTTGGTGCTCTACACTGCACCCTTTCCTCCCGAATCTCGGTCTAGAATGTGTTCTACACTGCACCACTTCCTTTCCAGTATCTGTGTCTAGATTGTGTTCTACACTGCACCCCTTCCTCCCCAGAACCTGGGTATAGATTGTGTTCTACACTGCACCCTTCCTTTCCAGAATCTGGGTCTAGATTATGTTCTACACTGCACCACTTCCTTTCCAGTATCTGTGTCTAGATTGTGTTCTGCACTGCACCCCTTCCTTTCCAGTATCTGGGTCTAGATTATGTTCTACACTGCACCCCTTTCTTCCCAGAATCTGGGTCTAGATTGTGTTCTATACTTCACCCCTTCCTCCCTAGAATCTGCGTTTAGATTGTGTTCCACACAGCACCCTTTCCTCCCCAGAATCTAGGTCTAGATTGTGTTCTACATTGCATCCCTTACATTCCAGTATCTGCGTCTAGATTCTCTTCTACACTGCACCCCTTCCATTCCAGAATCTGCGACTAGATTGTATTCTACACTGCACCCTTCCACCCCAGAATCTGGGTATGGAATGTGTTCTACACTGCACCCTTTCCTTCCCAGGATCTGGGTCTAGATTGCGTACTGTACTGCACCCATTCTTTTCCTGTACCTGGGTCTAGATTGTGTTCTACACTGCACCCATTCTTTCCTGTAAGTGGGCCTAAGTTGTGTTCTACACTGCATCCTTTCCTTTCCAGGATCGGGGTCTAGTTTGTGTTCTACACAGCACCCATTCTTTTCCTGTATCTGGGTCTAGATTGTGTTCTATACTGCACCCATTTCTTTCCAGAATCTCAGTCTAGATTGTGTTCTGCACTACACCCTTTCCATCCCAGAATCTGGGTCTAGAATGTGTTCTACACTGCACCCCTTCCTTTCCAGAATCTGTGTCTAGATTGTGTTCTACACTACTCCCTTTCCATCCCAGAATCTGGGTCTGGATTGTGTTCCACACTGCATCCCTTCCTCCCCAGAATCTGGGTGTAGATTGTGTTCTACACTGCACCCTATCCTTTTCCGAATCCGGATCTAGATTGTGTTCTACACTGCACCCCTTTCTTTCCATTATCTGCATCTAGATTGTGTTCTACACTGCACGCTTTCCTTTCCAGGATCTGGGTCTAGATTGTGTTCTACACTGCACCCCTTCCTTTCCAGTATCTCTGTCTAGATTGTGGTCTACACTGCACAGATTCCTCCCTAGAATCCGGATCTAGATTGTGTTCTACACTGCACCATTTCCTTTCCAGCATCTGGGTCTAGATTGTGTTCTACACTGCACCGTTTCCTTTCCAGAATCTGGTCTAGATTGTGGTCTACACTGCACCCCTTCCTCCCCAGAATCTGGGTCTAGATTCTGTTCTACACTGCATCCTTTCCTTTCCAGAATCTGGGTCTAGATTGTGTTCTACACTGCATGCTTTATGTCATAAATCACAACTTCTGCAGAAGTAACTCAGGAAATACTACTGAACGGCCAGCTGAGGGCGCCACCCGAGGAGTATAAATACTCGGGCGTGAGCCCAACTTGGCCAGAGACAGTCTGGAAACAGGAAGCTAGTGACTACTAACTAGACCTCCATGTTTTTTTACAAGTCGATTAAAGCCTTGCTTTATTTACAACCAAGTGCTTAGTTAGTCATAATTGCGTCACTTTCCTTTCCAGCATCTGGGTCTAGATTGTGTTCTACATTGCACCCCTTCCATTCCAGTATCTGCATCTAGATTCTGTTCTACAATGCACCCCTTCCTTTCCAGAATCTACGACTAGATTGTATTCTACACTGCACCCTTCCACCCCAGAATCTGGGTATGGAATGTGTTCTACACTGCACCCTTTCCTTTCCACATTCTGGGTCTAGATTGTGTTCTACACTGCATCCTTTCCTTTCCAGATTCTGGGTCTTGATTGTATTCTACACTGCACACCTTCCTTTCCAGAATCTGGGTCTATATTGTGTTCTAAACTGCACCCCTTTCTTTCCAGTATCTGCATCTACTTGGTGCTCTACACTGCACCCTTTCCTCCCGAATCTCGGTCTAGAATGTGTTCTACACTGCACCACTTCCTTTCCAGTATCTGTGTCTAGATTGTGTTCTGCACTGCACCCCTTCCTCCCCAGAACCTGGGTATAGATTGTGTTCTACACTGCACCCTTCCTTTCCAGAATCTGGGTCTAGATTATGTTCTACACTGCACCACTTCCTTTCCAGTATCTGTGTCTAGATTGTGTTCTGCACTGCACCCCTTCCTTTCCAGTATCTGGGTCTAGATTATGTTCTACACTGCACCCCTTTCTTCCCAGAATCTGGGTCTAGATTGTGTTCTATACTTCACCCCTTCCTCCCTAGAATCTGCGTTTAGATTGTGTTCCACACAGCACCCTTTCCTCCCCAGAATCTAGGTCTAGATTGTGTTCTACATTGCATCCCTTACATTCCAGAATCTGCGTCTAGATTCTCTTCTACACTGCACCCCTTCCATTCCAGAATCTGCGACTAGATTGTATTCTACACTGCACCCTTCCACCCCAGAATCTGGGTATGGAATGTGTTCTACACTGCACCCTTTCCTTCCCAGGATCTGGGTCTAGATTGCGTACTGTACTGCACCCATTCTTTTCCTGTACCTGGGTCTAGATTGTGTTCTACACTGCACCCATTCTTTCCTGTAAGTGGGCCTAAGTTGTGTTCTACACTGCATCCTTTCCTTTCCAGGATCGGGGTCTAGTTTGTGTTCTACACAGCACCCATTCTTTTCCTGTATCTGGGTCTAGATTGTGTTCTATACTGCACCCATTTCTTTCCAGAATCTCAGTCTAGATTGTGTTCTGCACTACACCCTTTCCATCCCAGAATCTGGGTCTAGAATGTGTTCTACACTGCACCCCTTCCTTTCCAGAATCTGTGTCTAGATTGTGTTCTACACTACTCCCTTTCCATCCCAGAATCTGGGTCTAGATTGTGTTCTACACCACACCCCTTCCTTTCCAATATCTGGGTCTAGATTGTGTTCCACACTGCATCCCTTCCTCCCCAGAATCTGGGTGTAGATTGTGTTCTACACTGCACCCTATCCTTTCCCGAATCCGGATCTAGATTGTGTTCTACACTGCACCCCTTTCTTTCCATTATCTGCATCTAGATTGTGTTCTACACTGCACGCTTTCCTTTCCAGAATCTGGGTCTAGATTGTGTTCTACACTGCACCCCTTCCTTTCCAGTATCTCTGTCTAGATTGTGGTCTACACTGCACAGATTCCTCCCTAGAATCCGGATCTAGATTGTGTTCTACACTGCACCATTTCCTTTCCAGCATCTGGGTCTAGATTGTGTTCTACACTGCACCCCAACCTTTCCAGTATCTGAATCTACATTTTGTTCTACACTGCACATCTTCCTTTCCAGAGTGTGTGTCTAGATTTTGTTCTGCACTGCACCCATTCCTCCACAGTATCTCGGTCCAGATAGTGTTCTACACAGCACCCTTTCCTCCCCAGAATCTAGGTCTCGATTGTGTTCTACACTGCAGCCATTCCTTTCCTGTATCTCGGTCTAGAATGTGTTCTACACTGCACCCTTTCCTTTCCAGGATCTGGGACTAGATTGTGTTCCACACTGCACCCCTTCCTTTCCAGAATCTGGGTCTAGATTGTGTTCTACACTGCACCCTTTCCTTTCCAGGATTTTGGTCTAGATTGTGTTCTACACTGCACCCCATCCTTTGCAGTATCTGCATCTAGATTGTGTTCTACATTGCACTCTTTCCATTCTAGTATCTGTTTTTAGTTTGTGTTCTACACTGCACCCTTTCTTTTCCAGAATCTGGGTCTAGATTGTCTTCTACACTGCACCACTTCCTTTCCAGTATCTGGGTCTAGATTGTGTTCTACACTGCACCCCTTCCTCCCCAGTATTTGGGTCTAGATTGTGTTCTACACTGCACCCTTTCCTCCCTAGAATCTGGGTCCAGATTTTTTTCCACACTTCACCCCTTCCTTTCCAGTATCTCGGTCTAGATTGTGTTCTACACTGCACCGTTTCATCCCTGAATCTGGGTCTAGATTGAGTTGTACACTGCAACATTTCCTTTCCAGAATATATGTCTAGATTGTGCTCTTCACGACACCCTTTCCACCCTTGAATCTGGTTCTAGATTGTGTTCTACACTGCACCCCTTCCTTTCCATTATAGCGGTCTAGATTGTGTTCTACACTACGCCCTTTCTGTGGTGTATGTAACCTGTTCCACCTTAAGAGAACTTAAGCCTGTTCCACCTTAAGAGATGCACTACTTTCTCTGGCTGCTGTATACATAATACCGGTGGTGCCCACTGGTATATAAGTACTGTGTAGTGATATTGCTGTTAGTATAGCCCTGACCTCCAACTAGTAAAGACCTGTTGAAACGTTATTCTTGTAGTCTGTGTCAGTAATTAATCTTAAATACAACTAGAACACACAGACTTAACAGTGGCGACGAGTCCGATTCTTACCCTGCGGCAGTTTATATCCACGGTGGCTTCGTCCACAGAACGGGCGTCGAAGAGAGGCATCCACCCTCATCACCCTGCTGGAAGACACGTCGCGCGGCAGGCATCGAGAACCCGGAGTGCAGAAGATATCCTGAACTCGAAGCCTCCATCAGCGGCAGTCAGCTATCTTCCTTCTACCTCGGTGGTGGGTAAGCCGGTCAGCGACGTGAGCAGAAAGTCGGCCGCGTTGGCTGTACAGACGGGGAGGGAAGATGGAGGAATAAGGGCGGTGAGATCGATCGCGACCGGAGATAAGGGCCGGGCCGCATTCGGGCCGAAAGGCGCAGCGCAGAGACATCGATCGCGGCTGGTGATAAGGGCCGGGCTGCATTCGGGCCAAAAATGCGCAGCGTCTGAAGGCGCGAGAGCCGCGGTGAAGGCGAACGCAGCTGGTGCTAATAACCGGGCTGCAAGAAGGGCTGCGAGGCGCGACATTGGGGAAGCGCGAATGCCCGAGGGAGCCGCGGTGAAGCGGAGACAGCGTCGGGGGAGTTACTAACCGCTGGGAAAGGGGAGCAGCAGCGGCACGCCAAACGCCATTGCAGCCAGCGGGTGAAGAAGGCGAGCGCGGGAAAGACCGCCAAGCGCGGGAAACCGCCATTTTGTAGGCAGAGGACGAAGACAAGAGCGGGAAGCCGCCATCTTGGAAAAAGGGAAATCACTAAAAAAAAAATTGCAACGATGCCTAAACATGGGAACATTAATACCTTTGATAGCGACATCGAAGATTGGGCCACGTATGTAGAACGCATACAAAATTATTGTAAAGCAAATAAAATCCCAGATGATGAGAAAGCACTAACATTTATTAAACTTAATGGGTGCAAAGACATACAGGCAATTGAAACACCTTTTATCACCAGATGAACCGGCGGAGGAGACGTTCGAGGAGATTGTTACTGTCCTGAGAAATCATCTAAACCCCACGCCGCTGATGCTAGCGGAACAATTTAAATTTTACAGCAGAAAGCAGCTGAAAGATGAAAGCAATGCTAAATATTTAATGGAATTGCATAAGCTAGCAAAGTACTGTCAGTTTGGAATGGGACTAACAGATGCGCTAAGAGATAAATTTGTGTGTGGATTATTAAAAGAAGATACACAAAAGCGACTGCTCGAGGAGAATGAGCTGACGCTTGAGAAAGCGGTCACTATGGCAGCATCACACGAAGCCGCAGCGAGAGGCACGGCAGTAATGCAGCTACGGTCACCGGAACTCAGTACAAATCAATTGGTTTTGAGTACTGTAAAATGTTATCGTTGTGGAAAGACAACGCATGATCAGAACCAGTGTTGGTTTAAAAACCAAGAATGCAGAACATGTGGCAGGCTTGGCCACATAGCAAAAGTATGCCGGTCAGGAAAGAAGACCAGCAACAAAAAGTCACCGCAAGGAAAATACATAAAGGTACACAAGGTGACAAAGAACAGTTTGAACGAACAGAAGTCAGATTCAGATGCCAGCAGTAATGAACTGGGTAGCTTAAGAGTACACAACGTTGGTAAGGATGCAGATCTCCAGACAATTTGGGTCACTCTTCAGATAGCAGGAGTCCAAATAAGGATGGAATTGGACACTGGATCGGCATTGACGGTCATGAATAAGAAAGATTACAAAAGGTTATTCCAACATATTCCCCTACGGGATACGGAGATTATATTGAAAACATACACGGGGCAAAGAGTGTACCCCATCGGAAAGATAGAGGTAAAAGTGGTCCACAAGGGCGAAGAAAGCCAAGTAATGGACTTATATGTGCTACCTGAAGGAGGTCCACCACTACTGGGACGGGAGTGGATTAGGAAAATGAATATGGACTGGCACTCCTTAAAGGCACTAACGGTAGATTCCGGGGAAACAGATGTCAAACCTAAACGATTGTCCAGAATATTGGATGATGCTAAAGAGGTGTTCCAGCAGGGACTGGGAACACTGAGAGGAATTACGGCAAACATCAAGATTGATGAACATGCACACCCAAAATTTTTCAAAGCCAGACCGGTACCCTATGCAATACGACCTGCTGTAGAAGCGGAACTGGAAGCGCTAGAACGTTCAGGTGTACTGTCTAAGGTAGATTGGAGTGAGTGGGCTACGCCCATTGTTCCCGTTATGAAACGTCCTTCGAGCAACAAGCCAGGAGAACCAGGGAAGGTTCGCATCTGTGGAGACTTCAAGATCACCGTTAATCCGGTGCTTCACACGGTGCAGTATCCGCTTCCGCGGATTGAGGATATTTATGCTTCGTTGTCTGGCGGGAAACACTTCACCAAGATAGACCTGGCGCAGGCGTACTTGCAGATGGAGGTGGAAGAAGAGTCACGCCAGTACCTCACGATCAACACGCATAGAGGTTTGTACCAGTATAATAGGCTGGTTTTTGGAGTGGCATCGGCTCCAGCAATTTGGCAGAGGGCCATGGAGCAGGTATTACAGGGAATTCCAGGCACACAATGTTGCCTGGATGATATTCTGATTACAGGAGATGGTGATGAAGAACACCTCGCAAACTTGGAACTGGTGCTCAACAGACTGAAAGAGTATGGACTTCGAGTTAATCGGCAGAAATGTGAGTTCTTTCAGAAGCGGATCTCATACTGTGGTCATGTCATTGACCGGGAGGGGCTTCATAAGTCTCCTGACAAGATAGAGGCAGTTGTAAAGGCTCCCACTCCAGATAATGTTTCTCAGTTGAGGTCGTTTCTAGGATTGATTAACTATTACCATAAGTTTCTACCAAATCTATCCATGGTACTGCACCCGCTGAACGCTCTTTTACAGAAGGGGGTACCATGGGAATGGAGCGAAAACTGTAAGAAGGCATTTCGCAAAAGCAAAGAATTGATCACCTCAGAGGAAGTGTTGGCTCACTTCAACCCGACACTGCCTATTCGGTTGGCTTGTGATGCTTCTCCATATGGTATTGGGGCAGTACTCTCACACAAGTTGCCAAATGGCACGGAAAGGCCAGTCGCGTTTGCATCCAGATCATTGACCTCCGCTGAGCGCAACTATGCGCAGATCGATAGGGAGGCTCTCAGCCTTGTATGGGGAGTGAAGAAGTTTAATCATTACCTGCAGGGCCAAAAATTCACACTTCTGACAGACCATCAACCGTTGGTATCCATTTTTAACCCTAAGAAGGGTGTTTCGGTGATGACAGCACAGAGACTCCAGAGATGGTCCCTTTTCCTAGGGGCACATCAATATCAAATAGAATTCAAAGGTACAAAGCAGCATGGCAATGCTGATGGGCTGTCGCGCCTGCCACTACCTGAAGAAGAAGAGACGACGAAAGTTGAACCTGTTGAGTTATTTCATTCGACCATCATCGAGTGTTTACCAGTCACCAATGCAAGTATTGAAAGAGAAACCAGGAACGACCCAACACTGTCCCGAGTCTACGAGGTGACAGTGAAGGGATGGCCAACACATGGTGATCCTCTGTTACCGGCATTCTCGGCAAGGCGAGACCAGCTGTCCGTCTGCCATGGTACTTTGATGTACGGGACAAGAGTGATTATTCCTCCCAAGTTAAGGGAAAGATTTCGAAAGGAACTGCATGAAGGTCATCTGGGGGGAGTTAAGATGAAAAGTCTTGCTAGGGCTTATGGCCTAGAAATTCAGTAAGGCACCGCCAGGTCTTTAGCGCCCGGAATTTAGCGCTCGCCCGGATTCCCGCAGCGCCCGCCTGAAATTCAGTTGCCACGGGCGAAGACGGAGGCGGGCGCTACTGCAGGGTTTGGCCACCTCGATTGGGGCGATGAACGTTTATTTCAGCCGTCCAGCTGCCGCTGCGCCACCCGATGCGGTGTGGCAGGCTGGAGTACTGCAGGCCTCCTCCTTCTCTTAAGGAGGAGCTGCCTGCAGCCGTGAGATCGCCGTTGGATTCTCCCGGCAAATGAGCCCGGCACCACGGAGAAGTGCCGGGCTCGCGGGAGTCAGACAGCAATGAAGCGGGGGGGTGGTGCAGGAGTCCGGGGAGGGAGGTCCGGCCATGCGGCCGCCGGGAAAGCGGCCGGCCGCCCCTCCACCTTTATGCGCCGGCCTTTCGGAGCTGCAAGGCACCGTTTTCAAAACGTTGTTTGCGGCCGCTGCGGGCGAGGCGGCCGCAACTGAAGTTGGCTTCGGAGCGGAATCGCACTGTAACCGGGGCGCTGCGCACACCGATGACGTCATCGGTGCCGGCGCAGCACTACCGGCTAGCGCCGATGTTAGGGCTCAACTTAATTTCGGGCGATTAGAAACTTTAGGTGCAAACCACTTTATAGCCAATAAGTGGGCGCTAACGCAACTGAATTTCTAGGCCTATGTATGGTGGCCGGGTATTGACCAACAGATAGAGGAGTTGACGAAAAGCTGTGCTGGGTGCCAAAAAGTGCAAAGTGCACCTCCGATCGCACCGCTACACCCATGGGAATGGCCTTCAGCCCCATGGCAATGCGTACATATTGACTTTGCTGGTCCATTCATGGACTCCATGTTCCTAATTGCGGTGGACGCACATTCCAAATGGCCAGAAGTGATCAAGATGAATACCACTACTTCAGAAAAGACAATTGCGGTGTTAAGAACAATATTCGCAAGGAACGGATTGCCAGAACAGATATGTTTGGACAGCGGACCACAGTTCATGTCGGAAGAATTCCAAAAATTCTTAAAGAAGAATGGGGTGAAACTTTATACCTCTGCCCCATATCATCCGGCAACAAACGGGTTGGCCGAGAGATTTGTCCAAACATTCAAAAAGGCAATAAAGGCCATGAACGATGATCAGATTCCGCTACAACACAAGGTGGACAATTTCCTAATGGCATATCGAAACGCCGCTCATGCAGTAACCAACCAAAGTCCTGCCATGATGTTTTATAACAGGAGGTTGCGGTCCAGGTTGGACTTGTTAAAACCAAATGTGCGGAGGGAAGTGGAAAACAAACAGTTCCGGCATATTAATAACAAGACCACTCGAAGTTTCGACGTAGGACAACCAGTGTTGGCAAGGGACTATGGAAACGAAAAATGGCAGTCCGGAACAATTCGGGCCAGACAAGGACCTCTGATGTACACAGTAGATATTGGTAACAATGTGATAAGGCGTCATGTGGATCAACTGGTAGAATCAAGAGCAAGGGTCGAACCCATGGTTGCGACAGAGACAACTGTGGAAGACGTTAATGAACCTGAAGCATCTACCTCGGCAGGGAATGTACCTGATGATGACGTCCAATACATAGGAAACCAACTAGAGGAGACACCTCAGCAACAAGAATCAGAGACCACTGAAAGGCGTTATCCAACCCGAATCAGAAGGCCTCCTGAGAGACTGAACCTTTGAACTGTTTATACCTGAAGTTTTTTATATGTATATATGTTATTATGTTATGTTAAATGGGGATATGACTGTTAAGCTAAAAAGGGAGGATTGTGGTGTATGTAACCTGTTCCACCTTAAGAGAACTTAAGCCTGTTCCACCTTAAGAGATGCACTACTTTCTCTGGCTGCTGTATACATAATACCGGTGGTGACCACTGGTATATAAGTACTGTGTAGTGATATTGCTGTTAGTATAGCCCTGAACTCCAACTAGTAAAGACCTGTTGAAACGTTATTCTTGTAGTCTGTGTCAGTAATTAATCTTAAATACAACTAGAACACACAGACTTAACACTTTCCACCCCAGAATCTGGGTCTAGATTGTGTTCTACACCACACCCCTTCCTTTCCAGTGCCTGGGTCGAGATTGTGTTCTGCACTGCACCCCTTCCTCCCCAGAATCTGGGTCTAGATTGTGTTCTACACTGCACCCTTTCCTCCCCAGAACCTGGTCTAGATTGTGGTCTACACTGCACCCCTTCCTCCCCAGAATCGGGGTCTAGATTCTGTTCTACACTGCATCCTTTCCTTTCCAGAATCTGGGTATAGATTGTGTTCTACACTGCATGCTTTATGTCATAAATCGCAACTTCTGCAGAAGTAACTCAGGAAATACTACTGAACGGCCAGCTGAGGGCGCCACCCGAGGAGTATAAATACTCGGGCATGGGCCCAACTTGGCCAGAGACAGTCTGGAAACAGGAAGCTAGTGACTACTAACTAGACCTCCATGTTTTGTTACAAGTCGATTAAAGCCTTGCTTTATTTACAACCAAGTGCTTAGTGAGTCATAATTACGTCACGTTCCTTTCCAGCATCTGGGTCTAGATTGTGTTCTACATTGCACCCCTTCCATTCCAGTATCTGCATCTAGATTCTGTTCTACAATGCACCCCTTCCTTTCCAGAATCTATGACTAGATTGTATTCTACACTGCACCCTTCCACCCCAGAATCTGGGTATGGATTGTGTTCTACACTGCACCCTTTCCTTTCCACATTCTGGGTCTAGATTGTGTTCGACACTGCATCCCTTCCTTTCCAGATTCTGGGTCTTGATTGTATTCTACAGTGCACATCTTGCTTTCCAGAATCTGGGTCTAGATTGTGTTCTAAACTCCACCCCTTTCTTTCCAGTATCTGCATCTACTTGGTGCTCTACACTGCACCCTTTCCTCCAGAATCTCGGTCTAGAATGTGTTCTACACTGCACCACTTCCTTTCCAGTATCTGTGTCTAGATTGTGTTCTACACTGCACCCCTTCCTCCCCAGAACCTGGGTCTAGATTGTGCTCTACACTGCACCCTTCCTTTCCAGAATCTGGGTCTAGATTCTGTTCTACATGGCACTCCATCCTTTCCAGTATCTGGGTCTAGATTATGTTCTACACTGCACCCCTTTCTTCCCAGAATCTGGGTCTAGATTGTGTTCTATACTTCACCCCTTCCTCCCTAGAATCTGGGTCTGGATTTTGTTCCACACTGCACCCCTTCCTTTCCAGTATCTCGGTCTAGATTGTGCTCTACACAGCACCCTTTCCTCCCCAGAATCTAGGTCTAGATTGTGTTCTACATTGCATCCCTTACATTCCATTATCTGCGTCTAGATTGTCTTCTACACTGCACCCCTTCCATTCCAGAATCTGCGACTAGATTGTATTCTACACTGCACCCTTCCACCCCAGAATCTGGGTATGGATTGTGTTCTACACTGCACCCTTTCCTTCCCAGGATCTGGGTCTAGATTGTGTACTACACTGCACCCATTCTTATCCTGTATCTGGGTCTAGATTGTGTTTTACACTGCACCCATTCTTTTCCTGTAAGTTGGCCTAGATTGTGTTCTACACTGCATTCTTTCCTTTCCAGGATCTGGGTCTGGTTTGTGTTCTACACTGCAGCCATTCTTTTCCTGTATCTGGGTCTAAATTGTGTTCTATACTGCACCCATTTCTTTCCAGAATCTCGGTCTAGATTGTGTTCTACACTGCACCATTTCCTTTCCAGCATCTGGGTCTACATTGTGTTCTACACTGCACCCCAACCTTTCCAGTATCTGAATCTAGATTTTCTTCTACACTGCACATCTTCCTTTCCAGAATGTGTGTCTAGATTTTGTTCCACACTGCACCCATTCCTCCACAGAATCTTGGTCCAGATTGTGTTCTACACTGCACCCTTCCTTTCCAGAATCTGGGTCTAGATTGTGTTCTACACGGCACCACATCCTTTCCAGTATCTGGGTCTAGATTATGTACTACACTGCACCCCTTCCTCCCCAGAATCTGGGTCTAGATTCTGTTCTATACTGCACCCCTTCCTCCCTAGAATCTGGGTTTAGATTTTGTTCCACACTGCACCCCTTCCTTTCCAGTATCTCGGGCCAGATAGTGTTCTACACAGCACCCTTTCCTCCCCACAATCTAGGTCTAGATTGTGTTCTGCACTGCACCCATTCTTTTCCTGTATCTGGGTCTAGATTGTGTTCTACACTGCATTCTTTCCTTTCCAGGATCTGGGTCTAGATTGTGTTCCACACTGCACCCTATCCTTTCCAGAATCCGGATCTATATTGTGTTCTACACTGCACCCCTTCCTTTCCAGAATCTGGGTCTCGATTGTGTTCTACACTGCAGCCCTTTCTTTCCAGAATCTGGGTCTAGATTGTGTTCTACACTGCACCCTTTCCTTTCCAGGATTTCGGTCTAGATTGTGTTCTACACTGCACCCCATCCTTTGCAGTATCTGCATCTAGATTGTGTTCTACGTTGCACCCTTTCCATTCCAGTATCTGGTTCTAGTTTGTGTTCTACACTGCACCCTTTCCTTTCCAGAATCTGGGTCTAGATTGTCTTCTACACTGCACCCCTTCCTTTCTAGTATCTGGGTCTGGATTGTGTTCTACACTGCACCCCTTCCTTTCCAGAATCTGGGTCTGGATTGTGTTCTACACTGCACCCCTTCCTTTCCAGTATCTGGGTCTAGATTTTGTTCTACACTGCACATCTTCCTTTCCAGAATTTGAGTCTAGATTGTGTTCTACACTGCACCGTTTACTCCCCAGAACCTGGGTCGAGATTGTATTCTACACTGCACCCCTTCCTTTCTAGAATCTGGGTCTAGATTGTGTTCTACACTGCACCCTTTCCTCCCCAGAATCTGGGTCTAGAATGTGTTCTACACTGCACCCTTTCCTTTCCAGAATCTGGTCTAGATTGTGGTCTACACTGCACCCCTTCCTCCCCAGAATCTGGGTCTAGATTCTGTTCTACACTGCATCCTTTCCTTTCCAGAATCTGGTTATAGATTGTGTTCTACACTGCATGCTTTATGTCATAAATCGCAACTTCTGCAGAAGTAACTCAGGAAATACTACTGAACGGCCAGCTGAGGGCGCTACCCGAGGAGTATAAATACTCGGGCGTGGGCCCAACTTGGCCAGAGACAGTCTGGAAACAGGAAGCTAGTGACTACTAACTGGACCTCCATGTTTTGTTACAAGTCGATTAAAGCCTTGCTTTATTTACAACCAAGTGCTTAGTTAGTCATAATTACGTCACGTTCCTTTCCAGCATCTGGGTCTAGATTGTGTTCTACATTGCACCCCTTCCATTCCAGTATCTGCATCTAGATTCTGTTCTACAATGCACCCCTTCCTTTCCAGAATCTATGACTAGATTGTATTCTACACTGCACCCTTGCACCCCAGAATCTAGGTATGGATTGTGTTCTACATTGCACCCTTTCCTTTCCACATTCTGGGTCTAGATTGTGTTCTACACTGCATCCCTTCCTTTCCAGATTCTGGGTCTTGAATGTACTCTACAGTGCACATCTTCCTTTCCAGAATCTGGGTCTAGATTGTGTTCTAAACTGTACCCCTTTCTTTCCAGTATCTGCATCTACTTGGTGCTCTACACTGCACCCTTTCCTCCAGAATCTCGGTCTAGAATGTGTTCTACACTGCACCACTTCCTTTCCAGTCTCTGTGTCTAGATTGTGTTCTACACTGCACCCCTTCCTCCCCAGAACCTGGGTCTAGATTGTGTTCTACACTGCACCCTTCCTTTCCAGAATCTGGGTCTAGATTCTGTTCAACATCGCACTCCATCCTTTCCAGTATCTGGGTCTAGATTATGTTCTACACTGCACCCCTTTCTTCCCAGAATCTGGGTCTAGATTGTGTTCTATACTTCACCCCTACCTCCCTAGAATCTGGGTTTAGATTTTGTTCCACACTGCACCCCTTCCTTTCCAGTATCTCGGTCTAGATTGTGCTCTACACAGCACCCTTTCCTCCCCAGAATCTAGGTCTAGATTGTGTTCTACATTGAATCCCTTACATTCCAGTATCTGCATCTAGATTGTGTGCTACACTGCACCCCTTCCATTCCAGAATCTGCGACTAGATTGTATTCTTGTGGTGATTATTCTTTATGTTTAGTAAGAAGTATTGTGATTGGTTGTTTGTTTCCTGCCTTGGGATATATGCTGTAATCTCATTGGTAGTTGATGTCATGTGATTTGTGGTGGCCATCTTAAATTCAGTTCTTTCCAGCCTTTAGTTGGGACTGGGTGTTGAAGATGTGCTACTGGATTTTTAAGTTAATAAAGCCTAGATTAGAAAGGCAAATCTATTCTTTATTTCAATTTATTAACTTAAAAATCCAGTAGCACATCTTCAACACCCAGTCCCAACTAAAGGCTGGAAAAGAACTGAATTTTAGATGGCCACCACAAATCACATGACATCAACTACCAATGAGATTACAGCATATATCCCAAGGCAGGAAACAAACAACCAATCACAATACTTCTTACTAAACATAAAGAATAATCACCACATTATTATCTTTATGTTAGAATGGAGCGATATCTTCAACCAGAACGATTCAATGCTGACCCTAATTCTGCAGGAGTGGATGATAAATGGAAACATTGGTATTGTACATTTAAAAACTTTTTGGGCGTGTTGCATCAAGAGTCTCTAAAATAGCTGAATATGCTGATCAACTACATTGCTCCAGATGTGTATAAGTATATTTTGGACTGTAAAACTTACGAAGTGGCTATTTCTACATTGGAAAAGATTTTTGTTAAACCAAAGAATGAGGTATTTGCACGTCACCTTCTATCTGCCCGTAGGCAGCAGGTGGGAGAATCTTTGGATACTTATTTACAAGCACTTTGGTGCCTTAGTGTTAACTGTAATTATAAGGCCGTGACGGCTGAAGAATATAAGGAAGAATCGGTACGGGATGCTTTTATTAATGGATTACTGTGTAGATCAATTCGTCAGCGGTTGTTAGAAAATAAGACTTTGGATCTTAAGAGTGCTTTTGAGCAAGCTTCTACATTGGATGTGGCTCAGAGAAGTTCAGATTCTTATGCTCTTTTTAATCAGCCTGTGACTGTGGTTTCGGCAGTTCCGGATGAAAAGGAATTATGTGGACTTAATAGGAGTGGTTTACTAGATTCTGAAACAGTTTCTACTTCAGCGGCTGTTGCCTCTAGGATTCAGAAGTGTTATTTTTGTGGGAACGTCCGGCACCCTCGTCTGAAGTGTCCTGCTCGGGAGGCTGTGTGTAGTAAATGCGGCAAGAGAGGTCATTACACACGTGTGTGTAAATCATCAGGTTCAATTACCTCCTCTGTGACTATTCAGCCTTTAGATAGGGCGTTTATTGCATCAATTTCTGCTGCATTTGTTCATGGCCTAAACAAAGCTATAGTTACGGCCCAAGTTAATGGGTTGGAAGTGAAGGCCCTTATAGATACGGGCAGTACCGAGAGTTATATTAGTCTTCAGTTTGCAAAGGAGAAGCATTTGAAAATTTCGCCTGTTTCCTATCAGGGGTGTATGGCTCAGACGACTCTCACTTCACAAGTAGCTGGTTGTTGCCTTGTGAAATTGATTCTTCTAGGTAATACGTATACTGATATACGCCTATCTGTTTTGCCTAATCTCTGTGCGGATATTTTGATTGGTCATGATGTGCTTCAGTTACACGAGAGTCTCAGTCTTTCATTTGGAGGGACTAAGCCACCTTTATCTATTTGTGGATTAACCTCTTTATCCATCTCTCCATTATCACTTTTTTCCAATTTGATGCCGGATTGTAAGCCAATTGCTACCAAGTCAAGAAGGCATAGCAGTCAGGATAGAGAATTTATTAATTCTGAAGTTCAACGTCTCTTATTGGAAGGAATCATTGAACCTAGTTGTTCACCTTGGCGGGCACAGGTAGTTGTCATGACTAACGAGAGACATAAGAAACGAATGGTGATAGACTATTCCCAAACTATTAATAGGTATACTCAATTAGATGCATACCCTTTGCGTAAGATTGATGAGCTTATCAATAAAGTATCTCAGATAAGGTTTTTAGCACTATTGACCTAAAGAGTGCTTATCATCAGATTCCTATTGTTAAGAAGGATCAACCATATACGGCCTTTGAGGCTGGTGGAAAGCTGTATCAGTTTTGCCGAATACCATTTGGTGTTACTAATGGTGTTGCTTGTTTTCAACAGGCAATGGATGCTTTTATAAGTGATAACTCTCTCTCTGACACCTTTTCATATTTAGATGACATCACGGTGTGTGGCAAATCAAGGGTGGAGCATGATTCTAATTTAGAAAGATTCCTTCAAGCTGCGGAAAAAGTTGGTTTAACTTTCAATAAAGAGAAGTGTACCTTTTCAACCACTGAGGTAAATCTACTGGGGTACATTATCTCGGGAAACAAGATTAAACCAGACCCAGAACGTCTGCGACCATTGATTGATTTACCTTGTCCTACTAATTCTAAGGCTTTGCAACGAGTTGTTGGACTGTTTTCTTACTATTCTAATTGGATTGCAAATTTTTCACAGAAGATCCGGCCTCTTATTCGGGTTACGACATATCCTCTATCATGGGAGGCCAGGACGTGTTTTGATAATTTTAAAAAGGATATCCTTGGAGCAGTTGTGCATTCTATTGATGAGCAGGTTCCTTTTGTGATTGAGACGGACGCTTCTGATTTTGCAATTGGGGCTACTCTGAACCAAAATGGAAGACCTGTGGCCTTTTTCTCACGTACCTTGAACAATAGTGAAAAAAGGCATTCTTCAATAGAGAAAGAGGCGTATGCAATAGTAGAAGCACTGCGTAAATGGAGACATTATTTATCGGGGCGACATTTTACGTTGGTAACTGATCAAAAGTCTGTGTCCTTTATGTTTGATGTCAAACATTTTGGAAAGATTAAGAATGATAAAATAATGAGGTGGAGGATTGAGTTGGCATGTTACCATTTTGATATAGTTTATCGTCCGGGGAAGGATAATGTTGCTGCTGATGCGCTGTCGAGGGCTTATTGTTCTGTGATTCACGGAGATACGCTTATTAATCTTCACAATGCCTTATGCCATCCTGGGGTTACGAGGATGATACACTTCGTACGCAGTAAGAATTTGCCCTTTTCAGTTGAAGACGTCAAGCGGATGATTTCATCATGTTCTATCTGTGCTCGGTGTAAACCGAATTTCTTTAAGCCTCAACGAGCTCATCTTATAAAGGCTACTTCTCCTTTTGAACGTTTGAGCGTCGATTTCAAGGGGCCTCTTCCTTCAACTACTCAAAACCGATATATATTTACTATTGTGGATGAGTTTTCAAGGTTCCCTTTTGCTTTTCCTTGCACAGATGTATCAGCTGCTACAGTTATCAAATGTCTGACTCAACTTTTTGTCATCTTTGGGATGCCTGCATATATCCATTCAGATCAGGGAAGTTCTTTTATGTCTTCCCAGTTGAAGGAATACCTTCAGAGTCGGGGAATTTCTACTAGTAGAACTACCCCGTATAATCCCCAAGGTAATGGACAGTGCGAACGATACAATGGGGTGATCTGGAAGGCAGTTATGTTGGCTTTGACATCCCGGAACCTTAAGAATACACAGTGGGAAATGGTACTGCCTGATGCCCTGCATTCCATTAGATCATTGCTTTCAACGGCTACTAATGTGACCCCCCATGAAAGGCTCTTTAACTATCCACGGAGATCTACTATGGGATATTCGGTACCTTCATGGCTTACTATGCAGGGACCTGTGCTGCTTCGACGCCATGTTAGATTGTCAAAATATGATCCTTTAGTGGAGGAGGTGGAGCTGTTGGAGGCAAATTCCCAATATGCTCATATTCGATTCCAAGATGGGAAAGAAAGTACCGTTTCAATTAAAGACTTGGCTCCTTGTGGTGGCCAGCCCTCTTCTGAGGATATTAACAATAGTCATGATTCAGATAATGTGGATGCTGTTACAGATACTACGAATATTTCCAATCCGACTGCAGATAATTATACTTCTATTAGTCAGCCCTCGATGGATGTTCATGACCGTCCCAGTTTACCTCCTGATGGGATTTCTAATCCAGAAACCGTTGAAAATCGGGATATGGATAGCCTTCCTGCAGAAGATACTTCTGTGTCTCCTGGTGTGGGAGGGCAAGGAATTTCACCAAGGTTAAGAAGGTCGACACGAACAAGATATCCGGTTGACCGATTGAAAATGGACTTTTAAATTGATAGTAATGTTTTAAAATTGTTGAAATATTATATTATATTGTTATAGTTGAGAGATACTTAATACTTATGTGCAATGTTACTATTTGTTGTTACTCACTTAGTATTGTGTCATGTTGAATAGTTTTATTTTGTCTGTGCATAGTTTTAGTTGTAAATAATTAATTATAAATTGTAAAGGTTATTTAGGTTGGAGTATATTTTAAAAGGAGGGGTGAATGTGGTGATTATTCTTTATGTTTAGTAAGAAGTATTGTGATTGGTTGTTTGTTTCCTGCCTTGGGATATATGCTGTAATCTCATTGGTAGTTGATGTCATGTGATTTGTGGTGGCCATCTTAAATTCAGTTCTTTCCAGCCTTTAGTTGGGGCTGGGTGTTGAAGATGTGCTACTGGATTTTTAAGTTAATAAAGCCTAGATAAGAAAGGCAAATATATTCTTTATTTCAATTCTACACTGCACCCTTCCACCCCAGAATCTGGGTATGGATTGTGTTCTACACTGCACCCTTTCCTTCCCAGGATCTGGGTCTAGATTGTGCACTACACTGCACCCATTCTTTTCCTGTATCTGGGTCTAGATTGTGTTCTACACTGCACCCATTCTTTTCCTGTAAGTGGGCCTAGATTGTGTTCTACACTGCATCCTTTCCTTTCCAGGACCTGCGTCTAGTTTGTGTTCTACACTGCACCCATTCTTTTCCTGTATCTGGGTCTAGATTGTGTTCTATACTGCACCCATTTCTTTCCAGAATCTCAGTCTAGATTGTGTTCTACACTACACCCTTTCCATCCCAGAATCTGAGTCTAGATTGTGATCTACACCACACCCCTTCCTTTCCAGTATCTGGGTCTAGATTGTGTTCTAAACTGCACCCCTTTCTTTCCAGTATCTGCATCTACTTGGTGCTCTACACTGCACCCTTTCCTCCAGAATCTCGGTCTAGAATGTGTTCTACACTGCACCACTTCCTTTCCAGAATTTGTGTCTAGATTGTGTTCTACACTGCACCCCTTCCTCCCCAGAACCTGGGTCTAGATTGTGTTCTACACTGCACCCTTCCTTTCCAGAATCTGGGTCTAGATTCTGTTCTACATGGCACTCCATCCTTTCCAGTATCTGGGTCTAGATTATGTTCTACACTGCACCCCTTTCTTCCCAGAATCTGGGTCTAGATTGTGTTCTATACTTCGCCCCTTCCTCCCTAGAATCTGGGTCTGGATTTTGTTCCACACTGCACCCCTTCCTTTCCAGTATCTCGGTCTAGATTGTGCTCTACACAGCACCCTTTCCTCCCCAGAATCTAGGTCTAGATTGTGTTCTACATTGCATCCCTTACATTCCAGTATCTGCGTCTAGATTCTCTTCTACACTGCACCCCTTCCATTCCAGAATCTGCGACTAGATTGTATTCTACACTGCACCCTTCCACCCCAGAATCTGGGTATGGATTGTGTTCTACACTGCACCCTTTCCTTCCCAGGATCTGGGTCTAGATTGTGTACTACACTGCACCCATTCTTTTCCTGTATCTGGCTCTAGATTGTGTTCTACACTGCACCCATTCTTATCCTGTAAGCGGGCCTAGATTGTGTTCTACACTGCATTCTTTCCTTTCCAGGATCTGGGTCTGGTTTGTGTTCTACACTGCACCCATTCTTTTCCTGTATCTGGGTCTAGATTGTGTTCTATGCTGCACCCATTTCTTTCCAGAATCTCGGTCTAGACTTTGTTCTACACTGCACCCCATCCTTTGTAGTATCTGCATCTAGATTGTGTTCTACATTGCACCCTTTCCATTCTAGTATCTGGTTCTAGTTTGTGTTCTACACTGCACACTTTCCTTTCCAGAATCTGGGTCTAGATTGTCTTCTACAGTGCACCCCTTCCTTTCCAGTATCTGGGTCTAGATTGAGTTCTACACTGCACCCCTTCCTCCCCAGAATCTGTGTCTAGATTGTGTTCTACATGGCACTCCTTCCTTTCCAGAATCTGGGTCTACATTGTGTTCTACACTGCACCCCAACCATTCCAGTATCTGAATCGAGATTTTCTTCTACACTGCACATCTTCCTTTCCAGAATGTGTGTCTAGGTTTTGTTCCACACTGCATCCATTTCTCCACAGAATCTTGGTCCAGATTGTGTTCTACACTGCACCCTTCCTTTCCAGAATCTGGGTCTAGATTGTGTTCTACACAGCATCCCATCCTTTCCAGTATCTGGGTCTAAATTATGTACTACACTGCACCCCTTCCTCCCCAGAATCTGGGTCTAGATTCTGTTCTATACTGCACCCCTTCCTCCCTAGAATCTGGGTTTAGATTTTGTTCCACACTGCACCCCTTCCTTTCCAGTATCTCGGTCCAGATAGTGTTCTACACAGCACCCTTTCCTCCCCAGAATCTAGGTCTAGATTGTGTTCTACACTGCACCCATTCTTTTCCTGTATCTGGGTCTAGATTGTGTTCTACAGTGCATTCTTTCCTTTCCAGGATCTGGGTCTAGATTGTGTTCCACACTGCACCCTATCCTTTCCAGAATCCGGATCTATATTGTGTTCTACACTGCACCCCTTCCTTTCCAGAATCTGGGACTCGATTGTGTTCTACACTGCAGCCCTTTCTTTCCAGAATCTGTGTCTAGATTGTGTTCTACACTGCACCCTTTCCTTTCCAGGATTTCGGTCTAGATTGTGTTCTACACTGCACCCCATCCTTTGCAGTATCTGCATCTAGATTGTGTTATACATTGCACCCTTTCCATTCTAGTATCTGGTTCTAGTTTGTGTTCTACACTGCACCCTTTCCTTTCCAGAATCTGGGTCTAGATTGTCTTCTACACTGCACCCCTTCCTTTCCAGTATCTGGGTCTAGATTGTGTTCTACACTGCACCCCTTCCTCCCCAGAATCTGTGTCTAGATTGTGTTCTACATGACACTCCTTCCTTTCCAGAATCTGGGTCTGGATTGTGTTCTACACTTCACCCCTTCCTTTCCAGTATCTGGGTCTACATTTTGCTCTACACTGCACATCTTCCTTTCCAGAATTTGAGTCTAGATTGTGTTCTACACTGCACCGTTTACTCCCCAGAACCTGGGTCGAGATTGTATTCTACACTGCACCCTTTCCTTTCCAGAATCTGGTCCAGATTGTGGTCTACACTGCACCCCTTCCT
The DNA here is from genome assembly GCF_052327205.1 of Somniosus microcephalus. Classification (NCBI taxonomy): domain Eukaryota; kingdom Metazoa; phylum Chordata; class Chondrichthyes; order Squaliformes; family Somniosidae; genus Somniosus; species Somniosus microcephalus. Next base: position 158,928,278 of record NC_140999.1, read on the forward strand.
CCCCAGAATCTGGGTCTAGATTCTGTTCTACACTGCATCCTTTCCTTTCCAGAATCTGGGTATAGATTGTGTTCTACACTGCATGCTTTATGTCATAAATCGCAACTTCTGCAGAAGTAACTCAGGAAATACTACTGAACGGCCAGCTGAGGGCGCCACCCGAGGAGTATAAATACTCGGGCGTGGGCCCAACTTGGCCAGAGACAGTCTGGAAACAGGAAGCTAGTGACTACTAACTAGACCTCCATGATTTGTTACAAGTCGATTAAAGCCTTGCTTTATTTACAACCAAGTGCTTAGTGAGTCATAATTACATCACGTTCCTTTCCAGCATCTGGGTCTAGATTGTGTTCTACATTGCACCCCTTCCATTCCAGTATCTGCATCTAGATTCTGTTCTACAATGCACCCCTTCCTTTCCAGAATCTACCACTAGATTGTATTCTACACTGCACCCTTCCACCCCAGAATCTGGGTATGGATTGTGTTCTACACTGCACCCTTTCCTTTCCACATTCTGGGTCTAGATTGTGTTCTACACTGCATCCCTTCCTTTCCAGTATCTGTGTCCAGATTGTGTTCTGCATGCACCCCTTCCTCCCCAGAACCTGGGTCTAGATTGTGTTCTACATCGCACTCCATCCTTTCCAGTATCTGGGTCTAGATTATGTTCTACACTGCACCCCTTTCTTCCCAGAATCTGGGTCTAGATTGTGTTCTATACTTCACCCCTACCTCCCTAGAATCTGGGTTTAGATTTTGTTCCACACTGCACCCCTTCCTTTTCAATATCTCGGTCTAGATTGTGCTCTACACAGCACCCTTTCCTCCCCAGAATCTAGGTCTAGATTGTGTTCTACATTGCATCCCTTACTTTCCAGTATCTGCGTCTAGATTGTGTTCTACACTGCACCCCTTCCATTCCAGAATCTGCGACTAGATTGTATTCTTGTGGTGATTATTCTTTATGTTTAGTAAGAAGTATTGTGATTGGTTGTTTGTTTCCTGCCTTGGGATATATGCTGTAATCTCATTGGTAGTTGATGTCATGTGATTTGTGGTGGCCATCTTAAATTCAGTTCTTTCCAGCCTTTAGTTGGGACTGGGTGTTGAAGATGTGCTACTGGATTTTTAAGTTAATAAAGCCTAGATTAGAAAGGCAAATCTATTCTTTATTTCAATTTATTAACTTAAAAATCCAGTAGCACATCTTCAACACCCAGTCCCAACTAAAGGCTGGAAAAGAACTGAATTTTAGATGGCCACCACAAATCACATGACAGCAACTACCAATGAGATTACAGCATATATCCCAAGGCAGGAAACAAACAACCAATCACAATACTTCTTACTAAACATAAAGAATAATCACCACATTATTATCTTTATGTTAGAATGGAGCGATATCTTCAACCAGAACGATTCAATGCTGACCCTAATTCTGCAGGAGTGGATGATAAATGGAAACATTGGTATTGTACATTTAAAAACTTTTTGGGCGTGTTGCATCAAGAGTCTCTAAAATAGCTGAATATGCTGATCAACTACATTGCTCCAGATGTGTATAAGTATATTTTGGACTGTAAAACTTACGAAGTGGCTATTTCTACATTGGAAAAGATTTTTGTTAAACCAAAGAATGAGGTATTTGCACGTCACCTTCTATCTGCCCGTAGGCAGCAGGTGGGAGAATCTTTGGATACTTATTTACAAGCACTTTGGTGCCTTAGTGTTAACTGTAATTATAAGGCCGTGACGGCTGAAGAATATAAGGAAGAATCGGTACGGGATGCTTTTATTAATGGATTACTGTGTAGATCAATTCGTCAGCGGTTGTTAGAAAATAAGACTTTGGATCTTAAGAGTGCTTTTGAGCAAGCTTCTACATTGGATGTGGCTCAGAGAAGTTCAGATTCTTATGCTCTTTTTAATCAGCCTGTGACTGTGGTTTCGGCAGTTCCGGATGAAAAGGAATTATGTGGACTTAATAGGAGTGGTTTACTAGATTCTGAAACAGTTTCTACTTCAGCGGCTGTTGCCTCTAGGATTCAGAAGTGTTATTTTTGTGGGAACGTCCGGCACCCTCGTCTGAAGTGTCCTGCTCGGGAGGCTGTGTGTAGTAAATGCGGCAAGAGAGGTCATTACGCATGTGTGTGTAAATCTTCAGGTTCAATTACCTCCTCTGTGACTATTCAGCCTTTAGATAGGGCGTTTATTGCATCAATTTCTGCTGCATTTGTTCATGGCCTAAACAAAGCTATAGTTACGGCCCAAGTTAATGGGTTGGAAGTGAAGGCCCTTATAGATACGGGCAGTACCGAGAGCTTTATAAGTCTTCAGTTTGCAAAGGAGAAGCATTTGAAAATTTCGCCTGGTTCCAATCAGGTGTGTATGGCTCAGACGACTCTCACTTCACAAGTAGCTGGTTGTTGCCTTGTGAAATTGATTCTTCTAGGTAATACGTATACTGATATACGCCTATCTGTTTTGCCGAATCTCTGTGCGGATATTTTGATTGGTCATGATGTGCTTCAGTTACACGAGAGTCTCAGTCTTTCATTTGGAGGGACTAAGCCACCTTTATCTATTTGTGGATTAACCTCTTTATCCATTTCTCCATTATCACTTTTTTCCAATTTGATGCCGGATTGTAAGCCAATTGCTACCAAGTCAAGAAGGTATAGCAGTCAGGATAGAGAATTTATTAATTCTGAAGTTCAACGTCTCTTATTGGAAGGAATCATTGAACCTAGTTGTTCGCCTTGGCGGGCACAGGTAGTTGTCATGACTAACGAGAGACATAAGAAACGAATGGTGATAGACTATTCCCAAACTATTAATAGGTATACTCAATTAGATGCATACCCTTTGCGTAAGATTGATGAGTTTATCAATAAAGTATCTCAGATAAGGTTTTTAGCACTATTGACCTAAAGAGTGCTTATCATCAGATTCCTATTGTTAAGAAGGATCAACCATATACGGCCTTTGAGGCTGGTGGAAAGCTGTATCAGTTTTGCCGAATACCATTTGGTGTTACTAATGGTGTTGCTTGTTTTCAACGGGCAATGGATGCTTTTATAAGTGATAACTCTCTCTCTGACACCTTTTCATATTTAGATGACATCACGGTGTGTGGCAAATCAAGGGTGGAGCATGATTCTAATTTAGAAAGATTCCTTCAAGCTGCGGAAAAAGTTGGTTTAACTTTCAATAAAGAGAAGTGTACCTTTTCAACCACTGAGGTAAATCTACTGGGGTACATTATCTCGGGAAACAAGATTAAACCAGACCCAGAACGTCTGCGACCATTGATTGATTTACCTTGTCCTACTAATTCTAAGGCTTTGCAACGAGTTGTTGGACTGTTTTCTTACTATTCTAATTGGATTGCAAATTTTTCACAGAAGATCCGGCCTCTTATTCGGGTTACGACATATCCTCTATCATGGGAGGCCAGGACGTGTTTTGATAATTTTAAAAAGGATATCCTTGGAGCAGTTGTGCATTCTATTGATGAGCAGGTTCCTTTTGTGATTGAGACGGACGCTTCTGATTTTGCAATTGGGGCTACTCTGAACCAAAATGGAAGACCTGTGGCCTTTTTCTCACGTACCTTGAACAATAGTGAAAAAAGGCATTCTTCAATAGAGAAAGAGGCGTATGCAATAGTAGAAGCACTGCGTAAATGGAGACATTATTTATCGGGGCGACATTTTACGTTGGTAACTGATCAAAAGTCTGTGTCCTTTATGTTTGATGTCAAACATTTTGGAAAGATTAAGAATGATAAAATAATGAGGTGGAGGATTGAGTTGGCATGTTACCATTTTGATATAGTTTATCGTCCGGGGAAGGATAATGTTGCTGCTGATGCGCTGTTGAGGGCTTATTGTTCTGTGATTCACGGAGATACGCTTATTAATCTTCACAATGCCTTATGCCATCCTGGGGTTACGAGGATGATACACTTCGTACGCAGTAAGAATTTGCCCTTTTCAGTTGAAGACGTCAAGCGGATTACTTCATCATGTTCTATCTGTGCTCGGTGTAAACCGAATTTCTTTAAGCCTCAACGAGCTCATCTTATAAAGGCTACTTCTCCTTTTGAACGTTTGAGCGTCGATTTCAAGGGGCCTCTTCCTTCAACTACTCAAAACCGATATATATTTACTGTTGTGGATGAGTTTTCAAGGTTCCCTTTTGCTTTTCCTTGCGCAGATGTATCAGCTGCTACAGTTATCAAATGTCTGACTCAACTTTTTGTCATCTTTGGGAGGCCTGCATATATCCATTCGGATCAGGGAAGTTCTTTTGTGTCTTCCCAGTTGAAGGAATACCTTCAGAGTCAGGGAATTTCTACTAGTAGAACTACCCCGTATAATCCCCAGGGTAATGGACAGTGCGAACAATACAATGGGGTGATCTGGAAGGCAGTTATGTTGGCTTTGACATCCCGGAACCTTAAGAATACACAGTGGGAAATGGTACTGCCTGATGCCCTGCATTCCATTAGATCATTGCTTTCAACGGCTACTAATGTGACCCCCCATGAAAGGCTCTTTAACTACCCACGGAGATCTACTACGGGATATTCGGTACCTTCATGGCTTACTATGCAGGGACCTGTGCTGCTTCGACGCCATGTTAGATTGTCAAAATATGATCCTTTAGTGGAGGAGGTGGAGCTGTTGGAGGCAAATTCCCAATATGCTCATATTCGATTCCAAGATGGGAAAGAAAGTACCGTTTCAATTAAAGACTTGGCTCCTTGTGGTGGCCAGCCCTCTTCTGAGGATATTAACAATAGTCATGATTCAGATAATGTGGATGCGATTACAGATACTACGAATATTTCCAATCCGACTGCAGATAATTATACTTCTATTAGTCAGCCCTCGATGGATGTTCATGACCGTCCCAGTTTACCTCCTGATGGGATTTCTAATCTGGAAACCGTTGAAAATCGGGATATGGATAGCCTTCCTGCAGAAGATACTTCTGTGTCTCCTGGTGTGGGAGGGCAAGGAATTTCACCAAGGTTAAGAAGGTCGACACGAACAAGATATCCGGTCGACCGATTGAAAATGGACTTTTAAATTGATAGTAATGTTTTAAAATTGTTGAAATATTATATTATATTGTTATAGTTGAGAGATACTTAATACTTATGTGCAATGTTACTATTTGTTGTTGCTCACTTAGTATTGTGTCATGTTGAATAGTTTTATTTTGTCTGTGCATAGTTTTAGTTGTAAATAATTAATTATAAATTGTAAAGGTTATTTAGGTTGGAGTATATTTTAAAAGGAGGGGTGAATGTGGTGATTATTCTTTATGTTTAGTAAGAAGTATTGTGATTGGTTGTTTGTTTCCTGCCTTGGGATATATGCTGTAATCTCATTGGTAGTTGATGTCATGTGATTTGTGGTGGCCATCTTAAATTCAGTTCTTTCCAGCCTTTAGTTGGGACTGGGTGTTGAAGATGTGCTACTGGATTTTTAAGTTAATAAAGCCTGGATTAGAAAGGCAAATCTATTCTTTATTTCAATTATACACTGCACCCTTCTACCCCAGAATCGGGGTATGGATTGTATTCTACACTGCACCCTTTGCTTCCCAGGATCTGGGTCTAGATTGTGTACTACACTGCACCCATTCTTTTCCTGTATCTGGGTCTAGATTGTGTTCTACACTGCACCCATTCTTTTCCTGTAAGTGGGCCTAGATTGTGTTCTACACTGCATCCTTTCCTTTCCAGGATCTGGGTCTAGTTTGTGTTCTACACTGCACCCATTCTTTTCCTGTATCTGGGTGTAGATTGTGTTCTATACTGCACCCATTTCTTTCCAGAATCTCAGTCTAGATTGTGTTCTACACTACACCCTTTCCATCCCAGAATCTGGGTCTAGATTGTGTTCTACACCACACCCCTTCCTTTCCAGTATCTGGGTCTAGATTGTGTTCTACACTGCATCCCTTCCTCCCCAGAATCTGGGTGTAGATTGTGTTCTACACTGCACCCTATCCTTTCCCGAATCCGGATCTAGATTGTGTTCTACACTGCACCCCTTTCTTTCCATTACCTGCATCTAGATTGTGTTCTACACTGCACCCCTTCCTTTCCAGTATCTCTGTCTAGATTGTATTCTACACTGCACCCCTTCCTCCCCAGGTTCTGGGTCTAGATTGTGTTCTACACTGCACACATTCCTCCCTAGAATCCGGATCTAGATTGTGTTCTATACTGCACCATTTCCTTTCCAGCATCTGGGTCTAGATTGTGTTCTACACTGCACCCCAACCGTTCCAGTATCTGAATCTAGATTTTGTTCTACACTGCACATCTTCCTTTCCAGAATGTGTGTCTAGATTTTGTTCCACACTGCACCCATTCCTCCACAGAATCTTGGTCCAGATTGTGTTTTACACTGCACCCTTTTCTTTCCAGAATTTGGGTCTAGATTGTCTTCTACACTGCACCCCTACCTCCCCAGAATCTGGGTCTATATTGTGTTCTTCACTGCACCATTTACTCCCCAGAATCTGGGTCAAGATGGTGTTCTACACTGCACCCCTTCCTTTCCAGAATCTGGGTCTAGATTGTGTTCTACACTGCACCCTTTCCTCCCCAGAATCTGGGTCTAGAATGTGTTCTACACTGCATCCCTTCCTCCCCAGAATGTGGGTCTAGATTGTGTTCTATACTGCACCCTTTCCAGAATCTGAGTATAGATTGTGTTCTAAACTGCACCCATTCCTTTCCAGCATCTGGGTCTATATTGTGTTCTACACTGCACCCTTTCCTCCCCAGAATCTGGGACTTGACTGTGCTCTACACTGCACCGCTTCCTTTCCAGAATCTGGGTCTATATTGTGTTCTACACTGCACCCTTTCCTCCCCAGAATCTGGGACTTGATTGTGTTCAACTCTGCACCACTTCCTTTCCAGTATCTGCATCTAGTTTGTGTTCTTCACTGTGCCCCTTCCTCCCCAGAATCTGGGTCTAGATAGAGTTCTACACTGTACCCTTCCTTTCCAGAATCTGGGTCTAGATTGTGTTCTACACTGCACCCCTTCCTTTCCAGTATCTGGGTCTAGACTGCTTTCTACATTGCACACCTTCCTTTCGAGTAACTGGGTCTAGATTGTGTTCTACACTGCACCTCTTCCTCCCCAGAATCTGGGTCTAGATTATGTTCTACACTGCACCCCTTCCTTTCCAGTATCTGGGTCTAGATTGTATTCTATACTGCACCCCTTCCTCCCTAGAGTCTGGGTCTAGATTTTGTTCCACACTGCACCACTTCCTTTCCAGTATCTGGGTCTCGATAGTGTTCTACACTGCACACTTCCTTTCCAGAATCTGTGTCTATATTGTATTCTACACTGCACCCCTTCCTTTCCAGAATCTGGGTCTAGTTTATGTTCTACACTGCTCCCCTTCCTTTCCAGAATCTGGGTCTAGATTTTGTTCCACACTGCACACCTTCCTCCCCATAATCTGGGTCTAGATTCTGTTCTACACTGCACCCCATCCTCCCCAGTATCTGGGTCTAGCTTGTGTTCTACACTGCAACCTATCCTTTTGTGAATCCGGATCTAGATTGTGTTCTACACTGCACCCTATCCTTTCCAGAATCTGGGTCTAGATTGTTTTCTGCACTGCGCCCTATCCGTTCCAGAATCTTGGTCTAGATTGTGTTCTAAAGTGCACCACGTCCTTTCCAGAATCTGCGACTAGATTGTATTCTACACTGCACCCTTCCACCCCAGAATCTGGGTATGGATTGTGTTCTACACTGCACCCTTTCCTTCCCAGGATCTGGGTCTAGATTGTGTACTACACTGCACCCATTCTTTTCCTGTATCTGGGTCTAGATTGTGTTCTACACTGCACCCATTCTTTTCCTGTAAGTGGGCCTAGATTGTGTTCTACACTGCATCCTTTCCTTTCCAGGATCTGGGTCTAGTTTGTGTTCTACACTGCATCCATTCTTTTCCTGTATCTGGGTCTAGATTGTGTTCTATACTGCACCCATTTCTTTCCAGAATCTCGGTCTAGATTGTGTTCTACACTACACCCTTTCCATCCCAGAATCTGGGTCTAGATTGTGTTCTACACCACACCCCTTCCTTTCCAGTATCTGGGTCTAGGTTGTGTTCTACACTGCATCCGTTCCTCCCCAGAATCTGGGTGTAGATTGTGTTCTACATTGCACCCTATCCTTTCCTGAATCCGGATCTAGATTGTGTTCGACACTGCACCCCTTTCTTTCCATTATCTGCATCTAGATTGTGTTCTACACTGCACCCCTTCCTTTCCAGTATCTCTGTCTAGATTGTGTTCTACACTGCACCCCTTCCTCCCCAGATTCTGGGTCTAGATTGTGTTCTACACTGCACACATTCCTCCCCAGAATCCGGATCTAGATTGTGTTCTATACTGCACCATTTCCTTTCCAGCATCTGGGTCTAGATTGTGTTCTACACTGCACCCCAACCTTTCCAGTATCTGAATCTAGATTTTGTTCTACACTGCACATCTTCCTTTCCAGAATGTGTGTCTAGATTTTGTTCCACACTGCACCCATTCCTCCACAGAATCTTGGTCCAGATTGTGTTTTACACTGCACCCTTTTCTTTCCAGAATTTGTGTCTAGATTGTCTTCTACACTGCACCCCTACCTCCCCAGAATCTGGGTCTATATTGTGTTCTTCACTGCACCATTTACTCCCCAGAATCTGGGTCAAGATGGTGTTCTACACTGCACCCCTCCCTTTCCAGAATCTGGGTCTAGATTGTGTTCTACACTGCACCCTTTCCTCCCCAGAATCTGGGTCTAGAATGTGTTTTACACTGCATCCCTTCCTCCCCAGAACGTGGGCCTAGATTGTGTTCTATACTGCATCCTTTCCAGAATCTGAGTATAGATTGTGTTCTAAACTGCACCAATTCCTTTCCAGCATCTGGGTCTATATTGTGTTCTACACTGCACCCTTTCCTCCCCAGAATCTGGGACTTGATTGTGTTCTACACTGCACCCCTTCCTTTCCAGAATCTGCATCTAGATTGTGTTCAACTCTGCACCCCTTCCTTTCCAGTATCTTCGTCTAGTTTGTGTTCTTCACTGTGCCCCTTCCTCCCCAGAATCTGGGACTAGATGGAGTTCTACACTGTACCCTTCCTTTCCAGAATCTGGGTCTAGATTGTGTTCTACACTGCACCCCTTCCTTTCCAGTATCTGGGTCTAGACTGTTTTCTACATTGCACCCCTTCCTTTCGAGTAACTGGGTCTAGATTGTGTTCTACACTGCACCTCTTCCTCCCCAGAATCTGGGTCTAGATTATGTTCTACACTGCACCCCTTCCTTTCCAGTATCTGGGTCTAGATTGTATTCTATACTGCACCCCTTCCTCCCTAGAATCTGGGTCTAGATTTTGTTCCACACTGCACCACTTTCTTTCCAGTATCTGGGTCTAGATAGTGTTCTGCACTGCACCCTTCCTTTCCAGAATCTGTGTCTAGATTGTATTCTACACTGCACCCCTTCCTTTCCAGAATCTGGGTCTAGTTTATGTTCTACACTGCACCCCTTCCTTTCCAGAATCTGGGTCTAGAATTTGTTCCACACTGCACACCTTCCTCCCCATAATCTGGGTCTAGATTCTGTTCTACACTGCACCCCATCCTCCCCAGTATCTGGGTCTAGCTTGTGTTCTACACTGCAACCTATCCTTTTGTGAATCCGGATCTAGATTGTGTTCTACACTGCACCCTATCCTTTCCAGAATCTGGGTCTAGATTGTTTTCTGCACTGCGCCCTATCCTTTCCAGAATCTGGGCCTAGATTGTGTTCTAAAGTGCACCCCGTCCTTTCCAGAATCTGGGTATAGATTGTGTTCTACATTGCACCCCTTCCTCCCCAGAATCTGGGTCTAGATTGTGTTCTACACTGCACCCCCTCCTTTCCAGAATCTGACTCTAGATTGTGTTCTACACTGCACCCTTTCCTTTGCAGTATCTGTGTCTAGATTATGTTCTACACTGCCCCTTTTCCTTTCCAGAATCTGTGTTTTGATTGTGTTCTACACTGCACCCCTTCCTTTCCAGAATCTGGGTCTAGATTGTGTTCTACACTGCACCCTTTCCATCCCAGAATCTGGGTCTGGATTGTGTTCTACACTGCACCCCTTCCTCCCCAGAATCTGGGTCTAGATTGTATTCTACACTGCACCCTTTCCTCCCCAGAATCTGAGTCTAGATTGTGTTCTACACAGCACCCTTCCTTAGCAGAATCTGCATTTAGATTGTGTTCTATACTGCACCTCTTCCTTTCCAGAATCTGGGTCAAGATTGTGTTCTACACCACACCACTTCCTCCCCAGAATCTGGGTCTAGATTTTGTTCTACACTGCACCCTTTCCTTTCCAGAATCTGGGTCTCCATTGTGTTCTACACTGCACCCCTGCCCTTCCTGTATCTGGGGCTAGATTGTGTTCTTCACTGCACTATTTACTCCCCAGAATCTGGGTCTAGATTGTGTTCTGCATTGCACCCCTTCCTCCCCAGAATCTGGGTCTAGATTGTGTTCTACACCGCACCCCTTCCTTTCCAGAATCTGACTCTAGGTTGTGTTCTACACTGCACATCTTCTTTTCCAGAATCTGGGTCTAGATTGTGTTCTACATTGCACCGCTACCATCCAGTATCTGTGTCTAGATTGTGTTCCACACTGCACCTCTTCCTCCCCAGAATCTGGGTCTAGAGTGTGTTCTACACTGCACCCCTGCCTTTCCTGTACCAGGGTCCAGATTGTGTTCTACACTACACTCCCTCCTCCACAGAATCTGGGTCTAGATTGGGTTCTACACTGCACCCCTTCCTCCCCAGAATCTGGGGCTAGATTTTGTTCTACACTGCACCCTTTCCTTTCCAGAATCTGGGTCTCCATTGTGTTCTACACTGCACCCCTGCCCTTCCTGTATCTGGGGCTAGATTGTGTTCTTCACTGCACTATTTACTCCCCAGAATCTGGGTCTAGATTGTGTTCTGCATTGCACCCCTTCCTCCCCAGAATCTGGGTCTAGATTGTGTTCTACACCGCACCCCTTCCTTTCCAGAATCTGACTCTAGGTTGTGTTCTACACTGCACATCTTCTTTTCCAGAATCTGGGTCTAGATTGTGTTCTACATTGCACCGCTACCATCCAGTATCTGTGTCTAGATTGTGTTCCACACTGCACCTCTTCCTCCCCAGAATCTGGGTCTAGAGTGTGTTCTACACTGCACCCCTGCCTTTCCTGTACCAGGGTCCAGATTGTGTTCTACACTACACTCCCTCCTCCACAGAATCTGGGTCTAGATTGGGTTCTACACTGCACCCCTTCCTCCCCAGAATCTGGGGCTAGATTTTGTTCTACACTGCACCCCTCCCTCCCCAGAATCTGGGTCTAGATTGTGTTCTACACGACACCCTTTCCACCCAGGAATCTGGGTCTAGATTGTATTCTACACCACAACCCTTCCTTTCCAGTATCTGGGTCTAGATTGTGTTCTACACTGCACCACTTCCTCCCCAGAATCTGGGTCTAGATTGCCTTCTACGACGCACCCCTTCCTTTCCAATATCTGGGTCCAGATTGTGTTCTACACTGCACCCCTTCCTCCCCAGAATCTGGGTCTGGATTGAGTTCTACACTGCACCATTTCCTTTCCAGAATCTGGTTCTAGATTGTGTTCTACACTGCACCCTTTCCACAACAGAATCTGGTTCTAGATTGTGTTCTACACTGCACCCCTTCCTTTCCAATATCTCGGTCTAGATTGTGTTCTAAACTACACCCTTTCCACCCCAGAATGTGGGTCCAGATTGTGTTCTGCACTGCACCCCTTTCTTTCCAGTATCTGCATCTACTTGGTGTTCTACACTGCACCCTTTCCTCCAGAATCTCGGTCTAGAATGTGTTCTACACTGCACCCCTTCCTTTCCAGTATCTGGGTCTAGATTGTGTTCTACACTGCACCCCTTCCTCCCCAGAACCTGAGTCCAGATTGTGTTCTACACTGCACCCTTCCTTTCCAAAATCTAGGTCTAGATTGTGTTCTACATGGCACCCCATCCTTTCCAGTATATGGGTCTAGATTATGTTCTACACTGCACCCCTTCCTTCCCAGAATCTGGGTCTACATTGTGTTGTATACTGCACCCCTTCCTCCCTAGAATCTGGGTTTAGATTTTGTTCCACACTGCACCCCTTCCTTTCCAGTATCTGGGTCTCGAATGTGTTCTACACTGCACCCCTTCCTCGCCAGAATCTGGGTATGGATTGCGTTCTACACTGCACCCTTTCCTTTCCAGTATCTGTGTCTAGATTGCATTCTACACTGCACTCCTCCCTCCCCAGAATCTGGGTATGGATTGTGTTCTACACTGCACCCTTTCCTTTCCAGGATCTGGGTCTAGATTGTGTTCTACACTGCACCCATTCTTTTCCTGTATCTGGGTCTAGATTGTGTTCTACATTGCATCCCTTCCATTCCAGTATCTGCATCTAGATTGTGTTCTACAATGCACCCCTTCCTTTCCAGAATCTGCGAATAGATTGTATTCTACACTGCACCCTTCCACCCCAGAATCTGGGTATGGATTGTGTTCTACATTGCACCCTTTCCTTTCCAGGATCTGGGTCTAGATTGTGTTCTACACTGCACCCATTTTTTTCCTGTATCTGGGTCTAGATTGTGCTCTACACTGCATCCTTTCCTTTCCAGATTCTGGGTCTTGTTTGTATTCTACACTGCACACCTTCCTTTCCAGAATCTGGGTCTAGATTGTGTTCTACACTGCACCCCTTTCTTTCCAGTGTCTGCATCTACTTGGTGTTCTACACTGCACCCTTTCCTCCAGAACCTGGGTCTAGAATGTGTTCTACACTGCACCCCTTCCTTTCCATTATCCGAGTCTAGATTGTGTTCTACACTGCACCCCTTCCTCCCCAGAACCTGGGTCTAGATTGTGTTCTACATTGCACCCCTTCCTTTCCAGTATCTCGGTCTAGATTGTGTTCTACACTGCACCCCTTCCACCCCAGAATCTGGGTTTGGATTGTGTTCTACACTGCACCCATTCTTTTCCTGTATCTGGGTCTAGATTCTAGATTGTGTTCTACACTGCATCCTTTCCTTTCCAGAATCTAGGTCTTGATTGTATTCTACACTGCACCCTTTCCTTTCCAGAATCACAGTCTAGATTGTTATCTACACTGCACCCTTACACCCCAGAATCTGGGTCTAGAATGTGTTCTACACTGCAACCCTTCCTTTTTAGAATCTGCATCTAGATTGTATTCTACATGGCACCCCTTCCTTTCCCGTATCTGCATCTATGTGGTGTTCTACACTGCACCCATTCCTTTCCAGAATCTGGGTCTAGATTTTCTTCTACACTGCACCCCTTCCTCCCCAGAACCTGATTCTAGATTGTGTTCTACACTGCACCCTTCCTTTCCAGAATCTGGGTCTAGATTGTGTTCTACACGGCACCCCATCCTTTCAAGTATCTGGGTCTAGATTATGCACTACACTGCTCCCCTTCCTCCCCAGAATCTGGGTCTAGATTGTGTTCTAGACTGCACCCCTTCCTCCTTAGAATCTGGGTTTAGATTTCGTTTCACACTGCACCCCTTCCTTTCCAGTATCTCGGTCCTGATTGAGTTCTTCACAGCACCTTTTCCTCCCCAGAATCTAGGTCTAGATTGTGTTCTACACTGCACCCATTCTTTTCCTGTCTCTGGGTCTAGATTGTGTTCTACACTGCATCCTTTCCTTTCCAGGATCTGGGTCTAGATTCTGTTCTACACTGCACCCTATCCTTTCCAGAATTCGGATCTATATTGTGTTCTGCACTGCACCCCTTCCGTTCCAGAATCTGGGTCTCGATTGTGTTCTACACTGCACCCCTTTCTTTCCAGGATCTGGGCCTCGATTGTGTTCTACACTGCACCCTTTCCTTTCCAGGATTTCGGTCTAGATTGTGTTCTACACTGCACTCCATCCTTTGCAGTATCTGCATCTAGATTGTGTTCTACATTGCACTCTTTCCATTCTAGTATCTGGTTCTAGTTTGTGTTCTACACTGTACCCTTTCCTTTCCAGAATGTGGGTCGAGATTGTCTTCTACACTGCACCCCTTCCTTTCCAGTATCTGGGTCTAGATTGTGTTCTACACTGCATCCCTTCACCCCAGAATCTGGGTCTAGATTATGTTCTACACTGCACCCCGTCCTCCCTAGAATCTTCATCCAGATTTTGTTCCACACTTCACCCCTTCCTTTCCAGTATCTCGGTCAAGATTGTGTTCTACACTGCACCGTTTCATCCCTGAATCTGGGTCTAGATTGAGTTGTACACTGCACCTTTCCAGAATATGTGTCTAGAGTGTGTTCTTCACGGCACCCTTTCCACCCCAGAATCTGGTTCTAGATTGTGTTCTACACTGCACCCCTTCCTTTCCAGTATCTTGGTCTAGATTGTGTTCTACACTACACCCTTTCCACCCCAGAATCTGGGTCTAGAATGTGTTCTACACCACATCCCTTCCTTTCCAGTGTCTGGGTCTAGATTGTGTTCTGCACTGCACCCCTTCCTCCCCGGAATCTGGGTCTAGATTGTGTTCTACACTGCACCCTTTTCTTTCCAGAATCTGTGTCTAGATTGTGTTCTACATGGCACCCCATCCTTTCCAGAATCTGGGTCTGGATTGTGTTCTACACTGCACCCCTTCATTTCCAGTATCTGGGTCTAGATTTTGTTCTACACTGCACATCTTCCTTTCCAGAATTTGGGTCTACATTGTGTTCTACACTGCACCATTTACTCCCCAGAACCTGGGTCGAGATTGTATTCTACACTGCACCCCTTCCTTTCCAGAATCTGGGCCTAGATTGTGGTCTACACTGCACCCCTTCCTCCCCAGAATCTGGGTCTAGATTCTGTTGTACACTGCATCCTTTCCTTTCCAGAATCTGGGTATAGATTGTGTTCTACACTGCATGCTTTATGTCATAAATCGCAACTTCTGCAGAAGTAACTCAGGAAATACTACTGAACGGCCAGCTGAGGGTGCCACCCGAGGAGTATAAATACTCGGGCGTGGGCCCAACTTGGCCAGAGACAGTCTGGAAACAGGAAGCTAGTGACTACTAACTAGACCTCCATGTTTTGTTACAAGTCGATTAAAGCCTTGCTTTATTTACAACTAAGTTCTTATTGAGTCTTTATTACGTCACTTTCCTTTCCAGCATCTGGGTCTAGATTGTGTTGTACATTGCACCCCTTGCATTCCAGTATCTGCAGCTAGATTCTGTTCTACAATGCACCCCTTCCGTTCCAGAATCGACGACTAGATTGTATTCTACACTGCACCCTTCCACCCCAGAATCTGGGTATGGATTGTGTTCTACACTGCACCCTTTCCTTTACACATTCTGGGTCTTGATTGCATTATACAGTGCACACCTTCCTTTCCAGAATCTGGGTCTAGATTGTGTTCTAAACTGTACCCCTTTCTATCCAGTATCTGCATCTACTTGGTGCTATACACCGCACACTTTCCTCCAGAATCTCGGTCTAGAATGTGTTCTACACTGCACCCATTCCTTTCTAGTATCTGGGTCTAGATTGTGTTCTACACTGCACCCCTTCCTCCCCAGAACCTGGGTCTAGATTGTGTTCTACACTGCACCCTTTCTTTCCAGAATCTGTTTCTAGATTGTGTTCTGCATGGCACCCCATCCTTTCCAGAATCTGGGTCTAGATTGTGTTCTACATGGCACCCCTTCCTTTCCAGAATCTGGGTCCGGATTGTGTTCTACACAGCACCCCTTCCTTTCCAGTATCTGGGTCTAGATTTTGTTCTACACTGCACATCTTCCTTTCCAGAATTTGGGTCTAGATTGTGTTCTACACTGCACCCATTCTTTTCCTGTCTCTGGGTCTAGATTGTGTTCTACACTGCATCCTTTCCTTTCCAGGATCTGGGTCTAGATTCTGTTCTACACTGCACCCTATCCTTTCCAGAATTCGGAGCTATATTGTGTTCTGCACTGCACCCCTTCCGTTCCAGAATCTGGGTCTCGATTGTGTTCTACACTGCACCCCTTTCTTTCCAGGATCTGGGTCTAGATTGTGTTCTACACTGCACCCTTTCCTTTCCAGGATTTCGGTCTAGATTGTGTTCTACACTGCACCCCATCCTTTGCAGGATCTGGGTCTAGTTTGTGTTCTACACTGCACCCATTCTTTTCCTGTATCTGGGTGTAGATTGTGTTCTATACTGCACCCATTTCTTTCCAGAATCTCAGTCTAGATTGTGTTCTACACTACACCCTTTCCATCCCAGAATCTGGGTCTAGATTGTGTTCTACACCACACCCCTTCCTTTCCAGTATCTGGGTCTAGATTGTGTTCTACACTGCATCCCTTCCTCCCCAGAATCTGGGTGTAGATTGTGTTCTACACTGCACCCTATCCTTTCCCGAATCCGGATCTAGATTGTGTTCTACACTGCACCCCTTTCTTTCCATTACCTGCATCTAGATTGTGTTCTACACTGCACCCCTTCCTTTCCAGTATCTCTGTCTAGATTGTGTTCTACACTGCACCCCTTCCTCCCCAGGTTCTGGGTCTAGATTGTGTTCTACACTGCACACATTCCTCCCTAGAATCCGGATCTAGATTGTGTTCTATACTGCACCATTTCCTTTCCAGCATCTGGGTCTAGATTGTGTTCTACACTGCACCCCAACCGTTCCAGTATCTGAATCTAGATTTTGTTCTACACTGCACATCTTCCTTTCCAGAATGTGTGTCTAGATTTTGTTCCACACTGCACCCATTCCTCCACAGAATCTTGGTCCAGATTGTGTTTTACACTGCACCCTTTTCTTTCCAGAATTTGGGTCTAGATTGTCTTCTACACTGCACCCCTACCTCCCCAGAATCTGGGTCTATATTGTGTTCTTCACTGCACCATTTACTCCCCAGAATCTGGGTCGAGATGGTGTTCTACACTGCACCCCTTCCTTTCCAGAATCTGGGTCTAGATTGTGTTCTACACTGCACCCTTTCCTCCCCAGAATCTGGGTCTAGAATGTGTTCTACACTGCATCCCTTCCTCCCCAGAATGTGGGTCTAGATTGTGTTCTATACTGCACCCTTTCCAGAATCTGAGTATAGATTGTGTTCTAAACTGCACCCATTCCTTTCCAGCATCTGGGTCTATATTGTGTTCTACACTGCACCCTTTCCTCCCCAGAATCTGGGACTTGACTGTGCTCTACACTGCACCGCTTCCTTTCCAGAATCTGGGTCTATATTGTGTTCTACACTGCACCCTTTCCTCCCCAGAATCTGGGACTTGATTGTGTTCAACTCTGCACCACTTCCTTTCCAGTATCTGCATCTAGTTTGTGTTCTTCACTGTGCCCCTTCCTCCCCAGAATCTGGGTCTAGATAGAGTTCTACACTGTACCCTTCCTTTCCAGAATCTGGGTCTAGATTGTGTTCTACACTGCACCCCTTCCTTTCCAGTATCTGGGTCTAGACTGCTTTCTACATTGCACACCTTCCTTTCGAGTAACTGGGTCTAGATTGTGTTCTACACTGCACCTCTTCCTCCCCAGAATCTGGGTCTAGATTATGTTCTACACTGCACCCCTTCCTTTCCAGTATCTGGGTCTAGATTGTATTCTATACTGCACCCCTTCCTCCCTAGAGTCTGGGTCTAGATTTTGTTCCACACTGCACCACTTCCTTTCCAGTATCTGGGTCTCGATAGTGTTCTACACTGCACACTTCCTTTCCAGAATCTGTGTCTAGATTGTATTCTACACTGCACCCCTTCCTTTCCAGAATCTGGGTCTAGTTTATGTTCTACACTGCACCCCTTCCTTTCCAGAATCTGGGTCTAGATTTTGTTCCACACTGCACACCTTCCTCCCCATAATCTGGGTCTAGATTCTGTTCTACACTGCACCCCATCCTCCCCAGTATCTGGGTCTAGCTTGTGTTCTACACTGCAACCTATCCTTTTGTGAATCCGGATCTAGATTGTGTTCTACACTGCACCCTATCCTTTCCAGAATCTGGGTCTAGATTGTTTTCTGCACTGCGCCCTATCCGTTCCAGAATCTTGGTCTAGATTGTGTTCTAAAGTGCACCACGTCCTTTCCAGAATCTGCGACTAGATTGTATTCTACACTGCACCCTTCCACCCCAGAATCTGGGTATGGATTGTGTTCTACACTGCACCCTTTCCTTCCCAGGATCTGGGTCTAGATTGTGTACTACACTGCACCCATTCTTTTCCTGTATCTGGGTCTAGATTGTGTTCTACACTGCACCCATTCTTTTCCTGTAAGTGGGCCTAGATTGTGTTCTACACTGCATCCTTTCCTTTCCAGGATCTGGGTCTAGTTTGTGTTCTACACTGCATCCATTCTTTTCCTGTATCTGGGTCTAGATTGTGTTCTATACTGCACCCATTTCTTTCCAGAATCTCGGTCTAGATTGTGTTCTACACTACACACTTTCCATCCCAGAATCTGGGTCTAGATTGTGTTCTACACCACACCCCTTCCTTTCCAGTATCTGGGTCTAGGTTGTGTTCTACACTGCATCCGTTCCTCCCCAGAATCTGGGTGTAGATTGTGTTCTACACTGCACCCTATCCTTTCCTGAATCCGGATCTAGATTGTGTTCGACACTGCACCCCTTTCTTTCCATTATCTGCATCTAGATTGTGTTCTACACTGCACCCCTTCCTTTCCAGTATCTCTGTCTAGATTGTGTTCTACACTGCACCCTTTCCTCCCCAGAATCTGGGTCTAGAATGTGTTCTACACTGCATCCCTTCCTCCCCAGAATGTGGGTCTAGATTGTGTTCTATACTGCACCCTTTCCAGAATCTGAGTATAGATTGTGTTCTACACTGCACCCTTTCCTCCCCAGCATCTGGGACTTGACTGTGCTCTACACTGCACAGCTTCCTTTCCAGAATCTGGGTCTATATTGTGTTCTACACTGCACCCTTTCCTCCCCAGAATCTGGGACTTGATTGTGTTCAACTCTGCACCACTTCCTTTCCAGTATCTGCATCTAGTTTGTGTTCTTCACTGTGCCCCTTCCTCCCCAGAATCTGGGTCTAGATAGAGTTCTACACTGTACCCTTCCTTTCCAGAATCTGGGTCTAGATTGTGTTCTACACTGCACCCCTTCCTTTCCAGTATCTGGGTCTAGACTGCTTTCTACATTGCACACCTTCCTTTCGAGTAACTGGGTCTAGATTGTGTTCTACGCTGCACCTCTTCCTCCCCAGAATCTGGGTCTAGATTATGTTCTACACTGCACCCCTTCCTTTCCAGTATCTGGGTCTAGATTGTATTCTATACTGCACCCCTTCCTCCCTAGAGTCTGGGTCTAGATTTTGTTCCACACTGCACCACTTCCTTTCCAGTATCTGGGTCTCGATAGTGTTCTACACTGCACACTTCCTTTCCAGAATCTGTGTCTAGATTGTATTCTACACTGCACCCCTTCCTTTCCAGAATCTGGGTCTAGTTTATGTTCTACACTGCACCCCTTCCTTTCCAGAATCTGGGTCTAGATTTTGTTCCACACTGCACACCTTCCTCCCCATAATCTGGGTCTAGATTCTGTTCTACACTGCACCCCATCCTCCCCAGTATCTGGGTCTAGCTTGTGTTCTACACTGCAACCTATCCTTTTGTGAATCCGGATCTAGATTGTGTTCTACACTGCACCCTATCCTTTCCAGAATGTGGGTCTAGATTGTTTTCTGCACTGCGCCCTATCCGTTCCAGAATCTTGGTCTAGATTGTGTTCTAAAGTGCACCACGTCCTTTCCAGAATCTGCGACTAGATTGTATTCTACACTGCACCCTTCCACCCCAGAATCTGGGTATGGATTGTGTTCTACACTGCACCCTTTCCTTCCCAGGATCTGGGTCTAGATTGTGTACTACACTGCACCCATTCTTTTCCTGTATCTGGGTCTAGATTGTGTTCTACACTGCACCCATTCTTTTCCTGTAAGTGGGCCTAGATTGTGTTCTACACTGCATCCTTTCCTTTCCAGGATCTGGGTCTAGTTTGTGTTCTACACTGCATCCATTCTTTTCCTGTATCTGGGTCTAGATTGTGTTCTATACTGCACCCATTTCTTTCCAGAATCTCGGTCTAGATTGTGTTCTACACTACACCCTTTCCATCCCAGAATCTGGGTCTAGATTGTGTTCTACACCACACCCCTTCCTTTCCAGTATCTGGGTCTAGGTTGTGTTCTACACTGCATCCGTTCCTCCCCAGAATCTGGGTGTAGATTGTGTTCTACATTGCACCCTATCCTTTCCTGAATCCGGATCTAGATTGTGTTCGACACTGCACCCCTTTCTTTCCATTATCTGCATCTAGATTGTGTTCTACACTGCACCCCTTCCTTTCCAGTATCTCTGTCTAGATTGTGTTCTACACTGCACCCCTTCCTCCCCAGATTCTGGGTCTAGATTGTGTTCTACACTGCACACATTCCTCCCCAGAATCCGGATCTAGATTGTGTTCTATACTGCACCATTTCCTTTCCAGCATCTGGGTCTAGATTGTGTTCTACACTGCACCCCAACCTTTCCAGTATCTGAATCTAGATTTTGTTCTACACTGCACATCTTCCTTTCCAGAATGTGTGTCTAGATTTTGTTCCACACTGCACCCATTCCTCCACAGAATCTTGGTCCAGATTGTGTTTTACACTGCACCCTTTTCTTTCCAGAATTTGTGTCTAGATTGTCTTCTACACTGCACCCCTACCTCCCCAGAATCTGGGTCTATATTGTGTTCTTCACTGCACCATTTACTCCCCAGAATCTGGGTCAAGATGGTGTTCTACACTGCACCCCTCCCTTTCCAGAATCTGGGTCTAGATTGTGTTCTACACTGCACCCTTTCCTCCCCAGAATCTGGGTCTAGAATGTGTTTTACACTGCATCCCTTCCTCCCCAGAACGTGGGCCTAGATTGTGTTCTATACTGCATCCTTTCCAGAATCTGAGTATAGATTGTGTTCTAAACTGCACCAATTCCTTTCCAGCATCTGGGTCTATATTGTGTTCTACACTGCACCCTTTCCTCCCCAGAATCTGGGACTTGATTGTGTTCTACACTGCACCCCTTCCTTTCCAGAATCTGCATCTAGATTGTGTTCAACTCTGCACCCCTTCCTTTCCAGTATCTTCGTCTAGTTTGTGTTCTTCACTGTGCCCCTTCCTCCCCAGAATCTGGGACTAGATGGAGTTCTACACTGTACCCTTCCTTTCCAGAATCTGGGTCTAGATTGTGTTCTACACTGCACCCCTTCCTTTCCAGTATCTGGGTCTAGACTGTTTTCTACATTGCACCCCTTCCTTTCGAGTAACTGGGTCTAGATTGTGTTCTACACTGCACCTCTTCCTCCCCAGAATCTGGGTCTAGATTATGTTCTACACTGCACCCCTTCCTTTCCAGTATCTGGGTCTAGATTGTATTCTATACTGCACCCCTTCCTCCCTAGAATCTGGGTCTAGATTTTGTTCCACACTGCACCACTTTCTTTCCAGTATCTGGGTCTAGATAGTGTTCTACACTGCACCCTTCCTTTCCAGAATCTGTGTCTAGATTGTATTCTACACTGCACCCCTTCCTTTCCAGAATCTGGGTCTAGTTTATGTTCTACACTGCACCCCTTCCTTTCCAGAATCTGGGTCTAGAATTTGTTCCACACTGCACACCTTCCTCCCCATAATCTGGGTCTAGATTCTGTTCTACACTGCACCCCATCCTCCCCAGTATCTGGGTCTAGCTTGTGTTCTACACTGCAACCTATCCTTTTGTGAATCCGGATCTAGATTGTGTTCTACACTGCACCCTATCCTTTCCAGAATCTGGGTCTAGATTGTTTTCTGCACTGCGCCCTATTCTTTCCAGAATCTGGGCCTAGATTGTGTTCTAAAGTGCACCACGTCCTTTCCAGAATCTGGGTCTAGATTGTGTTCTACATTGCACCCCTTCCTCCCCAGAATCTGGGTCTAGATTGTGTTCTACACTGCACCCCCTCCTTTCCAGAATCTGACTCTAGATTGTGTTCTACACTGCACCCTTTCCTTTGCAGTATCTGTGTCTAGATTATGTTCTACACTGCCCCTTTTCCTTTCCAGAATCTGTGTTTTGATTGTGTTCTACACTGCACCCCTTCCTTTCCAGAATCTGGGTCTAGATTGTGTTCTACACTGCACCCTTTCCATCCCAGAATCTGGGTCTGGATTGTGTTCTACACTGCACCCCTTCCTCCCCAGAATCTGGGTCTAGATTGTATTCTACACTGCACCCTTTCCTCCCCAGAATCTGAGTCTAGATTGTGTTCTACACAGCACCCTTCCTTAGCAGAATCTGCATTTAGATTGTGTTCTATACTGCACCTCTTCCTTTCCAGAATCTGGGTCAAGATTGTGTTCTACACCACACCACTTCCTCCCCAGAATCTGGGTCTAGATTTTGTTCTACACTGCACCCTTTCCTTTCCAGAATCTGGGTCTCCATTGTGTTCTACACTGCACCCCTGCCCTTCCTGTATCTGGGGCTAGATTGTGTTCTTCACTGCACTATTTACTCCCCAGAATCTGGGTCTAGATTGTGTTCTGCATTGCACCCCTTCCTCCCCAGAATCTGGGTCTAGATTGTGTTCTACACCGCACCCCTTCCTTTCCAGAATCTGACTCTAGGTTGTGTTCTACACTGCACATCTTCTTTTCCAGAATCTGGGTCTAGATTGTGTTCTACATTGCACCGCTACCATCCAGTATCTGTGTCTAGATTGTGTTCCACACTGCACCTCTTCCTCCCCAGAATCTGGGTCTAGAGTGTGTTCTACACTGCACCCCTGCCTTTCCTGTACCAGGGTCCAGATTGTGTTCTACACTACACTCCCTCCTCCACAGAATCTGGGTCTAGATTGGGTTCTACACTGCACCCCTTCCTCCCCAGAATCTGGGGCTAGATTTTGTTCTACACTGCACCCCTCCCTCCCCAGAATCTGGGTCTAGATTGTGTTCTACACGACACCCTTTCCACCCAGGAATCTGGGTCTAGATTGTATTCTACACCACAACCCTTCCTTTCCAGTATCTGGGTCTGGATTGTGTTCTACACTGCACCACTTCCTCCCCAGAATCTGGGTCTAGATTGCCTTCTACGACGCACCCCTTCCTTTCCAATATCTGGGTCCAGATTGTGTTCTACACTGCACCCCTTCCTCCCCAGAATCTGGGTCTGGATTGAGTTCTACACTGCACCATTTCCTTTCCAGAATCTGGTTCTAGATTGTGTTCTACACTGCACCCTTTCCATAACAGAATCTGGTTCTAGATTGTGTTCTACACTGCACCCCTTCCTTTCCAATATCTCGGTCTAGATTGTGTTCTAAACTACACCCTTTCCACCCCAGAATGTGGGTCCAGATTGTGTTCTGCACTGCACCCCTTTCTTTCCAGTATCTGCATCTACTTGGTGTTCTACACTGCACCCTTTCCTCCAGAATCTCGGTCTAGAATGTGTTCTACACTGCACCCCTTCCTTTCCAGTATCTGGGTCTAGATTGTGTTCTACACTGCACCCCTTCCTCCCCAGAACCTGAGTCCAGATTGTGTTCTACACTGCACCCTTCCTTTCCAAAATCTAGGTCTAGATTGTGTTCTACATGGCACCCCATCCTTTCCAGTATATGGGTCTAGATTATGTTCTACACTGCACCCCTTCCTTCCCAGAATCTGGGTCTACATTGTGTTGTATACTGCACCCCTTCCTCCCTAGAATCTGGGTTTAGATTTTGTTCCACACTGCACCCCTTCCTTTCCAGTATCTGGGTCTCGAATGTGTTCTACACTGCACCCCTTCCTCGCCAGAATCTGGGTATGGATTGCGTTCTACACTGCACCCTTTCCTTTCCAGTATCTGCGTCTAGATTGCATTCTACACTGCACTCCTTCCTCCCCAGAATCTGGGTATGGATTGTGTTCTACACTGCACCCTTTCCTTTCCAGGATCTGGGTCTAGATTGTGTTCTACACTGCACCCATTCTTTTCCTGTATCTGGGTCTAGATTGTGTTCTACATTGCATCCCTTCCATTCCAGTATCTGCATCTAGATTGTGTTCTACAATGCACCCCTTCCTTTCCAGAATCTGCGAATAGATTGTATTCTACACTGCACCCTTCCACCCCAGAATCTGGGTATGGATTGTGTTCTACATTGCACCCTTTCCTTTCCAGGATCTGGGTCTAGATTGTGTTCTACACTGCACCCATTTTTTTCCTGTATCTGGGTCTAGATTGTGCTCTACACTGCATCCTTTCCTTTCCAGATTCTGGGTCTTGTTTGTATTCTACACTGCACACCTTCCTTTCCAGAATCTGGGTCTAGATTGTGTTCTACACTGCACCCCTTTCTTTCCAGTGTCTGCATCTACTTGGTGTTCTACACTGCACCCTTTCCTCCAGAACCTGGGTCTAGAATGTGTTCTACACTGCACCCCTTCCTTTCCATTATCCGAGTCTAGATTGTGTTCTACACTGCACCCCTTCCTCCCCAGAACCTGGGTCTAGATTGTGTTCTACATTGCACCCCTTCCTTTCCAGTATCTCGGTCTAGATTGTGTTCTACACTGCACCCCTTCCACCCCAGAATCTGGGTTTGGATTGTGTTCTACACTGCACCCATTCTTTTCCTGTATCTGGGTCTAGATTCTAGATTGTGTTCTACACTGCATCCTTTCCTTTCCAGAATCTAGGTCTTGATTGTATTCTACACTGCACCCTTTCCTTTCCAGAATCACAGTCTAGATTGTTATCTACACTGCACCCTTACACCTCAGAATCTGGGTCTAGAATGTGTTCTACACTGCAACCCTTCCTTTTTAGAATCTGCATCTAGATTGTATTCTACACGGCACCCCTTCCTTTCCCGTATCTGCATCTATGTGGTGTTCTACACTGCACCCATTCCTTTCCAGAATCTGGGTCTAGATTTTCTTCTACACTGCACCCCTTCCTCCCCAGAACCTGATTCTAGATTGTGTTCTACACTGCACCCTTCCTTTCCAGAATCTGGGTCTAGATTGTGTTCTACACGGCACCCCATCCTTTCAAGTATCTGGGTCTAGATTATGCACTACACTGCTCCCCTTCCTCCCCAGAATCTGGGTCTGGATTGTGTTCTAGACTGCACCCCTTCCTCCTTAGAATCTGGGTTTAGATTTCGTTCCACACTGCACCCCTTCCTTTCCAGTATCTCGGTCCTGATTGAGTTCTTCACAGCACCTTTTCCTCCCCAGAATCTAGGTCTAGATTGTGTTCTACACTGCACCCATTCTTTTCCTGTCTCTGGGTCTAGATTGTGTTCTACACTGCATCCTTTCCTTTCCAGGATCTGGGTCTAGATTCTGTTCTACACTACACCCTATCCTTTCCAGAATTCGGATCTATATTGTGTTCTGCACTGCACCCCTTCCGTTCCAGAATCTGGGTCTCGATTGTGTTCTACACTGCACCCCTTTCTTTCCAGGATCTGGGCCTCGATTGTGTTCTACACTGCACCCTTTCCTTTCCAGGATTTCGGTCTAGATTGTGTTCTACACTGCACTCCATCCTTTGCAGTATCTGCATCTAGATTGTGTTCTACATTGCACTCTTTCCATTCTAGTATCTGGTTCTAGTTTGTGTTCTACACTGTACCCTTTCCTTTCCAGAATGTGGGTCGAGATTGTCTTCTACACTGCACCCCTTCCTTTCCAGTATCTGGGTCTAGATTGTGTTCTACACTGCATCCCTTCACCCCAGAATCTGGGTCTA
The DNA here is from genome assembly GCF_052327205.1 of Somniosus microcephalus. Taxonomy (NCBI): domain Eukaryota; kingdom Metazoa; phylum Chordata; class Chondrichthyes; order Squaliformes; family Somniosidae; genus Somniosus; species Somniosus microcephalus. The sequence continues at coordinate 158,954,236 of NC_140999.1, forward strand.
GATTATGTTCTACACTGCACCCCGTCCTCCCTAGAATCTTCATCCAGATTTTGTTCCACACTTCACCCCTTCCTTTCCAGTATCTCGGTCAAGATTGTGTTCTACACTGCACCGTTTCATCCCTGAATCTGGGTCTAGATTGAGTTGTACACTGCACCTTTCCAGAATATGTGTCTAGAGTGTGTTCTTCACGGCACCCTTTCCACCCCAGAATCTGGTTCTAGATTGTGTTCTACACTGCACCCCTTCCTTTCCAGTATCTTGGTCTAGATTGTGTTCTACACTACACCCTTTCCACCCCAGAATCTGGGTCTAGAATGTGTTCTACACCACATCCCTTCCTTTCCAGTGTCTGGGTCTAGATTGTGTTCTGCACTGCACCCCTTCCTCCCCGGAATCTGGGTCTAGATTGTGTTCTACACTGCACCCTTTTCTTTCCAGAATCTGTGTCTAGATTGTGTTCTACATGGCACCCCATCCTTTCCAGAATCTGGGTCTGGATTGTGTTCTACACTGCACCCCTTCATTTCCAGTATCTGGGTCTAGATTTTGTTCTACACTGCACATCTTCCTTTCCAGAATTTGGGTCTACATTGTGTTCTACACTGCACCATTTACTCCCCAGAACCTGGGTCGAGATTGTATTCTACACTGCACCCCTTCCTTTCCAGAATCTGGGCCTAGATTGTGGTCTACACTGCACCCCTTCCTCCCCAGAATCTGGGTCTAGATTCTGTTGTACACTGCATCCTTTCCTTTCCAGAATCTGGGTATAGATTGTGTTCTACACTGCATGCTTTATGTCATAAATCGCAACTTCTGCAGAAGTAACTCAGGAAATACTACTGAACGGCCAGCTGAGGGTGCCACCCGAGGAGTATAAATACTCGGGCGTGGGCCCAACTTGGCCAGAGACAGTCTGGAAACAGGAAGCTAGTGACTACTAACTAGACCTCCATGTTTTGTTACAAGTCGATTAAAGCCTTGCTTTATTTACAACTAAGTTCTTATTGAGTCTTTATTACGTCACTTTCCTTTCCAGCATCTGGGTCTAGATTGTGTTGTACATTGCACCCCTTGCATTCCAGTATCTGCAGCTAGATTCTGTTCTACAATGCACCCCTTCCTTTCCAGAATCGACGACTAGATTGTATTCTACACTGCACCCTTCCACCCCAGAATCTGGGTATGGATTGTGTTCTACACTGCACCCTTTCCTTTACACATTCTGGGTCTTGATTGCATTATACAGTGCACACCTTCCTTTCCAGAATCTGGGTCTAGATTGTGTTCTAAACTGCACCCCTTTCTATCCAGTATCTGCATCTACTTGGTGCTCTACACCGCACACTTTCCTCCAGAATCTTGGTCTAGAATGTGTTCTACACTGCACCCATTCCTTTCTAGCATCTGGGTCTAGAATGTGTTCTACACTGCACCCCTTCCTCCCCAGAACCTGGGTCTAGATTGTGTTCTGCATGGCACCCCATCCTTTCCAGAATCTGGGTCTAGATTGTGTTCTACATGGCACCCCTTCCTTTCCAGAATCTGGGTCTGGATTGTGTTCTACACAGCACCCTTTCCTTTCCAGTATCTGGGTCTAGATTTTGTTCTACACTGCACATCTTCCTTTCCAGAATTTGGGTCTAGATTGTGTTCTACACTGCAGTCTTTCCTCCACAGAACCTGTGTCTAGATTGTGTTCTACACTGCATGCTTTATGTCATAAATCGCAACATCTGCAGAAGTAACGCAGGAAACACTACTGAACGGCCAGTTGAGGGCGCCACCCAAGGAGTATAAATACTCGGGCGTGGGCCCAACTTGGCCAGAGACAGTCTGGAAAGAGGAAGCTAGTGACTACTAACTAGACCTCCATGTTTTGTTATATGTTGATGAAAGCCTTGCTTTATTTACAACCAAGTGCTTGTTGAGTCTTTATTACGTCACTTTCCTTTCCAGCATCTGGGTCTAGATTGTGATCTACACTGCACCCTTCCACCCCAGAATCTGGGTATGGGTTGTGTTCTACATTGCACCCCTTCCATTCCAGTATCTGCAGCTAGTTTCTGTTCTACAATGCACCTCTTCCTTTCCAGAATCTATGACTAGATTGTATTCTACACTGCACCCTTCCATCCCAGAATCTGGGTATGGATTGTGTTCTACACTGCACCCTTTCCTTTCCACATTCTGGGTCTAGATTGTGTTCTACACTGCATCCTTTCCTTTCCAGATTCTGGGTCTTGATTGTATTATACAGTGCACACCTTCCTTTACAGAATCTGGGTCTAGATTGTGTTCTAAACTGCACCCCTTTCTTTCCAGTAACTGCATCTACTTCGTGCTCTACACCGCACACTTTCCTCCAGAATCTCGGTCTAGAATGTATTCTACACTGCACCCATTCCTTTCTAGTATCTGGGTCTAGATTGTGTTCTACACTGCACCCCTTCCTCCCCAGAACCTGGGTCTAGATTGTGTTCTACACTGCATCCTTCCTTTCCAGGATCTGGGTCTAGATTGTGTTCTACATGGCACCCCATCCTTTCCAGTATCTGGGTCTAGATTATATTCTACACTGCAGCCCTTTCTTCCCAGAATCTGCAACTAGATTGTATTCTACACTGCACCATTCCACCCCACCATCTGGGTATGGATTGTGTTCTACACTGCAGCCCTTTCTTCCCAGAATCTGGGTCTAGATTGTGTTCTATACTGCACCCCTTCCTCCCTAGAATCTAGGTCTAGACTGTGTTCTACATTGCATCCCTTACATTCCAGTATCTGCGTCTAGATTGTGTTCAACACTGCACCCCTTCCTTTCCAGAATCTGCGACTAGATTGTGTTCTACACTGCACCCTTCCACCCCAGAATCTGGGTATGGATTGTGTCCTACACTGCACACTTTCCTTCCCAGGATCTGGGTCTAGATTGTATACTACACTGCACCCATTCTTTTCCTGTATCTGGGTCTAGATTGTGTTCTACACTGCACCCATTCTTTTCCTGTAAGTGGGTCTAGATTGTGTTCTACACTGCATCCTTTCCATTCCAGGATCTGGGACTAGATTGTGTTCTACACTGCACCCATTCCTTTCCTGTTTCTGGGTCTAGATTGTGTTCTATACTGCACCCATTTCTTTCCAGAATCTCGGGCTAGATTGTGTTCTACACTGCACCCTTTCCACCCCAGAATCTGGGTATAGAATGTCTTCTACACTGCACCCATTCTTTTCCAGAATCTGTGTCTAGATTGTGTTCTACACTGCACCATTTCCATCCCAGAATCTGGGTCTAGATTGTGTTCTACACCACACCCCTTCCATTCCAGTATCTGGGTCTAGATTGTGTTCTACACTGCATCCCTTCCTCCCCAGAATCTGGGTGTCGATTGTGCTCTACACTGCACCCTAGCCTTTCCCGAATCCGGATCTAGATTGTGTTCTACACTGTACCCCTTTCTTTCCATTATCTGCATCTAGATTGTGTTCTACACTGCACCCTTTCCTTTCCAGAATCTGGGTCTAGATTTTGTTCTACACTGCACCCCTTCCTTTCCAGAATCTGCAACTAGATTGTATTCTACACTGCACCATTCCACCCCACCATCTGGGTATGGATTGTGTTCTACACTGCACCCTTTCCTTCCCAGGATCTGGGTCTAGATTGTGTACTACACTGCACCCATTCTTTTCCTGTATCTGGGTCTAGATTGTGTTCTACATTGCACCCATTCTTTTCCTGTAAGTGTGTCTAGATTGTGTTCTACACTGCATCCTTTCCTTTCCAGGATCTGGGTCTAGATTGTGTTCTACACTGCACCCATTCCTTTCCTGTATCTGGGTCTAGATTGTGTTCTATACTGCACCCTTTTCTTTCCAGAATCTCGCTCTAGATTGTGTTCTACACTGCAGCCTTTCCACCCCAGAATCTGGGTCTAGAATGTGTTCTACACTGCACCCTTTCCTTTCCAGAATCTGGGTTTAGATTGTGTTCTACACTACACCCATTCCATCCCAGAATCTGGGTCTAGATTGTGTTCTACACTGCACCCCTTTCTTTCCATTATCTGCATCTAGATTGTGTTCTACGCTGCACCCTTTCCTCCCCTGAATCTGGGTCTAGAATGTGTTCTACACTGCACCCTTTCCTTTCCAGAATCTGGGTTTAGATTGTGTTCTACACTGCATCCCTTCCTCCCGAGAATGTGGGTCTAGATTGTGTTCTATACTGCATCCTTTCCAGAATCTGAGTATAGATTGTGTTCCAAACTGCACCCCTTCCTTTCCAGCATCTGAGTCTATATTGTGTTCTACACTGCACCCTTTCCTCCCCAGAATCTGGGACTTGATTGTGTTCTACACTGCACCCCTTCCTTTCCAGAATCTGCATCTAGATTGTGTTCAACTCTGCACCCCTTCCTTTCCAGTATCTTCGTCTAGTTTGTGTTCTTCACTGTGCCCCTTCCTCCCCAGAATCTGGGTCTAGATAGTGTTCTACACTGCACCCCTTCCTTTCCAGTATCTGGGTCTAGAATGTTTTCTACATTGCACCCCTTCCTTTCGAGTAACTGGGTCTAGATTGTATTCTACACTGCACCTCTTCCTCCCCAGAATCTGAGTCTAGATTATGTTCTACACTGCACCCCTTCCTTTCCAGTATCTGGGTCTAGATTGTGTTCTATGCTGCACCATTCCTCCCTAGAATCTGGGTCTAGATTTTGTTCCACACTGCACCACTTCCTTTCCAGTATCTGGGTCTAGATAGTGTTCTACATTGCACCCTTCCTTTCCAGAATCTGTGTCTAGATTGTATTCTACACTGCACCCCTTCCTTTCCAGAATCTGGGTCTATTTTGTGTTCTACACTGCACCCCTTCCTTTCCAGAATCTGGGTCTAGATTTTGTTCCACACTGCACACCTTCCTCCAAATAATCTGGGTCTATATTCTGTTCTACACTGCACCCCTTCCTTTTCTGAATCTGGGTCTAGATTGTGTTCTACACTGCTCCCCTTCCTATCCAGTATCTGGGTCTAGATTTTGTTCTACACTGCACCCCTTCCTCCCCAGAATCTGGGTCTATATTCTGTTCCACACTGCACCCTATCCTTTCCTGAATCCGGATCTAGATTGTGTTCTACACTGCACCCTATCCTTTCCAGAATCTGAATCTACATTGTTTTCTGCACTGCGCCCTATCCTTTCCAGAATCTGGGTCTAGATTGTGTTCTACATTGCACCACTTCCTCCACAGAATCTGGGTCTAGATTGTGTTCTACACTGCTCACTTTCCTTTCCAGAATCTGGGTCTGGATTGTGTTCTACACTGCACCCCTTCCTTTCCAGTACCTTGGTCTAGATGGAGTTCTACACTACACCCCTTCCTCCCCAGAATCTGGATCTAGATTGTGTTCTACACTGCACACTTTCCTTTCCAGAATCTGGGTCTGGATTGTGTTCTACACTGCACCCTTTCCTTTCCAGTATCTGGGTCGAGATTTTGTTCTACACTGCACATCTTCTTTTCCAGAATCTGTGTCTAGATTGTGTTCTACATTGCACCCCTTCCTCCCCAGAATCTGGGTCTAGATTGTGTTCTACACCGCACCCCTTCCTTTCCAGAATCTGACTCTAGATTGTATTCTAAACTGCACATCTTCTTTTCCAGAACCTGGGTCTAGATTATGTTCTACATTGCACCGCTACCTTTCCAGTATCTGGGTCTAGATTGTGTTCTACACTGCACCACTTCTTCCCCAGAATCTGGGTCTAGAGTGTGTTCTACACTGCACCCCTTCCTTTCCAGTACCAGGGTCCAGATTGTGTTCTACACTACATCCCCTCCTCCCCAGAATCTGGGTCTAGATTGTGTTCCACACTGCACCCCTTCCTCCCCAGAATCTGGGGCTAGATTTTGTTCTATACTGCACCCCTTCCTCCCCAGAATCTGGGTCTAGATTGTGTTCTACACTACACCCTTTCCACCCAAGAATCTGGGTCTAGATTATATTCTACACCACAACCCTTCCTTCGCAGTATCTGGGTCTAGATTGTGTTCTACACTGCACCACTTCCTCCCCAGAATCTGGGTCTAGATTGTGTTCTACAATGCACCACTTCCTCCCCAGAATCTGGGTCCAAATTGTGTTCTACACTGCAACCTTTCCTTTCCAGGATTTCGGTCTAGATAGTGTTCTACACTGCACCCCATCCTTTCCAGTATCTGCATCCAGATTGTGTTCTATACTGCACCCATTCCATTCTAGTATCTGTTTCAAGTTTGTGCTCTACACTCCACGCTTTCCTTTCCAGAATCTGGGTCTAGATTGTCTTCTACACTGCACCCCTTCCTTTCAAGTATCTGGGTCTAGATTGTGTTCTACACTGCACCCCTTCCTCCCCAGAATCTGGGTCTGGATTGAGTTCTACACTGTACCATTTCCTTTCCAGAATCTGGGTCTAGATTGTGTTCTACACTGCACCCCTTCCTTTCCAGTATCTCGGTCTAGATTGTGTTCTATACTACACCCTTTCCACCCCAGAATCTGGTTCTAGATTGTGTTCTACACCACACCACTTCCTTTACAGTGTCTGGGTCTAAATTGTGTTCTACACTGCACCCCTTCCTCCCCAGAATCTGGGTCTAAATTGTGTTCTACACTGCAACCTTTTCTTTCCAGAATCTGGGTCTAGATTGTATTCTACACCACACCCCTTCCTTTCCAATATCAGGGTCTAGATTGTGTTCTACACTGCACCCCTAACTCCCCAGAATCTGGGTCTCGATTGTGTTCTACACTGCACCCTATCCTTTCCCGAATCCGGATCTAGATTGTGTTCTACACTGCACCCTATCCTTTCCCAAATCCGGATCTAGATTTTGTTCTACACTGCACCCCTTTCCTTTCCAGAATCTGGGACTAAATTGTGTTCTACACTGCACCCTTTCCTTTCCAGGATTTCGGTCTAGATTGTGTTCTACATTGCACCCCATACTTTACATTATCTGCATCTAGATTGTGTTCTACATTGCTTCCTTTCCATTCTAGTATCTGGTTATAGTTTGTGTTCTGCACTGCCACCTTTCCTTTCCAGAATCTGGGTCTCGATTGTCTTATACACTGCACCCCATCCTTGCCAGTATCTGGGTCTAGATTGTGTTCTACACTGCACCCTTTCCTCCCTAGAATCTGGGTCTAGATTTTGTTCCACACTTCACCCCTTCCTTTCCAGTATCTCGGTCTAAATTATGTTCTACACTACACCCTTTCCACCGCAGAATCTGGGTCTAGATTGAGTTCTACACTGCACCATTTCCTTTCCAGAATCTGGGTCTAGATTGTGTTCTACTCCACACCCCTTCTTTTCCAGTGTCTGGGTCTAGATTGTGTTCTACACTGCACCCCTTCCTCCCCAGAATCTGGGTCTAGATTGTGTTCTACATGGCACCCCTTCCTTTCCAGAATCTGGGTCTAGATTGTGTTCTACACTGCACACCTTCCTTTACAGAATCTGGGTCTGGATTGTGTTCTACACTGCACCCCTTCCTTTCCAGTATCTGTGTCTAGATTTTGTTCTGCACTGCACCCTATCCTTTCCCGAATCCGGATCTAGATTGTGTTCTACACTGCACCCCTTCCTTTCCGGAATCTGTGTCTCGATTGTGTTCTACACTGCAGCCTTTTCTTTCCAGAATCTGGGTCTGGATTGTGTTCTACACTGCACCCTTTCCTTTCCAGGATTTCGGTCTAGATTGTGTTCTACACTGCAATCCATCCTTTCCAGTATCTGCATCTAGATTGTGTTCTATATTGCACCCATTCCATTCTAGTATCTGGTTCTAGTTTGTGTTCTACACTGCACCCTTATCTTTCCAGAATCTGGGTCTAGATTTTCTTCTACACTGCACCCATTCCTTTCCAGTATCTGGGTCTAGATTGTGTTCTACACTGCACCCCTTCCTCCCCAGAATCTGGGTCTAGATTGTGTTCTACACTGCACCCTTTCCTCCCTAGAAACTGGGTCTAGATTGTGTTCCACACTGCACCCCTTCCTTTCCAGTATCTCGGTCTAGATTGTGTTCTACACTGCACACTTTCCTTTCCAGAATCTGGGTCTGGATTGTGTTCTACACTGCACCCCTTCCTTTCCAGTATCAGGGTCTAGATTGTGTTCTACACTGCACACCTAACTCCCCAGAATCTGGGTCTCGATTGTGTTCTAAACTGCACCCTATCCTTTCCCGAATCCGGATCTAGATTGTGTTCTACACTGCAGCCTATCCTTTCCCAAATCCGGATCTAGATTTTCTTCTACACTGCACCCCTTTCCTTTCCAGAATCTGGGTCTAAATTGTGTTCTACACTGCACCCTTTCCTTTCCAGGATTTCGGTCTAGATTGTGTTCTACACTGCACCCCATCCTTTACATTATCTGCATCTAGATTGTGTTCTACATTGCATCCTTTCCATTCTAGTATCTGGTTATAGTTTGTGTTCTACACTGTACCCTTTCCTTTCCAGAATCTGGGTTTCGATTATCTTATACACTGCACCCCTTCCTTGCCAGTATCTGGGTCTAGATTGTGTTCTACTCTGTACCCTTCCTCCCCAGAATCTGGGTCTAGATTGTATTCTACACTGCACCCTTTCCTCCCTAGAATCTGGGTCTAGATTTTGTTCCACACTTCACCCCTTCCTTTCCAGTATCTCGGTCTAAATTGTGTTCTACACTACACCCTTTCCACCGCAGAATCTGGGTCTAGATTGAGTTCTACACTGCACCATTTCCTTTCAGGAATCTGGGTCTAGATTGTGTTCTACGCGGCACACTTTCCATCCCAGAATCTGGTTCTAGATTGTGTTCTACACTGCACCCCTTCCTTTCCAGTATCTCGGTCTAGATTGTGTTCTACACTACACCCTTTCCAACCCAGAATCTGGGTCTATATTATGTTCTACTCCACACCCCTTCTTTTCCAGTGTCTGGGTCGAGATTGTGTTCTACACTGCACCCCTTCCTCCCCAGAATCTGGGTCTAGATTGTGTTCTACACGGCACCCCATCTTTTCCATATTTTGGGTCTAGATTATGTTCTACACTGCACCCCTTCCTTCCCAAAATCCGGGTCTAGATTGAATTCTATACTGCACCGCTTCCTCCCTAGAATCTGAATTTAGATTTTGTTCCACACTGCATCCCTTCCTTTCCAGTATCTCGGTCTAGATTGTGTTCTACACAGCACCCTTTCCTCCCCAGAATCTAGGTCTAGATTGTATTATACATAGCATCCTGTCCATTCCATTATCTGCATCTAGATTGTGTTCTACACTGCACCCCTTCCTTTCCAGAATCGGCGACTAGATTGTATTCTACACTGCACCCTTCCACCCCAGAATCTGGGTCTAGATTGTGTACTACACTGCACCCATTCTCTTCCTGTATCTGGGTCTAGATTGTGTTCTACACTGCACCCATTTCTTTCCAGAATCTCGGTCTAGATTGTGTACTACACTGCACCCATTCTTTTCCTGTATCTGGGTCTAGAATGTGTTCTACATTGCATTCCTTCCTTTCCAGAATCTGGGTCTAGATTGTGTTCTACACTGCACCCCTTCCTTTCCAGAATCTGTGTCTAGATTGTGTTCTACACTACACCCTTTCCATCCCAGAATCTGGGTCTAGATTGTGTTCTACACTGCACCATTTCCTTTCCAGCATCTGGGTCTAGATTGTGTTCTACACTGCACAACTTTCTTTCCAGAATCTGGGTCTGTATTGTGTTCTACACTGCACCCCAACCTTTCCAGTATCTGAGTCTAAATTTTGTTCTACACTGCACAACTTCCTTTCCAGAATGTGTGTCTAGATTTTGTTCCACACTGCACCCATTCCTCCACAGAATCTTGGTCCAGATTGTGTTCTACACTGCACCCTTTCTTTCCAGAATTTGGGTCTAGATTGTGTTCTACACTGCACCCCTACCTCCCCAGAATCTGGGTCTATATTGTGTTCTACACTGCACACTTTCCTCCCTAGATTCTGGGTCTAGATTGAGTTCTACACTGCACCATTTCCTTTCCAGCATCTGGATCTAGATTGTGTTCTACACTGCACAACTTGCTTTCCAGAATCTGGGTCTGTATTGTGTTCTGCACTGCACCCTAACCTTTCCAGTATCTGAGTCTAGATTTTGTTCTACACTGCACAACTTCCTTTCCAGAATGTGTGTCTAGATTTTGTTCCACACTGCACCCATTCCTCCACAGAATCTTGGTCCAGATTGTGTTCTACACTGCACCCTTTCCTTTCCAGAATCTGGGTTTAGATTGTGTTCTACACTGCACCCCTTCCTCCCCAGAATGTGGGTCTAGATTGTGTTCTATACTGCATCATTCCCAGAATCTGGGTATAGATTGTGTTCTAAACTGCACCCCTTCCTTTCCAGCATCTGGGTCTATATTGTGTTCTACACTGCACCCTTTCCTCCCCAGAATCTGGGACTTGATTGTGTTCTACACTGCACCCCTTCCTTTCCAGAATCTGCATCTAGATTGTGTTCTACTCTGCACCCTTTCCTTTCCAGTATCTTCGTCTAGTTTGTGTTCTTCACTGTGCCCCTTCCTCCCCAGAATCTGGGTCTAGATAGTGTTCTACACTGCACCCTTCCTTTCGAGTAACTGGGTCTGGATTGTGTTCTACACTGCACCTCTTCCCCGCCAGAATCTGGGACTCGATTATGTTCTACACTGCACACCTTCCTTTCCAGTATCTGTGTCGAGATTGTGTTCTACACTGCACACGTTCCTCCCTAGAATCTGGGTCTAGATTGAGTTCTACACTGCACCATTTCCTTTCCAGCATCTGGGTCTAGATTATGTTCTGCACTGCACAACTTGCTTTCCAGAATCTGGGTCTGTATTGTGTTCTACACTGCACCCCAACCTTTCCAGTATCTGAGTCTAGATTTTGTTCTACACTGCACAACTTCCTTTCCAGAATGTGTGTCTAGATTTTGTTCCACACTGCACCCATTCCTCCACAGAATCTTGGTCCAGATTGTGTTCTACACTGTACCCTTTCCTTTCCAGAATCTGGGTTTAGATTGTGTTCTACACTGCACCCCTTCCTCCCCAGAATCTGGGTCTAGATTGTATTCTACACTGCACCCTTTCCTCCCTAGAATCTGGGTCTAGATTTTGTTCCACACTTCACCCCTTCCTTTCCAGTATCTCGGTCTAAATTGTGTTCTACACTACACCCTTTCCACCGCAGAATCTGGGTCTAGATTGAGTTCTACACTGCACCATTTCCTTTCAGGAATCTGGGTCTAGATTGTGTTCTACGCGGCACACTTTCCATCCCAGAATCTGGTTCTAGATTGTGTTCTACACTGCACCCCTTCCTTTCCAGTATCTCGGTCTAGATTGTGTTCTACACTACACCCTTTCCAACCCAGAATCTGGGTCTATATTATGTTCTACTCCACACCCCTTCTTTTCCAGTGTCTGGGTCGAGATTGTGTTCTACACTGCACCCCTTCCTCCCCAGAATCTGGGTCTAGATTGTGTTCTATATGGCACCCCTTCCTCCCCAGAACCTGGGTCCAGATTGTGTTCTACACTACACCCTTCCTTTCCAGAATCTGGGTCTAGATTGTGTTCTACACGGCACCCCATCTTTTCCATATTTTGGGTCTAGATTATGTTCTACACTGCACCCCTTCCTTCCCAGAATCCGGGTCTAGATTGAATTCTATACTGCACCGCTTCCTCCCTAGAATCTGAATTTAGATTTTGTTCCACACTGCATCCCTTCCTTTCCAGTATCTCGGTCTAGATTGTGTTCTACACAGCACCCTTTCCTCCCCAGAATCTAGGTCTAGATTGTATTATACATAGCATCCTGTCCATTCCATTATCTGCATCTAGATTGTGTTCTACACTGCACCCCTTCCTTTCCAGAATCGGCGACTAGATTGTATTCTACACTGCACCCTTCCACCCCAGAATCTGGGTCTAGATTGTGTACTACACTGCACCCATTCTCTTCCTGTATCTGGGTCTAGATTGTGTTCTACACTGCACCCATTTCTTTCCAGAATCTCGGTCTAGATTGTGTACTACACTGCACCCATTCTTTTCCTGTATCTGGGTCTAGAATGTGTTCTGCATTGCACTCCTTCCTTTCCAGAATCTGGGTCTAGATTGTGTTCTACACTGCACCCCTTCCTTTCCAGAATCTGTGTCTAGATTGTGTTCTACACTACACCCTTTCCATCCCAGAATCTGGGTCTAGATTGTGTTCTACACTGCACCATTTCCTTTCCAGCATCTGGGTCTAGATTGTGTTCTACACTGCACAACTTTCTTTCCAGAATCTGGGTCTGTATTGTGTTCTACACTGCACCCCAACCTTTCCAGTATCTGAGTCTAAATTTTGTTCTACACTGCACAACTTCCTTTCCAGAATGTGTGTCTAGATTTTGTTCCACACTGCACCCATTCCTCCACAGAATCTTGGTCCAGATTGTGTTCTACACTGCACCCTTTCTTTCCAGAATTTGGGTCTAGATTGTGTTCTACACTGCACCCCTACCTCCCCAGAATCTGGGTCTATATTGTGTTCTACACTGCACACTTTCCTCCCTAGATTCTGGGTCTAGATTGAGTTCTACACTGCACCATTTCCTTTCCAGCATCTGGATCTAGATTGTGTTCTACACTGCACAACTTGCTTTCCAGAATCTGGGTCTGTATTGTGTTCTGCACTGCACCCTAACCTTTCCAGTATCTGAGTCTAGATTTTGTTCTACACTGCACAACTTCCTTTCCAGAATGTGTGTCTAGATTTTGTTCCACACTGCACCCATTCCTCCACAGAATCTTGGTCCAGATTGTGTTCTACACTGCACCCTTTCCTTTCCAGAATCTGGGTTTAGATTGTGTTCTACACTGCACCCCTTCCTCCCCAGAATGTGGGTCTAGATTGTGTTCTATACTGCATCATTCCCAGAATCTGGGTATAGATTGTGTTCTAAACTGCACCCCTTCCTTTCCAGCATCTGGGTCTATATTGTGTTCTACACTGCACCCTTTCCTCCCCAGAATCTGGGACTTGATTGTGTTCTACACTGCACCCCTTCCTTTCCAGAATCTGCATCTAGATTGTGTTCTACTCTGCACCCTTTCCTTTCCAGTACCTTCGTCTAGTTTGTGTTCTTCACTGTGCCCCTTCCTCCCCAGAATCTGGGTCTAGATAGTGTTCTACACTGCACCCTTCCTTTCGAGTAACTGGGTCTGGATTGTGTTCTACACTGCACCTCTTCCCCGCCACAATCTGGGACTCGATTATGTTCTACACTGCACACCTTCCTTTCCAGTATCTGTGTCGAGATTGTGTTCTACACTGCACACGTTCCTCCCTAGAATCTGGGTCTAGATTGAGTTCTACACTGCACCATTTCCTTTCCAGCATCTGGGTCTAGATTATGTTCTGCACTGCACAACTTGCTTTCCAGAATCTGGGTCTGTATTGTGTTCTACACTGCACCCCAACCTTTCCAGTATCTGAGTCTAGATTTTGTTCTACACTGCACAACTTCCTTTCCAGAATGTGTGTCTAGATTTTGTTCCACACTGCACCCATTCCTCCACAGAATCTTGGTCCAGATTGTGTTCTACACTGTACCCTTTCCTTTCCAGAATCTGGGTTTAGATTGTGTTCTACACTGCACCCCTTCCTCCCCAGAATGTGGGTCTAGATTGTGTTCTATACTGCATCATTTCCAGAATCTGTGTCTAGATTGTGTTCTATACTGCACCCCTTCCTCCCTAGAATCTGGGTCTAGATTTTGTTCCACACTGCACCAGTTCCTTTCCAGTATCTGGGTCTAGATTGTGTTCTACACTGCACCCTTCCTTTCCAGAATCTGTGTCTAGATTGTATTCTACACTGCACCACTTCCTTTGCAGAATCTGGGTCTAGTTTGTGTTCTACACGGCAGCGCTTCCTTTCCAGAATCTGGGTCTAGTTTGTGTTCTACACTGCACCCTATCCTTTCCCGTATCCGGATCTAGATTGTGTTCTACACTGCACCCTATCCTTTCCAGAATCTGGGTCTAGATTGTTTTCTGCACTGTTCCCTATCTATTCCAGAATCTGGGTCTAGATTGTGTTCTACACTGCACCCCTTCCTTTCCAGAATCTGACTCTAGATTGTGTTCTACACTGCACCCCTTCCTTTCCAGAATCTGTGTTTACATTGTGTTCTGCACTGTACCCCTTCCTTTCCAGCATCTGAGCCTAGATTGGATTATACACTGCACCCTTTCCTCCACAGAATCTGGGTCTAGATTGTGTTCTACACAGCACCCCTTCCTTACCAGAATCTGGGTCAAGATTGTGTTCTACACCACACCACTTCCTCCCCAGAATCTGGGTCTAGATTTTGTTCTACACTGCACCCTTTCCTTTCCAGAATCTTGGTCTAGAGTGTGTTCTACACTGCACACTAACCTTTCCAGAATCTGGGTCTATATTGTGTACTACACTGCACCCTTTCCTTTCCAGAATCTGGGTCTGCATTGTGTTCTACACTGCACGCCTGCCCTTCCTGTATCTGGGTCTAGATTCTGTTCTTCACTGCAGTATTACTCCCCAGAATCTGGGTCTAGATTGTGTTCTACAATTCACCCCTTCCTTTCCAGAATCTGTGTCTAGCTTGTGTTCTACACTGCACCCTTTCCTCCCCAGAATCTGGGTCTAGAAAGTGTTCTACACCTGTCCCTTTCCTTTACAGAATCTGGTTCTAGATTGTGTTCTACACTGCACCCCTACCTTTCCAGTATCTGGGTCTAGGTTGTGTTCTACACTGCACCACTTCCACCCCAGAATCTGGGTCTAAATAATGTTCTGCACTGCACCCTTACTTTCCAGAATCTGGGTCTAGATTGTGTTCTACACTGCGCCCCTTCCATTCCAGTACCTGAGTCTAGATTGAGTTGTACACTACACCCCTTCCTCCCCAGAATCTGGGTCTAGATTGTGTTCTACGCTGCACCCCTTCCTCCCCAGAATCTGGGGCTAGATGTTGTTCTACACTGCACCACTTCCTCCCCAGAATCTGGGTCTAAATTGTGTTCTACTCTGCACCTTTTCCTTTGCAGGATTTCTTCTAGATTGTGTTCTACACTGCCTCCCATCCTTTCCAGTATCTGCATCCAAATTGTGTTCTATACTGCACCCATTCCATTCTAGTATCTGTTTCCAGTTTGTGTTCTACACTGCACACTTTCCTTTCCAGAATCTGGGTCTAGATTGTCTTCTACACTGCACCCCTTCCTTTCCCGTATCTGGGTCTAGATTGTGTTCTACACTGCACCCCTTCCTCCCCAGAATCTGGGTCTGCATTGAGTTCTACACTGCACCATTTCCTTTCCAGAATCTGGGTCTTGATTGTGTTCTACACTGCACCTTTTCCACCCCAGAATCTGGTTCTAGATTGTGTTCTACACTGCACCCATTCCTTTCCAGTATCTCAGTCTAGATTGTGTTCTACACTACACCATATCCACCCCAGAATCTGGGTCTAGATTGTGTTCTACACCACACCACTTCCTTTCCAGTGTCTGGGTCTAGATTGTGTTCTACACCGCACCCCTTCCACCCCAGAATCTGGGTCTAGATTGTGTTCTACACCACACCACTTCCTTTCCATAGTCTGTGTCTAGATTTTGTTCCACACTGCACCCCTTCCTCCCCAGAATCTGGGTCTAGATTGTGTTCTACACTACACCCCTTCCTTTCCAGAATCTGTGTCTAGCTTGTGTTCTACACTGCACCCTTTCCTCCCCAGAATCTGGGTCTAGAAAGTGTTCTACACCTGTCCCTTTCCTTTACAGAATCTGGTTCTAGATTGTGTTCTACACTGCACCCCTACCTTTCCAGTATCTGGGTCTAGGTTGTGTTCTACACTGCACCACTTCCACCCCAGAATCTGGGTCTAAATAATGTTCTGCACTGCACCCTTACTTTCCAGAATCTGGGTCTAGATTGTGTTCTACACTGCGCCCCTTCCATTCCAGTACCTGAGTCTAGATTGAGTTGTACACTACACCCCTTCCTCCCCAGAATCTGGGTCTAGATTGTGTTCTACGCTGCACCCCTTCCTCCCCAGAATCTGGGGCTAGATGTTGTTCTACACTGCACCACTTCCTCCCCAGAATCTGGGTCTAAATTGTGTTCTACTCTGCACCTTTTCCTTTGCAGGATTTCTTCTAGATTGTGTTCTACACTGCCTCCCATCCTTTCCAGTATCTGCATCCAAATTGTGTTCTATACTGCACCCATTCCATTCTAGTATCTGTTTCCAGTTTGTGTTCTACACTGCACACTTTCCTTTCCAGAATCTGGGTCTAGATTGTCTTCTACACTGCACCCCTTCCTTTCCCGTATCTGGGTCTAGATTGTGTTCTACACTGCACCCCTTCCTCCCCAGAATCTGGGTCTGCATTGAGTTCTACACTGCACCATTTCCTTTCCAGAATCTGGGTCTTGATTGTGTTCTACACTGCACCTTTTCCACCCCAGAATCTGGTTCTAGATTGTGTTCTACACTGCACCCATTCCTTTCCAGTATCTCAGTCTAGATTGTGTTCTACACTACACCATATCCACCCCAGAATCTGGGTCTAGATTGTGTTCTACACCACACCACTTCCTTTCCAGTGTCTGGGTCTAGATTGTGTTCTACACCGCACCCCTTCCACCCCAGAATCTGGGTCTAGATTGTGTTCTACACCACACCACTTCCTTTCCATAGTCTGTGTCTAGATTTTGTTCCACACTGCACCCCTTCCTCCCCAGAATCTGGGTCTAGATTGTGTTCTACACTACACCCATTCCACCCAAGAATCTGGGTCTAGATTTGATTCTACACCACACCACTTCCTTTCCAGTATCTGGGCCTAGATTGTGTTCTACACTGCACCCCTAACTCCACAGAATCTGGGTCTCGATTGTGTTCTACACTGCACCCTATCCTTTCCCAAATCCGGATCTAGATTGTGTTCTACACTGCACCCCTTCCTTTCCAGAATCTGGATCTCGATTGTGTTCTACACTGCACCCCTTTCTTTCCAGAATCTGGGTCTAAATTGTATTCTACACTGCACCCTTTCCTTTCCAGGATTTTGGTTTAGATTGCGTTCTACACTGCAACCCATCCATTCCAGTATCTGCATCTAGATTTTGTTGTGCATGGCACCCTTTCCATTCTACTATCTGGTTCTAGTTTGTGTTCTACACTGCACCCTTTCCATTCCAGAATCTGTGTCTGGATTGTGTTCTACACTGCACCCCTTCCTCCCCAGAATCTGGGTCTAGATTGTGTTCTACACTGTGTATTGATTTCTTTGTGTGTTCAATGACGAGACATTTATGAAAGAGAATGACTTTTAATCTAAAGCTTGTTCAACTCTTTATACAGCATTTCAGGAGACACCATGCTAGTGATGCATCTAGAACGAAACTGAAACTAAACCAAACTGCCTTGCTTGTCTCGGTCACATGCCCTCTGCTGGTCAGGCACAAGCAATCAATACATGCAATTATGCTGGTAAGGCATGATAATCAAACAGGCAAATAACATCACTATTTGCTGATATCATTACATCTCCCTTTCTTAAAACAAAAGTATTTTACTTTTAACTAACAACATATTTTCTTTGTATTAATCTGCATTTTAACTGTAACACTTAATGAACTTACATTATCATTATCATGATCAAGGTTTTTTAACCTTGCTTTGTGTGTTCACATGAAATATGTCAATACACTAGAACTTGAAGAAAGAATAAGATAACATTACTTCCTTCTATAACAATAGTCCTTAAATTTGCTCAATGAGTCTCTCAGGAGGCTTCACGCGTCTTGAGGATTTTCTGATTGATTGTCCTTGAATCTGAGTTGTTGCCTCAGATGATTGGTTCTCAGCTGTGTGATCAGGTTGTTCAACAGTATCAGTCTCTTGACCTGCTGTGGCTGGTCCCATGAGAAGACCTCAACGATTTCTTCTCAGAACAGCACCCTCATCTGTCTGAATGGTGTATGATCTTGGTTGAACTTCACTCAGGACAGTTCCCTTCTGAGTCCATGTGTTTGTTTTGTCTTTGAACCTTACTTGGTCACCAGTGTGGAGTTCAGGTAGGTTTTGTGTTCCTCTGTCATAGTAGTACTTTTGCTTTTCTTTCTGTTGTTCTTTGAACTTCCTCACTTTCTCCCCCTCTTTTGTTTTCAGGAGGTTCTCCAGGATGGGTAGGTTTGACCTTAGCTGACGTCCCATCAGGAGTTGGGCTGGTGACTTACCACACTCGAGCGGCGTTGTGCGGTATACAAGCATGCTCTGGTAGAAGTCAGTTCCACTGTCTTTTGCCTTGTACATCAGTCTTTTCACTGTCTGGACCGATTTTTCCACTAGTCCATTGGACTGTGGATAGTGAGGACTTGACGTTGTGTGGACAAAGTCCCACTCTTTGGCAAAGTGTCGGAAATTTGCATTGTAAAACTGGGGTCCGTTGTCTGTGAAGACCTCGCTTGCCACGCCATGTCTGGAGAATATGGCTTTCATACATGTTATCACAGCATCTGCAGTGGTGGTGTGCAGTCTACAAACCTCTGGATACAGGGAGTAATAGTCTGTGACTACAAGATAGTCCTTCCCTTGACATACAAATAGGTCAGCGCCTACCTTCTGGTAAGGTCTGTCTGGTGCTGGGTGTGGCTTTAGTGGTTCTACCGGATTGCTTGCTCGATATTTCAGGCATATTGTGCAGTTTGACACCTCATTTGTCACATCTTGGTTGATTCGTGGCCAGTACATCACCTCTCGTGCTCTTTTCTTACAATTTTCGATTCCCAGATGTCCTCCATGGATCTTTTTTAACATCTCCTTTCTGAGACTCTTTGGGATAACTATTTTACTTCCTTTGTAGATGATGTCTTCGACCACTGATAGTTCCGCCCTGCAGTTCCAGTACTCTGCCATGTCAGGTGAGCAGCCTTGCTTCATGTTGGGCCATCCATCCAAGATGCTTTTTCTCAGTCGTCTCATTGTTTCATCTTTGTTTGTCTCAGTCTTTATGAGCTCCATTTTTGCATCTGCTATGGGCAGTGCACTTGTGATCATGTCCACGTAGGCGTTCACTTTTTCATCCATTGTGGTGTTTGCGGGCTCACTTGGGTCAACAGCTCTGGACAACGTGTCTGCTGTATACATCAGTTTACCCGGTGTGTACGCAACATTCAGTGTATAGCGTTGCAGCCTGATCATCATTCTTTGTATTCTAAGCGGACAGCTATTTAGTGGCTTTTGGAACAATGCAATCAAGGGCTTATGGTCAGTCTCTACACTGATTGCTTGTCCTGCCACAAACTGGTGAAATCTTTCACAGGCGTATGTGATGCTGAGCAGCTCCTTTTCTATTTGAGCATATCGCGTCTCCGCGTCTGTCATTGAGCGCGATGCATATGCAATAGGTTGCCAGCCGTCATATTGTTGCAGAAGAACGGCACCGAGCCCACTCTGTGATGCATCTGATGATATCTTGATGGGTCTCACTGGGTCATAAAACCTCAGAACTGGTTCCTCTGTGAGCAGTTTCTTTAGA
The DNA here is from genome assembly GCF_052327205.1 of Somniosus microcephalus. Lineage (NCBI taxonomy): Eukaryota > Metazoa > Chordata > Chondrichthyes > Squaliformes > Somniosidae > Somniosus > Somniosus microcephalus. The sequence continues at coordinate 158,973,907 of NC_140999.1, forward strand.
TCGCTCCATGACTTCTCATGCTCATGATTCCATTCCCATTCTATGTTCTTTTCAGTTAGTCTTCTCAGTGGCGCCATCTTTTCTGAAAGGTTGGATATGAATTTCCCCATGTAGTTGATCATTCCATTAAACCTCTGCACGTCCTTTTTGCATTGTGGCTTTGGCATATTCTCAATGGCGGACACCTTTCTGGGATCTGGTCTGATGCCCTCACTGCTAAGGATATCTCCCACGAATGTCAGTTCTGTCACCCCGAGCTGGCATTTCTCTCTATTCAGCTTCAGGTTTGTTTTCCTTGTTGCTTCCAGCACTTTTTTCAGTCTCTCGTCATGCTCAGTTCTCATGGTTCCCCATAATATGATGTCATCCATTGATGTATCAACTCCCTCCAGGTGCTCATAGATCATATGAATAGTTTTGTGATACACTTCAGGAGCTGAGGCAATGCCAAATGGTAACCTTAGGAATCTGTATTTGCCAAATGGACTGTTGAACGTGCACAGTCTTGAACTTGCTTCGTCCAATTTCATCTGCCAAAATCCTGATGATGCATCTAACTTGCTGAAATACTTTGCATTTGCAAACTGTGCCATGATTTCCTCACGTGTAGGAAGCTTGAAGTGCTCTCTCTTTATTGCTCTGTTTAGATCTCTTGGATCCAGGCAAATTCTGAGCTTTCCATTCTTTTTGTCCACTAAGATGAGGGAACTCACCCACTCAGTTGGCTCATCTATCTTCCGAATCACGTTCAGGCTTTCCATCCTGTCCAACTCTGCCTTCAGTTGCTTTTGAAGAGCAAACGGAACTTTTCTGCATGGATGTATGACCGGTGTCATACTTTTATCTACTCTGATCGTGTGTTCTCCTGGAATGCAGCCTAGACCCTTAAATAGGTCGTTGTACTCTTTCATGAGTTCATCATAGACTGTCTCTCCTTCGCTTTCCACAACGAGGACTCTCTTTACCAGGTTCAGTCTCTCACAGGCTTTTAAACCTAGTATGGCTTGCACATCCTTTGGCACCACGATTAATGCTAGCGTGTGCTCTCTGTCCTTGTGTGTTACTTTGAAAATGCATCTTCCTTTCACTGGTATATCAGTACCTGAGTATCCTGTCACTTTCACTTTTATTCCATGTATCTTTGGTCTGGGTCTAATTTTCTTAAAATCAGTCTCTGATATCACATTAACTTGTGCTCCAGTATCCAATTTAAATGGAATGTGTATGTCATTCACTTTTAGTGTCAACATCCAGTCTCTTTCTTCTTTTTTGTTTTCAGACACAACATCTACATAGAACTCCTCTATGTCGCTTTCATCTACTGCATGGACCTTGCTTTGTTGCATTTGGTTCTTACAGCAATGGGCATAATGGTTGTTCTTGTTGCAACTATTGCATGTTTTACCATATGCTGGACACTTTCTTGGTGGATGCTGTGTACCGCATCGACTACATGACTTTCGATTGTCCCTTTCATTTTCGTTCGCTGGCCATGCCTCTTTTTTCACATTGGCGCTCTTTTTATTAAACGGTTTGTGTCCGTTCTTACTCACTGCATCCACGTTGCAGCTACTGTCACTGAACAGCTCCTTTGCCTGTGACTTCACAGTCTCTGTAGCCTTACACAGTGCTATGGCTTTTCCCAGGTCTAGATCTTGCTCTCTTAGCAGTCTTTCCCTTAGACCATTATCTGGAATACCACACAGCAGTCTGTCTTTTATCAGCGAGTCTGTCAGTCCCCCAAATTCACATGTTTTGCTTCGGTTTCTCAGTTCAGTCACATACTGATCAATAGTCTCTCCCATTTTCTGTACACATGTGAAAAATCTGTGCCTCTCAAACGTCACGTTACGTTTAGGTATGCAGTAGGCCTCAAACTGTTCCATTATTTTATCTAGCTTCATTTTGTCTCCATCAGCAGCGAATGTGAAGTTATTATACACCTCCAGCGCTTCATCACCCACGACATGTAAGAACAGTAACGATTTCTTTTTATTACTTTTCTCGTCAGCTCCGATTGCCGCTAAATACAACTCTAAACATTGTTTGAATCTCCTCCAATTTTCAGCCACATTACCTGCCAACTGAAGCGTCGCCGGTGGGTGTAAACCTTCCATTTTTCACTTCGTTAGCTATTCTCCAATGGTAAGCAATGATGTTCTCTTTTGGCTGGCTAATTTGTGGAGAGTTGATTTAACTTCAGATTTTTTCTCTTCATCTCTTTCAATCACTTCTGACACCATGTATTGATTTCTTTGTGGGTTCAATGACGAGACATTTATGAAAGAGAATGATTTTTAATCTAAAGCTTGTTCAACTCTTTATACAGCATTTCAGGAGACACCATGCTAGTGATGCATCTAGAATGAAACTGAAACTAAACCAAACTGCCTTGCTTGTCTCGGTCACATGCCCTCTGCTGGTCAGGCACAAGCAATCAATACATGCAATTATGCTGGTAAGGCATGATAATCAAACAGGCAAATAACATCACTATTTGCTGATATCATTACACACTGCACCCTTTCCGCCCTAGAATCTGGGTCTAGATTTTGATCCACACTTCATTCCTTCCTTTCCAGTATCTCGGTCTAGATTGTGTTCTACACTGCACCCTTTCATCCCCAGAATCTGGTTCTAGATTGTGTTCTACACTGCACCCCTTCCTTTCCAGTATCTCGGTCTAGATTGTGTTTTACACTACACCCTTTCCATCCAGAATCTGGGTCTAGATTGTGTTCTACACCACACCACTTCCTTTCCAGTGTCTGGGTGTATATCGTGTTCTACACTGCACCACTTCCTCCCCAGAATCTGGGTCTAGATTGTGTTCTACACTGCACCCTTTTCTTTCCAGAATCTGTGTCTAGATTTTGTTCTACACTGCACCCCTTTATTTCCAGAAGCCGGGTCTAGAATGTATTCTACGCTACACACTTTCCACCCAAAAATCTGGGTCTAGATTGTATTCTACAACACACCCCTACCTTTGCAGTATCTGGGTCTGGATTGTGTTCTACACTGCACCCCTTTCTCCCCAGAATCTGGGTCTAGATTGTGTTCTACACTGCACCCTATCCTTTCCCAAATCCGGATCTAGATTTTCTTCTACACTGCACCCCTTCCTTTCCAGAATCTGGGTCTAGATTGTGTTCTACACTGCACCCTTTCCTTTCCAGGATTTTGGTCTAGATTGTGTTCTACACTGCACCCCATCCTTTCCAGTATCTGCATCTAGATTGTGTTCTACATTGCACCCTTTCCATTCTAGTATCTGGTTATAGTTTGTGATCTACACTGCACCCTTTCCTTTCCAGAATCTGGGTCTAGATTGCCTTATACACTGCACCCCTTCCTTGCCAGTATCTGGGTCTAGATTGTGTTCTACACTACACCACTTCCTCCCCAGTATCTGGGTCTAGATTGTATTCTACTCTGCACCTTTCCTCCCCAGAATCTGGGTCAAGATTTTGTTCTACACGGCACCCATTCCTCCCTAGAATCTGGGTCTAGATTTTGTTCCACACTTCACCCCTTTCTTTCCAGTATTTCGGTCTAGATTGTGTTCTACACTGCACCCTTTCATCCCCGAATCTGGGTCTAGATTGAGTTCTACACTGCACCATTTCCTTTCCAGAATCTGGGTCTAGATTGTGTTCTACATGGCACCCTTTCCACCCCAGAATCTGGTTCTAGATTGTGTTCTACACTGCACCCCTTCCTTTCCAGTATCTCGGTCTAGATTGTGTTCTACATTGCACCCTTTCCACCTCAGAATCTGCATCTAGATTGTATTCTACACTGCACCCCTTCCTTTCCAGTATCTGCATCTACTTGGTGTTCTACACTGCACCCTTTCCTCCAGAATCTTGGTCTAGAATGTGTTCTACATTGCACCCCTTCCTTTCCAGTATCTGGGTCTAGATTGTGTTCTACACTGCACCCCTTCCTCCCCAGAACCTGGGTCCAGACTGCGTTCTACACTACACCCTTCCTTTCCAGATTCTGGGTCTAGATTGTGTTCTACACGGCACCCCATTTTTTCCATATTTTGGGTCTAGATTGAGTGTAGAACTGCACCCATTCCTTCCCAGAATCTGGGTCTAGATTGAGTTCTATACTGCACCGCTTCCTCCCTAGAATCTGAATTTAGACTTTGTTCCACACTGCATCCCTTCCTTTCCAGTATCTGGGTCTGGATTATATTCTACACTGCACCCCTTCCTCCCCAGAATCTGGGTCTAGATTGTGTTCTATACTGCACCCCACCCTCCCTAGAATCTGGGTTTAGATTATGTCCACATTGCACCCCTTCCTTTCCAGTATCTCGGTCTAGATTGTGTTCTACACAGCACCCTTTCCTCCCCAGAATTTAGGTCTAGATTGTGTTCTACATTGCACCCCTTCCATTCCAGTATCTGGGTCCAGATGATGTTCTACAGTGCACCAGAATCTGCATCTAGATTGTGTTCTACACTGCACCCTATCCTTTCCCAAATCCAGATCTAGATTTTGTTCTACACTGCAACCCTTCCTTTCCAGAATCTGGGTCTAGATTGTGTTCTACACTGCACCCTTTCCTTTCCAGGATTTTGGTCTAGATTGTGTTCTACACTGCACCCCATCCTTTCCAGTATCTGCATCTAGATTGCGTTCTACATTGCACCCTTTCCATTGTAGTATCTGATTATAGTTTGTGATCTACACTGCACTCTTTCCTTTCCAGAATCTGGGTCTAGATTGCCTTATACACTGCACCCCTTCCTTGCCAGTATCTGGGTCTAGATTGTGTTCTACACTGCACCCTTCCTCCCTAGAACCTGGGTCTAGATTTTGTCCCATACTTCACCCCTTTCTTTCCAGTATTTCGGTCTAGATTGTGTTCTACACTGCACCCTTTCATCCCTGAATCTGGGTCTAGATTGAGTTCTACACTGCACCATTTCCTTTCCAGAATCTGGGTCTAGATTGTGTTCTACACGGCACCCATTCCACCCCAGAATCTGGTTCTAGATTATGTTCTACACTGCACCCCTTCCTTTCCAGTATCTCGGTCTAGATTGTGTTCTACATTGCACCCTTTCCACCCCAGACTCTGGGTCCAGATTGTGTTCTACTCCACACCCCTCCCTTTCCAGTATCTGGGTCCAGATTGTGTTCTACACTGCACCCGTTCCTCCCCAGAATCTGGGTCTAGATTGTGTTCTACACTGCACCCTTTCCTTTCCAGAATCTGGGTCTAGATTGTGTTCTACACTGCACCCATTCCTTTCCAGTATCTGGGTCTAGATGTTGTTCTACACTGCACCCTATCCTTTCCCGAATCCGGATCTAGATTGTGTTCTACACTGCGCCCCTTCCTTTCTAGAATCTGGGTCTTGATTGTGTTCTACACTGCAGCCCTTTCTTTCCAGAATCTGGGTCTAGATTGTGTTCTACACTGCACCCTTTGCTTTCCAGGATTTCAGTCTAGATTGTGTTCTACACTGCAATCCATCCTTTCCAGTATCTGCATCTAGATTGTGTTCTATATTGCACCCATTCCATTCCAGTATCTGGTTCTAGTTTGTGTTCTACACTGCACCCTTACCTTTCCAGAATCTGGGTCTAGATTGTGTTCTAAACTGCACCCCTTCCTCCCCAGAATCTGGGTCTAGATTGTATTCTACACTGCACCCTTTCCTCCCTAGAAACTGGGTCTAGATTTTGTTCCACACTGCACCCCTTCCTTTCCAGTATCTCGGTCTAGATTGTGTTCTACACTGAACCCTTTCATCCCCAGAATCTGGGTCTAGATTGTGTTCCACACCACACCACTTCCTTTCTAGTGTCTGGTTCTAGATTATGTTCTACACTGCACCCCTTCCTCCCCAGAATCTGGGTTTGGTTGTGTCCTACACTGCAGCCTTTTCTTTCCAGAATCTGTGTCTAGATTTTGTTGTACATTGCATGCCTTCCTCCCCAGAATCTGGGTCTAGATTGTGTTCTACACTACATCCTTTCCACCCAGGAATCTGGGTCTAGATTGTATTCTACACCACACCACTTCCTTTCCAGTATCTGGGTCTAAATTGTGTTCTACACTGCACCCCTTCCCCCCCAGAATCTGGGTATGGATAGTGTTCTATACTGCACCCATTCTTTTCCTGTATCTGGATCTAGATTGTGTTCTACACTGCATATTTTCCTTTCCAGAATCTCGGTCTTGATTGTATTCTACACTGCACACCTTCCTTTCCAGAATCTGGGTCTAGATTTTATTCTACACTGCACCCCTTCCTTTCCAGAATCTGCCTCTATATTGTGCTCTACACTGCACCCTTCCTTTCCAGAATCTGGGTCTAGATTGTGTTCTACACAGCACCCCATCCTTTCCAGTATCTGGGTCTGGATTATATTCTACACTGCACCCCTTCCTCCCCAGAATCTGGGTCTAGATTGTGTTCTACACTGCACCCTTTGCTTTCCAGGATTTCAGTCTAGATTGTGTTCTACACTGCAATCCATCCTTTCCAGTATCTGCATCTAGATTGTGTTCTATATTGCACCCATTCCATTCTAGTATCTGGTTCTAGTTTGTGTTCTACACTGCACCCTTACCTTTCCAGAATCTGGGTCTAGATTGTGTTCTAAACTGCACCCCTTCCTCCCCAGAATCTGGGTCTAGATTGTATTCTACACTGCACCCTTTCCTCCCTAGAAACTGGGTCTAGATTTTGTTCCACACTGCACCCCTTCCTTTCCAGTATCTCGGTCTAGATTGTGTTCTACACTGAACCCTTTCATCCCCAGAATCTGGGTCTAGATTGTGTTCCACACCACACCACTTCCTTTCTAGTGTCTGGTTCTAGATTATGTTCTACACTGCACCCCTTCCTCCCCAGAATCTGGGTTTGGTTGTGTCCTACACTGCAGCCTTTTCTTTCCAGAATCTGTGTCCAGATTTTGTTGTACATTGCATGCCTTCCTCCCCAGAATCTGGGTCTAGATTGTGTTCTACACTACATCCTTTCCACCCAGGAATCTGGGTCTAGATTGTATTCTACACCACACCACTTCCTTTCCAGTATCTGGGTCTAAATTGTGTTCTACACTGCACCCCTTCCCCCCCAGAATCTGGGTATGGATAGTGTTCTATACTGCACCCATTCTTTTCCTGTATCTGGATCTAGATTGTGTTCTACACTGCATATTTTCCTTTCCAGAATCTCGGTCTTGATTGTATTTTACACTGCACACCTTCCTTTCCAGAATCTGGGTCTAGATTTTATTCTACACTGCACCCCTTCCTTTCCAGAATCTGCCTCTATATTGTGCTCTACACTGCGCCCTTCCTTTCCAGAATCTGGGTCTAGATTGTGTTCTACACAGCACCCCATCCTTTCCAGTATCTGGGTCTGGATTATATTCTACACTGCACCCCTTCCTCCCCAGAATCTGGGTCTAGATTGTGTTCTATACTGCACCCCACCCTCCCTAGAATCTGGGTTTAGATTTTGTCCACACTGCACCCCTTCCTTTCCAGTATCTCGGTCGCGATTGTGTTCTACACAGCACCCTTTCCTCCCCAGAATCTATGTCTAGATTGTGTTCTACATTGCACCCCTTCCATTCCAGTATCTGCGTCTAGATTGTGTTCTACAATGCACCACTTCCTTTCCAGAATCTGCGACTAGATCGTATTCTACACTGCACCCTTCCACCCCAGAATCTGGGTATGGATTGTGTTCTACACTGCACCCTTTCCTTTCCAGGATCTGTGTCTAGATTGTGTTCTACACTGCACCCTTTCTTTTCCTGTATCTGGGTCTAGATTGTGTTCTACACTGAATCCTTTTCTTTCCAGATTCTGGGACTTGATTGTATTCTACACTGCACACCTTCCTTTCCAGAATCTGGGTCTAGACTGTTTTCTACACTGCACCCCTTTCTTTCCAGTATCTGCATCTACTTGGTGTTCTACACTGCACACTTTCCTCCAGAATCTCGGTCTAGAATGGGTTCTACATTGCACCCCTTCCTTTCCAGTATCTGGGTCTAAATTGTGTTCTACACTGCACCCCTTCCTCCCCAGAACCTGGGTCCAGATTGTGTTCTACACTACACCCTTCCTTTCCAGAATCTGGGTCTAGATTGTGTTCTACACGGCACCCCATTCTTTCCATATTTTGGGTCTAGATTATGTTCTACACTGCACCCATTCCTTCCCAGAATCTGGGTCTAGATTGAGTTCTATACTGCACCGCTTCCTCCCTAGAATCTGAATTTAGATTTTGTTCCACACTGCATCCCTTCCTTTCTAGTATCTGGGCCTGGATTATATTCTACACTGCACCTTTTCCTCCCCAGAATCTGGGTCTAGATTGTGTTCTATACTGCACCCCGCCCTCCCTAGAATCTGGGTTTAGATTTTGTCCACACTGCACCCCTTCCTTTCCAGTATCTCGGTCTAGATTGTGTTCTACACAGCACCCTTTCCTCCCCAGAATTTAGGTCTAGATTGTGTTCTACATTGCACCCCTTCCATTCCAGTATCTGGGTCTAGATGATGTTCTACACTGCACCCCTTCCTTTCCAGAATCTGCGTCTAGATTGTGTTCTACACTGCACCTTTTCCTTTCCAGAAACTGGGTATGGATTGTGTTCCACACTGCACCCCTTCCTTGTCAGAATCTTGGTCTAGATTGTGTTCTACACTGCACCATTTTCTCCCCAGAATCTGGGTGTAGATTGAGTTCTACACTGCACCCCTTCCTTTCCAGTATCTGGGTCTAGATTGTGTTCTACACTGCACCCCTTCCTCCCCAGAATCTGGGTCTAGATTGTGTTCTACACTGCACCCTATCCTTTCCAGTATCTGACTCTAGATTGTGTTCTACACTGCACTCTTTCCTTTGCAGTATCTGGGTCTAGATTATGTTGTACACTGCACCGTTTCCTCTCCAGAATCTGGGTTTTGATTGTGTTCTATGTAATTTATATACCTTTAAGGGGGGAACTATGTTTAGCAGCTCACGTATACTGCAGTACCGGCAGTGACCACACCGGTATATAGCCCTGAGTAGTAATCTGTACAGATCAGTTGCAGTGTGAGCCACGTTGTGTAAACACCTGTTGTACCGTTCTCCGCAGTCTGTGTCTTATTATACACGGACGCAACATTGGCGATGAGGCAGGTTAGAACCTACCTGCAACTCTGCATCACCTCCCGGGGATTCGTTCCTGGAGATCAGTGGATTGGAGGTCAAGGCCAGAGACTCAGGCGTTGACCACGGGCAACCGCCCAGTCATCCAGCAGAGACTCGAGAATTGCGGGGGAGGCTGTCGAGAGCCAGGCTTGGCTTTCCAGTCAAGGTGGTCCAGCGAACGGGCTGGCAATAGGTAGTGCGCAGACCCTTCCCGGACAGCGGCGGGCTAGAGCCCGACCGAGCGGCACAGCAAAGGGCCGAGCAGCGTTGACGGGGGAGAGAGAGAGAGGGCAGAGCGCACAGGGTGCAGCCGGTGTTCAGGGGCCGAGCAGCGTCGGAGAGAGGGAGAGAGAGACGCGCAGAAACCCGCGAGGCACCGCCATTGCCACGAGGACCGCCGAGAGCGGCATTGGCAGCAGTGCAGGAGAAGCACGCGAAACCTACAGGGCGCCGCCATTGCCACGAGAACCGCCGGGAGCGGCGTTGGCAGCAGCGGGGGAGGAAGGAAAGCGCGGGAGATGCCATTTTAAGCCATTGGGAGATGCCATTTTAAACCACACCCAAAATGCCGAAGAATGGCAGTATCACCGCATTTGACAATGAAGTCGAAGATTGGACTACATATGTCGAACGAATAGAGGTGTACTGCAAGGCAAATGAGGTGTCAAATGACAAGAAAGCGTCGGTATTGTTAAATTTAATGGGTGCAAAGACGTATGGTTTATTACGAAATCTAGTAACCCCAACGAAGCCAATGGATAAGAGTTTTGAAGACATAGTAACGATACTAAAGGAACATTTAAACCCCACACCGCTGCTGATAGCAGAAAGATTCAAGTTTCACAAACGGAACCAGCATAAGGATGAAAGCAATGCTGATTATTTAACAGAACTGCGCAAACTATTGAAACACTGCCAGTTTGGAGCGGGACTGGCAGATACCTTGAGGGATAAGTTTGTGTGTGGGCTTCAAAGTGAAGGAACCCAGAAACAGCTTTTATCTAAAAAGGACCTTACGCTGGAAAAGGCTTTCAGCATTGCGGTATCATATGAAGCAGCAGCACGGGGTGCTGCAGAGATACAACAGAGACCGCAAGAATATGGCACAAACGAAATGTCATATGGAACAGAGAAGTGCTATCGCTGCGGCAGAACAACACATGACCAGAATGATTGCTGGTTCAAAGACAAAGTGTGCAGACAGTGTGGAAAAGTAGGACACATAGCACGAGTCTGCAGGTCGGGAAAGAAAACCAGCAATACGAAACCTACCAAAGAAAAGTACAAGAAGGTACATAAGATGACGGAGAATAGTTCAGATGAACAAAAGAGTGATAATGACTCCGAAAGCAGGGAACTGAGTTGTCTGAAACTACATAATGTGATCACAACGGAGGATCACCGAACCATTTGGGTCACTCTCAAGATAGCAGGAGTCCAGGTAAAGATGGAATTGGACACAGGATCAGCCCTAACAGTCATAAACCGACGGGACTACGAGCGGCTATTCTCACACATACCCTTGAGAGTCACAAAAATTATTTTGAAGACGTACATGGGGCAAAAAGTCTACCCCAAAGGAAAAATAAGGGTGACCATTATATATAACGGTAAGGAAACACCAAAACTAGACCTGTATGTATTGCAAGATGGAGGACCACCATTACTGGGACGTGAATGGATCCGGAAAATACAACTGGATTGGCATTCCATACAGGCACTGACTGTGGCTGACAAAAAGGATGACGACATCACACCTGGGCGACTGACAAAGATCCTAACTGATGCGAAAGAAGTGTTCCAGCAAGGACTCGGAACACTACAAGGCATGACAGCGATGATTAAAATTGAAGAAAACACAAGTCCAAAATTTTTTAAGGCCAGACCGTTACCTTATGCGATCCGCCCAGCCATCGAAGCAGAACTGGAGAGTCTGGAACGTTCAGGTGTACTGTCCAAGGTAGACTGGAGTGAGTGGGCTACACCCATCGTCCCTGTGATGAAAAAGTCATTGAGCAGCATGCCTGGGGAACCAAGGAAGGTTCGCATCTGTGGGGACTTTAAGGTTACAGTGAACCCGGTCCTTCACACCGTACAATATCCACTTCCGCGGATTGAAGATATTTTCGCCTCGCTATCTGGAGGGAAACGCTTCACTAAGATTGATCTGGCCCAGGCGTATCTGCAAATGGAGGTAGAAGAAGCATCAAAAAAATACCTCACAATCAACACCCATAAAGGTCTCTACCAATACAATCGGCTGGTATTCGGGGTAGCATCAGCTCCGGCTATTTGGCAGAGGGCAATGGAACAAGTCCTGCAAGGGATCCCAGGGGCCCAGTGTTATTTGGACGACATCCTGGTCACGGGCAAAAATGACAGTGATCACCTTGCCAACCTGGAGCAGGTGCTCACTAGATTGCAGGAATATGGGCTCTGAGCTAACCGCCCCAAATGCGAGTTTTTTAGAAAACAGATCTCGTATTGTGGCCACGTTATCGATAAAGAGGGGTTACATAAGTCCCCAGAGAAGATTGAGGCAGTAGTCAAGGCTCCAGCACCGGAAAATGTGTCACAACTGAGGTCATTCCTCGGGTTGGTAAACTACTACCATAAGTTCTTGCCAAATTTGTCTACAATACTACACCCACTGAACACCCTACTGCAAACTGGGGTGCCATGGAAGCGGAGTGACGAATGTAGACGAGCTTTCCAGAAGAGCAAAACACTAATCACATCGAAAGAGGTATTGGCTCATTTCAACCCAGCATTACCAATTTGGTTGGCATGTGATGCGTCACCCTACGGCATTGGAGCGGTGCTGTCACACAAATTCTCGGAGGGCTCAGTGAGGCCAATAGCCTTTGCGTCACGATCCCTAACCTCAGCCGAGCGTAACTATGCCCAGATTGACAGGGAGGCCCTCAGCCTAGTGTGGGGAGTGAAAAAGTTCAATCACTATCTGCACGGGCAGAAATTCACCTTGCTGACTGATCACCAGCCTCTTGTCTCCATTTTTAATCCAAAGAAGGGCGTTCCAGTGATGACTGCGCAACGACTACAAAGATGGTCACTTTTTCTAGGGGCGCACCACTATGAGATTGAATATAAGGGCACGAAACAGCATGGAAATGCTGATGGGCTATCATGCCTGCCACTGCCTACTGCGGAGGAAGCACCAGCAGTGGATCCTGTCAAAATATTCCATTCGACTATAGTTGAATACTTACCGGTGACTAACGCTTGTATCGAAAAGGAAACCCGAAATGACCCGACACTGTCTCGGGTATATGATTTGACGGTGAAGGGATGGCCAGCACATGGCGACTCACTGTTGCCAGCATTCTCGACAAGGAGAGAACAGCTGTCAGTGTGCCAGGGGACCTTGATGTGTGGATCCCGAGTGGTAATTCCACCCAAGTTAAGGGATAGAGTGCTCAATGAGCTTCATGAGGGTCATCTGGGAGGGGTAAAAATGAAAAGCCTAGCCAGGGCTTATGTGTGGTGGCCGGGAATCGATAAACAAATTGAGGACCTGACCAAAAGCTGCTCAGGATGCCAGAAAGTCCAAAATGCACCACCACAGGCCCCTCTACACCCATGGAATGGCCCTCATCTCCATGGCAATGGGTGCATATTGATTTTGCTGGTCCATTCATGGACTCAATGTTTTTAATAGCCGTGGATGCGCACTCGAAATGGCCTGAGGTCATCAAAGTGTCCTCCACCACCACGGAGAAAACTATTGCGGTCCTACGGACCATTTTTGCCAGGAATGGCTTGCCAAAACAGATTTGCTCCGACAATGGACCACAGTTTGTGTCCGAAGAGTTCCGGAGGTTCTTGAAAAAGAATGGGGTAAGGCATTACACATCCGCCCCGTATCATCCAGCCACAAATGGATTGGTTGAGAGGTTCGTACAAACCTTTAAGAAGGCAATAAAGGCTATGTACAATGACAACATTCCGCTGCAGCACAAGGTGGACAATTTCCTGTTCGCCTACCGGAATGCGACACATGCAGTCACCAACCAGGCCCCAGCCATGATGTTCTTTAACCGAAGGTTAAGATCTCACCTGGATTTGCTCAGGCCAAACGTACGAAGAGACGTTGAGAGTAAGCAATTCCAGCACATCCATGAGAAGCCAACAAGGAGCTTCAACGTAGGGCAACCAGTCTTGGCACGCGACTATCGAACAGAAAAATGGCAGCCAGGAACGATATGCACACGGCAGGGCCCATTAATGTACACAGTCGATGTTGGGGAGAGCATCGTGAGACGCCATGCTGACCAGATCCTAGAGTCACAGGAACAAGTCAACCCCATGCCTCGCCCATAAGTACCTGGTGATGAACCCGACGTACAGGTCACATCTACCCCAGAAACAGTAGCATCGGAAGCTGATGAACCAGCCGACGACAGGGGGCCAGAATCGCCTCCGCACCAAGAGCAAGACACTCGGGAAAGGCGCTATCCAGAAAGGATCAGGAAGCCTCCCCAAAGACTGAATATATAAATAGACTATTTTCAGCTAATGTTGCATGTTAAAAGTGTTAATTGTAATTAGTTTGATATTTAATTGTTAAATGAGTGTTATGGTACTGTTAATCTAAAAGGGGAGGAATTGTAATGTATATACCTTTAAGGGGGGAACTATATCTTACAGCTCATGTATACTGCAGTAACGGCAGTGACCACACCGGCATATAGCCCTGAGTAGTAATCTGTGCAGATCAGTTGCAGTGTGAGCCACGTTGAGTAAACACCTGTTGTACTGTTCTCCGCAGTCTGTGTCTTATTATACACGGACGCAACATTCTGCACTGCACCCCTTCCTTTCCAGAATCTGGGTTTAGATTGTGTTCTACACTGCACCCCTTCCTTTCCAAAATCTGGGTCTAGATTGTGTTCTACACTGCACCCTTTCCTCCCCAGAATCTGGGTCTAGATTGTGTTCTACACTGTACCCCTTCCTTTCCAGCATCTGGGCCTAGATTGTATTCTACACCACACCACTTCCTCCCCAGAATCTGGGTCTAGATTTTGTTCTACACTGCACCCTTTCCTTTCCAGAATCTGGGTCTAGATTGTGTTCTACACAGCACAACTTGCTTTCCAGAATCTGTGTCTGCATTATGTCCTACACTGCACCCTTGCCTTTCCTGTATCTGGGTCTAGATTTAGTTCTACACTGCACAACATCCTTTCCAGAATTTGGGTCCAGATTGTGTTCTACACCTTTCCCTTTCCTTTACAGAATCTGGGTCTAGATTGTGTTCTACACTGCAGCCCTTCCTCCCCAGAATCGGGGTCTAAATTGTGTTCTTCTCTGCACTATTTACTCCCCAGAATAAGGGTCTAGATTGTGTTCTACTCTGCGCCCTTTCCTCCCCAGAATCTGGGTCTAGAATGTGTTCTACACCTTTCCCTTTCAATTCCAGAATCTGGGTCTAGATTGTGTTCTACACTGCACCCCTTCCTTTCCAGCATCTGGGTCTATATTGTGTTCTATGCTGCACCCTTTCCTCCCCAGAATCTGGGACTTGATTGTTTCCAATTCTGCACCCCTTCCTTTCCAGTACCTTCGTCTAGTTTGTGTTCTACACTGTACCCCTTTCCTCCAGAATCTCGGTCTAGACTGTTTTCTACATTGTACCAGTCCCTTTCCAGTATCTGGGTCTAGATTGTGTTCTACACTGCACCTCTTCCTCCCAGGAATCTGGGTCTAGATAATGTTCTAACTGCACCCTTCCTTTCCAGAATCTGGGTCTAAATTGTGTTCTACACCGCACCCCTTCCTCCCCAGAATCTGGGGCTAGATTTTGTTCCACACTTCACCCTTCCGTTCCAGTATCTCAGTCTAGATTGTGTTCTACAATTTACCCTTTCCTTTCCAGAAACCGGGTTCAGATTATGTTCGACACAGCACCCTTTCCTCTCCAGAATCCGGATCTAGATTTTGTTCTACACTGCCCCCGTTTCTTTCCAGAATCTGGGTCTAGATTGTGTTCTAAACTGCACCACTTACTTTCCAGAATCTTGGTCTAGATTGTGTTCTGCACTGCACCCTTTCCTCCCCAGAATCTGGATCTAGATTGTGTTCCACACTGCACCCCTTCTTCCCCAGAATCTAGGTCTAGATTGTGTTCCACACTGCACCACTTCCATTCCAGTATCTCAGTCTAGATTCTGTTCTACAATGCACTCCTTCCTTTCCAGAATCTGGGTATGGATTGTGTTCTATATTTCACTTCTTCCTCCCCAGAATCTGGGTCTAGATTGTGTTCTACACTGCACCCCTTCATTTCCAGTATCTATGTCTAGAGTGTGTTCTATGCTGCACCGTTTCCTCCCCAGAATCTGGGTCTAGATTGTGTTCTACACTGCACCCCTCCATTTCCAGAATCTGAGTCTAGATTGTGTTCTACACTGCACCCTTTCCTTTGCCGTATCTGGGTCTAGATTATGTTCAACACTGCACCTTTTCCTTTCCAGAATCTGGTTCTAGATTGTGTTCTAAACTGCACCACTTACTTTCCAGAATCTTGGTCTAGATTGTGTTCTGCACTGCACCCTTTCCTCCCCAGAATCTGGATCTAGATTGTGTTCCACACTGCACCCCTTCTTCCCCAGAATCTAGGTCTAGATTGTGTTCCACACTGCACCACTTCCATTCCAGTATCTCAGTCTAGACTCTGTTCTACAATGCACTCCTTCCTTTCCAGAATCTGGGTATGGATTGTGTTCTATATTTCACTTCTTCCTCCCCAGAATCTGGGTCTAGATTGTGTTCTACACTGCACCCCTTCATTTCCAGTATCTATGTCTAGAGTGTGTTCTATGCTGCACCGTTTCCTCCCCAGAATCTGGGTCTAGATTGTGTACTACACTGCACCCCTCCATTTCCAGAATCTGAGTCTAGATTGTATTCTACACTGCACCCTTTCCTTTGCCGTATCGGGGTCTAGATTATGTTCAACACTGCACCTTTTCCTTTCCAGAATCTGGGTCTAGAATGTGTTCTAAACTGCACCATTTCCTCCCCATAATCTAGGTCTAGATTCTGTTCTACACTGCACCCCTTCCTTTCCAGAATCTGGGTCTAGATTGTGTTCCACACTGAACCACTTCCTCTCCAGAACCTGCATCTTGATTGTGTTCTACACTGCACCCCTTCCTCGTCAGAATCTGGGTCTAGATTGTGTTGTACACTGCACCATTTCCTCCCCAGAATCTGGGTCTAGATTGTGTTCTACACTGCATCCCTTCCTCCCCAGAATCTGGGTCTAGATTGTGTTCTACACTGCACCGTATCCTTTCCCGAATCCGGATCTAGATTGTGTTCTACACTGCACCATATCCTTTCCAGAATCTGGGTCTAGATTGTTTTCTACACTGCACCCTATCCTTTCCAGATTCTGGGTCTAGATTCTGTTCTACACTGCACCCCTTCCTTTCCATGAATCTGGGTCTAGATTTTGTTCTACACTGCACCCCTTCCTTTCCAGAATCTTGGTCTAGATTGTTTTCTGCACTGCACCCTTTCCTGCCCAGCATCTGGATCTAGATTATGTTCTACACTGCACCCCTTCCTCCCCAGAATCTGGGTCTAGATTCTGTTCCACACTGAACCACTTCCTTTCCAGAATCTGTGTACTGATTGTGTTCTACACTGCACCCCTTCCTCGTCAGAATCTGGGTCTAGATTGGGTTCTACACTGCATCTCTTCCTCCCCAGAATCTGGGTCTAGATTGTGTTCTACACTGCATCGTTTCCTTTCCCGGATGCGGATCTAGATTGTGTTCTACACTGCACCATATCCTTTCCAGAATCTGGGTCTAGATTGTTTTCTACACTGCACCCTATCCTTTCCAGATTCTGGCTCTAGATTCTGTTCTACACTGCACCCCTTCCTCCCCAGAATCTGGGTATAGATTTTGTTCTACATTGCACCCCTTCCTTTGCAGAATCTGACTCTGGATTGAGCTCTACACTGCACCCTTTCCTTTGCTGTATCTGGGTCTAGATTATGTTCTACACTGCACATTTTCCTTTCCAGTAACTGGGTCTAGACTGTGTTCAACACTGCACCTCTTCCTCCCCAGAATCTGGGTATGGATAGTGTTCTACACTGCACCCTTCCATTCCAGAATCTGGGTCTAGATTGTGTTCTACACTGCTCCCCTTCCTCCCCAGAATCTGTGTCTAGATTGTGTTCTACACTGCACCCCTTCCTGCCTAGAATCTGGGTCTACATTTTGTTCCACACTGCACCCTGTCCTCCCCAGAATCAAGGTCTGGATTGTGTTCTACATTGCACCCATTCCATTCCAGTATCTGGGTCAAGATTGTATTCTACAATGCACCGCTGCCTTTCCAGAATCTGAGTTTAGATTGTGTTCTACACTGCACCCCTTCCTCCATAGAATCTGGGTCTAGATTTTGTTCCATACTGCACCCTTTCCTTTACAGAATCTAGGTCTGGATTCTGTTCTACACTGTACCCCTTCCTTTCCAGCATCTTGGCCTAGATTGTATTCTACACTGCACCCTTTCCTCCCCAGAATCTGGGTCTAGATTGTGTTCTACACTGCACCATATCCTTTCCAGAATCTGGGTCTAGATTGTGTTCCACACAATACCCATCCCTTTCCAGAATCTGGGTCTAGATTGTGTTCTACACTGCAACCCTTCCTTTCCAGAATCTGTGCCTAGACTGTGTTCTACACTGCACATTTTCCTCCCCAGAACCTGGGTCTAGATTGCGTTCTACACAGCACCCCTTCCTCCCCAAAATCTGGGATGAGATTGTGTTCTACACTGCACCCTTTCATTTCCAGAATCTGTCTAGATTGTGTTCTACATTGCAATCATTTCTCCCCAGAATGTGGGTCTAGATTGTGTTGTACACTGCACCCCTTCCTTTCCAGAATCTTGGTCTAGAGTGTGTTTTACACTGCACCCTTTCCTTTCCAGAATCAGGGTCTAGATTTTGTTCTAAACTGCACCCTTCCTTTCCAGAACCTGGGTCTAGATTGTGTTCTACACCACGCGACTTCCTCCACAGAATCTGGGTCTAGATTGTGTTCTACACTGCACCCTTTCCTTTCCTTTCTAGGATCTTGGTCTCGAGTGTGTTCTACACTGCACCCTAACCTTTCCAGAATCTGGGTCTAGATTGTGTTCTACACTGCACAACTTCCTTTCCAGAATCTGGGTCTGTATTGTGTGCTACACTGCACCACATCCTTTCCAGTATCTGGGTCTAGATTGTGTTCCACACAATACCCATCCCTTTCCAGAATCTGGGTCTAGATTGTGTTCTACACTGCACCCCGTCCTTTCCAGAATCTGGGTCTAGATTGTGTTCTACACTGCACATTTTCCTCCCCAGAACCTGGGTCTAGATTGCGTTCTACACAGCACCCCTTCCTTTCCTTTCTAGGATCTTGGTCTCGAGTGTGTTCTACACTGCACCCTAACCTTTCCAGAATTTGGGTCTAGATAGTGTTCTACATCCTTTCCAATTTCCTTTCCAGAATCTGGGTCTAGATTGTGTTCTACACTGCACCCCTTCCTTTCCAGAATCTGTGTCTAGATTGTGTTCTACACTGCACCCTTTCCTCCCCAGAATCTGGGTCTAGGTTGTGTTCTACACTGCACCATATCCTTTCCAGAATCTGGGTCTAGATTGTGTTCCACACAATACCCATCCCTTTCCAGAATCTGGGTCTCGAGTGTGTTCTACACTGCACCCTAACCTTTCCAGAATCTGGGTCTAGATTGTGTTCTACACCACGCGACTTCCTCCACAGAATCTGGGTCTAGATTGTGTTCTACACTGCACCCTTTCCTTTCCTTTCTAGGATCTTGGTCTCGAGTGTGTTCTACACTGCACCCTAACCTTTCCAGAATTTGGGTCTATATAGTGTTCTACATCCTTTCCAATTTCCTTTCCAGAATCTGGGTCTAGATTGTGTTCTACACTGCACCCCTTCCTTTCCAGAATCTGTGTCTAGATTGTGTTCTACACTGCACCCTTTCCTCCCCAGAATCTGGGTCTAGGTTGTGTTCTACACTGCACCATATCCTTTCCAGAATCTGGGTCTAGATTGTGTTCCACACAATACCCATCCCTTTCCAGAATCTGGGTCTAGATTGTGTTCTACACTGCACATTTTCCTCCCCAGAACCTGGGTCTAGATTGCGTTCTACACAGCACCCCTTCCTCCCCAAAATCTGGGATGAGATTGTGTTCTACACTGCACCCTTTCATTTCCAGAATCTGTCTAGATTGTGTTCTACATTGCACTCATTTCTCCCCAGAATGTGGGTCTATATTGTGTTGTACACTGCACCCCTTCCTTTCCAGAATCTTGGTCTCGAGTGTGTTCTACACTGCACCCTAACCTTTCCAGAATCTGGGTCTAAATTGTGTTCTACACCGCACCCCTTCCTCCCCAGAATCTGGGGCTAGATTTTGTTCCACACTTCACCCTTCCGTTCCAGTATCTCAGTCTAGATTGTGTTCTACAATTTACCCTTTCCTTTCCAGAAACCGGGTTCAGATTATGTTCGACACAGCACCCTTTCCTCTCCAGAATCCGGATCTAGATTTTGTTCTACACTGCCCCCGTTTCTTTCCAGAATCTGGGTCTAGATTGTGTTCTAAACTGCACCACTTACTTTCCAGAATCTTGGTCTAGATTGTGTTCTGCACTGCACCCTTTCCTCCCCAGAATCTGGATCTAGATTGTGTTCCACACTGCACCCCTTCTTCCCCAGAATCTAGGTCTAGATTGTGTTCCACACTGCACCACTTCCATTCCAGTATCTCAGTCTAGATTCTGTTCTACAATGCACTCCTTCCTTTCCAGAATCTGGGTATGGATTGTGTTCTATATTTCACTTCTTCCTCCCCAGAATCTGGGTCTAGATTGTGTTCTACACTGCACCCCTTCATTTCCAGTATCTATGTCTAGAGTGTGTTCTATGCTGCACCGTTTCCTCCCCAGAATCTGGGTCTAGATTGTGTTCTACACTGCACCCCTCCATTTCCAGAATCTGAGTCTAGATTGTGTTCTACACTGCACCCTTTCCTTTGCCGTATCTGGGTCTAGATTATGTTCAACACTGCACCTTTTCCTTTCCAGAATCTGGTTCTAGATTGTGTTCTAAACTGCACCACTTACTTTCCAGAATCTTGGTCTAGATTGTGTTCTGCACTGCACCCTTTCCTCCCCAGAATCTGGATCTAGATTGTGTTCCACACTGCACCCCTTCTTCCCCAGAATCTAGGTCTAGATTGTGTTCCACACTGCACCACTTCCATTCCAGTATCTCAGTCTAGACTCTGTTCTACAATGCACTCCTTCCTTTCCAGAATCTGGGTATGGATTGTGTTCTATATTTCACTTCTTCCTCCCCAGAATCTGGGTCTAGATTGTGTTCTACACTGCACCCCTTCATTTCCAGTATCTATGTCTAGAGTGTGTTCTATGCTGCACCGTTTCCTCCCCAGAATCTGGGTCTAGATTGTGTACTACACTGCACCCCTCCATTTCCAGAATCTGAGTCTAGATTGTATTCTACACTGCACCCTTTCCTTTGCCGTATCGGGGTCTAGATTATGTTCAACACTGCACCTTTTCCTTTCCAGAATCTGGGTCTAGAATGTGTTCTAAACTGCACCATTTCCTCCCCATAATCTAGGTCTAGATTCTGTTCTACACTGCACCCCTTCCTTTCCAGAATCTGGGTCTAGATTGTGTTCCACACTGAACCACTTCCTCTCCAGAACCTGCATCTTGATTGTGTTCTACACTGCACCCCTTCCTCGTCAGAATCTGGGTCTAGATTGTGTTGTACACTGCACCATTTCCTCCCCAGAATCTGGGTCTAGATTGTGTTCTACACTGCATCCCTTCCTCCCCAGAATCTGGGTCTAGATTGTGTTCTACACTGCACCGTATCCTTTCCCGAATCCGGATCTAGATTGTGTTCTACACTGCACCATATCCTTTCCAGAATCTGGGTCTAGATTGTTTTCTACACTGCACCCTATCCTTTCCAGATTCTGGGTCTAGATTCTGTTCTACACTGCACCCCTTCCTTTCCATGAATCTGGGTCTAGATTTTGTTCTACACTGCACCCCTTCCTTTCCAGAATCTTGGTCTAGATTGTTTTCTGCACTGCACCCTTTCCTGCCCAGCATCTGGATCTAGATTATGTTCTACACTGCACCCCTTCCTCCCCAGAATCTGGGTCTAGATTCTGTTCCACACTGAACCACTTCCTTTCCAGAATCTGTGTACTGATTGTGTTCTACACTGCACCCCTTCCTCGTCAGAATCTGGGTCTAGATTGGGTTCTACACTGCATCTCTTCCTCCCCAGAATCTGGGTCTAGATTGTGTTCTACACTGCATCGTTTCCTTTCCCGGATGCGGATCTAGATTGTGTTCTACACTGCACCATATCCTTTCCAGAATCTGGGTCTAGATTGTTTTCTACACTGCACCCTATCCTTTCCAGATTCTGGCTCTAGATTCTGTTCTACACTGCACCCCTTCCTCCCCAGAATCTGGGTATAGATTTTGTTCTACATTGCACCCCTTCCTTTGCAGAATCTGACTCTGGATTGAGCTCTACACTGCACCCTTTCCTTTGCTGTATCTGGGTCTAGATTATGTTCTACACTGCACATTTTCCTTTCCAGTAACTGGGTCTAGACTGTGTTCAACACTGCACCTCTTCCTCCCCAGAATCTGGGTATGGATAGTGTTCTACACTGCACCCTTCCATTCCAGAATCTGGGTCTAGATTGTGTTCTACACTGCTCCCCTTCCTCCCCAGAATCTGTGTCTAGATTGTGTTCTACACTGCACCCCTTCCTGCCTAGAATCTGGGTCTACATTTTGTTCCACACTGCACCCTGTCCTCCCCAGAATCAAGGTCTGGATTGTGTTCTACATTGCACCCATTCCATTCCAGTATCTGGGTCAAGATTGTATTCTACAATGCACCGCTGCCTTTCCAGAATCTGAGTTTAGATTGTGTTCTACACTGCACCCCTTCCTCCATAGAATCTGGGTCTAGATTTTGTTCCATACTGCACCCTTTCCTTTACAGAATCTAGGTCTGGATTCTGTTCTACACTGTACCCCTTCCTTTCCAGCATCTTGGCCTAGATTGTATTCTACACTGCACCCTTTCCTCCCCAGAATCTGGGTCTAGATTGTGTTCTACACTGCACCATATCCTTTCCAGAATCTGGGTCTAGATTGTGTTCCACACAATACCCATCCCTTTCCAGAATCTGGGTCTAGATTGTGTTCTACACTGCAACCCTTCCTTTCCAGAATCTGTGCCTAGACTGTGTTCTACACTGCACATTTTCCTCCCCAGAACCTGGGTCTAGATTGCGTTCTACACAGCACCCCTTCCTCCCCAAAATCTGGGATGAGATTGTGTTCTACACTGCACCCTTTCATTTCCAGAATCTGTCTAGATTGTGTTCTACATTGCAATCATTTCTCCCCAGAATGTGGGTCTAGATTGTGTTGTACACTGCACCCCTTCCTTTCCAGAATCTTGGTCTAGAGTGTGTTTTACACTGCACCCTTTCCTTTCCAGAATCAGGGTCTAGATTTTGTTCTAAACTGCACCCTTCCTTTCCAGAACCTGGGTCTAGATTGTGTTCTACACCACGCGACTTCCTCCACAGAATCTGGGTCTAGATTGTGTTCTACACTGCACCCTTTCCTTTCCTTTCTAGGATCTTGGTCTCGAGTGTGTTCTACACTGCACCCTAACCTTTCCAGAATCTGGGTCTAGATTGTGTTCTACACTGCACAACTTCCTTTCCAGAATCTGGGTCTGTATTGTGTGCTACACTGCACCACATCCTTTCCAGTATCTGGGTCTAGATTGTGTTCCACACAATACCCATCCCTTTCCAGAATCTGGGTCTAGATTGTGTTCTACACTGCACCCCGTCCTTTCCAGAATCTGGGTCTAGATTGTGTTCTACACTGCACATTTTCCTCCCCAGAACCTGGGTCTAGATTGCGTTCTACACAGCACCCCTTCCTTTCCTTTCTAGGATCTTGGTCTCGAGTGTGTTCTACACTGCACCCTAACCTTTCCAGAATTTGGGTCTAGATAGTGTTCTACATCCTTTCCAATTTCCTTTCCAGAATCTGGGTCTAGATTGTGTTCTACACTGCACCCCTTCCTTTCCAGAATCTGTGTCTAGATTGTGTTCTACACTGCACCCTTTCCTCCCCAGAATCTGGGTCTAGGTTGTGTTCTACACTGCACCATATCCTTTCCAGAATCTGGGTCTAGATTGTGTTCCACACAATACCCATCCCTTTCCAGAATCTGGGTCTCGAGTGTGTTCTACACTGCACCCTAACCTTTCCAGAATCTGGGTCTAGATTGTGTTCTACACCACGCGACTTCCTCCACAGAATCTGGGTCTAGATTGTGTTCTACACTGCACCCTTTCCTTTCCTTTCTAGGATCTTGGTCTCGAGTGTGTTCTACACTGCACCCTAACCTTTCCAGAATTTGGGTCTATATAGTGTTCTACATGCTTTCCAATTTCCTTTCCAGAATCTGGGTCTAGATTGTGTTCTACACTGCACCCCTTCCTTTCCAGAATCTGTGTCTAGATTGTGTTCTACACTGCACCCTTTCCTCCCCAGAATCTGGGTCTAGGTTGTGTTCTACACTGCACCATATCCTTTCCAGAATCTGGGTCTAGATTGTGTTCCACACAATACCCATCCCTTTCCAGAATCTGGGTCTAGATTGTGTTCTACACTGCACCCCGTCCTTTCCAGAATCTGGGTCTAGATTGTGTTCTACACTGCACATTTTCCTCCCCAGAACCTGGGTCTAGATTGCGTTCTACACAGCACCCCTTCCTCCCCAAAATCTGGGATGAGATTGTGTTCTACACTGCACCCTTTCATTTCCAGAATCTGTCTAGATTGTGTTCTACATTGCACTCATTTCTCCCCAGAATGTGGGTCTATATTGTGTTGTACACTGCACCCCTTCCTTTCCAGAATCTTGGTCTCGAGTGTGTTCTACACTGCACCCTAACCTTTCCAGAATCTGGGTCTAGATTGTGTTCTACACTGCACAACTTCCTTTCCAGAATGTCCGTCTATATTGTGTGCTACACTGCACCCATCCTTTCCAGTATCTGGGTCTAGATTTTGTTCTACACTGCACATCTTCCTTTCCAGAATGTGTATCTAGATTTTGTTCTACAATGCACGCATTCCTCCATAGAATCTCGGTCCAGATTGTGTTCTACACTGTACCCATTTCTTTCCAGAATTTGGGTCTAGATAGTGTTCTACATCCTTTCAAACTTCCTTTCCAGAATCTGGGTCTAGATTGTGTTCTACACTGCACCCCTGCCTCCACAGAATCTGGGTCTAGATTGTGTTCTTCACTGCACCACTTACTCCCCAGAATCTGGGTCTAGATTGTGTTCTACACTGCATCCCTTCCTTTACATTATCTGGGTCTAGATTGTCTTCTACACTGCACCCCTTCCTCCCCAGAATCTGGGTCTAGATTGTGTTCTACACTGCACCCCTTCCTCCCTAGAATCTGTGCCTAGATTTAGTTCCACACTGCACCCCTTCCTTTCCAGTATCTCAGTCTAGATTGTGTTCTGCACTGCACCATTTCCTCCCCAGAATCTAGGTCTAGATTGTGTTCTACACTGCACCCCTTCCATTCCAGTATCTGGGTCTAGATTGTGTTCTACAGTGCACCCCTTCCTCCCCAGAATCTGGGTCTAGATTGTGTTCTACACAGCACCCCGTTCTTTCCAGAATCTCGGTGTAGATTGTGTTCTACACTGCACCCTTTCCACCCCGGAATCTGGGTCTAGAATGTGTTCTACACTGCACCCCTTCCTTTCCAGAATCTGGGTCTAGATTGTCTTCTACACTACACCCTTTCCACCCCAGAATCTGGGTCTAGATTGTGTTCTACACCACACCCCTTCCTTTCCAGTGTCTGAGTCTAGATTGTGTTCTACACTGCACCCCTTCCTCCCCAGAATCTGGGTGTAGATTGTATTCTACACTGCACCCTATCCTTTCCCGAATCCCGATCTAAATTGTGTTCTACACTGCACCCCTTCCTTTCCAGAATGTTGGTCTAGAGTGTGTTCTACACTGCACCCTTTCCTTTCCAGAATGTGGGTCTAGAATTTGTGCTACACTGCACATCTTCCTTTCCAGAATGTGGGTCTAGATTGTGTTCTACACCTTTCCCTTTCCTTTCCAGAATCTGTGTCTAGATTGTTTTCTACACTGCACCCTATCTTTTTCCGTATCTGGATCTAGATTGTGTTCTGCACTGCACCCTTTGCTTTCCAGAATCTGGGTCTAGATTGTGTTCTACACGGCTCCCTATCCGTTCCAGAATCTTGGTCTAGATTGTGTTCTACTCTGCACCCCTTCCTTTTCCGAATCTGAGTCTAGATTGTGTTCTACACTGCACCCTTTCCTTTGCAGTTTCTGGGTCTAGATTATATTCTACACTGCACCTTTTCCTTTCCAAAATCTGGGTCTAGAATGTGTTCTACACTGCACCATTTCCTCCCCATAATCTAGGTCTAGATTCTGTTCTATGCTGCACCCCTTCCTTTCCAGAATCTGTGTCTAGATTGTGTTCCACACTGCACCCCTTCCTTTCCAGAATCTGCATCTAAATTGTCTTCTACACTGCACCATTTCCTCCCCATAATCTAGGTCTAGATTCTGTTCTATGCTGCACCCCTTCCTCCCCAGAATCTGGGTCCGGATTGTGTTCTGCACTGCACCCTATCCTTTCCCGACTCCAGATCTAGAATGTGTTCTACATTGCACCCTATCCTTTCCAGAATCTGGGTCTAGATTGTTTTCTACACTGCACCCTATCATTTCCAGAATCTGGGTGTAGATTCTGTTCTACACTGCACCCCTTCCTTTCCAGAATCTGGGTCTAGATTGTGTTCTACATTTCACCCTTCCTCCCCAGTATCTATGTCTAGATTCTGTTCTACAGTGCACCCTTTCCTTTGCTGTATCTGGGTCTAGAGTATGTTCTACACTGCACATTTTCCTTTCCAGTAAATGGGTCTAGATTGTGTTCTACACTGCACCTCTTCCTCCCCAGAATCTGGGTCTAGATAGTCCTCTACACTGCACACTTTGTTTCCAGAATCTGGGTCAAGGTTGTGTTCTACACTGCACCCCTTCCTCCCCAGAATCTGGGTCTAGATTGTGTTCTATACTGCATCCCTTCCTCCCGAAAATCTCGGTCTAGATATTGTTCCACACTGCACCCCTTCCTTTCCAGTATTTTGGTCTAGATTGTGTTCTACACTGCACCATTTCCTCCCCAGAATCTAGGTCTACATTGTGTTCTACACTTCACCCCTTCCTTTCCAGTATCTATGTCTAGCGTGTGTTCTACACTGCACCCATTCTGACCCAGAATCTGGGTCTAAATGCTTCTCTACACTGCACCCCTTCCTTTCCAGAATCTGTGTCTAGATTGTGTTCTACACTGCTCCCCTTCCTTTCCAGTATCTGGGTCTAGATTGTGTTCTACACTGCAGCCCTTCCTCCCTTAAATCTGGGTCTACATTGTGTTCTACACTGCGCCCTATCCTTTCCCGAATCCGGATCTAGATTCTGTTCTACACTGCACCCTTTCTTTTCCAGAATCTGGGTCTAGATTGTTTTCTACACTGCACCCTATCCTTTCCAGAAACTAGTTCTAGATTGTGTTCTACACTGCACCCTTTCCTCCACAGAATCTGGGTCTAGATTGTGTTCTACACTGCACCCTTTCCTTTCCAGAATCTGTGTCTAGATTGTGTTCTACACTGCACCCTTTCCTTTCCAGAATCTGTGTCTAGATTGTGTTCTACACTGCAACCCTTCCTCCCCAGAATCTGGGTGTAGACTGTGTTCTACACTGCATCCTTTCCTTTCCAGCATCTGGGTCTAGATTGCGTTCTACACTGTGCGCCTTCCTTTCCAGAATCTGCATCTCGATTGTGTTCTACACTGCACCCCTTCATTTCTAGCATCTGGATCTAGATTGTATTTTAAACTGCACCCGTTCCTTTCCAGAACCTTGGTCTAGCGTGTGTTCTACACTGCACCCTAACCTTTCCAGCATCTGGGTCTAGATTGTGTTCTACACTGCACCCTTTCCTCCACAGAATTTGGGTCTAGGTTGTGTTCGACACTGCACCCTTTCCTTTCCAGAATCTGTGTCTAGATTGTGTTCTACACTGCAACCCTTCCTCCCCAGAATCTGGGTGTAGACTGTGTTCTACACTGCATCCTTTCCTTTCCAGCATCTGGGTCTAGATTGTGTTCTATACTGTACCCCTTCCTTTCCAGAATCTGCATCTCGATTGTGTTCTACACTGCACCCCTTCATTTCTAGCATCTGGGTCTAGATTGTATTTTACATTGCACCCGTTCCTTTCCAGAATCCTGGTCTAGCGTGTGTTCTACACTGCACCCTAACCTTTCCAGCATCTGGGTCTAGATTGTGTTCTACACTGCACCCTTTCCTTTCCAGCATCTGGGTCTAGATTGTGTTCTACACTGCACCCTAACCTTTCCAGAATCTGGGTCTAGATTGTGTCCTACACTGCACCCCTTCCTCCCCAGAATCTGGGTCTAGATTGGGTTCTACACTGCACCTTTTCCTTTGCAGAATCTGAGTCTAGATTGTGTTCTACACCACACCCTTTCCTTTGCAGTATCTGGGTCTAGATTATGTTCTACACTGCACCTTTAACATTCCAGAATCTGGGTCTAGAATGTGTTCTACAATGCACCATTTCCTCCCCATCGTCTGGGTCTAGATTCAGCTCTACACTGCACCCCTTCCTTTCCAGAATCTGGGTCTAGATTGTGTTGTACACTGCACATTTTCCTTTCCAGAATCTGAGTCTAGATTATGTTCTACACTGCACCCCTTCCTTGTCCGAATCTGGGTCTAGATTGTGTTCTACACTGCACCCTATCCTTTCCCAAATCTAGATCTAGATTGTGCTCTACACTGCACCCTGTCCTTTCCAGAATCTGGGTCTAAATTTTTTTCCACACTGCACCCTATCCTTTCCAGAATCTGGGTCTAGATTCTGTTCTACACTGCATTCCTTCCTTTCCAGAATCTGGGTCTAGATTGTGTTCTACATTGCACCCTTCCTCCCCAGAATCTGGGTCCAGATTGTGTTCTACACTGCACCCCTTCCTTTACAGAATCTGACTCTAGATTGTGTTCTACACTGCACCCTTTCCTTTGCAGTATCTGCGTTCCAGAAACTGGGTCCTGATTGTGTTCTACAGTGCACCTCTTCATCCCCAGAATCTGGGTCTAGATTGTGTTCTACACTGCACCCCTTCCTTTCCAGGATCTGGTACTAGATTGTGTTCTACACTGCACCACTTATTGCCCAGAACTTGGGTCT
The DNA here is from genome assembly GCF_052327205.1 of Somniosus microcephalus. NCBI lineage: Eukaryota > Metazoa > Chordata > Chondrichthyes > Squaliformes > Somniosidae > Somniosus > Somniosus microcephalus. Next base: position 159,002,614 of record NC_140999.1, read on the forward strand.
AGATTGTGTTCTACACTGCACCCCTTCCTTTCCAGAATCTGGGTCTAGATTGTGTTCTACACTGCACCCTTTCCTCCCCAGAATCTGGGTCTAGAATGTGTTCTACACTGCATCCTATCCTTTCAAGAATCTGGGTCTAGATTGTGTTCTACACTGCAGCACTTCCTGTCCAGAATCTGGGACTAGATTGTGTTCTACACTGCACCCCTTCCTTTCCAGAATCCTGGTCTAGACTGTGTTCTACACTGCACCCTTTCCTTCCCAGAATCTGGGTGTACATTGTGTTCTACACTGCACCTTTCCCTTTCCAGAATCTGGGTCTAGATTGTGTTCTACACTGCACCATTTCCTCCCCAGAATCTGGGTCTAGATTGTGTTCTACACTGCACCCCTTCCTCCCCAGAATCTGGGTCTAGATTGCTTTCTACACTGCACCCTATCCTTTCCTGAATCTGGGTCTAGATTGTGTTCTACACTGCACCCTTTCCGTTGCAGTATCTGGGTCTAGATTATGCTCTACACTGCATCCTTTCCTTTCCAGAATCTGGTTCTAGATTGTGTTCTACACTGCACCATTTCCTCCGCAGAATCTGGTTCTAGATTGTGTTCTATACTGCACACTTTCCTTTCCAGAATCTGGGACTAGATTGTGTTCTACACTGCACTCTATCCTTTCCATCATCTGGGTCTAGATTGTATTCTGCACTGCATCCCTTCCTTTCCAGAATCTGGGTATAGATTGTGTTCTAAACTGCACCCCTTCCTTTCCAGCATCTGGGTCTAGATTGTGTTCTAAACTGCACCCTTTCCTTTCCAGAATCTGGGTCTAGATTGTGTTCTAAACTGCAGCCCTTCCTTTCCAGCATCTGGGTCTAGATTGTGTTCTACACTGCACCCCTTCCTGTCCAGAATCTGGGTCTAAATTGTGTTTTGCACTCACCCCTTCCTCCCCAGAATCTGGGTCTAGGTTCTGTTCTACACTGCACACATTCCTTTCCAGAATCTGGGTCTAGAGTGTGTTCTACACTGCACCCTTTCCTCCACAGTATCTGCGTCTAGATTGTGTTCTACACTGCACCCCTTCCTTTCCAGTATCTATGTCTAGAGTTTGTTCTACACTGCACCATTTCCTCCCCAGAATCTGGGTCTAGATTGGGTTCTACACTGCACCATTCCCTTTCCAGAACCTGAGTCCAGATTGTGTTCTACACTACACCCTTTCTTTTGCAGTATCTGGGTCTAGATTATATTCTACACTGCACCTTTCCCTTTCCAGAATCTGTGTCTAGAATGTGTTCTACAATGCACCTTTTCCTTTCCAGAATCTGGGTCTAGATTGTGTTCTACACTGCACCCTTCCTTTCCAGTATCTGGGACTAGATTGTGTTCTACACTGCACCCCTTCCTCCCCAGAATCTGGGTCTAGATTGTATTCGACACTTCACCCTTTCCTTTCCAGAATCTGTGCCTAGATTGTGCTCTACACTGCACCCCTTCCTTTCCAGAATCTTGGTCTAGATTGTGTTCTACACGGCACCCCTGCCTTTCCAGAATCTGATTCTAGATTGTGTTCTACACTGCATCCTTTCCTTTGCAGTATCTGGGTCTAGATTATGTTCTACACTGCACCCTTCCCTTTCCAGAATCTGGGTCTAGATTGTATTCTACACTGCACCATTTCCTCCCCTAAATTTGGTTCTAGATTGTGTTCTACACTGCACCCCTTCCTTTCCAGAATCTGGGACTTGATTGTGTTCTACACTACACTCTATCCTTTCCAGCATCTGGGTCTAGATTGTATTCTACACTGCACCCTTCCCTCCCCAGAACCTGCGTCGAGATTATGTTCTACACTGCACCCTTTCATTTCCAGAATCTGTGTCTAGATTGTGTTCTACATTGCACCACTTCCTCCCCAGAATCTGGGTCTAGATTCTGTTCTATACTGCAGCCTTTCCTTTACAAAATCTGGGTCTAGATTTTGTTCTACACTGCACATTTTAATTTCCAGTATTAGGGTCTAGATTTTGTTCTATACTGCACAGTTTCCTTTCCAGAATCTGGGTCTAGATTGTGTTCTAAACTGCACCACTTCCTTTCCAGCATCTGGGTTAAGAATGTGTTCTACACTGCACACCTTCCTTTCCAGAATCTGGGTCTAGATTGTGTTCTAAACTGCACCCCTTCCATTCCAGAATCTGGGTCTAGATTGTGTTCTATACTGCACACTTTCCTTTCCAGAATCTGGGTCTAGATTGTGTTCTCCACTGCACCCCTTCCTGTCCAGTATCTGGGTCTAGATTGTATTCTACACTGCACCCCTTCCTTTCCAGCATCTGGGTCTAGATTGTGTTCTACACTGCACCCCTTCTTTTCCAGTATCTGGGTCTAGATTGTATTCTACACTGCACCCCTTCCTTTCCAGTATCTGCATCAACTTGGTGTTCTACACTGCACCCTTTCCTCCAGAATCTCGGTCTAGACTGTGTTCTACATTGCACCCCTTCCTCCTCAGAATCTGGGTCTAGATTGCTTTCTACACTGCACCCTATCCTTTCCTGAATCTGGGTCTAGATTGTGTTCTACACTGCACCCTTTCCGTTGCAGTATCTGGGTCTAGATTATGCTCTACACTGCACCCTTTCCTTTCCAGAATCTGGTTCTAGATTGTGTTCTACACTGCACCATTTCCTCCGCAGAATCTGGTTCTAGATTGTGTTCTATACTGCACACTTTCCTTTCCAGAATCTGGGACTAGATTGTGTTCTACACTGCACTCTATCCTTTCCATCATCTGGGTCTAGATTGTATTCTGCACTGCATCCCTTCCTTTCCAGAATCTGGGTATAGATTGTGTTCTAAACTGCACCCCTTCCTTTCCAGCATCTGGGTCTAGATTGTGTTCTAAAATGCACCCTTTCCTTTCCAGAATCTGGGTCTAGATTGTGTTCTAAACTGCAGCCCTTCCTTTCCAGCATCTGGGTCTAGATTGTGTTCTACACTGCACCCCTTCCTGTCCAGAATCTGGGTCTAGATTGTGTTTTGCACTCACCCCTTCCTCCCCAGAATCTGGGTCTAGGTTCTGTTCTACACTGCACACATTCCTTTCCAGAATCTGGGTCTAGAGTGTGTTCTACACTGCACCCTTTCCTCCACAGTATCTGCGTCTAGATTGTGTTCTACACTGCACCCCTTCCTTTCCAGTATCTATGTCTAGAGTTTGTTCTACACTGCACCATTTCCTCCCCAAAATCTGGGTCTAGATTGGGTTCTACACTGCACCATTCCCTTTCCAGAACCTGAGTCCAGATTGTGTTCTACACTACACCCTTTCTTTTGCAGTATCTGGGTCTAGATTATGTTCTACACTGCACCTTTCCCTTTCCAGAATCTGTGTCTAGAATGTGTTCTACAATGCACCTTTTCCTTTCCAGAATCTGGGTCTAGATTGTGTTCTACACTGCACCCTTCCTTTCCAGTATCTGGGACTAGATTGTGTTCTACACTGCACCCCTTCCTCCCCAGAATCTGGGTCTAGATTGTATTCGACACTTCACCCTTTCCTTTCCAGAATCTGTGCCTAGATTGTGCTCTACACTGCACCCCTTCCTTTCCAGAATCTTGGTCTAGATTGTGTTCTACACGGCACCCCTGCCTTTCCAGAATCTGATTCTAGATTGTGTTCTACACTGCATCCTTTCCTTTGCAGTATCTGGGTGTAGATTATGTTCTACACTGCACCCTTCCCTTTCCAGAATCTGGGTCTAGATTGTATTCTACACTGCACCATTTCCTCCCCTAAATTTGGTTCTAGATTGTGTTCTACACTGCACCCCTTCCTTTCCAGAATCTGGGACTTGATTGTGTTCTACACTACACTCTATCCTTTCCAGCATCTGGGTCTAGATTGTATTCTACACTGCACCCTTCCCTCCCCAGAACCTGGGTCGAGATTATGTTCTACACTGCACCCTTTCATTTCCAGAATCTGTGTCTAGATTGTGTTCTACATTGCACCACTTCCTCCCCAGAATCTGGGTCTAGATTCTGTTCTATACTGCAGCCTTTCCTTTACAAAATCTGGGTCTAGATTTTGTTCTACACTGCACATTTTAATTTCCAGTATTAGGGTCTAGATTGTGTTCTATACTGCACAGCTTCCTTTCCAGAATCTGGGTCTAGATTGTGTTCTAAACTGCACCACTTCCTTTCCAGCATCTGGGTTAAGAATGTGTTCTGCACTGCACACCTTCCTTTCCAGAATCTGGGTCTAGATTGTGTTCTAAACTGCACCCCTTCCTTTCCAGAATCTGGGTCTAGATTGTGTTCTATACTGCACACTTTCCTTTCCAGAATCTGGGTCTAGATTGTGTTCTCCACTGCACCCCTTCCTGTCCAGTATCTGGGTCTAGATTGTATTCTACACTGCACCCCTTCCTTTCCAGCATCTGGGTCTAGATTGTGTTCTACACTGCATCCCTTCCTTTCCAGAATCTGGCTAATAGATTGTGTTCTAAGCTGCACCCCTTCCTTTCCAGCATCTGGGTCTAGATTGTGTTCTAAACTGCACCCTTTCCTTTCCAGAATCTGGGTCTAGATTGTGTTCTAAACTGCACCCCTTCCTTTCCAGAATCTGGGTCTAGATTGTGTTCTGCACTCACCCCTTCCTCCCCAGAATTTGGGTCTAGGTTCTGTTCTACACTGCACACATTTGTTTCTAGAATCTGGGTTTAGAATGTGTTCTACACTGCACCCCTTCCTGTCCAGTATCTGGGTCTAGATTGTGTTCAATACTGCAACCTTTCATTTCCAGTATCTGAGCCTAGATTGTGTTCTACACTGCACCCCTTCCTTTCCAGCATCTGGGTCTAGATTGTGTTCTACACTGCACCCCTTCCTTTCCAGAATCTGGGTCTAGATTGTGTTCTAAACTGCACCCCTTCCTTTCCAGAATCTGGGTCTAGATTGTGTTCTATACTGCACACTTTCCTTTCCAGAATCTGGGTCTAGAGTGTGTTCTATACTGCACCCCTTGCTCCCCAGAATCTTGGTCTAGATTTTGTTGTACACTGCACCCTTTCCTTTCCAGTATCTGTGCCTAGAGTGTGTTCTACACTCCACCCCTTCCTTCCCAGGATCTGCATCTAGAGTGTGTTCTACACTGCTCCCCTTTCTTTCCAGTATCTGGGTCTAGATTGTGTTCTACACTGCACCCATTCCTTTCCAGAATCTGGGATAGAGTGTGTTCTACACTGCACCCTTTCCTCCCCAGTATCTGCATCTAGATTGTGTTCTACACTGCATCCCTTCCTTTCCAGTATCTATGTCTAGAGTTTGTTCTACACTGCACCCTTTCCTCCCCAGAATCTGGGTCTAGATTGGGTTCTAAACTGCACTCTTTCCTTTCCAGAACCTGAGTCTAGATTGTGTTCTACACTGCACCCCTTCCTCCCCAGAATCTGGGTCTAGATTGTATTCTACACTTCACCCTTTCCTTTCCAGAATCTGTGTCTAGATTGTGTTCTACACTGCATCCCTTCCTTTCCAGAATCTTGGTCTAGATTGTGTTCTACACGGCACCCCTTCCTTTCCAGAATCTGATTCTAGATTGTGCTCTACACAGCATCCTTTCCTGTGCAGTATCTGGGTCTAGATTATGTTCTACACTGCACCATTTCCTCCCCAGAATCTGGGTCTAGATTGTGTTCTACACTGCACCCCTTCCTCCCCAGAATCTGTGTCTAGATTGTGTTCTACACTGCACCCTATCCTTTCCCGAATCCAGATCTAGATTGTGTTCTACACTGCAACCTTTCCTTTCCAGAATCTGAGTCTAGATTGTGTTGTACACTGCACCCCTTCCTTTCCACACTGTGACTCTAGATTGTGTTCTACACTGCACCCCTTCCTTTCCACAATCTGACTCTAGATTGTGTTCTACACTGCACCTTTTCCTTTGCAGTATCTGTGTCTAGATTATGTTCTACACTGCACCCTTCCCTTTCCAGAATCTGGGTCTAGATTGTATTCTACACTGCACCATTTCCTCCCCAGAATCTGGTTCTAGATTGTGTTCTACACTGCACCCCTTCCTTTCCAGAATCTGGGACTAGATTGTGTTCTACACTACACTCTATCCTTTCCAGCATCTGGGTCTAGATTGTATTCTACACTGCACCCTTCCCTCCCCAGAACCTGGGTCGAGATTATGTTCTACACTGCACCCTTTCATTTCCAGAATCTGTATCTAGATTGTGTTCTACATTGCACCACTTCCTCCCCAGAATCTGGGTCTAGAATGTGACCTACACCGCACCACTTCCTCCCCAGAATCTGGGTCTAGATTGTGTTCTATACTGCACCCTTTCCTTTACAAAATCTGGGTCTAGATTTTGTTCTGCACTGCACATTTTAATTTCCAGTATTAGGGTCGAGATTGTGTTCTATACTGCACACGTTCCTTTCCAGAATCTGGGTCTAGATTGTGTTCTACACTGCACCCCTTCCTTTCCAGCATCTGGGTCTAGATTCTGTTCTACACTGCACCCCTTCCTTTCCAGGATCTGGGTCTAGATTGTGTTCTACACTGCAGCCCTTCCTTTCCAGCATCTGGGTCTAGATTTTGTTCTACACTGCACCCTTTCCTGTCCAGTATTTGGGTCTAGATTGTGTTCTACACTGCACCCCTTCCTTTCCAGCATCTGGGTCTAGATTGTGTTCTAAACTGCACCCTTTCCTTTCCAGAATCTGGGTCTAGATTGTGTTCTAAACTGCACGCCTTCCTTTCCAGAATCTGGGTCCAGATTGTGTTCTGCACTCACCCCTTCCTCCCCAGAATCTGGGTCTAGTTTCTGTTCTACACTGCACACATTCGTTTCTAGAATCTGGGTTTAGAATGTGTTATACACTGCACCCCTTCCTGTCCAGTATCTGGGTCTAGATTGTGTTCAATACTGCACCCTTTCATTTCCAGTATCTGAGCCGAGATTGTGTTCTACACTACACCCTTTCCTTTCCAGAATCTGGGTCTAGAGTGTGTTCTATACTGCACCCCTTGCTCCCCAGAATCTCAGTCTAGATTTTGTTCTGCACTGCACCCTTTCCTTTCCAGTATCTGTGTCTAGAGTGTGTTCTACACTCCACCCCTTCCTTCCCAGGATCTGGATCTAGAGTGTGTTCTACACTGCTCCCCTTTCTTTCCAGTATCTGGGTCTAGATTGTGTTCTACACTGCACCCATTCCTTTCCAGAATCTGGGTCTAGAGTGTGTTCTACACTGCACCCTTTCCTCCCCAGTATCTGCATGTAGATTGTGTTCTACACTGCACCCCTTCCTTTCCAGAATCTGGGTCTAGATTGTGTTTGACACTGCACCCTTTCCTATCCAGAATCTGGGTCTAGATTGTGTTCTACACTGCACTCTTTGCTCCCCAGAATCTGGTTCCATATTGTGTTCTACACTGCACACTTTCATTTCCAGTTTCTGGGTCTAGATTTTGTTCGACACTACACCCTTTCATTTCCAGTATCTGTGTCTTGATTGTGTTCTACACTGCACACTTGCTTTTCCAGAATCTGGGTCTAGAGTGTGTTCTACACTGCATGCTTTCCTCCCCAGCATCTGGGTCTAGAGTGTGTTCTACACTGCAGCCCTTCCACTCCAGAATCTGGGTCAAGTTTGTGTTCTACATTGCAGCCCTTCCTTTCCAGTATCTGTGGCTAGAGTGTGTTCTACACTGCACCCCTTCCTTTCCAGTATCTGGGTTTAGATGGAGTTCTGCACTACACCCCTTCCTTTCCAGAATCTGGGACTAGAATGTGTTCCACATTGCACCCTTTCCTTTCAAGAATCTGTGTCTAGATTGTGTTCTACACTGCACACTTTCATTTCCAGAATCTGGATCTAGATTGTGTTCTACACTGCACCCCTTCCTTTCCAGAATCTGGATCAAGATTGTGTTATAAACTGAACCATTTCCCTTTCAGTATCTGGGTCTAGATTGTGTTCTACACTGCACCCCTTCCTTTCCAGAATCTGGGTCTAGATTGTGTTCTAAACTGCACCCTTTCCTTTACAGAATCTGGGTCTAGAGCTTGTTCTACACTGCAGCCCTTCCTTTCCAGAATCTGGGTCTAGATTGTGTTCTGCACTCACCCCTTTCTCCCCAGAATCTGGGTCTAGATCGTGTACTACAGTGCACACTTTCCTTTACAGAATCTGGGTCTAGATTGTGTTCTGCACTGCACCGCTTCCTCCCCAGAATATGGTTCTATATTGTGTTCTAAACTGCACCCTTTCCTTTACAGAATCTGGGTCTAGATCGTGTTCTACACTGCAACCCTTCCTTTCCAGAATCTGTGTCTAGATTGTGTTCTGCACTCACCCCTTCCTCCCCAGAATCTGGGTCTAGCTCGTGTACTACAGTGCACCCTTTCCTTCACAGAATCTGTGTCTAGATTGTGTTCTGCACTGCACCCCTTCCTCCCCAGAATCTGGTTCTAGATTGTGTTCTGCACTGCACACCTTCCTCCCCAGAATCTTGGTCTAGATTGTGTTCTGCACTGCACCCCTTCCTCCCCAGAATCTGGTTCTAGATTTTGTTCTACACTGCAACAATTGCTTTCCAGAGTCTGGGTCTAGATTGTGGTCTGCACTGCACCCATTACTTTTCTGTATCTGGTTATAGATTGTGCTCTACACTGCACCCTTTCCTTTCCAGTATCTGGGTCTAGATTTTGTCCTACAGTGCACCCCTTCCTCACCAAAATCTGGGTCTAGATTGTGTTCGACACTGCACCCTCTCCTTTCCAGAATCTATGTCTAGATTTTGTCCTGCAGTGCACCCCTTCCTCACCAAAATCTGGGTCTAGATTTTGTTCGACACTGCACCCTGTCCTTTCCGGAATCTATGTCTAGATTGCATTCTACACTGCACCCCTTCCTCACCAGAATCTGGGTCTAGGTTTTGCTCTAAACTGCACCCTTTCCATTCCAGAATCTGGATCTACATTGTGTTCTACACTGCTCCACTTCCTTTCCAGAATCTGAGTCTAGATTAAGTTTTACACTGCACCATTTACTCCCCAGAATCTGGGTCTAGATTTTGTTGTACACTGCACCCCTTCCTTTCCAGCATCTGGGTCTAGAATTTGTTTTACACTGCACCCTTTCCTTTCCAGGATCTTTGTCTAGATTGTGTTCTACACTGCACCCCTTCCTTTCCCTATCTGGGTCTAGATTGTGTTCTACACTGCACCCCTTCCTTTCCAGCATCTGGGTCTAGATTGTGCTCTACACTGCATACCTTCCTATCCAGAATCTGGGTACAGATTGTGTTCTAAACTGCACCCCTTCCTTTCCAGCATCTGGGTCTAGATTGTGTTCTAAACTGCACCCTTTCCTTTCCAGAATCTGGGTCTAGATTGTGTTCTAAACTGCACCCCTTCCTTTCCAGAATCTGGGTCTAGATTGTGTTCTGCACTCACCCCTTCCTCCCCAGAATCTGGGTCTAGGTTCTGTTCTACACTGCACACATTCATTTCTGGAATCTGGGTTTAGAATGTGTTCTACACTGCACCCCTTCCTGTCCAGTATCTGGGTCTAGATTGTGTTCAATACTGCACCCTTCCATTTCCAGTATCTGAGCCTAGATTGTGTTCTACACTACACCCTTTCCTTTACAGAATCTGGGTCTACAGTGTGTTCTATACTGCACCCCTTGCTCCCCAGAATCTCGGTCTAGATTTTGTTCTGCACTGCACCATTTCCTTTCCAGTATCTGTGTCTAGAGTGTGTTCTACACTCCACCCCTTCCTTCCCAGGATCTGGGTCTAGAGTGTGTTCTACACTGCTCCCCTTTCTTTCCAGTATCTGGGTCTAGATTGTGTTCTACACTGCACCCATTCCTTTCCACAATCTGACTCTAGATTGTGTTCTACACTGCACCCCTTCCTTTCAACAATCTGACTTTAGATTGTGTTCTACACTGCACCCCTTCCTTTCCACAATCTGACTCTAGATTGTGTTCTACACTGCACCCTTTCCTTTGCAGTATCTGTGTCTAGATTATGTTCTACACTGCACCCTTCCCTTTCCAGAATCTGGGTCTAGATTGTATTCTACACTGCACCATTTCCTCCCCAGAATCTGGTTCGAGATTGTGTTCTACACTGCACCCCTTCCTTTCCAGAATCTGGGACTAGATTGTGTTCTACACTACGCTCTATCCTTTCCAGCATCTGGGTCTAGATTGTATTCTACACTGCACCCTTCCCTCCCCAGAACCTGGGTCGAGATTATGTTCTACACTGCACCCTTTCATTTCCAGAATCTGTATCTAGATTGTGTTCTACATTGCACCACTTCCTCCCCAGAATCTGGGTCTAGAATGTGACCTACACCGCACCACTTCCTCCCCAGAATCTGGGTCTAGATTGTGGTCTATACTGCACCCTTTCCTTTACAAAATCTGGGTCTAGATTTTGTTCTACACTGCACATTTTAATTTCCAGTATTAGGGTCTAGATTGTGTTCTATACTGCACAGGTTCCTTTCCAGAATCTGGGTCTAGATTGTGTTCTACACTGCACCCCTTCCTTTCCAGCATCTGGGTCTAGATTCTGTTCTACACTGCACCCCTTCCTTTCCAGAATCTGGGTCTAGATTGTGTTCCACACTGCAGCCCTTCCTTTCCAGCATCTGGGTCTAGATTTTGTTCTACACTGCACCCTTTCCTGTCCAGTATTTGGGTCTAGATTGTGTTCTACACTGCACCCCTTCCTTTCCAGCATCTGGGTCTAGATTGTGTTCTAAACTGCACCCTTTCCTTTCCAGAATCTGGGTCGAGATTGTGTTCTAAACTGCACGCCTTCCTTTCCAGAATCTGGGTCTAGATTGTGTTCTGCACTCACCCCTTCCTCCCCAGAATCTGGGTCTAGTTTCTGTTCTACACTGCACACATTCGTTTCTAGAATCTGGGTTTAGAATGTGTTATACACTGCACCCCTTCCTGTCCAGTATCTGGGTCTAGATTGTGTTCAATACTGCACCCTTTCATTTCCAGTATCTGAGCCGAGATTGTGTTCTACACTACACCCTTTCCTTTCCAGAATCTGGGTCTAGAATGTGTTCTATACTGCACCCCTTGCTCCCCAGAATCTCGGTCTAGATTTTGTTCTACACTGCACCCTTTCCTTTCCAATATCTGTGTCTAGAGTGTGTTCTACACTCCACCCCTTCCTTCCCAGGATCTGCGTCTAGAGTGTGTTCTACACTGCTCCCCTTTCTTTCCAGTATCAGGTTCTAGATTGTGTTCTACACTGCACCCATTCCTTTCCAGAATCTGGGTCTAGAGTGTGTTCTACACTGCACCCTTTCCTCCACAGTATCTGCGTCTAGATTGTGTTCTACACTGCACCCCTTCCTTTCCAGTATCTATGTCTAGAGTTTGTTCTAAACTGCACCATTTCTTCCCCAGAATCTGGGTCTAGATTGGGTTCTACACTGCACCATTTCCTTTCCAGAACCTGAGTCCAGATTGTGTTCCACACTACACCCTTTATTTTGCAGTATCTGGGTCTAGATTATGTTCTACACTGCACCTTTCCCTTTACAGAATCTGTATCTAGAATGTGTTCTACAATGCACCTTTTCCTTTCCAGAATCTGGTTCTAGATTGTGTTCTACACTGCACCCTTCCTTTCCAGTATCTGGGACTGGATTGTGTTCTGCACTGCACCCCTTCCTCCCCAGAATCTGGGTCTAGATTGTATTCTACACTTCACCCTTTCCTTTCCAGAATCTGTGCCTAGATTGTGCTCTACACTGCACCCCTTCCTTTCCAGAATCTTGGTCTAGATTGTGTTCTACACGGCACCCCTGCCTTTCCAGAATCTGATTCTAGATTGTGTTCTACACTGCATCCTTTCCTTTGCAGTATCTGGGTCTAGATTATGTTCTACACTGCACCCTTCCCTTTCCAGAATCTGGGTCTAGATTGTATTCTACACTGCACCATTTCCTCCCCAGAATCTGGTTCTAGATTGTGTTCTACACTGCACCCCTTCCTTTCCAGAATCTGGGACTAGATTGTGTTCTACACTACACTCTATCCTTTCCAGCATCTGGGTCTAGATTGTATTCTACACTGCACCCTTCCCTCCCCAGAACCTGGGTCGAGATTATGTTCTACACTGCACCCTTTCATTTCCAGAATCTGTGTCCAGATTGTGTTCTACATTGCACCACTTCCTCCCCAGAATCTGGGTCTAGATTGTGTTCTATACTGCAGCCTTTCCTTTACAAAATCTGGGTCTAGATTTTGTTCTACACTGCACATTTTAATTTCCAGTATTAGGGTCTAGATTGTGTTCTAAACTGCACCGCTTCCTTTCCAGCATCTGGGTCTAGATTGTGTTCTACACTGCACCCCTTCCTTTCCAGAATCTGGGTCTAGATTGTGTTCTAAACTGCACCCCTTCCTTTCCAGAATCTGGTCTACATTGTGTTCTATACTGCACACTTTCCTTTCCAGAATCTGGGTCTAGATTGTGTTCTCCACTGCACCCCTTCCTGTCCAGTATCTGGGTCTAGATTGTATTCTACACTGCACCCCTTCCTTTCCAGCATCTGGGTCTAGATTGTGTTCTACACTGCATCCCTTCCTTTCCAGAATCTGGCTATAGATTGTGTTCTAAACTGCACCCCTTCCTTTCCAGCATCTGGGTCTAGATTGTGTTCTAAACTGCACCCTTTCCTTTCCAGAATCTGGATCTAGATTGTGTTCTAAACTGCACCCCTTCCTTTCCAGAATCTGGGTCTAGATTGTGTTCTGCACTCACCCCTTCCTCCCCAGAATCTGGGTCTAGGTTCTGTTCTACACTGCACACATTCGTTTCTAGAATCTGGGTTTAGAATGTGTTCTACACTGCACCCCTTCCTGTCCAGTATCTGGGTCTAGATTGTGTTCAATACTGCAACCTTTCATTTCCAGTATCTGAGCCTAGATTGTGTTCTACACTACACCCTTTCCTTTCCAGAATCTGGGTCTGGAGTGTGTTCTATACTGCACCCCTTGCTCCCCAGAATCTTGGTCTAGATTTTGTTGTACACTGCACCCTTTCCTTTCCAGTATCTGTGCCTAGAGTGTGTTCTACACTCCACCCCTTCCTTCCCAGGATCTGCATCTAGAGTGTGTTCTACACTGCTCCCCTTTCTTTCCAGTATCTGGGTCTAGATTGTGTTCTACACTGCACCCATTCCTTTCCAGAATCTGGGTCTAGAGTGTGTTCTACACTGCACCCTTTCCTCCCCAGTATCTGCATCTAGATTGTGTTCTACACTGCATCCCTTCCTTTCCAGTATCTATGTCTAGAGTTTGTTCTACACTGCACCCTTTCCTCCCCAGAATCTGGGTCTAGATTGGGTTCTAAACTGCACTCTTTCCTTTCCAGAACCTGAGTCTAGATTGTGTTCTACACTGCACCCCTTCCTCCCCAGAATCTGGGTCTAGATTGTATTCTACACTTCACCCTTTCCTTTCCAGAATCTGTGTCTAGATTGTGTTCTACACTGCACCCCTTCCTTTCCAGAATCTTGGTCTAGATTGTGTTCTACACGGCACCCCTTCCTTTCCAGAATCTGATTCTAGATTGTGCTCTACACAGCATCCTTTCCTGTGCAGTATCTGGGTCTAGATTATGTTCTACACTGCACCATTTCCTCCCCAGAATCTGGGTCTAGATTGTGTTCTACACTGCACCCCTTCCTCCCCAGAATCTGTGTCTAGATTGTGTTCTACACTGCACCCTATCCTTCCCCGAATCCAGATCTAGATTGTGTTCTACGCTGCAACCTTTCCTTTCCGCAATCTGACTCTAGATTGTGTTCTACACTGCACCCCTTCCTTTCCACAATCTGACTCTAGATTGTGTTCTACGCTGCAGCCTTTCCTTTGCAGTATCTGTGTCTAGATTATGTTCTACACTGCACCCTTCCCTTTCCAGAATCTGGGTCTAGATTGTATTCTACACTGCACCATTTCCTCCCCAGAATCTGGTTCTAGATTGTGTTCTACACTGCACCCCTTCCTTTCCAGAATCTGGGACGAGATTGTGTTCTACACTACACTCTATCCTTTCCAGCATCTGGGTCTAGATTGTATTCTACACTGCACCCTTCCCTCCCCAGAACCTGGGTAGAGATTATGTTCTACACTGCACCCTTTCATTTCCAGAATCTGTATCTAGATTGTGTTCTACATTGCACCACTTCCTCCCCAGAATCTGGGTCTAGATTGTGTTCTATACTGCACCCTTTCCTTTACAAAATCTGGGTCTAGATTTTGTTCTACACTGCACATTTTAATTTCCAGTATTAGGGTCGAGATTGTGTTCTATACTGCACACGTTCCTTTCCAGAATCTGGGTCTAGATTGTGTTCTACACTGCACCCCTTCCTTTCCAGCATCTGGGTCTAGATTCTGTTCTACACTGCACCCCTTCCTTTCCAGAATCTGGGTCTAGATTGTGTTCTACACTGCAGCCCTTCCTTTCCAGCATCTGGGTCTAGATTTTGTTCTACACTGCACCCTTTCCTGTCCAGTATTTGGGTCTAGATTGTGTTCTACACTGCACCCCTTCCTTTCCAGTATCTGGGTCTAGATTGTGTTCTAAACTGCACCCTTTCCTTTCCAGAATCTGGGTCTAGATTGTGTTCTAAACTGCACGCCTTCCTTTCCAGAATCTGGGTCCAGATTGTGTTCTGCACTCACCCCTTCCTCCCCAGAATCTGGGTCTAGTTTCTGTTCTACACTGCACACATTCGTTTCTAGAATCTGGGTTTAGAATGTGTTATACACTGCACCCCTTCCTGTCCAGTATCTGGGTCTAGATTGAGCTCAATACTGCACCCTTTCATTTCCAGTATCTGAGCCGAGATTGTGTTCTACACTACACCCTTTCCTTTCCAGAATCTGGGTCTAGAGTGTGTTCTATACTGCACCCCTTGCTCCCCAGAATCTCGGTCTAGATTTTGTTCTACACTGCACCCTTTCCTTTCCAGTATCTGTGTCTAGAGTGTGTTCTACACTCCACCCCTTCCTTCCCAGGATCTGGATCTAGAGTGTGTTCTACACTGCTCCCCTTTCTTTCCAGTATCTGGGTCTAGATTGTGTTCTACACTGCACCCATTCCTTTCCAGAATCTGGGTCTAGAGTGTGTTCTACACTGCACCCTTTCCTCCCCAGTATCTGCGTCTAGATTGTGTTCTACACTGCACCCCTTCCTTTCCAGAATCTGGGTCTAGATTGTGTTTGACACTGCACCCTTTCCTATCCAGAATCTGGGTCTAGATTGTGTTCTACACTGCACTCTTTGCTCCCCAGAATCTGGTTCCATATTGTGTTCTACACTGCACACTTTCATTTCCAGTTTCTGGGTCTAGATTTTGTTCGACACTGCACCCTTTCATTTCCAGTATCTGTGTCTTGATTTTGTTCTACACTGCACACTTGCTTTTCCAGAATCTGGGTCTAGAGTGTGTTCTACACTGCACGCTTTCCTCCCCAGCATCTGGGTCTAGAGTGTGTTCTACACTGCAGCCCTTCCACTCCAGAATCTGGGTCAAGTTTGTGTTCTACATTGCAGCCCTTCCTTTCCAGTATCTGTGGCTAGAGTGTGTTCTACACTGCACCCCTTCCTTTCCAGTATCTGGGTTTAGATGGAGTTCTCCACTACACCCTTCCTTTCCAGAATCTGGGTCTAGAATGTGTTCCACATTGCACCCTTTCCTTTCAAGAATCTGTGTCTAGATTGTGTTCTACACTGCACACTTTCATTTCCAGAATCTGGATCTAGATTGTGTTCTACACTGCACCCCTTCCTTTCCAGAATCTGGATCAAGATTGTGTTATAAACTGAACCATTTCCCTTTCAGTATCTGGGTCTAGATTGTGTTCTACATGGCACCCCTTCCTTTCCAGAATCTGGGTCTAAATTGTGTTCTAAACTGCACCCTTTCCTTTACAGAATCTGGGTCTAGATCGTGTTCTACACTGCACCCCTTCCTTTCCAGAATCTGGGTCTAGATTGTGTTCTGCACTCACCCCTTTCTCCCCAGAATCTGGGTCTAGATCGTGTACTACAGTGCACACTTTCCTTTACAGAATCTGGGTCTAGATTGTGTTCTGCACTGCACCGCTTCCTCCCCAGAATATGGTTCTATATTGTGTTCTAAACTGCACCCTTTCCTTTACAGAATCTGGGTCTAGATCGTGTTCTACACTGCAACCCTTCCTTTCCAGAATCTGGGTCTAGATTGTGTTCTGCACTGCTCCCCTTCCTCCCCAGAATCTGGTTCTAGATTGTGTTCTGCACTGCACACCTTCCTCCCCAGAATCTTGGTCTAGATTGTGTTCTGCACTGCACCCCTTCCTCCCCAGAATCTGTTTCTAGATTTTGTTCTACACTGCAACAATTGCTTTCCAGAGTCTGGGTCTAGATTGTGTTCTACACTGCACCCATTACTTTTCTGTATCTGGTTATAGATTGTGCTCTACACTGCACGCTTTCCATTCCAGAATCTGGGTCTAGATTTAGTTCTACACTGCACCCTTTCCTTTCCAGTATCTGGGTCTAGATTTTGTCCTACAGTGCACCCCTTCGTCACCAAAATCTGGGTCTAGATTGTGTTCGACACTGCACCCTCTCCTTTCCAGAATCTATGTCTAGATTTTGACCTGCAGTGCACCCCTTCCTCACCAAAATCTGGGTCTAGATTTTGTTCGACACTGCACCCTGTCCTTTCCAGAATCTATGTCTAGATTGCATTCTACACTGCACCCCTTCCTCACCAGAATCTGGGACTAGGTTTTGCTCTAAACTGCACCCTTTCCATTCCAGAATCTGGATCTACATTGTGTTCTACACTGCTCCACTTCCTTTCCAGAATCTGAGTCTAGATTAAGTTTTACACTGCACCATTTACTCCCCAGAATCTGGGTCTAGATTTTGTTGTACACTGCACCCCTTCCTTTCCAGCATCTGGGTCTAGAATTTGTTTTACACTGCACCCTTTCCTTTCCAGGATCTTTGTCTAGATTGTGTTCTACACTGCACCCCTTCCTTTCCCTATCTGGGTCTAGATTGTGTTCTACACTGCACCCCTTCCTTTCCAGCATCTGGGTCTAGATTGTGTTCTACACTGCATCCCTTCCTATCCAGAATCTGGGTACAGATTGTGTTCTAAACTGCACCCCTTCCTTTCCAGCATCTGGGTCTAGATTGTGTTCTAAACTGCACCCTTTCCTTTCCAGAATCTGGGTCTAGATTGTGTTCTAAACTGCACCCCTTCCTTTCCAGAATCTGGGTCTAGATTGTGTTCTGCACTCACCCCTTCCTCCCCAGAATCTGGGTCTAGGTTCTGTTCTACACTGCACACATTCATTTCTGGAATCTGGGTTTAGAATGTGTTCTACACTGCACCCCTTCCTGTCCAGTATCTGGGTCTAGATTGTGTTCAATACTGCACCCTTCCATTTCCAGTATCTGAGCCTAGATTGTGTTCTACACTACACCCTTTCCTTTCCAGAATCTGGGTCTAGAGTGTGTTCTATACTGCACCCCTTGCTCCCCAGAATCTCGGTCTAGATTTTGTTCTGCACTGCACCCTTTCCTTTCCAGTATCTGTGTCTAGAGTGTGTTCTACACTCCACCCCTTCCTTCCCAGGATCTGGGTCTAGAGTGTGTTCTACACTGCTCCCCTTTCTTTCCAGTATCTGGGTCTAGATTGTGTTCTACACTGCACCCCTTCCTTTCCAGAATCTGGGTCTAGATTGTGTTTGACACTGCACCCTTTCCTATCCAGAATCTGGGTCTAGATTGTGTTCTACACTGCACTCTTTGCTCCCCAGAATCGGGGTCCATATTGTGTTCTACACTGCACACTTTCATTTCCACTTTCTGGGTCTAGATTTTGTTCGACACTGCACCCTTTCATTTCCAGTATCTGTGTGTTGATTGTGTTCTACACTGCACACTTTCTTTTCCAGAATCTGGGTCTAGAGTCTGTTCTACACTGCAGCCCTTCCTCTCCAGAATCTGGGTCAAGTTTGTGTTCTACATTGCAGCCCTTCCTTTCCAGTATCTGTGTCTAAATTGTGTTCTACACTGCACCCCTTCCTTTCCAGTATCTGGGTTTAGATGGAGTTCTGCACTACACCCCTTCCTTTCCAGGATCTGGGTCTAGACTGTGTTCCACATTGCACCCTTTCCTTTCAAGAATCTGTGTCTAGATTGTGTTCTACACTGCACACTTTCCTTTCCAGAATCTGGATCTAGATTGTGTTCTACACTGCACCCATTACTTTTCTGTATCTGGTTATAGATTGTGCTCTACACTGCAGCCCTTCCTCTCCAGAATCTGGGTCAAGTTTGTGTTCTACATTGCAGCCCTTCCTTTCCAGTATCTGTGTCTAGAGTGTGTTCTACACTGCACCCCTTCCTCCCCAGAATCTGGTTCTAGATTTTGTTCTACACTGCAACAATTGCTTTCCAGAGTCTGGGTCTAGAATGTGTTCTACACTGCACCCATTACTTTTCTGTATCTGGTTATAGATTGTGTTCTACACTGCAGCCCTTCCTCTCCAGAATCTGGGTCAAGTTTGTGTTCTACATTGCAGCCCTTCCTTTCCAGTATCTGTGTCTAGAGTGTGTTCTACACTGCACCCCTTCCTTTCCAGTATCTGGGTTTAGATGGAGTTATGCACTACACCCCTTCCTTTCCAGAATCTGGGTCTAGAATGTGTTCCACATTGCACCCATTCCTTTCAGGAATCTGTGTCTAGATTGTGTTCTACACTGCACACTTTCCTTTCCAGAATCTGGATCTAGATTGTGTTTTACACTGCATCCCTTCCTTTCCAGAATCTGGATCAAGATTGTGTTATAAACTGAACCATTTCCCTTCCAGTATCTTGGTCTAGATTGTGTTCTACACTGCTCCCCTTTCTTTCCAGTATCTGGGCCTAGAGTGTGTTCAACACTGCACCCTTTCCTCCCCAGTATCTGTGTCTAGATTGTGTTCTACACTGCACCCCTTCCTCTCCAGAATCTGGGTCTAGATTGTGTTCTACACTGCACCCTTTCCTTTGCAGTATCTGGGTCTAGATTGTGTTCTACACTGCACCATTTACTCCCCAGAACTTGGGTCTAGATTGTGTTCTACACTGCTTCCTTTCCTCCCTAGAATTTGTGTCTAGATTTTGCTCCACACTGCACCCCTTCCTTTCCAGTAGCTAGGTCTAGATTGAGTTCTACACTGCACCATTTCCTCCCCAGAATCTAGGTCTAGATTGTGTTCTACACTGCACCCATTCCATTCCAGTATCTGGGTCTAGATTGTGTTCCACACTGCACCCCTTCCTTTCTAGTATCTATGTCTAGAGTTTGTTCTACACTGCACCCTTTCCTCCCAAGAATCTGGGTCTAGATTGGGTTCTACACTGCACCCTTTCCTTTCCAGAATGTGAGTCTAGATTGTGTTCTACACTACACCCCTTCCTTTGTAGTATCTGGGTCTAGATTATGTCCTACACTGCACCTTTTCCTTTCCAGAATCTGGGTCTAGATTGTGTTCTACATTGTACCTTTTCCTTTCCAGAATCTGGGTCCAGATTGTGTACTGCACTGCACCCTTCCTTTCCAGTATCTGGGACTAGAGTGTGTTCTATACTGCACCCCTTGCTCCCCAGAATCTCGGTCTAGATTTTGTTGTACACTGCACCCTTTCCTTTCCAGTATCTGTGTCTAGAGTGTGTTCTACACTCCACCCCTTCCTTCCCAGGATCTGCGTCTAGAGTGTGTTCTACACTGCTCCCCTTTCTTTCCAGTATCTGGGTCTAGATTGTGTTCTACACTGCACCCATTCCTTTCCAGAATCTGGGTCTAGAGTGTGTTCTACACTGCACCCTTTCCTCCCCAGTATCTGCGTCTAGATTGTGTTCTACACTGCACCCCTTCCATTCCAGTATCTATGTCTAGAGTTTGTTCTACACTGCACCCTTTTCTCCCCAGAATCTGGGTCTAGATTGGGTTCTACACTGCACCCTTTCCTTTCCAGAATCTGAGTCTAGATTGTATTCTACACTACACCCTTTTTGTAGTATCTGGGTCTAGATTATGTTCTACACTGCACCTTTCCCTTTCCAGAATCGGGGTCTAGAATGTGTTCGACAATGCACCATTTACTTCCCATCATCTGGGTCTAGATTCAGTTCTACACTGCACCCCTCCCTTTCCAGAATCTGGGTCTAGATTGTGTTCTACACTGTACCTTTTCCTTTCCAGAATCTGGGTCTAGATTGTGTTCTACACTGTGCCTTTCCCTTTCCAGAACCTGGGTCTAGATTGTGTTCTACACTGCACCCTTCCTTTCCAGAATCTGTGCCTAGATTGTGTTCTACACTGCACCCCTTCCTTTCCAGAATCTTGGTCTAGATTATGTTCTACACTGCACCCCTTCCTCCCCAGAATCTGGTCTAGATTGTGTTCTACACTGCACCCTTTCCTATCCAGAATCTGGGTCTAGATTGTGTTCTACACTGCACTCTTTGCTCCCCAGAATCTGGGTCCATATTGTGTTCTACACTGCACACTTTCATTTCCACTTTCTGGGTCTAGATTTTGTTCGACACTGCACCCTTTCATTTCCAGTATCTGTGTGTTGATTGTGTTCTACACTGCACACTTTCTTTTCCAGAATCTGGGTCGAGAGTGTGTTCTACACTGCAGCCCTTCCTCTCCAGAATCTGGGTCAAGGTTGTGTTCTACATTGCAGCCCTTCCTTTCAAGTATCTGTGTCTGGAGTGTGTTCTACACTGCACACCTTCCTTTCCAGTATCTGGGTTTAGATGGAGTTCTGCACTACACCCCTTCCTTTCCAGGATCTGGGTCTAGACTGTGTTCCACATTGCACCCTTTCCTTTCAAGAATCTGTGTCTAGATTGTGTTCTACACTGCACACTTTCCTTTCCAGAATCTGGATCTAGATTGTGTTCTACACTGCACCCATTACTTCTCTGTATCTGGTTATACATTGTGTTCTACACTGCAGCCCTTCCTCTCCAGAATCTGGGTCAAGTTTGTGTTCTGCATTGCAGCCCTTCCTTTCCAGTATCTGTGTCTAGAGTGTGTTCTACACTGCACCCCTTCCTTTCCAGTATCTGGGTTTAGATGGAGTTCTGCACTACACCCCTTCCTGTCCAGAATCTGGGTCTAGAATGTGTTCCACATTGCACCCTTTCCTTTCAAGAATCTGTGTCTAGATTGTGTTCTACACTGCACACTCTCCTTTCCAGAATCAGGATCTAGATTGTGTTCTACACTGCACCCCTTCCTTTCCAGAATCTGGATCAAGATTGTGTTATAAACTGAACCATTTCCCTTCCAGTATCTGGGTCTAGATTGTGTTCTACACTGCTCCCCTTTCTTTCCAGTATCTGGGTCTAGAGTGTGTTCAACACTGCACCCTTTCCTCCCCAGCATCTGGGTCTAGATTGTGTTCTACACTGCACCCCTTCCTCTCCAGCATCTCAGTCAAGTTTGTGTGCTACAGTGCACCCCTTCGTCCCCAGAATCTGTGTCTAGATTTCGTTCTACACTGCACCCTTTCCATACCAGATTCTGGGTCTAGGTTGTGTTCTACACTGCATCCCTTCCTTTCCAGAATCTTAGTCTAGATTGTGTTCTATGCTGCACAATATCCTCCCCAGGACCTGGTTCTAGATTGTGTGCTGCACTACACCCATTCCTTTCCAGAATCTGGGTCTAGAATGTGATCCACACTGCACCCCTTCCTTTCCAGAATCAGGGACGAGATTGTGTTCTACACTGCACCCTTTCCTCCCCAGTATCTGCGTCTAGATTGTGTTCTACACTGCACCCCTTCCTTTCCAGAATCTGGGTCTAGATTGTGTTTGACACTGCACCCTTTCCTATCCAGAATCTGGGTCTAGATTGTGTTCTACACTGCACTCTTTGCTCCCCAGAATCTGGTTCCATATTGTGTTCTACACTGCACACTTTCATTTCCAGTTTCTGGGTCTAGATTTTGTTCGACACTGCACCCTTTCATTTCCAGTATCTGTGTCTTGATTTTGTTCTACACTGCACACTTGCTTTTCCAGAATCTGGGTCTAGAGTGTGTTCTACACTGCACGCTTTCCTCCCCAGCATCTGGGTCTAGAGTGTGTTCTACACTGCAGCCCTTCCACTCCAGAATCTGGGTCAAGTTTGTGTTCTACATTGCAGCCCTTCCTTTCCAGTATCTGAGGCTAGAGTGTGTTCTACACTGCACCCCTTCCTTTCCAGTATCTGGGTTTAGATGGAGTTCTCCACTACACCCTTCCTTTCCAGAATCTGGGTCTAAAATGTGTTCCACATTGCACCCTTTCCTTTCAGGAATCTGTGTCTAGATTGTGTTCTACACTGCACACTTTCATTTCCAGAATCTGGATCTAGATTGTGTTCTACACTGCACCCCTTCCTTTCCAGAATCTGGATCAAGATTGTGTTATAAACTGAACCATTTCCCTTTCAGTATCTGGGTCTAGATTGTGTTCTACATGGCACCCCTTCCTTTCCAGAATCTGGGTCTAAATTGTGTTCTAAACTGCACCCTTTCCTTTACAGAATCTGGGTCTAGATCGTGTTCTACACTGCACCCCTTCCTTTCCAGAATCTGGGTCTAGATTGTGTTCTGCACTCACCCCTTTCTCCCCAGAATCTGGGTCTAGATCGTGTACTACAGTGCACACTTTCCTTTACAGAATCTGGGTCTAGATTGTGTTCTGCACTGCACCGCTTCCTCCCCAGAATATGGTTCTATATTGTGTTCTAAACTGCACCCTTTCCTTTACAGAATCTGGGTCTAGATCGTGTTCTACACTGCAACCCTTCCTTTCCAGAATCTGGATCTAGATTGTGTTCTGCACTGCTCCCCTTCCTCCCCAGAATCTGGTTCTAGATTGTGTTCTGCACTGCACACCTTCCTCCCCAGAATCTTGGTCTAGATTGTGTTCTGCACTGCACCCCTTCCTCCCCAGAATCTGTTTCTAGATTTTGTTCTACACTGCAACAATTGCTTTCCAGAGTCTGGGTCTAGATTGTGTTCTACACTGCACCCATTACTTTTCTGTATCTGGTTATAGATTGTGCTCTACACTGCACGCTTTCCATTCCAGAATCTGGGTCTAGATTTAGTTCTACACTGCACCCTTTCCTTTCCAGTATCTGGGTCTAGATTTTGCCCTACAGTGCACCCCTTCCTCACCAAAATCTGGGTCTAGATTGTGTTCGACACTGCACCCTCTCCTTTCCAGAATCTATGTCTAGATTTTGACCTGCAGTGCACCCCTTCCTCACCAAAATCTGGGTCTAGATTTTGTTCGACACTGCACCCTGTCCTTTCCAGAATCTATGTCTAGATTGCATTCTACACTGCACCCCTTCCTCACCAGAATCTGGGACTAGGTTTTGCTCTAAACTGCACCCTTTCCATTCCAGAATCTGGATCTACATTGTGTTCTACACTGCTCCACTTCCTTTCCAGAATCTGAGTCTAGATTAAGTTTTACACTGCACCATTTACTCCCCAGAATCTGGGTCTAGATTTTGTTGTACACTGCACCCCTTCCTTTCCAGCATCTGGGTCTAGAATTTGTTTTACACTGCACCATTTCCTTTCCAGGATCTTTGTCTAGATTGTGTTCTACACTGCACCCCTTCCTTTCCCTATCTGGGTCTAGATTGTGTTCTACACTGCACCCCTTCCTTTCCAGCATCTGGGTCTAGATTGTGTTCTACACTGCATCCCTTCCTATCCAGAATCTGGGTACAGATTGTGTTCTAAACTGCACCCCTTCCTTTCCAGCATCTGGGTCTAGATTGTGTTCTAAACTGCACCCTTTCCTTTCCAGAATCTGGGTCTAGATTGTGTTCTAAACTGCACCCCTTCCTTTCCAGAATCTGGGTCTAGATTGTGTTCTGCACTCACCCCTTCCTCCCCAGAATCTGGGTCTAGGTTCTGTTCTACACTGCACACATTCATTTCTGGAATCTGGGTTTAGAATGTGTTCTACACTGCACCCCTTCCTGTCCAGTATCTGGGTCTAGATTGTGTTCAATACTGCACCCTTCCATTTCCAGTATCTGAGCCTAGATTGTGTTCTACACTACACCCTTTCCTTTCCAGAATCTGGGTCTAGAGTGTGTTCTATACTGCACCCCTTGCTCCCCAGAATCTCGGTCTAGATTTTGTTCTGCACTGCACCCTTTCCTTTCCAGTATCTGTGTCTAGAGTGTGTTCTACACTCCACCCCTTCCTTCCCAGGATCTGGGTCTAGAGTGTGTTCTACACTGCTCCCCTTTCTTTCCAGTATCTGGGTCTAGATTGTGTTCTACACTGCACCCCTTCCTTTCCAGAATCTGGGTCTAGATTGTGTTTGACACTGCACCCTTTCCTATCCAGAATCTGGGTCTAGATTGTGTTCTACACTGCACTCTTTGCTCCCCAGAATCGGGGTCCATATTGTGTTCTACACTGCACACTTTCATTTCCACTTTCTGGGTCTAGATTTTGTTCGACACTGCACCCTTTCATTTCCAGTATCTTTGTGTTGATTGTGTTCTACACTGCACACTTTCTTTTCCAGAATCTGGGTCTAGAGTCTGTTCTACACTGCAGCCCTTCCTCTCCAGAATCTGGGTCAAGTTTGTGTTCTACATTGCAGCCCTTCCTTTCCAGTATCTGTGTCTAAATTGTGTTCTACACTGCACCCCTTCCTTTCCAGTATCTGGGTTTAGATGGAGTTCTGCACTACACCCCTTCCTTTCCAGGATCTGGGTCTAGACTGTGTTCCACATTGCACCCTTTCCTTTCAAGAATCTGTGTCTAGATTGTGTTCTACACTGCACACTTTCCTTTCCAGAATCTGGATCTAGATTGTGTTCTACACTGCACCCATTACTTTTCTGTATCTGGTTATAGATTGTGCTCTACACTGCAGCCCTTCCTCTCCAGAATCTGGGTCAAGTTTGTGTTCTACATTGCAGCCCTTCCTTTCCAGTATCTGTGTCTAGAGTGTGTTCTACACTGCACCCCTTCCTCCCCAGAATCTGGTTCTAGATTTTGTTCTACACTGCAACAATTGCTTTCCAGAGTCTGGGTCTAGAATGTGTTCTACACTGCACCCATTACTTTTCTGTATCTGGTTATAGATTGTGTTCTACACTGCAGCCCTTCCTCTCCAGAATCTGGGTCAAGTTTGTGTTCTACATTGCAGCCCTTCCTTTCCAGTATCTGTGTCTAGAGTGTGTTCTACACTGCACCCCTTCCTTTCCAGTATCTGGGTTTAGATGGAGTTATGCACTACACCCCTTCCTTTCCAGAATCTGGGTCTAGAATGTGTTCCACATTGCACCCATTCCTTTCAGGAATCTGTGTCTAGATTGTGTTCTACACTGCACACTTTCCTTTCCAGAATCTGGATCTAGATTGTGTTTTACACTGCATCCCTTCCTTTCCAGAATCTGGATCAAGATTGTGTTATAAACTGAACCATTTCCCTTCCAGTATCTTGGTCTAGATTGTGTTCTACACTGCTCCCCTTTCTTTCCAGTATCTGGGCCTAGAGTGTGTTCAACACTGCACCCTTTCCTCCCCAGTATCTGTGTCTAGATTGTGTTCTACACTGCACCCCTTCCTCTCCAGAATCTGGGTCTAGATTGTGTTCTACACTGCACCCTTTCCTTTGCAGTATCTGGGTCTAGATTGTGTTCTACACTGCACCATTTACTCCCCAGAACTTGGGTCTAGATTGTGTTCTACACTGCTTCCCTTCCTCCCTAGAATTTGTGTCTAGATTTTGCTCCACACTGCACCCCTTCCTTTCCAGTAGCTAGGTCTAGATTGAGTTCTACACTGCACCATTTCCTCCCCAGAATCTAGGTCTAGATTGTGTTCTACACTGCACCCATTCCATTCCAGTATCTGGGTCTAGATTGTGTTCCACACTGCACCCCTTCCTTTCTAGTATCTATGTCTAGAGTTTGTTCTACACTGCACCCTTTCCTCCCAAGAATCTGGGTCTAGATTGGGTTCTACACTGCACCCTTTCCTTTCCAGAATGTGAGTCTAGATTGTGTTCTACACTACACCCCTTCCTTTGTAGTATCTGGGTCTAGATTATGTCCTACACTGCACCTTTTCCTTTCCAGAATCTGGGTCTAGATTGTGTTCTACATTGTACCTTTTCCTTTCCAGAATCTGGGTCCAGATTGTGTACTGCACTGCACCCTTCCTTTCCAGTATCTGGGACTAGAGTGTGTTCTATACTGCACCCCTTGCTCCCCAGAATCTCGGTCTAGATTTTGTTGTACACTGCACCCTTTCCTTTCCAGTATCTGTGTCTAGAGTGTGTTCTACACTCCACCCCTTCCTTCCCAGGATCTGCGTCTAGAGTGTGTTCTACACTGCTCCCCTTTCTTTCCAGTATCTGGGTCTAGATTGTGTTCTACACTGCACCCATTCCTTTCCAGAATCTGGGTCTAGAGTGTGTTCTACACTGCACCCTTTCCTCCCCAGTATCTGCGTCTAGATTGTGTTCTACACTGCACCCCTTCCATTCCAGTATCTATGTCTAGAGTTTGTTCTACACTGCACCCTTTCCTCCCCAGAATCTGGGTCTAGATTGGGTTCTACACTGCACCCTTTCCTTTCCAGAATCTGAGTCTAGATTGTATTCTACACTACACCCTTTTTGTAGTATCTGGGTCTAGATTATGTTCTACACTGCACCTTTCCCTTTCCAGAATCGGGGTCTAGAATGTGTTCTACAATGCACCATTTACTTCCCATCATCTGGGTCTAGATTCAGTTCTACACTGCACCCCTCCCTTTCCAGAATCTGGGTCTAGATTGTGTTCTACACTGTACCTTTTCCTTTCCAGGATCTGGGTCTAGATTGTGTTCTACACTGTGCCTTTTCCTTTCCAGAACCTGGGTCTAGATTGTGTTCTACACTGCACCCTTCCTTTCCAGAATCTGTGCCTAGATTGTGTTCTACACTGCACCCCTTCCTTTCCAGAATCTTGGTCTAGATTGTGTTCTACACTGCATCCTTTCCTTTGCAGTATCTGGGTCTAGATCGTGTTCTACACTGCACCTGTTCCTTTCCAGAATCTGGGTCTAGATTGTGTTCTACACTGCATCCTTTCCTTTGCAGTATCTGGGTCTAGATTATGTTCTACACTGCACCTGTTCCTTTCCAGAATCTGGGTCTAGATTGTGTTCTACACTGCACCATTTCCTCCCCAGAATCTGGGTCTAGATTGTGTTCTACACTGCACCCCTTCCTCCCCAGAATCTGGTCTAGATTGTGTTCTACACTGCACCCTATCCTTTCCCGAATCCGGATCTAGATTGTGTTCTACACTACACCCTTTCCTTTCCAGAATCTGTGTCTAGATTGTGTTCTACACGGCACCCCTTCCTTTCCACAATCTGACTCTAGATTGTGTTCTACACAGCACCCTTTCCTTTGCTGTATCTGTGTCTGGATTATGTTCTACACTGCACCCTTCCCTTTCCAGAATCTGGGTCTAGATTGTGTTCTAAACTGCACCCCTTCCTTTCCAGAATCTGGGTCTAGATTGTGTTCTACACTGCACCCATTCCTCCCCAGAATCTGGTTCTAGATTTTGTTCTACACTGCAACAATTGCTTTTCAGAGTCTGGGTCTAGATTGTGTTCTACACTGCACCCATTACTTTTCTGTATCTGGTTATAGATTGTGTTCTACACTGCAGCCCTACCTCTCCAGAATCTGGGTCAAGTTTGTGTTCTACATTGCAGCCCTTCCTTTCCAGTATCTTTGCCTAGAGTGTGTTCTACACTGCACCTCTTCCTTTCCAGTATCTGGGTTTAGATGGAGTTCTGCACTACACCCCTTCCTTTCCAGAATCTGGGTCCAGAATGTGTTCCACATTGCACCCTTTCCTTTCAAGAATCTGGGTCTAGATTGTGTTCTACACTGCACACTTTCCTTTCCAGAATCTGGATCTAGATTGAGTTCTACACTGCATCCCTTCCTTTCCAGAATCTGGATCAAGATTGTGTTATAAACTGAACCATTTCCCTTCCAGTATCTGGGTATTGGATGGAGTTCTGCACTACACCCCTTCCTTTCCAGAATCTGGGTCTAGAATGTGTTCTATACTGCACCCCTTGCTCCCCAGAATCTCGGTCTAGATTTTGTTCTACACTGCACCCTTTCCTTTCCAGTATCTGTGTCTAGAGTGTGTTCTGCACTCCATTCCTTCATCCCAGAATCTGGATCTAGAGTGTGTTCTACACTGCTCCCCTTTCTTTCCAGTATCTGGGTCTAGATTGTGTTCTACACTGCACCCATTCCTTTCCAGAATCTGGGTCTAGAGTGTGTTCTACACTGCACCCTTTCCTCCCCAGTATCTGCGTCTAGATTGTGTTCTACACTGCATCTCTTCCTTTCCAGAATCTGGGTCTAGATTGTGTTTGACACTGCACCCTTTCCTTTCCAGAATCTGGGTTTAGATTGTGTTCTACACTGCACCCCTTCCTTTCCAGAATCTGGGTCTAGATTGTGTTTGACACTGCACCCTTTCCTATCCAGAATCTGGGTCTAGATTGTGTTCTACACTGCACTCTTTGCTCCCCAGAATCTGGGTCCATATTGTGTTCTACACTGCACACTTTCATTTCCACTTTCTGGGTCTAGATTTTGTTCGACACTGCACCCTTTCATTTCCAGTATCTGTGTGTTGATTGTGTTCTACACTGCACACTTTCTTTTCCAGAATCTGGGTCGAGAGTGTGTTCTACACTGCAGCCCTTCCTCTCCAGAATCTGGGTCAAGGTTGTGTTCTACATTGCAGCCCTTCCTTTCAAGTATCTGTGTCTGGAGTGTGTTCTACACTGCACACCTTCCTTTCCAGTATCTGGGTTTAGATGGAGTTCTGCACTACACCCCTTCCTTTCCAGGATCTGGGTCTAGACTGTGTTCCACATTGCACCCTTTCCTTTCAAGAATCTGTGTCTAGATTGTGTTCTACACTGCACACTTTCCTTTCCAGAATCTGGATCTAGATTGTGTTCTACACTGCACCCATTACTTCTCTGTATCTGGTTATACATTGTGTTCTACACTGCAGCCCTTCCTCTCCAGAATCTGGGTCAAGTTTGTGTTCTGCATTGCAGCCCTTCCTTTCCAGTATCTGTGTCTAGAGTGTGTTCTACACTGCACCCCTTCCTTTCCAGTATCTGGGTTTAGATGGAGTTCTGCACTACACCCCTTCCTGTCCAGAATCTGGGTCTAGAATGTGTTCCACATTGCACCCTTTCCTTTCAAGAATCTGTGTCTAGATTGTGTTCTACACTGCACACTCTCCTTTCCAGAATCAGGATCTAGATTGTGTTCTACACTGCACCCCTTCCTTTCCAGAATCTGGATCAAGATTGTGTTATAAACTGAACCATTTCCCTTCCAGTATCTGGGTCTAGATTGTGTTCTACACTGCTCCCCTTTCTTTCCAGTATCTGGGTCTAGAGTGTGTTCAACACTGCACCCTTTCCTCCCCAGCATCTGGGTCTAGATTGTGTTCTACACTGCACCCCTTCCTCTCCAGCATCTCAGTCAAGTTTGTGTGCTACAGTGCGCCCCTTCGTCCCCAGAATCTGTGTCTAGATTTCGTTCTACACTGCACCCTTTCCATACCAGATTCTGGGTCTAGGTTGTGTTCTACACTGCATCCCTTCCTTTCCAGAATCTTAGTCTAGATTGTGTTCTATGCTGCACAATATCCTCCCCAGGACCTGGTTCTAGATTGTGTGCTGCACTACACCCATTCCTTTCCAGAATCTGGGTCTAGAATGTGATCCACACTGCACCCCTTCCTTTCCAGAATCAGGGACGAGATTGTGTTCTACACTGCACCCTTTCCTTTCCAGAATCTGGGTCTAGATTGTGTTCTGCACTCACCCCTTCCTCCCCAGAATCTGGTGCTCGATTGTGTTCTGCACTGCACCCCTTCCTCCCCAGAATCTTGGTCTAGATTGTGTTCTGCACTGCACCCCTTCCTCCCCAGAATCTTGGTCTAGAGAGTGTTCTACACTGCATCTGTTCATTTCCAGTATCTGCGTCTAGATTGTGTTCTAAACTGCACCCTTTCTTTCCAGTATCTGGGTCTAGATTGTGTTCTACACTGCACCCATTCCTTTCCAGAATCTGGGTCTAGATTGTGTTTGACACTGCACTCTTTTCTCCCCAGAATCTGGTTCTAGATTGTGTTCTACACTGCACCCTATCAATTCCAATTTCTGGGTCTAGATTTTGTTCGACACTGCAGCCTTTCATTTCCAGTATCTGTGTCTTGATTGTGTGCTACACTGCACAATTTCTTTTCCAGAATCTGGGTCTAGATTGTGTTTGACACTGCACCCTTTCTTTTCCAGCATCTGGGTCTAGAGTGTGTTCTACACTGCAGCCCTTCCTCTACAGAATCTGGGTCAACTTTGTGTTCTACGTTGCAGCACTTCCTTTCCAGTATCTTTGTCTAGAGTGTGTTTTACATTGCACCACTTCCTCCCCAGAATCTGGGTTTACATGGAGTTCTGCACTGCACCCTTTCCTTTCCAGAATCTGGGTCTAGATTGTGTTCCACATTGCACCCTTTCCTTTCAAGAATCTGTGTCTAGATTGTGTTCTACACTGCACACTTTCATTTCCAGAATCTGGATCTAGATTGTGTTCTACACTGCACCACTTCCTTTCCAGAATCTGGATCAAGGTTGTGTTATAAACTGAACCATTTCCCTTTCAGTATCTGGGTCTAGATTGTGTTCTACACTGCACCACTTCCTTTCCAGAATCTGGGTCTAGATTGTGTTCTAAACTGCACCCTTTCCTTTACAGAATCTGGGTCTAGATCGTGTTCTACACTGCACCCCTTCCTTTCCAGAATCTGGGTCTAGATTGTGTTCTGCACTCACCCCTTTCTCCCCAGAATCTGGGTCTAGAATGTGATCCACACTGCACCCCTTCCTTTCCAGAATCAGGGACGAGATGGTGTTCTACACTGCACCCTTTCCTTTCCAGAATCTGGGTCTAGATTGTGTTCTGCACTCACCCCTTCCTCCCCAGAATCTGGTTCTAGATTGTGTTCTGCACTGCACCCCTTCCTCCCCAGAATCTTGGTCTAGATTGTGTTCTGCACTGCACCCCTTCCTCCCCAGAATCTTGGTCTAGAGTGTGTTCTACACTGCATCCATTCATTTCCAGTATCTGCGTCTAGATTGTGTTCTAAACTGCACCCTTTCTTTCCAGTATCTGGGTCTAGATTGTGTTCTACACTGCACCCATTCCTTTCCAGAATCTGGGTCTAGAGTGTGTTCTACACTGCACCCTTTCCTCCCCATTATCTGCATCTAGATTGTGTTCTACACTGCACCTCTTCCTTTCCAGAATCTGGGTCTAGATTGTGTTTGACACTGCACCCTTTACTTTCCAGAATCTGGGTCTGGATTGTGTTTGACACTGCACCCTTTGCTCCCCAGAATCTGGTTCTAGGTTGTGTTCTACACTGCACCCTATCAATTCCAATTTCTGGGTCTAGATTTTGTTCGACACTGCAGCCTTTCATTTCCAGTATCTGTGTCTTGATTGTGTTCTACGCTGCACAATTTCTTTTCCAGAACCTGGGTCTAGATTGTGTTTGACACTGCACATTTTCTTTTCCAGCATCTGGGTCTAGAGTGTGTTCTACACTGCAGTCCTTCCTCTACAGAATCTGGGTCAACTTTGTGTTCTACGTTGCAGCACTTCCTTTCCAGTATCTTTGTCTAGAGTGTGTTTTACATTGCACCACTTCCTCCCCAGAATCTGGGTTTAGATGGAGTTCTGCACTGCACCCTTTCCTTTCCAGAATCTGGGTCTAGATTGTGTTCCACATTGCACCCTTTCCTTTCAAGAATCTGGGTCTAGATTTTGTTCGACAATGCAGCCTGTCCTTCCCAGAATCTATATCTAGATTGTGTTCTAGACTGCACCACTTCGTCACCAGAATCTGGGTCTAGATTTTGCTCTAAACTGCACACTTTCCATTCCAGAATCTGGGTCTACATTGTGTTCTACACTGCTCCCCTTCCTTTCCAGAATCTGAGTCTAGATTGTGTTCTACACTGCACCCCTTCCTCCCCAGAATCTGGGTCTAGATTGTGTTCTACACTGCACCCCTTCCTCCCCAAAATCTGGGTCTAGATTGTGTTCTACACTGCACCCTTTCCTTTCCAGTATCTGGGTCCAGATTGTGTTCTACACTGCACCCTTTCATTTCCAGTTTCTGGGTCTAGATTGTGTTCGACACTGCCCCCTTTCATTTCCAGTATCTGTGTCTGGATTGTGTGCTACACTGCACCCCTTCCTTTCCAGGATCTGGGTCTAGATTGTGTTCTACACTGCACCCTTTGCTACCCAGAATCTGGATCTAGATTGTGTTCTACACTGCACCCTTTCATTTCCAGGTTCTGGGTCTAGACTTTGTTCGACACTGCACAATTTATTTTCCAGTATCTGGGTCTTGATTGTGTTCTACATTGCAACCTTTCCTCCCCAGCATCTGGGTCTAGATTGTGTTCTACACTGCACCCCTTCCTCTCCAGAATCTCAGTCAAGTTTGTGTGCTACAGTGCACCCCTTCGTCCCCAGAATCTGTGTCTAGATTGTGGTCTACACTGCACCCTTTCCATTCCAGATTCTGGTTCTAGGTTGTGTTCTACACTGCATCCCTTCCTTTCCAGAATCTGAGTCTAGATTGTGTTCTATGCTGCACAATATCCTCCCCAGGACCTTGTTCTAGATTGTGTGCTACACTGCACCCATTCCTTTCCAGAATCTGGGTCTAGAATGTGATCCACACTGCACCCCTTCCTTTCCAGAATCAGGGACGAGATTGTGTTCTACACTGCACCCTTTCCTTTCCAGAATCTGGGTCTAGATTGTGTTCTGCACTGCACCCCTTCCTCCCCAGAATCTTGGTCTAGATTGCATTCTGCACTGCACCCCTTCCTCCCCTGAATCTGGTTATTGATTTTGTTCTATACTGCGACAATTGCTTTCCAGAGTCTGGGTCTAGATTGTGTTCTACACTGCACCCATTACTTTCCTGCATCTGGGTATAGATTTTGTTCTACACTGCACCCTTTCCGTTCCAGAATCTGGGTCTAGATTTAGTTCTACACTGCACCCTTTCCTTTCCAGTATCTGGGTCTAGATTTTGTCCTACAGTGCACCCCTTCCTCACCAAAATCTAGGTCTAGATTGTGTTCGACACTGCACCCTGTCCTTTACAGAATCTATGTCTAGATTTTGTCCTACAGTGCACCCCTTCTTCACCAAAATCTGGTTCTAGATTTTGTTCGACACTGCACACTGTCCTTTCCAGAATCTATGTCTAGATTGTATTCTACACTGCACCCCTTCCGCCCCAGAATCTGGGTCCAGATTTTGCTCTAAACTGCACCCTTTCCATTCCAGAATCTGAGTCTGGAGTATGTTCTACACTGCATCCGTTCATTTCCAGTATCTGCGTCTAGATTGTGTTCTAAACTGCACCCTTTCTTTCCAGTATCTGGGTCTAGATTGTGTTCTACACTGCACCCCTTCCTCCCCAGAATCTGGGTCTAGATTGTGTTCTACACTGCACCCCTTCCTTGCCAGAATCTGGGTCTAGATTGTGTTCTACACTGCACCCCTTCCTTTCCAGAATCTGGGTCTAGATTGTGTTCTACACTGCACCCTTTGCTCCCCAGAATCTGGTTCTAGATTGTGTTGTACACTGCACCCTTTCATTTCCATTTTCTGCGTCTAGATTTTGTTTGATACTGCACCCTTTCATTTCCAGTATCTGTGTCTGGATTGTGTTCTACACCACACACTTTCTTTTTTACAGAATCTGGGTCTAGAGTGTGTTTTATGCTGCACCCTTTCCTCCCCAGCATCTAGGTCTAGATTGTGTTCTACACTGCACCCCTTCCTCTCCAGAATCTGGGTCAAGTTTGTGTTCTACAGTGCACCCCTTCGTCCCCAGAATCTGTTTCTAGATTTTGGTCTACACTGCACCCTTTCCATTCCAGATTCTGGTTCTAGGTTGTGTTCTACACTGCATCCCTTCCTTTCCAGAAGCTGAGTCCAGATTGTGTTCTGCACTGTGCAATATCCTCCCCAGGACCTGGGTCTATATTGTGTTCCACACTGCACCCTTTCATTTCCAGCATCTGTGTCTTTATTGTGTTCTAAACTGCAACATTCCTTTCTAGAATCTGGGTCTAGAATGTGTTCTACACTGCACCACTTCCTCCCCAGAATCTGGATCTAGATTGTGTTCTACACTGCACCCTTTCCTTTCCAGAATCTGGGTCTAGATTGTGTTCTGCACTCACCCCTTCCTCCCCAGAATCTGTGTCTAGATCGTGTACTACAGTGCACCCTTTCCTTTGCAAAATCTGGGTCTAGATTATGTTCTGCACTGCACCCCTTCCTCCCCAGAATCTGGGTCTAGATCGTGTACTACAGTGCACCCTTTCCTTTCCAGAATCTGGGTCTAGATTGTGTTCTGCACTGCACCCTTTCCTCCACAGAATCTGGTTCTAGATTGTGTTCTACACTGCACCCATTACTTTCCTGTATCTGGGTATGGATTGTGTTCTGCACTGCACCCCTTCCTCCACAGAATCTGGTTCTAGATTGTGTTCTACACTGCACCCCTTTCTCCCCAGTATCTTGGTCTAGATTGTGATCTGCACTGCACCCATTACTTTCCTGTATCTGGGTATGGATTGTGTTCTACACTGCACCCTTTCCGTTCCAGCATCTGGGTCTAGATTTAGTTCTACACTGCACCCTTTCCTTTCCAGTATCTGGGTCTAGATTTCATCCTACATTGCACCCCTTCCTCACCAAAATCTGGGTCTAGATTTTGTTCGACAATGCAGCCTGTCCTTCCCAGAATCTATATCTAGATTGTGTTCTAGACTGCACCACTTCGTCACCAGAATCTGGGTCTAGATTTTGCTCTAAACTGCACACTTTCCATTCCAGAATCTGGGTCTACATTGTGTTCTACACTGCTCCCCTTCCTTTCCAGAATCTGAGTCTAGATTGTGTTCTACACTGCACCCCTTCCTCCCCAGAATCTGGGTCTAGATTGTGTTCTACACTGCACCCCTTCCTCCCCAAAATCTGGGTCTAGATTGTGTTCTACACTGCACCCTTTCCTTTCCAGTATCTGGGTCCAGATTGTGTTCTACACTGCACCCTTTCATTTCCAGTTTCTGGGTCTAGATTGTGTTCGACACTGCCCCCTTTCATTTCCAGTATCTGTGTCTGGATTGTGTGCTACACTGCACCCCTTCCTTTCCAGGATCTGGGTCTAGATTGTGTTCAACACTGCACCCTTTGCTACCCAGAATCTGGATCTAGATTGTGTTCTACACTGCACCCTTTCATTTCCAGGTTCTGGGTCTAGACTTTGTTCGACACTGCACAATTTCTTTTCCAGTATCTGGGTCTTGATTGTGTTCTACATTGCAACCTTTCCTCCCCAGCATCTGGGTCTAGATTGTGTTCTACACTGCACCCCTTCCTCTCCAGAATCTCAGTCAAGTTTGTGTGCTACAGTGCACCCCTTCGTCCCCAGAATCTGTGTCTAGATTGTGGTCTACACTGCACCCTTTCCATTCCAGATTCTGGGTCTAGGTTGTGTTCTACACTGCATCCCTTCCTTTCCAGAATCTGAGTCTAGATTGTGTTCTATGCTGCACAATATCCTCCCCAGGACCTTGTTCTAGATTGTGTGCTACACTGCACCCATTCCTTTCCAGAATCTGGGTCTAGAATGTGATCCACACTGCACCCCTTCCTTTCCAGAATCAGGGACGAGATTGTGTTCTACACTGCACCCTTTCCTTTCCAGAATCTGGGTCTAGATTGTGTTCTGCACTGCACCCCTTCCTCCCCAGAATCTTGGTCTAGATTGCATTCTGCACTGCACCCCTTCCTCCCCTGAATCTGGTTCTAGATTTTGTTCTATACTGCGACAATTGCTTTCCAGAGTCTGGGTCTAGATTGTGTTCTACACTGCACCCATCACTTTCCTGCATCTGGGTATAGATTTTGTTCTACACTGCACCCTTTCCGTTCCAGAATCTGGGTCTAGATTTAGTTCTACACTGCACCCTTTCCTTTCCAGTATCTGGGTCTAGATTTTGTCCTACAGTGCACCCCTTCCTCACCAAAATCAAGGTCTAGATTGTGTTCGACACTGCACCCTGTCCTTTACAGAATCTATGTCTAGATTTTGTCCAACAGTGCACCCCTTCTTCACCAAAATCTGGTTCTAGATTTTGTTCGACACTGCACACTGTCCTTTCCAGAATCTATGTCTAGATTGTATTCTACACTGCACCCCTTCCGCCCCAGAATCTGGGTCCAGATTTTGCTCTAAACTGCACCCTTTCCATTCCAGAATCTGAGTCTGGAGTATGTTCTACACTGCATCCGTTCATTTCCAGTATCTGCGTCTAGATTGTGTTCTAAACTGCACCCTTTCTTTCCAGTATCTGGGTCTAGATTGTGTTCTACACTGCACCCCTTCCTCCCCAGAATCTGGGTCTAGATTGTGTTCTACACTGCACCCCTTCCTTGCCAGAATCTGGGTCTAGATTGTGTTCTACACTGCACCCCTTCCTTTCCAGAATCTGGGTCTAGATTGTGTTCTACACTGCACCCTTTGCTCCCCAGAATCTGGTTCTAGATTGTGTTCTACACTGCACCCTTTCATTTCCATTTTCTGCATCTAGATTTTGTTTGATACTGCACCCTTTCATTTCCAGTATCTGTGTCTGGATTGTGTTCTACACCACACACTTTCTTTTCCAGAATCTGGGTCTAGAGTGTGTTTTATGCTGCACCCTTTCCTCCCCAGCATCTAGGTCTAGATTGTGTTCTACACTGCACCCCTTCCTCTCCAGAATCTGGGTCAAGTTTGTGTTCTACAGTGCACCCCTTCGTCCCCAGAATCTGTGTCTAGATTTTGGTCTACACTGCACCCTTTCCATTCCAGATTCTGGTTCTAGGTTGTGTTCTACACTGCATCCCTTCCTTTCCAGAAGCTGAGTCCAGATTGTGTTCTGCACTGTGCAATATCCTCCCCAGGACCTGGGTCTATATTGTGTTCCACACTGCACGCTTTCATTTCCAGCATCTGTGTCTTTATTGTGTTCTAAACTGCAACATTCCTTTCTAGAATCTGGGTCTAGAATGTGTTCTACACTGCACCACTTCCTCCCCAGAATCTGGATCTAGATTGTGTTCTACACTCACCCCTTCCTCCCCAGAATCTGGGTCTAGATCGTGTACTACAGTGCACCCTTTCCTTTGCAAAATCTGGGTCTAAATTATGTTCTGCACTGCACCCCTCCCTCCCCAGAATCTTGTTCTAGATTTTGTTGTGCACTGCACCCCTTCCTCCCCAGAATCTGGTTCTAGATTTTGTTCTACACTGCACCCATTACTTTCCTGTATCTGGTTCTAGATTGTGTTCTACACTGCACCCTTTCCATTCCAGAATCTGGGTCTAGATTTAGTTCTACACTGCACCCTTTCCTTTCCAGTATGTGGGTCTAGATTTTGTCCTACAGTGCACCCCTTCCTCACCAAAATGTGGGTCTAGATTGTGTTCGACACTGCACCCTGTCCTTTCCAGAATCTATGTCTCTATTTTGTCCTACAGTGCACCCTTTCTTCACCAAAATCTGGGTCTAGATTTTGTTCGACACTGCACCCTGTCCTTTCCAGAATCTATGTCTAGATTGTGTTCTACACTGCACCCCTTCCTCCCCAGAATCTGGGTCCAGATTTTGCTCTAAACTGCACCCTTTCCATTCCAGAATCTGGGTCTACATTGTGTTCTACACTGCTCCTGTTCCTTTCCAGAATCTGAGTCTAGATTGTGTTCTACACTGCACACTATCCTTCCCAGGATCTGGGTCTAGAATGTGTTCTACACTGCATCCGTTCATTTCCAGTATCTGCATCTAGATTGTGTTCTAAACTGCATCCTTTCTTTCCAGTATCTGGGTCTAGATTGTGTTCTACACTGCACCCATTCCTTTCCAGAATCTGGGTCTAGAGTGTGTTCTACACTGCACCCTTTCCTCCCCAGTATCTGCATCTAGATTGTGTTCTACACTGCACCCCTTCCTCCCCAGAATCTGGGTCTAGATTGTGTTCTACACTGCACCCATTCCTTTCCAGAATCTGGGTCTAGATTGTGTTCTACACTGTACCCCTTCCTCTCCAGAATCTGCCTCAAGTTTGTGTTCTACATTGCAGCCCTTCCTTTCCAATATCTGGGTCTAGATTGTGTTCTACACTGCACCCCTTCCTTTCATGAATCTGGGTCTAGACTGTGTTCTACACTGCACCCTTTGCTCCCCAGAATCTGGTTCTAGATTGTGTTCTACACTGCACCCTTTGATTTCCAGTTTCTGGGTCTAGATTTTGTTCAACATTGCACCCTTTCAGTTCCAGTATCTGTGTCTGGACTTTGTTCTACACTGCACCCCTTCATCCCCAGAATCTGTGTCTAGATTTTGGTCTACACTGCCCCCTTTCCATTCCTGATTCTGGGTCTAGGTTGTGTTCTACACTGCATCCCTTCCTTTCCAGAATCTGAGTCTAGATTGTGTTCTACACTGCACCCTTTCCTCCCCAGTATCTGCATCTAGATTGTGTTCTACACTGCACCCCTTCCTCCCCAGAATCTGAGTCTAGATTGTGTTCTACACTGCACCCATTCCTTTCCAGAATCTGGGTCTAGATTGTGTTCTACACTGTACCCCTTCCTCTCCAGAATCTGCCTCAAGTTTGTGTTCTACATTGCAGCCCTTCCTTTCCAATATCTGGGTCTAGATTGTGTTCCACACTGCACCCCTTCCTTTCATGAATCTGGGTCTAGACTGTGTTCTACACTGCACCCTTTGCTCCCCAGAATCTGGTTCTAGATTGTGTTCTACACTGCACCCTTTGATTTCCAGTTTCTGGGTCTAGATTTTGTTCAACATTGCACCCTTTCATTTCCAGTATCTGTGTCTGGATTGTGTTCTACACTGCACCCCTTCATCCCCAGAATCTGTGTCTAGATTTTGGTCTACACTGCCCCCTTTCCATTCCTGATTCTGGGTCTAGGTTGTGTTCTACACTGCATCCCTTCCTTTCCAGAATCTGAGTCTAGATTGTGTTCTACACTGCACAATATCCTCCCCAGGACCTGGGTCTATATTGTGTTCTACACTGCACCCTTTCTTTCCAGTATCTACATCTTTATTGTGTTCTAAACTGCAACATTTCTTTCCAGAATCTGGGTCTAGAATATGTTCTGCACTGCACCCCTTCCTTTCCAGAATCAGGGTCGAGAGTGTGTCCTACACTGCACCACTTCCTCCCCAGAATCTGGGTCTAGATTGTGTTCTACACTGCACCCTTTCCTTTCCAGGATCTGGGTTTAGATTGTTTTCTACACTGCACCCCTTCCTTTCCAGTATCTGGGTCTAGATTGTGTTCTACACTGCACCCCTTCCTTTCCAGTATCTGGGTCTAGATTGTGTTCTACATTGCACCCTTTCATTTCCATTATATTGGTCTAGATTGTGTTCTACACTGCACCCTTTCCTCCCCAGTATCTGGGTCTAGATTGTGTTCTACACTGCACCCCTTCCTCCCCAGAATCTGGGTCTAGATTGTGTTGTACACTGCACCCCTTCCTCCCCAGAATCAGGATCTTTTTTCTTTATTGGTTTATGGGATGTGGGCATCGTTGGCAAGGCCAGCATTTATTGCCCATCCCTAGTTGCCCTTGACAAGGTGGTGGTGAGCCGCCTTCTTGAACCGCTGTAGTGAAGGTACTCCCACAGTGCTGTTAGGGAGGGAGTTCCAAGGTTTTGATCCAGTGATGATGAAGGATCGGCAATATACTTCTAAGTCAGGGTGGTGTGTGACTTGGAGGGGAACTTGGAGGTGGTGGTGTTCCCATACGCCTGCTGCCCTTGTCCTTCTAGGTGATAGAGGTCGCGGGTTTGGGAGGTGCTGCCGAAGAAGCCTTGGCGAGTTGCTGCAGTGCTTCTTGTAGATGGTACACACTGCAGCCACGGTACGCCGGTGGTGGAGGGAGTGAATGTTTAAGGTGATGGATGGGGTGCCAATCCAGCACGCTGCTTTGTCCTGGATGGTGTCAAGCTTCTTGCGTGTTGTTGGAGCTGCATTCATCCAGGCAATTGGAGAGTATTCCATCACACTCTTTACTTGTCCCTTGTAGATGTTGGAAAGGTTTTGGGGAGTCAGGAGGTGAGATACTCGCCACAGAATACCTAGCCTCTGACCTGCTCTTGTTGCCACAGTATTTATGTGGCTGGTCCAGTTAAGTTTCTGGTCAATGGTGATCCACAGGATGTTGATGGTGGGGAATTCGGCGATGGTAATACCGTTGAATGTCAAGGGGAGGTAGTTAGACTCTCGCTTGTTGGAGATAGTCATTGTCTAGATTGTGTTCTACACTGCATCCTTTCCTCCCCAGAATCTGGGTCTAGATTTTATTCTGCAGGACACCCTTTCTTCCCCAAATTTTGTGTCTATGCTGCATTTCACATTACCCCTTCCTCTCCAAAGATCTAGCAACTTTCTAAAAGTCTATTCATCTTTCTACTGGGCACTGAGCACATTCTATTATAATAAATTATAATTTAGTT
This sequence comes from Somniosus microcephalus, assembly GCF_052327205.1. Classification (NCBI taxonomy): domain Eukaryota; kingdom Metazoa; phylum Chordata; class Chondrichthyes; order Squaliformes; family Somniosidae; genus Somniosus; species Somniosus microcephalus. The sequence goes on from NC_140999.1 coordinate 159,043,501, forward strand.
CACAAATTGTGGTACCAGATTTTCAATAGATTAAGACCTAGTTCTCTTTTCATGTATCTCTCACATGTGATCCCACTGATGTGCCTCAATAAATCCGAGACTCGATGTTAGCGAAACAAAACAAGGCTTTTATTGACTTAGAAGGTAACACACAGAGGAGAATGTATCTTCCATCCAGAGGTCTGCCGTACTGGATGTGCTGCAGGCTGGGCCAGCTTACATAGGAGCCAGGTATGGGCGGAGCCCTACACACAGTACAATACAATGGAAATGAAACTGAAACCAACCACAGTCACAGGCAGAGAAACACTGATGAGTGATGAATGGAATATTTCATCACACCCACATTAAGTGAAAGGAGTATTAGACTATAGTTGTGATTGCCATTAGATTGAAAGTCAGGGCAGCTGGCATAACAAGCCCAATGACCAATATTTTAGCAAAGTGGACAAGGAAAGAAAGAAAGATTTGCATTTATATAGCACCTTTCACAACCTCAAGATATCTCAAGGTGCTTTACAGCCAATGATATACTTTTGAAGTGTAGTCACTGTTGTAATGTAGGGAATATAAATTAAGAATTAAGGACAACGAGAAAGTGAAGTGAAAATAGTCTTATCCCTTTAAATAGATTATTTTTTACCTTGACCTCATTTGTAATAACCTGGTTTTGCCACTGATGTTATGCTGCAGGCAGACTGCATCAAACAGTGCTGTACAAGCAGCATTTTAAACATCAATGTGAGCAGGCAGCCACTGTTCTATGGCCCACTCACGCTATTGTTGAGAAGGACAAAAGCAGATCTCCGCACGTGCACACTCGAACACATGCACAGGGTGCTGCTCACCAGCTTCCAGCTGCCTGCAAAATTTCTAATGGTTAAAAAGCACCAACAGAACCATCAGCTTCTTTTCTTTTCATTGTAGTAGACTGCCCAAGATTTTTTTTTTTAACAGCGTTTATACGGCACATCTTTTATTGCTGCAGCATGGAAGATCGCAACGACCCTGCACAAGGAATGTAATATACTGGGGCAATCAGGATTAGGTACTGCCTATAACCTGCATAGAAAAATCAACACGCCTCATCCCGTGACCAAATGACCATTTTTTTGGAAAACTAGTTCTGTTCAGTTGTATTTAAGCAGTGATGGAAACTTCTTCATGTTATTGCTAATTGATTGTTTTACAAAAGTTATCAGCTTGACCTTACTACTTTTAGAGGACATTTACAAGACACATTTCATGCAAAGTGATGCCCATTCAAGCCTGACCTGACTCAGGAGTGAAGACATGACATCCACCCTTCAGGATGTCTCACTTTGAATTGCTCCAGGTTTCAGAATTAGGCTGCACTTACCCCAATGCTAAAGTCATAGTTGAATGTGGGTTTTCTCCGGGTGCTCCGGTTTCCTCCCACAGTCCAAAGATGTGCGGGTTAGGTTGATTGGCTGTGATAAATTGACCCTTAGTGTTAGGGGGATTAAATACGTGGGGTTACGGGGATAGGGTGGGATATGTGTCGGTGCAGGCTCGATGGGCCGAAATGGCCTCTATCTGCACTGTGTGATTTCTGTGATTCTGTGATTCTGTGAATGCAACCTTAATTAAGTACCTACCAGTTACAGGCCCACATACTGACAATTACTGAACAAGTCATTTGGAGTGCATTTGCACTGTAACTAAAGCTTTGGTGCAAAGTGATACTGTATTACTTAGCACCAACATTGAGGGTATAGTGTAAATGCACCATTACTAGAAGTAACCTGCAGTGTGTGATAGGATCGATAGGCAAAAGGTGTTTAAAAAATGTGAACATGGTGTCAGAAAAGGAAGTCAAACTTGCACCCATGTTTCTCATGCAGCCAGTATGCATCTCGCACCGATGCTAGTTACAGAGTCACTGTTTACAGTTGTTTGCTAGACATTGCTGAAATCTAATTATATTAAATGATAATCACCTGGTTGAACAATTTATTTTGATTCAACCTTTATCTGGTTGAAAATCTATCTGAATATATAGTACAAATCCAAATGGAGTGGGTGTAGGGTTAAAATAGATAACCAATTATATGTTTTCTTCTAAAGTTGTCCACTGAACTGCATACATTTTCTAATAGGTCAACCTTTCGTGGATTCTGTTCTGTTTTTCTTCCCTTCATTTGGGATTTCTGAGAAAAGCAAATCAACTAAATATTCATCAGAAATGCTGTAAACTCTTAACTCAGACTTAAAGGTGTAGGAGTTACAGGTTCATTAACAGATATTTAGCAAGATTTATTCAACTTCTAGCCATTTTTAAGGGTGCTTTATTATGTTTTCATGTCCAACATTGTTCTTATGAAAGTATTTTAAAATCGATACCACCATTCTGGAACCCAAAGGCCTAGAAATTCAGTTGGGCGCGGCAGCCGTTAGCGCCTTAGGAGGAGTAGATCTCGAGCGCTAGGCGCTTAGCGGCCGGGCGCAGCGCGATCTGCGCCTCGCCCCAACTTCAGTACACATTTAGCGCCGGCGCAAAGTCTTAGCGCGCGCCCTGCTGCGCGCGCACATCATGACGTAATTTGCTAGTGCAACGCCTTTTGTGCGCCCCGAACCGGAACTTCACTCGCGCCGGCCCATTGTGCGCCGGGCGGCCTGAGCGACTGTGAAGTGGAACGGTACACAGCCCAGCCGGGCCACGGGGAGCGCAAATTAAAGGGCACTTACCCAGCAGTATAAAGGCCAGCCATTTTGCAGCATTCACTCTTGTGCAACGGTTTTTTGGACAGAGACCAAGGAGGAGAGTTTACTGGTTTGGACCAACACTTGGACAGGTATTTTTGGCTCAGGCCAGAGCTTACCAATTATCTTTGCCTTCATTCAGAGCTCAGTGTTTGCCAGCATATAATGGGGGCTGCATTGGGTGGCAACGCTGAATTTCAGCCTTATGCCAGAAGGGCTTACAGACGCCATGAGAGAGTGGCAGCCCTGGCTAGACGCAGAGGGGGCAACAGGCGTCGCCAACTGAGGCCTTACCCACGCAGGGTATACCGCCAGCAGACCTCCTATCTGACCATGTCTGCCGCGATGTGTGTTAGGAGGCTGCGATTCTGAAGGGAGGTGGTTGCAGACATCTGCCGGCTGCTTCAGAGAGATCTGCAGCCACAGCTGATGCGCAGGACGTCTCTGTCGGTGGCAGTGAAGGTGACGGTGGCTCTCAACTTCTATGCCTCCGGCTCCTTCCAATCCGCTACTGGGGACATCGCTAACATCTCCCAGTTCGCCGTGCATTGCTGCATCCGCCAGGTGACCGAAGCCCTTTTCAGAAGGAGACATCAATTCATCTCCTTCCCCATGACCCTGGACAAGCAGCAGCAGCGTGCAGTGGGGTTTGCAAGAATAGCGGGCTTCCCCATGGTGCAGGGCGCCATTGACTGCACGCATGTGGCTTTGCGGGCACCTCTTGAGCATGCCGAGGATTACTGCAACTGGAAGGGCTACCATTCCCTCAATGTACAGCTGGTGTGTGACCACAGGCAGCACATCCTAGCTGTCAATGCCCGCTTTCCAGGCAGCAGCCACGATGCCGTTATCCTGCGACAGACAACTGTGGCTGACATGTTCCAGGCACAGCCTCCCCCAAGAGGATGGCTTATCGGGGACAAAGGCTATCCTTTGTGTACCTGGCTCATGACCCCGCTGCGCGCGCCCACGACCCCTGCTGAAGAGGCATACAACGAGAGCCATCAAGCGACGAGAAACCTCATAGAACAAACAATCGGCGTGCTCAAGCAATGGTTCCGCTGTCTCGATCGCTCCGGGGGAGCCCTCCAGTATTCGCAGGGTCGAGTCTCCCAATTCATCGTCGTTTGCTGCATGCTGCACAACCTGGCTATCCGCAGGACTCAGGCACTGCCACCTCATGTTGGACCACCACCTCAGGAGGAGGAGCAGGAGGAGCATGAGGACGACGAGGACGAGGAGTACCAGCCCAGGAGGGACGCACAAGGTCCAAGGGCCGCCCGTCGGCGGCTTATTGAACGTCACTTCTAGGCCCCCTGTCAGGGAATGGCTTGTGCCAATGATAGAACATGATTGCAGCCGCTCCGCAAGCCCTCAGCCGGTTAAGGCAACAAACACTTCAAAGATCAAACATGGACAATGTGAATAAATAAAATGCTTTATTGTACAAACTCTGGGCCCTTCCCACATGAAAACCAAAAACAGACGAAACCCCTAAAAAACACTCAAACACATTACTCGCTCCCACAACCTGGAGAGGATTAACAAAATAGGGCAACTAAAATGGCCGTCATTCTCGGCCTTCGTCAAAAACAAACATCACATCATCGGCCTTCAAAAAAAAACATCCAATTCTCGGCCTCAAGAAACAAACACAAATGGCCACACATTCGACTATTTGGCCCGCTAGGGCGATGCCTTGGCCATCTTTGGGTGGCCCCTGCCCGCCCTGCTGCTCCGCCTCAAAGTAAGGCCATTGGCTGCTGCAAGGCTGGGGGCAGGCTCCTGAGGGGCACATGTCGTGACGGCAGATGCCCTTGGGGGTCGGCCTAGTCGAGGTCTGGCCGTCGAGCGGGCGGCTGTTGATTGCTGCAGCTGTGGCTGGCCAGCATCAGTCGCTGCAGCAGCTCCTGGCAGCTCCACTGGGGGACTGGCAGTGGCGGCTGGAGGAATGGGGGCAAGCTGGCGGATGGCAGGCGCTCGCTGGTCACCTGAGACACTGGCACTCGCCCGGGCCAGCACTGCAGCATGCGCACCAATCTGCCGAGGGACAGGCCGCTGTGCTGCTGCAGCGCGCCGGGTGCCCTGGCGATGCCTGGCTGACACAGCGAGTGTGGCAGCAGTGAGTGCCCGTGTTGACCTATTCACTGACCGCATCAGAGCAGCCAGTGACTGGACGGCACCACTGATCACCTGGCCAGTCACTGACAGAGCTGCCCCGAATTCCACCCGACTCGCTCCCTGATCTGCCCGGTATTCCGCCCGATTGGTGGCCTCTGAGGGCCCGAACTCGGCCACACTCCGAGAGAGGGAATCGATGGACTCAGGCAACTGTGCCACTGCCGCCATGAGCTCCGTGTGCTGGCGCTCCGAGTCCGCGGACAAGTCTTCGAGGCGTTCCATCTCCTCGGCGAAGAGCATCTCCTGACTGGAGGCCGGACTCTCCCTCTGGGGAGAAGGCCGCCGAGCTGGCCGACCCTTCCTGCGTTGCTGGAGGCCGCTGGGCCCAGCAATTGGACTCCCCTCCGACGCATCCCCCCTCTGGGGAGAAGGCCGCCGAGCTTCCACCCCCCTCCCGCCTTTCTGCAGCCCGCAGGTCCCAGGAGCTCCCCTCCCCTTCGACACTTCCGCCACGCTGCCCTCCAGGGAAGACGTGTCCCCTACATTGGCCTGGGTGGCCGCGGCTGAGGGTTCCCCTGATGGGCCGCCTTCCTCTTGCTCCTCCTCCTGCTCCTCTTCGGAGGGTCTGTCACTGGCAAGTTCAGGGACCTCCTCTTGACCATCTGAAAGCAGGAAGGCACAAGAGTAGCTTTAGAGTGAGGAGAGGGCATCAGTGCGGGATGCATGAGTGGTGGCATTCAGCACATTGGTCGGACAGTGGCAAAGGATGTAGATCTGATGCGCAAGTGGGACGAGAGAGGAGCAAAAGGTGATGTCCTTACCATTGCTGCCCAGAACAGGGTCGGCATCTCCACATGCAACGGGCCCAATCACCCGGCCACCCATGAGGCGCTCCACGCGATGTTGCAGGTCGGTGAGTAGCTGGATATGGGGTCGGCCTCCCCCGGTCACAGTCCGGCTCTTGCAATTATTCGCCAGCTTGGCCTGCAAGAGAAAGGACGGCCTCTAAGTACAGTGTGTCACCGTGATCTTGTGTGCACTGCCTCCCATGGTGGAATAGCTTGGCCAGTGTGTCGCCATGATCTGGTGTGCACTGCCTCCCATGGTGGAATAGCCTGGCCAGTGTGTCGCCATGATCTGGTGTGCACTGCCTCCCATGGTGGAATAGCCTGGCCAGTGTGTCGCCATGATCTGGTGTGCAATGCCTCCCATGGTGGAATAGCTTGGCCAGTGTGTTAAGTGCAGAATGTGCAATTGATGCTCATGCCTGTCCCATAGCTGCTGGATGAAGGCTGGCCATTAGAGCTTTCAGGTCCCTTTGCCCATAATGTGAGGTGCACATGCAAGGATGAGGAGGTCACTGGAAAGGGTACTCACCCTGACAATGCGTGTGAGGTCATTTAACTTTTTGCGGCATTGGGCACCGGTCCTGGGGACGTCGCTGTTGGCTGACAGCTTGGTGGCGACATGCCTCCAGGCTCTCCTGTAGACGCGGACCGTCGCCTTCTTGCCATTGTCCGGGTACAAAACATGGCGCCTCTTCTCCACAGCAGCAATCAGCACACTCAGATCACGCTCTGAGAAGCGCTGCGCACGTTCACGGGCCTTCTCCATGTCTTCAGGCGCTATTTGGGTCCAGCAGCAGTGTTCAGGCCTAGCTGGAGGGCTCCACTATCCAGGGCGTGGCAGCAGACACAGTCGACCCTTCCCCCTTAAGGGCTGGCCGGCGCCAGGGTGTCTGCTGTCAATCACGAGATGGCCGCACCTGCGCTGCGCCCGGCCTCGGCGCTATCGATCACCACCTCCGGCTTAGCGCCCAAAGAGAGGCGTCCAGCAGCAGTTTTAGCGCTCGCCCGAACTCCTAGGGCGAAGCTAATGAATATCGGAGAAGTGGCATCGATTTGGCGGCGGCCGCAAACTTTAGCGGACGCCCCACTTTAGCGCCCCAAAAGTGGCGTCAATGAATTTCTAGGCCAAAATATCTGGCAAAAGGTTAAAGGTCATCTTTCATACGATGTCATTCTCAGATAATGACAAAAATGCACAGATTCACTTGGCATTAGAGGTCAGACCATTTAGCGATATTTAAAATAGTTCTATTTGTGCTTCATTTAAAATGGCAACAGTGTGAAGTTATTTTTCCGATGGCTTTTTATATTTATTTCAAGCATTTTGAGATCATCAATAGTAACTGTTTGTACAATGTAAGAACATAAGAAACATAAGAAATAAGAGCAGGAGTAGGCCATACGGCCCCTTGAGCCTGCTCCAACATTCAATAAGATCATGGCTGATCATCGACCTAAACTCCACTTTCCCACCGGATCTCCATATCCCTTGATTCCCCTAGAGTCCAAAAATCTATCTATCTCAGCCTTGAATATACTCAAAGACTCAGCATTCACAGCCCTCTGGGGCAGAGAATTTCAAAGATTCACAACCCTCTGAGTGAAGAAATTCCTCCTCATCTCAGTCTTAAATGGCTGACCCCTTATCCTGAGACTATGCCCCCTAGTTTTAGACACTCCAGCCAGAAGCAACCTCTCAGCATCTACTCTGTCAATCCCCTTCAGACTCTTGTATGTTTCAATGAGATCACCTCTCATTCTTCTAAACTCCAGAGAGTATAGGCTCATTGTACACAATCTCTCATCATAGGACAGCCCTCTCATCCCAGAAATCAATCTAGTGAACCTTTGTTGCATTGCCTCCAAGGCAAGTATATCCTTCCTTAGATAAGGAGACCAAAACTGTGCACAGTACTCCAGGTGTGGTCTCACCAAGGCCCTGTACAATTGTAACAAGACTTCCTTACTCTTATACTCCAACCCCCTTGCAATAAAGGCCAACATGCCATTTGCCTTCCTTATTGCTTGCTGTACCTGCAATCTAGCTTTCTGTGTTTCTTGCACGAGGACCCCCAAATCTAATGTAATGTAATAAATATTTGAATGTACAATAAATAAACATACCTTTTTAATTTAACATGGTAATAAATCATTTCTATCTATAAATATAATGGGCACTCGAGAGTGATCAAAAGGCTGTAGTTTAGTCAAAGGCTACAGGTAACATTATAAACTGGGAGATTGAACTCAGTGATTTATAACTGTTATCTGAACTCAGAGGATTAGATTTGAGTCTCAAAATCACTTTCTGGTTTCTGTTATTTAATTTATAAATGTTACTAGCTGGAGTGCCCGGCGGTACCGAGGGTTTTTTGAGGGCATGTTGTTATGAAAAAAGTAGAAATATTTTTATATATATAAATGAGTTTGTCTGTCTGTCTGTCTGTGTGGGAAGGAGAGAGAGAGAGAGAGAGAGGGAAAGAGAGAGAGACAGAGAGGGAAGGAGAGAGAGAGAGGGAGGGAAGGAGAGAGAGAGAGGGAAGGAGGGAGAGAGAGAGGGAAGAAGAGAGAGAGAGAGAGGGAAGAAGAGAGAGGGAAGGAGAGAGAGAGAGAGGGAAGGAGAGAGAGACAGAGAGAGAGAGGGGAGGAGAGAGAGAGGGAAGGAGACAGAGAGAGAGAGACAGAGAGGGAAGGAGAGAGAGAGAGAGAGGGAAGGAAAGAGAGAGAGAGGGAAGGAGAGAGAGAGAGAGAGGGAAGGAGGGAGAGAGAGTGGGAAGGAGAGAGAGAGAGAGAGGGAAGGAGAAGCGTCACAAAAGACAAAATAAAAATAAGAAATGGTTTGACCACGAATGCAAAAATGCCAGAAAAGACCTGAGAAAAATATCAAACCAAAAGCATCGGCAACCAAACAATCCGGACCTACGTACTAGATACAATGAAACCCTCAAAAGATATAAACACACCATTAGGAACAAAACACAAAACTATACCCACAAAATACTCGAAGAAATTGAAAACTCCACCAATCCAAAACAATTCTGGGAAATGTGGAATAACCTGAGTACAACACAATTGCAAGCATTACCAATCCAAGATGGCGACATCTGGAGAACACATTTTGAAAACCTCTACAAAGACATCCCAATAAACGAAACAAACCCAAGTCAACATCAGGTCACAGAAAAACTCCACACATTAGAAGCAACAATTAAAGACAACCAAAACCCTCTAGACTCCCCAATCACATGGAAAGAACTGGCCACAAAAACAAAATCTCTCCACCTAAAGAAAGCCTGTGGCCCAGACAACATCAAAAATGAAATGCTCAAGTTCAGCAATATGGAGATGCAGGGTGCGGTACTCAAATTATTCAACATCATATTACGTTCAGGCTGTTTTCCCGATATCTGGTGCCAAGGACTAATCTCCCCCATATATAAAAGCGGAAACAAATCAGACCCAAATAACTACCGCGGCATCTGTGTCAACAGTTGTCTAGGGAAGTTATTCTGCAGTATTCTAAATAGTAGATTACTTGATTTTCTTAACAAACATAATATCCTCAGAAAAAACCAAATAGGCTTTCTTCCAAAACACCGCACCGCCGACCATATCTATACCCTTCACACCCTCATTGAAAAACATATACACCAAACAAAAAATGGGAAAATATTCGCCTGTTTCATCGACTTCAAGAAAGCCTTTGACTCTATATGGCACGAAGGGCTCTATTATAAACTTCTTCAGTGTGGAATAGGGGGCAAAGTCTATGACCTTATTAAATCAATGTATCTGAAAAACAAATGCGGGGTCAAAATTGGAGACAAACGCACCGATTTCTTCACCCAGAGAAGAGGCGTCCGGCAGGGCTGCAATTTGAACCCGACCCTGTTCAACATATACATAAATGAATTAGCAGACATGCTGGAGCAAAGCGAGTCACCAGGTCTCCGTCTCCTTGATGGAGAAGTGAAATCCCTGTTCTATGCGGACGACCTGGTTCTGCTGTCTCCCACAGAACAGGGATTACAGCAACAACTAGACCTACTCGACAAATACTGCCAAAATTGGGCTCTAACAGTAAATCTAAAGAAAACCAACATCATGATTTTTCAAAAAAGGCCCAGATGTCAGGAAAACAAATACCAGTTTACCCTCAGTGATACCACTATAGGACACACTATGAGCTACACCTACCTTGGTCTAACTATTACAGCATCAGGGAGCTTCAGCATAGCAGTGAATGCACTAAAAGAAAAAGCCCGAAGAGCCCTATATGCAATAAAAAGAAAATTCTACAACATCCAAATCCCAATCAAAATCTGGCTCAAAATATTTGACAGCATAATCCTGCCCATTGCACTGTACGGTAGTGAAGTATGGGGCCCGCTAAATCACCAAAGCTACACTAAATGGGAAAAACACACAATAGAAGCCCTACATGCAGAATTCTGCCGAAGCATCCTTCACACCCAAAGAAAAACGGCAACAAATGCATGCAGAGCCGAACTAGGCAGATACCCACTGATAATAAACATCCAAAAACGAGCACTAAACTTCCTAAATCACCTCAAATCTAGCTCCCCAGACACCCTTCATTTCAAAGCCTTTCGGACCCAAGAGCTAAACCCAGAAAAGAGTCCCCTGAGTCAGCTGCTACTGAAACTAAGTACTCAGCCGGACCCTGACCAGCCCCAGACCAACACAGCCGTCCAAACACCAATCCGAGTGAACCAAATCATTAAACAATGCAAAGAAACCTACCTGGAACATTGGAACAAAATAACCGAAAGCCAAAGCAGATTAGAATGTTACCGGGCCCTAAAAAGAGAATATAAACTGGCAGACTACCTCACGACCATCAGAGACACAAAACAGAGACAGACCCTCACCAGGTACAGACTAAGCGACCACCAACTGGAAATTGAAAAAGGCAGATACAAGAAATCCTGGCAGCCTAGAGAGAATAGAATATGCGATCAATGTCTGGCCGGCGAGGTTGAAACAGAAATGCATTTCCTCCTAAAATGCGAAAAATTCAACACATCAAGAAACATATTATTCAACAAGCTAAGCCAAACAACCCCAGATTTCAAGGAATTGGATGACCTGTCAAAATTGAGATTAGTCCTGGGAGAAGGAGACAGACCATACCTTGGGGCCAAATATGTAACAACATGTCACAACCTGAGGACTGTTTAAAAGTAAGACTGTTTAAAATTAATATTGAATGTACCAAATGAAGTAGAAAGACTGTTTAAAATTAATATTGTTTAAAAGTAATATTGTATATACCCAACAAATGTCAAATCGATTGACACCTACAGAATGTTGGAAAACTGTACCTTTTTGCTATGTAAGCTTTGGCAATATGGTTCTCTGTAAACTTTCATGCCAATAAAGCATTTGAATTGAATTGAATTGAATTGAATTGAGAGGGAAGGAGAGAGAGAGCGGGAAGGAGAGAGAGACAGAGAGAGCGAGGGAAGGAGAGAGAGAGAGAGAGGGAAGGAGAGAGAGACAGAGAGAGAGAGGGAAGGAGAGAGAGAGAGAGGGAAGGAGAGAGAGAGAGAGAGAGAGGGAAGGAGAGAGAGAGAGAGAGAGAGCGAGAGAGAGGGAAGGAGAGAGTGAGGGAAGCAGATAGAGAAGAGAGGAAGACACCCCGGGGAAGGGGCTGGACTCAGAGCCCGGCGGGTGAAGAAGGGCGGCCGCCATTTTGTGAGGTCAGCGGGAAGTTTGAATTGCGGTGGCCGAAGGAAGGAAGGAAGAAGGCGAGCTCTCCCTCCCTCTCCCACCCCTTCACTCTTTCCCTCCCTCCCCCTCTCTCTCTCCCTCCCCCTCTCTCTCCCTGCCACTCTCTCTCCCCTCTCTCTCTCCCTGCCCCTCTCTCTCCCTACCCCTCTCTCCCTCCCTCCCCGCTCTCTCGCTGTCCCCCTCCCTCCCCGCTCTCTCTCTCCCCCTCCCTCCCCGCTCTCTCTCCCTCTCTCTCTCTCCCCCTCTCTCTCCCTCTCCCTCTCTCTCCCTCTCCCCTCCCTCCGACTCACCTCAGTACCAGAACGGAGTATATCCGACACCGGGAGGCCAGGTGCCCATCGCGCAGATGTCCAAAGATGTGCGGGTTAGGTTGATTGGCTATGATAAATTGACCCTTAGTGTTAGGGGGATGAAATACGTGGGGTTACGGGGATAGGGTGGGATATGTGTTGGTGTAGGGGTTACGGGGATCGGGTGGGATATGTGTCGGTGCAGGCTCGATGGGCCGAAATGGCCTCTATCTGCACTGTGGGGTTTCTGTGATTCTCTGTGAGAAGCGAGCCCGGGGTTCCTCATGTTTAACCAGGTGGGCCTTTGGGCCCGGTTGGCCGGGCGGCAGTGGAAGGCCTTTCGCTCCGGACTCCCGTGTCCGATTTAGGTCAGGGACGGCTCGTTGGAAAGCCCCGGGTTTCCCGGTCCCGCACTAATGGCAAGAGAGAGAGGGGAAAGGAGAGAGAGAGAGAGAAAGGGAAGAGGAGAGAGAGAGGGAAGAGGAGAGAGAGAGAGAGAGAGAGGGAAGGAGAGAGTGAGCGAAGGAGAATTAAAATCCCGACTTTTGTCTGTTTTCCCACGCAGCCGGCCAGAGAAAAGAAAAACAAAAGAGATGAAGAGTCTAATTTAAAGCAGCTTCTCCCCCGCTAAAAGGTGAGAGCCGGAGGGGGATTTTGTGGGTGAAGAGGGGTGGCCGCCATTTTGTGAGGCACTAACGGCAGTTTGAAAGATTAGGCCCCGCCCACACACACCATGAAATGCCCCCCGTGACGCAGCATGCTCCCCCCATAGGATTGGTCAACTTTCACGTCACTCAATGATAATGAGCGGATTCCCCTGTATGATTGGCCAACCGCTAATGAGCGGATTTTTGAAGGTTTTTTGTATACTGTCCGAACAATTTTTGTCTGACCAAAAAGTAAATATGCCTATGAGACTCCCCTGATCATAAGCTTTCTTTTGATATAACATATGTGTAGGTACGCTCTATAACTTTTGGGTGATGCCCCGGACAGACAGACAGACAGACAGACAGACACCACGATCCTTTTATATATATAGATATATATGATTTCAATTTTATGTGTGTTTCATTTTGTCTTTGGTCAGTTTTGATGCTGGCAGCAGCTGGCAGTGTTGGTGCTCACTGCCAATGCACCCGTGTCCTTGGGGGTTGATATTTACAGATGAGAGTGAACAGTCTGTGACGTCATTACTGCAGGTTTATCGAGAAATAATCTGCAGTTGATTATTGAGAATTTTATGGCAGAATATATTATTGCAGTTTACCTTTAGTTTGTGTTAAAGTAACAGCACTTCTAACATTTCCTTAACTTCAGGGCTCCAGCACTTTCCCATCTGTCATGTTCTCTGTTGTTTCATATTCCTGTAGCTAGGATACTACTCTGTCTGCCCTCACTCTCGGAGGAAAAAATGATGGCATGCATTACTGAGGAATCACACAAGCTGAGAAATCACTGTAGGCGATATTAATAGACCAACATTTAACACATTCGTATGACTTGCCTTTGTCGCCTCTTAGTGCATAAAAATAGTTGACAAAAGAATGTGATATAAATACATTAAGCCAACAGTGACTTCAACTCTACAGTCTTTAGTCAGTAAAATAAACAACAATTTGTTTTACTCTTTGCTCTTTTTAACATTTATTTTCTCTCCATCTTTAGTTCTCCTACACCACATACCTTCCCCCAGGCAAGCAGGTGAAGTTCTCTCAGGCTTCTGTCAATGTCAATGTTGAGTCAGCTGGTCGGAGGTGTATAAAACTGGACCAGATTGAATCACAGTCTGCCTTTCCCCTCCCTGCCATATGTGGATGCACCTGGTCTCCATTTACCACCTCCCCCATTGTTTCGGTGAAGTAAAGGACTCACCCTGTGGTGAACTGCAAGTGTGAACTTTTAAAAACGGTGTATCAGTGCACTAATGTACTGCACTATCAAGCTGTCCAAATAAATAGCACAGCCATACAATTAAAGAAACAAGGAACTACAATAAAATGGACATTAACTGATGTTTTGAAAGAAAAATATTAACTATTTAATAATGATATTCTTGCTTTTCGTCGTGTTCAAACATCTCAAGGTGCTTCACACAATGAACTACTTTTGTAAGCAAACATAACTGCCGTTCTGTTAAGGGAAGCAACTTGGTCAGAATACCGAGAGAACTTCCTGTTCATCTTTGAATTGACCTGAACCAGTAGAACAGGCAGACCGGGTCTCAGATCAACATCCCATGTGAAGGAAGGCATTTCCAACAGCGTAGCACTCCCTCATTCCTGCACTGGGGTGTCATCCTCAATATAATTTAAAACCCATCCAAATGGTGATGTTAATATAACCCAAATGTTAAAATGCCAAATCAAGTTTAAATAACATCACCCGCAATTTACTGTTCAGGATTTTATTAAAATGAAATATAATTTTATCAGAATTATTTAGAATGGTCATAAAGGTGAATTACTTAGATGATAATGAACTTGAGGTACCTTAATGACCAAATCTGAGATAAGTAATACTCTCATGAATGGAGCGACATCTCAGAGCTGAGGAAGGGAGTTCCTGACGGCATGACATAGTGGCTAAAGGAGCAGCTGTTGCTGGTGGAGCAAGGAACAGGAAAAAAACAATGTTAACTATACAAAAGAACATACAGTTGGAGGAGATTTCAAAGAATGGGAAAGAAGTTAAAATCAGGAATGAATGTAGGCTTTGATTTTATTATTACTGAAGTATAATTCATTTGTTCATCGAACTTCACTTTAGATAGTGGTGGTGGGGTGGGGGTAAAATGGTGTTTGGGTGGGGGGGAGTGGTAGACAGATTGCATGGATGGGGGGTGCAATTTACTGGGTAGCTTGTTGGGCCTGGAGGAAAGGCTCTTGCTCCTGCTGGCCCACAAGCAGTGCTGTAAAGGCACTCACTTTATGGATTCAGCCCTTCTCACCTCCTTACACCTGCCGGGTTTCTGGAACCTGGGAAGCCCGGATGCCATGAGTTAAAAATAGAATGACTGTTAAAATGGAGGCAGGCAGCGTCATTATAATATTTAAATGACCAACCTGCTTCAATTGAGAGGATTGGTCGCCCGCCCCTCGTCCCACCCCCGTTAAAACTGGAAGTGGGTGAGTTCAAGGTGGGTTGGATTCCTGTTTCAGATTTTTTGCATTTTAACACCTGCCACGACCCCAACCCACCTGTTTTTGAGAGTCAAGATTCAGCTCACAGGTCAGCATCCATGTGTACGCTGACAACACCCAGCTCTACATCTCCACCACCTCTCTAGACCCATAGAAACATAGAAACATACTGCTTCTGTGCTGTCAGACTACTTTTCCCACATCCAATATTGGATGAGCTGCAGTTTCCTTCTGTTAAACATTGGGAAACCCCAGAAGCATCATCTTCAAGCTCCCTCAACAAACTTCATTCCCTTTCTGCTGATTTCATCCGCCTTCCCAGCCACTATCTCAGATTGAACTACATTGTTCACAAACTCAGAATTCTATTCAACCCCAAGTTGAGCTTTCAACCTCAAACACTGCCCATCACAGAGACCACCTACTTCCACCTCCATAACATCACCCTCCTGCATTAGCTCATCTGCTACTGAAACTCTCATCCATGTCATTGTCACTTCCAAACTCAACTATTCTATTGCTCTTCTGGCTACTCTCTTATCCTCAATGCTCTGTAAACTCCATCTCATCCATAGCTCCATTGCTCATATCATATCCCACTTCCCCATCACTCCTGATCTTGCTGACGTACATTGATCCTTGGTCTTCCAGTTCCTCCTATTTTAATTTTTCATCCTCATGTTTAAATCCCTTCCTTGCTTTGCCCATCCCTATCTCTGTTGTAAGGGGACAAAAATGACTTCTTAGAATTAAAAGTTAGAAGAAACTATAACTTAGAATTAAAATTAGTGGAAACTAGAAGGCTGATAAGTTTGTCTCCTATCCTTGCTTAGGAATGTAGGACCTAGATAAAACAGGAACTGTAAAGCTAATAAGCTGGTCTTTTGTCCTTGCTTAAGATAAGGCAGGACATACAGATTCTCAAAGCATGATGTAAGCACCTCCTGGCCAGAGCAGGAACAGATAAATTAGCCCATGAATGCTGTAAAGATGGGTTTCAGTGAACCATTCAGCAACCTCCCTGATAAGGGGCATCGAATGGACACAGCCCTTCGCCTATTCTGTAGACCAATCAATGATGGCAGCACGGTGGCATAGTGGTTAGCACTGTTGCCTCACAGCGCCAGGGACCCGGGTTCAAATCCGGCCTCGGGTGACTGTGTGGAGTTTGCACATTCTCCCCGTGTTTGCGTGGGTTTTCTCCGGGTGCTCCAGTTTCCTCCCACAGTCCAAAGATGTGCGGGTTAGGTTGATTGGCCATGATAAAAATTGGCCCTTAGTGTTAGGGGGAATTAAATACGTGGGGTTACAGGGTTATGGGGATAGGGCTTGGGTGGGATGGCTGTCGGTGTAGGGACCGGGTGCTAGGGTTTGGACGATCAGCCATGATCTCATTGAATGGCGGAGCAGGCTCGAAGGGCCGAATTGCCTACTCCTGCTCCTATCTTCTATGTTTCTATGTTTCTATGTTTCTATGATCGTAGAATGGGGGTGCACGCCTCAAGTTAGGGTATAATTGCTGTACGTATTTGATACTCAGTGGTAGAATCCTTTCTCTGGGATGAGACTGAGATTTTCCCCTTGCATATGCTTGAATAAAGATTGTGAAACTTATCCAAGGTGTCCATCTGGTGAATTTGTGGTTGCAATAGGGCAAGTGTCGACCCTTTATCTCAGGGGGTCCGCTTGAGAGGAAGGAAGAATTCTCTTTGACCCCAACATCTGTAAACTCTTCCAGCCCTACAACAACCCCCAGGACTTTCTGTTCCTCTATCTCTGGACTCTTGTGCACCCCCTCCTCCCTTCGCCCCACTATTGACAGTCGTAATTAGCTTTGTAGGCCCAAATCTCTGGACTTCCCACCCTAAACCATTCTGCCACTTCACCTCTCTCTTCTCCTTTAAGACCCTCCTTACAACCCATCTCTTTAACCAATCTTTTGGTCATCTCTCCTAATATTGCCTTCTTTAGCTCAGCACCCATTTTTGCCCAAGTAACCTCTGTGATTCGCCTTGGGGCATTTTTCTATGGTATAGACACTATGGGACTATGATTCAACTTCAGCAGGAGCGCAAAACGGGCGGTAGCAGATTGGCTGCCCATTATATACCACATTCGATAGAAAGGAAAATAGGGCAGGGTGTATAACAGACGCTTGATTTGTTGTCGCCTATTTTGTGTCCCTGCCTTGCTTGAATTTCACCCACCTACATAAATGCAAGTTATAGTTGTTATTGTTGTTGCAAACCTCCAAGTGACACCAACTATACCACCTTATTTTTACTGATTGAGAAAGATATTAAGATTGATGAACAGATTAATCCACTTAAACAGGCTTTATTTTATCTCTCTTAATTTCTCTGTTAAAAACATGCAATTTCCTTCAATCAGGTTGGCTCTTTGACATGAGCCTGTGATAGAGGAAGCCATAGAGCACTGACCTTAGGAATTCAACAACCAGTATTTATATTTAAATCAAAGAATATCAGAAAATAATGCTGTTCAGGTGTATTGTTATTAATATATTAATCACTGCATAAACACACATTCTACATTCAGAGAGAGGCTGAAGATGAATTATGTTGCTATCTGGTACTCTCCTTGTTTTAACAACAAGGTACACAACTATACAGCAATTGCAACTGTGTGTGCTGCAGCCAAGGAAGAGGAGGTGACAGTGCAATTAGGCCTTACTGGTATAAGCCACTAAGTGGAGTCAATACAACTCCCACTTATGCTTCCAATTACTTTATATTCGTTGCTATTTGAAGTAACCTGTTGCTACAAGCACCAAACAAGACTAGAGTTATAGTATTTTGATCTGTTATACTTGATAGAAGAGGTTTAAATGCAGTGTGTTTTCTATGCTCTTCTTCAGCTAACCATTATTTTACTGCAGTTTCTTATAGATTTTAAGACTAATATTGCAAAATATTGGTCAGTACCATTAATCAGGGAAAGTCTAGACTGGAGTACAAAATCAAGCTTGATCATAACCTGTACTAATGTGATTTAAACTTGTTTTGCTCTGTGATGTATTCATTTGTGGTCGCAAATCTGATTTTAAAATAGTCAGAGATGTTTTGGAACCATCCCCCAAAAGAATAGGCAAGAATGTTCATTGCGCACTAGACTTTCTGCAGGTTTCACTTTCCATAGGAATCTGGCAGGAATTACCTGAACATGAAATAATTCAGACTACCTTGGGTTTAGACAGGCCTGTCTCTACAAAAAGAGAACTGACAGTGTATCTGTGCAGATGGGCAAACATCCCTTTGTGTATAACCAACCTCTGCTCTTCTCCACAACTTGTGACTGTGTTCAGAGCCACAGCAACAAAGATATTTTAATGTTTTTATCCTAATGGTGTTATGTTAGTATATTTAAGGGCTGAATACAGCTGTGCACATCAAGAAATTGCAGATGCACTGCCCCTGATGGACAATGTACCTGTGAGTTCTTAATAGACATAGTCGGTGGGTGAGTGTTTGATAGAGTAGTGTCTACTTGGAAAATCTGGTTGTAAATATTCAAATGATTTTCTGTCCATTATTTTAATGTGCATTAAGAAAATTAGCCCATTAACACCTACCTACTTTGCAGAAAAATGGCCTTGCCTAATTGAGGAGGTTTCTCTGACTCTGACCCATGCTTGCACTAATTAGAGGGAAAAATTCCGAGGGGGTGTTAACGGGGTGCAAAGCTCCTAGCGCCTGGGTGCGGCGCCGCTAACGCCTCCCGCGAAATTCAGCATGAGGTTAGCGGCGGCGGTAGCCAGTAGCACCCCGCAGCGCTGTGCCTCATTGCCATGCGCAGCGCCCCGCTTGCACCCCGGCCGCAAACTTGGCTCGTGCCCCCTGATCTACCACCGGACGCTATGTCTGACAGGGTCAGGGGGGCGTTCTTGCGGCCAGGGCAGCGATAATTAAAGGGCAGGTGATGGGCAGCCATTTTTGTTTTGGGCCGCCTGCCAGCACCTCTGGCCTCCTGCTGCAGGGTGCCGGCCGCGATCCGTTATTGTGGTCATCATCGTCCCCGAGTATGTTTCCATTAAAATAGAAAGCAGTAATGAGAGATCACTCATGCTATTTACTCCACGTGACTTTCAGGTTTAAAGTTTTCAAATGAAATAGCTTAAAATAAATGTCTGTCCTGCTTTAACATTGATGATGACAATAATGAAAACTTTAAAGTCTTTAGTAGAAAATGTCCCAATATGCTCCCCAAGGGTGTGAGGGAAATGCTAAGAATGAGAGATTAGGAGGAGTGATCAAATGCTTAGTTGAAGAGAAAGGTTTTAAGGAGAGTCTTAAAAAAAAGATTAGGTTGATGGAGAAGCAGAGGGGTTCAGTTAGGCAATTCCAGAGAGTCAGAGCTAGGCAGCTGAAGGCACAGCCGGCAATGGTGAGGCAAAGGAAGAGGGTGCACAAGAGGGCAAAGTCAGAGGAATTGAGAGTTTGAGGTGAGGGGCAGGAGTTGTAGGGCTAAAGGAAGTTACAGAAATGGGGATGGTCAGCCATGGCTCAGTTGGTAGCACTCTCGCCTCTGAGTCAAAAAGTTGTGGATTCAAGTCCCACTCCAAAGACTTGAGCATAAAAATCTAAACTGACACTCCAGTGCAGTACTGAGGGAGTGCTGCGCTGCTAGAGGTACCGTCTTTAGGATGAGACATTAAACTGAGGCCCCGCCAGCTCTTTCAGGTGGACGCAAAAGATTCCATAGCGCTATTTTGAAGAAGAGCAGGGGAGCTATCCCTGCTGTCCTAGCCAATATTTATCCCTTAATCAACATCACAAAAACAGATTATCTGGTTATTATCACACTGCTGTTTGTGGGAGCTTGCTGTGTGCAAATTGGCTGCCGTGTTTCCTACATTGCAACAGTGACTACACTTCAAAAGTACTGCATTGGCTGTAAAGCACTTTGGGACATCCTGAGGTCGTGAAAGGTGCGATATAAATGCAAGTCTTTCTTTCTTTTTCAATGGAGGAATTTATACAAGAATTTTAAATTTGAAATGAGGATGGGGGTGATGGGCAAGATACAAGCAGCAGAGTTTTGGATGAACTGGATTTGGAAGAGACGGGCAGATATATTAAGAAAAGGCCAAGTAAGCATCGGTGATCACTGATCCAAAGAGAAACTTGGATGAGAGATAGAGGGAACAGGAAATGAAGAAGGGTAAGAAATTTGGACAAACATGATAGAAAATCAAATCAGGCTTGCATAAAAAGATTGGTCTAAGTAGTCAAACTACAATTTAAAAAAGAGAGGATTTGGACTAGAGAGAAAATGAAACTGGTTAAAAAAAAGAGATATGGAGGAGACAGAACATGAAAGCAGCAGGAAATGGACAAATACAGCACAAGATTTCCCAGGAATCAATGAAAGCACATTTACAACATAGCAATGGAAAAAATTACATTTTTGAACCATTTGGACCACACTATGTAAAAATGCTAACTTTGCTAACTTTTATTTACAATATATCAATCTGGAAATTAGCAAATGAATACTTTGACCAAGCCCCGTCTTAATGGGGCAGATTTGGCGATTGGCAGCGTACCTATGGAGTATGCCGCCGGCATCCAAATAAAATACAAACTTACCTGAATGAGACCCTCCTTCGTGAACTTGATCTCTGACGCTGTGTACTGTAGGGCCGCGTAATGGCCCATGGATCCCGGGGGCGCAGCCTATGCGGAAGCCTACCTGGGATCACGTGGGCCTGGTGCTCCAATCAGTACGCCGAAGGGAAACTGTCTACCTCCAATATTGGTAACGTTCAAACTTGCATTTCACCCAACATTATATTTTTACAGAATTATCTGCAATTGGATGTATTTTCAGAATAATTATAAAGTCTAGGAGAATAAACAGTTCCAAAATGACCTGCTCTCTCTCACACAGATGCAAATTGATATTAGATTTTTTCTTTTCATTAATTAAGCTGTATTACAGTAAATTATACCATATTTATTAAAGATATCAAATTATATTACTGCCTGTCTGAAATGAAAAAAACTTTAGATAAATTTAAAAAATACACTCCTTAAAGCATTTTAGCTATTGCTGAACCACCCTGGCTAGATGCAAACTAACATGGCTTAACCTGCAAAAGAACGGAAAGGTGGTTCCTTTCGCAGTGAAACAGGCTCCTGCACCTGCTTTCACTAACCGTAACATTTTCATCTGTAATTGCTGAGCAGTTGGTGGGCAATTAGTCGTAACGTGACAGATCACAAGTTCGGGATTTAGCACATGCGGAAATCCCGAGCTTGCGGTCAATTTCAAAGGCGGTATGACCATGTACTCTCAAAGTACTCCATCATACTCATCGCAAAATCTGCCCCATTATCTCTTTCTTTGGCTTAGTGACCATATTTTAACTTATGTCTCTGTTAAGTAACTTGGGTATTTTTCTTTATTAAAGATGCTATATAAATGCAAATTCTTATTGTGAATTCTCCATCCTACACTTCCTTTGTGCATGGCTTCCTGCTGGGTTCATGGGATCACTGAATTTACTTGAATATTCACTAAATCAACTGAACCGGACACAACAAAACAAAAGGATTCATAATTACAAAAGCAAAATATTGCGGAGGCTGGAAATCTGAAATAAAAACAGAAAATGCTGGAAATACTCAGTAGGTCAGGCAGCATCTGTGGAGAGAGAAACAGAGTTAACGTTTCAGGTCGATGACCCTTCATCAGCACTGGAAAAAGCTGGAGATGGAACAGGTTTTTAAGCAAGTGCAGGGACAGGGAAAGGGGGGAGGGGAGGAAAGAACAAAAGGGAAGGTCTGTGATAGGATGGAAGGCAGGAGAGATTAAGAGACATTAAGAGAGATTAAGGGATGGTGCAAGGCCAAAGGAGATGGTAATGGGACAAGTTAAGAAACAAAAGATGGCTCTAGATGAAGTGTAAATGGCAATGGGCCATTTATTAAATCAACAATATACCATGGTGTGGTTATCTTTTAGAATGTTTTAATAATTGCACAACATTGTTCTAGACATGTACATTTGTTTGGTGGGCAGTTGGATGCCTCACAGGTGCACAAAACCATGAGCATGTTTAAGATTCCAATTCAAATTACTGAGATACCTACACCCACCTATGGGGTTTCTATTTGCCTATTATGGACAGGATACTGGTTCTCTGTAGGGACACATCTACCCTAACTTAGTCCAGAGCGCTTAAGCACAGGTTGGCAGAGCCAAGGTTGAGGTATCCCCAAGTGTGCACGGGGTACTGATGAATTTTAACTAGCTAAAACCATGCAGCTTGTCAGAGTAGGTCACCGGTAAACTTCCCAGTGCTGATCCAACAAGATCAATCCTAGCTATTAGGTCTTTGGCCTTCCGGAATACCTGAAGCGGAGGGAGAAGAATCCAAATTACCAGAGGAAGGTCTATTCCTCTGCATTCCATTAGAGAGTCAGGCTGGCTAATTGACCTGCCTGGCTCCGGTAGCAGATTACTAAGTCTGCCACAGAAGGTCAATTTGTTTTGAACTTCTATCACCAGGCATGCCATCTTAGAGTCACCTCGTCTACAAGCACAGGCTGTAGTGTCCGCGTATCAATAATACACGGACTGCAGGAGAACAATAATAACAGGTATTTGCTGAACAGAGGGTAAGCTTAAACTTAAAGTACAGAAGCCTGCTATGGCTTTATATACAGGTGTGGTCACTGCCAGTACTACAGTATAAAGTCAGTTCTCTCTTAAAGGTACATACACAACAATTCCTCCCCTTTTAGATAAACAGTACATAACATTCATTTAACAATTAAATAATAACTAATTACAATTACAATTTTCTCTGTACTATATACATCAACTGAAATAATCATTTATAAGTTCAGTCTTTGAGGAGGCTTCCTGATCCTGACTGGATAGCGCCTTTCTCGAGTATCCTGTTCTTGCGGCGGAGTCGATTCTGGCTCATTGTCATTGGTTGGTTCGTCAGCTTCCAATACCACTGATTCTGAGGTAGACGCAATCTGTACTTCGGGTTCATTGCCAGGTGCACATGCTCGTGGTATGGGTTTGGCTTGTTCCTGTGACTCTAGAATCTGGTCAGCATGGCGTCTCATGATGCTCTCTCCAACGTCCACTGTGTACATTAGTGGTCCCTGCTGTGTGCATATCATTCCTGGCTGCCATTTTTCTGTTCGGTAGTCGCGGGCCAAGACTGGTTGCCCTATCTTGAAGCTCCTGGTTGGCTTCTCATTGATGTGCTGGAATTGATTATCCTCAACATCTCGTCTTATGTTTGGTTTGAGCAAATCCAGGCGACATCTTAGCCTTCGGTTGAAGAACATTATGGCTGGAGCTTGGTTGGTGACTGCATATGTCGCATTCCGGTAAGCAAACAAGAAATTATCCACCTTGTGTTGTAGTGCTATGTCGTCATTATACATCACCTTTATTGCCTTTTTAAAGGTCTGAACAAACCTCTCAGCCAATCCATTTGTGGCTGGATGATATGGGGCAGATGTGTAATGTTTCACCCCATTATTCCTCAGAAACCTCCGGAAATCCTCGGGCACAAACTGTGGCCCATTGTCGGAGCAAATCTGTTCTGGCAAGCCATTCCTGGTGAAGATGGTCATTAGGACTGCAATAGTTTTCTCCGTGGTGGGGGAGGACATTTTGATGACCTCTGGCCATTTCCAATGGGCATCCACGGCGATTAGAAACATTGAGTCCATAAATGGACCAGCAAAATCAATGTGTACCCATTGCCATGGAGGTGAGGGCCACTCCCATGGGTGTAGCGGGGCCTGTGGTGGAGCGTTTTGGACCTTCTGGCATCCTGTGCATCTCTTGGTCATACCCTCGATTTCTTTATCGATTCCCGGCCACCACACAAACGCCCTGGCTAGGCTCTTCATTTTTACCCCTCCCAGATGGCCCTCATGAAGCTCATTGAGCACTCTATCTCTCAACTTGGGTGGAATTACCACTCGGGATCCACACATCAAGGTCCCGCGGCACACTGACAGCTGTTCACTCCTTGGCGAGAATGCTGGCAACAGTGAGTCGCCATGTGCTGGCCATCCCTTCACCGTCAAATCATAGACCCGAGAGAGTGTTGGGTCATTTCGGGTTTCCTTCTCTACACTTGAGTTTGTAACAGGTAGACATTTGACTATGGTCGAATGGAATATCTCAACAGGGTCCACTGCAGGTGCTTCCTCCACCGTAGGCAACGGTAGGTGCGACAGCCCATCAGCGTTTCCATGCTGTTTCGTACCCTTGTACTCTATGTCGTACTGATGTGCCCCTAGAAAAAGTGACCATCTTTGCAGCCGTTGCGCCGTCATCACCGGAACGCCCTTCTTTGGGTTAAAAATGGAGACCAGAGGCTGATGATCAGACAGTAGGGTGAATTTCTGCCCGTGCAGATAGTGATTGAGCTTTTTCACCCCCCACACCAGGCTGAGGGCCTCCCTGTCAATCTGGGCGTAGTTACGCTCGGCTGAGGTTAACGAGCGCGACGCAAAGGCTATTGGCCTCTCTGAACCGTCAAGGAATTTGTGTGACAGCACCGCTCCAATGCCGTAGGGAGACGCATCACATGCCAACCAAATCGGTAGTGTTGGATTGTAGTGGGCCAATACTTCTTTTGAAGTGATTAGGCATTTACATTTCTGAAAGGCACGCTTACACTCATCACTCCATTTCCATGTTACTCCATTTTGCAGCAGGGCGTTCAGTGGGTGCAGAATTGTAGATAAATTCGGCAAGAACTTATGGGAGTAGTTCACCAACCCGAGGAACGACCTCAGTTGCGACACGTTTTCCGGTGCTGGAGCCTTGACTACTGCCTCAATCTTGTCTGGGGACTTATGCAACCCTTCCTCGTCAATCATGTGGCCACAATACGAGATTTGTCTCCTGAAGATCTCGCATTTGGGGCGGTTGGCTCGTAGCCCATATTCTTGTAATCTAGTGAGCACCTGCTCCAGGTTGGCAAGGTGTTCACTGTCATTTTCGCCCGTAACCAGGATGTTGTCCAAATAACACTGGGTCCCCGGGATCCCTTGCAGGACTTGTTCCATCGCCCTCTGCCAAATAGCCGGGGCTGATGCCGAATACCAGTCGGTTGTACTGGTATAGACCTTTGTGAGTGTTTACCGTGAGGTATTTCCTAGATGCTTCTTCCACCTCCATTTGTAGATACGCTTGGGCCAGATCAATCTTCGTAAAGCATTTCCCTCCAGATAGTGAGGTGAAAATGTCTTCTATCCGTGGAAGTGGATATTGTACTGTGTGCAGGACTGGGTTCACAGTTACCTTGAAGTCCCCACAGATGCGAACCTTCTTCGGCTCCCCAGGCGTGCTGCTCAATGATTTCTTCATTACAGGAACGATGGGTGTGGCCCACTCGCTCCAGTCCACCTTGGACAGCACACCCGAACGCTCCAGACCCTCCAGCTCTGCTTCAACGGCTGGGCGGATCGCGTACGGTACCGGTCTGGCCTTAAAAAATTTTGGGTTTGCGTTATCTTCGATTTTTATCATTGCCGTTACTCCTTTTAGAGTCCCAAGTCCTTGTTGGAACACCTCTTTCGCGTCAGTTAGAATTTTTGACAGTCGTCCAGGTGTGGCGTCGTCATCCTTTTTGTCAGTCACAGTTAGCACCTGAATGGAATGCCAATCCAATTGTATTTTTCGGATCCATTCACGTCCCAATAATGGTGGTCCTCCATCTTGTAATATATATAGATACAGTTTCTGTGTTTCCTTGCCGTTGTATTTAACTGGCGCCCTTATTTTTCCTCTGGGGTAGACTTTTTGCCCCGTGTATGTCTTCAATACAATGGACGTGTCCTTCAAGGGTATGTGTGAGAATAGCCGCTCATAGTCTCATCGATTCATGACAGTTAGGGCTGATCCTGTGTCCAATTCCATCTTTACTGGGGACCCTGCTATCATGAGGGTGACCCAAATGGTTCGGTGATCCTCCTTTGCGATCACGTTGTGTAACTTTAGACAACTTAGTCTCCTGCTCCCGGAGTCATTATCACTCTCCTGACCTTCTGAACTACTGTCTGTCATTTTTTTTACTTTCTTGTACTTTCCCTTAGTAGTTCTTTTAGTGTTGGTTTTCTTTCCTGACCTGCAGACTCTTGCTATGTGTCCCATTTTCCCACATTGCCTGCATACTTTGTCCTTAAACCAGCAGTCCTTCTGATCATGGGTTGTTCTGCCGCAGCGATAGCACTTTTCTGCTCCATACGCCATTTCGTTAGTGCTGTATTCTTGTGGTTTCTGTTGTATTTCCGCAGCTCCCCGTGCTGCTGCTTCGTAGGGTACTGCCACGCTGAAAGCCTGTTCTAGCGTCAGGTCCTTTTCCGAAAGTAGTCATTTCTGGGTTCCTTCACTCTGGAGCCCGCAGACAAACTTATCCCTTAATGTGTCTGCCAGTCCTGCTCCGAACTGGCAGTGCTTTGATAACTTGCGTAGTTCCGTAAGATAGTCAGCATTGCTCTCATCTTTGTGCTGGTTTCTTTTATGGAACTTGAATCTTTCTGCTATCAGCAGCAGTATAGGGTTTAGGTGTTCCTGTAAGATATTAACAATCTCTTCAAAGCTTTTCTCCATTGGTTTAGCTGGGGTAATTAAATTCCGCAATAGGCCGTACGTTCTCGCGCCCATCAAATTTAATAATACCGACGCCTTCTTTCCATCGGCCACCTCATTTGCCTTGCAGTACACTTCAATTCTTTCCACATACGTGGTCCAGTCTTCTACCTCGTTGTCGAAAGCAGTGATACTGCCACTCTTCGGCATCTTGGGTGGTTTAAAATGGCGCCTCCTGCGTTTTTTCTTCTTCCCCAATGGATTAAAATGGCGCCTCCCGCGCTTTTCCTTCTTCCCCAATGGAATAAAATGGCGCCTCCCGCGCTTTTCCTTCTTCCCCTTGCTGCCAACACTGCTCCTAGCGTTCTACAGGGTAATGGCGGCGACCCGCGGCTTCGGCGCGTCTCACTTTTCCTTCCCCTCGTTTTATTTTCTCTACGCTGCCTGGTTCTTGAGCACCGACCGCACCCTGTGCGCTCCACCCCCTCTCTCTCTCTTTTCCTCCCGACGACGCTGCACGGCCCCTTTACAGAGCCGCTCGATCGAGCTCGAGTCCGCCGCAGTCCGGAAGGGTCAGCGCACTACCTGCTACCAGCACGATTTGCTGGAACACCTTGACTGGGGAGCCAAGCCCAGCTCTCCACAGCCTCCCCTGCAATTCTCCGAACTCTGATGGATCCCTGGGCGGTTGCCCGCGGTCGACGCCCGTTGCTCTGACTTCGACCTCCAAGAAGCTTCTTTTCAGGGAAAGATCCCCGTGAGGTGATGCAGTACTGCAGGTGAGTTCGAACCTGCTCGTCGCCAGTGTAGTGTCGGCGTATCAATAATACATGGACTGCAGGAGAACAATAATAACAGGTATTTACTGAACAGAGGGTAAGCTTAAACTGAAAGTACAGAAGCCTGCTATGGCTTTATATACAGGTGTGGTCACTGCCGGTACTACAGTATAAAGTCAGTTCTCTCTTAAAGGTACATACACAACACAGGCCACCTACCTCCTCCACAATGTGATTTTCATTGGTGGCTCTTGTACACATCGCTACATTAAGTAAGCAACCAAACTAAGCTTTGACAAAATCTTACGGTCAGTTACATAGTCCTGCTCAAATGCTCAAATTTCCAATTATTTTTTGTATTTACACTTCTCCTCTAAATCACTTTTTCTTTTGCCTAGTTTGCAACTTTGGAGAAGAATTTGGGTTCATTCAGGTTTGGCGTTTGACTTTGGCTTCGAGACCTCACAAAGCTAAGCATGAACTCTTTATCCAAATGTTAAAACAATAAATATAGCTGTGATTCTTACACATACTTCATAGCAAGGGTGTAACTGTTTTGTGAGGTGAGATATTTTGGGTAAAAGCCATTCCTATTTTTTGTTGATAATCAAGAGAATGTACTGCCTCCCCACTATACTAACAGGTGTCAAACATATACACCGTTAGTGTAAGAACACCTATCCACTACTGCACTACCAAAGATTAACACATTCTCTCCTTTAATGCCAGATGATAGCTTCCTAAATCCCTGTTTCTGCAAGTCAGCGAGTGCATGTGAAGAATTATGAATTTGGATTGGTAGTTTAGTTGAATGAATACAAGAGTAACTAGAAAACTGGACACAAATACCTTTAAGATGAAATTGAATAGCCACATTGGACTGTGTATGCATTGGGTTAACTTTCAGTCTAGATTTCTTTTGGCATCGTCATCCAGCAGTGTAGCAAGGCATTGTTATGGACAGACCAGTCTATTATTGCTTAATTATGCAGAAACATTATTTCAGCCACATTTATCAAATTCATTTTCTTGTTCCTAATAAGGTCACTCTAAGTTAAAGGAGCTCTCTATTTTACCAGCAGCATTATTAATATTGTGGTTCCACCACCAATAATCTAAATAAATAAAATGAATGATAAGTGGAATTGAATTATAAGTGGAATAATATTCCTGATAATCCAAGTACCAGCACCATTCTATATGTTGTGGAATGAGGAAGCTGCAATCACAGATTTTCTCCCTCTCTCCAAGTCTGATTCTACTTCCCACACGGCATGTGATAGGGTCACAGACATAATCAGCTTGCTCTGTTCCAGTTAGCCCAGAGACAGGATGGGAGGTGGAAAGACCAACTCTGTAGGTGAATCTATTCCATAATTAAATACATTACTTTTAAAATATACATCTATATATATTTTAAACTGGAACCATGATGAAAATAACTTTTAAAAAACAAAGACAAAAAGAAAAGCACTCAGCTCCTTTAAGACTCACAAGCTATACAACTACAGCATCTAATTCATCCCACTACAAGCCAGCACTCAACCAATATATAGCAACATACGATCAACTGGCTGATACATGGATTGAACTGTACAGCTGTTGGAAGCCTGTTCCTCTGGATTTCCAGACGGAGGAGAACATGCAGGATGTGAATGACAATAAAAGATGGGAAGAGCAAATAGAAGGAAAAATAGAAAGAATACAGAATTAAGGATACCAAAAAGTTTAAAAAAAAGCAGTTTATATATCAAAATCTAATTAGAAATTATGGGTGCCCAATACACAAAGGACTGGCTTATGTGGGTTAACTAGATAACAGTCTGTTCCTGTAGGTTGCCTCTGATTTACCACAAATTCTGGAGATTTTGGCTTAAAAAGCACCAACCTGTGTTTTATCAGCTCCAAAACCATGTTTCACAAATGTTTTTATAAGTTAGGAGTCTCAATTCAATATTAAAAGAAAAATCATTTAAATGATAATTCTCTTTGGAAAACCCCAAGGGGCAGTATATATTGTCATCAAAATGAATTTAATTTTTGCTTGCTTTATGATCTAATAATTAGAGCATGCAGATTGTTCAAAAACTTCCATTAAAAACACGTCTGTTTTACAGCATAATTTGCACTGTAATTAGTATGCCCTACCTCAGCATGCATAGAGAAACTGCTTGTGTCTTCAAATTAAACTACAAAATGGACATGAATGTTGCCAGATCATGGTTTTTATATCCTGTTGGTTTTTTAGTTTAAAAGCTTTTTATGACATTTGCAAATCATCCACACCACTGCTCTTCTGAATGTTTTTGGCGTGCTTCCTCATAGTATCTTAAACACTGCTAAGAATATTATATTTCAAGTGGTTTGTTGCAGAAGAGCAATTAACATATAAAACAACCACAGCAGAACTGGGGATTGGTAATTCTGTTATATCACTACAATTTTCATTTAGATATTAATTGTATTTAGGATTTGCTCTAACATCAGAAAATTATGCAAAACCGCATTCAACTATAGAGGAAACACATTACAAATAACTTGACCTTTTCTAGCAGTTCTGTGATAAAATGGTAAGACATTTGCCTCTGGCACTGGAGCTCAAGGTTGGAATACCCATAAAGGTTTACATGCCAACCTGCTTAGTAGGGTAATGAGTGTTGTCAGTTTGATGGAAATGCTCATTCTCAGGGTTACTGTTCCCACTAGATAACTCATGATGGGAGAAGATAGGAAAATTAGGCAGGGGCCACTGTTGGTGTAAACTTTTCCATTTGCCCATTTTCCCAAGTATGAATTGAAGGGGTGTGAATGTAACAACTGATATAAACAGGACATAAATTAATAAATAAAAAATAATCTATTCAGGCCCATGCTTTGTTGTTTGTCCAAAACTCTTGTCACACACATCCTGTCCTGCAATCCAGAAGTCTCGCTCGCCCTTCATTCCAGTCCTCACTGACTTAGTCTGGATCCCTGAGCTCAAATACAATAACTTAAAATCCACATCCTTGTCTTTAAATCCCTCCATAGTGTCACCCAACTCTATCTCTGAAATCTCCTCCAACCATATATATGCCCCTCAAAACTCCATTCCTCTGATCCTGCCATTTGTGCATCTACTGTACCTTACCTTGCCTCATCATTGGTAGTAGAGACTTCAGTCATCTCGGTCCCAATCTCTAGAATTCCTTCTCTAGATCTCGCTGCCTATCCACCTCCCTCTGCCCCTTTAAAAACCTTCTCAAAGCTCATCTTTTCAACCAAACTTCTGGTCACCTCTCCTAACCTCTCCCTTCTTGATTCCTGGCACTGCTGGGGAACAGGAGTTCCCTCCTTGCTCTCACCTCCTCCAGGAAGTCTTCTGCGAACTCTGGTTCATACCACCTACTCATTGCATTCTTCATCTCAGTATTCTAGCGGTATACCAACTTTTATAACAAAATCAATTTGAGATACATTGGCAGAAACTTTTCAATATTAATTTAGTGGCACACAGGCTTGCAATACAAGAGCAAAATACTCAACAATGGTATTTTCAAGTTTAATCTATTTAACTTTATAAGTGTGGCAAGTCAAAACGGTCAGAAACAAGAAGAAAAAACTCAAATGCTGAAAATATGAAATTAAATAAACAAAAACAATGCTGGAAATATACAGCAGATCCAACAATATCTGCAAAGTGAAAAGACAAGTTTATGTTTTGGGTGATGAAGAGTCTATGCCTAAAA
The DNA here is from genome assembly GCF_052327205.1 of Somniosus microcephalus. Lineage (NCBI taxonomy): Eukaryota > Metazoa > Chordata > Chondrichthyes > Squaliformes > Somniosidae > Somniosus > Somniosus microcephalus. The sequence continues at coordinate 159,074,489 of NC_140999.1, forward strand.
CAATAATCTGTATTTTGTTTCCAGATGCTGATAGACTTGCAGTGTATTGCATCACTTTCTGTATTTAAAAAAATCAGTTTTGTTTCACTTAAACAAAGTGATAAAAACTGGGATATTCTAAATAATAGCAAAGTTCATAGAAACTTAGAAACATAGAAAAATAGGAACAGGAGTAGGCCATTCGGCCGTTCGAGACTGCTCTGCCATTCAACATGATCATGGCTGATCCTCCATCTCAATACCATATTCCCGCTCTCGCCCCATACCTCTTGATGCCTTTTGTGTCTAGAAATCTATCTATCTCCTTCTTAAATATATTCAGTGACTTGGCCTCCACAGCCTTCTATGGTAGAGAATTCCACAGGTTCACCACCCTCTGAGTGAAGAAATTTCTCCTCATCTCAGTCCTAAATGTCCTACCCTGTATCCTGTGACTGTGACCCCTCGTTCTAGATCCCCCAGCCAGGGGAAACATCCTCCCTGCATCCAGTCTGTCTAGCCGTGTCAGAATTTTATACGTTTCAATGAGATCCCCTCTCATTCTTCTAAACTCCAGTGAATACAGGCCTAGTCGACCCAATCTCTCCTCACATGACAGTCCTGCCATCCCAGGAATCAGTCTGGTGAACCTTTGCTGCACTCCCTCTATGGTAAGTATGTCCTTTCTTAGGTAAGGTGACCAAAACTGCACACAGTACTCCAGGTGTGGTCTCACCTAGGCCCTGTATAACTGTAGTAAGACATTCTTGCTCCTGTACTCAAATCCTCTTGCAATGAAGGCCAACATACCATTTGTCTTCCTAACTGCTTGTTGCACCTGCATGTTTTCTTTCAGTGACTGGTGTACAAGGACACCCAGGTCCCTTTGTACATCAACATTTCCCAATCTATCACCATTTAAATAATACTCTGCTTTCTGTTTTTCCTACCAAAGTGGATAATTTCACATTTATCAATGTTATACTGCATCTGCCATGTATTTGCCCACTCACTCAATTTGTCTAAGTTGCCTTGAAGCCTCTTTGCATCCTCCTCACAACTCACAATCCCACCTAGTTTCATGTCGTCAGCAAATTTGGAAATATTACATTTGGTTCCCTCATCCAAATCATTGATATATATTGTGAATAGCTGGGGCCCAAGCACTGATCCTTGCGGTACCCTGCTAGTCACCACCTGTCACCCCGAAAAAGACCCATTTATTCCTACTCTCTGTTTCCTGTCTGTTAATCAATTTTCAATCCATGCCAGTATATTACCCCCAATCCCATTGCTTCTTATGTAGGACTTTATCAAAGGCCTTCTGAAAATCCAAATAGACCACATCCACTGGTTCTCCCTTATCTATTCTACCAGTTACATCCTCAAAAAACTCCAGTAGGTTTGTCAAACACGATTTCCCATTCATAAATCCACGTTGACTTTGTCTAATCCCGTTGATATTTTCTAAGTGTCCTGTTATCACATCCTTTATAATAGACTCTAGCATTTTCCCTGCTACTGATGTTAGGATAACCGGTCTGTAGTTCCCTGTTTTTTCTCTCCCTCCTTTTTTAAATAGTGGGGTTACATTTGCCACCCTCCAATCTGCAGGAACTATTCCATAATCTATAGAATTTTGGAAGATGACAACCAATGCATCCACTATTTTCATGGCTACCTCTTTTAGTACTCTGGGATGCAGATTATCAGGCCCTGGGGATTTATCGACTTTCAGTCCTATTAATTTCTCCAGCACTATTTTTTTACTAATGCTAATTTCCTTTAATTCCTCCTTTTCACTAGACCCTTGGTTCCCTAGCATTTCTGGGAATTTATTTGTGTCTTCTTCCGTGAAGACAGAACCAAAGTATTTGTTTAATTGCTCTGCCATTTCCTTGTTCCCCATTATAAATTCTCCCGTTTCTGACTGTATGGCACCTACATTTGTCTTCACTAATCTTCTTCTTTTTACATACTTCTACTTAACAAAGCATTTTTTTACAAGCAGTGCTTCTGCTGCAACCGGCTGTCACAGGAGGGAAGTGGAAAAATGTTGGGGTTGTATTCAAGGCTGCAAGTGGAAGGGAATTTTGAGGGATTTTTAACTGTTTTGTGATGGGAAAAGTTCACCTAACATTCTCTACAGATGACACAAAAATTTCAGCTGCCAGCAGAAAAATAGGATCTCAATTGGGAAATCAGCTATAATCATTGGTATTTGCCACACTCACTACGTGAAACAAAACACTTAAATATGCAAATACCTTTTTCAACTTCACACAGGTGGTACACAAATGAAAATATCATCCAATCCACATACAGCCTAAACCTAGGGCTTGATTTTGCCGGCGCTCAGAGGGCGGATTTGGAGGCGGGTCCACTGTCAAAATAGCAAAGATTGACAGCGGTTAGGAAACCCGCTGTCAACCCGCCTCCACGCGAGTCTCCCAGGTGTCGGGTCTGTCAGCAGAGAACGGACCCGACACCAAGGGGCGAGGAATGCAATTGAGCTCATTAAATGGCTTGTTAAGAGCCAACTTAATGCTATTTTGAGGCTTCCTTGCAATTTTACGAGCTCCTCCACGAGTTACCCGCTACTCGGGGAACACGCCAGCTCACCCTGGCATGAGTTGAGTCTGCTCTGATGTATCTGGTAAGCTGACTACTGCAGAAGTGGTGTAAAGGATGCCATGTTGCAGATGGTTAGTTTCAGAGCGCATAAACTGTTGGTTACTGCATTTGTAAGACATATAGAGATTTCTTTAGCTTGCAAGTGTTTAGAGCCAACTGTATGTCCAGTGCCACCTCATCGGAACAACCTCTCTCACCATTGACAGATCACTTCTGTCATCTCACCTGCAGCTGCCATCTATTGCAGCAACATCGGTGCCCTTGGAAAAATCACACCTTGGTCCTCTGAATCCCTCCACAATCAGCCCCAATACCAACATCACCAAGCACACCAACATCACCAACACAGAAACATAGAAGATAGGAGCAGGAATAGGCCATTCGGCCCCTCAAGCCTGCTCCACCATTTAATGAGATCATGGCTGATCATCCAAATTCAGTACCCTGTCCCTGCTTTCTCCCCATATCCCGTGATCCCTTTAACCCTATGAAATATATCTAACTCCTTCTTCAATACATTTAATAATAATAATTAATAATTCAACTTTATTGTCATTGTACAATGCACAAGTACATGAACAACAAAATGTGATCTTGCAAGCTCCCATGAGTCCAGTACAAATAACATTAACATTAAACGTAAATAGCATCGTCCTGGGAGAAGCAAAGCCGCTGCATCTGTGCGCGCCGCCATTCCATTTCCACCATTCCTCCTGTCCGACAATCTTCAGCCCAACGCCCGGGCCTGCTCACCAGCCGCCCCTCCCGGGGCTCCTTCCGTGACCTTCTCACCAACCGCCCCTCCTCGGGGCTCCTTCCGTGACCTTCTGCACCTGGTCTTCCCTGATGGTCACCCCTCCAGGTACTAACCAGGCCTGGCTCTGCTTAGCTTCCAAGCCTTGCCAGTGACCCTGTCCCTAGTCCCAGGAACAGGGCTCATAAATTGGCCTCAACTGCCTTCTGTGGTAGAGAATTCCACAGGTTCACCATTCTCTGGGTGAAGAAATTTCTGCTCATCTCTGTCCTAAATGGCTTACCCCTTATCCTTAGACTGTGACCCCTGGTTCTGGACTCCCCCGTCATCGGGAACATCCTTCCTGCATCTAGTCTGTCTAGTCCTGTTAGAATTTTATAAGTTTCAATGAGAGCCCCTCTCATTCTTCTAAACTCCAGTGAATATAAGCCCAATCGACCCAATCTCTCCTCATACGTCATTCCTGCCATCCCAGGTATCAGTCTGGTGAATCTTCACTGCACCCCCTCCATGGCAAGAACATCCTTCCTCAGATAAGGCGACCAAAACTGCACACAATACTCAAGGTGTGGACTCACCAAGGCCCTGTACAACTGCAGCAAGACATCCTTGCTCCTGTACTCGAATCCTCTCGCTGTGAAGGCCAACATACCATTTGCCTTCTTAACCGCCTGCTGCACCTGCATGCTTACCTTCAGCGACTGGTGCACAAGGACACCCAAGTCTCGTTGCACTTCCCCCTTCTCCCAATCTATTGCCATTCAGATAATAATCTGCCTTCCTGTTTTTGCCACCAAAGTGGATAACCTTGCATTTATCTACATTATAATACTGCATCTGCCATGCAGCTGCTCAATCACCCAACCTGTCCAAATCATACTGGAGGTTCTCTGCATCATCCTCACAGCACACACGCCCACCCAGCTTTGTGTCATCTGCAAACTTGGAGATATTACATCTAGTTCCCTCGTCTAGATCATTAATATATATTGTGAATAGCTGGGGTCTAGCACCAATTTACTTCACTTGACGCTGTAACCCTGGCTGCCACATGATGCGCCAGGTTGACACCATCCCAAACCAGCACCGTAAAGCATCCCTTTAATGCCCAAGCCATTCCATTCACACTCATCACTGTAGCAGGGAGGTGGTGGCGGAGCGGAGTTATGTCTGAACATTCACTGGAACTCAGTAAGACACTTCTCAAGGTGTGCACAGATCTGTCCAATAAGGAGCAATGTTGAAAATGTAGATTTTGCTGTACGACAACACATTACCAGAAACTTCACATGAACATTGGCTAACACAACCTCATCCCACCCTTGTGTGTTGTTAGTTAGTATGCTTGCAGTAGGATGAGGGTGATTGTGAGCTGTGGCTAGTGAGATGCGGATGTGATAATATAGATAGCGAGGGATGGGTGGAGGTGCAAGGAAAGTTGGTGTGAGTAAGGATGTGCAGGAGTAGGGTATGGAAGGCAGAGTGATGGGGATGGGGATGTGTTGAGTGCCACGGCAGGGTGAGGTTGGGTGTGGCTTTGCAGTAATGTTTCGTGATCCACTGAGATCAGTGAAAGGTTGGCGCCACTGCAGCCAGGGACTCCTGACGACATCCCTGCTTTTGCCCTCCTGTGCAATGTACAACCAGGCTGTGTTGGTGTCCTGGGGAGGTCTCTGCCACCCTTGGAAGGGAACAGAACCTCCCTGCGTGCTGTGACTCCCTCCATAAGCATATGGAGGGAGTTAATGGAGAGCCTGGGTGCAAGTATCCAACTTTGTGCAGTGCTTGTCAATGTTTGCAGCACCTCAATGCTGTCAAACACAGACAGAACAACAGTCAAACTCAATGTGGCCATAGTCCCATTAAGGAAACCGGCTAATGACACGTCATCAAATGACATCATCAGACTCGCTTCCTGTTAAGTGGCCAGGAATCCCGCAGGGCGGGCTTAACAAGGCCAATCAAGGGAAAATCCCTTTGACAGAGCGGCTACAGCCGGGAGCATCACTGGAACCCAGAAACCAGCTATCCCGCCACCATCCCATCACCGCAGAGAAAATCCAGCCCCTAATCTCTCCATATTGGCTTTACATGTGTTTGTAAAATAGTTTACAAAATGACGAAGTGTATTGTTCCAGAAAACCAATTCCTACTATTGAAGACTGTCAATGTAGCTGGAACATGATTGCAATTCAAAGTTTCCAAAGTAACTCACAAACTTGAGGATTGTCATAAGTAAATCATTGGTCCTTGACATGGAGCTGGATATCAAAAGAGCTACAACACACCAATATGGCAAAGGTTAAAAAACAAACATTGGGTAGCACAAAGGGTGCAGCAATATTTCACCTTGTACAAATACATAGGTGTCGATATTAACCCCCTCCACGATGAATGGGAGAGGGTTAAAAAGAAATAAAATTGGGGAATGCGTCCCCAACCCGGGGGGCGCTAACGGAGCGCAAAGCCGCTAGAGCCCAGGCGCGGTGCCGTTAACGCCTCCCATGAATTTCAGCGGGAGGTTACCAGCGGCGGTAGCCGGTAGCGCCCCATGGTGCTGCGCCTCCGGTGATGTCATCATCACCGTGCACAGTGCCCCGCTCGCGCCCCGGCCACAAGCTTCAGCTGCACCCCCTGACCTAACGCTGGACTATATGTCTGACAAGGTCAGGGTGGCGTTTTTGCAGCCGCAGCGACGCTAATTAAAGGGCAGGTGCCGGGCGGCCAATTTTTTTCCAGCCGCCTGCCAGCACCTGCCCCCTTTCCATTTCCTCATGCGGGGTGCCAGTCGCGATTGGTCAGCCCGGTGCTCCTTTTGAGTGCTGGGCTGTTTTCCCGGCACCCTGCTCCCTGGTGGTCCAGCAGGGCCCCGGTGCACACTGCGCTAGGCAGAGTAGGGAGGCCTGTAATACCGCGGCGCTACGTGCAGACACGCGTGGTGCTGGTGCATGTAGTACCGCGATATTGAATGGTAGCGCCCCAGGAAGAAGGGGGAGCATTTTCAGTAGCGCCCCACCTCCTGCTTGGGGCGCTACCATTCAATTTACGGTGTGGGGGCGCTTATTTTTTGGGGGCGCTAAAAGTAGCACCCGGGCAAAGTTAGCACCCCAAAGGGGGCGCGACCAAATTTCTCCCCCTTAATTATAATGTTTAAATCAGGCTCCCACATTGCAATTGGCAGCATGATTTAAATTTAATAGTTGCCCGCCAGGTGTCCCAGAGCTCGGGAAACCCAACAGCAGAAGGGAGAAGGTAGCAGCCGGCTTCAGAAGGTAAGTGCTTTTTAGAGCACTTCTTGTGGGTCAGGAGGAGCAGGAGTGCCTCCCCCCCACTGGCCCCTCAAGCAAACCTCCTGCCGATCACGGCCTTTCCTTGCTGCCAAGATCGGCGACCCCCTCCAACCCTCGATCTCCGGCCTGCCCCCACAAACTGCCGACGCCCCCCCACCCCGCAATAGGGACCCACGATACCCCCTCCATCGCCGGGCACTCCCTGCGGAATCTGAATTTTTAAATAAAAGACAACCCATGCATATTAAAATGTATATTCCGCTAGCTTATTTTATTTGTAGGTACAGTAATAGGTAAATTATTTTTTTTAAATAATCAGTGATAGTGGCGATTAAAAACCTCTGCCTACCCATAGTGCAAATTCAAAAATGCAAAGAACATTTTAAAATTATGTACAGCAGCTCGAATGTCTTCTTTTCAGCCCAGTTTCTAATCCATAAATCCACACCAAGCCCGGATCCCGAGCTCCGATTGTCAGGGATTGTCCCCAAGGGTCCCCTGCTCCTGGCACTGGCTTTTCCGCCCGGCCGCCGGCCAGCCTGTCAATTTGGCCGACTGCCAGGAGGAAAACGGAAAGAAAATGATAATGAGGTTCTACTGTTAAATTCCCCGGGACCTCAGCGTACCCGGGATTTCCCCGTAAATATTGGGGCCATAGAGTTACATAGACATTACAACACATAATCAGGCCATTCAGCCCAACCAATCTTTCTGGTGTTTATCCTCCACATGAGAAGTGCGTCTAATCCCACGTCTCTGCCTTCTTCCCCTATCCCTTCATCCCTTTCCTTCAAACATCTTTCTAACCTATTCTTAAATGTTGACATGGTATCAGCTTCAATCACTAACTCCAATAATGCATTCAACGGCTTCTGTGTGGAAAAAAAAGAGTTCCTCCTGCTCTTTTTTTCTAAAGCTCATGCATTCATTCGGGCTGATTTTTTACCTTTTTAGTCTAGGATACCAAGGCTAATTATATTGGAACCCTTGTCACCCTGGCTGAGATCACCTTACTCCGGACAGACTAGGAATCAAATCTGGGACATTTTAGTCTATACAGTTCAGTATTAAACCATGCAGTTCACTTACCCACTGAGCCATTAATGGAGCATGAAAGTCTTTAACAAGCATCTTAAAAACAATGATTTAAACATTTGCTACAGACATATCAAAAAGTATTTTTACATTACTGCAAGGTTTGAAGTGCAAGGCTGAAAATGGAAACCCTTTGAAAAATGTGTAGTAGTAAGTAGTAAATTAAAGTTTGAATCTAATATGGTTAAAACTGCACCAAAATATAGATGTTCAGAGATAGTTGACTGATCTAAGTTGGCAAAAACAATTATATTCAGATACACCTTTTCCTTGTAAAAATTGGCACACACATTGGCAGAGGCAGAGTTCAGCGGTTGGTGCCCCTCTGCGTATGTGTGATGATTTTTTTCCCAGTTCCTGTCTTTGTGATTGGCAACAGTAGGGATTGTCTTTGGCTGAAAAGGAGAATATTAATGCCAGTTATTTTTTTTTGTTGTTAAAGTGAACTGCCTGTAAAGGGAAATAAAAATAGAAAATCCTGGAAACACTCAGCAGGTCAGGTGGCATCTGTGGGGAGAGAAACAGAGTTAACATTTCAGGTCGATGACCTTTCGTCAGAACCCACAGATGTTGCCTGACCTGTTGATTGTTTCAAGCATTTTCTGTTTTTATTTCAGATTTCCAGCATCCATAGTATTTTGCTTTTGCCTGTAAAGGGAGCTGTTATAGGATTGCTGTCTCTTTGTGGCAGTGTGGCTACAGCCAATTATTGTTTAAATGTTAGTGCAAGAAAAAAAAGTCCCCAAAATATAACACTTCATGAAAATGTCATTTTTAGAATACAAGGGCCCAAAATTTGCAATCGGAGGCTTCCCACAGGCGGATGACTCCGACCTGTAAAAAATCTATGCATTTACCTGGTGGCACAGGAGGTCTGGGGGCAACCACTCTGGGCCTCTCTGGGTACCCACGGGCAGAGGCCCACGCATCTCAGGGGCGCAGGCGGTTCGCAAGTGCCCCTGGGATCACGTGGGCCGGCCCAACCAATAAAAGGGAATCCCCATTCATACTTATGGGAGTTGCGTCCGTACATATTCCCCATAAGTATGAATGGGGATCACTTAAAAAATACACAAACACATGAAATAAAAACAATTTTAATTACATATTTAAAATTAATTAAAATGCCATTTAATTAAATATTTTAAACAAAACTTTAATATGTTGAGAAAAAAAATTTATGGGGGAAAAATTGGCTCACGCCCCCTTTGGGGCGATAACTTCGCCGGGGCGCTACTTTTAGCGCTCCAAAAAAGTTAACACCCCAGCACCTGAAATTCAATAGTAGTGCTCCAAGCAGGAGGTGGGGCGCTACTGGAAGCGCTCCCCCTCCTTCCTGGGGTGCTCCTATTGAATATCGCGGCACTACGTGCAACAGCGCCACACGCATCGTCACATAGCGCCGCGGTATTACAGGCCTCCCTCCTCTGATTAAAGGGGAGGGGCCTAGCACAGCACGCACCGGGGCCCTGCTGGCCCACCAGGGAGCGGGTGCCAGCAAAAGAGCCCAGCACTCAAGAGGAGTGCCGGGCTGACCGATCGCGGCCAGCACCCCGCAGGAGGAGGCAAGAGGGGGGCAGATGCTGGCAGGCAGCCCAAAAAAAAAGGCCGCCCGGCACCTGCCCTTAAATTATCACCACCCCGGCCGCAAAAACGGCACCCTGACCCTGTCGGACATAGCGTCTAGCAGTAGGTAAGGGGGAGCGAGCCAAGTTTGTGGCTGGGGCGCTGCATACAGTGATGACGTCATTGCCGGAGGCACAGCGCCACGGGGCGCTATTGGCTACCACTGCCACTAACCTCCCGCTGAATTATGTGGGAGACGTTAGCAATGCCATGCCCGGGCGCTAGTTCCTTTGTGCCTGTTAGTGCCCCCTCGGGGTGCTAACAGGAGGCGCAATGCAACCAAATTTTCCCCCCCATATATTTACCCCCAATGTCAGAAAATCACAACCCCATTGTCAATATTATAGAAAATATACAAGTTCACAGATGGAACACTGAAAGCACGTGCGGAAGGACCAATTGCCATGCATGTGATATGTGATGAGCCTGTAGGAGATTGTGAGAGAATGATGCAGATGAGTCATTTTGGTGTTGCATGGAGTTAGGAGTTATAATAGGGAAGGACCCAAAGTAAACTGAGAAAAAGAAAGACAGGATATGAGAGAGAGAAAAACACACATATACACAGGGAAATAGAGAAACAATGAGACAGAGTCAGAGAAAGAGGCAGAGGGGGAGAGACAGAGAAAGAGATCGATAGAGACAAAGAGAAAAACAGAGAGGGAAAGAAAGAGGCACACGCACAGACTGCACACACACAGAGTAAGAGAGAGATATAGACACATTGAGGGTAATATTCACTTTGAGCGCGGGCAGAAAACTGCCAGTTGGCGAGCGACAGCCTACTATACACCCCTCACAATTTCCCTTTCCTTTGAAACCAATGGAAAGGAAAATTGGGTGTTTTCCACTCACACCTAAAGTGAAAATTACCTCCACTGATAGAAACAAAAGATGAGCTGTACAGACATAAACACAGACAGCTTACTAATTGACTGGTTTACCCAGCTGGTTTAGTGTTCAACAATTCCCCCAATTTGTTGTCTTATGCTTAATAGTAGACTTAAGTATGCATCTATTTTCCATAATGGTCCAATTTATCTGATTCTATGTATTCTATTGCTTGATATTGCCACTTTTTTGGCAGCCTTATACCAAGCACATATTCCAATTCTCTGGTGAATTAATGAAAAATATATGAGGGGGAATTTTAACTGGCAGCGAGGTTTGGTTGGGTGGGGCAGGTAGCATAACCACTCAATGTCAGCATTGTAACAGTGGGATTGGCCTGATATCACCGACATTGGCCACTGCATTTTCTGGAAATATTTCAATCTGGAAGATAAGGCAGAAGAATGTCCCCAGGTTTTCCGATACATCCGACAAGGTCCTAGTTGAAGAGACGAGGCATGAAGGGACGTCCTCTTTCCATCGGATGGGAAAAAGATGCCAAAGCAGAACATTCAATAGGCCTGGAGAGATGTGGCAGAGTTAGTAAATGCTAGAAGCATTACCCAGAGGACCAGGATTCAATGCAGGAAAAAGTTCAATGAACTGGCAGCAAAGGTAAATACAGGTCTTCATATCTCCAAGTCTCTGCATTACACCTGGCAAAAGCACTTTCCCAGCCCCCTTCCCCTGCACTACATCCTTCTCCAGATATAAAAAGGGACATTGTACTGCTTCTCTTTCTCATTCCAATCACAACTCACCTGTTGCTTGCTGCCTTCACAGCAGGCACTGAAAGTATTCTTTTGTCACCCATAGCAATACCAAAACAATGAACTTCTGTGATAACTAATTTCTAGCTTCACAATTCAGCTACTTTACAAAGAATAACAAAGTATTAACAGCACAAAAACAGTCCATTCAGCCCATCAAGTCCATGCTCCACATGAGCCTCCTCCCATACCTTTTCATCTAACCCCATCAACATATCCTTCTATTCCTTTCTCCCTCATGTGCTCATCTAGCTTACCCTTGAATGCATCTATGCTATTCCCCTCAACTACTCCTTGTCGTAGCGAGTTCCACATTCTCACCACTCTCTGAGTAAAGAAGTCTCTCCTGAATTCCTTATTGGATTTATTGGTGACTATCTTATATTTATGGCCCCTAGTTCTCATCTCCCCCACAGGTGGAAACATCTTGTCTACGTCTACCCTATCAAACCCTTTCATAATCTTGAAGACCTCTACAGGTCACCCCTCAGTCTTCTCTTTTCTAGAGAAAAGAGCCCCAGCCTGTTCAATCTTTCCTGATAGGTATAACCTCTCAGTTCTGGTACCATTCTCATAAAAAGTTTTTGCACCTTCCTCAGTGCCTCTATATCCTTTTTATAATATGGAGACCAGAACTGTTCACAGTACTCCAAGCATGGTCTAACCAATGTTCTATACAAGTTTAATATGACTTCTCTGCTTTTAAATTCTATCCCTCTAGAACTGAACGCCAGTGCTTTGTTTTCTTTTTTTTATGGCATTAGTAACCTGCGTCGGTACTTTTAGTGATTTGTGTATCTGTACCCTAGATCTCTCTGTCCCTCAACCCATTTAGACACTTATTTTACAAGGAGTATGTGGTTGCCTTATTCTTCCTACCAAATTGTATTACCTCCCACTTATCTATATTGAAGTTCATTTGCCAAGTACTTGCCTATTCTGCAAGTTTATTAAAGTCTTCTTGTATTTTGTCACAGTCCTCCTCTGTATTAACTACAACCCCCAATATGATGTCATCCTCAAATTATGAAGTTGTACTTCCAATTCTCAAGACCAAATTGTTTATGTAAATGGTGAACAATTGTTGTCCCAGCACCAATCCTTGTGGAACACCATTTGCCAGTCCGAGTAACTACTTTTAATCTCTGCTTTCTGTTTTGTAGCCAGTTTGCTATCCATTCTGTTACTTGTCCCCTGAACCAAATGTTCTGACCTTAGTCATTAGTCTAATATGCAGTACCTTATCGAAGGCTTTTTGGAAATCTAAATATATTATGTCTATTTCACTGCCCCATCTACCCTTTCTGTTACTTCTTCAAAGAATTCAATAAGGTTGGTCAAGCATGACCTTCCCTTTTGGAATCCGTGCTGACTACTCTATTATATTTTCAGTTTCTAGATGTTTTTCCATTACCTCTTCGATTAAGGATTACATTATCTTTCCTACCACCGATATTAAGCTAATTGGTTTATAGTTCCCTGGGCTTGTTCTATCTCCTTTTTATATATAAGGATCATATTAGCTGTCTGCCAGTCCTGTGGCACTATTCCCTTTTCTAATGAATTTATATATATATGTAATAATGCCTCTGCTATCACTTCCCTAACTTCTTTTAATATGTCTGGATGTAATCCATCCGGACCAGGGGCTCTATCCTCTTTAAGTTTGATTAGTTTATCATTATTTCCCCCCTTTCTATCTTAAATGTTTTTATATCTTTTTTGATCTCTTCTTCTAATTTCATGTCCACCATGTTAGTTTCCCTGGTAAATAATGTGGCAAAGTAATTATTTAATATTTCTGCCATTTTGCTGTCATCACCTGTGAGTTTCTCGTGTATATCCCTTAGTGGCCCTATCCCTATCCTGATGTTTTATTGATTTATTTATGTACCTGTAGAATACTTTACTATTTCTTATTTATATTGCTTGATAATTTAATTTCATAGTTTCGCTTTGCCTTCCTAATTGGTTTTGTTTTGCCTTTTTTCCTAACCTTTTTGAATTCCCTTTTGTCATCCTCTCCTTTGATGTCTATGTGCTTAGTGTATGCCTTTTCCTTTAGTTTCAATTTGCCCTTATTTCTTTATTCATCCATGGTGTGTCATTACTGGCTAGTTTGTTCTTGCTTTTTAGTGGGGTATATTTTTCCTGGACTCTATTGATCACTGTTTTAAATGTTTTCCATTGCTGTCCTATTTCTTGTCAGTAACTGTTTCCAGTTTATTTTCCCCAGTTCCATTCTCATCCCCTTAAAATCAGCTTTTTTTCCAATTTATTACTTTGGTCTTTATCTTGCCTATGCCCTTCTTAATCTTTCAGAATCACAGAACCACAGAAACCCCACAGTGCAGATAGAGGCCATTTCAGCCCATCGAGCCTGCACCGACACATGTCCCACCCAATCCCCATAACCCCTACACCAACACCACCCTATCCCCATAACCCCACGTATTTAATCCCCCCTAACACTAAGGGTCAATTTATCATAGCCAATCAACCTAACCCGCACATCTTTGGACTTATCTTACACCTTATTATATTGTGATCATTATTGCCTAGATGTTCCCCTACACTTACTTCTCTTATCTGCTCTGGTTCATTTTCTATTATTAGATCCAACAATGATTCCTCTCTTATTGGGCTTTTTACATACTGGGTAAGAAAGGCGTCCTGCACACATTGTAAAAACTCCATTCCTTTTACCCCTTTTGCTGCCTCTTCTTGCCAGTTTATTTGGGGGTAGTTAAATATCCCATGATTATTATTCTGTCCTTTACTCATTTCACATATTTGCTTACATATTTCTTCCTCCACCTCCTTTCCACTATTAGGTGATTCATAGTATACCCATATTAGCATGATCGATCCCTTCTTATCTTTTATTTCAATCCATATGGATTCTGTTTCTAAACTTCTGTCAATATGTTATCTCTAATTAGTAGTGCTACCCCACCCGCCACTTCTTCCTTCCCTATCCTTTCTGATTATGTCAAACCTGCAATATTTAGTTGCCAGTCCTGTTCTTTATGTAGCCATGTTTCAGTTATTGCAACTACATCTGGTTCCTCACTCCAGATTATTGCCTCCAGTTCCCCCATTTTATTTTGGATGCGGTGTACATTGCTGTACAGGCAATTCGTCTTTAGCAGCTGTTCCTTTTACATTACATTCTTTACATAGAACACCTCTCCATTTTGGTCACAACTTGTTTCTTCACTCTCAGCATAAACAATATATGAAGAAGACACACACATATATGAACATCCCTTTGCAACAGCCACTCACTAAATTTCTCCCCTTCTTTCTGCAGGAAAAAATGGCACATAATTAAAGGGAGAGGAGCAAGACTGGAAGGGGACCAATTAACATCCAGGGCCTTAGCAAGATAGCACAGCCAGCCCTGGAGATCATAGGCCCATCAAAAGAAAAAGCATCAGAAATAGTGAGGCTGGGGGTGACACTGAGCACAGTTTCTGCCTACTACGTGTAGTAGGAATAAAAAACTGGTATTAATAAAAGTGACCATAAAGCTGTTGGATTGTCGTAAAAACCAACTGGTTCACTAATGTCCTTTAGGGAAAGAAAGCTGCTTTCCTTACCTGGTCTGGCCTATATGTGACTCCAGTCCCACACCAACGTGGTTGACTCTTACCTGCCCTCTGAAGTGGCCTAGTAAGCCACTCAAAGAATAATAATAATAATACCAGATGGACCATTCGGCTGTGATCTAGGCCTCAAATTAGGAGACAACGAAGGCACACCCAGCCCAGTCGACCATCCAAAGTCCTCCTCACTGACATCTGAGAACTGGTGCCAAAGTTCGGAGAGCTGTCCTACAGACTAGTCAAATACTAGTCTCACATACTCATACTTACAAAATCATACCTATCCCTCAACGTCCCGGACTCCTCCATCACCATCCCTGGGTATGTCCTGTCCCACCAGAGGTTGGGCCATACTGGTATACTGTGGGAGCACCCCAGGGAGTCCTCAGCATTGACTCTGGACTTCATGAAGTCTCATGGATTCAGGTCAAATATGGGCAAGGAAAACTGCTGCTGATTACCACCTATTGCCCTCTCTCAGTTGATGAATCAGTACTCCTCCATATTGAACACCACTTAGAGGAAGCACTGACGGTAGCAAGGGCACAAAATATACTCTGGATGGGGGACGTCAATGTCAATCACCAAAAGTGACTCAGTAGCACCACCACTGACCGAGATGGCCGAGTCCTGAAGGAGGTAGCTGCCAGACTAGGTTTGCGGCAGGTGGTGAGAGAACCAACACGAGGGAATGACCTGCTTGACCTCGTCCTCACCAGTCTATCTGTCACAGATGCATCTGTCCATGACATTATTGGTTGAAGTGACCACTGCATAGTCCTTACAGCGATTGAGTCCTGCCTTCACACTAAGGATGCTCTCTATTGTGTCATTTGGCACTACCATCATTGTAAGTGGGATAGAACAGCTCTAACAGCTCAAAGTTGGGCATCCATGAGGCGCTGTGGGCCATCAGCAGCAACAGAATTGTATTCCACCGCAATATGTAATCTCATGGGCCGGCATATCCTTCACTCCTCCATGACCATCAAGCTAGATGGCCAACTCTGGTTCGATGAGGAGTGTAGAAGAGCATGCCAGGAGCAGCACCAGGCATACCTGAAAATGCCAACCCGGTGAAGCTACAACACAGGATTATATGCTTGCTAAACTACAGAAGCAGCATGCTATAGACAGTGGTAAGCGATCCCACAATCAACGGATCAGGTCAAGGCTCTGCAGTCCGCCCACACCCAGTTGCGTTTACTGGCACAGAATGACGGACTCATGACAGCTGCCTAGAAACCTACATTATTCTGTGGCAGTGATCACTGACCAGCTGCACATTGATGGAATGAAATAGTTTCCTGTTAATGAATGCTCCTGGCTGTTTTCCTGGTGGCTTGGTGGCTACATGTGTTCAGTCTATGACCCCCCTGCACACAAGGGATGCCAGCCAATGCAGCAAATGCCAGTGCCCTTTTATTCTGACTGCTGGCATCCATTGGGAAGGCTATGTAGGCGTTGGCCCCGGCAGAGAGGGCATTGGTGAGCTGCTTGATGCATTTATGAGCAGCAGACTGAGAAATGCGGGAAATGTTCTTTGTAACACCCTGAGGCAAGGAAGTTAAGAGCAGTGGTGACTTTCAATGCCACAGGCAAAGCATGGCCATCTGGCCCAGCAGGCATTAGCTCTTGTTTCAAGAGTCTGCAGAGGTCTGTGACAGCCTGTCTGAAGAAGCGCAGCTTCCTCCTGCACTGCTCCTGAAACAGATCCAGGAAACTCACTCTGGGCCTGTACACCCTATGGGCTGGGTAAGGCCTTTATCGAGCAACCCACCCCCCCTCCCCCCACCCTCATCTGTTGTCTCCTTATGGCAGAGGCGCCTGCTACTGCTGCTATTACTATTGCTCCTTTTCTTCCTCTTCATGCAACCAAATCAAAGTAGCAGGTTTTCAACCCATCATAAGCTATGTGCTTACTGAAGGTGCACAGAATAAATGCAGAACAAAAAAAAATCTCTAAGGCAAACTCCCCTGTGGAAATCCAAAAAATGCAATTGCAAACAGATACCTATGATTTGAGTGCTTGCAGGCGACTGGTGTTTAAACATTGCTTTTGATGTCCCTTTGGAAACTTAGGTTTCATTCAGCAGTTCAGAACTGGGTAGACCTTCCGTCTTTGCATGGTAAAATCTTACTGGAGCTCCTAATGACATCATAGGACCACGATTTGCATTTATTTATGGGGTTCCCCCTGCTTTTGGAGGGTGCCTTGGATACCTAAAAAACTGCACAGTTAAGATGGCGGCGGGCGGGGATCAAGCAGCAATTGGGTGGTAAGTCTCCCGAAGCGATTTTAACTCCACTACCACCCTGTTCCCACCAGGCAGGGAAGTTAAGACTGCCCCTGCACGGTGATTCCCAGGCACTAACGGTACGCATCCATCCAGTGCCCCAGCAATCTAATGGTGGGTATATCTGGTTCCCTGGAATTCTAGTGGCGGGTACATAGCTCATTCTCTTAAGGTTGAGCAAAGGTTATCCATAAATACAAAATAGGCTTTTATAAATTTGAATTTTGATAGGCCTGTATTTGAATCTAAATCAGTTTGCAAATGTATATTAAGATTACTTTCAAAATAATGGGACTCATTCCAAAAGCAGGACTGTACCAATTCAGAGAGAGTTATTTATGTTGTTACATCAGTTATTGTTTACTTGTTATGTGAAAAGTTAAGTTCAACTTATTTAAGCAGTAAAGACAGTGGGCGAGAATTTCCAGTGTTCTCCCAATCCCCTGCCATAATCATGATGGAAGATCAGCGGAAACCCTAGAAAAATATCAGAAACTGCCACTTTTTGCCATTTACACTGTTGCTCACAGGTTCCATCAATCTCCCGTCAGAGCATTCCTGTAGCAATTCCAGGCCTGGACTAACGTAATTGATATAGCAATGATAAGGCAATTTTGTTCGGGTAAGGTTTTTTTTAATAAACATGAATGTGCATATTTTATAACTGTTTAACAAATTGCAATTTATCATAGTTTTGTTTTAATGATTTGAACAAATGGGGTCGTGCAGCTAGCTAGCTGTTGCCTTATTCAGAGGGATGTGTGTGTTGTATCCAAACACACAGGCAAATTTGCATGCATAATGCCAGTAAACTGGCAAGACTAAATGGATCTGTTCTTTTGTTTGCCTTTGCAGATTTACTGTAGTGTTTGCGTTAATCAAGGGCCTCCTGAAGCCACTTGCATGTGGCTCAACAATGCCAGGCTTGTGTATGACAACAGCCACTATTTATTACTTGTCAGACTTTAAACGCTTCTGCTTGTGCCACAGATTCCTACCATGGATCCCTGCAACACTACCCAGATTCGCTGTATGAGATAAATCAACAGTGAAAGAATGCGTGCCATGCTAATGTAATGGATGGCATAGATGCCAACAATGCAGGTAATATTGATTTCTAGAAGCTGTAAAACCTGAACTACTTTGATAACATTGAGCAGCTCATGCACACTTCAGATTTTCAGGCTGTGAGGCAAAAGCACCTCGAGTTGTCCTAGTTAACATTAAAGGGGCTGTGTTGTCTTTTACATGCAAAATATAAAGTTGCTTAATCTTTAATTCCTCATCATCCTTTCTGTTTTCCCATGTTTTCCATTCTTTCTGTCTCCTTTTTTCTAATTCTCCCATTTTTTCTCATTCTCATCTTTGTATCTCTTTGCATCCTCACTCTTTCTCTCGCCCTCTTCCTTTAAGTCTGCATCCCACCATTTACTATCAACATATCCATCTATTCCTTTCTTCCTCGTGTACTTATCTTGCTTCCCCTTAAATGCATCAATGCTATTCACCTCAATCACTTCATGTGGTAGCGAGTTCCACATTCTCACCACTCTCTGAGTAAATAAGTCTCTCCTGAATTCCTTACTGGATTTCTTAGTGCCCATCTTCTATCGATGGCCCCTAGTTTTGGGCCATCCCACAGGATGTAGCGCAAGTGTTTAATGTAAAGTTAGCGGTGCAATCAGGTAAGCTGTTGCCCTTCAGGAAGCTTTTTATTAAAACCAAAATAATGGATTCTGTCTGTAGTGAAGGGGAATTAGTATCAGTAAATATAGCAAATAATAATGAAAATCCTGAACTTTCCCCACCTGTCAATGAACCCAGGACTTTCTGATTGCTGCTGTCAAGTGCTATATCATGGACTCATAGTCATGTATTGTTCATCCCATGCGTATTTCTCCATATACAATTGCTTGCAAGTCCTGGCTATGGCACCATATCCAGACCCCCTTTGTCTCTGTTTCCACCCTACCTCTTACCCTTGTTCCCCCCTTCCTCTTTTGATTCTGATTATTAGCTTCTTACTGCATCATGCCCACCTACCACAACTCCTCTGCTGACCTCAATGCGCCAGGCTCAAGTCCCTTCTGAATGGGCTCCTGGCTTCTGTCACACCCACCACAGTGCCCACCATTGGCTATGTTAGACCAGCAGGGCCAATTGCCTTATCCCACTGGAATAGCATACCTTCCCATCCACACCTGTCTCTGCGAGTAACCTTCTCTAACCTCCTTTCTGATCCTCTCATCATTCCCCCTGGCCACTCTCTCCACAATCACTTACAACTCATCCACTTCGAACCACCCAACAGAATGTTCACTCTTGAAAACAAGGTTCTTCCCATCCACAATCTCATCCTGGACCCGACCAAAATCTCAGTCGCCAACAGTGACTCCTTCCTCTCCCCGAGGCTACCCCATCAATGTTCTATTACATTTCCTGGCCAAAATAGCATTGCAGTGACACAGCTTTCATTTCCAGATCTCAGCTTGACAGGTCTCCTTACTCCACTGGCATCTTCTCTGCCATTGAGAAACTCTATCACCCATTCGACCTCTACTTCTAAGTCTTCATTATTTACCACAAGGTCCAGCAACGTCCTTGAAGCTAAGTGTGACATCCAAACACTGAGATTCAATCTTGAAAATGGCATCCCACAACAGCTGAGAGGCACGCTGGAAAATGAGCTCCATTTTTAAAGGAGCATCCAAACTCAGCTGGCTTGAAGTAACTACAACTTGTTATTTCTTCCCCCAAATACTGTTTCTGAATTTTGGTTCGATTTAGATCATTTCAGATTTTGCCATTTTATTCAAATCTTATCCCAATTTTTCTGTGTTTTGGTTGTACAAATCATGATAACTACATTCGTTTTCTTCCTGGACATGGGAAGACAGAAACAGACGAAACTTGCGCTTCACGGCAGCAGGTGAGCTGAAGTAACAGGTAGCTCCAGGACTCAAACTAATTACCATCTGGTTGGGAGGCAGAGACTCTACCACCTGTGTTCCTGGGATACCAACAGATGTGCACACCGAAGTGAAGCTGAACTTCACCAACTAATTAGGTTCTACTCACTGAAAATGTTCTCAAACATAAACAGAAGGTAGTAAATTTGACATTAAAATGCCCATAGGACACACGTTACATTCCAAAATAAATATGGAACTATATCTACTGCAATATTTCTTTCTCCTTGGAAACTTGGTTATGTTTATTCTATTCCTAAGCAAAGTCATGCCTCTTACTCTTACAATTACCAGTCTAGTGGCCCTTCATTAGAAGCGGAGACATGAGTTCAAATCCAACCATGGCAGCTGGGGATTTTAAATTCAGTTAATTAAATAAATCTGAAATAAAAAGTTAGTATCAGTAATGGTGATCATGAAACTACCGGATTGTCGTAAAAAGCCATCTGGTTCACTAATGTTCTTTAGGGAAGGAAATCTGCTGTCCTTATACGGTCTGGCCAATATGTGACTCCAGACCCACAGCAATGTGGTTGACTGTTAACTGCCCTCTGAAATTGCCTAGCAAGCCACTCAGTTGTATCAAACTGCTACAAAAAACTATAAACCCGGCATTGATCTAGGCACAGGACACAACAAAGGCACACCCAGCACAGACAAACCTGCAAAATCCTCCCCATTAACATCTGGGGAATTGTGCCAAAATTGGAGAGCTGTCCTACAGGCTAGTCAAGCAACAGCCTGACATAGTCATACTCACAGAATCATACCTATCAGCCAATGTCCCAGACTCCTCCATCTCCATCCCTGGGTATGCCCTGTCCCACTGGCATGACAGACCCACCAGAGGTGGTGGCACAGTGGTAGACAATCGGGAGGGAGTGGCCCTGGGAGTCCTCAACATTGTCTCATGGTATCAGGTCAAACACGGGCAAGGAAACCACCTGTTGATTACCACCTACCGCCCTCCCTCAGCTGATGAATCAGTACTCCTCCATGTTGAACACCACTTGGAAGAAGCACAGAGGGTAACAAGGGCACAGAATGTACTCTGGGTGGGGGACTTCAATGTCCATCACCAAGAGCGGCTCGGTAGCACCACTACTGACCGAGCTGGCCGAGTCCTGAAGAACATAGCTGCCAGACTGAGCCCGCGGCAGGTGGTGAGAGAACCAACACGAGGCAAAAACCTACTTGACCTCATCCTCACCAATCTACCTGTCATAGATGCATCTGTCCATGACAGTATTGGTAGGAGTGACCACAGCACAGTCCTTGTGGAGACAAAGTCCGATCTTCATGCTGAGGACACCCTACATCGTGTTGTGTGGCACTACCACCATGCTAAATGGGACAGATTCAGAACAAATATAGCACTCAAAACTGGGCATCCATGAGGTGCTGTGAGCCATCAGCAGCAGCAGAATTGTATTCCACTACAATCTGTAACCTCATGGCCCAGCATATCCCTCACTCTACCATTACCATCCAGCCAGGGGACCAAGCCTATTTCAATGAGAAGTGTAGAAGAGCATGCCAGAAGCAGCACCAGGCATACCTAAAAATGAGGTACCAACCTGGTGAAACTACAATACAGGACGACATGCATGGAAAACAGCAGAAACAGCATGCTATAGACAGAGCTAAGCGATACCACAAACAACAGATCAGATCAAAGCTCTGCAGTCCTGCCACATCCAGTCATGAATGGTGGTAGACAATTAAACAACTAATGGGAGGAGGAGGCTCCATGAATATCTCCATTCTCAATGATTGCGATGCCCAGCACGTGAATGCAAAAGACAAGGCTGAATAATTTGCAACCATCTTCAGCCAGAAGTGCTGAGTGGATGATCCATCCAGGCCACCTCCTGAGGTCCCCACCATCACAGAAGTCAGTCTTCAGCCAATTCAATTCACTCCACGTGATATCAAGAAATGACTGAGCGCACAGGATACAGCAAAGGCTCTGGGCCCCGACAACATCCCGGCTGTTGTGCTGAAGACTTGTGCTCCAGAACTAGCCGCACCTCTAGCCAAGCTGTTCCAGTACAGATACAACACTGACATCTACCCGACAAAGTGGAAAATAGTCCCACTATGTCCTGTCCACAAAAAGCAGGACAAATCCAATCCGGCCAATTACTGCCCCATCAATCATCAGCAAAGTGATGGAATGTGTCATCCACAGTGCTATCAAGCAGCACTTATAACTCACCAATAACCTGCTCACCAATGCCTAGTTTGAATTCCACCAGGACCACTTGGCTCCAGACCGCATTATAGCCTTGGTCCAAACATGGACAAAGAGCTGAATTACAGAGGTGAGGTGAGAGCGACTGCCCTTGACATCAAGGCAACATTTGATCAAGTGTGGCATCAAGGAGCCCTAGTAAAATTTAAGTCAATGGGAAGTGGGGGGAAAACTCTCCACTGGCTGGAGTCATAACTAGCACAAAGGAAGATGGTTGTGGTTGTTGGAGGCCAATCATCTCAGCCCCAGTGCATTGCTGCAGGAAATCCTCAAGGCAGTGTCCTCGGCCCAATAACCTCCAGCTACTTCATCAATGACCTACCCTCCATCATAAGGTCAGAAGTGGGGATGTTCACTGATGATTGTGCAGTGTTCAATTCAATTTGCAACTCCTCAGATAATGAAGCAGTCCATGTCTGCATGCAGCAAGACCTGGACAACATGCAGGCTTGAGCTGATAAGTGGCAAGTAACATTTGCACCACACAAGTGACAGGCAATGACCATCTCCAACAAGAGAGAGTCTAACCACCGCCCCTTGACATTCAACGGCATTACCATCGCTAAATCCCTCACCATCAACATCCTGGGGATTGTTTTAAACAATCTTCTGTTTGTCACTCGAGTAGTAACGAATTCAGTCTTATGGTTATAATCACTATTTTTTCTACACAATTTACAAGTGAAGTTTTGTCAGCAGATTTAAATGTAGGCATGCGTTCATCCTTGTACGTTTCTCTCTTCTAAAACTTAACACAAAAGCTTCTTTTTTATAGACTGTTTTTCTCCTTATCAAACTGGAACTGGCATTGCCTTATATGGTGATTGCCTTCTCAGGTGATGATAAATTATATAAGGCATGTTTCATTACAAATTATACTAATGTTGCCAGATTCAGAAAACACAATTTTGTGCACTTGAGTGAAAATATTCATTGGAATATTCGGCATTCAACCTTGGCAGCGAGTTTGGGTCAGGCAAGAAGTATAAGTCAGGGACCCAGGCATTGAGAGAATGCCCATGATTTCCCACTGTGCACTCCTGATAGGTGAGCACCATGAGCAAGCGTTCAGAAATTGCCCTCATATCTCCAGGCCAGTTCTATTGGCCTTGTATGCTGTAAAACAGAAAGCAAATAACATTGGAAAGCTCTGGAAGAAGAGTCTGAGAATTTTTTTCCATGGAAGCTGCTAAATGTTGCGGTAGAGGTTTTATTTCACAATGTTTTCAATTACCCTATCTAAAACCATTTCATAATTATCACTACAAGCACTTGGTAGCCTTATTTTTATTCATTAGCAACGATCAAGCTACACGAGTATAATTGTCATACTTGGACCAAAATGTTAGCGGAGCATGTAGGATAAGGTCACACCCAGAATAATCACAGTCACTAAGTGGCATAAGTAATTATTGAAAAGTAAAATAATTACCATTAGGTTTTAGAATCCAACCCTGAAACAACTAATAGACAATAAAAACAGCTATGGAAATCTAATCTGAGAATTTGATGCATTTGGAAATTTTGTTCTGTGCAAGCTCATGGCAGGTTAGATATTCCGAACATTTAAAGGATTCAAATGTAATCACAAATGGAAACAATAACAAGAGCAACTTGCATTTATATTGTGCCTTTAACGTTGAAAAAAATTCCAAGGTGTTTGCAAAGCAATGTATAGTTATCAAAAATCCTTTACCGTCCAGCTGCTTAGCTCATGGGCTGAGAAGGTCAGATACTTTATCTGCCATGACCAGCTGTGGGAGAGCCAGGTTCAGGTAGACGGTAGGTTGGGGCTGAAATGAATCTGGGCTGAGCAAAGTTGCAGATGGAACCCAGCAGAGGTGGGCCTGTGAGCAAGGGGCCTAAACCATGAGAGCAGCAGTGTCTCAGTGGGGAAGCGGTGGAATTCCAGCAGGAGTGGGTGTTTGAGTCTGTACTGTCAGAGTGGCCAGGCATGAGGAAGTATGGTGTCAGGGAGAAGAGCATAGTTCAGCATATGAGCATGAAGGAGAATATGGGACTGCTGGAAACAGAGGGAAGTGTAAAGGAATCTGTGATAACGAGTGAAAAATGGGTTGGATTTTTTTTTCAACAACATGATTGGTCTACGGTTAGCATTGAACAATGTTGGGATCAGATTGGTCCATGCTAACCATGTGAGTGCCCTTGCTTTGTTCAATTCTTACCTGTGCAATCAAAGCCAGAGCATTCCAGCAATGGCTTTTCTTCCCACCCCTACTTACAAAGTCTCCCAAGGATCTATCCTTGACCCCCTCCTCCTCCTCATCTATAGGCAGCCCCTTGGTGACATCATTCACTGACATGGTATCAGCTTTTGTGTGTATGCTGATGACACCCAGCTCCACCTCTCCACCACTTCTCTTGACAGCTCCATGGCCTCTGTGTTGTCAAACATCCAGTCTTGGATGAGCCGCGATTTCCTCCAATTAAACATTGTGAAGACCTCAGCTATCGTCTTCAGCTCCCGCCACAAAACTTATACTCTCGCCATCAATTCCATCCCTTTTCCGCAAACATTGTCTGACTGAATCAGACTGTTTTCAGCCTTGAGCACCCAGACATCGCTGGCCATGAACATCTCAAGGATCCCAACATGAGCAACAGCAGCTGAGGCCACCAGGGGAACACCTTGCAGGAGCAGTAAAGTTAGCAGATCTTTTTAAAAAGGCACTATGGATTTGACATTTGGGTGAGAAATGAATTCAAGGCAATTATTATGTTTGGCATTAAATTAATCATCTTTATCACATTTGGCACTTTGGTCTAGAGTATCTTTTCACAGCAGTTTCTGAGTTTGCATCATCAGTATGCCATTGGCTGATTGGTTTCAACCTTCTTTAATGCAGGATTAAGGGAGCGGTGAAGGGAGTAATAAGAATTATTAATGCAGATGGGTTTTGTGTAAAGTTTCAGGGAAGTGAAATGAGCAGTTCACTGGAAGTGCTGTCCTATCAACTGATCCCTAGCCTCTCTGGCTGAATTGTGATGTCCTTCTGCTTCTCCCTCACCGTCACCCAATTCTTTCTCATCAGATGATAACTCCCTTTGTTGCTCTGCCTTCTTCATCTGCTATCCTCTCTGTATTGCACTGCTGTGCACCAAGCAGGACACTACAGTGACCTATCTAGGTACCTGAACCTTTGCTTCAATAGTGCAGTTTGCATTTGAGCTACTCAAGCATGTTGGGGTTGCGGATGGGTGTCATCAGCCATGTATGCAGTGAGTAGCACTTTTCCCCAAGCAGCGACCCTGTAGCACTCCTGGATGGTAGACTAGTCGGGGAGGGACAAGTGTTGCAGGATGAAAGCGTCTTGACAGCTTCCTGTGAAACTGGCACAGACTTGCATATTCCTTCTCTGGTGATCAGCTGGACATTAATTGAGTGATAGCCCTTCCTGTTGATGAAAGCTGCTGGCTGGTCTTCTGGTGCCTTGATGGTTACATGAATGCAGTCATGAACTCCCGGGACACAAGGGAAGCCAGCCACTGCTGCAAATCCTAGAGCTCTCTCATTGAGTGTTGGCATCCATGAGAATGGTGATGTATTGGTCAGCTCTGGCAAAGATGGCATTAGTGACCTGCTTGATGCAGTTGTGCACTAGATTGGGAGAGGTGGGTGCTGTCCCCTGTAGCAACCTGAGGCAAAGAAATTAAGGAAATGACTTTGACAGCTATTGGTAAAGGGCCTTGGTGAGGCCACACCTGGAGTACTGTGTACAATTTTGGTCTCTTTACCTAAGGAAGGATATACTTGCCACAGAGGGAGTGCAACGAAGGTTCACAAGATTGATTCCTGGGATGGCGGGATGGCGGGACTGTCGTATGAGAAGAGATTGAGTAAACTAGGCCTGTATTCTCTTGAATTCAGAAGAATGAGAGGGGATCTCATTGAAGCATACAAAGTTATTACAGGGCTTAATAGGATGGATGCTGGGAGAATGTTTCCCTTGGCTGGGGAGTCTAGAACCAGGGGCCACAGCCTCAAGATAAAGGGTAGGCCATTCAGGACTGAGATGAGAAGAAATTTCTTCACACAGAGGTTGGTGAATCTTTGGAATTCTCTACCTCAGAGGGCTGTGGAGGCTCAGTCATTGGGTATATTCAAATCAGAAGTCGATAGATTTCTGACTAGTAAGGGCATCAAGGGATATGTCGATAGGGCCGGTGAATGGAGTTGTGCAGAAGATCAGCCATGATCTCATTGAATGGCGGAGCAGGCTCGAAGGGCCGAATGGCCTACTCCTGCTCCTATTTCTTATGTTTTTATGACCACCTGGGCCAGCAGGCAGTGAGTCTAGTCGCCAAAGGCTGCATAGATTAGCAACAACCTGCCTGGTAATGCACAGCCCCCTTATGCTGTGCTCCTCAGATATACCCAGGAAAGTGACTCTTAGCCTATAGTCCCTATGAGCTGGTAAGGCCTTCTGTGAGCAGCTCCTCACCTGCTGTCTTCTAGTAGGCCCACCTGCTGCTCATCCTGGTTGCTGAGGCTGTTGCACCTCTTCCATCAACAGTTCCGTCATCCAAATCAATGAAGAAAAAATGGCACCCATGATAAGCAGTAAGAACTTAATCAGGTTGAGTAATGCAAAAAAAAAACAGAACAACCAATCTACAGGCTGAAAAATGCCTTGGAAATCCACTAAGCAAAACAGCACACAGATCCTTATGATCGGAGTGTATGCAGCTAAGTTTCACTAGTGCTTGCAGTCAGTGCCTGAAGCCAATTCTACAAGGTGGTACTCAGCTGGTTGAAGGCATGTGTGGGACTTGCATTCCACCCCCACCGCAACCCCCTCCCCCCACCCCCAGGTTAAAATCATGTTGGAGTCCTAATGACATCATGGGACCCCACTTTGCATGCATTCTTGAGTTAAACTGGTGGCTAGCAGGAATACAGCAGATATGGTATGCTCACCCAGTCCCCACTGGGTGGGGTGGGTTAAAAATTAATGGCAAGGAATTTGTGTGAGTATTTCAGAAAAAAACTGAGGCAGTCAGCAAGAGGGATTATTTTGTGTGACATGCATTACTGATGATCAAGGACAACTGGCATAAGAGCCTGACTAGAAAAGAGTCAACAATAGGAAGAGAACCGAGGCATACTAGTGAGAGCATGAGACAGACCAGCAACAGTTTAAAAGGTTAGGGAGACGAGGAAAGACTAGCAAGAAAAATGGTGTGAGTTTCTCTCTCCCTCCCCCTGATGTGAACACCTCAGCAGTTAGGACCAAACTGTGACCCTGTTATTTGTAACTGCTGATACCCGAGTAATTGAAAATAGTGTCAACAGAAAAATAAACCTGATGCCAGGTATAAATTTAGATAATCAAACAAACAGTTAGTTGAGGAACTTGGGTAATGTAGGTTTGGTTATTGATACTAATGTTAACCTAAATGTAACTTAGCCTTATTGAAACATTAGCCATTGTGTCAAGCAAAAAAACTAATGATGTATTGCTCTTCATTCTAGTAGAAATTGCATATAGTTGCAAAGGATGAGATCCCTCCATCTTCCACTCTTTTGTGCTTATAAGAAATTATTCACACTGACAGAACAAATTAACATCAGTCAGGTGTTTTAAACATGTGGGATGGATTTAGTCCTTAAGATTTTTCCACTTGGTGTGGTAATATAATAGACATTTCAGAAGGGTTTATATGCTGTACTCTATTTCAGTAAAAAAAAACTTTAATGGCATCCTATTGTGAAACAGTTTTGAGAAAGACAGAGCGGTGATGCAGAATAATGAAAGGGTTCAGGGCAGGTGTCCACCTTAAATAAAAGACAGTTGTGATAGTTCTCCTGGCGCAACTGAGATGAAATATTTGCCATCTGAAATTAAGCGTGCTGATGTTAATGTTGATATAATCAGTCACAGAAAATGATTTTGGAGTGTCGAGCTTTGTTTTGTTTTAGTAACCAATGGAAAGTATTGCCCCATGCACCTAAGCCTCATATTGGCAGCTGGTCAATGGAATGTCAGTTTTCCAGCTTCATTAAACTTTCTGTGTAATGTTCTGCCCATGTTAACTTTGAATATGACATCAAGGATTAATTCTCCATTACTTATCTAAACTTAATGGTGTGGTAACTGCCTCATGTGAGCTATCCATATACGTTGGTACCATTAAGATCCTTCTATATCAGTGCTGATCCTCAGTCAGTTCAGCAAGTAACAAACATACAGCTTTCAGCAAGCCATTAATTTAATTACATTAATCTAAATAGCAAACCTTAAATTTGAAACAATGCCATACACCTATATCTTCAATGGCTTTTTTCACCTCCTTTCCAGCTAACTGATATAGGGCAACATAGTGTGTTGCTCTTTATCTTTCAGACTACTCAAATCCTTCTTTCTCACTTTACTTTTATAACCATTTATAATTTTTAAATAAATGTACTAATTTGAACTATCATGAGAGATAATCACATTCAGGACACTTCTTAAAGAGTAATACTGCCTGGTTTTGATGTGAGGTTCAATATGTGACAGTATTTAACATTTTGAGGAGACTATTTTAGGTTGACATTTTTGATTGTTTAGTCAACATCATAGAGCCCTACTCCATTTCTTGTTCTCTCTGCCTGAAGCAAACCCTTGCTGTAAAATGACTGTTAAGGGATATGGATAATAAATTCAGGAAGCCAGAAGCTTTGGCTAAGTCCTAAGTTTCCTGTGGGAAGAGAAATGTTTTCATTTCGTGTCAAGATTGCAATTTTTAACAGTTGTGTGTTTTCTCTTGGTGGAGGCATAAGGAATTCTAAACATTCCACATATGTCTTGGCTGTCTCCCATAGGATCCAGTGTCAGGCAAGCAAAATATGTCAGATTATCATTTATATAAGAAATGAACTGATGATCCCTCAGAAAGCATACATTAAGCTTTAATGCCGTTGACAAAAAAAGAATATTGGGAAGCAGTGAAATGTAATAGTGCAGGAGTTTAACTGGTAAAAGGCTGAACAGGTGACTGCAGTTTCCAAATTTCTAGTCCAAAAGATATTATTAGAGGTAGCTGTCATTCAGAAAAAGGCACTGTTTCAAATCTCAATTGGTGCATGTTTAATAAAACAATAGTAAGTTGTACAAAGAGCCAAAATGCATAGTTTATTGGAAGGTAAATACATTCTTAGGAGCATTTATTTCAGCTGTTATCCACATCCGCAACTGGGATGTTTTATAAGTTGAATTAATATAGAATTAAATCATGTACTGTATTTTCTAAAAGTATAGGTGCAGTGGCAAAGAAATAACCTACCTCTTTCTTTTAGTTATGTTATAATTTGGCTTTCTTGGGCTCATTGTGACATATAATATTAAGGCTGGGTCTTCAATACTCAAAAGAAACTGTTGGCAAATGTATGGCACAAGTGGTTGATTAAAGGCTCTACCAATAGATCAGAGTCCACAAATTCCCAAAACAAAACAGAGATTGGGCTGGATTTTCATGGAAGAGGCGGGTAGGAGGCGGGACTACAACTTTTGGGGTTGTAGTCCCACCTCCATCGAGTTCTAGCCAACCCATGCGATTTAGACTTGATTGACCTTGTTGAGCCCGCCCAGCGGGCTCAGCAGGCCAATTAAGGGCCACCCGGCAACAGGTAACGTCACAGATTGAAATTTCATGTCAATGTACGGATAACCGTAGCTGTCGTAAAGACAGCGGGGTTTGATTGACAGCTGGTTGACGGCTGACATCATATATCCGGGGGCGGGATCCGACGCCATCTTGGCCATGCTTGAGGTACTGTACTAGCAGACACAGAGTCAGGACTGAATAAATGGCACTCCACTACAACTGCTTGGGAGACTCGTAATTACGTTATTGAGATAACATTACAGTCAAGACCTTTTGACAGATGAAATATCAGCATTTCACAGCTGTTTGAAGCTGTCAAACACTGACAATCTGTACTCCAGGTTAATTCCTTCCTCTCAGGATGAATTAGAGATCTCCCCAGAACAGAAAGCAGAGGTTGCAGATTTTGACAGCTGGCGGCCATTCTGTTTTCTGTGCCGGTGAGATGAGGGACTCCCGAGACCTGAAGGAAGGAAGGCTGTAAAAGGTAAGTAAAGGTTAGTAGAACTTCTTTAAACAATTTACACAGACCAAACACACTTACCTCTGCACTCATGCACCCATCACTCACCTGAACACCGGACATCTCGACCCCTCCAAGCCCTTTATCCCGATGGCCCGCCTCGCTAACTTGGCATGGTTTGGAGCCGTTGGGAATCCCACATTTCAACAATGAAAATTGGGATTGGGCTAAAAACTGCCTGTTAACTACCTGTTAACAGGCAGTTAATTGGCACTAATCCCCTTCCCGCCTCGGGGAGGCAGGTCCCAGTGCGGGGCAGGTACCTGCCTCCTTTGAAACTGGCATGGAGGCGGGTTGGGGGTGGGATGAGGTCAGGACCCCCGATTTCGGGATTTTAAACCCCCACACGCCTCCAATCCCGACTCCACGGCCCAATGAAAATCCAGCCATAAACCTTTTAAGTTGACTACTTCTAAAGCTTATTGACAGTGACCCCAAAATTCTTCAGTTCGTAATCCTGGCAGCAAAATTGGGATCACACCCACTAGTGCCAACCCCTGTGGAGTTTGCGGGGTCATGGGAGACCACGTCATTTGCATGGGGCTGACAAGTGCAAGTGTCACTTTAAATGCATATCAGCTGCCCACCTATTCATACCTGACAGAAACTCTGCCACTACTTGCCTCCCCCCACCCCACCCCAATGGCTCTATTTAACCTCAGGTTGAGGTGGCCAATCTGAAAAAGTTGTTTTCATTTTTTAAACTCCCCAGGGGTTTGTATCACTTACCAGGCTGGTCCCCACGGGTAAGGCCCCCATACACCCTTGTGGAGGCCAAAACGCCTGTGTACCAGCTTCCATTACCACACTAGGTCTAGTGGGAACTCCCAGCGAGGGTAGCTCCCACCCCATCACTACATCTCCTGGCTGTCAGTTGACTTGTAAGCAGCGGATGAAAGTTCTTCACCTTACAACGCATTGAGGAAACTCCTGAAAACAACAGAGACTTGGCAGAATCAGGTCTCCACTCTTCTGCCACCAGAGTTATGGAAGAAGACTGGCAAAATCCCAGTAAATTTGCGGCTGAAATTTTTTTTCCAGTTTATAGATCACGTCAGCAAGGAAATAATTTAGCTAAATTTTCACGTAGGTGGAGCTCAGCCAGAAGTCACCTGATGTCAGGTAACAGACTTCTGGAGTTTGATAGTCACTCCCTTCACAAGTTTAAAAAAAAAATTCTTACTGAGACTTGCTCTATATTAACCGAAATACTGTCAGCTTCCGTGCATCTGAAATGTTTTGGGCAACCCGCCCCCTGCCCACAGAAGAACTGCAAGTGGAATGGCCTTCCCAATGGGAACATCCCTGTTCTGCATAATAATGGAAGAGGAAGAAGCGTAGCATAGGCAATAGACTCTGAGAATGAGGAGCCATGGTAGAAGACGTGAAAGGAGAAAACGTTGGCTTCAGGAAAGGTAAGGAAAGAGTCCACAGGACAATTAACAGATTCAGCTGGTTAGCTTGTCGCAGAAAATCCATGTGCTTCACTAATATTTTCCAAAATTAATGCAGAGGAAAGGGAAACAAGGATAAAAGCAAAAGATAGCAAGGAGAAAAACAAAAGTGGCAGTCAGAGAAATCAACGGTTTAAATCAAACATGGCCACAGTAAATAATAATTCTAATAGGTCTAAGAGCATTAAAAAAACAAGCCTGAAGTCTTTGTGTCTTAATGAGAGGAGCATTCGTAATAAGGTGGATGAATTAGCTGCGCAAATAGAGGGAAACGAGTATAATTTGATTGGGATTACGGAAACATGGCTCCAGGGTGGCCAAGGCTGGGAACTCAACATCCAGGGGTATTCAATATTCAGGAAAGATAGGCAAAAACGAAAGGGAGGTGGGGTAGCATTGCTGGTTAAAGAAGGGATTAACACAATTGTAAGGAAGGATATTAGCTCTGATGATGTGGAATCTGTATGGGTAGAACTGAGAAATGCCAAGGGGCAGAAAACGTTAGTGGGAGTGGTATATAGAACTCCAAACAGTAATGCAGAGGTTGGGGACGGCATTAAAAGGGAAATTAGAGAAGCGTGCAATAAGGGCACAGCAGTCATCATGGGTGACTTTAATCTACATATAGATTGGGCTAACCAAATTAGTAACAATACTGTGGAGGAGGAATTCCTGGAGTGTTTAAGGGATGGTTTCCTGGACCAATATGTCGAGGAACCAACCCGAGATCAGGCCATCTTAGACTGGGTATTATGTAACGAGAAAGGATTAATTAGCAATCTTGTTGTACGAGGCCCCTGGGTCAGAGCGAGCATAATATGATCAAATTCTTCATTAAGATGGAGAATGAAGCAGTCAAATCAGAGATAGGGTCCTAAATTTAAAATAAAGGAAACTATGATGGTCTGAGGCGCGAGTTGGGTAGGATTGATTTGGGAATGTCACTCAAAGGGTTGATGGTGGATAGGCAATGGCAAACATTCAAAGACTGCATGGATGAACTACAGAATTTGTTCATCCCAGTTTGGCATAAAAATAAAACAAAAAAGGTGACTCAACCGTGGCTAACAAGGGAAATTAGGGATAGCATACGATCCAAGGAGAGGACATACAAATTGGCCAGAAAAAGCAGTAAACCTGAGGATTGGGAGCAGTTTAGTATTCAACAAAGGAGGACAAAGGGATTAATTAAGAAAGGGAAAATAGAATATGAGAGTAAGCTTGCAGGGAACATAAAAACTGACTGTAAAAGCTTTTATACATATGTGAAGAAAAAAAGATTGGTGAAGTCAAGCGTAGGTCCCTTGCAGTCAGAATTAGGGGAATTTATAAAGAGGAACAAAGAAATGGCTGACCAATTAAATACATATTTTGGTTCTGTCTTCACAAAGGAGGACACAAATAACCTCCCAGAGATGTCGGGGAACATAGGGTCTGATGAAAGGGAGGAACTGAAAGAAATCAGTATTTGTAGGGAAATGGTGTTCGGGAAATTGATGGGATCGAAGGCCGATAAATCCCCAGGGCCTGATAATCTACATCCTAGGGTACTTAAGGAAGTGGCCCTAGAAATAGTTGATGCTTTGCTGATCATCTTCCAGCATTCGATTGAATCTGGAACAGTACCCATGGATTGGAGGGCAGCTAATGTTACCCCACTATTCAAAAAAGGTGGTAGAGAGAAAACAGGGAATTACAGACGGCTAAGCCTGACATCGGTAGTGGGGAAAATTCTAGAGTCCATTATTAAAGATGTAATAGCAGAGCACTTGGAAAACAGTGACAGGATTGGACAAATTCAACATGGATTTACAAAAGGTAAATCATGCTTGACTAATCTACTGGAATTTTTTGAGGATGTAACTGGTAAAATAGATAAGGGAGAACCAGTGGATGTGGTGTATTTGGACTTTCAGAAGGCTTTTGATAAGGTCCCGCATAAGAGATTAGTGTGTAAAGTTAAGGCACATGGGATTGGGGGCAAGGTATTGACTTGGATAGAGAACTGGTTGGCAGACAGAAAGCAAAGAGTTGGAATAAACGGGTCTTTTTCCGAGTGGCAAGCAGTGACTAGTGGGGTACCGCAGGGATCGGTGCTAGGACCCCAGCTATTCACAATATATAATAATGATCTAGACAAGGGAACTAGATGTAATACCTCCAAATTTGCAGACGACACAAAGCTGGGTGGGCGTGTGTGCTGTGAGGAGGATGCCGAGAAACTCCAGGATGATTTGGACAGTTTGGGTGATTGGGCAAAAGCATGGCAGATGCAATATAATGTGGATAAATGCGAGGTTATCCACTTTGGTGGCAAAAACAGGAAGGCAATTATCTGAATGGTAATAGATTGGGAGAAGGGGAAGTGCAATGAGACCTGGGTGTCCTTGTGCACCAGCTGCTGAAGGTAAGCATGCAGGTGCAGCAGGCGGCTAAGAAGGCAAATGGCATGTTGGCCTTCGTAGCGAGAGGGTTTGAATACAAGAACAAGGATGTCTTGCTGCAGTTGTACAGGGCCCTGGTGAGACCACATCTTGAGTATTGTGTGCAGTTTTGGTCACCTTATCTGAGGAAGGATGTTCTTGCCATGGAAGGAGTTCAGCGAAGATCCACCAGGCTGATACCTGGGATGGCAGGAATGACGTATGAGGAGAGATTGGGTCGATTGGGCTTGTACTCGCTGGAGTTTAGAAGAATGAGAGGGGATCTCATTGAAACTTATAAAATTCTGACAGGACTGGACAGACTAGATGCAGGAAGTATGTTCCCGATGGTCGGGGGGTCCAGAACCAGGGGTCACAGTCAAAGGATAAGGTGTCGGCCATTTAGGACAGAAATGAGAAGGAATTTCTTCACCAAAGAGTGGTGAACCTGTGGAATTCTCTACCACAGAAGGCATTAGAGGCCAATACATTAACATAAGAAGTAGGAGCAGGAGTAGGCCATACGGCCCCTCGGGCCTGCTCCACCATTCAATAAGATCATGGCTGATCCGAATCTAGACTCACGTCCACTTCCCTGCCCTCTCCCCGTAACCCCTAATTCCCTTATCTGCTAGGAAACTGTCTATCTCCATTTTAAATATATTTAATGTCGCAGCTTCCACAGCTCTCTGAGGTAGCAAATTCCATAGATTTACTACCCTCTGAGTGAAGAAGTTTCTCCTCATCTCAGTTTTGAAACGGCAGCCCCTTATTCTTAGATTATGCCCCCTAGTTCTAGTCTCACCCATCAGTGGAAACATCCTCCCCGCATCCACCCGATCAAGCCCCCTCACAATCTTATATGTTTCGATAAGATCGCCTCTCATTCTTCTGAACTCCAATGAGTAGAGTCCCAACCTACTCAACCTTTCCTCATACATCAACACCCTCATCTCCGGAATCAACCGAGTGAACCTTCTCTGAACCGCCTTGAGAGCAAGTATATCTTTTCTTAAATATGGAAACCAAAACTGCACGCAGTATTCCAGGTGTGGCCTCACCAATACCCTGTATAACTGCAGCAAGACGTCCCTGTTTTTATACTCCATCCCCCTTGCAATAAAAGCCAAGATTCCATTGGCCTTCCTGATCACCTGCTGCACCTGCATACTAACTTTTTGTGTTTCATGCACCAGGACCCCCAGATCCCTTTGTACTGTAGCACTTTGCAGTTTCTCTCCATTTAGATAATAACTTGCTCTTTGATTTTTTCTGCCAAAGTGCATAACCTCACACTTTCCAACATTATATTGCATCTGCCAAATCTCTGCCCACTCACTTAGCCTGTCTATGTCCTTTTGTAGGTTTTTTATGTCCTCCTCACTCATTGCTTTCCCTCCCATCTTTGTATCGTCGGCAAACTTGGATATGTTGCACTCGGTCCCCTCCTCCAAATCGTTAATATAGATTGTAAAGAGTTGGGGTCCCAGCACTGACCCCTGCGGAACACCACTAGTTACTGATTGCCAGCCTGAGAATGAACCATTTATCCCAACTCTTTGTTTTCTGTTAGATAGCCAATCTTCCACCCATGCCAGTATATTACCCCCAATCTCGTGATTTCTTATCTTGATCAGTAATCTTTTGTGTGGAACCTTGTCAAATGCCTTTTGGAAGTCCAAATACACTACATCCACTGGTTCCCCTTTATCCACCCTGTATGTTACATGCTCAAAGAATTCGAGCAAATTTGTCAAACATGACTTCCCCTTCATAAAACCATGATGACTCTGTCCTATTAAATTATGTTTATCCAAATGCTCTGTTACTGTTTCCTTAATAATGCACTCCAACATTTTGCCAACCACAGATGTTACGCTAACTAGTCTATAGTTTCCAGCTTTTTGTCTACTTCCCTTCTTAAATAAGGGTGTTACATTAGCAGTTTTCCAATCTGCCGGGACCTTTCCTGAGTCCAGGGTGTTCTGGAAAATAATCACCAATGCATCCACAATCCCTACCGCCACTTCTCTCAAGACCCTAGGATGTAGGCCATCAGGTACGGGGGATTTATCCGCCTTAAGTCCCATTATTTTACTGAGTACCATCTCTTTAGTGATTTTAATCATCTTTAGCTCCTCCCCCCCCCCCATTGCCCCCTGTTTGTCCAGTGTTGGGATATTTTTAGTGTCCTCTACTGTAAAGACTGATACAAAATATTTGTTCAGCGTCTTTGCCATCTCCATGTTCCCCACCACTAGTTTCCCGGTCCCATCCTCTAAGGGACCAACG
This sequence comes from Somniosus microcephalus, assembly GCF_052327205.1. Taxonomy (NCBI): domain Eukaryota; kingdom Metazoa; phylum Chordata; class Chondrichthyes; order Squaliformes; family Somniosidae; genus Somniosus; species Somniosus microcephalus. The sequence goes on from NC_140999.1 coordinate 159,110,956, forward strand.
TTCACTTTAGCCACTCTTTTTCTTTAGCTGTAGAAACTCTTGCTATCTGTTTTTATATTTTTTGCTAGTTTACTTTCATAATCTATCTTCCCTTTCTTAATTAATCTTTTAGTTATTGTTTGCTGGCTTTTAAATGCTTCCCAATCTTCTATCCTCCCACTAGATTTGGCTACTTTATATGCCCTTGTTTTCAGTCGGATACTATCCTTTATTACTTTACTAAGCCACGGATGGCTGTCTTTTCTTTTACTCCCCTTTTTCCTCAGTGGAATATATTTATCTTGAAAGATGTGAAATATCTCCTTGAATGTAGACCACTGCTCTTGTACCGTCTTACACTTTAATCTGTTTTCCCAGTCCACTTTAGTCAATTCTACTCTCATACCTTCATAGTCTCCTTTATTTAAGCTCAGTATGCTGGTTTGAGATCCAACTCTCACCCTCAAACTGAATTTGGAATTCAACCATATTATGGTCACTCATTCCAAGGGGATCCTTTACTAGGACATTTTTTATTAATCCTGTTTCATTACACAGGCCCAGATCTAAGATTGCCTGCCCCCTGGTTGGTTCAGTTACATACTGCTCAAGGAACCCGTCCCTAATACACTCTATCAACTCTTCCTCAAGGCTGCCATGCCCAATTTGATTAGTCCAGTCAATATGAAAGTTAAAATCCCCCATGATTATAGCTGTTCCCTTATTACAAGCCCCAACTATTTCCTGATTTATACTCCGACCAACAGAGTTGCCACTGTTAGGAGGCCTATAGACTACGCCCACTAGTGACTTTTTCCCCTTCTTATTCCTTATCTCCACCAAAACTATTTCACTATCCTGATCCTTTGACCCAATATCATTTCTGACTATTGCAGTGATTCCATCCTTGATTAACATAGCCACCCCACCTCCCTTTCCTTCCTGTCTGTCCTTCCTAATTGTCAAATACCCTTGTATGTTTAGTTCCCAGTCATGATTATCTTGCAGCCATGTTTCCGTAATGACAACCAGATCATACCCATGTGTAGTTATTTGTACCGTCAACTCGTCAATTTTGTTACAAATGCTGCATTCATTCAGATAAAGAACTTTCAAATATGTTTTCTGACAATTTATTCCTGCTTTTACCCCTTTTACTACTTTACCTTTATCATTATACATTCTGTCCCTTCCTGACACGCTCTGGTTTTTAATTCCCCCACTGCTACCTTGCTCTATTGCCTTCTCCGCTGTCATTTTTATTTTTCGCTCTCTTAAAACCTCCCCCCCACTAATTAGTTTATAGCCCTCTCTACAGCCCTAGTTATTCGATTCGCCAGGATTCTAGTCCCAGCACTGGCCAAGTGAAGTCCGTCCCAACGGAACAGCTCTCTCCTGTCCCAGTACTGATGCCAGTGTCCCAGGAAGCAAAACCCATTTCTCCCACACCAGGCTTTGAGCCACGTATTTAACTCTCTAATTTTATTTACCCTAGCCAAATTTGCACGTGGCTCAGGTAGTAATCCAGAGATTATTACCCTTGTGGTTCTGCTTTTTAATTTGGCCCCTAGCTGCTCAAACTCCATCAGCAGAACCTCCTTCCTTGTCCTATCTATGTCGTTGGTACCAACATGGACCACGACAACTGGATCCTCCCCCTCCCACTCCAAGTTTCTCTCCAGCCCAGAGGAGATGTCCTTAACCCTGGCACCGGGCAGGCAACACAGCCTTCGGGACTCTTGCTCTCGGCTGCAAAGAACTCTATCTATCCCCCTAACGATACTATCCCCTACCACTACAACATTTCTTTTATCTCCCCCCACTTGAATGGCCCCCCACTCCACGGTGCTGTGGCCAGGTTGCTTATCCTCCCCGCAGTCCCCGTTCCCATCCTCACAGGGAGTAAGAGCCTCAAACCTGTTGGACAAGAGCAAGGGCTGCGGCTCCTCCAACACTACCTCCTGGATCCCCGTACCTGCCTCACTTCTAGTCACACCATCCTGACCCTGGCCACGGACTACATCTGAATTAATTAATCTAATTGGTGTGACTACCTCCTGATACACAGAGTCCAGGTAACTCTCCCCCTCCCTGATGTGTCTCAGTGTTTGAAGCTCGGACTCCAGCTCTTCAACACGGAGCCGGAATTCCTTGAGCAGCCAACACTTACTGCAAATGTGATCACTGTGAGCATCAATGGTGTCCATCAGCTCCCACATATTGCAGCAGCAATATATCACCTGTTCTCCCATTCTATGTAATTAATTAAATTTATTAATATTATTCTTAAATACCCTCTGCCCCGATTCTAGAAATCACAGAGTTTAAGCTTCAAAAGAGAGAAATACTCACCAACCAATCACTTACCCGCTTTCTGGTGACGTCACACTTGGATTACTTTTTGCCTCTCTCCTTCCCTCTGAGGTCCGAGACTGGAGACTGGTACGCCTTACCTGGGTCTCTGAAGCTTTTTCAAGCTTCCCGCTCGCGCCTCCCGCCGACACCCGCGATCTGAGGCCTTACCTGGGTCTCTGAAGCTTTTTCAAGCTTCCCGCTCACGCCTCCCGCCGACGCCCGCGGTCTGAGGCCTTACCTGGGTCTCTGAAGCTTTTTCAAGCTTCCCGCTCGCGCCTCCCGCCGACACCCGCGGTCTGAGGCCTTACCTGGGTCTCTGAAGCTTTTTGTATTCAAGAAGGAGTTGGATATATTTCTTAAGGATAAAGGGATCAAGGGGTATGGGGAGAAAGCAGGGACCGGGTACTGAATTTGGATGATCAGCCATGATCGCATTGAATGGCGGAGCAGGCTCGAGGGGCCGAATGGCCTACTCCTGCTCCTATCTTCTATGTTTCTATTAATAAGGATTTAAAGTACAAAAGGACAATTAATGGCAGCAACTGAGCTTGTCAAAATACAATCTCCTAATATTACTGATGCCACTGAACCTGAAGTGCACTAAAATCCACACTCTGTTCATTTTAATGGGGAATAAGTAATTGTGGGTATCCTTGCACTGACTCTGTGGGTTTCAGCAAGTGTGTGTAGCAATAACCATGCAAAAAGATAATTGCCTATGCTTTTCATCACTGCGGTCAAAAAGATGAAATTTTTTTTCAACCGAGAGCATTGAAAATGGTATTCACTACTCAACATCTTGCTGAACAGTTAGTCTAGTTCCCATGGTTAGTGAGATATCCTCATTAAATTAAAATTAATGAAGTTGTACAGATTTAATGTTTGCAGTGAAGCACATGCAGCATTTTATATGGAAAGTTAACCAGCTAAAATCTGTTAATTGTCTCATGAATTATTTTTTGTCTTTCCCCTTTCTAAATTCCTACTTCAATAATTCCAGTCTGTAAGTTAGTGAACTTGTCATATTTCCAATATCTTGATGGTGTTGTACTATTTTGTCTATCATCACCTTTGACCTTAGGCCTTGCCTCACCCTACCTCAGCAGTCTCCACCAGCCCCAAGTCCTTGCATGAACCCTTCGCTGCTCCAACACTGACCACTCTTTCAGCCACTATTCCCCACCCAACGGAACTTCTTCCCTAATTGCCTCTGCCTTGCCACTTACCCGTTTTCCAAAGTCTCCTAAAAACCCTTAATTTCGACACTTCTCTCCCCTATCTTTTTCTATTTTCTCCGTTTTCTTCCTGCTTGTCATTAATTCCTCTTTCCTTATTCTATAAAGCAAGCAGACATCTTTCTGTAGGTGAGAAGTGTTACATTATTGCAACCTGCTGCAATTCAATGACGTGAAATATGTAAAATGAGAGAAGGTAATTGGCATATGTTAAAAAAAACTTGCAGTTAAATGCTGAGATAGCAATAGAATTCCAGCACAATATTTAACAATGTTAATATATATAAGACTAGCTGGAGTGCCCGGCGGTGCCGAGGGTTTTTTGATGGCATGTTGTTATGAAAAAAGTACAAATAATTTTTATATATATAAATGAGTTTGTCTGTCTGTCTGTCTGTGTGGGAAGGAGAGAGAGAGAGAGGGGGAAAGAGAGAGAGAGGGAAAGAGAGAGGGGGAAGGAGAGAGAGAGGGGGAAGGATAGAGAGAGAGAGGGGGAAGGAGAGAGAGAGAGGGGGGGAAGGAGAGAGAGAGAGAGGGAAGGAGAGAGCGAGGGAAGGAGAGAGACAGAGAGAGAGGGGGAAGGAGAGAGACAGACAGAGAGAGGGAAGGAGAGAGAGAGAGAGAGGGAAGGAGAAAGAGAGAGAGAGGGAAAGAGAGAGAGAGAGAGGGAAGGAGAGAGAGAGGGAAGGAGAGAGAGAGGGGGAAAGAGAGAGAGAGAGAGAGGGAAGGAGAGAGAGAGAGAGGGGGAAAGAGAGAGAGAGAGGGAAGGAGAGAGAGAGAGAGAGGGAAGGAGAGGGAAGGAGAGAGAGGGAAGGAGAGAGAGAGAGAGAGAAGGAAGGAGAGAGAGAGAGCGAGGGAAGGAGAGAGAGAGAGGGAAGGAGAGAGAGCGAGAGAGGGAAGGAGAGAGAGAGAGGGAAGGAGAGAGAGAGAGGGAAGGAGAGAGAGAGAGGGAAGGAGAGAGAGAGAGAGAGGGAAGGAGAGAGAAAGAGACAGAGAGAGGAGAGAGAGAGAGGGAAGGAGAGAGGGAAGGAGAGGGAAGGAGAGAGAGAGAAGGAGAGAGAGAGGGAAGGAGAGAGAGAGGGGGAAGGAGAGAGAGAGAGGGAAGGAGAGAGAGAGAGGAAGAGAGAGAGAGAGAGAGAGAGAGAGAGAGAGAGAGAGAGGGGGGGAAGGAGAGAGAGAGAGAGAGAGAGAGAGGGGGGGAACGAGAGAGAGAGAGAGAGGGAAGGAGAGAGAGAGAATGAGAGGGAAGGAGAGAGAGAGAGAGAGGGAAGGAGAGAGAGAGAGGGAAGGAGAGAGAGAGAGGGAAGGAGAGAGAGAGAGGGAAGGAGAGAGAGAGAGAGAGAGCGAGGGAAGGAGAGAGGGGGGAAGGAGAGAAAGAGAGGGAAGGAGAGAGAGAGAGAGGAGAGAGAGACAGAGGGAAGGAGAGAGGGAAGGAGAGAGAGAGGTGGGGGAAAGGGGTGTGGTGGGGGGAAAGGGGTGTGGTGGGGGGAAAGGGGTGGGGGGAAAGGGGTGGGGGGAAAGGGGTGGGGGGAAAGGGATGGGGGGAAAGGGGTGGGGGGGAAAGGGGTGGGGGGGAAAGGGGTGGGGGGGAAAGGGGTGGGGGGGAAAGGGGTGGGGGGGAAAGGGGGGTAGGGGTGGGGGGGAAAGGGGGGTGGGGGTGGAGGGAGGAAAGGGGGGTGGGGGAGGAAAGGGGGGTGGGGGGAGGAAATGGGGTGGGGGGAGGAAAGGGGGGTGGGGGGAAAGGGGTGGGGGAAGGGGGTGGGGGGGCGAAGGTGGTGGGGAAGGGGGTGGGGGGAAGTTAGAAGTTGAAGGCGCTAGATAAATGCAAGGTGGGTTAACGGCATTTCTTAGAATCCCTCTGACATCCGCTACAATAAAGAAAGATATTTTGAAAGCATTGGCAGTGCAACCTCTCGCAGAGGTCGAGGCGGATACCGACCTGGATGAGCAGAGCCCGGCCACAGAAGCTCAGGAAGCGAGCGCCGGGGCGGCTGCAGAGGAGGAAGCAACAGCCGAGCGAGAGCAGGGCGGCGGCGGCCAGCGCCATGGTGCAGCAGCCTGAGCGAGAGTGAGCCCGGGCGCCGGTAGGTGCAGCCCCGCAGCGGAGCAGAGGCTCCAGCACCCGGCGCCACTCAGGCTCGGAGGCGGGCAGCCGGCGCCGGCACAGCTGCTCGAAATGGCCGTCAAAGTAGGCGAGCCTCCGGGCGAAGGGCAGCGACCGTGGCCCCGAGCAGCAGCTCCTTCCCCGCCGGCCCATCATCGCTGCTCCTACTTCCGCGAGGCCGGGGTGACAGGAGGGGAGAAAGCAGCGGAGACCCTGTGGGCGGCGTAGCGCCTGAGGCCCGGCCCGAGTCACCCGAGCTGAGCTCCCACGCCCTCCGACCCGAAGAGCTCACCAGCGACATCCTGCAGAGCGGAGAGGCCCGGGTGACAGGAGAGAGGGGCGAAAGCGGAGAGAAGGAGGAGGCCAGCCTTTACCAAGATGGCGGCGATGGCGGGCCGCTGGTTTGGAATCGGGCCCAGCGGGACGTGTGGTGCCTAGCTCGGGCATGGCTGGCGAGGAGAGGCCGAGGCTTCAAGGCCTGAGGCCTGCAGGCAGCTCATCCACCGTGGATGCGAACAACCCGCGAGCAAAGAGGCCGGGCTGACAGGAGAGACGGGAGAAAGTGGAGAGAAGGAGGAGGGTGAGGGTGGGACTGGGGCCCATGGGCGGACAGAGGCAGAGTTGCTCCATCACAAACAACAATGGCCGCCGCTTGCTTTTCAGTTGGAAGGATTAGGCCCCGCCCACACACGCCATGAAACGCCCCCCGTGACACAGCGCGCTCCCCCGTAGGATTGGTCAACCTTCACGTCACTCAATGCTAATGAGCGGATTTCCCCCGTATGATTGGCCAACCGCTAATGAGCGGAATTTTGAATGTTTTTTGTCTACTGTCCGAACAATTTTTGTCTGACCAAAAAGTAAATATGCCTAGGACACCCTCCTAATCATAACCTTTCTTTTGATATAACATATGTGTAGGTACGCTCTATAACTTTTGAGTGATGCCCGGACAGACAGACAGACAGACACCACTATCCTTTTATATATAGACTAGCTGGGGGAGCCCGGCTTTGCCAGGGCTGTTTTGGGCCGGGCGGTTTAAATTGAGTGCCAGGCTTTGGGGCCTCTCTGTGTCCCTCTGTGAATCTGCTGCCGGGCAACATTTTAAATCGAGTCCCAGGCTTTTGGGCCCTGTCTCTGTGTCCCTCTCTCAATCTGCTGCCGGGCAACATTTCTACCTTTTAATACCTTGAAAGATGAAAGTGAAAGTACTTATAAAACGTTTTTGGTAAATCTTTTAAAAATAACATAAGAGATACTAACTTTTTTGAAGCCGGATCAGCAGATTTTGAGCTGGAAGTAAATGGGGTTTTTAGCTTGAGGCAATAGCTGCCACATCCCTGAGATGAAAACGATTAGTCCCACCCACAGACGCAGCGATTGGCCAACCATCAGGCGACTGAACTGTAGGATTGGTCAATGGTGATGGCACAGGATTGGTCGAACCTTGACGTCAGTCAATCAATGCTAATTAGCAGATAATGAGTTTAATTTTGAAGGTTTTTTGCATAAGGCGCGAACAATTTTCATCCGACCGAGAAGTAAATACGCTTACGACCGTCCCGGAACCGTAAGCTTTCTTTGGAGGTAACGCACGCGCAGGTACGCTCTATAACTTTCGAGCGCATAGCCGGACAGACGCACACCAGAGGACAGAAGGACAGACAGACAGATAGACAGACAGATCGATCCGTTTATAGATATAGATAGATAGATAGATAGATACAACAACAGTCTCTTTTATACTAGAAGCCAGGTCTCCTGGCCAATATTTATTCCTCAACCAACATCACTAAAAACTGATTATCTGGTCATGTCTCTCATTGCTGTTTGTAGGACCTTGCTATGTGCAAATTGGCCGTGTTTCCTACATTACAACAGTGGCTACACTTCAAAAGTACTTAATTGGCTATAAAGCACTTTGGGACATCCTGAGGTTGTGAAATGTAAATTCTTTCTTTCAGGAGAGTGAGTTAAGAGTGCCACTCTCCCAAATTTACTCATGGTGTTGGTCTTTTTCCTGAACTAGTGGCAAGGTATGTAGCGGGTGGTTGCGAATGCACAGAAAAGCTGTGACAAATTTGCCAGAGTCCAGAGGCAGCATAATTAAATCTTTTGAAAGACAATGAGTTGTGTCATGACATCACTGTAGTGGAATCAAAAAAGCACCTTTGAATTGTGCTTTTAGCACAGAGAATTAGACTGGCAGCTAGCATGAAGATCCAGTGAAAAATTGGTTTCCCTATCTATCAGTCTAACTAAAGCTAACAGTTTTACTTTCACCTGATTGCTGGCTGCAGAAGACCCAGCCTATAGCAGCTAGCAGCTGAGGACAAATATAAAGGTAGTTTACATGTACTAGCTACAAAGAGAGAATCTTTGCATCACCCCACTGCAAAAGGGTTGTATTGTAACAAAAATATTTTAACATATTTCATTTCTAAAAGTATTTTTGTTGTATTTTGGTATGCTGCCTATTTAAATATGGGACAGAACAAGGACTGTGATAAATTGGTGCCCTCCATCTTTTCAGTCAATCCTACCTCGGGGGAACACTCAGCTGGCTTCACTCAAAACTCTGCCCCTGGCGTCTTGTTACGAAACCATCTTTTCACTCCCCAGATGAAGAAGTGCCTGCAGTGTATGCTAAACTCTATTTATGGCATGCACTGCAGGCTACTCGCATAATACAGAAATTAGGACAGGCAACAAAAACAATGTTATGTCTTTCAGTCTCAAGAGGGGAGGCAAGAGCTAAAGTCATAATGTGAAGAGACATACAATGGCAATCTGCATTTGATGCTTTTCTCCAGAGCTGGATTATAAAATTTAATTCTACAAAAAATAATGTAAAAGACAGTCCTTTTCATTATCACCATGCTGAAACTTGGGGTCTACTTAATCAATGGTTTTAGAAATAGGTTTTACAGTTTGTACATACTGCAGAATTTTGATGGTGTATAGTGCTCAAAAGAATGTGACTGAAAGTAAGTGACTGACAAACAGTAAATTAACTATTTTATTAATTTGTGAACTGTATACCCAACTTGATGCACAACTCAGTGAAGGTACATAGATTTCTTCATTCACTTGCCGTGCCACACCTCACCAGAATTACTGGCAGTGAAGCAGTTGAAATCTTTCCACTTAAGTCTTCAACTGCTGCTTAGCAATCAAGGATTGAAAGTTGGGAGAAGCAAAATGGGTGTCTCTGTAGCTGGAGGAATGGCGTGTGTCATGGAATACAGCTCCCTTTAACTATTAGTAGATGTGTAAGAGGTCAAACTCTTTGGGAAAAATCTGTTGAATATGGATATTGCTGCAATTGAGACATTGAGGGCTGGATTTTCCCAGTGGAGGCGGGTTCGCGGCGGGAGTGCTGGTTGCCGGGTTCTGGTCCCGCTCCCGCTTGTAGCCGCTCTGTCAAAAGGATTTTCCATTAATAGGGCTTGTTAAACCCACCCTGCGGGGTTCCCAGCCAATTAAAAGGAAGCAGGTCTGATGACGCATCATCAGCCGGTTTTCTTAAAGGTGCCATGTCCACATTCATTTTGACAGTTGTGCTGTCGGTGTTCTACAGCATTGAGGTGTTGCAATCACTAACAAGCACTGCACAGAGGTGCACGGCTGCACCCAAGCTCTCGCAGGACTCACTCCACATGCTTATGGAGGGAGTCACAGCACGCAGGGAGATTCTCTTCCCTTCCCATGGGCGGAAGAGACCTCCCCAGGACCCCCACGCAGCCTGGTTGCACATTGCATAGGAGGGCAAAAGCAGGGATGTCGTCAGGAGAACCTGGCTACAGTGGTGCAAACGTTTCAATGATCTCAGTAGACCACGAAACGTTACTGTAAAGCTACACACAACCTCATCCTGCTGTGCCACTCATCACATCCCCATAACTCTGCCTTCCCTACCCTCCTCCTGCACATCCTTACTCACACCAACTTACCTTGCACCTCCACCCATCTCTCTATCTACATTATCACTTCCCCATCTCCCTAGCCATCCCTCACACTCACCCTCATCCTAGTCCAATCATTCCAACTAACAATATACAAAGGTAGGCACTTGGGTGTCTTATGCAATGTTCATGTAAATTTCCTGTTAATGTGTTGTCAAACATTGAAATCTTTATTTTCAACGCTTTGCCTTATTGTACAGGTCTGTGCTCACTTTTGGAAGTGTTTTAGTGAGTTGCAGTGAATAGTGATACATAACGATACCCCCCGCAATGGTAATGAGTGTGAAAGGAATGGCTTGGTCATTGTAAGAATGCTTTATGATGCTGGTGTGGGGTGTCGTGTTAACCTGGTGCATCATGTGACAGCCAGGGTGTACAGTGTCAAGTGAAGGAAATCTGGCCATGGTGATGCCATCGCTGGCCTCCCGGGCAGCACTGTGGTCAGGTGCTGATGCTGTGTGTCCTGTGCAGCATCAGGTGATTGCGGAGAAGGTTGGTGTTGTTGTTGCTGATGTTGGTATGCCTGGTGATGTTGTTGTTGCAGCTGATCGTGGAGGAATTCAGAGGACCAAGGTGAGATTTTTTCAAGGGCATCGATGCTAATGGAATAGATGGCAGCTGAAGTTGAGATGACAGAAGCGATCTGTCAATGGTGAGAAAGCTTGCTCCAAGGAGGTGACAGGGATAGAGAGTTTTACTCCAATCACTTCCAAACTGCATACAGCGCAAAAGTGTCTTCGAAGTTCTAAAGGCTCAAGCTTCTGACATTGGAAAGTGACCAGCTGTGAAATGATAGCTTTCATACCACTTTTGCAGCCGTCACCTATTCACAGCAATGGGGAGACATAGGCTGCAATTATGCCGGCACTCAGAGAGGCGGGTCAAAGGTTAAAGTCCTAATGATTGATGGCAGGTCCCGAACCCGCCTCCAAACAGCCTTCCCATGGGTTGGGTCCCTGATTTGCGAATGGACCCGACACCTAGCGGTGGGAAACGGATTAAAGGCAATTACCTGCCTATAAACAGGTACTTGTCAGTAGTATTCAGCCTGTTTTTCGATTTTCCCACTTCTGGGTCGGATTTCACGATGTCCGGACACCATGCTAGGTAAGTGTGGCATGTTGTGAGTCTGGTGTAATGTTTGTGAAAAGATGACAGCTGCAGAAGTGGTGTGAAGGATGCAATGTTGCACATTGTGAATTTCAGAGCAAAGAAAATGTTGGTTATTGCATTTTTAAAACATATACATATTTCTTTAGCTTACAAGTTTTTTAATCCAACTATATGTCCAGTGCCACCTCATTGGGAGAACCAATGACAGATCGCTTCTGCCATCTCACCTGCAGCTGCCATCTATTCCAGCATATGGAGGGAGTCATTGGAGAGCCTGGGTGCAAGAGTTCACCTTTGTGTAGTGATTGTCAGTGTTTTCAGCACCTCAGTGCTGTCAAACACTGAGAAATCAACTGTCAAAATAAAATTGTGCGTGGTCCCTTTAAGGAAACCAGCAGAGGACATGTCATCAAATGATATCATCAGACCCCTTTCCAGTTAATTGGCCGGCAAGGCCGCAGGGCGGGCTTAACAAGGTCAATCAAGGAAATATCACGTCTGCAGAGCGGAGGCAGCTGGGGGCGGGACTGGAACCCGGAAACCAACTGACCCACACCCATCCTGACACCAAACGCAAAATCGCTGCCATAGAGAACCCAACCTACTTACCTGATGTGATCGCCGGATGATGGAAACCCTGCTAAAAATGTGGGAAGATAGAAAAAGGCTGGCAAAATAGCAGTTAACAAGCAGTTAACTATCTTAAATGACTCACCCACCGCTTGGTGTTGGGTCTGTTCTGAAATAACAGACCTGACACCTTGGAAACATACATGGAGGCGGATTCGCGTCGGCTTCCCAATCTGCCATCAATCATTTCGAATTTAACAGCTGACCCGCCTCCGAAGCCACCCTCTGAGCACTGGCAAAATCGCAGCCTAAATGTTTAAGTGTTCCAGTTGGTGGGAAAAGGCTGTCGAGATCGTAGGCTCCATAAGAAGACTAACACCTAACCCAGTAGATAATACACACAGCAGCACTGTCACCTCTGAGGCAGAGTGCTGGGAGAGTGCTGCACTGTCCTTCCAATAAGACATTAAACCAAGGTCTGCCTGTACTGGTAACTCAGGTGGGTGTAAAAGGTCACAAGAGCAAGGACTTTCATAATGTCTTGACCAACAATGCTTCCTTAAATAAACAGATTAACAAACCATTTTTCTGGGATCTTGCTGTGTACAAAATGGCTGTTACATTTGCCTACATAACAGTGGCTTCAAAAATAATTCATTGTACATGAAGTACTTTAGGACATTTCTGGGAGATGTGGTAAGATGTTATATAAATGCAAGTTCTTCTTCTGAATTGGAGTATACCTCTGTGTCTAATTTTTAAACTCAGGAGTTAATTACACAGATAAAACCATACACTTTGGTTCTAATATAATGGATGTAGAAATTAGTCTTTCAAAGTCCAGACAGGACCATATTAGTGAATCGAGATTTTTTTTAATGTTTTACTGCATTTCTTACTGTTTCCTGTGCTCCAGGGTCAGATTAACATATTTGGCTGTTAAATGACCACTTAAATATCTTAAGGTACTTGAGACATGCAAATGAGTGTTATTGTGAGGGAGGGGAGGAAATTAGGCAAGGCTCTCACTCCTTGTCCAATGACACCCACCCCCTTCCCCACCCCTGTAAAATGCATGTGTGTAGATTTAAGGTGAAGACAGCATTAGGCTTGGCTGCAATGCCCTCCTTAGTTTATATGCTGCTCACAGCCCCCGTCTTCAATCACACATGAAGAATGACCACTATTGGTGCTGTTGGTGCTCAGTCTATTCAAGCAGAGTCATTGCCTTCACCTTCAAAAGAGGAGAGTAAAACATTGGGGGGAAATCTCTTAAAAAAATGGAACTGTGGAAGGCACAGGAGTTTTTCAACACATGACACAGAGAAAGATTTAAAATCCAAAGATCAAGGAAAATACATTAACCTATTTTCCTATTTCAAACACTGACCAGTATATTATGCACTTCAAGCATTTTGTTTGTATCTTAGATTTAAATTAAGTGCACAGACCAGCTGTTTACCTTGGTTGCAGCTGCTGAGAAGTTTCTGAAGATTTATTTTCAAGATTTTTTAAAAACCTAGGGCTGGTTTGCAGCAGAACTTTCTAAAGTACAGGCAACCGATATAACAATGCAATCAAAACCTTACTTCCAAAAACGTCCAGCTATTGTCGCTTACTCAAATGGGTCCAAGGCCGAGAAAGAAACCATAGCAGTAGTGGCAGAATAATCAGGCTCATAATCTTTGCTTCTACAGTAACAGTTTGTCTTCCGCATATAGAATGTCATTTTGCAAAGCTGTGATCTTCAGACTCCCTACCAGTACTGATCGACTGTTTGACTTCTCATAAGAGAAAGAGCTAGGATAATTCCCCATTTTAAATATGATCTACAATCCCCGCTGTGTGAGATTGATATTATTCTCAACAAGACATTAGATTTCGATTTATATTGTAGATTGGAATTTACTGTCTGCAACATTTAACTACTGGAGGTCTCCAAAGTTGTCGAAAGGCATTAATAGAATATGCTGCTGTGGCAAATCATTACCTGGGTAGAAGAAATTTTAAAAAGCACAAGGCATCAATGGTCATGCTATTGTGTGCCTGTGAATGTTAATAATAGATATAAAAGAATCTATTTATTCCTAGTTTTATTATACATTGTTTGTTTTTTAAATATTTGCATGTAGCTATTTAGCCATTATGGAGTTACAAATATGTAACACTGCTATAGTGAAGGGAGAAATGGCAAGTCACCAACGTTAGATTGAATACTGATTTCAAGCTGATTTTGGAGTCTAAATTTATGAGGAGCTCTAAATAAGTTTTATCTGTTATTTCATCATAATTCCCATTGGAATTTATACTGATTATATGCTAAATTGAAGAGCTCGCTCTGGTACAAATAGAGAAAATAATTTAACCTGGAAAATGCCTTAATCATGGCTGTGAAGTATTGTGGATTGTTGAATCAGGAAAGAAGGGAGGTAGAGATAATCCTTTGTAATAGTCTGATTTTTGAAAGGAGATTTGGATTTCCTCTTAAAACATTATTTTTATCTACAGACTGTATTGAAGGGGGATGAGAGTGTGCCTGGTGCTGCCTTTACAGTTCAGTAAGATAATTTGATTGTCCCTTCTCAAGGGAGAGGGGCAAAGACATTGGGCTGGATTTTATGAATGGAGACGTGTTGGAGACAGGACTGCTGCTTGCCTGGTTTCAGTCCTGTCTCCATCAGCCTCTGGCCAACCAGCAGGATCTTCCCCTGATTGACCTTGTTAAGCCTGCCCGGCGGGCTCAGCAGGTCAATTAGGGGGAAGTCAGTGACAGAGCACGTCAACGTATGACGTGTCATCTGTCAAGAACTTTTGAAAGAAGAAATGTCATCGTTTGATAGCTCTGTGAAGCTGTCAAACATTGACATTCTGTGTAGTTTGATTAGTCCTTGTGTTCAGGACTCATCAAACCTTTCTACTTTGCAGAAATCAGATGACTGTTGGATCAGAGGATGCAGCAGCCAGTCTGTGATCTCTACAATGGAGATGTCGGGACTCCGGCTCCACAGCGGCTGAAGGCTGTAAGCAGAAACAAAGGTAAGTTAACATTTTCTAACACTTTACATTCACCTCATATACTTACCACTCCACACTTGCACCCATCACTCACCTCTACATCGCACCTTCAGACTCCTCTGACCCCCGCAGACCTCCTAGTCAGCTCCTACACCCTGGCGGGGTTCCCCCAGGTCGGGAAGCCCGCACTTCAGAACGAAAAATGGGGATAATCCTATTTTCTGCCTATTAACTACCTGTTAACAGGCAGTTAATAGGCTTTAATCCCTTCCCGCATCCAAGGAGACGGGACCTGGGGCAGGACAGCTTCTCACTCCCAAATTCTGCAACTTTCCCGGCAGTCCCACCTCCATACCCGCCTCCTCGGGGCTGAGAAAATCCAGCCCATTCACTCACATTCTCGGTTTACCTGGGAACTCTGCACACCTGTTTAGCTTCTGCTTTGGTTTCCATGTGGCAGTATTAAGTGAAGATAAGATATGGTTATGTCAATGAGCAAATTATACATTGGTGGCTTTTGCAGTAAACTTGCTAGGTTTCTGGGGGTATTATATACTCTTTCCCACTGTTGGGAACCAATTAATCTTCCTGATATTTGCCTATTGGATACTGGTAAATATAGAAAATAATAACCTAAGCAGGAAGGAGTAAGCAGAGATCTACCTAACATAACCTATCATTTTTTTAGGACCTGCACAACACACTCTAATCAAACACATTCCATCACTGAACCCCTTATCCTTCTACCTCTAATATTTTGACATTTAATTTGAAGTAAATACATTCTTTAAATTCCATTTAACTTGTAATGTCATTACAATGATGTCCCTGAAATCCATGTAAAATATCTCTCTGCAGCTGCCCAAAATTGTATCAGTTTAGCTCAGTTGAAAGCACTCTTACCTCAGGAGCTGAAAGTTGTGAGTTCAAGCCCCACTTCAGAATTTCAATACGTAATGTGGGCTAACATGTCAGCGTATGAACAATAATGGATAGGAAAAGACCCTCTCGTCCCTGCAGCCTGCCCCACACAACTGCAATGCCTTGTGCATCGCAATATCTTGGGGTAGAGTTTCCGTTCGTTTACGCTGGTAATATCAGTGCAATCCGGGCGAAATTGGCTAAACCAGCATAAAAGATCGGAGAATTTTAAACATAATTCGATCTTTTACACTGGGTTTAGATTTAATTTGCTGAATCAGGCCCCGCCCACACAAAGGCCACGCCCCCACCACCCCAGGTAAAAATTGCGAGATTCTGCCGATTGTGCTGGTTAAGGAAAGCTTTTCAAATTGCACGCATTTTCTTCGGTGCATAGGCACTAGAAGGCACATTTAAAAAACATTTCATATCAAAAAATATTTAATTTATTAAGAAACTGACTAGTGTACGCCAATGAAACTAGTAAATGGTTCAGTGTAGTTTTTGTCAAAACATTTTCAGTGATTTTAAATCAGGTTACTCATAGATGGAGGACTGGACACTCTTATTAAAAATACTTGGTGATAAACCCATTTTCAGCTGTATTAATAAAACTGCAACAGGTTACCCCTCTTAAATACATCAAATTACCTTCTATTACCAACTGTGCTGGTTCATGGAAGATTTTGTGTTTGTGATTATGCAAATAGATTTTATCAACAACTTGAACTGTAACCCAACCAGCACAATTTCAAGCGGCTTTTGGTGCAATTTCCTGATTGCGCCCAAAGCGGAAACTCCGCACCTCACCCGAAAGCCATGTGATCGCCTGGGCGGGGCAAAAAAAAAGATAAAAACCCGGGCACATTTGGAAAAAAAGTTCAGGGAAATTCCTCGTCGACCCTCTTAGCTGATCAAAACTAGTCCAGGAGATTACTCTGGGCCCGATTAATGTCATGCAGTACCTACCTTTTGTACGAGGTGACCTCCGCCCAGGCAGAAACAGGTCCAGCTCTCGCTTGAAGGAATTCAGCGATTCGGCATCCACTGCACAAGCTGGCAGCCTGTTCCAGAAATCTACCATTCTCTGGGAAAAGAACCACCTCCTGAGATCTAACCTAGTTCTGTCTTATAGAACTTGAAATTGTGATACTGGTCCGCCCTAACCTATTTAGTTGAAACACGCTGTCTACTCGAATGCAATCTATTCCCTTCATCAGTTTATAAACCTCGATCAAATCAAATCAGCCCATAATCTACATTTCTCTAAAGTCTAGAGTTCCAGCTCTTTGCTCTTGATAACTAAGGTGCTTCAAACTGTGAATTGATCTTGTGGCCCTCACCTGCACCTGTTCCAAAGCCTCAATATCACCCAACATGTGAGGAGACCAAAACTTGACTTATTTTTGGTATTATGGAAAATGATTTCCAGTGGGTTAAGGGCATAGTTCACAAGGGTAAAATGCAAAAAAATGATGCATTTTACATATGGCCCAAACACACAGCCTTCAATGGATGGAGGGATAAGTTTTGATTTATAAATAACAC
Organism: Somniosus microcephalus; assembly: GCF_052327205.1. Lineage (NCBI taxonomy): Eukaryota > Metazoa > Chordata > Chondrichthyes > Squaliformes > Somniosidae > Somniosus > Somniosus microcephalus. The sequence continues at coordinate 159,127,764 of NC_140999.1, forward strand.
TGAGAGGCAAAAATGATTTTAAAGTGCATCTCAGTCTGAATCCTTATAATATGGGAAATTAAATAGGAGAAAATTACTTAGCATTTACCTGCAAACTTGACTGATTTTTGGGTGTGACAGATTGCTGAATAAGGAAAGTGGTAGAGATAACCTTTGTAACAGTTTGATTTTCAAAAGCGCATCTGGATTTCTTGAAGATTGAATTTCCCATATTATGTGGGTTTGGACTGTAATGTGCACGTTAAGATCCTTCTTGCCTCTGTGTTAATATTAATAAATCAAAATGTATCCCTCCATCCATTGAAAGCTATGTGTTTGGGTCATGGGTCACTGGTTCTATTTCAACCTCACTGTAAATGGATCCTTGAAATTCTTTCAACATACGCAGAAGCAACCACATTTAAAATGCAATTTTGTTTTGCTCTTTGCCCTTGTCAGCTACATTCTTAACCCACTGGAAATCATTTTCCCAACATTGAAGATCAGACACTGAATTGTCACTATTGTATGATAATTATGTACAAATGGAGATATAAAATAGACCAAGAAGTCACCAATTGTAGCTGTAGGACTTACACTGTAGTCTTGATGTATCCATACAAAATTATACAAAATAAATGTTGCTTTGTCAGAGACGTGTTGCAGGGCTTGTAACTATTTTTGATCCCTATTTTACCTACTAGCAGATCTCTTGTGACATTGCCCGTGGTAAATTAAATAATACATTGTTTATAATGAACAGAGTGTCAGATCACTTCAAGTACAATGTATTATAATATCGTTAAGGTATTTACTCTGTCTGTCCCTTTAACACTGCAAAGTTTAATTGCTTTGCATGCTTAGGTCAAGTAAAGTTTGTAGACAGGCAGACGTTTCCAAATTTCAACAAGAACAAAAACAACTTGCATTTATGTAGCGCCTTTAGCATAGTAAAACATCCCAAGGTGCTGACCTGGCTTCAGAAATAGCTTGAAGTGACTGCCTTATGTGTTTGGTATTATTTACTAGTGGACCTCCCATAGCATTGTTCATGATGAAGCAGGAGTTATGTTGTTGCAAGGTAGGGGAGGGTGTGTATATCTTCAATTTTGGAACAAGATCTCTGAAGAGGCAATGAAGTGAATGTAAATGGTTCCTGGAAAACAAATAATATTGGCCCAGAAATTCAGGTTGGGGGCTTCCCACGGGTGCAAGCCCCCGACCTGCACTTACCTCGCGCGCCGGCAGTTGAGCTGTAGGGCCCCGTGAAATTCCGATCCGGGGCCTGGCCCAGCTGCCGGCGTGCTGTGCTTGCGTGTCCCAGGGGCGTAGTTAGTGCGATGCATCCCCTGGGATCACGTGAGCCATGGGCAGCCAATCGGAGGAGGGAAAAGCCCATTCATAAGATTGACAGGAAGACCTGTCAAAACTTATGAACACTACAGCCCCAAAATAGCAGTAAACCTTCAAATAAATTTTATTTTAAATCACACTTTTTAAATAAACTATAAATTACATTAAATAACTATTTTAAACAATAATTTAAATTTTTCAAAAAAATTATGTTATATTCCAACGGGGCTAAAAATAAACTTACCTTGCTTTAAAGTATTTAAAAATAATAAACCTGTGGAAAAAATGTTTTAATTTTAATCAATTGACCATTTACCTTCTAAATACTGCAGGCTTACGATCCCGGGAAAACCTGCAAAAAAAACCTAAGTTCGATGCGCACGCACAGCCTCTCCCGCGCACGCGTTCGACCTCTGAACCCCTTCATTCAGAGGAACGGAAGTGCCGGTTTCCCGCGCATGCGCAGTGCATGCAGAAAACCGGCACTTCTATTCAGCCTACGGGTGAGTACCCCGTGCGTACTCACCCGTGGAAACCCGAATTTCTGGGCCATTTTCTTATCAGCTACAGCTGTATAAATGTGTTCTCTTTACATACCATACTTACATACATAAATAAATCTTTATATGCAATATAGGGTGTCAGCTTTTATTGCCCATCTGTACCAGAAATGCTTTTTGTAGAAAAGGACACAAGATCCATAAAACCTTTTTAAAATTATTTTCTTATTTGCACCCTTCCTTCCATACTAAGGCACAAAACTCGATAACCCCTGAAAACAGGTGGGGGGATCGCGAGGCGCATTTAACCCGCGCCCATTGAGTTCGATGCAGGCAGCATGCCAACTTTATGCTGCCTGCTCATTTAAATGATTATAGCGTGCAGCCAGCACTAACCATGCTACTCATTGGCTGCATGCATCAGCAGGAAATCAAAATCTTGAGAGGCTAGCACCACTTTAAGCTAGCCTGCACTTCTTAAAGCCAGCCTGTGCCTCTTAAAAGGGAGGTGCATTGTGGCTGGAGCAAGTGCTGGGAGTTGTGGTTGGAGAGATTCTGACCTGGGGGAGTGAATAATGGCACACCATGGCAGAGAATGGGCTCCAAGATTTTCTGGCTCTGCACTGAAGGTCTTGGTGGAGAGGAGGAGAGATTTGCTCTGTCCACAGGGGGCCAGGCAGCCCTCCAGACAAACTCTCAGAAGGCAATGGGAGCAGATAGCCATGGTGGTCATTGTCAGGAGTCAAGCCCCAAGGACCTGGCTGCAGCACTGCAAAAAGTTCAATGACCTCACACAAGTGGTCAAGTTCAGTGAATGTATCTTCAAATGCCATATTCCACCAACTGCACCATTAGCCTCAGCAACTGCTCAATGCACCACACCCCCATCACTCACCTACCAACAATCTCTATCAGTCAGGACTTATACCTAACATTCATAACTTCACCTCACCCTCAATTAGCACAGCTACAAACCTCACATCCACATCTCACAGCTTGCACACACTGCCAGCTATTCAACCATGACAGCAGCATCACCCAAACAGATTGCACCATACTTACTGACACACTTCCCTCTCTCTTACAGGACAAGGTGGCACACAACCAGAGGCAGCAGGACTTAACCAGCAGGTGCAGCTGCATGTCCTTACCCCCATGGAGGAGATGGTGCTCACCATCATTGGAGCCATATTACTGAGGTCGTGGCCAGTGGCGGGGATGAAATCATCAAAGATGATGGTATCCTCATACCTAACCCCCTTTCTCAAATCCCGCTTCCCTCTCATCCCACAAACTCTTCTGATTTACAAGCTGCCGATGGTGTAAGCATGCACCTCTTACTTTTCCACCTCCCCTCACCATAACTCTATCCTTGTGTCTTTCTCCTTAAAGATACCCAAGAACTGCAATCTCCCCAGGCAGTGGTGGAAGAGCAAGAAGGCAGTGATGAAGAAGAAATACCGTCACTTGATTTCACACGCCTAACCACCAGCTCAGATTCTGACACTGCTCGTAATTTAGAGGATAGCTTGGAGGCGGGATCTGCACGTGTGAGACACCAGGCACAAGTGGCCTGAAGCCAGGGCAGGGGGAAAGGGTAGCACAAGTGCCAGCTTCCCAGAGGGTGAGGGCACACACGATTTCTGCTGCAAAGGACTCAGATGAGCACTTGGATGGGGCAGGCTACGGAAGAAAGCTGATGGGTGTACACTGTGAAATGCTTGGTGCATTGGCAGGGCTGGGAGAAAGACTGAATGCAATGCCAAGGAGCTTGGAGGAGTCCAGCACCAACTTGGCACAGGGCTTTGTGCGGAGCTTGGAGCCCATCTTTTCCAGGATGGAAGTGATGACCAACTCCATTAGCACACTTGTGGACCCAACCATGATGCAACATTTGATAGCCGATGTCTCAGCTTCCATTGCAGCACAAGCAGAAGCCACCAAATGTCTGAGAGCTGCAGTGGAAGCTCAAACATCTGTCATGCAAGCTCAGACTGCTCTCGTGCAGGCTCAGCTTGCTGCCATCATAGCTGCGGATACCAGTGTTCAAAGGGGCTTGCAAGGTGTCATGGCAGTCCAGCAATCTGTCCTCCAACAGATTACTAGGATTGCTGAGGCACCACCCCAGGGGAGTGAAAGTGGCTCCATGGAGGACAAACATGCTGTCCTCTCTCAGGATGACAGCATTCGTCCACCCACCACTGCCACTCCACCAGTGCCATTGCTGTTGCCCATCAGCCAACCATACTGCCTGTGCTGAGATGGTGCAGTCCACAGCTGGGCCTTCTAGGCCCAGAGACACTCGAGGTTGTCCTCCTAGGCCATCTACAGTCTTCCCCACTGAAAGTCAGCAGCCTTCCACCAGCCATGCTGCAACCACTGGGGTAGCACTACATAGGAGCACTAGGACAGGCAAGGGTACATGGAGGCAGGCACTAAGGGGATGCACAAGGGTGATTAGTTAACATTTGTATGCAATATGGCAGGCTTTGATTCATAAATTTGGTTTGGCATGTTTATTTTGTGTTGGCTTTTATTGTAGCATTGTGGCCAAGTGGACGCTGTGATGGTCAGTAACAGAGGGGAATGTAAGGTGTGGAACTATTGGTGAATGGGTAATTGGGGTTGTGTTTACTGGCATCACGGTCAGATGAGTTGTTCATGGACAGCCCAGGCAGAAAGGGACAGTTTAAGTTGCCTCCTCTCTTTCTCAATTCCTCCTCGTCCTGCTCACCATATAGCTGGTGGCAAGGGCTGTGCCCTCATGATGGTGAGGTTGTGCAGCATGCAGCAGACCACCATGAATCTTGACACCTGCTCTGCCAAGTACTGCATGGCTCCTCCAGAGTGGTCTAGGCAGCAGAAGCATTGTTTCAGCACGCCAAAGATCTGCTCTCATGTTTTGTGTGGCAACATGGCTTTCACTGTATGCATGCTGCCCACATGTGTGTGGGTTGCGCACCGGAGTCATGAGCCATGTCGTCAATGGATAGCCCTTGTCGGCCAGTAGTCACCCTTTGGTTTGTTATGGTGGCTCAAATGCAGATGTCACAGCAGACTGCCACAGAATGTAGGCATCATGACTGCTGCCAGGATTCCAGGCATTCACCTGCATGATTCGCCGAGTATGGTCGCACACCAACTGGACGTTGAGGGAGTACCTTTCGGTCGCGGTACATTTCAAAGTTGACATGTGGCGCCCGCAAAGCAATGTGAGTGCAGTCAATGGCACCCTGCACCATGGGGAAGCCTGTAATCCTTGCAAAGCCGCGTGCTCACTGCCTGCTGCTCTCTGGCAAGAGGAAATGAAATGTGTATTGTATTATCACATGGTTTAGTATGAGCATGCTCAGTTCGCTCTGGCCTAGTAAAGCAAACACATGGACTAGCAACTCATCCTGTCTCTGTCCTTCATTTGTTCTACCCACATATGTTACAAAATGTATTCAGCTCTCTTGAAATGGAGAGTCTCAGTGATCTCCCTTACACAACAATGGACGGCAAACAGGGAGATGTTGCAAATATCTCCTGCTCCAGCCTGGAAGGAGTTCAATGCATAAAGGTTTATGGCCACAGTCACCTTCAAGCAACTGTAAATATGGTCCTCACCCTGCTTGGAGGTTGCAGTTGTGGCTGCAGCAGGTGGCAGATTTCAGTGAGGGCGTCCTTAGTGAAGCGCAGATGTCTGACACACTGTCCCTCACTGAGGTTCAGGTAGGAGAATTGCTCCCTGAGAACCCTGGGCAGGTATGGCCTCCTGCTAAGAGCCCTTCTCATGCTCCTGCTCCTCCTCCTCCTACTCCTCCCTCTTCTAGCAGCTTCCCCTCCTCTGTGTTGCCTCTGCTCATTCCCCCAGTCGTGCTGTATTCCAAGTGGAAAGCCTATTACTGCACTCATGTCTGAGAGCAGCTGGTTTCTGCAGTAGCTTTGAAGTGTGCGCTGTGCACAAACGGTCCAGGAATCTTTCTATTTTTTTTTGGTAGGGCGCAGGAGGAGTAGGAGAGATGCAGCTGCTGGGCCTACAGAGAAACACCAGCCTGCTGCCGGCCTGTTCGAGCTTCCCTCCACCCCTTCCCCTCTGGTTACAAGGTCTGATTGCTGCCTTTTACTTTTGTTGTGCCAGTGAGGTCATTGAACTTCTTGCATTGAATTGATGTGCAAAGGTTAGTGAGATGGCATTACCGTCAAGGCAACACCTTTCCACTATTCTGGACTATTCCTTCAAGTGGCCTTCTTCCCTCATTCCAAAAGATAGTCTCCTCTTTTACCTCATTTGTAACAAAAAAAACTCAATGGAGAAGTTTGTGAATATGGCTCCGTTCTGGGCTGCAGGACTCTCAGACGTGCTCTTTGTGGCACTTTGTTTGCAGATGTTAAATTGACAGCCTGCCCCTTTAAGTTGGTGCAGCTGTTTCAATGTTGCAGCAGTGCCAGATTCCCCCCAACCAGAAGTGAGCTGATAACGCTGGGAGCACGTCATCATTACTATAAATGAACCCGAGTGTGCAAAATTCAACGTGGTCACACCAACAGGTGGAACTCCTCTCCTTGCCCACTTTCAGCAGGAACTCTTGCTAAATGGGAAAATCCAGTCTGAACTTCATAAATGCCTACTTCTTTGTCATATGCTTCTAGCACTTATTTGTTTTATCAGATGCATTAAGAAACCTGCAATCTGTGGAAGCCATTTAAGTTTTTTTGCCAGGTAGAAAGTAGCCCTGGAGGACCACGGCAATATTTCCAAAACAGTATTTCAAATACAGGGGAAGGGGAAAAGAGGCAAACCTGCATGCACTCAAATATTTCAAATATTATGATTAGAAATGTGTGTAGAAATGGGACTTAATAGGGAGAATTAATAAAAATCAGTGGCCCAGAAGTTTCTTTTATTGGGGGAGGAAATAAAGGTTGAGTTTTGTGATTAAAATTTGTAAGTTAGAAGCAATTTGCTCCAATGTCAACATTTTTGCTTTAGGCCTTACTTAATAAAAGAGTTTTTTGATCACAATGGACATGTTCCCATTAAGAGTCTTCCTCTGGACTTGGAAAATTGCAAGGACAGTACTCAAAGTTAATGATAAAAATGTGTTGCAATAAAACTTTACATGCCATCACTGGAAAGCTATAGATCAGACTTTGATGAGTTTAATGAAAAAGAATCCGTATCTGGTAAAACTTTGTGTGACCTTTTAAAATACCTAGATTGATGGATGACAGGTTAATACAATATACATTGGTGTTTCTATAAACCAAATGAAAATGAAAGTTTCAAGATGAAAATTAAAACAATAAAATTGAATGGGGAAAGTGGAGCAGAATGGGACTGTGGTTAACTCTGTCTAAGAGCTGGCACAGGCATGATGGGCTGAATGGCCTCCTTCTGTACTATAAAATTGTATGATTCTATGACAGAGATCAGGGGGGTGATTTTGCCAATGGAGCGTGATAGAGGTGGGACTGCTACTTGTCGGGTTTTAGCCCCGCCTCCATCAACGTCCGGCCAACCCACACTATTTTCCCTTGATTGACCTTGTTAAGCCCGCCCAGCGGGCTTAGCAGGCCAATTAAGGGAAAGCCAGTTACTGGTGACATCAGCGAGTGATGTTTCATCTGTCAAGAGCTTTTGACAGATGAATTGTCATTGTTTGAGAGCTCTGTGAAGCTGTTAAACACTGACAATCTGTCTTCTAAGTTGAGTCCTGGGACACAGGCTTACTTAGAGATCTGGACTGAGCAGAAAGCAGAAGGCTGATGCATTTGAGAATGCAGCGGCCATTCTGCTTTCTCTGCCGGTGAGATGAGGGACTCCCGAGACCTGAACGGATGAAGCCTGGAGGAAGAAGCAAAGGTAAGTAAAGCTTTTAAAACACTTAAGACTCACCTCACACACCTACCTCTGCACACATGCACCCATCACTCACCTGCACACTGGACATCTCGGCCCCTCCGACCCCCGCAGACCCACGGCTTGCTGACTCTGGCGAGGTTCGGAGCCATCGGGAAGCCCACACTTTAGGGCTCAAAATAGGGATTATCCAAAAAACTGCCTGTTAACTACCTGTTAACAGGCAGTTAATTGGCACTATTCCCATTCCCGCCTCGAGGAGGCGGCTCCCAGCGTGTGTTGAGTACCCGCCTCCTGGGAAGATGGCACGGAGGCGGGTTAGGGGCGGGATGGGTACCCGCCCCCAGATTCTGCCATTTGCCCGGCCGTCCCACCTCCATACCTGCCTCCCCAGGGCTGGCAAAATCGCCCCCATTTGTTTTTAGTCAGGTGACTAAAAAAATCATAAATTTATTGGACTGCAACTAGCTACTTGTCTCCATGAACTCATGTTGCATTTTACTCTTGCACACTTTTTCCACTACAATTCTGCATCTGATAGTGTGAGCCGTGATTTTAATTGCACCATCTTGGAGCAATATATGGTGCAATACAAGAATGGAGAAAGCAGCGTATACTGTTAAATGGGGATCAATACTGTGAAATAATTTGGAATTCGCCTAAAAGAATGCATGTATATACAACATGTAACTTGCTCGAACGTTCTGTAGAAACCATCCACAGCAAAAGAATGATTTTAGTATAGGGTTAATTAGCAACCAGAGCAGACATATACAGAGTAGGATTTAAGACAGAAATGCTCTGTAATGCTTTGTAATTTTGCATTTTATTTTGGAAAGATTTCTCATTTGTAAAGTTATTTTGTCCAAACTGAATGTTTTCACAAAGTGTGTACTGGAGAGGTTATGGAACACTATAGACAAGAGTGGATAAGCAGTGGCCAGAAACATATCCCAACCTAGAGCTTAAAATTGAAGAGATTGTCAACTCATGCTGCTTACACAAAGCTCCCAAGGATGAGTTTAAGATTCAACTTTGAGAAACGCAAAGCAAATGGTTGCCTACTCAGCCTCTCAGTCCTAAGATAATGTGTGATGAAAATGAACTGGCAGAAAAATAGCTTTCAGAACAGAAGGAGAAGGGAAAGAAGTAAATTAAAGAGACAACATTGTGAGTTTCTGATTATTCCAAGGTTGTGACATCTCGATTCCTGTTGAAATGCATAATGTCCATTTGTCCTATTTTCTACCTTTCAATTACCACATTTGTATGCTGCACATTCAGGGAAATGCAGTCCCCATTAAATATGATCATTTTGCAACGTTATTTTATTAAATATTTTAGGATTTTTTTAACATTCAAAGTAGCATTGTTGTGATTAGTGCTAATGGCATCAAATACGAAAAGTGCTAAATTATCTGTCATGATGTTATCCAATGTGATATTAGATGGTGGAAATGTAATGGTTTTCACATTATGGTGCCCTGAACTAATGTCATTACGGCTGTGTGAAAGTCCTTGATGCACTAACTACTAAATTTTATACATTTCACTTCATTGCAACCCATATATTTTGAGGTCTCTTTTTCACACCATACATGCACTGAATACATTGCATGAGGTTTGATTATGAAACAAATGTACACGCATAAATTGAAATGAAATTAAAATGGAGAAGGGAGCAGAGTGCTTCAATACTTTAAGAGAGCAAAGTTCAGTTTTAAGTTAAACATTTTAGTGGCTTCAAAATAATATAAATTTTGAATCAGTTGTTTTTGCTTCAGAATGAATAACATGGATTTATATTTTCATGCACTAGATTAGATCTGATGCAAAAAACCCTTTTAGCTTTCACAGTCTATACTGAGCAAATCGTCTTTCAGGCAAATGTCTGTTCCATTAAAATAATAGTTAAGATCAGAATTATCTAATATTGTCTCATTCTGCTGACGGGCTAAATTCAGTACATTGCTTCATTCTGCAAATTGGTTGCATCAAGTAGTAAAGGCAGGAAGCTGTAAAGAATTATAGATAATTTTAAATAAATGTATTGTAAATATAGCATAATATAGTGGGCAAATGAGAAATATCAGAATGCTGTTGAGGGTTATGGGAGGGGAAAAAGACCAGGAAAAATAAAGAAATCATGGGAAGAGAAAGACCTCATGAGGCAATATATATACACGAGAAATTTCAAATAAACTTGAAACTATTGATGAGGTAAGGATAGAAACTGGAAGCATTATAGGAAGAGAGCTTCTAAAGGAGGCAGGTATCTGCAAGGAACACACAAAACACAGGGGGGGAGAAATTGGGTGAGTAGCGCCACCTGTTAGCACCTAAAGAAGCAGTCAGTGGCAGTAGCGCCACTGGCTGCGCCTCCCGCGATATTCAGCAGGGGCGCTAATGGTGCCGTTAGCCTTTTGCACTGCGCCGCCACCGATGATGTCATCGGTGTGTGCAGCGCCCCATTCGTGCCCCGATCGCGATATTTGGTAGCGAACGCCGCTGTAGCGCCGTTCGCTACCCACGCCCGGTTCACGGGGCCTTGCTGCGCCGGCAGAGGTGCAAGTTAAGGTGGAGGTGGAGGTGCGGGGCGGCCGCCTGCCAGCACCTCCGTCCCCGGCCTCCTGGTCCCCCCCCCCCCGCGGCATTGCCGGCTGTTTCCCGAGAGCCCGGCACTTCTCCTTGGTGCCGGGCTCTTTTGCCGGCACTCGCGATCGGGGCTCGCGCTGCTGCAGGCCCCTCCCCCTTAACAGAGGGAGGAAGGCCTGCAGTACCGCAGCGTGCCGTGTCACAGCGTGTGGCGCTGCGGCACGTAGCGCTGCGAAATTCACTTTCAGCGCCCTAAGAGGGACACGGAGCGCCTCGAGCTGCGCCCCGTCTCCCTCTAGGGGCACTTCAACTGAATTTGCGGTGATCGCGGCGCAAATTCCAGCGCCCAGGTGAACTTTGCGCCGCTTGGGCGCCTCAGGCCAATTTCTAGGCCAGGGTTTTGAGATGAACCAATAATAGATGTAGTTTTTTTCAGAAGATCACATAGTTTGACAGGTATGTGGGATGAATAAGGTAGAAGCTTTATTTCTTTTTGCAGAGAGTCGCTGTGCCCTGGAGCAATTTTTGAGACATGTGGCAAGTATAAAGTCACTAAAATCTTTTAAAGGAAACTTGATAAGTTCCTGAGTGAAGAGGACATTTCCAGTTAGGAGGGCTACTTGACAAATACTTGTGAGTGTGATGAGTCATGGGCAACCATGCCACCTGGAGCTTGCCTTGGTTTGCCTTGATTTCCTTGGGCAGTCAGACAAGAATTTCTCCAGAGATTTACTGAATTGGCAATGGGTTTTTTTTTCCTGTTTGTTTGCCTCATCTAAAACAAACAGTGGTTAGAGATGCGTGTACAGGGTCCAAGGTTGCATCCTTGACTCAATGGTGAAGACGTGATCAGCCTGATTCCGTTTTCTTGTCCTTCATTTTGTATGTTTGTATTGTTTATTGGGGGTTAAGGTCAATAATGTAATGAAATGGACAGGCTACAATTCAAGAGAACTAGAGTGAAGTTTGTGGTACCAAAAATTATATGAACAGGCATATTGGCGGGCCTAAAAAAGAAATAAGGAAATAGTTGATATAATACTGAATTGTAAAATGAATGGCATCTGAACTACCTTCACTGCCAATATGTGATTGTGGCAAGCTGCATAAAAGAACTTTGCTCCCAGTTGACTTGATGGGGGTCATTTTGACTTTGTGATAGGGTAAAATGGGTGATAGTGAATTGGCAGCCTTTTTTACATCCCTCCTGATTTTTATTTCCACCTGCTCTACACTTTCATCCTAAATTTTCCATCATGCTGATAGTGACCTACCAAGCTGCATCTATAAACGTGCCCCAATAGGGGCTGTAGGGGGTGGCGTGTGTGCCCAGTCAGCTTCACCTCTGACTGTCCTCTGAGCAGTTCAAATCACTCCCACACCCCTGGGTTCTAGACACCGGACTTAGTTACAGACAGCGGTACAGAAAATCGAGTAGACAAGTGGTTTGGTATAAGAAAACCAAGATTTTATTGAAAACAGAATACAACAATCTTATGAAAATTACTGGTATGAAAATACAGGCATACAACGATTACACTTATATGGGAATGGGGAACACACGGCACATCGAGGGAAAACAACTACATTAACAATCGAAAATGCTGGAAAAACTCAGCAGGTCAGGCAACATCCGTGGAGAGAAATTTGAGTTGACGTTTCGGGTAGGACCCTTCTTCAAAACTGGAAAGAAAAGAAACTAGATCGGAGGCAGGGCTGCGATCGGACAAAAGAATAAAAGAAACAAAAGAAGTAAAAGAGATTAGAAGCAAGACGAGATGGTAATAGGCTGGGATTAGGTGTAAAGTGTACTGGCAGGGCAAAAGATAGCTGCCAGGTGTGAGAGAGAAACAAAAGGAAAGGGGGGGGGGGGGAAGGAGTGGAACAATTACAAGAGAAAATGAAATGGGGGCCGAGCTTATGATCTGAAATTGTTGAACTTCCCTTATCCCACCCCCTATACCTAACTAGATTAAGCTACGAGGGGCCAGGAATTCATGCTCACCAATCCAAAACCTGTTGCTTTAATTGGGCTGATTTTGAGGTCCGCTCTTGCTGTCCTTTGGGGTATCCCGTCGCCACGTGGTCTCAGTTGAAGTTGTTGATGCGAAGCACCCTCCTTTTTCCTCAGCTACCGGCGTCGTCTCGTCATGATGGGTTTTCTTCTTCTCCCTCGGGCGGTCGTCGGCGGCAATGTTACGGTCGGGGGTCGATTGGCGGTCTTTATCGTCTAGATGATTTTGCTAGATGTGCTTCGAACGCCAGTTTATTCTTTTAACCGGGCTATTATTGTCCATGTGACAAACGCCAGCTTATAACTAGGCTGTATGTCTCGATTCTTCTACCCATCCTTCGAATGCCAGCATATTCTTAAATTGGGGTTACACTATACGTTAACCTTATTCACCAAACACCAGCTTATAACTGGGCGTTGGTCCCCAAATGCGTCTTTCAGCTGTCCTTCTCTGCCTTTACTGGTTTACCTTCTTCTTCGTCTCGTCTCGTCTGCCCGTTTGTGGCCTGTGTGTCCTGTGTGGTTTTGAACTCGGGTCTCGTTCTCCTCCTGTGTTTGGCCTCGGTGTAATGGGCATCCTTGGTTGTTGATCGGCGCAGGGAGCGAGAAGAGAGCCCGCCACGAGGCCAGGGCGCGAGTACGAGAGGCAGCAGGCCAAGGCCACAGGCAAGAGGTCAGAGTCAAGAGTCAAGAGAGCGATTGCTACTACTGGGCCTACAATTATACCCGTTCTTCAACTCCTTATCTGTGCACCAAATCAGGTCAGTCCATTGTTTAACTTTTGGCAGGCTTGTTTAAATGATTACAGCCATTTATTTTAACGACTTGTGGAGTGGTTGTCTCCGGGTCTAATGGCCCCGATGTCCTGGTTGTTTGTCATGGATAAGACTTAATTGTCCCCATCCTCACTTGATGGCTACTGTGAGCTGTTACCGATTAAATATGCAGAAAGCTAATGGTCTCGATTCTAGGCCCATTCTGGCTTGATCTATTTCAAGTTGAATGAATACAGAGAGCCAGCCAGACAAAGTAAACACAGATTCCTGCATTTTAAGTTTCATCTCTGGGCCTGCCTGTTTGCAGAGCCCTGTTTTAAAAATCCTGTGGGTTTTGGTCACGAGGTTACAGAAGCCATTTTGGGTACCCTGGTTTTAATAACTTGTCCAAAACAGGGTCCCTTGATCCACAATTTGGGGAGTGCGGGAATTTTGAGAACCCTGCACTTACACTCGCCCCTATTGATACTAAACTCGCTTTAAGTATCATCCTGATAGGGTGAGCAAAATTTCCGACCCTCCATAGTCAACCTTCCCCTGTAATTACCTATCTAATATACCCACGACACATGCACTTCCCATTCCACGAAAATGTGGTGTACATAAGTATACATAGAATAATTACAGTCTTTTACACACATCCAAGCGTGGAGGGGGTCCGACACCCCTGCACCACTTGGTACACATACATCTTTATTAACAACATGTTTGAAAATCTTTATTAAAAACAACAAACACAAAAACAATCATTAATCAGAAATACAAAAAAACTCAAACAGGTGTATCTCCCTCTACGCTCACATGTTGGCCCAGTAATTCCGGGCACAACACGTGAGTACGGACGGGGTACTCACACGTGTGCCCGGAGGAATTGCCGGTTTTCAGCATGCACAGCGTATGCACTGAAAACTGGCATTTCCTGTCCTCTGACCCAAGGGGTTAAGAGGCAGAATGCGCGCGACTTCACAGGCAGCGCATGCGCAGTGAAATTCCTTTTTTTTCCCCCCCCCAGAGTTGCGCGTGTGTAAAGGCCTCCGGTCTTTACGCATTGAAAAACCACACGTAAGTACTTAGTTTTTCAGGTAAGTGGGCTTTTAGTACAATTGAGAATTTTTTTCCCACAGGTTTGTTATTTTTAAAGAATTTACAGTAAGGTAAGTTTAGTTTTAGCCCCGATTTAAAAAAAAAAAAATTTTCAAATTTTTAAATTATTGTTTAAAATAGTTTTTCAGAGTTCTTTATTGTTCATTTAAGTAGTGCAATGTTTTTTTTAAATTTTCTTTCAGGTTTAGTAGTGTTTTGGGGCCAGGAGTTTTCATGAGTTTGACAGCTCTTTCTGTCAAACTCATGAATGAGTTTCCCCTCCCCTGATTGGCTGCACAGTGCTCACCTGATCCCAGCCGGCACATCGCACTAACTATGCCGCTGGATCAGGTAAGCACATCGCGCCGACATCTGAACCGGGCCAGTGACAGGAAATGCAAGCAGACCCGGGCTTCAGATGTCGGCGCGCAGGGTGAGTGCAGATCGGGGGCTTGCACGCGCGGCAAGCACCCGATCCTAATTTCAGGGCCAATGTTCCTTCCAGGTCCTCTGGTTTCGGAATTCTAGTATTTGACCTTTTCCCTTGCACTGAGTGCAGACTAGGTACAACACTATCCCCAGCTGGCAAACCACGAGAATGTGGGATGCCAGTCTGATCCACGAAGGGACCTCTATATTATTGAAAATGTCCCACCAGGGTGGGATCACAATGTCCAATATTTTAGCCCCTATCTCTACCGTCTTCTGCTCTAACGTGTAGAAATGTTTCTGCGAGACTATAACAGCTTTGAGTATTTTGGTAAGGTGTTCTGGGAGAGGGGGAATTTTGTAGCCGAAATGCGCTACATACTTTTGCAGGTTGGTAAAATTCTCCTTTACAGTGAGGTGAACAGTGGAGGGTTCAGGAATGGGGACAATTCGTTCCTGGGCCACTTGAACTTCTGCCTTGGGTTTAAAGCAGAAACTGCTGTCACTTACCAGACACCAGCTATGCTGTCCATGCTGGTAGTGGGGCACGCCTGTGGTGACACAATATGTCCCACCTATATATGCTACCTGTGGGGGAACATGGCCTTGTGCCATTGCCTCCATGGTGCAATTTATAGGTTTTGCGCCAACAGCTTTAAACCCGCACTGTGGTTTTGAATAGGCGTTCAAATGCTGGGGACACAGGATTATGTGTGCTCCCCGGCTCCAGCACCCCGAGAGGTCAGTACCTGTCATAGCGTGCTCCCACTTTATGACATAAGGTGGGACCGCTGTGAAACGAATGTGTGCACCCCCTTGAATGACTCCAATGTTCTCTACCCTGTATACCGGTGGGGGTCGGGCTGTCCTACCCATGACCGGCATTCTCACTACTATTCCCATGATGGCGTGGTTGGACCGCCCACAATCTACTGGGACTGGGTAGGCCTCGGAAGCTAGCCGGAGTTGGCACGGGCTTAATGCATTCTCAAACAGATGGAGGGCTTCGAGGTGCTTGTTGCTGATCCAGGAGGGGACTAAGCCCTGTTTTAAATCCTCCAGATTACTGCGGGCCTCGCCCAGCAACTATGCCCCGTATAGCATGCACACCTCGTTCTGCGCAGCCTGGTCAGAAGCATTTCTGTCCTCTCTTAGGAGGGCATTTACAGTCTTTGCGTGCTTCTTCAGCTCAGCTATAATCTCTTTTAAATGGACCATCATGGCCTGGTATTCATGTAACTCCGAGCCCACTACTTTGTTCTCATCCATTAATATCTTCCTTAACTGTGTTTTTAAACCGTTTATCTGGGTCTGCAGCTCTATGTCATCCAGACTGTTGATGACAGAGGACCCAGTGTTAAACGCAGTAAAAACATAATTCCATACTCCCCTTCTCTGTCTCCCTGCATTACCAAAGTACTCGCAGTGTGTGGTGTACAGTTCGGTTTTGTCGACATTGGCGAAATCGAACTCATAAAATTTTCTGAACATGTCCTTTAACAGGGCCTGGTATAGCTGCTCTGTCTCTTTGGGACACCACTCCGGTAAGTGTACCTCGGCGAGATTTAAAATCACGGAGGCTACCGCGTAGTGTACCCCTTAGTACAGTACCTGTTCCGTAGGCACTAGTACCAGCCCATTCCCTGGTCCCTTGGTGGTGGTGGGGCCCCTTTCTCGGTGTGTCCTTGCTGCCTGAGTCATGGGCAAAGGCTTCCGGGCACACGCCACTAGCTCAGTGGCTTTAACTGGGGCTGGGTAATGTGGGACTATGCAGATGTGTAGTTGGGAATCCCATTCCACCCCTTTTCCCTTATCCTGCCATGATGCGGAGAAGATGATAGATATGCCTGTAGGGCAGGACCTTTTCGACCCCCACATACAGACATAGATTCCCTGTTCCGACTCCCACCACTTATCCCAACATACGCTAGTCCCTTCTTGGGTCCCGGTGACCGTCCGGTGGGTGTCATTCCCCATTCGTTCCCAGTCGGCTGTACGATCCCCCATGTCCATGCACAGCTTCCTGAGCCACCGCCACCTTCCCAGGGGAACCCGTCCTTCGCAAGTCAGGCACACACGTTTCCCTTCAGTGACCTCGATCCGTGAGGCCACAACCTGTACGCTGGGGCAGGGGAGGGAGGCCTCCCCGTAGGTGAACCCGGTCTGGCTGGAGTACCGGGTGGAGTTGGATCCCAACCACCCGGGCCATCTTCCCTCATGGGCGTAGACGGCAGGTCCCTCCGCACCTTGTTCGCTGCTCCCTGCAGTCACCACTGGAGCCTTTTCTCCCGAGAGTCCTCCATGTCGCCTCGCTTTCTGATGCTCTTCCCTAGCAGGGCAAGTAGGAGTGCGCCCCCCCTTCATTCTTAAATCCTCTTTCTGCAAAGAGACACAAGAGCATATAGCCAGGTCCCGAGGAGATTCTCTGTCTTGGGTGAAGCATAGTCGAGTCTCGTGACCTCTGTAGTGTATGTGCTTTAAGTCAGAACTACTTTTTACAGCTCCTGTATACTGTAGTACCGGCAGTAACCACACCGGTATATAAGCTGTGCGCATGCCTCTGTACTCCAGTCTAGAGATGACCCTCCTCCAGTAAAGACCTGTTGTTTGTTTATGTACAGCATCCGTGTAATTCTTTATCCACTGAACCATGGATCTAACAGTGGCGACGAGTGTTGATGCGAATCTACCTGCAAAAAAAATAAAAAAATAGTCGAGTCCAGGAACACGGGCGTCGACCGCGAGCAACCGCCCAGCAGTCAGGCAGAGATCCAACTTCGCTGGGGAGGCTGTGGAGAGCCGGGCTTGGTTCCCCAGCCACAACGAGCAGTAAGAGACCGACGATAGGTCCTGAGCAGACCCTTCCCAAGCAGCGGCGGCTGGAGCCAACCAACGGCAGAGAGAGAGAGCCGGGCAGCGTCGACGGGGTAAGAAAGAGGGTGAAGAGAGCAGGCCGCAGCCGGGGATTGATCACCGAGCGGCGTCGAGGAAAAATACTGCAAACCGGAGAGAGAGAGGGTAAGAAACAGCCGGGTTCTAGACTGAGCGGCGTCGACAAATATCAAGAGAAGAACGCGCACAGCACAGCCAGGGATCACGGGCTGATCAGGGTCCACGGGGCGAAGCAAGGGGAGGTGCCATTGAGCCACGGAGAAGCAGGGAGAGCGCGGGAGGCACCATTGAGCCGCGGAGAAGAAGGAAGAGCGCGGGAGACGCCATTTTGCGAAGCCGCAGCGGAGAAGACGGGCGAGCGCGGGAAGGAAGGAAAGTGCGGGAGATGCCATTTTGTGCCAGCAGAGAAGAAGGGGAAGCATGGGAGGCGCCATTGGGGATAGTTAACGCACAACCAAGGATGCCGAAGAGTAGCAGTATCTCTACGTTCGACAATGAAGTCGAAGATTGGGTGACATATGTGGAACGTATTGAGGTGTACTGCAGGGCGAATGAAGTGCCAGGTGCTAATAAAGCACTGGTTCTGTTAAACTCCATGGGTGCAAAAACTTATGGGTTACTGCGAAATCTAATAACCCCAGAGAAGCCGGTAAACAAGGATTTTGGAAGCATAGTAGAAAGCCTACAGGACCACTTAAGCCCCACACCACTGCTGATAGCAGAACGATTTAAGTTCCATAAAAGGAACCAACACAAAGACGAAAGCAATGCTGAGTACCTAACGGAACTGCGCAAGCTATCGAAATACTGCCAGTTTGGAGCGGGACTAGCAGACACGTTAAGGGACAAGTTTGTGTGTGGGCTACAAAGTGAAGGAACCCAGAAATGGCTTCTATCAGAAAAGGACCTTACGCTGGACAAAGCTTTCAATATGGCAGTATCACACGAAGCAGCCGCAAGGGGCGCTGCAGAGATACAACGGAGACCGCAAGAATATGGCACCAATGAAATGACCTATGGAACAGGGAAGTGCTATCGCTGCGGCAGAACAACACATGACCAGAAAGGTTGTTGGTTCAAGGACCAAGTGTGCAGACAGTGTGGGAAAGCAGGACACATAGCAAGAGTCTGCAGGTCTGGGAAGAAAAGCAAGAGTCTGCAGGTCTGGGAAGAAAACCAACAGTAAGAAATCTCCACAGGAGAAGTACAAAAAGGTACACCAGGTGATGGACAGTGGTTCAGACGAACAGAAAAGTGACACAGACTCCGGAAGCAAGGAGCTGGGTTGTCTGAAACTACATAATGTAACCAAAATGGAGGATCACCAGACTATCTGAGTTACACTCAAGATAGACGGAGTCCAAGTGGAAATCGAATTGGACACAGGGTCAGCTCTAACAGTCATAAATCAAAGAGACTACAAGCGGCTATTTTCACACATACCCTTGATAGCTACAGAGATTGTCTTGAAGACGTATACGGGGCAAAAAGTCTACCCCAAAGGAAAAATAAGGGTGAAAGTGACATATAAAGGTCAGGAAATACCTAAAATGGATATATATGTATTGCCAAATGGAGGACCACCACTGCTAGGACGCGAGTGGATCCGGAAGATACATTTAGATTGGCATTCCATACAGGCACTGAAGGTGGAGGCCAAAAAGGATGACGACGTCACACCTGGACGACTGTCAAAAATGCTAACTGACGCAAAAGAAGTGTTCCAGGAGGGACTAGGAACACTAAAAGGAATAACAGCAACAATTAAAATAGAGGATAATGCAAGCCCAAAGTTTCTGAAGGCCAGACCAGTGCCTTATGCGATCAGACCAGCGGTTGAAGCAGAGCTGGAAGGGTTGGAACGTTCAGGAGTACTGTCCAAAGTGGACTGGAGCGAGTGGGCTACACCCATCGTCCCTGTAATGAAGAGGTCGTTGAGTAATACGCCTGGGGAACCAAAGAAGATCCGCATCTGTGGGGATTTTAAGGTGACACTGAACCCAGTCCTTCACACGGTGCAATATCCGCTTCCACGAATTGAGGATATTTTCGCCTCGCTATCTGGTGGTAAACACTTCACCAAAATTGATCTAGCCCAGGCGCACTTACAAATGGAGGTAGAAGAAGCTTCGAAACATTACCTTACGATCAACACCCATAAAGGTCTCTACCAATACAACCGGCTGGTGTTTGGAGTAGCCTCGGCTCCGGCTATCTGGCAAAGGGCGATGGATCAGGTCCTGCAAGGGATTCCAGGGACCCAGTGTTATTTGGACGACATCTTGGTCACGGGCGAAAATGACGGTGATCACCTCGCTAACTTGGAGAAGGTGCTCGCCAGATTAAAGGAATATGGGCTACGAGCTAATTGCCACAAGTGCGAGTTTTTCCAGAAACAGATCTCGTATTGCGGCCACGTCATCAATGAAGAGGGGTTACATAAGTCCCCTGACAAGATTGAGGCAGTAGTCAAGGCTCCAGCACCGGAAAATGTGTCACAACTGAGGTCGTTCCTCGGGCTGGTAAACTATTACCATAAGTTCTTACCAAATTTGTCTATGGTACTACACCCGCTGAACGCCCTACTGCAAACAGGGGTACCATGGAAGTGGGATGACGAACGTAGACGAGCTTTCCAGAAGTGTAAAGAATTGATCACATCAAAAGAGGTGTTGGCCCATTTCAACCCAGCACTAACAATTCGTTTGGCATGTGATGCATCACCCTACGGCATTGGAGCGGTGCTGTCGCACAAATTCCCAGACGGGTTGGAGAGGCCAGTGGCCTTTGCGTCTCGGTCACTAACCTCAGCCGTGCGCAACTACGCCCAGATTGACAGGGAAGCTCTCAGCCTAGTATGGGGAGTAAAAAAATTCAACCATTATCTGCATGGGCAGAAGTTCATCTTGCTGACTGACCACCAACCACTTGTCTCCATCTTTAATCCTAAGAAGGGCGTGCCAGTAATGACTGCACAGCGGTTACAAAGACGGTCCCTAGGGGCGAATCAATATGAAATAGAATATAAAGGCACGAAACAGCATGGAAACGCTGATGGGCTATCGCGCCTGCCACTGCCTACGGTGGAGGAAGCACCAGCAGTGGACCCTATCGAGATATTTTATTCGTCAATAATTGAACGATTGCCAGTAACAAACGCAGATATAGAGAAGGAGACCCGCAATGATCCGACGCTGTCACGGGTATATGAATTGACGGTGAGGGGATGGCTAACACATGGCGACTCACTGTTGCCAGCATTCTCATCCAGAAGAGAACAGCTGTCAGTATGCCAGGGGACAGTGATGTGTGCATCCAGAGTGGTGATTCCACCCAAGTTAAGGGAGAGAGTGCTAAAGGAGCTACATGAAAGTCATCTGGGGGGAGTGAAAATGAAAAGCCTTGCTAGGGCTTATGTGTGGTGGCCGGGAATCGATCAACAAATCGAAGACCTAACTAAGAGCTGCTTAGGATGCCAGAAGGTCCAAAATGCACCACCACATGCCCCTCTACACCAATGGGAGTGGCCCTCCTCTCCATGGCAACGGGTGCACATTGATTTCGCTGGTCCATTCATGGACTCAATGTTCTTAATAGCAGTGGATGCTCATTCAAAGTGGCCTGAGGTGCTAAAGATGTCTTCAACCACTACAGAGAAAACGATTGCAGTCCTACGGACCATATTTGTCAGAAACGGTTTGCCAGAGCAGATCTGCTCTGATAATGGACCACAGTTTGTGTCCGACGAGTTCAAAAAATTCATGAAAAGGAATGGGGTAAGGCATTACACATCCGCCCCGTATCATCCAGCCACCAATGGATTGGCTGAGAGGTTTGTACAAACCTTTCAGAAGGCGATAAAGGCCATGTGCGACGAGGAATTTCCACTACAGCATAAGATGGACAATTTCTTATTAGCCTACCGAAACGCGACACATGCAGTTACCAACCAGACCCCGGCCATGATGTTCTTTAACCGAAGGTTGAGATCTCGTCTGGACTTGCTCAGACCAAATGTGCGAAGAAATGTTGAGGACAAACAATTCCAGCACATCAACGAGAAGCTGACAAGGAGCTTCAATGTAGGGCAACCAGTCTTGGCCCGTGACTATCGAACAGAGAAGTGGCAACCCGGAACGATATGTACAAGGCAGGGGCCATTAATGCACACAGTGGATGTCGGGGAGAACATTGTGAGACGCCACGTCGATCAGATCTTAGCGTCACAGGAAGGCGTCAACCCCATGTCTCGAGTACCTGGGGATGAACCCGACATACCAGTAGCATCTACTTCAGACCCAGTAGCAGTGGAACCCGATGAACTACCCGATAAAAAGGGGTCAGAATCGCCTCTGCACCAAGAACAAGAACCTCCGGAAAGGCGCTATCCCGAAAGGGTCAGGAAGCCGCCCCAAAGACTGAATCTATAAATGGACTTTTTGTTATTGAATGTACATGTAAAAATGTAATTGTTATTTGAATATTAAGGGGGTATTATTAATCTAAAAAGGGAGGAATTGTAGTGTATGTGCTTTAAGTCAGAACTACTTTTTACAGCTCCTGTATACTGTAGTACCGGCAGTAACCACACCGGTATATAAGCTGTGCGCATGCCTCTGTACTCCAGTCTAGAGATGACCCTCCTCCCGTAAAGACCTGTTGTTTATGTACAGCATCCATATAATTCTTTATCCACTGAACCACGGATCTAACAACCTCGACTCAATACACATTCTTAAAAATACTACTACTTATCAAAACTACCCATCACCGTGTTTAACTTAAACCAAACACCCAAACTTAACAATACCAAACTTAAATTACCTAAACTGTATACATCCGCTGCCCGTCTCCGGGCGGCCAGGCTAATCTCTGTTTGGACTACGGCCCACCGCTCCCTCCAGCGTGGCCGCACCATCCTGCACTGTCGGTCCCTCGCAGCCTGTGGCTGCCGGCTGGGGACCCCTGTCCTTGGACTTCCCCCTGACACGGGAGGCTGTCCCTTTAAACTGGGGAGCTGGTGACCATGGTTTCCTTGGCTGGGGCGTCCGGGGGGTCCTTCTGAGGACTTTGGCGGGTGGGGCCTTTTTGGCTGGTGGGCCTTTTACCCGAACCGCTGCCCCCTCCGGTGCGGTCTGTGGGCTTACCACTGCCGCTGGCTGGGGATCCTTTTCCTCAGGCTTTACCTCTCCTGAACCTGGGCTAGGGGCAGGTAACTCTTCACAGCCTGGTGCTGCAGGCTGAGAGTCTCCGATCCCAGGTCCCAAAACTGGGTCCGGGGCGGGGTCTTTGACCTCAGGTCCCTCCTCCTCTACACCTGGGTTGGGGGTGGGGTTTTCGCCCTCGGGTCCCTCCTCATCTGGAGCCCAGAAGAGTGGGGGAGTGTCCCAATCGGTGGGCGGGATGGCCCCTCCCCTTAAGCAAGCTACAGCGCCTGCCTGTGCAGTCTGTGAACTCGTCTCTGCTGCAGGCGGAGGATTTCTATCCTCAGGCCCTACCCCAACTGGCTGTTTTCTCTTTTCGGGTTTAAACAGTTTACACTGATTAATATGGAACCATTTGGTGCGCCGAGGCATCTTAACGGCGTATACCATGGGGCTGGCCTTGTCTACAATGCTGTAGGGCCCCATGTATAATGGTTCCAGACTCCCTACTCGGGCATAGTTCCTCACCATGACCTGATCTCCTACCTTCCACTCATGGTGCTTTCAGGGTTCCAACAGCAATCGGTTACTCCAATGCTGCTTTCCCATGTTCTCAGCCGTCTGCTCGTGTACCTGTTTAAGGTGCTCAAAGAGGTTTCGGGCGAACCTGTCCCAGTTTACCTCTCTGAGCTGACCCTCTGTGAGCACCGGGTCTAGTACATGGGTGGGGATCCGCCTAACCCTGCCAGTCATCAGCTCGTATGGTGAGTACCCCGTGCTTTTTGACTGGCTGGCCCGGATCCCCATCAGAACCAACGGTAGGACCTCGGCCCATTTACGGGGCGAGTCCACCGTCTCCTTCCTCAACCTTTCTTTTCGGGTCCTATTCATTCTCTCCACAATCCCTGATGACTGTGGGTTGTGGGCACCGTGCCACTTCCCCTCAATGCCTAGCAGCATAAGGGTATTCTGCATCACCTGTCCGGTGAAGTGACTCCCTTGGTCGGACTTCACATACTGTGGTAGCCCCCACCGCGAGAACACTTCCTGGACCAGGATCCTGGCAGTACCCAGAGCTGTGGCTGTTCTACAGGGGAAGGCCTCTACCCATTTCGTGAACACATCTACCAGGACTTGGCAGTACTTATAGCCTCCCTGGGCGGTGGGCAGGGGCCCGATGTAGTCGACCTGTATCGACTGCCGTGGTCCCTCTACCCTCCTGATGTGTCCCATAGGTACATTCCTTTTGTGGGGGTCAGGGTTATTAGCAGCGCACACAAGACAGCCGGCGCAGAACTCGCGGACATCTTCCCCGAGTCCTGGCCACCATCCCGCCTGTTCCACCCGTTGCCAGGTGGTCTCGGGCCCGGGGTGCCCCGCTCCTGGACCCTCATGGGCCAGTTGAAGGAATTCCCTTGGTGTTGCTGCGGCACAACCCATTGTTCCCCCCGAAACAGCATGCCCTCTTGTACGGAGAGGGTTGCTGTGCCGTAGGGACCCTCTATCCCTTTTCCCTCAGTCACTGCACTGAGGACCGCCTTGAGGATGGGGTCCTTGGGCTTGGACCGTCTTAAGGTCCGGGGCTAAAGCTACCCCTGCACGCCCTTGGGTCCCGTCCCTACCTCTGACCGCCGCCATAGGTCTGGACCCATATGGGTCCCAGAAAGTGCCTGTGCGGGCACCCTCCTTGGCGAGCATGTCAGCCTGCTGCTTGCCTTGGCGTCGGGGTTCTGTGGAGGAATGAGCCTTCACCTTTGCACATTCTCCCCGTGTTTGCGTGGGTTTCCTCCGGGTGCTCCGGTTTCCTCCCACAGTCCAAAGATGTGCGGGTTAGGTTGATTGGCCATGATAAATTGACCCTTAGTGTTAGGGGGATTAAATACTTGGGTTTACGGGGATAGGGTGGGATATGTGTTGGTGTAGGGGTTATGGGGATTGGGTGGGATATGTGTCGGTGCAGGCTCGATGGGCCGAAATGGCCTCTATCTGCACTGTGGGGTTTCTGTGATTCTGTGATTCTGTGAAAACCTCCCCTTCCTCCCCCACTGCTGCTAGGATCTTTTCCAGCAGGGGTTTTACTGTGAGGGGTCTCCCATCGGTGGAGGTGTATCCGCTGCGGGACCAGATGGCCAGGTACTCCTTACACGAGTTGCACGTAAACATGCTGTCCGAGCAAATCGTGTATGGGGTGGGGAAGATTTCGGGGTGTGTAACGACGCACACTACCGCGGACAGCTCAGTCTGCTGGGCGCTCATGGTGCTGGGGAGCTTAATCGCCAGGGCAATGTTTGCCGCTGGGTCACAAACTCCACACCCCGGTGAGACGCTCGCCAGCAGATACCGTGCTGGAGCCGTCCACATAGATCTCGCGGCGTGTGGGATGTATCCCGGCCCGTAAACCTATGTCCACTTCCCAAACCCCTTCTATGGAACACTGGTGGGCTGTTCCAGGATATACCAGGCTGGCTGCGAGTTTTGGCTCGCAGAGACCCTTCACCTTGAGGTCCATCTGTGAGAAGAGCAGGGTACAGCGAGCAATGCTCACCGTTCCATCCTTGATCCTCCCATCCAGGAGCATCTGGGTGGGTGTGTGGTGGGTGAGGAGGGTGATGGGAGAGGTGCCTGTGAAGATCAGCGATCTTTTCACAGCCCAATGTGTGGCCAAGAGGTGCCTCTCACAGTTGGAGTAGCTCCTCTCCACATCCGTGAGTATCCTGGAGGAGTAGACCACCGGCCTCAGCCTACCATGCCGCTCTTGGAGCAGCACAGCACTCAGGCTGTCCCCGCTGGCTGCTACCTCCAGGAAAAACTCTTTTCCCCCATCTGTAGCCCCTAGAGCTGGTGCGGTCTACAAGTCCTTCTTGAGCCTGACAAATGCTGCCTGGCAACCCTCATCCCAAACCCACTCCACTCCCTTGTGTAGGAGTCGGAGCAGAGGGGCTGCTGTGGCTGCATAGTCTTCAATGACGTCTCTGCAGTACCCGGATAGCCCTAGAAACGACCTCACACCCGTGACTGTGTTGGGGACTGGTAACTCTTGTACCGCTTCTCTCCTAGCCTTACCTATGGCCCTTTCTACAGCGCGTACGGTCAGGCCTAGGAATTTCACCTCCTGCTGGCCAATCTGCGCTTTCTTGGGGTTCGCTTTAAAACCCTTTTGCCCGAGCAGCTCCAGCAGTTCGGCAAATAGTGGGCCATGCTCCTCTCTCGAATCGGTGAACAGGAACAGGTCATCCACATATTGTACTAACTGTCTGGGCTGACTGAAATCCTTTAAACTGTTTGCCATGCACTGATGGAAAATGCTGGGGCTGTTATGGAAGCCCTGAGGCAAGCAGTTCCACGTGTACTGTTGCCCTTTAAACGTAAAGGCAAACTTGTACTGATCCTCCCTCCTTAAAGGGATGGACCAAACCCGTTGGAAATATCCAGCACCGTGAAAGTGGTCGCGGATGCTGGGATACTTCCCATCAGGTCGGCAACTGCTGCTACCATGGGTGCACAGGCTGGGATGTTACTGTTGAGCACCCGATAGTCCACCGTGGCCCTCCAGGAATTGTCCGGCTTTCTAACCGGCCACAATGGAGAGTTTACGTGGGTGTCTATCGGTCTCAGGACTCCCTGCTGTACTAAGGAGGACATGGCTGCTTCCATGTCTGGCTCCGCTTCCCTGGGGAAATTATACTGTTTCTGTGGTCGGGCCATGGGGGTCCCCGTCTACGCTGACCTCAAACCCGTTGACCCTCCCGCAGTCGTGTTTGTGTGTGGCAAATGTGGTTAGGTGGGCTTGCACAAATGCCTGGAACTCCTGTGGGGTGTTACTGACCATGAGCTCGAGGTTATAACCCTCTTTGGGCTTCATGGTGCATAGGGTCCCCTTCCCTTCTTTTCCTGGGATTACTACTACCTCACCGTCCTTTCCTTTACTTGCCCCCCATAGGCAATGATTTCTTAAATCGACCAGGATCCCGTGGCCTAAAATAAAGTCAGCTCCCAGGACCCCTCTTCTACCCTCCACTTCCCATTTCATCAGGACACAGGTCCACTTAGAGCGGAGTGGTCCTAAATGAATGGCGAGCGGGATGGAAAACGAGCCGGCCTGTTCTTTGCCTGTGAATCCCAACAGACTGTATGGGACCCCGTTAGATAGAGGCGAGGTGGTGGGGTTAGCTGAATGGACCATGGTGCATGATGCCCCCGTGTCCAACAGATAGGTCCCCTTCACCTTTTCTACCTCCATCTCCACGAGGGGTCTTTTCCATTCATCGTACCGAAGGGAACACAGGTAAACAGGCTGCGCTAGCTCTAGTCAGGGCTGTGGGGCTGATGGGGTCAGAGCACCGGCAGCGGTGGCTACTCTCCCCTGGCCAGTCAATAAGGACCTCATGGTGTCCAAAAATGACTCGACCACGGCGGGAGGGATTCCTGCCTCTGCCTTTTGGGCTGCGGCTGTGGAATTCTTTCCCCTGTTGTCTTTCCAAAGTTTTTTGCACTCTTTCCGCCAGTGACCATTCTTCCCACACCCGTAACAATTCGCCTTTGTGTTGGGGGGGGGGTTATTCCCTTCCTGATGCCACTCTTTCCTACCGTGTCCGGGTTTTACCTCATGCACCTTCCCCTTGGGTGGGTGTGCATCGGTTCCCCTACCGTTCTTATAGGCTAGGGCCAACTGTCTGATCACCGTGTGTTCTGGACCAATGGACTTTTTACATGCAGTGAACATTTTATGTGTGCAGATAGCACCCTCTGGTGGTGGTTATTGTGTTAACAGTTTGTATGCTGGAAAGGTCATCTGATCTTTCTTCCTGTGTGAGGTCATTTGACCTTTGTTCCTTTCTTCCTGTGTAACACAGGAAGTAGAATTCCAGGAAGAACCTGGCAATAATGGAGGATTCCATAAGGGTTTTACAATCCAATGTAATCTGATTTCATATGTTAGGCCAAGCGCAATATCTGTGAGTATCTTTGTTCCTTAGCATAATAGCAACGTTGTCAGAGTAATATTTTGATAACACTGTTTATAAAAGGTTAATATTTGATAGTTATATAAGTTAGTCCAAATGTTAGTTAGTTATACAATTAGTCTATTCTACTGTTGTAAATATGTTTATATCTTATGTAATATCGAATGTATAGTACTCAGTTTATGTACAAAACATACTTTGTCTTTGTTTACAGTTTCACAAATTTGTTCAAGTAAAGCTTCAAAACAGCAACCGGCTTCAGAAGAATTATTTTTGAATAAGTGTTTAACTTGCTGGATATCTAGATAGGAGCACGTCTAGCGCGGCCAGTACACCGTGAGCTCGGTGGTTTGGGGATTCTTGGGGTCGAACCAGACTTCCGCCTTGGCCCGGACCTGTGGCAAGCTGTTCGCCACCAGGCAACGGAGCCAATGGGCCAGTGGATCCCCGTTCAGGAATGCCCGGTTAGGTGTCCCCGGACAGGCACTCCGGTACACCGGCCATAACCTGTCCGCGAAAGCCTGCGGGGTTTCCCCTGTGAGCTGGACCATCTTCTCCATGGGAGAAAGGACTTCCCTCATTCATCCCCATGGCCTCCAGAACTTCATCCCTGAGCTCCTCATACCTGCACTGCCCCCTTCTTACACTCATCAGAGAGGGATTGGAGGAGTCTACTCTCCAGGGAAAATAGCAGCATTTTGGCCTGCTCCGTGCCATCGCAGTCGTTGACGCTGGCTGCCTGCTCTACCTCCCTGAAGTGGATCGAGCGGTCTCCCTTTTCGGAGAGCTTTGGGGTATGGCTCACCATAGCCCTAAGCTGTTGGGTGCTATAGGGTAATACGAACTGGTTTTGGAGAGGTCCCTCATCGTCGCCATTGGTGGGTGGGCCGAACCTCCGATGCCGGGCTGGGCACATCGGTCCCGGCTCCGACCTCTCTAGCGGGGGTTGCTCCACCTCCGCTCCCACCTCTGACTCCACCCCCCCTTGCTGCCAGACCTTGCTGAAACCTGGCGCTATGGGTGGTGGTCGTGAGACCTCCTGTTCCTCAACCGGGTCGTCCATGGGCACTACCAGTGATGTTTGAACTGTCCTCCCCTCATTCCCCATAAAATCCGCCTGACCTGCCTTCGGGCTTATGAGGCACACCATGCCTTTTGCCTTCCTCAGGGCCAGGCTCAGATTTTCTATCTGCTCCTTGCAGGGGGCGTGATCTGCGTTTTCAAACCCCTGTTCGCTCGCTAGCTTGTAAGCTGCCTTTACCTCTTTTACTTTCTCCTCCTGTTCCCTAACTTGCCTTGCTAGGCGGACGTTCTTTTCCCACAACCTCAACTCATTACCCTTGGCTTCGGTGACTTAGCACTGTAGGTATTCCAACTTGGCCTTATGTTCTCCCATCAAATGCATCCTTTCCTGATTCAGGGCCTGCAATGCTACCAGTAACTTCTCCCCTGCTAGAGCCTTGTCCTGGATCTCCAGAGCTGACTCTTTTAACTCGGCTGCCTGTGCTGCAACGAGCTTGTCCAAAAGCTGGACCTGCTTTTTGAAACACATCAGCCAGACTGCCTTCTCTAAGGACTTATTGTGTTCCCTCCCCTCTGTCCACTTAGCTGCTGTATCTACCGGATGCCCAGCCTTTAACAGAGTGGTGATCCACTTCTTTGTGATATTCACCTTGCTAAACACATAATCAGAAATCCTTTCCTCCATCATGGTTTGCTCATCCGAACCATTGTCTACTGTATCGCACCCCTGTTGCCAGAGTCCTGCCGCGGTCGCCATTTCTGCAGGGGGTGGCATGTGCGCCCACTCAGCTTCACCTCTGACTATCCTCTGAGCAGTTTGAATCACTCCCACACCCCTGGGTTCTAGACACCAGACTTGGTACAGGCGGCAATACAGAAAATCGAGTAGACAAGTGATTTGGTATAAGAAAACAAAGATTTTATTGAAAACAGAATACAACAATCTTATGAAAATTACTGGTATGAAAATACAGGCATACAACGATTACACTTATATGGGAATGGGGAACACATGGCACATCGAGGGAAAACAACTACATTAACAATCCCCTTATCCTTATCCCACCCCCTATACCTAACTAGATTAAGCTATGAGGGGCCAGGAATTCATGCTCACCAATCCAAAACCTGTTGCTTTAATTGGGCTGATTTTGAGGTCCGCTCTTGCTGTCCTTTGGGGTATCCCGTCGCCACGTGGTTTCAGGGCGCGGCGCTGAAGGTGTTGATGCGAAGTACCCACCTTTTTCCTCGGCTACCGTCGTCATCTCGTCGTGATGGGTTTTCTTCTTCTTCTCCCTCGGGCGGTAATGTTACGGTAGGGGGTCAATTGGCGGTCTTTATCGTCTAGATGATTTTGATAGCCATGCTTCGAACGCCAGTTTATTCTTTTAACCGGGCTATTATTGTCCATGTGACAAACTCCAGCTGATAACTAGGCTGTATGTTTCGATTCTTCTACCCATCCTTCGAATGCCAGCATATTCTTAAATTGGGGTTACACTATACATTAATCTTATTCACCAAACACCAGCTTATAACTGGGCGTTGGTCCCCAAATGCATCTTTCCGCTGCCCTTCTCTGCCTTTACCAGTTTACCACCTTCTTCATCTCGTCTCGTCTGCCCGTTTGTGGCCTGTGTGGTTTTGAACTCGGGTCTCGTTCTCCTCCTGTGTTTGGCCCCGGTGTAATGGGCATCCTTGGTTGTTGATCGGCACAGGGAGCGAGAAGAGAGCCCGCCACGAGGCCAGGGCGCGAGTACGAGAGGCAGCAGGCCAAGGCCACAGGCAAGAGGTCAGAGTCAAGAGTCAAGAGAGCGATTGCTACTACTGGGCCTACAATTATACTCGTTCTTCAACTCCTTATCTGCGCGCCAAATCAGGTCAGTCCATTGTTTAACTTTTGGCAGGCTTGTGTAAATGATTACAGCCATTTATTTTAACGACTTGTGGAGTGGTTGTCTCCGGGTCTAATGGCCCCAATGTCCTGGTTGTTTGTCATGGATAAGACTTAATTGTCCCCATCCTGACTTGATGGCTACTGTGAGCGGTTACCGATTAAATATGCAGAAACCTAACGGCCTCGATTCTAGGCCCATTCTGGCTTGATTTATTTCAAGTCGAATGAATGCGTATTCTGTGTTTACTTTGTCTGGCTGGCTCGAGAGAGAGAGTCCTTTTTCACAGATTCCTACATTTTAAGTTTCGTCTCCGGGCCTGCCTGTTTGCAGAGCCCTGTTTTAAAAATCCTGTGGGTTTTGGTCACGAGGTTACAGAAGCCATTTTGGGTACCCTGGTTTTAATAACTTGTCCAAAACAGGGTCCCTTGATCCACAATTTGGGGAGTGCGGGAATTTTGAGAACCCTGCACTTACAGGGCACACCTAATTTAAGGGAGAAGCAATAACGCACCTTTCATCAATCCATCTGTACTACCATTTTCCTACAGATTTGTGTTGATGCTGACTTGAAGTAGAGTCAGAACAGGAGTGAGGTGGGGGCAGAGTTGGGAGAGGAGGCAAGAGAATAGACCCAAGCGAAGATCTAAACAATACAACCAGGGCCCTCGGTAGAGTAGGTAGAGAAGCAGGGCTGGAGGAGAACCAATGGGCCATAATTTGCTGTAGGAGTGAAACGAACGGCATCTGCCATTAGTTAGAGTTGCCCTTAAATGTTTAGGTTTTTAAATTTTTTTGAATGGCAAGTTGCTGAAATTGTGAGCTGATAATGTTGCAGCGAGTGAAACAGGACAAGCAACTGTGTATCTTCTTAACCAATCAGATTGAAGGATTGTGAAATTAACAGCGCAAGGACTGAGAAGGAAGTTTAAACTAGATTGGGTGAATTAAATGTCAAATCAGATACAGAAAGAAAAATAAAGAGAGGGAAAGAAAGACTGAATTAAGTGAGAGAGAGAGAGAGAGAAAAAAAGAGACAGAAAGGAAAAACATTTGAAAAATTACATTTTGCATTTTTAAAATCTCCAATTCAAACCTGAAAGAATGAGACTCCACACTTGTAATAGTTAAGTTTCAGTGCCAGAGCGGTTGACTGGCTGTAATTAACACTCGTCACGTCATTAAAAGGGTACTTACACTGAAATGGACAAGACTTAACTTTCTGTGGCGAGTTTAGTTCATATCTACCATGGAAATATGGCAACTTCACACTGTTCAATGCATTTCAATGGTGAGTCTGTCAACAAGATGCCGTTTCTGTAAAGCTACTGGTGGAGCGGCACATCTCGGACAGCAACTTTTGGATTTCTGCATTTAACCACGCATTTGCCCTCACTTGCAGTAGAATTTGTGCATAAATAATGGCGAGCACCATTAGCTTTGCCGTTATTTTGACAGCAAATTATGGGCCGTTGTTTAGAGGCCCAAGTGCAGGGCGTGGGATAGAGGGATTGGAGCTGGACAGGAGGGAATGTTTGCAATGTGGGAGTTGGAGCCAGGAGCAGGAAGTGGAAAAAAGGGCAGGCCTAAATAGCAGCAGGAGCTCAGAAGCAGAGGCAATAGGGGAGGCATGCATGGTATGAAGTACAGCCAAAAGGGAAGTGGGGTGAGAGGTAGACTGGGTGCATGGAATTTTTAAAAAAATACATTTTCAGGGTTCAGTTCTATAGCCAGCTTAGGAAGAGGAGATAGAAAATGGAGAAGGGAGACAGTGCAGCACGATAGTGTGATATTTAGGCCTGCAATTCTTGCGTGACAGTCAATATTGACAGTTTTTCCATTATAAATATTGAAGCTTTATTCAAAAATCAGGGCACAGGAACAAAGAGTAATGGGACCAGGAAATGTACAACATATGCAAAAAATGTTAATATATTATAGATAGATTTTATGTATATTCATTATGTATATATTGGTATTTATTTGTATATTTATCTTCAAATATGCATCTAATTTTTTTTTTAATTGCACAAGGAGACAAAAAGCTTTTTAGATTTTTTCAATGTCAAAATAGAAAATGCCAGTTGAATTTCCAGTCTAGCAACTATTGAAGCAGGAGATGCATCTGAGCTCGGAGACAAAAAAAACTGGATAACTTTAATATTAAGAAGGGTTCAGAGCAGATGCACTGAAGAGCAGTTAAAGAAATGAGGGCAGAAATGTGGGGTACTGGGATGATAATTTTTCTGTTGCAATGTGTTGGAATAAGACAAGATCATTAGATTAAGTTCAGTTCCCTTCCATCATTAAAATTGGCCAGAAGATTTATTCTGGGCCTGTTAGATTGATTATGCATATAGTGTGAAAAACAACTGTAAATAAATCAAATCCAAGAAATCTATGAAGTGCATGGGCAATAAATACAAACCAGCATGAATTTATGAATCAAACAAGTCTACTGAAATATTTGGAAGATGTAAGAGTTGGTATATGAAGGTAATGTGCCTGAAGATTGGAGAAAAGAGAATGTGGTGTCAATAATATTAAAAAGGACAAAGAAATAACTACAGGCTGGTCAGCCTGACATCTACTGTGGGGAAAGCACTGGAGGGTGCCTTGTGAGAAACAAATGATGAACTGTCTAGAGGAATACAGAACCATAAAAGAAAGCCAGAGTGGCATTATGGGCGGGAGATTGTGTCTAACAAATATCTTGAAGTTCTTTGAAGGGATAACAAACCATGTGTATAGGGGGTAATCTGTGGGTTTTGTCTATGTAGATTTCAGCAAAGCTTTAGATACAGTGCCACATGGGAGATTGGTCAAGACGTTTGGGAGGCATGGCATAGTTGGAATGCTCTTGAAATGGATCAAATACTATCTGAATCAAAGGGTGGTTCTAAGTAGAGCTGGAACGACACATGAGGAAGTAAATACTGGAGTTAGTTAGGGATCAGTGCTGCTTACAATGTACATAAATTACTTCAAAGTGGGGACAGGAACAAAACTCTCCATATTTGCAAATATCAAATTGGAAAGGACTGCAAACAATGGGGATAGAAGATAGGAGCAGGAGTAGGCCATTCAGCCCCTCGAGCCTGTTCCGCCATTTAATGAGATCATGGCTGATCATCCAAATTCAGTACCCTGTCCCTGCTTTCTCCCCATATCCCTTGATCCCTTTAGCCTTAAGAAATATATCTAACTCCTTCTTGAATATATTTAATAAGTTGGCATCAACTGCCTTCTGTGGTAGAGAATTCCACTCTCTGGGTGAAGAAATTCCTCCTCATCTCAGTCCTAAATGGCTTACCCCTTATCCTTAGACTCTGACCCCTGGTTCTGGACTCCCCCGCCATTGGGAACATCCTTCCTGCATCTAGTCTGTCTAGTCCTGTTAGAATTTTAAAAGTTTCAATGTTAGATGCCAAAGTTTATTTTCAAAAATCTTCGTAAATCTTTTCAGATGCTTGCCGTACAAATATGCATGCTCTAGTTCGCTAGTTATACAGCACCCAAGGATAGGCTAATCGAGATAGAATGGGGAGATGGGCTGACAAGTAGTACACCATTTAATATGAGATTGTAAATAGTGACAATATAAGCAGAATGGTATTATTCAACTGGACATGACACAGGGGTGGGATTTGAGGATTCAAGTGGATAGACTGCTGAAGCCATAGGCACTGTGTGCAACAGCAGTAAAAAGATCAAATAAGAACTTGGGTGCTGTATAACTAGCGAACTAGAGCATGCATATTTTTACGGCAAGCACCTGAAAAGATTTATGAAGATTTTTGAAAATAAACTTTGGCATCTAACATTAACATTTAAAAAGTATGAGTTTGACTTAGTTTTCTCCTCAGAGTCAGGAGTTTGAGGGGGTTCAAACTCCACTTGAGCAGATAAACATGGCTGTCAATCCCGTGCAGCACAGATGGAGTGTTGCATTGTCAGAGATGTCACTCTTAGGGCGAGATGTTAAATAAATGCACTATTGCCTATTCTATGTGGAAAGTAAAGTGGGGGAAAGAAAAAAAGAGGTGAAGTGTCAAAGAATGGTATTTTGCAAATTTACTTGTATAAACAAGAGCAGTGGTAAATTTCTTCAGTTTCAGCGACGTTTACTGTACACCTAAAATACCTTCAATATCTTTGCAAGCTCTATGCTTTTACAAGCCCTAACTTTGTCAAAGTTTTGATAACATTAATCCTTTGCTCTTTCCAGGGACTTCTTTCACTATAAAATCAAATTCACTCAGTTCAGTATTGCATTTTATACCATAGAGGACAAAAAGGAACAACGGGTCATAAATAGAGGTGTGATATTCATCATCTAGAATCGGGGCACAGGGTATTTAAAAATAATAATAATTTTAATCAATTACATAGCATGGGAGAGCAGGTGATGTGTTACTGCTGCAATATGTGGGAGCCGGTGGACACAATTGATGCTCACAGTGATCACATGTGCAGCAAGTGCTGGATGCTCGAGGAACTCCGGCTCCGTGTTGATGAGCTGGAATCCGAGCTTCAAACACTGCGACACATCAGGGAGGGGGAGAGTTACCTGGACTCTGTGTTCCAGGAAGTAGTCACACCAATTAGATTAACTAATTCAGATGTAGTCCGTGGTCAGGGACAGGAGGGTGTGACTATGAGTGAGGCAGGTATGGGGATCCAGGAGGTAGTGTTGGAGGAGCCGCAGCCCTTGCTCTTGTCCAACAGGTTCGAGGCTCTTACTCCCTGTGAGGACGGGAACAGGGACTGCAGGGAGGATGAGCAACCTGGCCACAGCACCATGGAACGAGGGGCCATTCAAGTGGGGGGAGTAAAAAGAAATGTTGTAGTGGTAGGGGATAGTATCATTAGGGGGATAGATAGGGTTCTTTGCAGCCAAGAGCGAGAGTCCCGAAGGTTGTGTTGCCTGCCCGGTGCCAGGGTTAAGGACATCTCCTCTGGGCTGGAGAGAAACTTGGAGTGGGAGGGGGAGGATCCAGTTGTCGTGGTCCATGTTGGTACCAACGACATAGATAGGACAAGGAAAGAGGTTCTGCTGAGGGAGTATGAGCAGCTAGGGGCCAAATTAAAAAACAGAACCACAAGGGTAATAATCTCTGGATTACTACCTGAGCCACGAGCAAATTTGGCTAGGGTAAATAAAATCAGAGAGTTAAATGCGTGGCTCAAAGACTGGTGTGGGAGAAATGGGTTTTGCTTCTTGGGACACTGGCACCAGTACTGGGACAGGAGAGAGCTGTTCTGTTGGGACGGACTTCACTTGGCCAGTGCTGGGACTAGAATCCTGGCGAATCGAATAACTAGGGCTGTAGAGAGGGCTTTAAACTAATTAGTGGGGGGGAGGTTTCAAGAGAGCGAAAAATAAAAATATCAGCGGAGAAGGCAATAGAGCAAGGTAGCAGTGGGGGAATTAAAAACCAGAGCGTGACAGGAAGGGACAGTATATATAAAGATAAAGGTAAAGTAGTAAAGGGGGTAAAAGCAGGAATAAATTGTCACAAATCATATTTAAAAGTTCTTTATCTGAATGCACGCAGCATTCATAACAAAATAGACGAGTTGACGGTACAAATAACTACACATGGGTATGATCTGGTGGCCATTACGGAGACATGGCTGCAGGGTGACCATGACTGGGAACTAAACATCCGGGGTATTTGACTATTAGGAAGGACAGACAGGAAGGAAAGGGAGGTGGGGTGGCTGTGTTAATAAAGGATGGAATCACTGCAATAGTGAGAAATTATATTGGGTCAAAGGATCAGGATAGTGAAACGGTTTGGGTGGAGATAAGGAATAATAAGGGGAAAAAGTCACTAATGGGCATAGTCTATAGGCCTCCTAACAGTTGCAACTCTATTGGTCAGAGTATAATTCAGGAAATAGTTGGGGCTTGTAATAAGGGAACAGCTATAATCATGGGAGATTTTAACTTTCATATTGACTGGACAAATCAAATTGGGCAGGGCAGCCTTGAGGAAGAGTTCATAGAGTGCATTAGGGACGGGTTCCTTGAGTAGTATGTTACTGAACCAACCAGGGGGCAGGCAATCTTAGATCTGGTCCTGTGTAATGAGACAGGATTAATAAAAAAATGTCCTAGTAAAGGATCCCCTTGGAATGAGTGACCATAACATGGTTGAATTCCAAATTCAGTTGGAGGGTGAGACAGTTGGATCTCAAACCAGCATACTAAGCTTAAATAAAGGAGACTATGAAGGTATGAGAGCAGAGTTGACTAAAGTGGACTGGGAAAATAGATTAAGGTGTAAGACGGTACATCAGCAGTGGTGTACATTCAAGGAGATATTTCACAACTTCAAGAAAAATATATTCCACTGAGGAAAAAGGGACGTAAAAGAAAAGACAGCCATCCGTGGCTAAGTAATAAAGGATAGTATCCGACTGAAAACCAGGGCATATAAAGTAGCCAAATCTAGTGGGAGGATAGAAGAGTGGGAAGCATTTAAAAGCCAGCAAAGAATAACTAAAAGATTAATTAAGAAAGGGAAGATAGATTATGAAAGTAAACTAGCAAAAAATATAAAAACAGATAGCAAAAGTTTCTACAGTTATATAAAAAGAAAAAGGGTGGCTAAAGTGAATGTTGGTCCCTTAGAGGACGAGACCGGGAAATTAGTGGTGGGGAACATGGAGTTGGCAGAAACGCTGAACAAATATTTTGTATCAGTCTTTACAGTAGAGGGCACTAAAAATATCCCAACACTGGACAAGCAGGGGGCGATGGGGGCGGAGGGGGGGGGGGGTGGTGTGAGGAGCTAAACACGATTAAAATCACTAAGGAGATGGTACTCGGTAAGATAATGGGACTTAAGGCAGATAAATCCCCTGGACCTGATGGCTTACATCCTAGGGTCTTGAGAGAAGTAGCGGTAGTGATTGTGGATGCATTGGTGGTAATTTTCCAAAACTCCCTGGATTCAGGAAAGGTCCCAGCAGATTGGAAAACTGCTAATGTAACGCCCTTATTTAAAAAGGGAGGTAGACAAAAGGTTGGAAACTATAGCCCAGTTAGCCTAACATCTGTGGTTGGTAAAATGTTAGAGTCCATTATTAAGGAAGCAGTAACAGGACATTTGGATAAACATAATTTAATAGGACAGAGTCAGCATGGTTTTATGAAGGGGAAGTCATGTTTGACAAATTTGCTCGAATTCTTTGAGGATGTAACAAACAGGGTGGATAAAGGGGAACCAGTGGATGTGGTGTATTTGGACTTCCAAAAGGCATTTGACAAGGTGCCACACAAAAGATTACTGCAAAAAAAAAAAATCACAAGATTGGGGGTAATATACTGGCATGGGTGGAAGATTGGCTATCTAACAGAAAACAGAGAGTTGGGATAAATGGTTCATTCTCAGGTTGGCAATCAGTGACTAGTGGTGTTCCGCAGGGGTCAGTGCTGGGACCCCAACTCTTTACAATCTATATTAACTATTTGGAGGAGGGGACCAAGTGCAACGTATCCAAGTTTGCCGACGATACAAAGATGGGAGGGAAAGCAGTGAGTGAGGAGGACATAAAAAACCTGCAAAAGGACACAAACAGGCTAAGTGAGTGGGCAGAAATTTGGCAGATGGAATATAATGTTGGAAAGTGTGAAGTTATGCACTTTGGCAGAAAAAATCAAAGAGCAAGTTATTATCTAAATGGAGAGAAACTGCAAAGTGCTACAGTACAAAGGGATCTGGGGGTCCTGGTGCATGAAACACAGAAGGTTAGTATGCAGGTACAGCAGGTGATCAGGAAGGCCAATGGCTTTTATTGCAAAGGGGATGGAGTATAAAAGCAGGAAAGTCTTGCTTCAGTTATACAGGGTACTGGTGAGGCCACACCTGGAGTATTGCGTGCAGTTTTGGTTTCCATATTTAAGAAAAGATATACTTGCTCTCGAGGCAGTTCAGAGAAGGCTCACTTGGTTGATTCCGGAGATGAGGGGGTTGACCTATGAGGAAAGGTTGAGTAGGTTGGGCCTCTACTCATTGGAATTCAGAAGAATGAGAGGCGATCTTATCGAAACATATAAGATTGTGAGGGGGCTTGATCGGGTGGATGCGGGGAGGATGTTTCCACTGATGGGTGAGACTAGAACTAGGGGGCATAACCTTAGAATAAGGGGCTGCCGTTTCAAAACTGAGATGAGGAGAAACTTCTTCACTCAGAGGGTAGTAAATCTATGGAATTTGCTACCTCAGAGAGCTGTGGAAGCTGCAACATTAAATAAATTTAAAACGGAGATAGACAGTTTCCTAGCTGATAAGGGAATTAGGGGTTACGGGGAGCGGGCAGGGAAGTGGACGTGAGTCTAGGTTCGGATCAGCCATGATCCTATTGAATGGCGGAGCAGGCCCAAGGGGCCGTATGGCCTACTCCTGCTCCTACTTCTTATGTTCTTATGTAAAGCAATACTAAATGCTAGGTCTGCTCATGAATATTCAGTTTTGAAGTGACAAGTTTCTTTAATTTACACAAATTAGACCAATAACTTGGTCAAGTGATAAAACACCTTTGATAAAGGTACCACACAGTAAACTCATGACTAAAGTCGGAGCGTGTGAAGTCAGGGGATAAGCAGCATATTGGATAGCAAACTGGCTGCAAAATAGAGAGAGAGAGAGTAGGGGTTAACGGTAGTTACTCTGACTTGTGGAAGGTGGTAAGTGGTGTTCTACAAGGATAAGTGCTGGGACCACTGCTGCTCACCATTTACATAAATGATTTGGACTCGGGAATTGGAAGTACAATATCAAAATTTGCGGCTGACACCAAATCGGGTGGTATAGTTAATACTGAGGAAGATGGCGACAAAACACAAGAGGTCAACAAACTTGCAGAATGGGCATGTAAATGGCAAATTAATTTCAATATAGACAATTGTGATGTGTTGCATTTTGGCAGGAGGAATAAGGCAGCCACCTAGTACTTGGAAAATAAGAATCTAAATGTGGTAGAGGTGCAAAGGGATCTAGGGGTACAGATTCACAACTCATTAAAAAGGTAGCAATGTAGGTTAACAAAGCCATAAAAAGAAAACAAAGGGTTCATTTCTAGAGGACTAGAATTCAAAAGCAGAGAAGTTATGTTAAACTTATATACAGAACCTTGGTTCAACCATACTTTAGAGTACTGTGAACAGTTCTGTTCTCCATATTATAAAAAGGATATGGAAGCACTGGAGAAAGTTCAAAAAACATTTACAAGGATGATATCAGAGCCAAGAGGGTAGAATCATCAGGAAAGACTGAACAGGCTTAGGCTCTTTTCTCTAGAAAAGAAGACTGAGAGGGACCTGCTAGAGGTCTTTAAAACTATGCAATTGTTCAATAGGTTAGACGTAGAGAGGATGTTTCAACTTGTGGGGGAGTCTAAAACTAGAGGCCATAAATACAAGATATTCACTAATAAATCCAATAAGGAATTCAGGAAAAACTTCTTTACTCAGTGTGGTTAGAATGTGGAACTCACTAGCACATGGAAGTGGTTGAGGCAAATAGCATAGATGCATTTAAGGGGAAGCTAGATAAGTACAAGGGAGAAAGGAATAGAAGGATATGTTAATAGGGTGAGATGAAGGAAGGTGGGAGGAGGCTAGTGTGGAGCATAAACACCAGCATAGACCTGTTGGGCTGAATGACCCATTTCTGTGCTGTACAATGCCATGTAAATCTAATCCATACCAACCTCTTACCAAGTGTGAATCCTTCAACATTTCTTTGTGATTGTTATAAATTTCACGTTTGCCTTCGATATTCTCTCAGGCTCAACAATGCTGGTCATTCCCATAAGTGATCACTGCATCTTATGCTCAGGAGTGTGCCCAGACTGCTCAGTATCTAATCATACAATAGCATAACCCAAAAATGTAACAATCGTAAGCCTTGGCTCAGTGGGTAGCACTCTCGCCTCTTGAGTCAGAAGGTTGTGGGTTCAAGCCCCACTGCAGTAACTTGAGCACATAATCCAGGCAGATACTTCAGTGCAGTACAGAGGGAGTGGTGCACTTTCGGAGGTGCTGTCCTTCGGATGACATGCTAAACTGAAACCCCAGCTACCCTCAGGTAGATGTAAAAGATCCCATGGCATTATTCAAATTAGAGCAGTGGAGATCTCCCGGTGTCCTGGCCAACATTTATCCCTCAACAAACACCAAAAACAGATGGTCTGATCATTTATTTTGTTGTCGTTTGTGAGGTCTTCCTGTACGCAAATTGGCTGCTGCATTTCCTGCATTACAATAGTGGCTGCATTTCAATGAAGTACTTGATTGGGTGTAAAGCGCTTTGAGACATCCTGAGGTCGTGAAAGTCGCTAAACTAAGGCAAGTTCCTTCTTTGTTTCTAGTACCCCATGTGATCCGAACTGGATATACTGTCTTTTACACATCAGTGTCTCCAATTTTTCAGTAGGCTGGTACAAATTATTAAACTACTTTATTTTACAGACAGCAAGTGGATGTAAAGTGCAACTTTACTTTAAAACTCACTTACCTTCAAACTCATCCTTGTGAATAATCAAATTAATAAACCACACCACACTCTCCCATATTAGTGGACTAACTTAACTTTTCTTGGTCAGGCTTCTGATTCTGACTGGCTCGGGCTTTAAGATGAGGTTAATTGACTTTAAACACAAGTTTTTCTCTTTTATTTTGTGTTACTACTGACAACATAAAGGTAGTGGATTATCCTTCCAACTTCTTCCCCATTCAATGCTTTATCAGTGGGCCCATCAATAAAACTGGCCATCTTTTCTTCCCTCACCCCCACAAAGATAGATTCTTGGAAGACACCCTATGCTGGGTTCAAATAATAGGTCATCCCAACAATCATGGTTATGGATATTTGGAGGAAGACTGAGATGAATAATGAATTAACTAACGTCCCTGATCATTGGGAAAACATATGTACAATGCCTGACTCATTAATACATCAACTCCCATGTCTCACAGGCTGTATATGTGGCTGGAAGGAGAATTCTAAACATAGTGAACAGACTTTAATTTAAAACACACCACTTGAAATGTAATCCATTTTCAAATTATTCCTCTGGAAAAATGATCAAAAAAATCTTGAAACATGACAGTTATATTTGTAGTGTAGTATCTGTATGCTAGAATAAGCCTTTCAACCTGTAGTGCAAAGAAATTAAAGATTTTTTTGTACATACGCTTTCAATATTTTCTTATACTTTGCCACAATTTATTTCCAGAGCAACAATGACTAAATTGTGTAAAATAAATTCTTTCTAAATTTAAATATGTCCCTACCGCAGTTCTTCTTCAGAGGATTAACTAACTGTTTCCTCTCTCACAGTGGTTAGATTATAAATGTAATAACTTTTAAAATATCTATTTCAGCAAACTGCTTGTCTTCAATTTAGCTCAATGCCTGCACACACATACGCTGAGTGAATTAATGTTTTAACCAACATTTTTTATTCTTCAAATTAGGAATCATTATAACTTGTAAAATAACAAGCCTTAAACAAGCCGAGCAGTTTATTCAGAAATAATTCATTCGAAATGTTCTCTTCTTTCTACCTCAGATCGATGGCCCAATGGTCCCTGGTATTGCTGTGTAATTAGGGTTTCTGTGTCAATAGTCTGTTTCCCTCAGCATATAAAACTCTAATTTTGCTTGTGGTTTGACTGCAGCTTAGCTTAAGCTTTGACCATCAAATTAATCTGGTTTTAAGGCAGCACAGACAAATCATCATTGTTGAAAATGTTTTGACTTTGCCAGTATTCAGGGATTAGAAATAAACATGTTCCCATTCTTCACTGTTAATACAAACCAGATGTCTCAGAAGATAGAGAGTGAGCTTTAGCATGTACAGTTGTATCATGTGAGCTCTCAGCAGTCAAATGTTGCTTTAATTTGATGTTGGCGAAGTATGCAAAATTTAAAAAAGCAGAGGATACTTTAGGCAGATTTAATTAACATAAAAAGTGGAGCAATTAATTACTGCACAGTATGTATTTGGAAGATTGGACTATTACTTATGGAGAAAAATAATGTAATCACTAAACAAAAAATTACTTGGAAAAAATTAACACAGCACCTACTGTTAAACAAGTAAATATGTTTCCAACATAACAGCTACAAATTGAAAGGAATGCAGAGGAAAAGTCCGGCTAACATCTAACATTCCATAATTATTATAAATTTATACATTGTAAAAAGAGTAAAGTGAAGTTCCTATTTTAAGGAAAGGTGAATCCTTACCAACCTACATTGTGATTCTCAGATGAATGCCCGATTTTAGTGCACGGTCAAATGCCTGTTATTATTAGCATAATTTTCAAATGGTGTGTTATACCCCATCCTGTCTCCTTCAGTGTAAACTATCTCCAACCTCTGCTCTAGCATTTCACTTATATTCATTCATGGCCGTGGTGAGGTGTGGAGCCAAGTGGCTCTGGCAGAACCCAACTGAGCAATAGCAAGCAGGTTATTGGTGAGCAGGGGGCACTTGACACTGTTGCTGACTCCTTTTATCACTTTGCTGATGATTGGAAGGAGGCTGATAGGCCTGGTAATTAGCTTGGTTACAATCATCCTTACTTTCGTGGATAGGGTATGACCTGAGCATTGTTCCAAATTGTTGGATAGATATCAGTATCATAGTTTCACTGGAATAGCTTGGCTAGGGAGGACAGCTAGTTCTGGTGCGTAAGTACTACAACCAGAACACTGTCAGGGCCCATTGCCTTTGCTCTGTCCAGAGCACTCAGCCACCTCTCAATGTCCTGTAGGGTAAACCAAATTGACTGGACACATGCATTTAAGATAGTGGGGTCCTCTGGAGGAGGTTGACCAGGATTATCTACTTGACACTTGACCGAAGAAGCTTGCAAACATTTCAGCCTTGCCTCTTGCATTCATATACTGGGCTCTGCTATAGTTCAGGATGGGGATGTTTGTGGAGCTGCCTACTGCTGTTAGTTGCCTGATCATCCATCACCATTCTTGACTGGATGTGATGTTACAGAGCTTTGCTCTGATCCATTAACTGTGCGACTGCTTTGCTTTAATCTAGTAGAATAATGCATGGCACATCACATGATATGCCATTTTATAAGCTCAAGAATGTTCTATCAACTGAATTACAGTCAGCAATACCATAGAATATCAGCTAATGTAAATTAACTTGTGCTCCAGATATAGCAGTCCCTCTAACCAAGCTGTTCCAGTACAGCTACAACACTGGCATCTACCCGACAAAGTGGAAAATTGCCAGGTATGTCCTGTCCACAAAAAGCAGGACAATACCAATCCGACCAATTACCGGGCCAATAGCCTACTCTCAATCATTAACAAAGCGATAGAAGGTTTTGTCGACAGTGTTATCAAGCGGCACTAACTCACCAATAACCTGCTAACCGATGCCCAGTTTGAGTTAACATAGAAACATAAAAACATAGAAGATAGGAGCAGGAGTAGGCCATTCGGCCCTTCGAGCCTGCTCCGCCATTCAACGAGATCATGGCTGATCATCCAAACCCTAGCACCCGGTCCCTACACCGACAGCCATCCCACCCAAGCCCTATCCCCGTAACCCCGTAACCCCACGTATTTAATCCCCCCTAACACTAAGGGTCAATTTTT
Source organism: Somniosus microcephalus (assembly GCF_052327205.1). Lineage (NCBI taxonomy): Eukaryota > Metazoa > Chordata > Chondrichthyes > Squaliformes > Somniosidae > Somniosus > Somniosus microcephalus. Next base: position 159,171,905 of record NC_140999.1, read on the forward strand.
ATCATGGTCAATCAACCTAACCCGCACATCTTTGGATGTTCCGCCAGGAGCACTCGGCTCCAGACCTTGGTCCAAACATGGACAAAAGAGCTGAATTCCAGAGGTGAGGTGAGAGTGACTGCCTTTGATTTCAAGGCAGCATTTGACCAAGTGTGGCATTAAGGAGCCCTAGTAAAATTGAAGTCAATAGGGATCAGAGGGAAAACTCTTCACTGGCTGGAGTCATACCTAGCACAAAGAAAGGTGGTTGTTGGAGGCCAATCATCTCAGCCCCAGGACATCACTGCAGGAGTTCCTCAGGGCAATGTCCTAGGCCCAACCATCTTCAGCTGCTTCATCAATGAACTTCCTTCCATCATAAAGGTCAGAAGTGGGGATGTTTGCACAGTGTTCAGTTCCATTTGCACTTCCTCAGATAACGAAGCAGTCCGTGCCCAAATACAGCAAGACCAAGCAATGACCATCTCCAACAAGAGAGATTCTAACCACCTCCCCTTGATATTCAGTGGCATTACCATTGTCAAATCCCCCACCATCAACATCCTGGGGGCCATCATTGACCAGAAACTTAACTGGACCAGCTACATAAATACTGTGGCTACAAGAGCAGGTCAGAGGCTGGGTATTCTGCAATGAGTAGCTCACCTCCTGACTCCCCAAAGCCTTTCCACCACCAACAAGACACAAGTCAGGAGTGTGATAGAATATTCTCCATTTGCCTGGATGAGTGCAGCTCCAACAATACCCAAGAAACTCGACACCATCCAGGACAAAGCAGCCTGCTTGATTGGCTCCCCATCCACCACCTTAAACATTCACTCCCTCCACTACTGGCACATTGTGGCTGCAGTGTGTACCATCTAAAAGATGCACTGCAGCAACTCGCCAAGACTTCTTTGACAGCACCTCCCAAACCCGCGACCTCTACCACCTAGAAGGACAAGGGCAGCAGGCGCATGGGAACACCACCACCACCACCAAGTTCCCCTCCAAGTCACACACCATCATGACTTGGAAATATATCGCCATTCCTTCATAGTTGCGGGGTCAAAATCCTGGCACTCCCTACTAACAGCACTGTGGGAGTACCTTCACCAGATGGACTGCAGCGGTTCAAGAAGGCGGCTCACCACCAACTTCTCAAAGGCAATTAGGGATGGGCAATAACACCCACATCCCATGAATGAATAAAAACAATTGTGCTATTCTCTTTAAATATTGCATGCACAACAGGACATATCTCCCAAAAACACAATTCTATTTACCATTTCACTTTTTAAATATTCTTTGAGGTTACTTGTGTGAATCACAATGAGTATAGATTTCCTTTGCGCCCGCCCTATGTGTAACAAAATCATAGATCCATTTAAAAAGCAACAGCTATGACTTTGTTACATGTAGTGCCCAGAAAAAATCTTCACCCAATATTAACATAAATACGATAGCAAAATACTGCGGATGCTGGAAATCCAAAACAACAACAGAAAACGCTGGAAAAACTCAGCAGGCCAGGCAACATCCATGGAGAGAGAAACAGAGTTAACGTTTCAAGTCAAAACCCTTCTTCAGAACTGAGAAAAAAGCAGGAAATGAAAGATTAAAAGGCAAGTTTGGGCGGCTGGGAAATGGAGGAGGGGATGAAAGAACAAAAGGGAGGAGGTTCTGAGAGGTGAGGAGACATTATTTAAGAGATATATAACACAAATACCTAGTACCACAAGAAATGTAACTAAAGTGGAATAGGATTTTAAAAAATGCAGGGCCCTTTTACATCCAGAGTCTAAATTGGAAATCTAAACCTATCACCAATCAAGCCTACATAGCATTTGCTTTGAATGGTAAACGTTTCATAAACTTTGGACGTTTCTACACAAAGACGTTCGGAACATAATCAGAATTCTAGAAACGGTTCTAGAACTCTTCAGCAGTTCCACAAAGCTGAAATAAACTACATTTAATAAAGGGACAGATTACAAAGACTGGCTTATGGATGCTGTGTAGATTTGGTTTTCTGAAATATAACTTGGGCTGGAGCTATTTTATTTGAAGCCAAAGAGTAAAGTAGATTCCAGCTGCTGTAACATTCAAGGCTACGTTAAAACATTGTCCCAGAATTGAGGCCTTCATTTCATGTTGTAAGCTGCACAAACTGGAAATGAGTATTCTTCATACACCAGTGAGCCTGTAAATTTTTGAGTACAGTATTTAGGGCTGATAAGCTGCTTCTTAATAATACTCTGAATCTGAATGATTGTGAAAAGATTGCAAAGCATAATTATTGAAGAAGCACCAGGTTCCCTTCCCAGAAATCTACTTATCAATTTCTATTATTTGAATTCAACCAATGAAAAACCTTGTTCTCCTCGGGTTGCTTTAGAAAATAGGCTTATTGGTAAGTAGATTACTACAACAAAAAATCTAATGCTTTAATTAAAATAGAACCAACATTCAACTTTGTTACTTTTAGATCTACAGCTCTTTAAAAAATGTAAAAAGGAATTGCCACAGCAATAATACTCCAAACAAACCTTATATGATGTCAGTTTTATCTACAGAGACTGAGGGCTGAATTTTGAGGCGCCCTGCCCAGCCGAAATGGGTCGGTAGTGTCATGTTTTGCACACTTTGTACAAAAATAATAAATTGCAGGACAACGGAGTATTACAGTTTAAACTATTTTAATGAAGCATCAGGTCTGATCTGACTCACAGCAGTACAGCACCGTGTGGACAAAATGGAGTCAGGACCCCTGGGTCTTCTAAACAATAGCAGTCCTTACAGATGCCTGCAGGCCAATGACAACTCAGCACGTGAATACGTGTGAATAGAATAGGTATTCCTTACAGATGCCTGCGGGCCAATCATAATTCAGTATGCAAATGTTACATCCCCTTTCTTTTAAAAGAAAAATGTTATGCATTACTTTTAAACCTTTCTTCTACATAATGTTCTCAGTAGCATCAACATATAAGTAAACTCAACATTTAACTAGCACTGAAAACATCTCAACGTTTCAATAACACTGTACAGTTTTTTTTTAGGGCAGCAATCCGCCTACACCCTTTGACAGTTCACAAGTCAAGGATAACTCTAGGCTTGACCTCTCATCGGAATGACGTTGTTCCTTGGTGTTCAGGAGGTGCCTGCGATTGCGGCGGTACACCTGTCCTTCTGGGGTGTGGACATGATACGATTGCTCAGTGTCAGCTGGCTGGATGACGACTGCTGGCTTCCAGTAGTCATGCTCCTGGATTCTGATGGATTCTCCATTGTGCAGCGGCGGCTGTAGTCTAGCTGACCTGTCAGAGTATCTCTTTTGGTGTTGCTGTCTCAGTACACGTTTTGCATGCACTTGCTTGCAGCTGACGACCTGCCAGGGCCTGTCTGCGATACGGTGAGGTATCATGGGCTCTTTGACATTTGATGGGCGGCATTCTAGACAAATGGAACATTTTCCGACAATGTCCTCAATGTATTTGCACATTCCGGGCCAAAACATAATGTCACGTGCTCTTTGTTTGCATTTTTCCATGTCCATATGTCCAGCATGAATTTTTGTCAACATCTCTTCTCCGAGACTGGTAGGAATGATGATTTTCTCCCCTTTGAAAACAATTCCATTGATTTGTGACAGTTCGTCTCTGTGGTCCAGAATTCAGATATGCTCTGAGGGCATTTCCTCCTTTCCTCAGGCCATCCTTCATGTATGACTTTGCTCAGCAGTGTGAGTTGTGCATCTTTCTCTGTTCCTGCTCGGATCTCCTTCAGCTTTGAGTCACTCACAGGTAAGCTGTTGTACACCATGTGCACCTGCACATCCATGCCTTCACTGAGGCTGCTGTCCTGGTAGCTAAGAGACTTTCTGGAGAGCGTGTCTGCATAACCTCACACTTTCCCGTGTTGTATTCCATCTGCCAAATCTCTGCCCACTTACTTAGCCTGTCTATGTCCCCTTGCAGGATTTTTATGTCCTCCTCACTCACTACTTTCCCTCCCATCTTAGTATCATCTGCAAACTTTGATATGTTACACTCGGTCCCCTCCTCCAAATCGTTAATATAGATTGTAAAGAGTTGGGGACCCAGCACTGACCCCTGTGGAACACCACTAGTTACTGATTGCCAGTCTGAGAATGAACCATTTATCCTAACAGCCCTTCCCCTTCACCTGGCACCTTCCCGTGCAAGCGCAGGAGATGCAACACATGCCCTTTTACCTCCTCCCTTCCCACTGTCCAGGGTCCCAAATACCCCTTCCAGGTGAAACAGCGATTTACTTGCACTTCTTGCAAGTTAGTATACTGTATTCGCTGCTCACGATGCGGTCTCCTCTACATTGGGGAGACCAAACGCAGATTGGGTGACTGCTTTGCAGAACACCTCCGTTCAGTCCGTAAGGGTGACCCTGAGCTTCCAGTTGCCTGTCACTTCAATTCACCGCTTCACTCCCACTCTGATCTCTCTGTCCTCGGCCTGACATTGTTCCAATGTAGCTCAACGTAAGCTCGAGGAACAGCACCTCATCTTTCGATTAGGCACTTTAAAGCCTTCTGGCCTCAACATTGAGTTTAACAATTTCAAACTATAACCCCTACCCCCATTTTTCATGCTGTATGATTTTGCCATTCCCATTTGCAACATTTTATCTTTCCTGCCTCTTACAAAAGCACAGTATATTCCTTCATCCCGTCCCGTCTCTGCACCTGCTTAATATCGGTTACATCTCCAGCTTTTTCCAGTTCTGATGAAGGGTCCCATTCCTGAAACGTTACCCCTGTTTCTCTCTCCACGGATGCTGCCTGGCCTGCTGAGTTTTTCCAGTGTTTTCTGAACCTGATATTTTTTGGTATAATAAAAGAAAACATTACTGAGACAGAATTCCCAGATGGATTATGTGCATATTCATGGCATACATTAAATAGTATTTGTTGTAAAAATACCCATGCTAGGTCTTAAGAATCCTTTTTTATATACCCTAATTGCAGTTGTGGAATACCTTAAAACAAACTGATTTCCCCCCGCCCCCCAGAAAGTCTAATTAGCTTGATATTCATAACAGCAAAACTTCTCTAATCAAATCCAGTCATTTTCCAACTTCTGTTTTACTGTACTTTTCTTCAAATTATTATCCAGAATCTAATTATCTGGCCTTTAATAAGCAAAGTATCAAGCTTCCATTGCTTTTAGGACACAAATAATATTGGAACAGTTCGATGATTCCCCTTTCCATATCATTCTACTTATCCAGGTAAAGTGTTTGAAAGACATCATGTTGTCCTCCAGGAAAAGATCTAGGCTGTCTGATAAGTCCCAAACTCCAGGCAGATGCTGTACTCTGCCCATTATAGTTTGAATGTGTCCTGTAGGTGTTTTACTCATGTTTCTTGCAGGGGGTGGGGTGATTGCAGCGAGCCGTATATTTGCCTTCATGCCACTTGATTGTTATTTTCAAATCCTTGTCCCTGTTGTAAAGAATTATTATTATGCTTCATAAATGGCATGCGCTATTAAAATTGCAGATGAAATTTGCACTTTGCCCAGCAGTGATGCATTGTATTGATGTATTTTCTTATTGTGCGGTTTGCTGTAGACCAGTGGTTCTCAAACTTTTTTGGTTGAAGGACCCCTTTTCAAATCGATTAGTAACCACGAAACCCCATCTAAATTATAATACTATATAACATGCATAATATGACAGTGCTACATGTAAAAAGTGTTTTAATAATGCTTTTAAGAAAACAGGTACTTACTTACAGATATCAGTGAGGTGGGTGTGCCTGCTTCTCACACCAATTCTGGGTAGACTGCAGCAACAGATGGGCACGATTAGCCACAAAGGGGCACAATGGACATGATCTTCACCGCACGTCAATTACAAGAGAAATGCAGGGAACAGCACCAACAGTACATGGCCTTCTTTGATCTCACAAAGGCCTTCGACACTGTCAACCGTGAGGGATTATGGAGTGTCCTCCTCAAATTCGGCTGCCCTCAAAAGTTTGTCACTATCCTCCGCCTGCTTCACGACGACATGCAAGCCGTGATCCTCACCAACGGTTCCACCACAGACCCAATTCACGTACGAACCGGGGTCAAGCAAGGCTGTGTCATCGCACCAACGCTCTTCTCGATCTTCCTTGCTGCAAAGCTCCAACTCACCCTCAGTAAGCTCCCCACTGGAGTGGAGCTAATTTACAGAACAAACGGGAAACTGTTGAACCTCCGTTGCCTCCAGTCCAGATCCAAGGTCGTCCCATTCTCTGTCGTCAAATTACGGTATGCAGACGATGCTTGCGTCTGTGCTCGCTCGGAGGTCGAACTCCAAACCATCGTAAATACCTTCACCGAAGCATAAGAGAGCATGGGCCTTACACTAAACATCCGTAAGACAAAGGTCCTCTACCAACCTGCCCCCGCCACACACAGTGCTGCCCCCCGATTATCAAAATCCATGACAAGGCCTTGGACAACGTGGACCACCTTCCATACCTCGGGAGCCTACTGTCAACAAGGGCAGACGTCGACGACGAAGTCCAACACCACCTTCAGTGTGCCAGTGCAGCCTTCGGTCGCCTGAGGAAGAGAGTGTTTGAAGACCAGGACCTCAAACCCGGCACTAAGCTCATGGTCCAGAGGGCAGCAGTGATACCTGCCCTGCTGTATGCCTCAGAGACATGGACCATGTACAGCAGGCACCGCAAAGCACTGGAGAGGTACCACCAACGCTGCCTCCGCAAGATCCTGCAAATCCATTGGCAGGATAGGCGCACCAACATCAGTGTTCTTGCTCAGGCCAACATCCCCAGCATCGAAGCTCTGACCGCGCTCAATCAGCTCCGATGGATGGGTCACATTGTCCGCATGCCCGATACGAGACTCCCAAAACAAGCGCTCTATTCGGAGCTCCGGCACGGCAAGAGAGCCCCAGGTGGGCAGAGAAAACGCTTCAAGGACACCCTCAAAGCCTCCTTAAAAAAGTGTAACATCCCCACCGACACCTGGGAATCCCTGGCCCAAAGCCGCACAAAGTGGAGGAGAAGCATCCGGGAAGGCGCCGAACACCTCGAGTCTCTTCGCCGGGAGCAAGCGGAAGCCAAGCGCAGGCAGCACAAGGAGCGCACGTCAACCCAAGCACCCCACCCAACTACCCCTTCAACCACCATCTGCCCCACCTGTGACAGAGACTGTAGGTCCCGCATTGGACTCATCAGTCACCTGCAAACTCATTTTTAATGTGGAAGCAAATCATCCTCGGTTCCGAGGGACTGCCTAAGAAGAAGAGGAATTAGCCACTTAGTGATGGACAACTTTTTAAAGCCATCAGCAGGCTGGCCAAAGTGAGTGAGGGCACGAGCACCCATGCACATGCTGGGAAGTTGCTGGAAGCATGACTCACCGCCATACTCTCCCACTGGCATGTTCTGTAACAGCTGCACTGTGGGATTGTATGAGTTTGCGTGAACACGTTCAGGCGTGTGTTTGAAGGGCCCCGCAGGCGCTCCGATCACGTCGGAGGATGGCACAGGGTCACGGCACCAGAGAGAGGAATCGGTTCGACCTGCAGGGAGTGCTCGTTGCAAAGTGAGTGAGAGCGGTGAGCCTCTGTGAGGAGGAGGGCCCAGCCATTGAGAATACTTTGCAAGAACTGTCGGTTGAAATTACCTCTGGTCACGGAACCCTTGGAAAGTCTCAACGGGCCCCAGTTTGAGAACCACTGATCTACAACATAGTATCAAAACAGGTGGTGCCGCCGCGGGCCAAGGATAACGGCCGGCCACAAAAAGAGCACTGGCAGCGCCGGTATTTTGGTGCTGCTTGCTGATTTAAATGACCGCAGCACAGAAGCTTCCGGCAAATGTGCTCTTTCCAGAGGTAACATCAGGAGGCCAAAGGTCGGGTCTAAAGGATCGCTGCGGCGTTCTTAGGCAGTCACCTTATTAACAGTTACACCCCCCTGCCCCGCCTCCTCCCAATTCCCCAGACAATACAAATTGCTATTTCCCGACTTTATGAGATGTGGGGCTAGTTGAGAAGTTAAGATTTTCAATAAGAACAAAAACAACCCTCTATAAATCTTAATATTTCTTGGTTTAATGGGTTCATCAGCATTTTCATGATGTGAACTGGATCTAGATGAAAAGATTTAAAAAAAATGTAATTAATCAACAATGAAAAAAAAGCCCGCTCGATCTGGATCATATTGAAGAATTTTTGCAATAAACTGAAAGACAGTTGAAGTCAGTTATTTGGGTGTAACTTATTTAAGAGTAGCACGGTAAATGTTAATTATACAGAATGTTTACTATAAGTACGTTTATAGCTCACCGCCGTTATCTCCCAGCTCTATGCACTGTCAATGGCTGCATGCACGGGCGTGCTTTGGAGAGGATGGTAAGAGGAGCAGCAACGTCCAAAATCGATGCGCGTGCATCAATTTGGGGTTGCACACCAATTGATGACACACGCCTGTTAATTAAAATACTTGGGGTGAGCACTGGCAACGGCAGAGCTGCCAATCTGCCCAATATGACAGCCACCGCGTTGCGCGCCAGAAGCGGACGGAAGCGAGGCAGCCGCCATTCTTTCTTCAAAACCGGCCTTATCGGCTGGCGCTAAAAGTTCCAATTTCTAGGCCAATGTCTTTCAAGAAATTGGAACCAAGGCAATTATAAGTGAGGGTACTTATAACAGATTTGAAACACTTGGGGCTAAAAATTGAGTAGTGCCCCATTTGGGGCGCTAGCTTCGTTGGAGCGCTACTTTTAGCGCCCCGGAAAAACTAGCACCCCCGCGCCGGAAATTGAATGGTTGCGCCCCAAGGGGCGCTACTGGAAGCAGCGTGCTGTGGTATTGCAGGCCTTCCTCCCCTTCTTAAAGGGGAGGGGCTTTGCGCAGCGCAACCTGGGGCCCAGCTGGGCCCCCAGGGATCAGAAGTGCCGGCAAAAGAGCCCGGCACTCAAGAGAAGTGCCGGGATCTTGGAGCGCAGCCGGCATGCTGCGGGGGGGGGGGGGGGTGCGAATCAGGAGGCCGGGGATGGGAGCACAGGCAGATGCTGGCAGGCAGCCAGCAACAAAAATGGCCGCCCGCACCTCGCCTTTAAATAGCGCCTCCCCGGCCGCAGGTAGGCCCCCTGACCCCATCGGACATAGCGTCCGGCGGTAAGTCAGGGGGCGCGCCTGAAGAGCACGAGCGGGGTGCTACACATGGCGATGACATCATCTCTGGCAGCGCAGCACCGCCGCTATATTTCGCGTGAGGCGTGGGCGGCAACACGCCCAGGCGCTAGTTGCTTTGCGCCCAGTTAGCGCCCTCGAAAGCGAGGTGCAAAGCAACCCAATTTTTCCCCCTTGGGTCGTGATTTCGCCAGCTGTGGCGAATCTGGTGCGGCCGGAATAGACAGCGTCCCCAAACCCGCACTATGAGTGCCAGCCAAATTCAGCCCTTGATTTGCCCCCACCCTCAATGTTCTCCCATCCTCTTTTGAAGGCACATATTTTTGTTGAAGTTCCGCAGGTGCCAACAACCCTCCAGTATCTCACGCAAACAGCCATTCTTCACGTGAAAAGTAAAAGGCGAGTGTATCAATAATACAATTCAAACATGGAGGGCCATCAGTTGAGCACCAGTCTGCCCTCACACAACTGCACACATAAAGAACGCTGCTGGGTAGCAATCAGAACCAGGGAACCCTGACTGATATTCCTCATGCCTAAGCCAGAGGTATTGAGGTCACATGCAGCTCCTCTACTGACACTCCAGCCAAGATAACCACAAATCAGGGAGTTTCCTTTTACCTTGGTACGTTGCTCATCACCAATATACAGTTGTATAAATGTATATTATATTAGACACTACATTGGCCCATATTTTCCGATCGCAGGCTTCCCGCGGCAGAGGCCTGTGATCTGGAAAAATCTGCGCCCTTACCCGAGGGCCCCCGGGAGGCGCACACTTCTGATGCTGGGCCTCACCAAACTCCAAGAGCACAGGGCCCACGTATCCCAGAGGCGCATGTAGTTCACAGCATCCCTGGGATCACGTGGGCCATGGAGAGCCAATCACAGAAGGGAATCTCCCTTCATACATTTGACAGGAAGACCTGTCAAATATATGAATGGAGATCAATGAAAAAACATAGCAGAACTTTAAATAAATTTTTTAAAAACATCACATTTTTAAAATGACTTGAAATGATAATAAATTTAATTTTTTGAAAAAATAATTAAAGTATTTTACGGGGCTAAAAATAAACTTACCTTTTTAAAAGTATTTTTAAAATGATAAATCAGTGAAAAACTTTTTTTCTACTCTTATCCTGGTAAAAGCAGGCCTTACACCTGCTTTTACCAGGCGTAAGAATTGTAAGGGTTTTCTGAGGGTGGAGGGTCTCCAAAAAGCGGAACTCTCCGCCCGCAGAGGCCCTTCTCCAGGGCAGGCGGAGGATGTGTCAAGGTGATTCTTGACAGATCGGAAATGCCGGTTTTCAGCAGATGCGCTGTGCATGCCCGAAACCGGCATTTCCGATGTCCCTACGGGTGAGTACACAGCGCGTACCCACCCGTAGGGATCGGAATATCCGGCCCAATATGTGTTACATTCACAGTTTGGGAGAATTTAAAATTAGTTTCTTAGCTCCATGTGGACCCAGTGGGCAAGTGTAGCATTGCACTGAGGTATATAGGATAGGGAGGTCCAAGGTCTAATCCCAAAACTATAGTGGGTTAGCCAAATTCAAATGGAATACTTAGCCCCAGCACCCCTGGGCTAGAGAGGCAAGGAAAATTGGACACTCATGCTGTGTTGGTTATTCAGCAACTCCTGCTGGAGGGTATGTGTGACAACTGAAGGGCAACAGCATTGAGTTTGACTGTGGTTTGCCCCCTGTTCTATCTCTACATTGAGTGTTAGTAACAAACTATCTTCCTCGAATCTTTGCTATAAGATGCTCAAGCGGCATGTCCTCCATCGTATATCTCCAGAAGTCGCTGCAGCACCGAGCCCAGACCAAGCTGGTTTCTGCCGTGGTTGCAGCACTTGTGACCCAATACTCGCCCTAACCACTTTAATTGAAAAATGACTTTCAGAAAAGCCTCAAGATTGGTGTTGTCTGGCATACTTGTCTTCCAGTTAAAATATTGAGAGTTCTGCCATAGTGGGCCACCTGCTTGATTGAATTAGCAGGCTTGAAATTACCTCTGGCCACCTCCGGTCGCGGACCCTCTGGAAAGTTTCTACGGACCCCAGTTTGAGAAACACTGCTGTAGGCAGAAGCTACTATGGCTTTTTTTGTGATCTAAATGCTTAAATTTACTAACACATTTAGATTAGCGGGAGAAATAGGCTTTTATGCTCCAATGCAACTTCACCTAAACAGGTCCAAAAATAACCTACTCCTGAGGGAGTTCAAGGAAAGTACATTTATGTAGCACTGAGCCAACATAAAGTGAATAAAAGACATAAAATCACTTCAGACACAGGAAAAGCAGAGTCTAGTCAACAGTGACTCCATTTACCATAACATGTGCCACTTTAGATTTCATGCTATGTTGGGTCACAAATTTGGACCAATAACAGTTGGATTATTAAAAGATTGGAGGGGAGACTGAATAGGCACTTGAGGGAAATAAATTTGCAGGGCTACAGGGATAGAGCGGGGGAATGGGACTGACTGGATTGCTCTACAGAGAGCCGGCACGGACTCGATGGGCCGAATGGCCTCCTTCTGTACTGTTATGAGTCTACTATACTTGCACTTGCCACCGAAATGGAATAATGGCTCTCCATGTGCCTTTCTTGAATCAAAATGGTTTAGGTAACTGTGTAAGAGAACTTGTAGCAAGCAGCTTGAATATAAATATTTTGTTAGAATCAATTAGGTTTGTATCATATCAATCACATATTAGTTACATTGATTTCAGAATCCACGGCTGCGATTTCGCCATCGGAGACGGGATCACAGTGGGAGAGGTCATCGGTGGGTACCGGTCCCGCTCCCGGCTCCAGCCGCTCTGCGAAAAGGATTTTACGTAAATTGGGCTTGTTAAGCCCGCCCTGCGCATTACCTGGCCCAATTACAAGGTGCGAGTCTGCTGACGTCACCTGATGACGAATTTGTTGCCGGTATATTTAAAGGGGCCATGTCCCCATTTGCTCTCAATTCTGATTTAATGCTCCCGAGTGCTGGTTCAGGCAACAATGACTGCAGATAGACAAATGGCTGTGCTACATTTCAATGACTCCCTCCATGTTCTTATGGAGGGAGTCAGAGGATGCTGGGAGGTTCTATTCCCTGGGGAAGGAAGGAGGAGACTTCCTCACCAGATGAAAGCAAGCTGTCAGGCTTGGACAGACTAGATGCAGGAAGGATGTTTCTGATGGCCGGGGAGTCCAGAACCAGGGGTCATAGTCTAAGGATAAGGGGTAAGCCATTTAGGACTGAAATAAGGAGGAATTTCTTCACCCAGAGAGTGGTGAACCTGTGTAATTCTCTGCCACAGAGGGCAGTGGAGGCCAGTTCATTAAATATATTCAAGAAAGAGTTGGATATATTTCTTAAGGCTAAAGGGATCAAGGGATATGGGGAGAAGGCAGGGACAGGGTACTGAATTTGGATGATCAGCCATGATCTCATTGAATGGCGGAGCAGGCTCGAAGGGCCGAATGGCCTACTCCTGCTCCTATCTTCTATGTTTCTATTTTTCTATGTTCGTACAAATCTTTAAAAAAGCAGTAAGGGCCATGTGCGATGACGACATTCCACTGCAGCATAAGGTGGACAATTTCCTGTTAGCCTACAGAAATGCGACACATGCAGTCACCAACCAGACCCCGGCCATAATGTTCTTTAACCGAAGGTTGAGATCTCGTCTGGATTTGCTCAGACCAAATGTACGAAGAGATGTTGAGAATAAGCAATTCCAGCACATCAATGAGAAGCCGACAAGGAACTTCAATGTAGGGCAACCAGTCTTGGCCCGCGACTACCGAACAGAGAAATGGCAACCAGGAATGATATGCACACGGCAGGGGCCACTAATGTACACAGTGGATGTTGGGGAGAACATTGTGAGACGCCATGTCGACCAGATCCTAGAGTCCTCGTACGTCATTCCTGCCATCCCAGGTATCAGCCTGGTGAATCTTCGCTGCACTCCCTCCATGGCAAGAACGTCCTTCCTCAGGTAAGGTGACCAAAACTGCACACAATACTCAAGGTGCGGTCTCACCAAGGCCCTGTACAACTGCAGCAAGACATCCTTGTTTTTGTACTCGAACCCTCTTGCTACGAAGGCCAACATACTGTTTGCCTTCTTAACCGCCTGCTGCACCTGCATGCTTACCTTCAGCGACTGGTGCACAAGAACACCCAGGTCTCTTTGCACTTCCTCTCCTCCCAATCTATTGCCATTCAAATAATAATCTGCCTTCCTGTTTTTGCCACCAAAGTGGATAACCTCACATTTATCCACATTATAGTGCATTTGCCATGTTTCTGCCCAATCACCCAACCTGTCCAAATCGTTCTGGAACCTCTCAGCCAATCCATTTGTGGCTGGATGATACGGGGCGGATGTGTAATGCCTTACCCCATTCCTTTTCATGAATCTTCTAAACTCTTCGGACACAAACTGTGGTCCGTTATCAGAACAAATCTGCTCTGGCAAGCCGTTCCTGGCAAATATGGTCCGTAGGACTGCAAAAGTTTTCTCCGTGGTGGTGGACGACATTTTGATCACCTCAGGCCATTTCGAGTGCGCATCCACGGCTATTAAAATCATTGAGTCCATGAATGGACCAGTAAAATCAATATGCACCCGTTGCCATGGAGATGAGGGCCACTCCCATGGGTGTAGAGGGGCATGTGGTGGTGCATTTTGGACCTTCTGGCATCCTGAGCAGCTCTTTGTCAGGTCCTCGATTTGCTGATCGATCCCCGGCCACCACACATAACCCCTAGCAAGGCTTTTCATTTTCACCCCTCCCAGATGGCCTTCGTGAAGCTCATTGAGCACTCTCTCCCTTAACTTGGGTGGAATTACCACTCGGCATCCACACATCAAGGTCCCCTGGCATACTGACAGCTGTTCTCTTCTTGATGAGAATGCTGGCAACAGTGAGTCGCCATGTGTTGGCCATCCCTTCACCGTAAAGTCATATACCCGAGGCAGTGTCGGGTCATTTCGGGTCTCCTTCTCTATATCAGCGTTAGTTACTGGCAAGCGTTCAATTATAGTCGAATAAAATATTTCAACAGGGTCCACTGCTGGTGCTTCCTCCGCAGTAGGCAGTGGCAGGCGTGATAGCCCATCAGCGTTTCCATGCTGTTTCGTGCCCTTATACTCGATTTCATATTGGTTCACCCCTAGAAAAAGCGACCATCTTTGTAGCCGTTGCGCAGTCATCACCGGAACACCCTTCTTTGGATTAAAGATGGAGACAAGTGGTTGGTGGTCAGTCAACAAGGTGAACTTCTGCCCGTGCAGATAGTGGTTGAACTTTTTCACTCCCCACACTAGGCTGAGGGCCTCCCTGTCAATCTGGGCGTAGTTACGCTCGGCTGAGGTTAGTGACCGAGATGCAAAGGCTACAGGCCTCTCCGAGCCGTCCGGGAATTTGTGCGACAGCACCGCTCCAATGCCATAGGGTGATGCATCACACGCCAACCAAATTGGTAGTGCTGGGTTGAAATGAGCCAACACCTCTTTTGATGTGATCAATTCTTTGCACTTCTGGAAAGCTCATTTACATTCATCATTCCACTTCCATGGTACCCCCGTTTGCAGCAGGGTGTTCAGTGGGTGTAGTACTGTAGACAAATTCAGCAAGAACTTATGGTAGTAGTTCACCAGCCCGAGGAACGACCTCAGTTGTGACACATTTTCCGGTGCTGGAGCCTTGACTACTGCCTCAATCTTTTCAGGGGACTTATGTAACCCCTCTTCATCAATAACGTGGCCAGAATACGAGATCTGCTTCTGGAAAGACTCGCATTTGTGGCGATTTGCTCGGAGCCCATATTCCTTCAATCTAGTGAGCACCTGCTCCAGGTTGGCAAGGGGATCAGTCATTTTCACCCGTGACCAGGATGTCGTCCAAAAAACACTGGGTTCCTGGAATCCCTTGCAGGACTTGATCCATTGCCCTTTGCCAAATAGCCGGAGCTGATGCTACCCAGAACACCAGCCGGTTGTATTGGTAGAGACCTTTATGAGTGTTGATCGTGAGGTACTGTTTCGAGGCTTCTTCTACCTCCATTTGCAGGTACGCCTGGGCCAGATCAATCTTAGTGAAGCGTTTCCCTCCAGATAGCGAGGCGAAAATATCTTCAATCCGCGGAAGCGGATATTGTACCGTGTGAAGGATTGGGTTCACTGTCACCTTAAAACCCCACAGATGCGGACCTTCTTTGGTTCCCCAGGCGTATTACTCAACGACCTCTTCATTACAGGAACGATGGGTGTAGCCCACTCGCTCCAGTCCACTTTGGACAGTACTCCTGAACGTTCCAAACCTTCCAGCCCTGCTTCGATGGCTGGGCGGATCGCATAAGGCACCGGTCTGGCCTTAAAAACTTTGGGCTTGCATTTTCCTCTATTTTGATCGTCGCTGTTATGCCTTTTAGTGTTCAGAGTCCCTCCTGGAACACTTCTTGTGCATCAGTTAGCATTTTTGACAGTCGTCCAGGTGTGACGTCGTCATCCTTTTTGGCATCTACAGTCAGTGCTTGTATGGAATGCCAATCTAGCTGTATCTTCCGGATCCATTCACATCCTAGTAGTGGTGGTCCTCCATCTGGCAATACATATAGGTCCATTTTTGGTGTTTCCTTGCCGTTATATATAACGTTCACCCTTATTTTTCCTTTGGGGTAGACTTTTTGCCCTGTGTACATCTTCAAGACAATCTCTGTATCTCTCAAGGTTATATGTGAGAATAGCCGCTTGTAGTCCCTTTGGTTTATGACTGTTAGGGCTGATCCTGTGTCCAATTCCATTTTCACTTGGACTCCGGCTATCTTGAGCGTGACCCAGATAGTTTGGTGATCCTCCATTTTGATCACCTTATGTAGTTTCAGACAACCCAGCTCCTTGCTTCCGGAGTCTGTATCACTTTTCTGTTCGTCTGAACTACTTTCCATCACCTTATGTACCTTCTTGTACTTCTCCTGTGGAGATTTCTTGCTGCTGGTTTTCTTTCCTGACCTGCAGACTCTTGCTATGTGTCCTACTTTTCCACACTGTCTGCACACTGTTCTGCCGCAGCGATAGCACTTCACTGTTCTATATGACATTTCATTTGTGCCATATTCTTGCGGTCTCCGTTGTATGTCTGCAGCACCCCGTGCGGCTGCTTCGTGTGATACTGCCATGCTGAAAGCCTTGTCCAGCAGAAGATCCTTTTCTGATAGAAGCCGTTTCTGGGTTCCTTCACTTTGAAGCCCACACACAAACTTGTCCCTTAAAGCATCTGCTAGTCCCGTTCCAAACTGGCAGTGTTTCGATAGCTTGCGCAGTTCCGTTAAAAACTCAGCATTACTTTCATCTTTATGCTGGTTCCTTTTGTGAAACTTAAATCTTTCTGCTATCAGCAGCGGTGTGGGGTTTAAGTGGTCCTGTAGGATTGACACTAAGTTTCCAAAATCCTTTTCCACTGGCTTCTCTGGGGTTACTAGGTTTCACAGTAAGCCATACATTTTTGCACCCATTGAATTCAACAATACCAGCGCTTTCCTCTCATCTGGCACTTCATTCGCCTTGCAGTACACTTCTATGCGTTCGACATATGTCGTCCAATCTTCGACTTCATTGTCGAATGCTGTGACACTGCCACTCTTCGGCATCCCTGGGTGTGGTTAGACTGGCTCAAAATGGCATTTTCCCACGCTCTCCCTTCTTCTCCGCTGCAGCTCAAAATGGCGTTTTCCCACGCTCTCCCTTCTTCTCCGCTGCAGCTCAAAATGGCGTTTTCCCACGCTTTCCTTTCTTCCCCACTGACGCTGCTCGGCCCTTGAACACCGGCTACGCTCTGCTCTCTCTCGTTGACGCCGCTCGGTCCTGAACACCGGCTGCACCCTGTGCGCTCTACCCTCTCTCTTCTCCCGTCGACGCTGCTCGGCCTTTTTCTGTGCCGTCCGTCGGCTGTAGCCACCGCTGTCCAGGAAGGGTCTGCGCCGTACCTGTTGCCAGCCCGTTTCACTGGACCACCGTGACTGGAGAACCAAGCCCAGCTCGCAACAGCCTCCCCTGCGATGCTCAAGTCTCCGCTGGATGGTCGACGCCCGTGCTTCTAGACTCGGCCTTCTTCTTTCACTTTTCTCCAGGAGCGAATCCCTGGGAGGTGATGCAGAGTTGCAGGTAGGTTTGAATCTTCTCGTCGCCAATGTTAGATCCGTGTATCTTGATGTTGTGTGTCCTTCAATAACTAGACACGAGACTGCAGGGAACAATCAACAGGTGTTTACTGGATGAGGGTTACTCTAAAACTAACTCTACAGATCCCTACTCAGGGTTTATATACAGGTGTGGTCACTGCTGGCACTACAGTATACAGGAGCTGTAAAAAGTAGTTCTCCCCTTAAAGGTACATACACTACATATGCGAGATAGAGTAGTGTTGTCACCTGGTGTATCAGAAGCCACAAGTGAGCACGATCAGATGGTGGAGACAGGGACAGCAGTGGAGGCTGCAGGAGTCTCCTAGCTCTGCTGAGCTGTATGCAGACGCTGATCCTTGGGGGCCATCCAGGAAGAGGTGAACCTGGAGCTTCAGGAACAAGTGCAGGAGACTCTGACAGGGTTTGCAACCACAGTGACTGTGAGTGTGCAGAGAATGGAGGAGTCCATCTCAAATATGAGCAACGCCATGGCGCACGCACTGGTAACTGTAGGCTCCACAATGGATAGGATGGCAGCCTCCATGGAGGACACAAATCACCAGACTCAGGAGAACATGGTAAATAGATGGTCATCTATGGAGGAGAGAAACCAAAGATTCATGGACGTCCTTGTTATGAGGAATGTCAGTACAGACACGGGTCTTCATGGCCCCACTGATGTTCAGCAAGGTGCTCTCCAGCTACTTGCTAGCAGAGAAGTGCAGGTGGTCCAGGAGAGGGATGATGGTGGGAGGCGACATAGAAGTGGGGGCTCCTCTCCAAGTGATCAAACTTCCACTCTTTTGCCAACTCCTCGGTCAGAGCCCCAGATGCCTCCCCGGACAGTGATGGCCGAGTTTGCCCCTGCACAGCTGCAGGAGGGGCAGACTTTGCTGGTGCCCTCACAGGCTCCAAAACCCAGAGAGGCGTCTAAGCAGGCGCAGCAAGGAAGTGAGCAGGCTGCCTCTACATCTGCTGAAGCCACAGGGGTAGCACCATTTAGAAGCATGTGTAAAAGAAAAATCCCACATAAATAGTCACAAGGATAGCCATTTGGGTGATTTGCTTTAAATGAATGTTAAGTTTCAGTTCTTTTACTTTGTTGTAATAACTTAATTTTTTCTGAATGTTTGCTTTTGTTGCCATATGTGTGCTCACAATTGCAAGTGGCAGAGTGAAGGGTAAGGGCGCCTTTTATGTCCAGCAATAGTGGTGACAGTGCAAGGAATGCACAGTTCATTGTAGAGATGCTCTATGGTGTTGAAGTGGGGTGATGCCAACCTTCATGTGCATCTGGCAGCCACATGTCTATGCTGCCTAAAGTTAGGGGAATCTGGCATTGATTAGGCCATCCCTGGCATCACGGGCAATGTGCTCACGTTCTGGTTGCATTGGGACAGCCGCCTCCTCCAGGTGTTCCTCATGCTGAACCTCATTCTGCTCGTCCTCCTCCTTCTCCTCCTCCTCCGAAGAGGCTGTGCACTCTGCGCCTTGTTCCTCATGCAGCACTAAGCCTCGCTGCAGTGCTATGTTCTGACAATGGTTCCACCACATTTTGACCAACCCCATTGTTTGCTCTATGAGGCTTCTAGTGGAAATGTGGCTTTGATTATAATGCTCCTCTTCAAAGGTGTCATGAGCCACGTCTTCAGGGGATAGCCCTTGTCTCCAAGGAGCCAGCCAGAAAGTTGATTTGGCGGTGCGAAGAGCTGAGGAACAGTGGACTGGCACAGGATGTAAGAGTCATGGCAACTGCCAGGGAACTTGGTGCACACATGCATGATGCTCTTCCCAGCTGCACGTTAAGGGAGTGGAAGCCCTTGCAGTTGGCAAATACTGCTGGGTGCTGATGGGATGCCCCGATGGCCACGTGTGTGCAGTCGATGATGCCCTGCACCCGTGGGAAGCCAGCCAGATTGACAAAGCTGAGCACCCGCTCGATAACACTGGCTTCATCAGTGGAAAAGTGGATGTAATTGGCAGACTTGTCAAAGAGGGCATCGGTGGCCTGTGTAATGCATCTGTGGATGGCTGACTGGGAGTTGCTGCTAATGTCTGCTGCTGATCCCTGGAAGGAGCCTGACACAAAGAAGTTGAGGGTGGTGGTGACTTTGACGGCCACTGGTAAGTAGCGTCCATCCACTCCTTTGGGCTACAGGTCTTGATCAAGCATTGTGCAAATGTCTGCGACTACCTCTCGCGATTGTCTCAGCCTCCTTTGGCACTGCTGCTCAGTCATGTTGAGGAAGCTCAACCTCTGCCTGTAATCCCTGTGTTGCGGGTATCTCCTGCGGCGCGGTGCAGCCCTGCACTGATGGCCTCTGCCCTGTGCAGCTGCAGGTGGTTGAGGAGAATGTTGGCACTCTTGTTGTTGGTGCTGCTGCTGCAGCTGATCGTGGTCAGAATCTGAGGACCAGGGTGAGAGAGTATAAATCGTTCTCATTCTGCTGTTATATATGGCAGGTGAGAATGAGATGTTAGAAGCAATCTGTCAATGGGGAGCGAGGTTATTCCAAGGAGGTGACAGTGGATATAGAGTTCACAGCACACACTTACAGCCTCAATGAAGATCAAGTGTGTCTTCCAAATCCTGAAATTAGCAACTTCTGACATTGGAAAGTGAACAGGTGTGAAATGTTAGCTTTTATACTACATTTGCAGCAGTGAACTATTCAGCTCGATTGAACTCCCAACCTACATACCCGACATGATCTCCGAACAATGTGAACCTCATTAAAAATGTGCTAAAATAGAAATAGGCTGGCAGTTAACAAGCATTTAACAAGCATTTAACTTTCTTAAATGCCTCCCCCGCCGCTTGGTGTCGGGTCTGTTCTGAAATCGCAGGCCCAACACTTTGGAAACTTACATGAAGGCGGGTTTGGAGTAGGCTCCCAACCCGCTGTCAATCATTTTGATTTTGACAGTGGGCCTGCCGCCGAACTTGCCCTTTGAGCAGCGGCAAGATCACGGCCCACATATTCTGAAGGGTAACAATATAAATATTTATTCTGTCTGGATACTGTATTGATTTCCTTGTGGGTTCAATGATGAGACATTTATATAAAAGAGAATAACTTTTAATCTAAGGTTTGTTCAAGAATTCATACAGCTTTTCAGGACACACCATGCTTGAGCTGCAGCTAAAGTGAAACTAAAAAGCTCAGCCTGCTTGTCTGTGTCACATGACCTCTGCTGCTCAGGCACAAGCAATCAAACACAGACAAACATGCTGTAAGGCATAAGTAATCAAACACAGAAAATATCATCACTATTTGCTGATATCATTACATCTCCCTTTCTTAAAACAAAAGTATTTTACTTTTAACTAACAGCATGTTTTCTTTGTATTAATCTTCATTTTAACTGTAACATTTAATGAACTTACATTATCATTATCATGATCAAAGTTTTTTTACCCTTGCTTTGTGTGTTCACGTGAAATATGTCAATACACTAGAACTTGAAGAAAGAATAAGATAACATTACTTCCTTCTATAACAATAGTCCTTAAATTTGCTCAATGAGTCTCTCAGGAGGCTTCACGTGTCTTGAGGATTTTCTGATTGATTGTCCTTGAATCTGAGTTGTTGCCTCAGATGATTGGTTCTCAGCTGTGTGATCAGGTTGTGCAACAGTATCAGTCTCTTGACCTGCTGTGGCTGGTTCCATGAGAAGATCTCGACGATTTCTTCTCAGAACAGCACCCTCATCTGTCTGAATGGTGTATGATCTTGGTTGAACTTCACTCAGGACAGTTCCCTTCTCCGTCCATGTGTTTGTTTTGTCTTTGAACCTTACTTGGTCACCAGTGTGGAGTTCAGGTAGGTTTTGTGTTCCTCTGTCATAGTAGTACTTTTGCTTTTCTTTCTGTTGTTCTTTGAACTTCCTCACTTTCTCCCCCTCTTTTGTTTTCAGGAGGTTCTCCGGGATGGGTAGGTTTGACCTTAGCCGACATCCCATCAGGAGTTGGGCTGGTGACATACCACACTCGAGCGGCGTTGTGCGGTATACAAGCATGCTTTGGTAGAAGTCAGTTCCACTGTCTTTTGCCTTGTACATCAGTCTGGACCGATTTTTCCACTAGTCCATTGGACTGTGGATAGTGAGGACTTGACGTTGTGTGGACAAAGTCCCACTCTTTGGCAAAGTGTCGGAAATTTGCATTGTAAAACTGGGGTCCGTTGTCTGTGAAGACCTCGCTTGCCACGCCATGTCTGGAGAATATGGCTTTCATACTTCTTATCACAGCTTCTGCGGTGGTGGTGTACAGTCTACCAACCTCTGGATACAGGGAGTAATAGTCTGTGACGACAAGATAGTCCTTCCCTTGACATACGAATAGGTCAGCACCTACCTTCTGGTAAGGTCTGTCTGGTGCTGGGTGTGGCTTTAGTGGTTCTACCGGATTGCTTGCTCGATATTTCAGGCATATTGTGCAGTTTGACACCTCATTTGTCACATCTTGGTTCATTCGTGGCCAGTACATCACCTCTCGTGCTCTTTTCTTACACTTTTCGATTCCCAGATGTCCTCCATGGATCTTTTTTAGCATCTCTTTTCTCAGGCTCTTTGGGATAACTATTTTACTTCCTTTGTAGATGATGTCTTCGACCACTGATAGCAGAGTACTGGAACTGCAGGGCGGAACTATGTCAGGTGAGCAGTCTTGCTTCATGTTGGGCCATCCATCCAAGGTGCTTTTCTTCAGTCGTCTCATTGTTTCATCTTTGTTTGTCTCAGTCTTTATGAGCTCCATTTTTGCATCTGCTATGGGCAGTGCACTTGTGATCATGTCCACGTAGGCGTTCACTTTTTCATCCATTGTGGTGTTTGCGGGCTCACTTGGGTCAACAGCTCTGGACAACGTGTCTGCTGTATACATCAGCTTACCCGGTGTGTACGCAACATTCAGTGTATAGCGTTGCAGCCTGATCATCATTCTTTGTATTCTAAGCGGACAGCTATTTAGTGGCTTTTGGAACAATGCAATCAAGGGCTTATGGTCAGTCTCTACATTGATTGCTTGTCCTGCCACAAACTGGTGAAATCTTTCACAGGCGTATGTGATGCTGAGCAGCTCCTTTTCTATTTGAGCATATCGCGTCTCCGCGTCTGTCATTGAGCGCGATGCATATGCAATAGGTTGCCAGTAGTCATATTGTTGCAGAAGAACGGCACCGAGCCCACTCTGTGATGCATCTGATGATATCTTGATGGGTCTCGTGGGTCATAAAACCTCAGAACTGGTTCCTCTGTGAGCAGTTTCTTTAGATCGCTCCATGACTTCTCATGCTCATGATTCCATTCCCATTCTATGTTCTTTTCAGTTAGTCTTCTCAGTGGTGCTATTTTTTCTGAGAGGTTGGGTATGAATTTACCCATGTAGTTGATCATTCCATTAAACCTCTGCACGTCCTTTTTGCATTGTGGCCTTGGCATATTCTCAATGGCGGACACCTTTCTGGGATCTGGTCTGATGCCCTCACTGCTAAGGATATCTCCCACGAATGTCAGTTCTGTCACCCCGAGCTGGCATTTCTCTCTATTCAGCTTCAGGTTTGTTTTCCTTGTTGCTTCCAGCACTTTTTTCAGTCTCTCGTCATGCTCAGTTCTCGTGGTTCCCCATACTATGATGTCATCCATTGATGTATCAACTCCCTCCAGGTGCTCATAGATCATATGGATAGTCTTGTGATACACTTCAGGAGCTGAGGCAATGCCAAATGGTAACCTTAGGAATCTGTATCTGCCATATAGAGTGTTGAACGTGCACAGTCTTGAACTTGCTTCGTCCAGCTTCATCTGCCAAAATCCTGAGGATGCATCTAACTTGCTGAAATATTTTGCATTTGCAAACTGTGCCATAATTTCCTCACGTGTAGGAAGCTTGAAGTGCTCTCTCTTTATTGCTCTGTTTAGATCTCTTGGATCCAGGCAAATTCTGAGCTTTCCATTCTTTTTGTCCACTACGACGAGGGAACTCACCCACTCAGTTGGCTCATCTATCTTCTGAATCACGTTCAGGCTTTCCATCCTGTCCAACTCTGCCTTCAGTTGCTTTTGAAGAGCAAACGGAACTTTTCTGCATGGATGTATGACTGGCGTCATACTTTTATCTACTCTGATCGTGTGTTCTCCTGGAATGCAGCCTAGACCCTTAAATAGGTCTTTGTACTCTTTCATGAGTTCATCATAGACTGTCTCTCCTTCGCTTTCCACAACGAGGACTCTCTTTACCAGGTTCAGTCGCTCACAGGCTTTTAAACCTAGTATGGCTTGTACATCCTTTGGCACCACGATTAATGCTAGCGTGTGCTCTCTGTCCTTGTGTGTTACTTTGACAATGTATTTTCCTTTCACTGGTATATCAGTACCTGAGTATCCGGTCACTTTCACTTGTATTCCATGTAACTTTGGTCTGGGTCTAATTCTCTTAAAATCGGTCTCTGATATCACATTAACTTGTGCTCCAGTATCCAATTTAAATGGAATGTGTATGTCATTCACTTTTAGTGTCAACATCCAGTCTCTTTCTTCTTTTTTGTTTTCAGACACCACATCTACATAGAATTCCTCTATCTCGCTTTCATCTACTGTATGGACCTTGCTTTGTTGCGCTTGGTTCTTACAGCAACGGGCATAATGGTTGTTTTTGTTGCATCTATTGCATGTTTTACCATATGCTGGACACTTTCTTGGTGGATGCTGTGTACCGCATCGACTACATGACTTCTGATTGTCCCTTTCATTTTCGTTTGCTGGCCACGTCTCTTTTTTCACATTGGCGCTCTCTTTGTTAAACCGTTTGTATCCGTTCTTTCTCACTGCATCCACGTTGCAGCTACTGTCACTGAACAGCTCCTTTGCCTGCAACTTCACAGTCTCTGTAGCCCTACACAGTGCTGTGGCTTTTTCCAGGTCTAGATCTTGCTCTCTTAGCAGTCTTTCCCTTAGACCATTATCTGGAATACCACACACCAGTCTGTCTTTTATCAGCGAGTCTGTGAGTCCCCCAAATTCACACGATTTGCTTCGGTTTCTCAGTTCAGTCACATACTGATCAATAGTCTCGCCGATTTTCTGTACACGTGAAAAATTTGTGCCTCTCAAAGGTCACGTTGCGTTTAGGTATGCAGTAGGCCTCAAACTGTTCCATTATTTTATCTAGCTTCATTTTGTCTCCATCAATGGCAAATATGAAATTATTATATACCTCCAGCGCTGCATCACCCACTACATGTAAGAACACGGACGATTTCTGTTTATCACTTTTCTCGTCAGCTCCGGTTGCCGCTAAATACAACTCTAAACGTTGTTTGAACCTTCTCCAATTTTCAGCCACATTACCTGACAACTGAAGCGTCGCCGGTGGGAGTAAACCTTCCATTTTTCACTTCGTTAGCTATTCTCCAAGGTAAGTAATGATTTTCTCTTCTGGCTTGCTAATATGTGGAGAGCTGATTTCGCTTACTTGCCACAACTCCTTTCACTGTCCCATCGAGTTGCTAACTTCCGATTTTTTCTCTTCATCTCTTTCAATCGAGCCACTTCTGACACCATGTATTGATTTCCTTGTGGGTTCAATGATGAGACATTTATATAAAAGAGAATAACTTTTAATCTAAGGTTTGTTCAAGAATTCATACAGCTTTTCAGGACACACCATGCTTGAGCTGCAGCTAAAGTGAAACTAAAAAGCTCAGCCTGCTTGTCTGTGTCACATGACCTCTGCTGCTCAGGCACAAGCAATCAAACACAGACAAACATGCTGTAAGGCATAAGTAATCAAACACAGACAAATATCATCACTATTTGCTGATATCATTTCAGATACAACATAGTCAAACATTTAGAAGTCCAAAACTCAATTAAATTTGTGCCTCTGCAGCCCTGAATCTGGACTCGTTTTCAAGCCCAGATGAATTTCTACCCCTCAACTTATTTTTAATAATGAAAGTGTGGACATGTGTTCCCTGTTATTGCCCTCAGCAATACAGCGACATGTTTAGTTGTTGTCCTTGAACACGTTTTTGTCTCCCAAATATGTGACCGTCTTTCCCACAACTCCATGTTTGAATATCTCCAATCAGGTCTCTGCCCCTGTCACAGCAATGAAACGGCCTGAATCAAAGTCACAAATGACATCTTCAGTGACTGTGACCATGGGGCATTTTTCCCCTTCCTCCTCCTCAATCTCTCTCCGACCTTTGACATGGTCAATCACTCCATCTGCTAGCTCAGAATAACTGCTCTGCTTGGTTCCACTATTACCTATCAAATCCTAGCTAAAGCATCTCCAGAAATGGCTGCTCTTATTGCCTCTGGAGTCCGCCAAGGATCTAAACATGGCCTCATCCTCCTCTTCACCTACATGCTGCTCCTAGGTAATATCATCCAAATATATGCCAGGTGTATCCAAATAGAAAATGGTGTCAGCCATGGCTCAGTTGTTAGTGCTCTCGCCTCGGAGTCAGAAGGTTGTGGGTTTACATTCCATTCCAGAGACTTGAACACAAAGTCTAGGCTGACACTTCAGTGCAGCACTGAGGGAGTGCTGCACTGTCAGAGGTGCCATCTTTCAGATAAGACGTTAAACCGAGGCCTAATCTACCCTCTCCCACAGCACTATTTTGAAGAAGAGCTGGGGAGTTTTCCCCGGTGCCCTGGCCAACATTTATCCCTCAACCACCATCACTAAAAAAAAAAAAAAAAAATAGGTTATTTGGTCATTCTCTTCTTCTTCTTAGGCAGTCCCTCGGAACCAAGGATGACTTGCTTCCACACTAAAAAATTAGTTCTCAGGTAACTGATGAGTCCAATGCGGGACCTACAGTCTCTGTCACAGGTGGGGCAGACGGTGGTTGAAGGGGCGGGTGGATGGGGTGCTTGGGTTGACGTGCGCTCCTTCCGCTGTTTGCACTTCGCTTCCGCTTGCTCCCGGCGAAGAGACTCGAGGTGTTCAGCGCCTTCCCGGATGCTTCTCCTCCACTTTGTGTGGTCTTGGGCCAGGGATTCCTGGGTGTCGGTGGGGATGTTGCACTTTTTCAAGCAGGCTTTGAGGGTGTCCTTGAAGCGTTTCCTCTGCCCACCTGGGGCTCTCTTGCCGTGTGGAGCTCTGAGTAGAGTGCTTGTTTTGGAAGTGTCGTATCGGGCATGCGGACCATGTGGCCCGTCCATCGGAGCTGATCGAGCATGATCAAAGCTTTGATGCTGGGGATGTTGGCCTGAGCGAGAACACTGGCATTGGTGCACCTATCCTGCCAATGGATTTGCAGGATCTTGAGGAGGCAGCATTGGTGGTACCTCTCCAGTGCTTTGAGGTGCCTGCTGTACATGGTCCATATCTCTGAAGCATACAAGAGGGCGGGTATCACTACTGCTCTGTAGACCATGAGCTTGTTGCTGGGTTTGAGGTCCTGGTCTTCAAGCACTCTTCCTCGGGCAACTGAAGGTCGCACTGGCACACTGAAGGCGGTGTTGGACTTCGTCATCAACGTCTGCCCTTGTTGACAGTGGGCTCCCAAGGTATGGAAAGTGGTCCACGTTGTCCAATTTGGACAACGGTCATTATCACATTGTTGTTTGTGGGTCTTGCTGTTTGCAAATTGGCTGTTGCGTTTCCTACAGTACAACAGTGACTATACTTCAAAAGCACTTAATTGGCTGTAAAGCACTTTGGGACCTCCTGAGGTTGTGAAAAGCACTATATAAATGCAAGTCTTTCTTTTACATAGGGTCAGCTGCCACATATATCCTGATGACATTAGCTCTACCTCTCCACCACCTCCCTAAACCCCTACATTGCCTCTGTGCTGTCAGACAGCTTGTCCGACATCCATTCTTGGATGCGCCATAATTTCCTCCAGCTAAACATTAAGAACACCAAAACCATAACCTTCATTGGCCACTGATTCCATCCCCCTCCCCAGCTTGATACAAATTGTTCGCAAACTCCGTATCCGATTCAACCCTTAACTAAGCTTCCAACGTCATCATCATTTCCGACACTCTCCATCACAAAGGCTGCTTACTTCCACAACATTGCCCTCCTCTGCCTCTGATTCAGCCCATCTGCTGCTCATCCAAAAGACACAATTACTGTTAGATATCAATTCAAATACCTTCTGCCCATTGCTGACCTTACTGCAATGCAGTATATTTCTAATTTGTGAGCACCTTTACTCCCAGCATCTATATTTTTAACAGCTATATAATCCTTTCACCAATTCCATGCATAAAACCATAGCCTACACAAAACATTCTTCAGTAGTGTTTTCACAAACCTCATAGGTCATAAAGCAAAACGGTTGTGACCATTAATGTGATCCTTCTTCTGCTGATATTATTGTTCCGAGTTCATGAATTCCTTCTCGTCCACAATCACACCAGTAAGAATGATAAAAAACCGAAGTGGGAGCATAAATATCTTGGTCTAACAGTGAAGCTCATGACCTGGTCCTGTCTCTTGGGCTCTAATTGAGCTCACAAGCAAGGGAAAGAAAAAACATTGAGAGAGGAAAGTTTTCAGTAATGAGCAGCATTTTATAACCATCTGGGAGCATTACAAAGTAAGAAGGTTAAATATGGATAATTACTGTAAGCTAATAGTTCAATATATGTATCCTGGGTTCAAAATTCCTGTTTATACACATGCAAATCAAAACAAGACATATTGGACATATTTAGTGAAGGGAACGGGGTAGGGGGAATAGTCTTCTGGCAATACTTTCAGAGGTCCCAGCTTGAATCTAGGGAGGGGGAGTAGCTATTAGAATACATGAGTACTTGTGAATGTTTGTTTTAAAGAAATGCAATCCTCAGAAAAACAACCAAAAACAAGGGTACTAACTGAAAGTATATACAATATAGTTCAGCTTTTTAATAAACACAATGATGGTGAAAAACCCTGACGTAAGCAAAAAAGGTAATCAAGGAATTTTGATAGATTTTTAAATGATCTACCTCTATGTACTGTGTAGACAGGTTAAGCTGCTCTTGAATGTCTTACTTTGCCTGTATGTATGGTACTGAATCACGAGAAAGCAGGCATGTTCCTTTGTGAGAAGATGCATCTTATTGGCAGAAATTCTTGTCAATATCACAACTTAAGAAACTGAATACAACTATAAGGTCGTCAGATCTACTGTGGGCCAATCGTAGGCACAATCGACCATAATTCCAAGTTATTACAAATAAATACAAATGAACTTTTTAGAAGAACAAAACTAAATGAAATTCTTTTAAGGTTTGATTTTCTGCAAGGCTTTATTATTCATACAAATAACCCTAGAAGTAGCAATAGTAGGAAGAGGGAAGGAGTCATACATGATTTAAAGATCTTTGTGTTTCTAGATCACCTTTTAATTAACATCAGTATTAGCTGATGTGCAATACTTTTGCATTGGGCTTCACTTCTTTCTGTTACAATGTAGGCAAACACATATAGGATTCCAACTTTCCAGTACTTACATTTTTCCCCTGTGCTTGAATTCTGTTGGGTATTACAAATCCTTTAAAGCACCACCCAGTATCACAATCAAACTCAACTGTTCTTCAATTAAATCAAAGGGCACCTAGCAACCCTTTAGATTTCAACATTCAAATAAGATAGCTGAAACACAAGTGTGTGCCTATAGTGATCAAGTGACTATGCTTTGAATAAAATGTTCACTTCTAGATGAAATTATATTATATTAAGATCAGATCTATGGAAGTTTTAACCTTTACATTATTGAATCAACCAACTGGCACATCTCAGAGGCCAACAGCACATCCTGGCTTCAATCAAGGTCACTAATTATTTGATTATTGGTCCTATTAGTAAATCAGCCAGATGGCTAGATTTTATCCCGAGCTTACATAGTTACAAGTTAAAAGGTGGCTCCCAATCCAATATATTCATACACAAATGTAGTTCCAGGCTCAATGAAAGTTGAATGCCCCACTCTAATGTTTGAGAGGCCAGTTCAATGATTTATCTGACACTCGTGTCTCTAAAACAGTACGTTCACACACAATCTCCTTGTAAAAACTCAGCTCAACAATGTTGAGAATGCACAAAACATGGATTTTCTATCAGTGCTTCTATTTGATGATGCAGCTACAAAGAGGCAACACTCAGATGCTGAGTAAATATAGTTTACCCCAGGCCTACCTTTTGTTTGAGGATGCAGGTGACAGCCATTTCAATAGGACATCAATAAGCACTTGCTGCTTCACTGGTATGAAAGCTTCTGTACAAGAAGAAAAGTTTTACATTTGTAATCATGTGATTATTGTTAATCAGCAGGAATTTTGCAGACCTTTTTAAGTGAAAAATTATCCTGTGGGAAGTTGGGGGGGAGGTGTGCTGGGTTGAGAAGCTGAACCCTACAACGAACCTATCTGTTCACTGAACTGCATACCAATCAAACACCTAATATCCAAATGTTTGTAAACATTTGGTTTAATTGATGGACAGGTGTCAATCTCTGGAAACCATATCCCTTTAATTCTTAAACACTTCTGCCTCATTTCTTCTTGGTCAGCCAGATGTCTGACACCCGCAGCAACCCATCACCATGTTTAAGAGATAAAGTGACTGAGAAATCTACATCTATCCATATAGTTTATGGAATGAACACTCTCATCCTGGAGGGAAAATTCCCACTGAGCTTGGGGAACCCCAAGTGTGTACAAGGCTGCTAGAGTTTAACCAGTTCAAACTATGCTGCTTACCAGGCCTGTTTGTCTAGCTGGGCCAGCCTAGCTATTGAGATATTAGCTTGCAGGTTTATCTGGAGCCAAGTAGGAAGACTCCGGGCCCCAAGTGGCAAGTCTACCTTTCCATTAGAGAGGCAGGCTGGCCAATCAATCGTTAACTACCCTGGAATACGGCAGACTGGCCTGGTTCAGGTCTTGGAATGCCAAGTCTGCCACAGAGGGTTGAATTGGTTACAAGCTACCATTGATCTTTGAATCTTTCAGATTTCCAGCATATGCAAATTTCTCTCTTTTTATCTGATCTGGTGGAACGTGTCCCATTTCTGTGATTGATCATTGATCACAACCCCAAAAAGAGACTCCAATTACCTTCTCCCAAGGAGAACAGTCACTAGTTAGTCGCCAGACATCTGTCAAGTACAAGTTTGAGCCATATTGGCACCCTGATTAATCATAAAATGACAGATTGTTAGGATTAACTAAAGGTCTTCCACTGTCCTTACTTTAAAAATGTTTACTGGTTTTAAAGTTGTTAGCAGTTGGTTGGCAATCATATATTGCCTCTAATACACTTAGGAACTGTTGGTGCTTTATTCATTATTATTGGTCAGTGCATCTCGTATTGTAATGCTAGTACACAAAACAATGAAAGAACAGTTAAGTGAACCAGTAACAGAAGTAGGTCATGGACACCCTGGGGAGAGGAAACAAAAATAATTCTGCTTAACAAATTCAGTGTATAAAGAGAATCCAGAAAAGAATGAGAAAAGTATCTCTTTCACAGAAATGGGACACGCTCCGCCAGATCAGGTAAAAAGAGAGAAAATTGCGCATGCTGGAAAGCTGAAATAAAAAAATGATTAAGAGCAAGTCCGTCACACAATTGTCCAGGGTTCCAAATACTCCTTCAGTGTGAGTCAGCACTTTCTATGCACTTCCCCAAATTTAATATATTGTGTTCACTGGTAATAATGCAAGGTCCTCTACACCAGGGAGATAAAACAAAGATTGGATGACTACTTTGCTGAACATTTCAATTCATTCCACAAGTGTGATCCTGTGCCCTCAAGATGGAGCCCCCCTTCCCCCGGTCTTTTCCATTTTTGGCCTCCTACTTTATTCCAACCAAGATCAGTGCAAAACTTCAGGAGAAACATTTCATATTTCTTGTTGACACTTTGTTCCTTACACTGACTTCAGCACCTTTAGACTCTAAGGTCTTCAAAACCTGCGCCCCCGCCCCCATCTTTTCTTCTGTCCATCTTCCCATCTCATCCCCCTCCATTTTGGAGGGTTTTTTGTGTACATCTTTTCCATAACTTTTCACCAGCTCCTCTGTACAAGCATAATGCTGAATAACACAGATTGTATGAGAGCAAGGTGTAGTAGTTCATAGAAAGTGCAACAAAAAACTCGAACAATTGAACTGCTTTGCCTAGAATTTCAATGGGGGTTTGCCTGATCTATTGCTGTAACCTTGGTGGTAGATTCATTCCTTGCGTTGTGCCAATGCAAACAGCCGTTTGTAACCATTTATGCTGTTTTTTCAGGGGTTCGGCAGAAGAAGGCGAGAATCCTTACAGAAATTCTAGGCATAAATGTAAGACAATTTGAATCTGACAAACAAATATGGTTTGCAACTTAATCCTTTTATTGTGTTCCACCAACTTATAAAATTCTGACAGGACTGGACAGACTAGATGCTGGAAGGATGTTCCCGATGGTCGGCGAGTCCAGAACCAGGGGTCACAGTCTAAGGATAAAGGGTATGCCATTTAGGACAGAAATGAGGAGGAATTTCTTCACCCAGAGAGTGGTGAACCTGTGGAATTCCCTACCACAGAAGGCAGTAGAGGCCAATTCATTAAATATATTCAAGAAGGAGTTGGATATATTTCTTAAGGCTAAAGGGATCAAGGGGTATGGGGAGGAAGCAGGGACCGGGTACTGAATTTGGATGATCAGCCATGATCACATTGAATGGCGGAGCAGGCTCAAGGGGCCGAATGGCCTACTCCTGCTCCTATCTTCTATGTTTCTATGTCAGGTGTTATTGTGAACAATACCCCTAGAAATGAGATAGTTCCTACAGACTTCCACATGGACAATCTGTTTCCCATTAAGCGTGTCACTAATCATCCTGAGCTCATTGTTCTGTCTCCTTATGTCAAGACTGTCTTGGCTATCTCGTTTCACAATGTGGGGACAGTCAGCTAAATTGTACCGACACATTAAACCCTAAAGCATCCTGGGAATGAACAACTATAACCATGTCATTATTTCTAGTTACAGTACAAATCTACAAGCTATCTATAAGTAAAAATAAAACAAAAACTTTGATTATATGAGATTAAACCAAACCGTACGTGTATATAAGTATATAAAAATAAGTTGTCTTACATAACTAATCAAATCAACTTTTATTGTCATTGTTAGTGCACAAGTGCAGTACAACGAAATGTAGGCTTGCGGCTCCCGAGAGTGTACCTTTGGATTAAGGCATTTAAACATTCAACATACATTTGGCTTGTAGTATATTAACATAAATATGACCATAATAAAGTGCATTGGCAGATGTGCAGGCTTTAGAGTTTATTTGTGGAGTTCAGTAGGATGACAGCCCTGGGAAAGAAGCTGTTCCTAAATCTGGTCGTACGGGTGCGAATGCATCTGTAGCGTCTCCCAGATGGTAGGAGGGCGAACAGACTGTGGCTGGGGTGGGTAGGGTCTTTGATGATGGACCGTGACCTCCGTAGACAGCGTTTCTGGTGTATGTGCTCTATGGTCGGTAGCCGGGTGTAGATATCTATGGTCGGTAGTCGGTAGTCGGTAGTAGATATCTAATCTTTCAGACCTACATTTCCACAGAAAGTTTCATGAGTCAACTACAGGATGAAAGGCAGAGAGTGATGTCAGTCTAGCCAGGAAGTGATGTATGAAGTTACTTAGAGGATTGCTGTGTTGCTAGCTGCCTTTCTTCATATTACTCAAATAATCCCTCCTTGACCCACTCCTCTTCCCCATCTATATGCTGCCCCCTTGGCGACATCATCAGAAGCTGTGGAGTCAGATTCCACTTGTATGCAGATGACATCCATCTCTACCTTGCAATCACTTCACTGTTGCTGTGCAGACTGCTTCTCTGACATCCATCTTGGATAAGTCTCAACTTCCACCAACTAAAAATTGGTCAAATAATTTTCTTTAACCCCTGCCACAAACACCACTTAGCTGCCACTAACTCCATCCCTCTCCCAACCACCACCTCAGATTAAACCAGACTATTCACAATCTTGACATTCTGTTTGACCCCAAGTGGAGTTTCTGATCGCATATCCTCTCCATCATAAAGACAACCTACTTCCACCTCCATTACCCCCAGCCCTGCCACTGCATCTGCCTATCTGCTACTGAAACTCTCAACCATGCCTCAGTCACTTCCAGACTCAATTTACTCCCTCTAGCAACTCTAATTCATCCAAAATTCTGATGCCCCACTCTCTGGAATTCTCCGCTGCTGCCTCTTTGCCTTCCTCTCCACATTTAAGACCCACCTTAAAACCCACTCTTTATTCAAGCATTTGGTCACGCCTCCTTTGGCTTGGTATAATTTTCCTTATGCCTCTGTGAAGCACCTTCGGGAGTCTTTTCCACATTTAACACGCTATATAATTGCAAGTTGGTGTTATTGAGTAAACTTGATATTTTTTTCTTAAAGAGGATAGCATTCCCTTTAAAGGATTAAATATAAGAGATATCAATGCAAAACACAGCTCAAACCAAAAACAGCAGTCCTTCATTCCTTATAAAAATATACTCATTAAGTCGGGAAAAAAAATTCCTTTCTTATCTTTCCCACAATAAATAACCATTACGGTTCTACTCCTCATAAAATATAAACCCAAAATGTAACTATACTAAAATGTAAATTGCAACTCTAAAAGCCCCAGCACACAGAAGTTAAGATAAAATCATTTTCCCTGGTATGCATTCCAATTGTCATCTAGGTGGCTTCTTCAAAGGAAGCAACTTATTCTGACAGAAATCTGTTCTCAGAGTGTGGGTATAACAGTAACAGAATATTTGTCCAGGCTAGCTTAACGCTGCACAGATTTGCACTTACTACATACAACAATTATGATTGTGCTGCCGTGCCAGAAGGAATTGTTTGTTTGCCACAGTCCTAGAATATTTTCATTAAGTATTCGTCTTGCTAGAACAAACTTTTCATTTTTTGTGTTCTCTTCAACCAGAACATTTGTGCTAAGTATGGACAAAATTCTTTGTTTATATGCAATGCTTTATTTTTCTGTCACCAATGCAATTGCAAGTACAACAAATGCAGCTTCCATTAGTTTCTTACTGTCAAGCAGCTCACATCAGTGAGAAATCAGAGTAGAAAGATTACGTTCTTCAAACAGATTCCCTGTATCATTTGCATTGAGCAGTGCTTGTTATCAGTATATTCAATCTGAAGTATGTACCCCAACCATACTTATAATACTAAGAAAGAAATGTAACTGCTGTAACACTTTCACTCCTGTCTTCATTTCAGCACATTACTGCAATTAAGCTGTCTTTCCTCTTGCTCTCACTAGCTGCAGAACTTGCATTCAGATCACTTTCCCCTGAGTATCACTCTATGTCCGTCAGGATTAGTACCTTTTCTGGAGCATAGATTAGGACATCTGTTGCGAGTTTCTGGAGATTGCAACTCTGGGTTACAGTCATGAGGCTCGTTACAGCTCAGCAGTTGATGTCATAGTGGCATGTGGCACAGCACAGCAGCTGGCTCCAAGTGAGGAGGCAGAGCATTATGGTCTGAGTCACGTCCAAATCAGCATCAGCGCTCATTCAGAATCAAAACTAGCAAAGGAATGAAGGGAATTTGATGACCACATGAAAAATTAGGTAATATTTTGGCATCAGACTCAGCAGATCAGTGGGACTCGAGAATTAACATGGAAATGATCCCACACAGAATGGAGCTGGTGGGAACTCCAGTTAGTCAGTCGTTCTCCTTTAATAGACTGAACCTCTGCGGCTGCACTGCTCATACTGGTCCATAACTGAATACCATGCTTCTAATCATTATTAAATCACAGCTTCACATTAAAATGGTAAAATTACCAAAAAGAAGCATTGGTTACGTCCACCTGAGAGAGCAGACGCCTCCGACAGTGCAGCACTCCCTCAGCATTGCACTGGAGTGTCAGCCTAGCTTGATATGTTCAAGTCCCTGGAGTGGGACTTGAACCCACAACCTTCTGACTCAGAGTGCTACCCACTGAGCCACAGCTGACACTGTGGACTGTGAAACAAATGGTAGGGCTGCACGTTCTAGTTATTAATTCTACATTAACACTGGAGGTCAGATAGATTTTTGTGTTGATTTTACTTTAAGAGCAACGTTCCCCCTAAGGCACAGGCCGCTCACCAGCTGTTGCTGCTGGAAAAGATACCGCGCAGCAAATTTAAAGGGACCACGCATGAAAAAAAAATTAGAGGGAACATTGTTTAAGAGATGTCCAAAATGAATGTTTCAGGGTATTTGTTAATGTAACATAAAGTAACAACAGAAATTCAGCAAAAAAAAACTTCATAATGGAAGCAGTTACAGTATAAATCAAAACTAGTTACACAAGGGAAGTTCGTTACAAAAATAAATAATAATTTTACCCGCGGTTAGATTCCCATGGTGGGTCACAATGTACCTTGCTGACCAGTTTCAGATTGAAGTTTATCAGCTCTCACAGAATCAGCTAACTGTGGAGCACACCTCTAATGAAGAAACCTGACTCTACTGGCTGAGGCACCCGAATGATATTATTAGAAGCTATATTTGAACACAGCTGCGACCCACCTAGAGCAATAGGCCAAGAGTTTCTGCTTTGGGCACAATCAGCAATCCAGGCACAAATTGTGCTCAAAATTGCACTAGTTTTCAGATTATTTTAATGTTTTTTTAAACTCTTACGCTGGAAAAAGCAGGCCTTAAGCCTGCTTTTACCAGGCATAAGAATTTCACAGGCATTCACTGGGCAATAGTTAGGTAAATCACGCTACTCTCCGCCCACGGATGCCCTTTTCCTGGGGATGTGTTGGATCTGTCAAGAAGAAACCTGACAGATCGTAAGTTCCGGGTTTCCGTGCATGCGCATCTCGCGTGGAAACCCGGTACTTGCGCGGCCCTTACGGGTGCGTACGCACCTTGTATGCATCCGTAAAAGCCGCTAAGTATGGGCCAAAATCTTGCATGAACCAGTATGACCAGGCAGCGTTTAGAATGTAATTTTTTTTTTTTAATTTGCTTTAAAAAATATTTCCTTGATATATTTAAGAGTGGTAACCTGGTGCAGTTAAATTAATACAGCTGAAAATGGGTTTAACACAAAAAATAAGCATTTTTAACCAGTGTCTAGTCCACCACCTGTGAGTAACCTGATTTTAAATAACTGAACAGGACTTTAGAAAACTACACAGAGCCATATATTAGTTTCATTGGTGTACAGTAGTCAGTTTCTTAGTAAATTCAAGGAAATTAAGTATTTTTTCATATTTAAAATCTTTTAAAAGTTGCCTATTAGTGTCCATGCACCTAAACAAAAAGCTTAATTTTAAGAGTCTCCTCAAAGGCCCGCAAATGGGTGAAATTAGCATGGTGATTAATTCAATCTGGGGGCCTTGGGGGCCTGGCAAGATTTGTGGGTGGGGCCAGTTTCAAACTAGCTCCAAAGATTGCAGAAAGTCGAGTTGCACTGAATCTAATTGGTGCTTGAAATTTCGCGATCTTTTGCACTGGGTTGGCCGATTTCGGGTGCATTTTGCTGAAAAAAAACTAGTGCAACCTAATGGAAACTCCAGGCCATGGTGTCAGAAGAAGAGGCTTTTTTTTGGTGGGGGGTGGGGGATGGAAAGAAGAGAAATGGCTCAATGAAAACAAAATCTGCCTGCTGAACTTTTCTGTCACTACACCAGCCTATGAAACAAAGAATTCATTTGATTTTAACTTATCATATTGAATGCAATATCCCAAGGATAAAAAGCTTTCACAGAATCATTAGCAAACCTACTCTTACAAGGTTGACATCAATATAACCTATAAATCAAACACATTCAATTTTGTTCATAGGCCATTATTACTCACAATCTTCATATATTAATGTTTTAACTCCAGCCTCCAGTTCCAGAAACAGTCAACTGATTTCATAGCAATGTGTATATGTGTATATATTCATTTATGATAAGCAGGTTTATCAGGGTGAAGCAAGCATTTTTAATCAGCACATATTGAATGGATCACTTTCTTGAATTATTCTTTTGTGATAACCATCATTTCTCTTCTTGTTGCCAACAACAATCAGTTGTCAGTATGCACTATTACACAACAGCTATAGTTATCAATTACACAACAAGCATCAAATTTGCTCAGTTATTAAATCTGGATTGGCTGAGAAATGATCATTTAAGTGTATGCAACTAATCTGGGTCTCTTTGTTTTATACCAATTAACACAGTAATTAAGGAAATGATCTCCCATTATGGCTGGCTGCTTGCCGATTGGTCCACGAGTCTAACCAAGTCAGGCCAGCTTCTCGACAGCCTAATTTGCATTTGTTCATTTATTGCAGTCATGTGGCACTCAGCGTCCACTGTTTCAAACTGCAGATGAGTAAATCTATTATCACAAGACTTGCAGGAATGGATTTTACAATGCAAGTTATAATCAGTGATGAATTTAAGAATCAGGTGAACTGTTTTCAGATGGTGTTTTGCATTGTTTAAATATACTACAAAATAGCCATACTATTTGTAAGGCAATGGGCTTGAGTTTACCTGTTAGAATTTTCTGTAAAACATGGGGAATTAGTGGGCTCATGGAATGGAGAGGATTAATGAACTAGAAATGTTAAAAAGTGCCAGACAAAAGCATACGGGATCCTTGACTTTATAAAGAGAGGCATAGAATACAAAAACAAAGAAGTTATGCTAAACCTTTATAAATCACTGCTTGGGCCTCAGCTGGAGTATTGTATCCAATTCTGGGCACCACACTTTAGGAAGGGTGTCAAGGCCTTGAAAAGGCTGCAGAGGAGATTTACTACAATGGTACCAGGGATGAGGGACTTCAGTTATGTAGAAAGACTGGAGAAGCTGGGAGTGTTCTCCATAGAGCAGAGAATGCTAAAGGGAGATTTGATAGAAGTTCAAAATTATGCAGGGTTTTTGTAGAGTAAATAAAGAGAAACTGTTTCTACTGGCGGGAGGGTCAATATCCAGAGGGTGCAGATTTAAGATAATTGCCAAAAGAACCAGAGGGGAGATGAAGAAAAAAATAATTCCACAGCAAGTTGTTATAATCTGGAAGACACTGCCTGAAAGGATGGTGGAAGCAGATTCAATAGTAACTTTCAAAACGAAATTGAGTGACATTGAGGA
This sequence comes from Somniosus microcephalus, assembly GCF_052327205.1. Classification (NCBI taxonomy): domain Eukaryota; kingdom Metazoa; phylum Chordata; class Chondrichthyes; order Squaliformes; family Somniosidae; genus Somniosus; species Somniosus microcephalus. The sequence continues at coordinate 159,210,423 of NC_140999.1, forward strand.
GGAAATCACAGAGGTACTGGCCATAATCTTCCAATCCTCCTTCGATACAGGGGTGATGCCAGAGGACTGGAGAATTGCAAATGTTACACCATTGTTCAAAAAAGGGTGTAAGGATAAACCCAGCAACTACAGGCCAGTCAGCTTAACCTCTGTGGTGGGGAAGCTTTTAGAAATGATAATCCAGAACAAAATTAACAGTCACTTGGACAAGTGTGGATTCATTAAGGGAAGCCAGCATGGATTTGTTAAAGGCAAATCGTGTTTAACTAACTTGATTGAATTTTTTGATGAGGTAACAGAGGGTTGATGAGGGCAATGCGGTTGATGTGGTGTACATGGACTTCCAAAAGGCATTTGATAAAGCATACGGGATCCTGGGCTTCATAAATAGAGGCATAGAGTACAAAAGCAAGGAAGTTATGATGAACCTTTATAAAACACTGGTTTGGCCTCAATTGGAGTATTGTGTCCAATTCTGGACACCACACTTTAGGAAGGATATGAAGGCCTTGGAGAGGGTGCAGAAAAGATTTACGAGAGTGATTCCAGGGATGAGGGACTTCAGTTACGTTAATAGACTGGAGAAGCTGGGGTTGTTCTCCTTTAGAGCAGAGAAGGTTGAGAGGAGATCTGATAGAGGTGTTCAAAATCATGAGGGGTCTAGACAGAGTAGATAGAAACTGTTCCCATTGGCGGAAGGGTCGAGAACCAGAGGACACAGATTTAAGGTGATTGGCAAAAGAACCAAAGGCGACATGAAGAAAAACTTTTTTACACAGCGAGTGGTTAGGATCTGGAATGGAGTGCATGGAAGGGTGGTGGACTCATTCGTGGCTTTCAAAAGGGAATTGGATAAGTAACTGAAGGAAAAAAATTGCAGGGCTACGGGGAAGGGCAGGGGAGTGGGACTAGCTGAAGTGCTATTGCAGGGAGCTGGCATGGGCGCGACTGGCCGAATGGCCTCCTCCTGTGCTTTAACCATTCTATGATTCTATAATAAATACTTGAAAAGGCTATGGGGAAAGAGCAGAGGTGTGTGACTAATTGGATAGCTCTTTCAAAGTGCCAGCACAGGCATGATGGGCCGAAGGGCCTCCTTCCATGCTGTAACATTCTATGATTCTACAATGAAACAACACAATTCTTGTGTAGTTACAGCCTCTGATCGCTGGTGGTACACAGAGGATTTCCCAATTCATGGTGATATTCTAGTGGGGGGGGTGAAGGTTTGATCTGTGCTGATATAGAGAGAGATATCTTAGCCCTCATAGTATACTTTTGGGAGGAGCGGGGCAGGGAGGGGAGTTCTCATCCCTGAAAATGCACAATGGGGAGCGGTGGTGTTCAGCTCTTTGGTGACATACTAACGAAGTATTTTTGTGGTAAAATTCTGGAATAGGAGCTACCTGAATCTCTCTCTTACCATTCCTGTCAATATACTAAGTTGTAATTGAGCTGTGTTGATTTGCAAGAGCTGTGTCATGCCTGGTGGTATTGGGGCAGGCAGTGGAAGAGAGGCGATTCAATCCCTAGCCATCTAAATGTGGATTATGTGCTCAAGGCCTCTCAGGAAAAAGTTTAATATTCTTGTAGAGGCATCCCGCTGCTGCTATTCTAGTGATTTAGTCTGGCAATCTGGATGTCTCCACAGTCCTTGGCGGTCTAGTGACAATTCATTAAGAGGGAGAGTGAAGTAGTTGACTCGGAGACTAGGGTCCTGAATTTAAATAAAGGAGACTACGATGGTATGAGGTGCGAGTTGGGTAGGATTGATTGGGGAATGTCACTCAAAGGGTTGACGGTGGATGGGCAATGGCAAACATTCAAAGATCGCATGGATAAACTACAGAATTTGTTCATCCCAGTTTGGCATAAAAATAAAACAAAAAAAGGTGACTCAACCGTGGCTAACAAGGGAAATTAGGGATAGCATAAGATCCAAGCAGAGGACATATAAATTGGCCAGAAATAGCAGTAAACCTGAGGATTGGGAGCAGTTTAGGATTCAACAAAGGAGGACAAAGGGATTAATTAAGAGGGGGAAAATAGAGTATGAGAGTAAGGTTGCAGGGAACATCAAAACTGACTGTAAAAGCTTTTATAGATATGTGAAGAGAAAAAGATTGGTGAAGTCAAGCATAGGTCCCTTGCAGTCAGAATCAGGGGAATTTATAATGGGGAACAAAGAAATGGCCGACCAATTAAATACATACTTTGGTTCTGCCTTCACAAAGGAGGACACAAATAACCTTCCAAAGATGTCGGGGAACATAGGGTCTAATGAAAGGGAGGAACTGATAGAAATCAGTATTTGTAGGGAAATGGTGTTAGGGAAATTGATGGGATTGAGGGCCGATAAATCCCCAGGGCCTGATAATCTACATCCTAGGGTACTTAAGGAAGTGGCCCTAGAAATAGAAGATGCATTGCTGGTCATCTTCCAAAATTGGATAGACTCTGGAACAGTTCCCATGGATTGGCGGGTAGCTAATGTTACCCCACTGTTCAAAAAGAGTGGTAGAGAGAAAATGGGGAATTACAGACCGGTAAGCCTGACATCGGTAGTGGGGAAAATGCTAGAGTCCAATATAAAGGATGTAATAGAGCACTTGGAGAAAAGTGACCGGATCGGACAAAGTCAACATGGATTTATGAAAGGTAAATCGTGCTTGACTAATCTACTGGAATTTTTTGAGGATGTAACTGGTAAAATGGATAAGGGAGAACCAGTGGATGTGGTGTATTTGGAGTTTCAAAAGTCTTTCGATAAGGTCCCGCATAAGAGATTAGCGTGTAAAATTAAGGCACATGGGATTGGGTGCAAGGTATTGACTTGGATAGAGAACTGGTTGGCAGACAGAAAGCAAGGAGTTGGAATAAACGGCTCTTTTTCCTGAGTGGCAGGCAGTGACTAGTGGGGTACTGCAGGAATCAGTCCTTGGACCCCAGCTATTCACAATATATATTAATGATCTGGACGAGGGAACTAGATGTAATATCTCCAAGTTTGCAGATGACACAAAGCTGGGTGGATGTGTGTGCTGTGAGGAGGATGCCAAGAAACTCCAGTATGATTTGGACAGGTTGGGTGATTGGGCAGAAGCATGGCAGATGCAATATAACGCGGATAAATGCGAGGTTATCCACTTTGGTGTCAAAAACAAGAAGGCAGATTATTATCTGAATGGCAATAGATTGGGAGAAGGGGAAGTGCAACGAGACCTGGGCGTCCTTGTGCACCAGTCGCTGAAAGTAAGCATGCAGGTGCAGCAGGCGGTTAAGAAGGCAAATGGTATGTTGGCCTTTGTAGCGAGAGGGTTTGAGTACAGGAACAAGGATGTCTTGCTGCAGTTGTACAGGGCCTTGGTGAGACCACATCTTGAGTATTGTGTGCAGTTTTGGTCACCTTATCTGAGGAAAGATGTTCTTGCCATGGAAGGAGTGCAGCGAAGATTCACCAGACTGACACCTGGGATGGCAGGAATGACGTATGAGGAGAGATTGGGTTGATTGGGCTTGTACTCGCTGGAGTTTAGAAGAATGAGAGGGGATCTCATCGAAACTTCTAAAATTCTAAGAGGACTAGACAGACTAGATGCTGGAAGGATGTTCCTGATGGTTGGAGAGTCCAGAACCAGGGCTCACAGTCTAAAGCCATTTAGGACAGAGAAGAGGAGGAATTTCTTCACCCAGAGAATGGTGAACCTGTGGAATTCTCTACCAAAGAAGGCAGTAGAGGCCAATTCATTAAATATATTCAAGAAGGAGTTGGATATGTTTCTTAAGGCTAAAGGGATCAAGGGATAGGGAGAGAAGGCAGGAACAGGGTACTGAATTTTGATGATCAGCCATGATCTCATTGAATGGCGGAGCAGGCTAGAGGGGCCGAATGGCCTACTCCTGCTCCTATCTTCTATGTTTCTATGTAATTATGCACACAAGAGTAAATTCGATGTGACCCTGTACTCTCGCCAAGGAGTGAGTGTGGGTTAGAGGCAGGCCTACAACACTGCGGTGCTGATTCTCCAACCTGTACTCCCTTGGAGCTTAGCCCCTTATTGGAGTGCCCGATCACTAGCGTTGCCCTCTAAACCAGCAAGGCTTATACATCTTGACAAAGGGTTTGACTCTCAACGTTGACTCTATTTTCTCTCCATGGATGTTGCCTGGCCTGCTGAGTTTTTCCAGCATTTTCTGTTGTTAGTAAGGCTTATACACTAGCTTTGGTTATTCGAAGTGGTCCTCTGTTATACCAATGATTGAAAACTTATTGTTCTTCGCTACCTTCATATCCTGGGTGATATCCCAGTGGGAACAAACTACAGCTTTCAGTTTCTATATTTTACTAATCTATATCAATCCACGTGTTTTTTTTTTTAAAAAGCTATGCTGCTTAAAATATAACCATAATATCATCTCAAGCACTTGTGAAGTACTAGTTATTCTGTTCTTTTCACAGCCAGCAGTGAGAGAGATGACACTTTGGCAAGGAGAAGAATCTCCACGTGTAATAAATTAGAATACAATTTTCAGCAGTTTGGTATCAAGTTTTGATCTGTTCTTCTGCAGGGTATACACAGTTTTAACCAGTTAAAGTTCTAAATTTGAATTAAATCAAAAAAACAAATTAACTTGCATTTCTGTACTGCTTTATTACATCCTCCGAACATCTCAGTGCTTCACAATCAACAAACTACTTTTTGAAGCATAATTTTAATTATTTAGGTAAGCACAGCCAGTTAATACATAGCAAGATCGCACAAAGAGCAAATAAAAGATTTATGATTAGTTCATCTGTTTTTGATGGTGTTGATTGAGGGAGGAATGTTGCCCAGGATACTCTACTCTTCTTTGAATACTGTCATGGGATCTCTAATGTCCACCTGAATGAACAAACAGGTTAACATCTCATCTAAATAAGTGTGTGATTCAAAAATCAGCTTTCAGAAATCATCATTTTCACCACTAAAAGGTGTGCTGGCAACAGATAGGTTAATGTTTTGGGTTGAGAATCATTGTCAGAATTTTCTGTTTCTATGTCGGCAACCTGCACAGTGCTAAATTGGGCTCCATGTGATCCAGCTTCATGTTTTATGTCCTTACATAATACGACCATCTTCCTAGAAACTGATCTCAAAGATAAGATTGATGGCCTGCTATAAACCTAAATTTTCTTTTTCCATGCTCCCAACAAGACGCCTCGATTGCCAAAATTGCATATCGGAAAATCATGCATACAGAGGCAACGATTTTCCATCTACAGTATTAGCTTTAACTGGAAGAGGTGAGGAATACCCAAATCATAGAGAAGATGCAGTAGTTCCTGACTTCTGGCTAAATACCACAAATAGTACTCACCTATGATAACTTGCATAACTAAAGGTTATGCCCTGTTTCAGATGGGCTGTCACCATGGTGAAGAGGTGGTAAAAGATACCACAAAGGGAAGGAGGGAGGTCACAGAAACACAATGACTGGAACTGAATGTCCACCAATAGAAAAGAAAGCACTCAATCTTGATGCTCTTGAAAGCAGAGGATGAGTAGAATGCAGGGAAGTCAGTGTTAACATTCTCCATCTGGAAGTCCTTAGCTGGTTTGTAATGTTCTAAAGAAGTTTGTCATCTGTCAAGTTAGTTTGCAGAACAAATTTATCAACAAATTTAACATTGAAGTGATACCTAGGCCATTCAGACTGCTGACTCAATCCACTTTCTGTGCCACATTCCCAAAATCTATAGGGTGTTGACTAGTAGGGGTCGATTTTCAGTGTGCCATGGAGTCAGGATTGGAGGTGTGCAGGGGGGTTAAATTCCCGAATTCGGGGGTCCCGACACCATCTCGCCCAAAACCCGCCTCCATGTAAGTTTCAAAGGAGGTGGGTACCCACCCCGCACTGGGACCCGCCAACCCGAGGCGGGAAGGGATTAGTGCCAATTAACTACCTGTTAACAGGCAGTTTTTAGCCTAATCCCTATTTTGAAGGTTGTCATGCGGGATTCCCGACGGCTCCAAACCATGCCAAGTTAGAGGAGTCGGGCCGTCGGGTTGAAGGACTTGGAGGGGTCGAGATGTCAGTGTTCAGGTGAGTGATGGGTGCATGAGTGCAAAGGTAAGTGTGTTTGGAGTGTGTAAAGAAGTTTAAATTACCTGTACTTCCCTTTACAGCCTTCCTTCCTCTAGGTTTCGGGAGTCCATCACTCAGCCGGCACTGAAAGCAGAATGGCTGTGATCTGTCAAAAGTGACAGCCTGCAGCTTTCAGTGCCGGTGAGATTTCTAACTGAGTCTGCATAGAAGAACTCAGGTTAGAAGTAAGACTGTCAGTGTTTGACAGCATCAAACAGCTATGAAACACTGATATTTCATCTGTCAACACGTCTTGACAGATGAAATTTCAGTCTATGATGTCACCTGTTGCCGGGTGGCCCTTAATTGGCCCGCTGGGCGGGCTCAACAAGGTCAATCAAGTTAAAATCGCGTGGATTGGCCACATCTCGATGGAGGCGGGACTACAACCCGAAAGTTGTAGTCCTGCCTCCTTCCCGACTTCTGAATGAAAATCCAGCCCGTAGTGTCTGCTAAGTTTTGTGCCAATTTAAGGTATTATGAAGACAAGTCATTTCAAGTTTTTGCAGAAATTCCAAACTACTTTTCCTTTCCCCATTGCTCGCTGACATCATTAATGGCTCCCTTTGCACAGGTGTCTTTCTCTGCCCCTTCAAATCTATCCCCTCCCTTCTAGAAAAGCCCACCCTCGACTCCTCTGCTCTAACTTCTGCCTCATTTAACTTCCCTTTCCTCTGAGGTCCTTGAACATGTCATCACCACTCAAACTTCATATTTATCACTCACATTTCTGTCTGAATTCCTTCAGTGTTACTTCTGCCCTGTTCGTAGTGTTGAGACCAACTTAGTAAAAGACTTCCTTTGTGATTGTGACTATGGCATTTTATTTCCCTTTATTCTTCTTGACCCATCTGTAGAATTTGACACAGTTGGCCATGCTATCCTCCTCCACCACCTCCCCTTTATGGTCCAGATCTGTGATCATTTGAACATTCACCACCAATACTGTGGTCATTTGAATACTATTGACTCCGTTTCCCAGTACAACAAAATCAAAATTCTCATTTACAAATGCTTCTGTGATCTCTCAACCCACTTTACCTCTGCAACTTCCAGCAGGCCTATGACCCAGCTCATGCTCTTCAGTTCATCTGTTTCTGGCTCCTGTATGTCTCTCTGCCTCTGCTCCACCACTGGTAGCTGAGTCTTCAGCTACTTGGACACATTATTACAAAACTTGTGTTTATAGTGCTACAGTATGTCTCCACTAGCTGAATTTTCACTAATTTTTGTTAGATTAATATAAATTGAAAGCATTTCTCATTCCTCTTAACTGAATACTTTCGTCTGTTATTTGTTGTTTCCCTAGATTACGCAGATCTTTGTTTTTACGTATTAATTGTGCTTTACAGTAATTGAATTTCTGTATCTTTCATTACAACTTGAGAAATTAAAAGTTATTTAATTTCAACTTTGGCTATTGCCTGACCACGGAAACCCCTTTCCTTCACCTCAAATGGCACACCCTTGTATGTGACCTGTTCACCTGTGCTAAATTTGTTGCCATGTTTTCTTGTTTGTAGTTAACTCATCAAGTTCACCAGGCTGTACCTGGGAACATGTAACTTTTCAGATGACTATTTCTAGGTGCAGTATCTATTTGTGGGTCCAAAATTTCAACCTTCTCTGATGACCTAATGTAGCTCTGTAGGTTCAAGACTATTCCTCCCTGTTTAGCTGGTTTAAAGTTGCACCATATCACTTCCAACTGATTTTGCTCCTTAGCCTACACTGATGGCTCTTTTGTATATGAGTCACATACTGTCTTTTACTTCTACAATGGTCTAAACTACAACAGGTTAAGAATCACACAAAAAGCTTACATTTGGAAAACCTTCATTGCAATTAACCATATGTAGGAAATTGTACAATAGACAGTTCTTAACAATATTTTTACTTTGAATTCTTGATAAATGAACACAGGTTATCCATTTAACAGAAATTGACTTTGCAAGGTCAAATACAGAAGCAGACAAATCGTTTACTTTTTAAAAACACAATGTCACACAGACAATTGCTTGAAATCATGACAAATTATACACAGACAAGCTTTACAGATTTCAAATGTTTGGCCTCATTATGTACTAACTACCATATGGTCCATTTGACAAAAGAACCCACAGCCAAGTCTCCTCAGCAAACTAAAACTGCAAGGTTCTAATTTAGCAGAATTGTCAAATGGCGGAACAAAACATGTATTGGCAAACATTCAAAAAAAGTTGTGAACTTGTTTCTCACTTTCTTTTTAAAACCGATTTTGTATTTCAGCTCCTTAACTAGCGTAGCCTGATATATTGAGCCCTCGTATTCTGAGATCCCTTTGCTGATGAGTTTGCATCACAAGGACTATGACAGTGAGAGATTTGGTTGTTCAAAGGTGGGTAAAAATAAAGCTAAGTGAAAAATGTAAAAACAGTGAAACACGAAGACTGAGAAAAGATATAAATATTCTGTACGTATATGATATAAATAAATGAAAAAAAGAGGGGGGAAGACAAACTCGCAATAACTGCTTGCATTTATGGAGACGTAAAGAAAAAAATGAATGCTGCACCAAAGCAGGTGGCGGGGTCACAAAGGCTTGATCAAGAAGGTGGGTTTTAAGAAGGGTCTTACAGAAAGAGAGGGAGGTGAGGGGATTTAAGGAGGGCAATCCAGAGTGGCTGAAGGCTGAATGGTGGGATTAAAGGATAGATGGATGAGCAAGAGGCCACCATCAGAGGAATGAAGAGATTAGCCATGGCCCGAGAGGCTCTGGCTATGGTCAGATAGGTAAGAATGGAACCAAGTGAGGGTAATCGTACTCAACCGGATACCAAGAAGGGAGATGAGAGGAACCTACCAACCCTATTTTTTTTTGGCATGGCATAGCTTTCTTCCCCCATTCAAAGTCCAAGACTTGGTTCTGATGTCTTCCCCAGCTCTTTATATATTGTTGAAGAATCGAACAAAGAGAGATTGGGTCAAGTGAATGGTCAGAGCCACTCACGTTAAGAGGCTGATAAAGACAGTGAGAGCACTGCCAGTTTTAAAACTCGATGTGTTTATTCTCAGTTCAGGACAGTTGTGGCTAGTGGAGATATTTCAATATCATAAGAAATCAAAATATTCTTCCACAATTCTGTGGATTACAATGGTGGCAGTTGTAGGCAATTATGTTATGGCCACTATTGATGATTATGGTGTACAGGCTTTCTCTGTATTTAGGTTTTGAGTTTTAGCATCCGGGATGGTATAAGCCTGTCATAGAGTCATAGAGTTTTACAGCACAGAAAGAGGCCCTTCGGCCCATCGTGTCTGCGCCGCCCATCCATCCCTGTCCAGTCTAATTCCATTTTCCAGCATTTGGTCCATAGCCTTGTATGCAATGGCATTTCAAGTGCTCATCCAAATGCTTCTTGAATGTTGTGAGGGTTCCTGCCTCCACCACCCTTTCAGGCATTGAGTTCCACATTCCAACCACCCTCTGGGTGAAAAAGTTCCTCCTCAAATCCCCTCTAAATCTCCTGCCCCTTACCCTGAATCTATGCCCCCTTGTTATTGACCCCCCCACTAAGGGGAAAAGTTCCTCTTTATCTACCCTATCTATGCCCCTCATTATTTTGTACACCTCAATCAGGTCCCCCCTCAGCCTTCTCTGCTCCAAGGAAAACAACTCCAGCCTGTCCAGCCTCTCTTCATAGCTGAGGCGCTCCATCCCAGGTAACATCCTGGTGAATCTTCTCTGCACCCTCTCCAAAGCAATCACATCCTTCCTATCGTGAGGCGACCAGAACTGCACACAGTACTCCAGCTGTGGCCTCACCAGCGTTTTGTACAGCTCCATCATAACCTCCCTGCTCTTATATTCTATGCCTCGGCTAATGAAGGCAAGTATCCCATATGCCTTTTTAACCACCTTATCTACCTGCTCCGCTGCCTTCAGGGATCTATGTACATGTACACCAAGGTCCCTCTGACCCTCTGTACTTCCTAGGGTCCTACCACTCATTGTGTATTCCCTTGCCTTATTTGTCCATCCAAAATGCATCACCTCGCACTTTTCAGGGTTAAATTCCATTTGCCACTTTTCCGCCCATCTGACCAACCCGTTTATATTGTCCTGTAGCCGGAGGCTTTCCTCCTCGCAATTTACCACCCCACCAATTTTCGTGTCATCTGCGAACTTACTGATCATACCTTTTACATTCTCATCCAAATCATTTATGTAGATCACAAACAATAAGGGACCCAGCACCGATCCCTGAGGTACCCCACTGGACACAGGCTTCCAGTCACAAAAGCAACCTTCGACCATCACCCTCTGCCTCCTGCCACTCAGCCAGTTTAGGATCCAACGCGCCAAGGCACCCTGGATCCCATGGGCTCTTACCTTCTTGACCAGTCTCCTATGCGGGACTTTGTCAAAAGCTTTACTGAAGTCCATGTAAACCACATCCACAGCATTTCCCTCATCCACCCCACTAGTCACCCCCTCGAAAAATTCGATCAGATTTGTTAGACATGATTTACCCTTGACAAAGCCATGCTAACTATCCCCGATTAATCCTTGCCTCTCCAAGTGGAGATTAATTTTGTCCCTCAGAATTTTTTCCAATAATTTCCCCACCACAGATGTTAGACTCACTGGCCTGTAATTCCCTGGTTTATCCCTGCTACCCTTCTTGAATAATGGTACTACATTAGCTGTTCTCCAGTCCTCTGGTACATCCCCTGTGGCCAGAGAGGTTCTGAAAATTAGTGTCAGAGCCCCTGCAATCTCCTCCCTTGCCTCCCACAGCAGCCTGGGATACATCTCGTCCGGGCCTGGGGATTTATCCACTTTTTGGCCCGCTAAAACCGCTAGCACCTCCTCCCTCTCGATGCTAATATGTTCAAGTATGTCACAGTCCCCTTGCCCGATTTCTATGTCTGCATCGTCTTTCTCCATAGTGAACACAGATGCAAAAAATTAATTTAAAACCCCGCCTACATCCTCTGGCTCTACACACAGATTGCCACTTTGGTCCCTAATGGGCCCTACCCTTTCCCTGGTTATCCTCTTGCCCTTAATATACTTATAAAACATCTTAGGATTTTCCTTTATTTTGCTCGCCAGTGTTATTTCATGGCCCCTCCTCGCCCTCCTAATTTCTTTTTTAAGTATGCCCCTGCACTTTTTATACTCCTCTAGGGCTTCTTCTGTCTTTAGTCTTTTGTAACTGCCAAAAGCCCCCCTTTTATTTCTAATGCATTTTTGTATATCCCTTGTCATCCAAGGTTCCCTTTGCTTGTTGGTCCCACCCTTGACCTTTACAGGAACATGTTGGCGTTGTACTCTCTCTATTTCCCTTCTGAAAGTCTCCCACTGTTTTGATGTGGATTTTCCTATAAGCAGCTGCTCCCAGTCCACTTTGGCCAGATCCTGCCTTATCATATTAAAATTGGCCTTCCCCCAATTTAGAACCCTTATTTCCGGGCCGTCTTTGTCTTTTTCCATGACCACCTTAAATCTCACCGAATTATGGTCACTGTCGCCAAAATGCTCTCCTACTGACACTTCCACTACTTGCCCGGCTACATTCCCCAGAATTAGGTCCAGTACCGCCTGTATTTTGGTACTGTCTTCTGTGCATTTATTTTTGTTTGAATCATTTGCTTCAAAGTGTTATATAATTACTGAATTAAACAGAAAAAGATCAGGTCAAAATCTAGTAGTCTGAGTTAAAATAAAAAAGTGTGTGAATAAAATAATATAATCAGAATCACCACATAAGCAATGCTAATATAACTAAAATTGGTTAAAATAAACTGATTATCAATTTTTGTAACATTGAATTCTAAATAATCCAGTTCAGTTGGTTATATTCAACTATCCCTATCTAGATAGAAAAAGACATGTAGGATTTCATAGATTTCTGGGGCTGAAATTTCAGGGTCTCTGGTCTGCCACCGGATGAGTGGTGGATGGGACCCTCGGCCGCCAGAAGCCATGGATGCCAACCCCGTACCAAATTCAGGGATGGAGTCATTGGCAAGTTTGGGATGAACACATTGAACCTGTAAGGGTGCATCAGCAGCTCCCACCCCAATCCAGCAGCAGGAAGAGGGCGTGGCACATAGCTACTCCCCACCCCCACCCCCACCCTTGGGCCAAAGGAAAAGAAGTCCTAAGAGGTACTCGCCTCCAACAGGAGTCATAACTCTGGTATAGTAAGTTAATCAAACCCCTCCATGATTGGCTACCTTACTTCTGGCAAGGTCTGGGGCCTTTTCCGGGGACACACCAGGATTGACATCGGCTCTCAGCAGTTATGAATTCTGCTAAGGTTTAATGATGGCCAAATTCCCAGGGAATGCCAGGAACTCCCATAACACACACCATTGATGTCTGAGAGGGGCAATGGACGAGCCGCCAGGGCTCCCGCCCACTGGAAAATGGCTCAAGCTAAAGAAAGGCACGGAATCCAGATGCAACTTCATTCCACCCATTTTCAGTCCCTTGACGAGCTGCATCTTAGCTCAGAGCAGCATTCCAGGCCCCTTTAGAATTGTTGAAATCTAAAGACTGATGTTTCAGGTGGTATCTTTGGGCTTTCAGCCTCTGCAGTAAAAGTTAAAATTCTAGGCAGGTGCGGAATTGTGTATATTTCCTGTCATGTAATTATACCCCTGGGAATGAGATGTGAAACCGATGATTGTCAGGTGGAAGTATTCATTTAGCTGTTGGTAGCAAATCTTTGTCATGGAATGTGAAATTCATCTTCACAGCCCCACTTGTAAAATTTTCACTCTCACAATTTCACTTTGCAGTTAGTTCTTTGTTGTAGAGTTACTTTGATCAACATTTCTTGTTACAAGCTTCCTTTTCTCATGGAGTTGATCTGTATTTCTGCACTCTTACTCTTTGGTTATTTGGTTATATAGGCAGCTTGTAGTAGTTGGATATTTCATGTTCGTTCATGCTTCTTTTATGACTGACTTCAATAGGCAGCTTGAGACTATGGTGAAAACATACCTGTAAAATCAGGCTATTGGTTTTAAAGGTGCAATGTCTTTATGAAATAATACTTTGCATTCCTACATTTTTGGGGGGAAGGGAGTACAGTCATCTATCAGCATCTTCATAAGGACACAGAATTACATACAAATTATAACATGGAAACAAGCCCCTCAGCCCAACCAGTCTGTATTGGTATTTATCCTACACATGTGCAGTATTCCTAAACATATGTGCCCTTTCTGTTCCGATAGACTTTTATTTGCCTTTACGTTAAGCATCTATCTGATCAGTTCTTAAATACTGACATGGTCTCTGCTTCAATCACTAACTCCAGTAGTGCCTTCTACAGTCTCTCAGCCCTCCATGTAAAATAGCCTCTCCTGCTCTCAGTTCTAAATCTCTCACATTTAATCTTGCATCAATAAACCCCTTTTCCCGGGATTCTCATCCCGGCTGCACATTCAAACCACGGGCCATTGCCGACCATCACCTCAATCACCCCCCCGCCCCTCCCCAATCGCTGATATATAAATTTGCGCAAGATGCAAGCAAATGTAATAGCAAAATACTGCGGATGCTGGAAATCTGAAATAACAACAAAAAGTGCTGGAAACACTCAGCAGGTCAGGCAGCATCGAGGAGAGAGAAACAGACCCAAGGGTCATCAACCTTAAACGTTGACTCTGTTTCTCTCCTCGATGCTGCCTGACCTGCTGAGTGTTTCCAGCACTTTGTTGTTATTATGCAAGCAAATATGTTTGTTGTTCCATCCCCAAAATCTGGTCTGAGTGATTTACATCATATATTTCTATGGCTCTATCTCCCACAGTGGATTTGCAGTATATTGCTTATTTTGCAAATACTTTATTTGCTTACACGTCCCTCCTCAAAACTTTCCTCTTTTTAACTATTTACATAATGACTAAATATTTCCCCTTTACTTTCCATGGCAGATTTGTAGTTCAAGATCAAAGTGTCTCATAAACATTTCCTTCAGGTGCGGACAACGACGACAAAAAGGACCAAAGGAAGCTGCAAGGGGAGATTGATAAAATGATGAAATGGCCAGAGGGAATCCAATGTTCCTAAAGGTGAGGTGCTACATTGTGGGTTCACAAACATCAGCCAAATAACACTATTAAATTATTATTTATATTTAATGGCTTTCAACACTGAAAAATATAACAAAGGTAAATTTCCTTGCTGTTTTTGCCGTACTTACCATGCCCAAATGGTGCAGGAATTTTTTTTTTTTAAGTGAGGAAATTTGGGTGCAACCCATTTCCATCGCCTGTGCACTTTTAAAATGCTTCCCTCAAATTCCTTCGTGCTTTCTGAACCTTCATGCAATCAACCCAATGAATCGCCACTGGCCTCATTTATATATGTCAAAGTGAGAGCCAGTGGCGTAGCAGCTCCAGGTTTCCTGGGATTGCACTGCTCATACACTGGGAGTAAGTTTCACTGAGTGAGAAGAGGCACAGCAGCTGCCAGAATCAGCTGATATGGGTGGAAGGGAGCAGTTCCTGACACACAAGAGCCTGGAGATTTTTGACTTCAGATTTCTGCAGCTGGGAAATGATTTTTAAAGCAGTTTTTCTGTTTTGCCATTCTGCCTAAAGGAGCCTGCACTTGATTCTGACTTCTCACAGGATCAAACCACCGGCAGATTTTCAGACCTTCCAACACCTACCCACAGTCAGAACTTCTCAGAAGCAAGTACGGCTTTCCCTATGAGCATACTCCTATATGCCATTATCATGGACGGGCAGCCCCACAGGATGGAGTAAAGGAGACTCGGACAGCATTTACTGCAAGAGGCATCGCAGCACGTCATCACTGAAGTCTTCTCTTCTGTGGAGCACAATTTACCTTTGACACCACATCCTTACCTCCTTCTCGACTCACTTTCAAATAAAGGGACATTCCTTCAAAGCACTACTGATCCTCACAACACACTTCTTTGGCCCTACATGACCATGCAAGTCATCAGCACCTGGGTGAAGATATCACCCCTACATCAGTGCACCCATTCCTGTATCACTCAAACTTCCATCAATAAAAAATCATGGCAGTGCACCTTCCATTTTATTTCAGTAAATTCCAAAGTGCGCACAATCAACCTACCCTTTCTAGTGCTTTCTTTGGGTGCCTACACACACCCTTTTTTTTAAACCTATTCTCGTGCTCCTCCTAGGTGCCACCTGAGGATCACAGGAGGTAGTTAGCTGCTCATTGTCTACAGAAGACTCATGGAACTGAGGTTCCTCTTATGTCATTTTACTCCTTGGCAGTTTGGTATTGCTTCCCACATTCCACTGATGTAGTACTATGAGGGAAGTGGCCGAAGGTCTGGCATATGCTGCTGTCCTGGGTGGCTTGGTCCTCAGCCTCTTCACAACCATCATCATCGTCGTCCTCTTATGCTGCCATTGGCAATAAGGGGCAAGAGAAGAGGGTGGTTCTTATGGCTCATTGATGCTTTACAGCAAGTGTAGATTCTCAGTCACTAATCTGATGCTGGCAATATACCACCAACCTTGCCATCTCCCACACTAAGAACAGTAGTATAGTGGTTAGCTTACTGGACTAGTAATCCAGAGACCTGGACTAATGATCCACAGCAGCTGAATTTAAATTCAGTTAATTAAATAAATCTGGAACAAAAAGCTAGTCTCCGTAATGGTGACCATGAAACTATCGGATTGTCGTAAAAATCCATCTGGTTCACTAATGTCCTTTAGGGAAGGAAATCTGCTGTCCTTACCCAGTCTGGCCTATATGTGACTCCAGACCCGCAACAATGTGGTTGACTTTTAACTGCCTTCTGAAATGGCCTAGCAATCCACTCAGTTGTACACAACCGCTATGAAAAACAATAATAAGAATAAAGCCAGACAGACCACCCGGCATCGACCTCGGCACCGGCTTCAGACACGACAACGACACACCCAGCGCAGTCGACCCTGCAAAGTCCTCCTCACTAACAATTGTGACAAAATTGGGAGAGTTGTCCCACAGACTAGTCAAGCAATAGCCTGACCTAGTCATACTCACAGAATCATACCTTTCAGCCAATGTCCCAGATTCCTCCATCACCATCCCTGGGTATGTCCTGTCCCACCAGAGGTGGCGGTACAGTGGTATACAGTCAGGAGGGAGTGGCCCTGGGAGTACTCAACATTGACTCCGGACCCCATGAAGTCTTGTGCCTTGGGTCAAGCACGGGCAAGGAAACCTCCTGCTGATTACCACCTACAGCTTTGGTAGCAGTGACCACCGCACAGTCCTTGTGGAGACAAAATCTGCCACATCCAGTCATGAATGGTGGTGGACCATTAAACAACTAACGGGAGGAGGAGGCTCCAGGAATATCCCCATCCTCAATGATGACGGAGCCAAGCACGTGAGTGCAAAAGACAAGGCTGAAGCGTTTGCAATCATCTTCAGCCAGAAGTGCCGAGTGGATGATCCATATCAGCCTCCTCCTGAGGTCCCCACCATCACAGAAGCCAGTCTTCAGCCAATTCGATTCACTCCATGTGATATCAAGAAACGGCTGAGCGCACGGTACAGCAAAGGCTATGGGCCCCGACAATATCCCAGCTATCGTGCTGAAGACTTGTGCTCCAGAACTAGCCGCGCCTCTAGCCAAGCTGTTCCAGTACAACAAATTGGTATCTACCCGACAATGTGGCAAACTGCCCAGATATGTCCTGCCCACAAAAGCAGGACAAATCCAATTTGACCAATTACCGCCCCATCAGTCTACTCTCAATCATCAGCAAAGTGATGGAAGGTGTTGTCGACATTGCTATCAAGTGGCACTTATTCACCAATAACCTGCTCACCGATGCTCAGTTTGGGTTCCGCCAGGACCACCAGGCTCCAAACCTCATTACAGCCTTGGTCCAAACATGGACAAAAGAGCTGAATTCCAGAGGTGATGTGAGAGTGACTGCCCTTGACATCAAGGCAGTATTTGACCGAGTGTGGCGTCAAGGAGCTCTAGTAAAATTGACGTCAATGGGAATCGGGGAAAATTCTCCACCAGCTGGAGTCATACCTAGCACAAAGGAAGATGGTTGTGGTTGTTGGAGGTCAATCATCTCAGCCCCAGGACATCGCTGCAGGAGTTCCTCAGGGCAGTGTCCTAAGTCCAACCATCTTCAACTGCTTCATCAATGACTTTCCCTCCATCATAAGGTCAGAAGTAGGGATGTTCGCTGATGATTGCACAGTGTTCAGTTCCATTCGTTACTCCTCAGATAATTAAGCAGTCTGTGCCTGAATGCAGCAAGACCTGGATGACATTCAGGCTTGGGATGATAAGTAGCAAGCAGCATTTGCGCCACACAAGTGCCAGGCAATGACTATCTCCAACAAGCGAGAATCTAATCACCGCGCCTTGAATTTCAATGGCATTACCATCACTGAGTCCCCCACCATCAACATCCTGGGGGTCACCATTGACCAGATACTTAACTGGACCAGCCACATAAATACTGTGGTTACAAGAGCAGGTCAGAGGCTGGGTATTCTGTGGCGAGTGTCTCATCTCCTGACTCCCCAAAGCCTTTCCACCATCTACAAGGCACAAGTTAGGAGTGTGACGGAATACCCTCCACTTGCCTGAATGAGTGCAGTTCCAACAACACTCAAGAAGCTCGACACCATCCAGGACAAAGCATCCCATGTACAAGGTGGACTGCAGCATCTCGCCAAGGCTTCTTCGGCAGCACCTACCAAATCCACGACCTCTGCCACCATGAAGGACAAGGGCAGCAGGTGCATGGGAACACCACCACCTCCAAGTTCCCCTCCAAGTCGCACACCATCCTGACTTGGAAATATATCGCCATTCCTTCATTGCCGCTGGGTCAAAATCCTGGAACACCCTCCCTAACAGCACTATGGGAGTACCTTCACCACAAGGACTGCAGCGGTTCAAGAAGGCAGCTCACCACCACCTTCTCGAGGGCAATTAAGGGATGGGCAATAAATGCTGGCCTTGCTGGCGATGCCCACATCTCAGGAATGAATAAAAAAAAGAGCTGATTGAGTACCCCTAGCTCCATGGCCTATTCCTCAAAGTGGATGTGCATTTTAAAGGTGGGGATGATCCTTCTGATATCCTGCATTTGGTGGGCATTGTGTGCCAATTTGTCCTGGAGAAAGATAGAGTGAATGAGGTAAAGGCTAACAGTTGAGGAGTAGAGCTGAAGTCTGAGATGTCGGGGTATGAAACCATTAAAGTGGAGGAAGAGTTTTAGGGTTATGCGCGTAAGTAATTGCTGCATGAAGTGCTGGCTGGCCATGGAGCAAGATGCTGAGCTAGAGTCCTCATTAATCAGTGTGCATTGTGAAGGGTTAATTCTGCAAGTGCTGCTTTAAGAGGGTGAAGAGTGTGCTGGTGCCAGGCAGAGGTGTCCAGTGCGATACCCTGCCTGCCCTTGCTGAGGGTGTGGAGCTTTTGGTGGCACTGTTCCAGTCATTGAAGTGACGGAGTTGCCACCCCAGTGCCAGCACCACCTTCCTCCAAGTGGCACAAATCATATTTCTGGGTGGAATGGTCACACACACACACACACTTACTTCTCTGGCCTGGTGACATGCCCTGCTGCCTTCTTAGTACTGATATACTTCTGGACAAGTATACTAAAGATATTGGCCCTGAAATTAGATCGGGGGCTTGCCGCGGGTGCGAGCCCCCGATCTGCACTCACCCTGCGCGCCGACATCTGAAGCCCGGGCCTGCTTGCATTTCCTGTCACAGGCCCGGTTCAGCTGTCGGCGCGCTGTGCTTACCTGATCCAGCGGCGTAGTTAGTGCGATGTGCCGGCTGGGATCAGGTGAGCACTGTGCAGCCAGTCAGGGGAGGGGAAACTCATTCATGAGTTTGACAGTAAGAGCTGTCAAACTCATGAAAAGTATGGGCTGCCAAAACACTACTTTAACTTTAAATAAAAAAAATTAAAAATCCCACTGATTATAATAACTATAAATAAGTTTTTAAAAATGTTTTAAACAATTAATCAATTTTTTGAAAAAAATAAAAAAATTTAAAATGGGGTCTAAAACTAAACTTACCATCCTGTAAAATCTTTAAAAATAACAAACCTGTGGAAAAAAAATGTCTACATTGTACTAAAAGCCCACTTACCTGAAAAACTAAATACTTACGTCGTTTTTCCACGCATAAAGACCGGAGGCCTTTACACGCGCGCAACTTTGAGAAAAAAAAGGAATTTTACTGCGCACGCGCTGCCTGTGCAGTCGCACGCGTTCTGCCTCTGAACCCCTTCGTTCAGAGGACAGGAAATGCCGGTTTTCCCCGCATGCGCTGTGCATGCTGAAAACCGGCATTTCCTCCGGCCAGACGCGTGAGTACCCCGACCGTACTCATGCGTTGGGACAGGAATTACTGGCCCATTGATAAAACATGCAGTGAAGTTATGTGAGAGTGAATTGAGCGAGCCATGCATTATTTTATTTAACCTTTTTTTTTTGTTGTCCCCTAGTCTGCTGCTGAAGTCTGCCGGCTGAACAGTGTTTTTAAAGGCTGCACGAGTTTCCATTTTACCCAGGTTTTACAGCAATGCCTATTCCAATTGGTATGCAAATGAGCAGACCAAGGAAATCCATGTGTAACTCCCTCTACAGGCCATTGGCCAGTGTAACACTTTTTTTTTAAAGGTGCAGCAATGGCACTTTAAAGAAACCCCCTCCTGCAGAATTGTACTGAGAGAGTTTCTGTGCTAAATGTGGCCAGTTGGCAGCTGTGCTCAGGTGGATTGAAACTGGCTGGCTTTCCAACCAATCAAGTGGCATAAATCTAAAGATAAATTCATATCATAAACCTGAACAGGCTGATTTTTAATGCATCACACCAGAAAGGACTGTTTTGAGATAAACTATCAGTGGCTCTGGGACCTACATTGCACCTGAATACTGTGGCAGCACCACAGATTGGTTATTGTAAAGTATTTATTTCAGTTTAACAGGGTTAACATTACAACAATAAAACTGCTTTGAAAATCTGAATGCCATTATTACTGAATGCTCAGTATCACAAAAAAGGCCATTCTGTGGAGTTTTGAATTCTTTGGTGTGTTAACTCAAGTAAAGAAAAAAGTAAAGTTATTATAACATCTGTTTTCATGATGTTTAAATCAAACTTAGCCAAAATAGATTCTATGGAGGCTACAAACCTGCTCAGTATGAAAACAGAGGGTACACAAACAGAATGCAAGATTAATGAGCCTCATGTAATCCTGGAGATTAAATGACTGTTTTGTGCCCCCCACAGAGTAGCTGATATGTTCAAAAGGCCACCAGTAAAAATAGTTAAGAAAGGGGTAAGTATAGACATAGAATTGGGACCATGGTGGTCATCTGTGGAATGACCTCAAATGTCATAGAATTAACAAAAGTTTTGCTTCTTGAAGTATTTGCATTCCCAAGGATGGAAATATTTCAGGGAAAGTCCATGGCTATGCTGATTGATCCCCGCTCCCTTAGCACCACCATCGGGTCAAATCATTCAGTCACTACATTCCTGCCTCTGGAATTCTCTCCTGAAACCATTTTACACCACCACTTCCCGCCCTGCTTTCAAAGGTCTCTTAAAATCCTTCTCTTTGACCTTGCGTTTGGCCTCAACATCCCATATTTCCTCCTTTTCTTGCTTATTGACCATTTTGTCTCTCCTTACTAAGCACCTTGCGATGTTCCTATACTAACGTGTGTTGTGTTCTGTTGAGTTTGGTGGCAGTGCTGGTGTTGGAGTTGCGCTGTTTGAAGCAGTGGGCTTAATGAACCAATTAGTCTCATCTTGCTTAACACTTTAAATTAAAAGTCTTCCATCTAGCGTATATCCATAGCAGCATATCTCTAAAGAGTTGGATCACAGGGCAAAAAGTCATTATTGGCTCAACTAAATTGGCTTAAGTTAACCATGCTGATTGGCTCAAATATTACACTGGCTAAATGCAAACCAATCCAAAAATAGTTGCACTTACTGGCCATTTTTGAAAGCTTACAATCAGCAAGCACCACAAAACCACCCAATCAAGCCCACCAATCTGGAACCAGCAACCACAATGCAACCCAACAAAATTGCTCAACTAATTTCTGCACACCATTTTCAACCAACATGTTCCAGTCAGTTCAGTATAAACAGCTACATTTATTTAAAAAAACACATGAGGGTAAAAATTCCTCTTCTGTGTCCTTGATTTTTTCCTCCATTAAAGTAAATGGGCAGAGAATTGAGGGCAGCAGAAGCAGTTTTCTACCCCATGAAGTATTACACAATCTTGACAGAAAAAAACCCACTTGACTGCAGAATAGTGTGGCAAAAAGTTCCACATCCTGAATGGGGCAGGCAAGGTAACACACTGGACTCCTCTTCTGCATTTTCTTCCTTGCCCACTCTGGGCACCAGCACATTCTTCACACTCTTAAAGCAATATGTTTTATTATACAATAGGTGATGTAAAGATACTTGTAGGTGCCATGGGGAAGTATGGTGCTAAGAAAGAGTAAGGGTGATTTTGTACACTTTGCAATATTGTATTATAATAGACTGTGAACTGATATGGCATTTTGTTATTCATGGAGGTTACAGTCATACAGGAAAGGGTGCACTCATTTGGTGCTGAATTATTGACTCAGGTGATGATTACTGCCACGGTCATGTATGGGCAAAGAGGGATGATGTGTTTCCATGTGGTAGGATGGGTAGTGGTTTGAGGGAATGTCCCTTTATTTGCAAGAGGTCAGGCTGTGGGGTCAAATGTAAACTGTGTTACACAGAAGAGAAGATGTCAGACACGATCTGTATTCTGATAGCCCTTGCAGCAGTCAAAGCACTCCTCAGTGTACTGGTTATTATGATGGTCTGTAGTTCTGGTTCAAACTGAGCAAGGGTCTCCTCATTAGCAATGTCGAGGTCCAGCCTTGCCTTAAGTGTGAAGACTGTAACCCAATCTGGAGCATACTGCAGTGCCCCACCTGACCTGTCCAGGCAGTGAAAGCATGATGGTCCTCTTGATGACCAGTCTAGTAGAGGTATCTGCCTTGTTACATTCTCCTTAAAAAGGTACCCAACTGTCCTTAGCTCCATCTTGTGCTCTTCCTCCATCTCCTCTATGACAACAGCATTTAATGCTCATAGGCAATGCTACACCTATTCCTGAGAAGCCCTGGCAACAGGTGGGAGTGGTCCATCAATAAGCCAATGGGCTGGCCTTGTCAGAAATAATCAAAGCAAGTGCAGGTATTTTGTAATCAGAAATTCCCCAAAAAACACTTCAACAAAAAAAGTTGTAGAAATTAGTGTTTTAACTCTTCAGACCACAAAACCCCTCACTTCTGCCTTGATCAGGTGATTCTGCAGTTACTGTGCTTCATATATCTAAGTCTAACTCCCCCAGAGTGCAAACCCAGGAAACTCACTGGTCTTCTGATATATGCAAATGAGTTCACTTGGAATTTAGCAAATTGTGGGACAATTCAAAAAGCACACAGAACTTGAGGTAAGCATTTTAATGATGCAAAACAGGTAGAAACGACTTCCACACGATTTTCCTGTCTAAAAAATGTTTGCATTGTTTATACACCACTAATGTGCTGAAAATAGCAAGGATTCCCCCAATCCACCATATTTTTCTTTGTGATTATTCACTGGCTGAATTAGTGTGCAGTGTTGTCCCTACAGAGAGTGTGTGCACCACATGTCAAGCAATTTTACTCATGTGCATTTCTCAGTAGTTTGTTTTCAAGACTTAGGCTGGATATTGTGGGCTGGCCAATGCAGAAGTGAAAAATCCCAGCCTTAATATTCTCTTGAGGGAGTGGGAAGGGGAAAAATAAGAAGGGTTTCTTTGGAAATCAAGTTTGCTCCAAAAAGACATACCTGGTCATGGGAGATTAGAACGGAGTCAAACCTCTCTGGCAGATCTCTGTAGACTTCTATAGATTTCTCAGTAGTTTGATTTGGAGACATTAAGCATGGTGATGGGTTTTCATATGTGTCAAATGCCCAGCTTGTCAATAAACAAGTTGGAATAAAAATATAAAGAAAAAGAGAGGGAAAATGAACAGAGATGGATGGGGGATACAGAAGTAGCTTCAAAGAGTTTGGGGGGGAAATTTGGTTGATTTGCACCTCCCGTTAGCTAAAAGTAGCGCCCCAGCGAAGTTAGCGCCCCAAAGAGGGCGCGTCCCAAATTTTCCCCCTTTGACTTTATAAGTGTTTGCTTTAGTTGATGGCATTAATATTTCAGTTGTAAAACCACTCTTTATAACTGAATAACTTATGAGGTTTGTTTCAATGCTTTGGTTCATAAGGTGAACATTTTTACTTTTAGTGCACAGTCTTCAGCAATCTTGGCTCCACACTCTGGAACAGCCTCCCTAAACCCCTCCACCTCATTAGCTCTCTCCTTTCCTTCAAAAGCCTCCTCAAACCTATCTGTTTGACCATGCCTTCTGACACCTCACCTAACTCACTTTTAATAGGCACCAGCCTATGATAAAGAAAGAGTCACCTAACTCTTCTCCCACTACTGCTCATTGTCCATTTTCACCTCTGTAAAACATATTGACATGATGTGTCATGTCAAAGGAACTGTATGAATGCCAGTTACTGTTTTAAAAAATAGCTGGCTCAAGGAGACTGGAATACCTGGAGCTGCTGACAATCTATGTACACAATCCTAGTAGAGATTGCTGAATTGTATTTCAAATTATTTATTGCTACACTTTTTTCTGCCACAAACATTTTAAATGATTTACTTGAAGACATCCAATCAGGTAAATAAACATCAAGCAAAGAATTATGATTATACAACTGTCAATAAAGTTTTCCAATCAAGTAACCCTCCAGGATAATGAACGCTCCATAAACCTCAGAGTCCTATTGCTTTCCCAGCCATATTTAAACAAACTTTATAAGGATTTTGATGCCTTTTCCACCTTGTAGTTGCAAATTAATCAGAAAGCTGCTGTAATTGTTTGTGTACTTCTTGGGATTAATTCTGAATTATTTTGATAGAAATATAAATCACAACACAATCAATCATCTATTGTTTGCCCTTACGGAACCTCTAAAAGTATTTTTTTTTAAATTCAGCCTATACTTAATTGTTAATTATAACTTTATATCTCACAACCAAACCTATTGGTCTTTTTCCTATCCAGAAGAAACGTTCACAGTTTATAATCTGCATTTACCAGGAACTAATTGTGAGCAAACTGAAGTAAATATTTTACAGGGTGCAATGATTTGGAAAGAAAGAATTGTGCATATCATAACTCTTCAGTATAACTCCTGTTTCAAACCAAACAATTTCAAATTAGACCCAGAAATGTATTTCATATTGGCAAAATGTTATCAATGGAAACCTTATGAATATTCTTCTAATATTATATATGCACTGTTTTCCTTGCATATTTTTTTATTCGTTCATGGGATGTGGGCGTCACTGGCAAGGCCAGCATTTATTGCCCATCCCTAATTGCCCTCGAGAAGGTGGTGGTGAGCCGCCGCCTTGAACAGCTGCAGTCCGTGTGGTGAAGGTACTCCCACAGTGCTGTTAGGTAAGGAGTTCCAGGATTTTGACAAAGCGACGATGAAGGATCGGCGATATACATCCAGGTCAGGATGGTGTGTGACTTGAAGGTGGTGGTGTTCCCATGCAACTGCTGCCCTTGTCCTTCTAGGTGGTAGAGGTCGCGGGTTTGGGAGGTGCTGCCGAAGAAGCCTTGGCGAGTTGCTGCAGTGCATCTTGTAGATGGTACACACTGCAGCCACGGTGCGCCGGTGGTGGAGGGAGTGAATGTTTTTTTTTGAAAAGGTGGTGGATGGGGTGCCAATCAAGCGGGCTGCTTTGTCTTGGATGGTATCGAGCTTCTTGAGTGTTGTTGGAGCTGCACTCATCCAGGCAAGTGGATGTTAATGAGGGGCTTAACGCCTGTTTTAGGACTCCTCCGGGAAATTGGGCTGCCCGGAGAGCAGCAGGCTATTTTCCTGGCATGGATGCAGCCTAGCAAGTGACTGCCACCAAAAAGGTAAGTAATTTTTTTTTTTTTAAGTTTGATGTTGAGCCAGGAGGAGCTGCTCTGCATACAGCCCCACTCCTGTTTGCTTCCCCGCCCCTTCCCGAGATGCCAAAATTGGAACACTAGCAATGAGTGAGCTGCCTCTGGAGGTGCAGCCAATGCCAGCAGCTTGCATCAATTATTCAAATGAGGCCCAATTTTGGGCCATAACCAATTTTTACTACAATGAGTTTTACCATGGCGCTTTTCCTTCGTGCTGGTGCACTTTCTAATCCTTAAACTGTGATGTCTTCTGAGCAAATCCACTGTGGAATGATTAAGTATGCTGCCTGGATGCTGGGTTTCAGTGGGAACCAGATGTGATTCATGTGGCCCTGTATCTCCTTACTCTGGTTCCTCAGATGGCCCTGTAACTTATTCAGCCCCATCCGCTGTTGCTGTGTCTGATTGGTCCTGACTGCTTTCTTTCACATCTACCTGTGCAGGAGAACTAGATGGGCCAAATGTGGGACTAAGACACAACAGCCTCATGCATGCCAAATTCCAGTCATGCCACTGCTGCTGGACACTAATGCACTAATCTGGATGTAGGACTGTGGACAGCAATGAGGCTTGGAAATCCCTGCTTCAAGGTTGAAAGGCAGACTAGAGAACTTCTTGTAGATTGGAGCCTAAAGTCTCTAACAGTAGTCTGAGCATTCGTGAGAGATGCGGAAACAACCCACAGCACGATCTGCTGGATGGAAAACAGTGGAAGAAATCGGTTGTCTCATGTGCCGCTGGGCAGGGAAGAGAAGATTACAGTTAGTACCTTGTATATCTCCACAAGGTGCCCTTTAATTTACCCCAGCCCGCCCCCCCCCACAAAGCCTCAGCTTGAAACTGCAGATCGGGTCCTAATGACATCATCAGACCTGATCTGCATATTTAAAAGAGGACCCCACTTCCTTCCTGCGGGCCTCCTGCTCGACCGCTCATAAGACTGGGTTAATATGGGGACACGGTGGGAAGGAAACATAAATAGGTGGGAGTAAGCGACTCCAATTATTTTAACCACCACCCCCCCCCCCCCCACAAGCTTCCGCCAGGCAGGGACAGTTAAAATCGGGCCCATCATCTCTGTGGATCAAAAGTTTCAACTGTTATTGTACAGAATTATTACACTCCTGGATTATAATTTGAAGGTTCGGCAGCCTGAATTGCTGTGTTGGAACACTGCAACTACAAGCCTCCATATGTAGCAGATAGTTATTCAATTGAAAACTGTACTTAATGTAAATTTAAAAAAATTTTAATCTCTTAAAACGGATTAATAAAACGTATTTGAATTCCAAAAAAAAGTACCCCCAAGAGGATTACAGTATGAAATCAAAAGAAAGATTAGCAACTCTTATTTACCCCATTAGTAAGTTGCTTAATAGAATGAAGCTAAAAAGGTAAGGTAGCTAGATAATAACCATCAGAAGAAACTGTGAATGTAACATTTGCTAAACTAAATGTTCCTTTAATGGATGTGGTCCATAATATAATGGTTATCTTACATTTGTGGGATTCGAAGTTCAGGTACATAACAACTTGAATTAAACTACTTTACCACAAGCTATCAATAATTGACAAAAATTCAACAGCTGCACACTTGATCTCAGCACCATTGAGTGCCAGCTGTACCCATAGCAACTTACGCCTATTAACTGCTTACTGAGCTTTTTTTTGGTGTCAATGCTGTACGCAAAACAAAACTTGCACTACAACACTGGTTTAAAAAAAAAAGATAAATGTGGCAACACAATTTGATTGCCCAGTTACCGATCATGACAATATGACTTAAAAAGCATGTCAGTGAGACACCGTGCACATAATAACTATGAGTCAGTATTCTCGGATACCACTTGACAGAGGTCCACTCTGCCCAAAAAAATACTAAAACAAACCTCACTGCAAAAGTACAACCTTTTTTTTAATGAAATCAGAAACATAGTACAGTAGAATATTACATAAGAAATGAGCATGTATGGTTATTCTATTTATGAGTTCCTTTGCTTATGAATTACACGGAATTAAATCCACTATTATATTTAACGGAATAGTAGCAGTGGTAATGTTACTGGACTAGTAATCCAGAGGCCTGGACTATAATCCAAAGACAAGAATTCACAATCCTACAATGGCAGCTGGGGAATTTAAATTTAATTAAATAAATCTGGAATAAAAAGCTAGTACCAGTAATGGTGACCATGAAACTACCGGATTATCGTAAAAACCCATCTGGTTCAGTAATGTCCTTTTAGGGAAGGAAATCTGCCATCCTTACCCGGTCTGGCCTATATGTGACTCCAGACCCACAGCAACGTGATTGACTCTTAACTGCCCTCTGAGATGGCCTAGCAAGCCACTCAGTTGTCAAGGGCAATTTGGGATGGGCAATAAATGGTGGGTTTAACAGTGGCGCCCACATCCTGCGAAAAAATTCCGCATCTTTCTGTGCTGCTTTTTTGTGTACATATTGATGAATGGGTCTTAAGCTCTACTGCAAGTGGCAGCAGGTCAGCAAACGGGAGCGTAATTTCAGGCCGAAAGAACGGTCGTCGGCACTCTCTGGTAAATCATGGGGAGGTGGCTTCAGGAAGGTCTTGCATTCGACAAGGGGAGGGTGAGCTCAGGGCCGAGGAGGCCAAAACCATTCTTGTGGGGGCCGGAGGAATACACCTGCTCCTCCTAGCCAAACAAGGATAATGAAATTTTTTCTTTAAACTTACCTGTTTGAATATCTTGCTACTATCTTCACCTAATCAAAAAGCCACAGCAGCTTCCCCGCTCAGGCCACCGGTTAAAATAACAGTTGGGACCCAATGACATCATCAGGCCCTGTTCTGCATATTTAAAGAAGGAGCCAGCCAGCTTCAGGTGGGTATCCTTGACACCTGCTCTGAAGAGCAGGTTAAAATAATAGACAGCAAGAATGGAGTGGAATGTTGGCGGGTAAGTTTTCTGGCCAATTTTGACAGCCCGCCTGCCCGGTTTCTGCCCTTAAAGTCTCACTGAACTATAGCTCAGATCTGCGGAGGTCAGCATACCTGATTCAGAGTGTTTTTAATATTTTGGCCGTTGATTTTAACGGCTGGAATATCAGGAGTGCCACACTTTAAGCATGTTGACCTCCATTCCCAATTCTCTGACCTGCACTCACATCAAGTGAGACTCCATGCTGGGAGTTGGCTTTCAGAATTACAGGGCTTTGTTAAGATAATTCAAAGTGTTCTGTTTGTTACTTTACTATCTATGTCTATTTTTAAATCCAGGTGACATCATTGGGATACTAGGTTAAAGTATAACAGTATACAGGAGGTGTGCAACGTCCACATTTGAAATTATTTGATTACTGAAGAAACTTGGATTAATGTAACTCTATTTATGTTAATTTAGTGCTTTCTTATGGTTACTCTTCCAAGTGCTGATCCGAGAGGTTGTTAGCCGCTTCTCCTGACTGATGGAGTGAGCTGTTATCGAAGGGTTTAACATACATCCTCTGGAAGATTCAGAGATTTACGTGTAAAATGGTGTGACCTTAGCATTTTCAACTGTATTTATAATCTACTGCATTGACAATCCTCTCGCATACTCTGTCGCGCACTCTCAAACTTGCAATTTTGGTGCATACTTTGCCTAGCACACACACAATCCTCTTGCATATTCTCGCTCACACGAATAGTCCTCTCCCACAGTATTTCTTACTTTCACGCTGCTCTCACGCACTCACAACACTCATAAAATAAGACAAAAAGTCAGAATGGCTGCATTAAAAAAAATGGTTCTAGCACTTGCATTTATATAGC
Source organism: Somniosus microcephalus (assembly GCF_052327205.1). Classification (NCBI taxonomy): domain Eukaryota; kingdom Metazoa; phylum Chordata; class Chondrichthyes; order Squaliformes; family Somniosidae; genus Somniosus; species Somniosus microcephalus. Next base: position 159,239,430 of record NC_140999.1, read on the forward strand.
ACTTTTAATGTAATTAAATGTCCCAAGGCATTTCACAGGAGAGTAATCAGACAATAAAACTGACACCGAGTCAAAGAAGGAGATATTAGGACAGATAACCAAAAACTTGGTCAAAGAGGCAGGCTTCAGGTAGTGCTTTAAAGGAGGAGAGGCGGAGAGGTTTAGGGAGGGGGTTCAAACATGCAGTCTAAGATCAGTTATTTCATTCCAAACTATCAAAATTGTTATTTGGGTCGAACTGATTTACCACAATCTATCGGATATATGACATTTTCCACAAATGAAATAAGAGGGATGGCTAGCAATTTTCTTACAAACTATAAAAACATAATTTGTCCTGCTTGCCTCAGTTAATCTTGTCAAAACTTCAAATAAAAGCAATGCTCATTACACACTGTAACAACGTATTGCAGCATGGCAGCTTTAACTGAGTATCCACAAAGCTGACAAAAAAATGAAAGACACGCCAGCATCGTCTAAACATTAACAAATACGCACAGCAGTGGTGGAGAGCTCATTCAGCAGGGTGGTGGACAATAAAGGATTCTGTCATCATTATGTGGGAGGGGAACAAAACCCAGGAGGAAACATTTGATAGAGGAAGAAACATTCCCCTCCCACAGGTTTGTGCCTATGGATCTAGCTCAACCCACTCCCAAAAAGAATTACTGATGTAACGTAAGCTCTGTCAGGCTCCCTTGAATTAGCATCCCTCTGCAACTGAATCATTCGCGGAGGCTTTAAGCCAGCCTGTGTCCTCCTCCGAGCAGGTTCCCCCAGTGATGTTATTGCCACTCAAAAGTTTAAACTAAACTTACCCGACAGGGCCTCCGCTGGGTGTCCGCCAAGCTTTACTGAGCAGAACGACCGCAGCGTACACTCTGCTCAGTAGGCAGTAAAATTGGATCGGGGTCCTAATTAAGATCAGAGGTCCCCAGTTTACACGTGTTCATGAGGCTCCCGCCTGTGTTAGGTGGACGCCTCAACCACCCAAGAAAACAGCAGCATTATAATGGCTGCGGGGCAGGAAACGAGCGATAAGTGCATCTCTTTTAACTCCTGTTCCACCCAATTTCAGCTGTTAAAATTCCTCCTTTAGCATCAATGCAAAGTGGAAATTGTGGCGAGACTTGCAGGACTAGAAATTGGGTACCTTAGCACCCCCAGGGGGTGCCAACAGGGCACTAATGACTTACTGCCCGGGCACGGTGTTGTTAGCGCCGCCGGCAAAATTCACCTGGCGGTTTGCGGTGGTGCTAACCACTATCACCGCACCCACCTGCGGCTGGAGATCCTGACGCCATCCGGCCACGCATCGCCCCATACCGGAAATTGACTCTCGCCCCCCCCCCCCCCCCCTCCCCCGCCTCATCGCCTGCTGTTAGCAGCGACAGGTAGAGGAGACGGTTGGCTGGGAGCTGGGGGAGCGATATTTAAAGGCATGCACTTCCTTTTTTTTGTTGGCAAACAATGCTGTCTTGTCAGTTTGACAGCAGCAGACCGGTGTCTTTACCGATTTGAGCTGGTTCTACTTGAAGGAATTTTGGGCCTGAGAAAACTTCATCACTTTTGTTTGGTTTACATTTGCTACTGCAACATTTCCAACACTTAATGAGGGCTGTACTGGCACTGGACCTCGCCCTCCAGCGTCACCGTCCAAGGCAGCGGAGGCAGAAAGATTGCAAAATGTGGCCAGAGGGAGGAGGGCCAACAGGGCTATCAACACGAGACCTTACCCTCCCAGGGTATTCCGGGAGCAGTTCTCCTACATTCATCTCTCAGAGGAGCAGTGCCTTAGGAGGCTCCACTTCAGCAAGGAGGTGGTCATAGCATTGCCATCTCCTGCAGCCAGACCTCCAGCTTCAGCTCAGGTCGTTTCTCTCGGTGGCAGTGAAGGCCACAGTCGCTATCAATTTCTATGCCAGCGGCTCCTTCCAGGCTTCAACAGGGGATATTGCAAATATTTCACAGTTCACCAGCCATTGCTGCATCCGGGAGATGACAGATGCTCTGTACAGAAGGAGAAGGGAGTACATCTCATTCCCCATGACCATAGAGAAACAGGATGAATGCTCAATGGGCTTTGCAAGGATAGTAGGCTTCCCCATGGTTCAGGGTGCCATTGACTGGAGGGGGTTCAGCGAAGATTCACCAGGCTGATACCTGGGATGGCAGGAATGACGTATGAGGAGAGATTGGGTCGATTGGGCTTGTACTCGCTGGAGTTTAGAAGAATGAGAGGGGATCTCATTGAAACTTATAAAATTCTGACAGGACTGGACAGACTAGATGCAGGAAGGATGTTCCCGATGGTCGGGGAGTCCAGATCCAGGGGTCACAGTCTAAGGATAAGGGGTAGGCCATTTAGGACAGAAATGAGGAGGAATTTCTTCACCCAGAGAGTGGTGAACCTGTGGAATTCTCTACCACAGAAGGCAGTAGAGGCCAATACATTAAATATATTCAAGAAGGAGTTGGATATATTTCTTAAGGTTAAAGGGATCAAGGGATATGGGAAGAAAGCAGGGACCGGGTACTGAATTTGGATGATCAGCCATGATCGCATTGAATGGCAGTGCAGGCTCGAGGGGCCGAATGGCCTACTCCTGCTCCTATCTTCTATGTTTCTATGACTGCACCCACATGGCATTGCAGGCACCTCATCACAATGCAGAGGTCTTCCGTAACCGCAAAGGCTACCACTCTCTGAACGTTCAGTTGGTGTGTGACCACAGAGAGTGCATCCTCGCTGTCAATGCCCACTATCCTGGCAGCAGTCATGATGCATTCATCCTGCGACAGACTGGTGTCCCAGCACTGGTCCAACCACCACATGAAGTTCACGGCTGGCTGCTCGGAGACAAGGGTTATCCACTCGCCACCTGGCTGATGACACCCCTCACAATCCCAACACTCCTGCTGAGCACGCATACAATGAGAGCCACCAGGAACCTGATCGAACAGACTATCGGCGTGCTAAAGCAACGGCTCCGCTGCCTTGACCACTCTGGAGGAGCCCTGCAGTACTCCCCTGATCGAGTCTCCGTTTTCATTGTTGTGTGCTGCATGCTGCACAACCTGGCCATTCTGAGGACCCAGTCATTGTCACCAGGGATTGCAAGTCCACCTCAGGCAGAGGAAGAGGGAAGAGGAGGAGGAGGAGGAGGAGGAGGATGAGCAGTAATGTAGGAGGGAGCCACTCAATCTTGCTTCTGCAAGGGCCGTTCATGAGCACCTCATTAGACAGCGCTTCCAATAAATGAGATAGCACATGACCTTTGCACAGCACAACCACATCATTGCAGCCAGCTCGCAGCCCCTATTACCGGGCAAAGGTCAAATGAGAAACATCACAAAATGTGCTATGTCGAATTAACTATTTATTATCGTGAAGAACTTTCTCTTATCAAACGCAAGCAATAATAAACAAACACAACTATTTATCTACAAGCACAACTATTTGTTAACAAACTCAACAAAATATTTACAAACACATCTAATTATTTACACACACTCCCCTCCTTTGCTAATACCATTTTATTTATTCGCCCTTCCTCAATGATTTCCCTCCCCTTTGCAGTTCCCCCCTTCCCACCCTACTGCTCCTCTGTAATGTGGCTCCAGTGGCTGCAGCAAGGCTGGCGAAAGGCTGCTGAATGTCAGATCCAGAGACTGCAGATGGCCTTGAAGGACACCCTCAACCAGCTCTGGGCCTGGAGGGCCTGGCTGCAGACTGCAAAGTATGGGCGGCAGCAGTCTAGGATGGCTGGGTTACAGGCTGCGGCAAGTGCAATGGCGAAGTGAGAGTGGTGGGAGCAGGAATGCTGTCCTCCTGAGGGAGGACAGCACCTTCCTGCTCGACTGACACACTGCCACTCCCACGGGACAGTACCTCAGCATCCGGAGCAATCTGCTCGAGCACAGATTGCTAGCCTGCTGCGGCACCATGAGATTCCCAGTGGACAGTGGGTGACCCAGATGCGATGGCAGCAGTCAACGCTTGTGTGGCATCAATCTGAGACTGCACGAGAGCAGTCTGAGATTGGATGCCACCAACCACTGACTCCATTACAGCACTAAGCTGTTGCGTTGCCTCGGCCTGTGCTGTAATAGATGCTACTACCTCACCCATGACACGCGGCATGGGGTCTGGGTCCCCACGTTCTCTCTGCGAGGCAACCATCCTTTGCAAACTGACAAGCATGGGCTCAAAGGTTTGCGCAGACATGAGTGCAATGCTGGAGGTGGACTCCTCCACGCTTCCAGCCAGTGCATCCATGCTGTCGGCCGCCCTTGCCACTGCATCCATGAGCTCAGTGTGCATGCTCATCGCCTGTGTCCTTGAGGTCCTCATCCGAGTCCTGTGCAGCAGAACTCACGCGCGCACTCACCCTCCGGGGAGATGGCCCGAGCTTCCCTTTCCCCGTGGCGTTGCTGCAGCCCGCTGGGTCCCTTGCTTCACCCACATCAGACCCATTTCCTAGGCTCCCCTCTAGCGGCCGCGTGGCCCCATTAGTGGACATCTCGCCCTCGCGAGACACAGGCAGTGAGGCTCTGGCTTGGTGTTCCTCTTCCTCTCCCACGCCACTGCCACTGGGAGGCTGAGGGACAGGCTGCTCAGATGGTGGCTGATTATCTGAAAGCATAAAGGCACAAGAGTGGGGTTAATGTCAGGGGAGGGGGGCAGGAAGGGAGCAAGGAATGGAGACAGTATACTTAGATGGAAAGTGTGAAGGGCTTGTGGTGTGAGGGGGAAGTGGTATGAGAGAAGAGGGAGAGGTGATGAAAATACAGTTGTTGTCCCCAAGGGGATCGACATCTACGACAGCCACAGCGCCCATGATCTGGGCCACAATGATGTTGCACACTCACTCCTCCAGGTCTGTAAGAGGGCGCAGATCTGCCTCACCTCCTCCCGTGCATTGCTGCTCCCTTCTGTTATGAGTAAGCTTGGCATGCAAGAAAAAGAACAGCGTGTGAGTGAGTGTGCAGCCATGTGTTTCGCAGATGTGCCTACCATAGTTGAGTAGCTGTTAATGTATGCAAGGCGTGAGATGTGGATGTGACTTTTAGTAGATGGGCACAATTGGTGGGTGAGTATTGGGGTTTGGCGGTTTACACCGTCTGTGCACAGAGTGAGGTTGAGATGGTGGGATGTAGAGGTTTTTGAAGCATGTACTCACCCTGACCACCCGAGTGAGGTTGTTGAACTTCTTGCGGCACTGGGCAGGAGTCCTTTGGACCAGGCCTCTGGCCGAGACGTACTGGGTGACCTCCCTCCACAACCTCCTGAAGTCCTATGGCAATGGCCTCCAGCCAGTGTCCGGGAAGAGCACTGCCTGTCGGATTTCCACGGCCGCTACCAGAGCCTCCAAAGCCTGGTCGCTGAACCGGCGAGCTCTCTCCCTGGGCCTCTGATCAGCTATGAGATTCTTCAAGGATGGTTTGCAGCTCCTTGCAGGCCCAGGTCACAAGTAGCAATGATCAGAGCGAGGATGTGCAGCATGATTGAACCTCCCCTTTAAGAACTGGGTACTTGTAATTGACAGCACCGGCACTTGAGTAGCGCTCTGCGATTGTGCCCCATTCTCCAACGTTATCGCCCTAAGAGGAGTGTGTAGCGCTTGATTTAGCGCTCCACCTCCCTCTTGGGGCGCTAAAACTTAATTTCACAGTCACCGGCTCAGGCGATGTTCGCGCCCCAAAATGGTCGATACCAAATTTTTCCCCCGTAGTATCTACAGTGGCTCTCAGAAGGTAGAAGCCCTCACCATAAAGCCCCACTGAAAACTAAGTTGTTGATGTAACTTGGCAAGCTTTGCAATCACTGGACTCTACCATTACTTTGTACAAATATCTAAACTAATGGATTAGAGGGAGATGTTTAATAAACTGAGAGCAGAAAAAACAAATTACACGTGAAATTCATAAAACTCTAGGTAAGTCGTTAAGGTCAGACAACGAGTATAACCCAAAGCGTAGATGCTTGCACTTGTGTCTCAGGGAAGATTTGTCTTTTGTTACAATTGATTGAATGCTTTCAACTGGAGATTGCTGCAGAAAGTCAGTGTGCTGACAGGGAAAATTGCAGTGCATTTATTAGGAAGGTTTTGAATGAAATAGCAATTTGTTGCAGAGCTGAATTTACTAAATATTTAGATATATTTTTATTTTTAAAAAGCATTGTATTCACCAGAAGTGCAAATAAACGCCAAGCACCTGAAGGCAGTGTAGAGAAGAAACCAAGGAAGCCGATGGTGAGACTTGCCTCAATTCACTACCAAAATAAATGTATTAGTGCACTTTAAATTATGTCAGGCCTCCCTCAAGTTAGCAGCGTCCTGCTGATGCGTGTTATGAAGGCCAATAATCATTAGAATTTGCAGCACACTGAGAACGTTGAATATAGTTATTATTTTACAGCATTACAATGTGCAAAAAGTAGACATTTTATTGAATGGAAATGTGTGGTGAATATTTATGTTGAGTTAGTTATGAGACACTGCAGCTTTATTCTTTAAAATGCGACTCAGAGAATGATCTTTTATTGAGATATAACTTATATAGGGTATGCTATTTCTTTGTAACGTGCAATGAAATAAAATTCAATAGTTCACATCAGGTGGTGTGAGTGTAGGAGCTTGCCTTTAATCACTGCCAAGCATCAGCAAAAGCAAAACCTGATGGAAATGGAATAAAACTATCACACCCCCTGAATAAAACACTGCTTGGAATAGTACCAAACCACTAAGACTAGAAGATCTCAGCTTCCAATCGTGGGTCCCCATGTCTAAGCACTATCTTGGTGGAAAGTGTATGTGCGAACATTGGGTGAGGATGAGATGAGGCTTGCCAGTGATCCCCTCCATCATTGAAAAACCTACTGACACTCATTAAGAACACAAGAACATAAGAATTAGGAGCAGGAGTAGGCCATACGGCCCCTCGAGCCTGCTCCACCATTCAATAAGCTCATGGCTGATCTTCTAGCTCAACTCCACTTTCCTGCCTGATTCCCCATATCCTTTGATTCCCCTAGAGTCCAAAAATCTATCTATCTCAGCCTTGAATATACTCAACAGCTAATCATTCATAGCCCTTTCGGGTAGGGAATTCCAAAGATTCACAACCCGCTGCGTGAAGAAATTCCTCCTCATCTCAGTCTTAAATGGTCAACCCCTTATCCTGAGTCTATGCCCCCTATTTCTAGACTCTCCAGCCAAGGGAAACAATGGGCTGGATTTTGCAAATGGGGAGCTTTTGGAGGTGGGACTCCCACTTGTCGGGTTTTAGTCCCGCCTCCATCGACTTCTGGCCAACCCATGCTATTTTCCCTTGATTGACCTTGTTAAGCCTGCCTAGCAGGCTTAGCAGGCCAATTAAGGGGAAGCCGGTTACAGAGAACATCAGCGTATGACATTATATCTGTCAAAACATTTTGACAGATGAATTGTCATCGTTTGACAGCTCTGTGAGGCTCTCAAACACTGACATTCTCTGTTGTTTGATGAGTTCTTGTATTCAAGACTCATCAAACCTCTTGTGAGCAGAAATTAGATGGTTGTTGCATTGGAGAATGCAGCAGCCATCTGCCATCTCTGCCGGTGAGATGCGAGATTCTTCGCATCCCCAACGTTTGAAGCCTGCCGGAAGAAACAAAGGTAAGTCAAATTTTCTATCACTTTCCACTCACCTCGCATACTTACCTCTCCACACTTGCACCCATCACTTACCTTCACAGTGCACTTTTGCACCGCTCCGACCCCCGCAGACCCACTGCTCGCCTCGCTGACACTGGCGGGGTTCGCAGCCGTCGGGAAGCTCGCACTTGCATGGGTAAAATGGGGATAATTCTCTTATCTGCCTGTTAACTACCTGGGTCGGCTACCCGCTTCCTGGCAAGATGGCACGGAGGCAGGATGGGCACCCATTTTCCCGGCAGTCCTGCCTCCAAACCCACCTCTCCAGGGCTGGCAAGATCACGCCCATTCTCTCAGCATCTACCCTGTCAATCCTCCTCAGAATCTTATATGTTTCAATGAGATCACCTCTCATTCTTCTAAACTCCAGAGAGTATAGGCCCAATCTACTCAATCTATCCTCATAAGACAACCCTCTCATCCCAGGAATCAATCTAGTGAACCTTCATTGCACCACCTCTAAGGCAAGTATATCCTTCCTTAGATAAGGAGACCAAAACAGTGCACTGTACTCCAGGTGTGGTATCACCAAAGCCCTGTACAATTGTAGTAAGACTTCCTTACTCTTATACTCCAACCCCCTTGCAATAAAGGCCAATGTGCCATTTGCCTTCCTAATTGCTTGCTGTACCTGCATGCTAACTCTGTGACTCTTGTACTAGGACACCTAAATCTCTCTGAACATTAACATTTAATAGTTTCACACCATTTAAAAAATATTCTGTTTTCCTATTCTTCCTACCAAAGTGAATAACCTCACATGTCCCCACATTATACTCCATCTGCCACCTTATTGCCCATTCACTTAACCTATCTATATCCTTTTGCAGGTTCTTTGTGTCCTCCTCACAGCTTACTTTCCCACCTAGCTTTGTATTGCCAGCAAACTTGGATACATTATACTTGGTCCCTTCATCTAGGTCATTAATATAGATTGTGAATACCTGAGGCCCAAGCACTGATGCTTGCGGCACCCCACTAGTTACAGCCTGCCAACCTGAAAATGAACCGTTTATCCCTACTCTCTGTTTTCTGTCCATTCACCAATCTTCTATCCATGCTAATACATAACCCCAACCCCATGAGCCCTTATCTTGCATAACAATGATTTATGTGACAACTTATCGAATGCCTTTTGGAAATCCAAATATATTACATCTACTGGTTCCCCCTTATCTGCCCTGCTAGTTAAAATGCTAATAAATTTGTCAAGCGATTTCCTTTTCATAAAATCATGTTGATTCTGCCTAATCATATTATGATTTTAGACTCAGGCATAAAGATTGTCACTTGGACAAGGTACCGGGGGATTGCTGGCATTTGAGACCATACATCAACGGTGGAAATCCGACCACAATCCGCCTCTAACTTCCGGTTTTAAGGGGGGCGGGCAGCTAACCTGCTCTAATGGCTGCAGACCGGCTTTCCCAGGGCTTGGGAAACCCGACAGCTGAAAGGAGGCGAGAACAGCCAAATCCAACAGGTAAGCGCCTTTCCCACACTGCCTGTGGGCCAGGAGGGGAAGGATTGATTCAACCCAGCCCCCCAATGCAAACCCATTTCCCACTCCAAGCGATCAGACCCCTACAATCAGAACCCTGCCTCCCCATGATCGTACTCCCACAATCTATCCATACCTCCCCCTCTAAATCTCCAGCCCCCGACCAATCTTCCCACGCCCCCCATCCAAGCTGGCCCATGATCTAGCCATGCCCCTCACCATCTAGCCACGCTCCTCACCCTGATGATCCACGATCTCTCCCTCCCTTCCTCCTCTCCAGCTGCGGCCGCCACAGGCCTTCCCACCAGACTGACAACCTCTCAATCTGGCTGGCTGCTGGCTGGGAAACAGAGTTCAAAATTTTAAATCAGGTCCTACCATTAAATTCGGTAGGACTCCCCCCTGCCCCCGCCAAGGACCTCATACTTCCGTGTTTCCCAGCTTCTACACCGCCCCTTAAATATTGAGGCCCATGTCTCACTGTTAAACCCTGTTTATTTTTGTACCACGTTCACCTTCTCAATGCCACCGACAAAATTATCACACAAATTTATAAATGTTAAAACATTACAAATGTCATTAGGAACACTTAACGCCTCAAGGTTTTTGTCATGTTATTTTGTTCTAATTAATATTTTTATAGCAAAAATTCTCCATTTTTAACTGCTCATATTACGTGGTTGAAGAGTTTCAACTTTGCGTGCGTTTAGTATAATAATGAGGTGCAGCCAGAGATAAGTAACAAGGACTTGTTTAATATGTTTTGTGCTAGTTTTTGCTGGGAGCATAGAAGGACTTGGATAAATCATACCGAGATACCAATAGGCAACTCAGAGATTTTCCACAAGATTATCAAACAACCTTGGTTCAACAAATTACTCTATAGTTTACCTCTGTATATAGAGGCTATCATTCTAGGCAAAGATACTGCCCAGAAGTGTTGCACCAGCAGGAGGAGTGGTTCTGTGAAGTTTTGCCACTAGTATTCCGTGGTGACTTTTTGGATTAATAAAAATGGCTCTGGCACAGTCACAACAGCTCTGGCACAGTCACAACAGCACTTGTGTTCCTGGAAGATCTACTTTAAAGTGCCCACAACTCTTGTGATGCTGCTATAGTTCTTGTCAAGAACTAACAATCCAACCATTTCTCTCTGATATTGTAGGGAATGGACTTTGGCATTGAGTACACCACGTAAGCCTACACGTTCTGAAGCAAGAAATGGGTTTTCTCGACAGCCCGTCAAACAGGGTTGCATCTTAATGCATATAGGGCTGTTGACAGTGACTAATAAGATTCCCACTCTTTTGCTGGCTTCCCTAGCCACCTTTGTCACTTGTTTTCCAGTTCACAGATGAGGGTAAATTCCACAATCGCTTGCTCTGAGCAAGGAAGCTGCAATGGAAGGGAGAAAGTAACCCTGATTCGCCAACCCGTGCTCCCCGTGAGTGCTGCTCCCTTGGCGAGTTATAGGATCACAGAATTTCCCCTGTGATATCCAAGCCAAGATGCTGAATGTTTGTAACAAAAAAGAGATTGCAATCCTTTTAGGGTAGGCATCATTGTGGTCAATCTTTCTTAACAGCCTTATTGTCTTTCTCTCTCAGGATTAAAGATAACATACTATTTGTCCATCTAATGTTCAATTCTGTTTGTTTTTTGCCCGCACTGATTTGGTGGCAGCTTTTCTATCAAATGGAAACTTAACCATCTGTAAAGGGTGTAGAATATTGCGACTTACCAGAGAACTAGATGGCTAATTGTCAGCTCACTGAAGACAATTAATCATCTGGTTCTCTGGTAAGTAAAAAATAACAAATTACTATTTTTTTAAACTAACACATTGGCCTCCTGTACATAGTACAGATACATAAAGCTCACTTTATGAAAAGCATATTAAAAATATAAATGCAAAGATTAAACAAAAATTATCACATCTATAATTATTCAAAATAAAAAATACTAGGAAAGGCTTCAAAATAATTCTGTGTCAGGGTTCCGATGTAAAACACCTCAATCCTGGCTCTAATCATTTACATCATTAACTGATCACAGAGATGAAGTTACTGCCTCATAATTTATTTATTATTATTACGTATTACACAATGAGATATGCTAGATTTGTTGTGTTCCTGTAAAATGCAATGAAATAAAGCCTGATATCACTGCAGTTCAAATCACTGGGTACAACAGCACTTCACTTCAATCACACAATTCAATCACAGGAGCCTGCTGTCTGTAGGTGTCTGTCACAACATCTGCTATCAGAGGAAAAAATAAACTCAATGAAAACTGAACGAAGCCACCATCTATGAAGTAACACTGGTTGGAGGTTATTTGAAGGACATAACAGATCTCAGGACTTAGATAACGTTGATAACTGATGGTGCTTTAGTCCCACCTTTCATGGTATCGCTGGTATCCCTTACTGTCTTATCCTAAATGTAACAAGCTTGCACAGTTTATATTCGATAAGGACTGATAGCTACAATTTGCATGTTTTTTTAAATGAAACCTCGCATTTTCATTGCAGCAGCTGTGAACCCATTTTCAGTATAGACCTGGTGCACTGCATAAATATTCATTTGAATTACCTTTTTTTAGACGTTGGTTGTTACTTCATTAAATGTAGCTATTATTTTCAAAATGTTAGCAGTAAGTGGGTGTGCGGTGGTAATATGTCGAGGCTTCTTCATGCGTGGTTGTATTTTACTGCGTCAAGCCATCAACCACAATATCCAAATACCGTTGACTGCTAAGATCTTAAAAAAACCTAATGGTGATGACATTGGTAGCTTAACTATATAAATAGCTTATTGTAGCAGTACTAAACAGAATTCAAACATTTAACAAAGAATAATTTGAATTTAAGTACTGAACTGAAAACAGTAAAAACCAAGGGCCACATCTTTATTTTTATGTAGATAACAAACTTCAACAAATCTTTACAGAAATAATTATGTTCCTTAAATAGGCAAAGCTTGTAAAATGTGAAATGTTAATTAAACATTACTTTAAAATCATAAACACATCATTTTAATTAATTTCTTTTGCAGTTAGGTTAAATATTAACATAAACCAGTCTAAATATAAACACATTTTACAATGTTTATTTGACACTGATTACATTTCAGGTAATAATTTAAAATACTGTTTGATGTAACTACTTACAGGTTTACAGACCAGTCCCGGCCATTCAGAGACTCTTGAGATCTATGCTAAATGCTAGTTGCTGTGAAGTTAGCTCCAATTGTTGCTCTTGTCTGTAAATTATTTTTTAAAATATTTTTCAGAATCCTCCCCCCCGATTCATATTGATAAATATTACTATTTAGAAGTTTAGAATTGAAGCTGGTGGTGCAAAGAGAAGCTTGGGTTAATGCTGTACTGAGAGTGTTTTATTCAAAGCAAAATTGAATTTAAACAGTTAAAGGGTCAATGCAAAATTTTCACAGCTCCCTTGAATGAGCACAGTGATAATTGGGTGTGGTAATAACACTGCCAGCTTCAGTAAATAAATATGTATAAGAAAAGTTTTCTTCCCTATAAAGCGGTACAAAGTGTATTTGTTAATGCTGCAGGTTTGATTTTTTAATACATTTCTAAAAGAATCGAAGGGTGCATCTACAAATGGGCCGGATTTTGCGGTAGAAATAATGGTTAGGCGAACCGCGCTCACCGTTATTTACGTGGAAATCAGAAGGCAACATATACAGTTAAACACGTAAATCCGGAGGTTGCTGTCAGAGATAACCAGTTCCTCCAAAAGCTGCGCCATAATAGTATTTCGCCATCTGACTCACCATTCAAATACATTGAATATCATGAAGTTGCTGTACTTAACTCAGAGATAGGAACTAAAATAGCCAGAAAAAGTTAGGGCTTGTCCATTCCAGTGTAAGTACCCTTTTAATGGCATGGTAAGTTTTAATTACTGCCAAACAGCCTCTCTGGCACTGAAAATTGACTTTTAAAAGTGTGGAGTCTCATTCCTTCAGATCTTAATTATTGTTGGAGATTTAAAAAGTTAAAAATTTAAATTAAAAAGTGTTACTTTTTCTTTCTGTCTCTTTTATCTCTCTGTCTTAATCCAATCTTTATTTTGCTTTCTGTACCAATTTGACATTGAATTCACTATTCTAACTGACACTCCCTGGTTCAGACTCTGGGCTGCTCATTAACGATTCTTCAATCTGATTGGTTAAGGGGATATTCAGTTGTTTTACCTGTTCACACAGGTCCCAGATGCTCTGTAGACGGAGCTGCACTATTTGGCTCTCTAATCTGCAGTAAGTTCCAGTGCAAAATCCCATAGAAAGACTATGGGCAAGTGCAAGTGTACTGAACGGCTGGTGCCATTCCTTCGTCACCGAGAGCAAAATCTGTCCCGATAATTTTTGTGTCATTGTGAAATGGTTTCTATTTTGCAGCAATGCTAATCTTGCAGCAAAACTCCAGAATCCATATGTGATCCAACTCCAGAAAGAAGCAGTGTGAGCCCCCTTGAGGAGACATTCTCGTACTGCTTTGGTTTGACACCACCAGCAGTATAACTCCAAACCAAATTTACTTGTTTTAATTTTTGGACACTTTTTTTAAATGTGTACATTTAAATATTTAGAAGAAGCATGATGCCTGCATTCTTTAAACATTTAAATTATAATTGCTGGGAGAACATTGTACACACATGTAACCATGCATAAGCAGAGCTCTCTCCAAGCAAAAGTTCCAGCCGAAAGGAGCCAGGCAGTGTAAGCAGGTTTAGTACTTGGCTGGAAACCATACTGCAGCTACTAGTTTGACACTGTATGAATGCAACATAAAATAGGTATGATAGAATGCATTTTGCAGGAGCATTTTACACAATGATAATAGAGAAATGCAATGCTACATTAGTGGGTGTGGTTAAAAATACCATAAAAGGAGGATGTTCTGATCGGCACATTGCTTGGCACATGTGCAACTAATAGCAGGTATTTAAAAACATGCAGAAAAGCATTTTTATTGCAGCTGTTATTTGACCCAAGTCCTCACAAGTGGACAGTTGAATGAGGAATTCAAAGCATACAAGGCTAAAAGTTGCAGAATAAAATAAAAACTGGTTGTACCACAGAGGACATGTACCCACATTTAGGCACAGGTTTTAGGTTACTGATCTCACCCAAGCACGGAGCGAAGTGAAAGGTGTTTTTCCAGAGGGTAGGCAGGGAAAGCAATTTGGACATGCTAGTCACCCAAAGCTCCTTGTACTGACCTCGCAGTAGCCTGGTCAGAGGTAATACTGCATCAGCAATGCCTTAAATGAGGCCACTGGCTCATGTTCAATGAGCAAAGGGAAACAATAAATTTAAATGGGAAGAAAATATGAACAAGTAATAAATAAATAAATACAGAATTAAGTTATTTTCATAAATCTAAGAAAAGGATGTCCCTCACCAGAGTATCCTTGGATATCCTGTTTAGGAATTACAAATAATTATTTTCAATGCAACAGGGTGATACTGTATTCAAATCCTTCCGTGTTGTCAGTGATAGAATGTAATGGAGCCTCTAGGAAAAATTACAAATATGGTAGATAAGAGTATAAGTTTACACCTCTTTTGTGTTTACTTGCCTCAGTTGGTAGCACTCTAGCCTTTGAATCAGAAGGTAATGGGTTCAAATCCCACTTCAGGATTAAAGTACATAAACAAGGCAGTCACTCCACTGCAGTACTAAGGGAATGCTGTATTGTTGGAGTTGCCATCTTTCAAATGAAACATTAGATCAAGGCCATGTCTGCCTGATCAAGTGGACATAAAAGGTCCCATAGCACTATTCAAAGAACAGACGTTCTCCCAGTGCCCCTAGCCCACAACCCTCCCTCAACTACCAGAAACAGATTAATTGCACATTCATCTCATTTGCTGCTTGCCTACATAACAACGGTGACCGCACTTTAAAATAGTTCATTGGTTGTGAAGCACCTCGAGACATTGTGAAGATCTGATAAGGTGCTATATAAATAAAAAAGACTTGCATTTATATAGTGCCTTTAATGATCACAAGATGTCCCAAAGCGCTTTACAGCCAATGAAGTACTTTTTGAAGTGTAGTCACTGTTGTAATGTAGGAAACGCGGCAGCCAATTTGTACGCAGCAAGCTCCCACAAACAGCAATGTAATAATGACCAGATACCTGTTTTAGTGATGTTGATTGAGGAATAAATATTGGCTAGGACACTGGGGATAACTCCCCTGCTTTTCTTCAAAATAGTGCCATAGGATCCTTTACATCCACCTGAGAGAAGACAGGGCCTTGGTTTAACATCTCATCAGAAAGATGGCACCACCAACAATGCCACACTCCCTCAGCACTGCACTATGAGTGTCAGCCTAGATTTTTGTGTTCAAGTCTCTGGAATGGGACTTGAACCCACAACCTTCCGACTCAGAGGCGAGGGTGCTACCAAATGAGCCACGGCTGACACGGAAGCTCTTTCTTAGAGCCTGTTTTTATTTCTTACTTACCACTTTATTTTAAGAGCTAGTCACAATTTTTGTAAGTTATTACTACACTTGAATAAATACCTGGATGAGAAGTGCTTTCTGAAAGGTAAAATGTGACTGAGGGAAAGGAGTTGGGAAGAAAAGAAACAGACAGGAAGCAGCAAAAGCTTCGACCCTAAACGTTGACTCTATTTTCTCTCCACGGATGTTGCCTGACCTGCTGAGTTTTTCCAGCATTTTCTGTTGTTATTTCGGATTTCCAGCATCCGCAGGATTTTGCTATCGAAGCAGCAAAAGCTGCCTGATGTAGGGAATGTCACACATGACACTTGCGCTGTCAGGAGCCAGCCTGCAGATTTGACACAGCCGGCAGCAACGTTGAAGTAATCATACCAGACTTGGTAAGGCCAACAGCTGCAAAGACCCCAGTAAAAAAAAAGTCTTCCTAGCCGCTGGCCTAAGTGAATCCGGCAATTGTGCTTTGGTGTTGCTGCTAGCTATGCAAGCCCCACGGTTGGAGTGCTGGCGCCATTAGCAGAGCACTGGGGCAATATAAAGGCAACATAAGAATGGCCAAAATTAACAACGGAAAATGCTGGAAACACTCAGCAGGTCAGGCAGCATCGTGGAGAGAGAAACAGAGCTAACGTTTCAGGTCGATGACCCTTCGTCAGTCAGGTCTTAACTTCATCACTTAACTCTGTTTCTCTCTCCACGGTGCTGCCTGACTTGCTGAGTGTTTCCAGCATTTTCTGTTATTTCTGATTTCCAGCATCCGCAGTATTTTGCTATTGTATAATAATGGCCATCTGGGCAAGGTACTGTCTTTGGTGTTCACACAACCATATTCCAGCAAAGAGACAGTATTTAGAATTTGTACATTAGGAGACATTTTTTTCATCAAAAATGTAACTTTAGATCATAGGATATTTGGCAGAAATGATTATGGTTGTGTTTTGAATGTGGCCGTGGAACACTATTAATTACAATGCAACCAGAACGTTCCTCTAGTTACGAATGTTGCGATGTCCTAATTGTAATTGCATCACTTGGAAAGTATATTAGTCTACCTCTGCAGGGCCAAAGGTCTGGATAAAAATACAGACAACGTTGGTATCTATGTGTTTCAGTTGGAAAGTTTGGTATTTAGAAGGACCCAAGTATGAATCTTGTTCATGAAAGCTCTTCAAATTTTAACGTCTCCTGTGAATGATTCTGCCAATTTCAGGCCTGTGGCCCAGCTTTAGTGTTCTTTGCTCCACATCAGCCACCTGTGCTTGTGGCCAGGTTGGCTAATGGCTGGCATTTTCTGCGTTCATGGAAATTTTAGCAGGCTGTACTGTCCTAACCTTGACACTAAGGAGGATAGCAAAGGCATGGGGGATAATGGGAAGAACGAAGCTTCATTATTCAATGACACAATCATGATTAAAAATAGAACATGCAGCAGGGAACCATTAAAAGGCAAAAATAGTTCACCAAGTGCCTGGGCCGTCACAGCTCCCACGCAGATTGATGCTAGTTGGTCACGATGTTTGGTTCAATTTCGGAGGTATTTTGCTTTCTCGAGTGCTGGTTCTAGTGCCGGTTTAAAGAAAAGTTCCCAGCTATGTATTCCAAAGGCTATAGAGTTTAATGAAGCAGAAAAGTCTTCCGAGCGGAAGGATTTATCAGCTGACTGCGGGTGGGGGAGGGACCGCGATCAGTGTAAAAAGCACGCGTGCTGCACAGCCGGAGTGAGATCTCTCAATATGCATGGAGCAGGTGTGGCCGCCACATCCCAGCACCAGCTCCTGATTACCCTGCCTGAAAGACGAGTGTAAATGAGCAGCTGAGATGAATTACAATGCCTCCCACTCTTTCACACATTTTTTTTTCAGCATAAATATGCAAATTATTTGAAATCAACTTGCGCATATAACACACACACACTCACGGAGAAAAAAAATTTGTGATATACTGGTACTTTTCCTAATTAACTGTTCATAATGTATGGCACTGTTAGAGAGCTTAGCAAATGGCAAAAGACAAAAAACATTAGTATTTAAATGCATTCACTTCTTTGCACAAATCCTTTTGATAATATTCATGACTAATTTGCAAAGTACAATTATATATTCCTCTCACACTTTAGGTATTAATTGTTTTTGTTTCATTAGTTTGTTACATACAAAGATTT
This sequence comes from Somniosus microcephalus, assembly GCF_052327205.1. Taxonomy (NCBI): domain Eukaryota; kingdom Metazoa; phylum Chordata; class Chondrichthyes; order Squaliformes; family Somniosidae; genus Somniosus; species Somniosus microcephalus. The sequence continues at coordinate 159,257,299 of NC_140999.1, forward strand.
TTTTTTAATTTTCCCAGTATTTCCTCAATTTTGAATAAGCTATTGTTTTTTGTAGGACTTGAACACTTTGTGTCATTTTAAAAAAATCTTGCTCAACCTGTGACATAAATCAAATTTCACTAAAACAACGATTTTGACTGGACATCTGTATTAAAAGACTGGCTAATCCAGTAAGACTTATTTACTGTAAATACTACACAATGATTTACAGTAAGACAGTTTTAATCAATCTATTTTAGAACACAATAGGAAATATACTGAGTCTGTTCCGAAAGGATTCTAAATTTCTATCATCCTTATTAATGTACTGAATTTTCCTACATTTTCACGAACTGCTATCTGGTTGAGAACAAACATGGACTAAAATATTTCACATTAGATTCTGCTGTGCTCTAGAAAAATGTTGCTGTTGCTACCAGCAGAACATTCAAGTCTGTGCTCAAGAGTTTAAATTACTGCCGAGGTCAGCACTCGATGCTAGAATCACTCCCTATAGGTACTGGAGTCAGCAGCAAAAAATATTTAATTTCAGCCCAATCAAGAGCGACAGATGCAACTGCACCTTCTGTTCCCCATTTCTATTAGAGAAGGAATGTTAGTTCAGCTGAAATGCAAATAATGATGCTGAGGCAGATCCTCACTAGAGAGATTAAGAAAAATACAGTGCGGATTACAACTCTCTTTTCAGACCTTTCATGTGTTTCAGAGATGACTAGGAACAATAATTATGTCAAAAGGAATGCTTTGATTGATTAAAAGGAACTAAGAACCAGAAAGTTTTGCTTTTCTGCACCATATGGACAGACACCTTTATTTATGAAAATAACATTAACTTTGATATCTCACGGTATATTACTGAATCTGGACAATCACAGGGAGAATGTTTTATATGCTTTAGTTCAAGAACATAGGAATAAAGCGCTCTCTCTCACACACACACTTGCATTTATATAGCGCCTTTAATGGGGGAAATCATCCCAAGGTGTTTCACAGGAGCATGACCAGACTAAAATTGACACCAAAACAAAGATATTAGGAGGGGTGAGTAAAAGTTTGCTAATAATTGTAGGTTTTGAGGAGGGTCTTAAAAGAGGAGAGAGCATTGCATGGAGGCAGTTCCAAAGCTTAGGACCTAGACAGCTAAAGGCAATGGTGGGGCAAAGGGAATTGAGGAATATGAAAGAGGCCAGATTTGGAAGAACACAAAGTTCTTAGAGAGTTGTAGGGCTGGAGAAGGCTACAGAGGTGGGAAACGGCAAAGCCATGGAGGGATTTGAACATGAGGATGAGAATTTTAAATTTGAGGCATTAGTGGATAAGGAGCCAATGTAGATCAGCGAGCTCAGGGGAGATGGGTGAGTGGGAGTTTTTGGGTTAGGATACAGGCAGCAGAGTTTTGAATTATGGAGGGTGGAAGATTAGAGGTCGGCCAGGACAGTTTTGGAATAATCGAGTCTGGAAGTAACAAAAGCATGGGTGAGGGTTTCAGCAGCAGATGGGCTGAGGCAGGGGTGGAGATGAGCAATGTTACGGAGACGGAAGTAGGTGGTCTTTGTGATCGATATATTTTTATATATAGAATTATTTTGAAAGTGTGGTGCTGAAATACTTTATTCAATGCTGTATTTTATGTCTGCCTTCTTGGTTTATTTACATCAAATAATATTGCAAAATCTCTTCTTGCTGAATTAATCCTGAACCTATACTAAATTTTGAACAAAAAATGCCTTCAGGATAGCCCAGAGATATCTTGCCGTTCTCTGCTGGTTTCCTATCTTTGCATGGATTGACATGTGGCATTCCCTTCAAAGCTGGATGTCACTGTGTGACTGCTAAAGATTTAAGTGTGCACAATGTTGAGTTTAAAAATATTTAAAACAAATGCAATGCAAAATGTAGATGTCACTCTTTTTAAAAAATGTTGAGTTACCCCAACTCAAATTTCAGACATTGCTTACAGATAACCAGGCATTTACTACTTAATTAAGTTTTGTATAAATAAAACAGACAGTGAATATTTCAATAAGATATTAAGAGATATTGTGGGACTTTAAATGCAGACTATATAGATAAAGGAAAAATAGTGCAACTTCATTATTTGCACTGAGTATCACTGTTTTTTTTTTTAAAAAGGACAACAAAGCTTCCGTTTAAAGCCTGTGCTATCTCACAGAAATTATGATTTTTTTTTCTGTAGATCAGGACTCAAAGTAATACATCTGTTATATTTATGATAAAATAGCTGCAAGATAGACTGGTATGTTATTGTCAGGAATTAGAAGCTTATCTGTTAGCCATCATTTAGTTGAGGTATGGCCTTTCTTTAAGTGGAGCAGTTCTTTGTCATGAATACCATAAGACTGCAATATGCTCAAGTATAGGTGCAGACAGGCAAATGTGACAGTGAGAACTTGTGTTGCGCTGGAACAAAAATTATAAGAATAAACTGAACTGAGTAAGCTACTTATTTTAATATTTATCTACAATAAATTACTGTTAAATACAAATCTGAGAATTTTTGCAAGGCATGCAAAATTAAAACACCTGTAGTACAAGTTATTTTTCTTAAATTCAATTTTTTTATTTATTTACAGTTTTTTTGTGAAGTAAGTGTGTTTATTTTATCTCTACGGTGATGCTGGCTATCATGCTGCACACGGCACACTTCATCACAAGCAGAACAATTCATTGCTGTCAATTACTGAGGGACATCTGGAGACTCCCCTGGACAATCAGGGCATGTACATATTGCATGTCACATGAAGGTAACAATTTCGCCAGGACAGCATCACCATCTGTCGCCAATGGAGACCAGTGGCACAAAGGGTTAGGCTTATCGAGGAGAGCAGGCCTCTGACACCACCGTAACCTCATTGTCCTTTCCTGCCATCAAACAGTACCTGTTTCCATTCATCCACCATTTACTGCTGCTGGGAATGAGCACTTGTCCATTAACACAAACTGAAGCCACAGAGGCTGTTGTCAATCAGATTTTCACACAATCAAATCCAGGAAATGGTCACTACTTTCATATTTAAAGTACTCTCCATTTTTTTTTGGGGGGGGAGGGGGAGTAATTTCTGGAGCGCATCCCCTATTGTGGCTCAAATAAATTGCAAATGTAAATGAAGTTCAGAATGGCTGTCTTTCAATTTGGTATGGAAGTAGCCCCAGGTTAGGGTCTGTAATTCATTCTAATGAAAAAAAATTAAATCATTACCCTCTTCACCTAGTTGCCTTTGCTGGTAGAAAGTTATTTTTTCTGCTGAGTGACTAATTGCTGAATGCAAAATGTTATGCTTTATCTTACTTTCTGTCTGACAGTCACTTCAGGCCACAAGACTTCAGCAAACAAAGTGCCTCTTCCACCTCCTTCCTGATTATTTGTGCTTTTCCACTAAAACTTCTCCAACACAGATTGCTCAGATGCCTCTGGCAAACCCTTCATGAAGGAGTAAATTAAGAAAATGACCCTAGATGCAGTTTATAATCCCCAATTGTATGAATAAAAATGACACAGCGGTGTCACTGAGATCCCAAAGTGAATGTTTATCGCATTCATTTGCTGTCAGCTAAAAGGCAGACCTGTTTACCAGATAAAGTGAAGAGTTAAGCAATAGATTAATACATGAACGTTTATGTCAGCAGAGCAAACTCTTTGATCTCAAATCAACCAGGCAGGTGGCTGCTGAGGTACCGGAGCAGCCTCTGTATAATGCAAAGTGAATTGTGAGGTAATTATGCAGTTGATAACCCCTGACACCCTCATTCATTTGTTAATATTGCATGTGCTTTCACAGCCAGTCAAATCTGAAGCTTTAATTCACATGCATTGGAAGCAAAGTATTTAACTAAATAAAATGGTATACGAGAGGTTTCGTTCATTGAAATACTTAAACTAATAACTACTACAAGTTTATCTTGCTAAATGCCATAATACATCAGAAGAGCCACAATGCATCATTAAAGCAAGAACAGAAAAAGTGCAAAGCTCCAAATAGAGATCTGCGCATGTGGATTTGCAAATTAAATCTACAAAACTGCATTTAATTACACAGGGCTCTGCTGTTGGGGAAATAAAAGTAAGACCATGAGCAGAATGTTTTAAGCAAATCAAAGTATAAAATTATTAGTGACTCCTACTATAGTGAGAGTTGTTAGTGTAGTTAGATTAGAGATTTCATTTAGACTTCATATGAATTGAACAGCGCTATGTTCTCTCAATCTATTTAACAGTCATTTATTTAATAATATAGGCGTATAATTGCCAAAATAAAATTAAAATTGTGCACAGCACATCTACTGGCTAGTATTAAACCCTATGCCCTTCTAATCACTGCCGCACAACCACCGAGGGCAGTGTGGTAATGTAGTATAAAACCTATTAATATGATAGAAACTACAGCAAATAATCTTTTCTTCTAGTCATCTGTCTAACTTCAGCTACTTGTCATATAATACAAATTATACGTTCTGAATAACTTTGTCAAAGGATTTAGTATTTACATAAAACTGATCTGCAATAATATTGTAAATAATTTAAGCAAGTTATATTTCACCATTCCCCAATTCCCTGCATAGCATATATTTTATGTTCATGCTCCTTTGTGTTTGCTTTTTAGCTTCTTCTAATTATCTGAAGTTGTTTCAGTGAATGCATCTACCTCATCAGAAGAAAAAAACCTCACAAAATAATACTCAAATCTCAGACAATTGCAAAATTCTTGCAACACAGACAAAATCACTAGATGTGAAGTAGTGCTGGGATTCTCTTTTTCTATTCAGTCACTGGGAGTCCTCACTTAGTAAAATGGGTACTCGTATATTAAAAAAATCAATGTGAAAATCAATTGGAATTAGGCATACTTACTTTAAGAAGGTTCAAAAGTATATTTCTATTTTACAGCCATCAGTGTTATTTTACTGCAGCATGCAGTAAAATGAAAAATGCTCCAGTGGTTTAACAATTCTGATTGCTATTAGGAATTACAGCAGTAACCTATTAGCCTATGGTTCATACTTTACTAAACAGATGTTATAATGCCTGGAGCCAAATGCTTGAGGTATTGCTGTATACGTATTGTCACTTCTGTAACTTTAGGGGAATGCTTTGCTTTACAGCCTGTAAGCTGCGGTCACTATTTGTTTTATTATATGCTTGGGCCTATATTTATTGTAGAAAAGGCAGAGGAGAGCATGTGCTAACACAGATGTAACTGAAAATACACACAGCAGCTCCACAGCAACAATAAATAGTGGACAATGCTTCCCAAAAGTAACGGCCAGCATATTTTACAGCGTGGCAGATCCTGGTCACTGTGAGGCAGTGTGACACACTTGTGTTTTGGGCAAGGCTGTAACCTCTGCTTCGTGATGTCAACAGCCATTTTGTGTTTTCTGCTGAAGTACCTCATTGAAGCCTATTGCCCATTGATGTCAAAATAGATTATACAGCGAGGTGTAATCACTCCAGTGAAAATGTACCCAGAAATCACTATGTCAGAATTTTTTTCTGGATTCATACAATGTCTTCAAATCAAGGAGCACAGTTTCTTTTTATTACCTCATAAATATGAGGAAAAGAGGAAGTTATTCAATACTTTAAATTACAATATCAAATAAACAGAACAGTGCAGACAAGAGTATGTTACAGGCTAGTTCATCTGACTTGATAAACAAAATATACATTTAAAAAAAAATTATGTACATATTCAGAATATACATACGAAGCACACACCTTAATGACTCAGCTCTCAATATCACTACAAAACTCATTTATCTTGAGTAATTTGCATCATAAAAATCACAACTGAGAATAATTATAGGTCCTTTAAACTATTTGAAATTTTTTGGGTACTTAGTAAAATATATTTTTCCAAGAAACTCTCGCTGTAACAAGCACAGGACACTCTACATCTGTAATGTATTTCCAGCACTAAAGGTACCTGAATAACTCACAAATAGATAAGTTGCATCTGTTAAGGTCAGGCCCTTGAAATCAAAATAAAGTCATAATGCACTGATGCATAAAGTATTCCATTTAGAATCCCTGTGGAACCTTTTCAACTGGGAAAAAATGAACTAAATTTTTGAATTTGGATTTACGCACATAATCAAGCCTGATGCGTCAGCTGAAAGGTTAAATTGAACCTCCATTTGCCTGCTCAGGTGGATGTAAAAGATCCCATGACACTGGCCAACATTCCTCCTTCAGCCAACAGCAACAAAAATAGATTATCTGGTCACTTGTTCATTTACTGTTCGTGGGATCTTGCTATGTGCAAGTCGGCTGCCTACATTTGCCTGTGTGGCAATAGTGATTGCACGTCAAAAGTACTCCATTGGTTGTGATGCACTTTGGGACATCCTGAAGAAGTGACAACATGCTAACTGCATGCAAGTTTGTTCATCTTTAGACGTCTTCAGACAAAGAAAATTGTAAAATATTGAGCCACCATTTTCTAGGATAGATGAACCATTCCTTGAATTGTCATCTCATGATTTTGGCCTAATTAAAGTAGGAATCTGTTTTTTATTATCTAAATGGGTTATTGTGAAATTGACTGAACTGTAAAGTTTAAATTGGACTTTAGAAAAGATTTTGATTTGATAACATTATGGATTTAGGCAAGAAGCTATACAAGGTATGAAAACATTTACCCAAAACAAAATTATAATTCAAATAAAGGATTGACGTGAAAATGTGTGATTCTCCACTTTATTCTCTCTTAAACTGTAGTTATCTTTTAATATCCCTAGAATACTCTAACATTTAAAAGGTGAAAAGTTGAGAGTTAAGGGTGACAGCTAAGAACAAGCTAAATTGCTACTAATCACGCTTTCTATGGCTTAATGGTAACCACAGTAAATAAAACTGCAAGACCACCACAATTTTTTCAATAAAGCATTCAAACCTCTGAAGGGCCTTGAAAAATGTAATTTTTGACTAAACATTCTGTCAGGACATTACACTGTTCAAAAATATTCTGAACTGAAAGATTATATCACACTTGCTGACTGCTGCCTCTTGGATATTTCAGTGGGCATTTTGTTTACATTCATGAATTTCTGGTTTGCAAACACACTGACTTGATAAATAGCTCTTAAATACTGTGAAAATGTAATCATACTCCATTTTAAATCACAACAACCCTGTTTGTGAAGTGTGGGGGATAACTTGCAAAATAGTTGTAATTGAACTTGTGAATTAATATCTAACTTGACTTGGGTGTAAATTCAGAGAGGAGAATAAAGATGTGAAACACAAACAAAACCAGGACTTATCATTTGAGCTAAATTTAATACAAAGTTACACGTCTGTTGTAACCATCAGTACCTATTTGCTCAAAAGGTATATTTGCCTAATGGGTGCATTGAGATCCATTTGGATGCTGTGGTTTTTAAGGCCATTCTCTTCTTTCTAGAGACTTTTAAGGGAAACATTTAAATGTCAGTCTTGAAGGCATAGGTCTAGAAAATGCATCTAGTCTGTAGTGAAATAGTAATTTAGTTAACACTGGTGAATGGTTAACTAGACAACCATGAAAGCCAGAATAAATCATCTATCACATTTCTGATACTTCAGCTCCTTTTATAGCTTTTAACATTGTACTTTGAAATGGTGCTATAGCTTAAAGCATTGAGATATTGCAGCAAGACCAGGACCTTTTGCATTCTTGTGGATCAGAATATTTTTGTAAGAATTATAAACAGAAATGCTGCTTTAAAAAAACTAGCAACCTGCAAGACCTGCCAAAGTTTTTCTATTAAGTATTTTGAAGAGTCTAATTTTTACACAAAGCTTTCTATAAGAATATCACACTCTTCAAACATTTTGAAAATATTCTGAATGAAAAGATATACAATAATTTCACTACCTCTGTTAAATAACTACTCCCTTCCTAGTACAGTATTACATGCTGGAAGCCATGGGCTCGATTTTAATAGCCTTGAGGAGGCGGGTTTGGAGGCGGGTCTGTAGCGAAAATTGGAAAAAATGGCTTCAGACACCGAATCCGCCTCCATCCCGTCCCCACCCGATTTTCGTGAGTTGTAGGAATTGACAAATTCCTAACCAATAACTGAGGTCGACTCAGGAGATCAATCAAACAGGTCTTTAATGTAAGACTAAACGAGTTCAAACAGTTTGTTGAGATCGATACATGAGAACCACGAAAACAGGTCTTAACAAGATGGAGATTCAATGAGGACTGCCCGGACAGTCACGTGGTTTGCGACGTGACGTCATCGCGTTTGCCCGCGTTTTCCCATGCTCTTAAAGGGGCCACGCCCCGTATATACAAACACAATATACAAAACACAGTAATGTCTAACACAATGGTACAGGCTTAGGCTGGTGTTAGAACATTGTTAAAGGGAATTATATACAGTTGCCCAGAGTCAGTCATTCAGTGGCTCCGCCACATGCAACCCCCCAGAATTCACTTTAACGGACAAAGTCAAACAGTGAGGGGGTCTGATGAGCCTGTCAGAACGACTCCTGTACTCCTGAGGCGGAGGCTGTTGGGCGGCTGGCGGTCTGGCGGGCGGTTGCACTTGGTCTGCTGTAACGGCGATGGGTGGCCGACCTCATCTCGGCGGTTGTGCTGTCTCGATGGGGCGGTCGAGGTCCAGATGTGCTGGCTTTAAGCGATCGACCGAAATGTGGTCCGGTTTACCACCGACATCCACCGTGAAGGTTTTGTCCCCTGCTTCCAACACACGGAAGGGACCAGTATATGGGGCCTTGAGTGGATCCCTATGAGCATCATGGCGAATAAAGACATACTCAGCCTTGTGAAGTTCCGGGGGAACGTGCGAACTCTGCAGCCCGTGGTGCGAAGTGGGCACCGGTGCAAAGCATCTGGCCGCCTCCTGGTGACTAGTAAGCTGGTCAGACGCAGACCATGGCTTCGTCGAAGCTGGCAGGAAATCCCCCGGGACTCGCAGCGGCTGACCGTACACCAGCTCTGCTGATGAAGAGCGAAGGTCTTCTTTGGGGGCCGTGCGAAGGCCCAACAGGACCCACGGTAGCTTGTCTGCCCATCCAGCGTCCTGGAGGCTGGCCCTCAGGGCGGCTTTCAGTGACCGGTGGAAACGTTCACAGAGGTCATTCACCTGTGGGTGGTAGGCTGTGGTGCGATGTAATTTGACACCGAGTCCTTGGGCCACTGCATTCCAGAGTTCGGAGGAAAACTGCGGTCCTCTGTCGGAAGAAATATCTGCGGGCACTCCGAACCGGGCGACCCAGGTGGAAATGAACGCCCTGGCCACGTCCGCCGAAGTAGTGGATGACAGGGGAACCGCCGCCGGCCATCTGGTGGTGCGGTCAACCATGGTCAGGATGTGTGAAAAACCATGGGAGGGTGGGAGTGGCCCTACCAGGTCCACATTGACATGGTCAAACCGTCACTCCGGAACTGTGAAGGTGGCCAACGGAGCTCTGACGTGGCGCTGTACTTTGGCCTTTTGGCAGACCACACAGGTGTTGGCCCAGTCGCGGACATCCTTTTGCATGCCATGCCATACGAATTTCGCTGACATCAGCTTCTGAGAGGCCCTCATTCCTGGGTGTGACAACCCATGTATGGCGAACACTTTACGGCGCCAGACGACCGGCACGACCGGGCGAGGGTCCTGTATGGAGACGTCACACAACAGCGTGGTACCTGCCGAATGGAACTTGACGTCGGCCAACCGGAGGCCAGTGACAGTCGTTCTGCAGGCTTGAACTTCTGGGTCTGAGGCTTGGTCCGCTGCCATAAGGGCGTAATCGATGCCCAAATGAACTGTATTGACGGTCGCGCGGGAGAGGCAGTCTGCCACCAGGTTGTCCTTACCGGCCACGTGCTGTATATCCGTGGTGAATTCGGATATGTAGGTCAGTTGACGTTGCTGTCGGGATGACCACGGTTCAGCGATCTTGGCCATGGCAAAAGTTAATGGCTTATGGTCTACAAAGGCGGTGAAAGGACGTCCTTCCAGGAGGAAGTGAAAATGGCGGATGGCCAGAAAAAGTGCGAGCAACTCCCGGTCGAATGCGCTATACGCTCTCTCGTTCCACCGTAGTTGACGGCTGAAGAATGCCAATGGCTGCCACGTCCCGTTCACCCACTGCTCTTGCATGGCGCCAATGGCGTAGTCTGATGCATCGGTGGTGAGGGCGATGGTGGCTCCTGGCAGCGGTTGCACCAGCATGGTTGCGTTGGCTAAGGCGCTTTTGGTGTCATCGAACGCTCGGGCCATGTCATCCGTCCAGTCTACCGGGTTCTTGCCAGTCTTGCCCTTGAGGGCCTCGTACAGGGGCTGCATGAGTAGTGCTGCCTTAGGCACGAAACGGTGGTAAAAGTTTACCATGCCTAGGAATTCCTGCGGGGCCTTAATGCTTTGCGGGTGTGGGAAGAATATCACCGCCTCTACCTTCGCTTGTAAAGGAACCGCTCCCTCTGCGGTGATGCGATGTCCCAGGAAATCAATTTGGCGCAGGCCAAACTGACACTTGGCCGGGTTGATAATCAGGCCGTGTTGGCTGAGGCGTCGAAAAAGGGCGCATAGGTGACAGATATGTTCTTCTTTAGTGGGACTGGCAATTAGGATATCGTCCAGGTAGACGAAGAGGAACTTGAGGTCCCGCAGCACGGAGTCCATCAGGCGTTGGAAAGCCTGGGCGGCGTTCTTTAACCCAAACGGCATTCGCAGAAACTCGAAGAGGCCGAATGGGGTGATGACTGCGGTCTTCTGGACGTCCTGTGGGTGCACTGGGATCTGGTGGTAGCCCCGTACGAGGTCGACTTGCGAGAAGACAGTGCTCCCTGCCAAATGGGCAGAGAAATCCTGGATGTGGGGGATCGGGTAACGATCAGGAGTGGTGGCGTCGTTTAGGCGTCGATAGTTGCCACATGGTCGCCATCCGCCGCCAGGCTTCGGGATGATATGGAGGGGTGAAGACCAGGGACTATTCGACCGGCGAATAATCCCTAACCGTTCCTGGTCACGAACTCTGCCTTTGCGACCGCCAGCTTGCCAGGTTCCAGGCGCCGGGCCCTCGCGTAGTCCGGGGGGCCGTTGGTGGTGATGTGCTGTTCCACACCGTGTTTCATGGCTGTGGAGGAGAACGTGCGTCTTGTGAGGTCGGGAAATTTGGCGAGCAGACGAGCGAACTCGTCAGGAGTCGGGAAAGCACAGGCGACGGTGCGCGACGTAGTGTTACTGCGGTAACAAGGGATAGAATTGAAAGTTGCCGCGTTGATCAACCGCCGGTTCTTCACGTCGAGCAGGAGGCTGTTGGCGCACAGGAAATCCGCGCCGAGAATGGGTTGAGAAACCTTGGCCGTCACAAACTCCCAGTGAAAACGTTGCCCCCCGAAGCACACCTCCACTCGCCGTCTGCCAAAGGTCCGAATTGCTCCGCCATTGGCTGCTTCAAGGGCGAGGCCGTGATTCCCTGCCTGCACATTGAGGGCGGATCCGGGCAAAATGCTGCACTGCGCTCCGGTGTCGCACAGAAAACGATGACCGGAGAACGTATCGGTGATGAAAAGCAACTTGCCCGCGTTGCCGATCACCATGGCGGCCGCGGGGCGCCCCTTAGGCCCGTTCCTCAGTAGTCACAGTTGTTTTTTGGGGGGGAAAGCTGCAGGAAGGGCGGCAACGTCGCACCTTCGCGCCAAACTGCGCGTGGTAGAAACACAGCCCAGCAGGCTGACGAGCTGGGGCGGCGTCTGTGGAGGATGGGCGCCTCGTGGCGGTGCAGTACTGCTGTGTTACTGCAAAAATTTTGTCCGCTTCTACCGCGAGTGTCGCGCAGTCTCCCACCTCGGATCTGGCCAGGGCAGTTTGCACCTGCTCAGGCAGCTGGCTGAGGAATAGTTCACGGAATAGGAAGCATTCCGGTTCTGAGCCCAGGAGTGTGAGCATTTGGCTCATCAACTCCGAAGGCTTGGAGTCCCCGAGCCCGGGCATAGCGAGCAATCGACGGGCCCGCTCCGATTTAGTGAGCCCGAAAACTTGCAGCAACCGCGCCTTGAGGGTTTCATACCTGCGCTCCGTTGGAGGGTTCTCGAGGAGGCTGATGATCCGCGAGGCAGTAGAGCTGTCGAGTGCGGAGACCACATAGAGATATTTGGTCTGATCCGCAACGATGTCCCTCAGGGCGAATTGTGCCTCGACCTGAATGAACCACGAGGTCGCTTGCTGCTCCCAGAACTGCGGTAGCTTCAACGAAACGACGTTGGCCTCCATGCTGTGTTCTTTTTGCGAAAAACGTTCACAAAAAAACGGGGTCACCAATGTAGGAATTGACGAATTCCTAACCAATAACTGAGGTCGACTCAGGAGATCAATCAAACAGGTCTTTAATGTAAGACTAAACGAGTTCAAACAGTTTGTTGAGATCGATACATGAGAACCACGAAAACAGGTCTTAACAAGATGGAGATTCAATGAGGACTGCCCGGACAGTCACGTGGTTTGCGACGTGACGTCATCGCGTTTGCCCGCGTTTTCCCACGCTCTTAATGGGGCCACGCCCCGTATATACAAACACAATATACAAAACACAGTAATGTCTAACACAATGGTACAGGCTTAGGCTGGTGTTAGAACATCGTTAAAGGGAATTATATACAGTTGCCCAGAGGCATTCAGTGGCTCCGCCACAGAGTGTCAGTTCAGCCGCTCCCAAACTGACCAGACGGGAACCAGTGGGACAGCCCGTTAACTGCCTTGCTAATCCTATTTTCATTGTGGTTTCCCATTTTCGTGCTTCTGGCTCCTGTTTCCTGACTTGTCAGAAATAGGCCGGGTTCCAGGAGACGAGTTGCTGGAGGACGTGATTTGTATGCACTGGTGGAGCACTTTAAAAGCGCCCCTGAAGCATGGCTGAAATTCAAATGCAACAACTTTGCTGTTGTAGGTACGGGATAAGATTTTGCACCTCATTTTTCGATTAGGCACTTTACAGCCCTCTGGACTCGACATAGAGTTCAACAATTTCAGATCATAACCTCGGCCCCTATCACATATATATATATTTTATCCACACTTTGTTTGTGCCTTTTTTTTTCTTCCCTCCCACATGGCAGCTGTCTTTCATTCTGCCAGTGCAATTCACACTCCATCCTTTGTTTCTTAACCTGTCCCATTACCATCTCCTCTTGCCTTGAATATCTCTTAATGCCTCTTTACTTCTCCTGTCTTCCATCCTATCACAGACCTTCCCTTTTGTTCCTTCATCCCCTCCCCCATTTCCCAGCCCCTAAACTTGCTTTAAAATCTGTTCCTTTTCCTGCTTTTTTCCAGTTCTGACGCAAGGTCTTCGACCTGAAACGTTAACTCGGTTTCTCTCTCCATGGATGCTGCCTGGCCTGCTGAGTTTTTCCAGCGTTTTCTGTTGTTATTTCAGATTTCCAGCATCTGCAGTATTTTGCTATTTTATAAGATTTTGCACATCTACTGACCTTCTGACTGTTCAAGCTGACACCCATCTGCAGTGTACCATGAATGGAATAATTTCAGGCCACTTCGACTGTGCACTTGCAAGCTTGTTACCTCAAATGAAATCTATAGCAAGGGGATGGGAAAAATGTATGCCCCCTCATCCTGGTCCTCAATCAGAGGAGTAGCAGCCGCGTGGCTAAGCGCAGATCTTCCTGGGAAGAGTAGGAGGAGAACGAGGGGTGCCTTGCATGCCCTGTTGTGACCAATGCAGCATCTCTCCAGTTCACTGCTGCCCGTCAAGCAGGGTATACACACTGCCATGCCACATTCACATAAGCTTACTCTTCAACCATAGGTGGCTACCATATGGCTCTGCAATTGCAGGCGACACTTGTCCAACGTCATATATCATCTCTGCTATACCCTGTTATTTCCTATCACTTTTACCATCAGCATTACAAAAACAAGTCGCCCTGAGCCCTCAATGCACTTTTGCCATTTCCCAGAACGCATAGGCCACACAATCAACTGTTTGCCATAATTTTTTCTTTCACATATCACAAAAGGATAATAAACCAGCAACAGTCAGAGAAAAAAGATAAATCACCCAAGTGACTCCCCTTGTGACTATAGGTACTTAATCTTTCTCTTACGCGTACTTCTACGTGGTGCTTCCCCTGTGGCTTCAGCAGATGTAGAGACACCTTGCTGATGAGGATGCTGCGCCTGCTTAGACTCCTTTGGCGGGTGTCCTCTGGGTTTGGGAGCCTGGGAGGGCTCTTCAACTGTCTGCTCTTCCTGCGGCTGTGCAGGGGCTGAAATGGCCACCTCAGTTGTCTCGGCAAAGTGGGTCGTCTGTGACCGGGGGCTCCGCAGTGGCATGGTCGTGTGAGTGCTTTGAGAGGAGCCCACACTTCCTTCTGTCCTGCCAACAACATTCCTCTCATGGGTCAGCCGCACCTCAGTGCTGGCAAGTGGCTGGAGAGCACCTTGCTACACTTCAGGGGGACCATGAAGACCCGTATCTGCACTGGCAGTCCTCATCACAAGGACATCCATAAAGCTCTGGTCTCTCTGCTCAATAGCTGCCCATTGCTCCTCCAGAGATAACATTCTATTTTGAACAGTCGCCATGTTTTCCTGACTCTGGTGACCTATTTCCTCCATGGCGGTAGCCATTCTTTCCACCGAGGTAGCCAGCCCTTCCACGGAGGTTGCCATCCTATCCATGGTGGTGCATTCATGCACCATTGTCTCCACCATGGCAGTGCTGATGTTAGAGATGGACTCCTCCATTCTCTCCACACTCTCACTAACTCTGGAGGCAAACCCTTCCAGAGATACCTGCACTTGTTCCTGTATTTCCCAAGACGCTCTTTTTCTGGATGGCCCCAGAGGCAGAGCATCTGCATGCAGCTCAGCAGAGCTAGGAGATTGCTGCAACCGCCGCCAAGGACTCTCCACTGCTGTCGCTGTCTCCACCAGCTGCTGATGCCACCTGGTCTATCACAGCGCACAAGTGAGCAACACTACTCTAACTTGTGAGGGCCCCACCGAGGTATGCGTTGCTGTGCTGGTGCTGGGTGCGCGGAGTCCTGGTGACGCTGCTCTCTCAGAAGCTTCAGGTTCCTCTGAGGAGTTGTCCAGCTCTTCATCCTGGAATGTGGGGAGGGGGGCGCTCGATGGTCCTGTGGGCGAGTAAAGGCATGATTCAGACATCTGATATTGATGTAGCTGACACATCCTTTTGAGCAGATGATGCAATGCGATTCTCTATGATCATCGTATGCCATTGCATTCTGAGAGGGATGAAACTCTATTATGTCATCAGCTTCCTCTAGTGTGCCCGTCTCTCCATTATCCACTTCCAGGTCCTCGCCATCTCCAACAATCTCGTTAGCAGCCTCCTCAGCACTGGTCAATGTGGCTAGGGTAGGTGTTCCTCATCCAGTCATTGCTCTCTCCCTCTTATTGTGGGCTATCTTTTCCCGCAAGGAGGGACACAAGCGGTGTTTCAGCCACCATGATGGAGTGAAGGTCAGTAATCCCTACCATAGAAGCTTTGAGGGAGACGAAGATAGGGTAAGGTGCCAAGAGGAAGCTAGCTCCCTGTGCGTTGTTAGTTGTTGTCACTGCATGACAGTGAGAGTGAGTCTAAGGGATGCATAGGCAGGATGCTGAAGTGATTCAGTGCAGAGACAGAGATGGACAGGTAAGAGTGCAAGGGAAGTAAGGGTAAGGTGGGATGTGAAGGAAAAGGCTTACAGCGCAGAGTGCTGGTGATGAGAAGAGAAGGAAAGCAGAGTGAAGGAAAGTGTGATGGGATACTCACTTTTGATGTTCGCACAAGATCATTAAAACTTTTTTTTAGCACTGGATCCATTAGCGTGCATATATGGACCTTGCGCTGACCTCCTGAGCAATGTGCAGCCAGGCTGCCTTGGTCTGCTGAGGAGGCTTCCTCTGGCCATCAGGAGGAAAGAGAATCTCCCTGCGCCCTCTGACAGCATCCACAAGAACTTGGAGGGAGTCATCATTAAAACGAGGAGCTGCCTTGCCTCTGAAAGAAGTCATTGCGTCTAAATCAATATCAATGAGTCCAGGAATCCACAAGAGAAAGGCTTAAGCTGGCAGCTTTAAAAGCAGCCGACCCGATCCCACTCATTGGACCGGCCAGCGCGCCTCATTGAAATCAACAAGCTCATTGAATCAAAATTGGACATCAGCAGCTGATCCCACCGGAAGCAGCTCCAGAACCTGCCCACCACGCAACCCGACTCCAACCCGCCTCAGCAATTAAAATCAAGCCCCATGTTTGCCATTTCCATCTGTGGATGAGCTGACTTGCGTACGTGTGAAAATTTGATTGGCAGACAGTAAATTAATCTGCCTGATGAAAGCAAATGAGATGTATCCATATGGGAGCTTTGTGACCAATTGCAGTTTCTCCCGTTTTAACAAGTCCAGCTAAGGTTACCATTTTGTCACCCATATTCTGATTCCAGACTCCTGTCCTCATTAGGAAGGAGGTGTCCTCTCATTGTTTGCTTGGAACTTCAGCCTCAAAAACATTGTCCCACTAATCTGCACAGGAAAATCTGAGTGAACCCAGTTGCTACTGTTTGGAAGGCTGTCACGTTAGCCTTAAAGTCAAAAGGCCTTCTGACCTCCTTAAAATTGATGGGCCTTCAATAACCACAAAACTAGAAGTTATAGACTTAAACAAGTTGGCTTTTAATCACTAAGATCAGAGCTAACATCTCAACACGCCGACTGGTTCACAGGAATGAGTCATACAGATCCTGGGATCTTTATGTAAGAGAAGTCAGGGGCGGAGCCAAGAGCCAAGACCTGGAACCTCCCAGGTTAGTCGGGAAAGAGGAAGTGAAACTATACACAGTGGGGGAGGGTAATATACATGAGTGCAAAACGAATACAGGATCAAGACAAACAGATTTCATTACATTCACCCCTTCTATAGATTTAGTCCATCGGGGTGATGTTTCTTAAAAGTTGGTATAAGTGAGTCTGTCAGGAGGTTTTGCAGTTCTCAGTGATCGGCGCAAAGCCGGTTGGGGTGCCTCTAGGGGAGTGGATTCTGGTTTCTCCGCTGTCCGGGCCTCTGCAGTGTCTTCCAGGTTATCTGCAGTGTCCTCCAGGTTAAAGTTGGGTATTGATACCTCTGGGCGTCCTGTCTCTTTGTAGTGTAGGTCTTCATCGGGTAGTCTCCCATCGTTCTCTCTGCTCCCTGAGGGAGCGAGGTCTTTTATGGAAACAGTGTCCTCTCGCCCGTCAGAGTATTCGATATAGGCGTACTGAGGGTTTGCATGGAGGAGCTGTACCTTTTCCACAAGGGGGTCCATTTTATGGCCTCTCACGCGCTTCCGTAATAGTACTGTCCCCGGAGACGTCAGCCACGCGGGTAGAGATATGCCCGAGGTGGATTTCCGGGGGAAAACGAACATCTTTTCATGAGGGGTAGCGTTAGTGGCAGTACATAACAGAGACCTTATGGAGTGGAGCACGTCTGGGAGGACTTCCTGCCAGTGGGAGGTCGGAAGGCCTTTTGACTTTAAGGCTAACGTGACAGCCTTCCAAACAGTAGCATTCTCCCTTTCCACTTGCCCATTACCCCGGGGGTTGTAGCTAGTGGTTCTGCTAGTGGCTATCCCTTTCGAGAGCAAGAACTGGCGCAGCTCGCCACTCATGAATGACGTCCCCCTATCGCTGTGTATGTAGTTCGGCATGCCAAACATGCAGAATAGATTACAGAGACACTTGATGACCGTGGCACTGGTCATGTCTGGGCAGGGAATGGCGAAGCGGAAGCGGGAATATTCATCAATGATATTGAGGAAGTATACGTTACGGTCGGCAGAGGGAAGGGGTCCCTTGAAGTCCAGACTTAGGCGCTCGAATGGCCGTGTGGCTTTGATAAGGTGTGCACGGTCAGGCCTGTAGAAACGAGGCTTGCATTCCGCACAGATGCGGCAGGCTCTGGTCATTGCCCTGACCTCCTCGATGGAGTGGGGCAGATTGCGGTACTTTATAAAATGGTATCGTCGGGTGACCCCTGGGTGACAGAGGTCGTTGTGGAGACCCTGTAATTTGTCCGTATGAATGCTGGCACACATTCCCCGCGATAGGGCGTCTGGGGGTTCATTAAGGGCTCCCGGCCTGTACATCTATATATATAAATCGGCACTTCTGTCATTCTGTCTGTCTATCTGTCTATCTGTCTGTCATCGCGTGTGCTTATGGGTATGCACTCGAAAGTTACAGGGCGTACCTACGCGCGCGTTACCTCCAAAGAAAGCTTACGCTTCCGAGACGGTTTTAAGCGTATTTACGTTTCGGCCGGGCTAAAATTGCGCCCGCGGTATCCCAAAAACCTTCAACATTCCGCTCATTAGCATCTCATTATCCGCTCATTAGCGACAGAGTGACCTCGAGCTCGACCAATCGTACGCCGGGTTGCTGGCGTGTGCCGCCGGGCCAATCGGTGCGTGTGTGGCCGGGCTTTATCGTTCTGAACCGAGGTGAGTCGCCGCCATCTTGATTCCAAACTTTTCCTTTCTTTTTCCCGCTTTCTGCGTCTTAAAAAAAAACGTTGCTTTTAAAACACATATTGTTTTTTAAAAAAATGATTTAGAAAGTAATTAACTTATCTAATCTCATTAATTTTCCTACCTTTCCCCGTTTTTCCAGGTAGGCCTAGAAGCCTCGGCGTCTCCTCCGCACCCACGCCCGAGCTAGGCACCTCCCAGCCCCACTCGAAGGCTGGAGGGCCGAGCCTCAGCCCAGCGCCGCTAGGGTGCGCGCGCAGCAGGAGCTGAGACGCGCTGTCTCTCTCTGGCTGGCCGGGGGGCGGGGCTTGCTGAGCGTCCAGCGTTACCCTGGCAACCGGGCCCACGTCTCCCACGTCTCCCACGTCTCCCACAGCCGCAATCGGCGGTCTTCACCTCGGGGGGGGCCGCGACCCTCGGGCGGGGGGTGGGGGGCCGCGCGCGCAGCAGGAGCAGCTGAGACGCGGCGTCTCTCTCTCTGGCTTGGTCAGCGTCACGGTTACCCTGGCAACCGGGCCCGCCGGCCGAGAGAGACGCCGCGTCTCAGCTCCTGCTGCGCGCGCAATCAGCGGTCTTCACCTCGGGGGGGGGGCGACCCTCGGGGGGCGCGCGCAATCGGCGGTCTTCACCTCGGGGGGCGACCCTCGGCGGGGGGCGCCCCCCGCCCCTTTTCACCCCCGCCCTCCCCCCTCCCTCTCCCCCCCGCCCTCCCCCTCCCTCTCCCCCCCGCCCTCCCCCCCGCCGCCCTCCCTTCCCCTCCCCCCCGCCCTCCCTTCTCCTCCCTCCCCTCCCTTCTCCTCCCCCTGCCCTCCCTTCCCCGCCCTCCCCCTCCAGTCGCTCTCTCTCTTCCCCCCAGTCGCTCTCTTCCCCCCAGTCGCTCTCTCTCTTCCCCCCGTCGCTCTCTCTCTTCCCCCCAGTCGCTCTCTCTCTTCCCCCCAGTCGCTCTCTCTTCCCCCCAGTCGCTCTCTCTCTTCCCCCCGTCGCTCTCTCTCTTCCCCCCGTCGCTCTCTCTCTTCCCCCCGTCGCTCTCTCTCTTCCCCCCCAGTCGCTCTCTCTCTTCCCCCCCAGTCGCTCTCTCTCTTCCCCCCAGTCGCTCTCTCTCTTCCCCCCAGTCGCTCTCTCTCTTCCCCCCAGTCGCTCTCTCTCTCTCTTCCAACAACATTCCCTCGAAAAAGCCTCGGCACCGCCGGGCACTTCAGCTAGTAATATCATAGTCGAACGTGGATAGTTCGATCCTCCACCTGAGTATTTTGTCATTCTTGATTTTCCCCCTTTGTTTGTTATTAAACATGAAAGCCACCGACCGCTGGTCGGTGAGCAGGGTGAAACGTTTGCTGGCTAGGTAGTGTCTCCAGTGCTGCACTGCCTCCACTATAGCCTGTGCCTCCTTCTCGACAGAAGAGTGCCTGATTTCAGGTCCCTGAAGGGTTCGGGAGAAGGCGGCCACAGGTCTCCCAGCCTGATTGAGGGTCGCAGCTAAGGCAAAGTCTGACGCATCGCTTTCGACTTGAAAGGGAATGCATTCGTCCACTGCACACACTGCAGCCCTTTCAATGTCCTGTTTAATACTGGTGAAAGCCTCCCGAGCTTCAGCTGATAGTGGGAAGGACGTCAATTTAATGAGGGGTCGGGCCTTATCAGAGTAATTGGGCACCCATTGGGCAGAATACGAAAAAAATCCCAGGCACCTTTTTAAAGCTTTGGGATTGTGTGGCAGGGGCAGTTCCTTTAGGGGGCGTAATCGGTCAGGGTCCGGTCCAATTACCCCATCTTCCACCACACAGCCGAGGATACAGAGACGGGTTGTGTTGAAGACACATTTGTCTTCGTTGTAGGTTAGATTCAGCTTTAGGGCAGTTTTTAAAAATCTCGCAAGATTTAGATCGTGGTCTTGCTGGTTGTGCCCGCAGATAGTGACATTGTCCAGATAGGGGTAGGTAGCTTGTAGTTTATTCTCGTCAACCATGCGGTCCATCTCACGTTGGAAGACCAAGACCCCATTTGTTACCCCGAAGGGCACTCTGAGAAAATGGTAGAGGCGCCCGTTCGCCTCGAAGGCGGTGTATGGGCGTTCCTCCGTTCTAATGGGGAGCTGGTGATACGCGGATTTGAGGTCGATAGTCGAGAAGACTCGGTATTGCGCAATCTGGTTGACCATTTCTGATATGCGGGGTAAAGGGTCGGCATCCAGCTGGGTATAAATATTAACAGTCCGGCTGTAGTCAATTACCATCCGTTTCTTTTCGCTATTTTTAACTATGACTACTTGGGCACGCCACGGGCTGGTACTGCATTCAATAATGCCTTCCCGCAGGAGTCTGTCCACTTCCGCCTTGATAAAGTGTCTGTCTTCCAGACTGTACCGTCTACTTTTGGTCGCTATGGGCCTACAGTTCGGAGCGAGATTAGCGAATAAAGAGGGCGGGCTGATTTTTAAGGTTGATAGGCCACAGACTGTGAGTGGCGGCTGGGACCCGCCATATGCTAGCGTGACACTTTCGTGGTGGCACTGGAAGTCCAGGCCCAAGATTACATTAACACAGAGTTCTGGCATCACGAGAAGTTTAAAATCCTTGTAGTCCGTGCCTTTTACAGTCAGTGTTACCACACAGTAGCCCAAAATGTCCGAAGTGTGGGGCTTAGCAGCCATAGCAATTCTGCTCCGTGTAGGGGTTACCGTTAATGAGTGCCGCCGTACCAGGCTAGGGTGGATAAAACTCTCGGTACTCCCACAGTCAATTAAACATTTCGTTAAATTCCCGTTTACCTGCATGTCCATCATGGATTTTGTCAACGGGTGTGGCCTGGATTGATCCACCATGATTGAAGCCACTGTTGGGCCCTGGGCGGCCATTGAGTCAGGAAAAGATGGCGGATCCCAAGATGGCGGCCCACACGGCACGCACGAGGCGGTGACGGAGTTGGAAATCGGATTCCCCCTGCAGACTTTGCTAAAATGCCCCTTTTTCTTACATTTGAAGCATGTAGCGTCCTTCGCTGGGCATCATTGTCTGGGGTGCTTGGCCTGGCCGCAGAAGTAGCATTTCGGGCCTCGAGACATTGCCGCTGTAGTAGGTCTCCTGGGTGAACTTCTGTGTGGGGACTCCGGCGGCGTAGAGCTGGTCTGAGACCTGGATGGGGAAGATGGCTGATTCCAAGATGGCGGCCCCCTCGGCGCACACGAGGCGGTGAGGGCCGCATGGCCAGAAGAATAAAAGTCAGAGTTTTTCTGGGCCACGTCCAGCGACCGCGCAGTGGCCACTGCCTTTTTTAAGTCCAGGGCCTCCTTCTCCAGCAGTCTCTGCCGGATATAATTCGATTTGAGGCCCGTGATGAAGGAATCGCGGACCAATTCGTCAGAGTACGCGTTGGCCGTCACGGCCTTGCAGTTAAAGTCCCGGACCAGGTCCTTTAGGCCCTGTAAGAAATTGTCCATTGATTCCTCTGGTCGCTGCCTGCGTGTAGCCAGCAGATGTCTGGCGTACACTTCGTTTACCGGCCTCTGGTATTGGGCCTTCAGGATAGTGATGGCCTCCGTGTAAGAGGTGGCGTCCTGGATGAACGAATAATTCCGATGACTTACGCGAGTAGTTAGTAGACTCAGTTTATCTACCTCGCTAGCGGATGAGGCCCCCGCGAAGAGTTCGAAGCATTTGAGCCAGTGTCCAAATTGATTTGATGCTTCAGCAGAATGTGGATCCAAGTCCAGACGCTCTGGTTTTAGGAGTCGATCCATCCTAGTATTCTTCAGTGATTAAAATTGATGGGCCTTCAATAACCACAAAACTAGAAGTTATAGACTTAAACAAGTTGGCTTTTAATCACTAAGATCAGAGCTAACATCTCAACACGCCGACTGGTTCACAGGAATGAGTCATACAGATCCTGGAATCTTTATGTAAGAGAAGTCAGGGGCGGAGCCAAGAGCCAAGACCTGGAACCTCCCAGGTTAGTCGGGAAAGAGGAAGTGAAACTATACACAGTGGGGGAGGGTAATATACATGAGTGCAAAACGAATACAGGATCAAGACAAACAGATTTCATTACACCAGTTTACTCAGAATTGGTGTTAAAAACTGAATATGGTCAACTAAACCAACATGTGACTTTAATCCAAGCATGCTCCAGTCAGTTTCTCCAAGTGCTCAGCAGCAGTTGCATGGGTTTCATGGGCTAGTTTCCAGGGCTCATGACGTGCAAGTGACCCAGAGGCTGTAGTTGGTCTAATCTACTTACACAAAAGAGAATTCAGCATTCCATACACTCAAATCTAGGGGGAGTAATTTTAGCGCCCCGAAAAAGTTAGCGCCCCTGCGCCATAAGTTGAGTGGTAGCGCCCCAAGCAGGAGGTGGGGCACTACTGGAAGCGCTCCCCCTCTTTCCTGGGGCGCTACCATTCAATATCGCGGTGCTATGTGCAACAACACTATGCATTACAGGCCTCCCTTCCCTGATTAAAGGGGAGGGGCCTAGCGCAACATGCACCGGGGCTCTGCTAGACCACCTGGGAGTGGGGTGCCAGGAAAAAAGCACGGCATTCAAGAGGAGTGCCAGGCTGACCGATCACAGCCGGCACCCCACATGAAGAAGTGAAAGGGGGCAGGTGCTGGCAGTCGGCCGAAAAAAATGGCCGCCTAGCACCTGCCCTTTAATTTGCACCGCCGCAGCAGCAAAAACACCACCCTGACCCTGTCGGCCATATTGTCCATCGATAGGTCAGGGGGCACGACCAAACTTTGCGGCTGGGGCGCGAGTGGGGTGCGGCACATGCCGATAATGTCATCACCGGGGGCACAGCACCACGGGGCACTACTGGCTACCGCCGTTGCTAACCTCCCGTTGAATTTCGTGGAAGGCATTAGCGACGCCGCACCCAGGCGCTAGAGGCTTTGTGCCCCGTTAGCGCCCCCTAGGGGGCAAATCAACCCAATTTTTACCCCCACGTCTCCTACTTCATTCAATGGATCTACTTCAGGATGCACTGGGTGTTTCCCTAATGGCAAGACCTAATATGGGGCTTTCAATATGGGTAAAAAAAAATCTAAGAAAAAGAATCAAAGCAGGGATTTTAACTGCCAGAGGGTTTCCGGCAGCTTCCCCACTCAGCCAAAGTTAAAATCGCTTACGGGGCCCAATGATGTCATTGGACCCCAATTAGCATATGTGAATTAAAACCCCACCAGCTTTGGGCTAATGGTTTAGGTGCCCATCCAGAAGCATCTGTTAAAATTGGAAATGGTGGGATCTGGGCTACTCTCTGGTGGGTAAGTAACCCGGGAAATTTTCACTGCCCGCTTATCCGGTTTCCACCAAGTGGGTGGGGTTAAAATTGCCCCCGGAGTATTTTAATACCTTTTATCAATATAAGATTGTAATGCACTTTGAACAGAAAGTACTATTCGCCTAGATCTTCCTTCTTCTAAATAAATAGATCCACTTTACAATCTAATATTTACAGGATGAAATACTTATCAGGTAGATGATACAGAATAAAGTGCAAACTCAAAAATCACATTTTTTACACATCTTTAATTATCATTATTGGAAAGTCAGATTAATGAATACCAAAGTGTTCTCCAAGGCTGTGGGTACAGACTGCAGAAAAATAGAAGTGGCTTCTTATGTTGTCATTGTATTATCTGTAGGATTGTAACAGTTTGTTAAGTTATTCTCTTAGGGGTCTCTGCCTTAATATACCCAGAAGATCAAAGACTCAAACTGGTAAACTGTGACTTTGAGAGAATGTATAACAGGTGATAGCTAGTCGGCGGCCCGTTTTATATCTCTCCCAATTTTTATTTCCATTGACGTGCTCCTCCAGGCCCCACATTAAAGACTCCTCCCAATCGCCACCACTCCTGGCCCCTCCCTGAGGGCATCACTTGCCTTCGTGGCCTCGTCCTGCAGCACAGTTGGTATGGAAATGAGGGTCGAGGCCCAATATCTGGGGCTCCTAAGACCCTACAATTCAGGGAGCACTCAAAAATGTGCGCTCCTGAAGTTCTACGCTATAGTATTTCCACTGCCTGATCACCCCTACTGAAATCCCTTCACTCTATGCTGTAATTGTGTCTTTTAGCAATATTCTTACTCCCTTTCTTTCCCAATTTTCTTGTCCATTCTAAAACTCACTTCTATATCATATTCTTATCCTACGTGCATCAGAAATAAAACGAGTTAGGAGCACAAATTCAGCTTAAAGGGTATAATGTCGTAGCCATTACAGAAACCTAGCTCCTAAAGGCAGCCTAACACAGAGGGACTAGTGTCCGATCATTTTAATTCAGTTATATTCTGTATATTTTCATGTACTCTCCTTAAATAATGTTGGCAACAGACATTAGGCTAAATAAAGAGAGATGTTCAATTTAAACTAGTGAGGATCTAGTTTTTTTCCACAAGTAAGAATCTAATTTTTTTAATCATCTACCACAGAAATGGTGATCGGAATTCTAGACCTACCTACAGCCTCAGGGCCTATCGTCAGATTCAAAGAATTTCCAGTTCTTTGATTTATTGATTGATTCAAATGTTTAATTCTACTGTTACATTTTCAGAAGAAGGAAAGGACAAGAAAGAGCATGTATAAATCCATTTTTATGTACGGACCAGAACAGAGCTTTAGGTTACTGCTACAATATCTCAAAGTCCTCATTTCACATTTTTGTGTCCTCAGAAGGCCTTGATAATGACTTACTGGTACTCTTGTAAGAGCAAATGTTTATAGCTAACAAGATTAAAAGGCTTCTCAATTACCAGCTTAGTATCTTTACCACTGAACACCTCTAGCACTGAAGTGTCATATTTCAGATGAGATATTAAATGGAGGCCCCATCTATCAGTTCAGTGAGATTTTAAAAATCCCATGGCACGATGCAAAAAAAAGACTTGCATTTATACAGCGCCTTTCACGACCACCAAACGTCCCAAAGCGCTTTACAGCCAATGAAGTACTTTTGGAGTGTAGTCACTGTTATAATGTTGTAAAGAAGAGTAGGGAGCATTCCTGGTATCCTGGCCAACATCCTTCCCTTAGCCAGCACCACCAAAAACAGAGCAATCAATCATTTGTTGTTTGTGGAACTTTTAGGGATAGCCGGAGAGCATGATAACACACTATATAAATGCAAGTTCTTTCTAAGTTTATTATTAGTAGTTACTTTTTTCACTTCGAGCTCCTTATACTGTTCAAGATCCACAAATAAGAAACTGCTGGAACTTACTAAAACTAGTGGGTAGGAAGACCAACTCCAGCCTGCTGTTCGTAACACCTCCTGGCAGTCTTACAAATGGCTTGCAGTTGGCTAGGTCATCCTCTGCATTGGGAACACCGTGGCAGTAGTGCATCATGGTAAATTGGAAGATATGCTAAGGTCTGGAGTGTTATACCATGTAATGCAGAGTTATTGTTCTACTGATAAAAAAGGAGCTGTGTATAATCTAGTGTGTCCCTTTTAGGCCACAAACTGTAATTGCTGTGAATAGGACATCCTGAGGTCAATTTTTAGCCAACTGCTTTCATAAACAGGCATTACTAGCTTATTGGTAAATTCTCTATGAGTTCAGTTGCAATCTACTGTTGTTTTAGATTTCAGCTAATCAGTTGCAAATGTGAGGAAGCCTTTGTAAGTGTGTGATATTTTCATGTATCACAGACACACGAGAATAAGATTTGTTATATAGATAGGCCTTCTTAAAGAATTACTAGGATTACAATTTTCTATTAAAGATTTTGGTTAAGGCATTCTATTCATTGCTTTAAAAAAACTCAAGCGTTGAACTGACCTAAATTAATCAGGATTTTTTTTTTTCCCATTTTGGACTTGTATGTACTAGAAAATGAGTTGAGACTGATCAGACTCGGTTTACTTAGGACCCTTACGGCCATCAGAGAGAGGAAATGTTTTACTTGTTAATCTGGGCTGCAATGAAACCGCCGATTTCAAAAGGTGAAAGGATAGTATTCTAACCCATTGTGCCAGTTTTTGTTAGTCATCAATCATTATTTTCTGTAATATTAGTTTCCATTCTCCCAATGTCTTTGCTGCCATGAGGTACTTCACCCAGCAGCCTAGCCAAACTACTGATGCATATCTGTATACCCACAGACTGGGGATTTGAATGTTAGGCAGTCCTGAAACTGGAACCCATTTCTATCTGCTCAGGATGCCACATTTCATTGTGAACACTAGCCTACCTGCACACAAAAGCTACCACATCTATTGATCAATTTTTCAGCAAACTTGCATCGCTCACATTTACAGATTGTGTGAGTAAGATTGATGACTGTGTCAATTTATGAATTTAGATCAGTTTTGCCCAGACTGCTTCAACAATGAAAGAAAATGCGTTAACTGCATGCTGCATAACTATAGATCATAGCAGGCTCCAGGGGCTCCAGGGGCCAAATGGCCTTCTCCTGCTCCTATTTCTTATGTGAAGTGTAATCTTGTAATCTTGATAATAAACATATCAAGTGGGTCCCATGGTTCAGGTCTTCAGGTGTCAGCTTTAGCTCAGTGTTAACACTCTCACTTCTGAGTTAGAAGGTTGTGGGATCAAACTCCACTCCAGAAACTTGAGCACATACTTTAGGCTGACATGTCCATGCAATGCTGAGGGAGCACTGCACTGCTGGAGGCACTGTCTTTTAGATGAGACATTAAACTGAGGCCCCATCTACCTTCTCAGATGGTCATACAAGATCCAATAGCACTATTTGAAGAAGAGCACGAGAGTTCTCCTGGTGTCCTGGCCAATATTTATTCCTCAACCAACATCACTTAAAACAGATTGGCCTAGAAATTCGGTGGCGCCCCGTTTGGGGCACCAGTCTCGCCTGGGCGCCAGAAGTACCGCCCCGGAAGGAGCCGCGAGCGCCAGCAAGAAATTCAGTTTCAGCGCCCCAAACGGAAGCGGGGCACTGCTCGAGGCGTTCCGCATCCCTCTTGGGGCGCTGCAACTGAATTTCGCAGCGCAACGTGCCGCAGCGCCACACGCTGCGGCACGGCGCGCTGCAGTACTGCAGGCCTTCCCCCCCCTTCTTAAAGGGGAGGGGCCTGCCTTAGCGCGATCCGAGATCGCGAGTGCTGGCAAAAGAGCCCGGCACCGAGGAGAAGTGCCGGGCTCTTGAGACACAGCCGGCACAACGTGGGGGGGGGGGGCTCAGAAGGCCAGGGATGGCAGCGCGGAGAGGTGCTGGCAGGCGGCCAGCAAAAAAAATGGCCGCCCCGCACCTCTCCTTTAAATAGCGCCTCTACCGCCGCAGGTAGGCCCCCCTGAACCGGTCGCAGATTGAGACCGGCGTTACAGCGGGGGGCGCTACCAAATATCGCGATCGGGGTGGTAGTGGGGCGCTGCGCACACCGATGACGTCATCGGTGGTGGCGCAGCGCTACAGGCTAACGCCGCCATTAGTGCCCCTCTAAATTTCGCGGGAGGCATGGCCACTGGTGCTAAACCCACTAAGTGCCCTCTTTGGGCACTAACTGGTGGCACAGCCCACCGAATTTCTAGGCCATTATCTGTTCATTTATCTCATTGTTGTTTGTTGGGCCTTACTCTGCACAAATTGACTGCCTTGTTTCCCTACATTGCTAAAGTGACTACACTTCAAAAGTTCTAAATTGGCTGTGAAGCACTTTGGGATGTCCTGAGGTTGTGAAAGGCACTATATAAATGTACGTTCTTTTTTTAATAAATACAAGTTCTTTTCTTAATGGATAATGCCAGTTGGATCCAAATATTGTTGGTATGGGTTTAATCCTGTAGAAGAGCCTATGACCACTGCAATAAGACACACTGATCTACATTCCCATGAGCCATTCCAGCCAAGACCATCACACTATGCACATCCTTCCTGAACTACCATGAATATTATATTTCTGAGTGCACAAAACAATGTGTAATCATATCATCAGAATATTGCTGAAAGTATTCTGCCTGTCACCTCTTATTGTTCCCAGTGGCACAAACAAACTCAACAGTTAAAAATTATATTTCTAAATTACCATTGCAATATCTTTGAATGGTGGTATGAACAGAAACACTTATTAGAATCCTAGGTGTTTTGACATTTATTGAACAAGTAGAGTCCACGTCACAGTGCAATAATGACTTTACCCCTCATTTAATAATTGATTTGACCTGCTCAATGGATAAATATTGACTTCAATTCTCTATTAATTATTGTCTCTCTAGTACATGTATGCAGAGTACAGGCAGTCACATTTCTGGGGTATTAGAGCATTGTTCACATCTCAACATTAAGCACACTTACATGTAATGATGGTCCTTCTCACCATGTCAGCAAGTGTTTCCAATATAGAGGTGGACAAGACAAGGAACACTGTAGGGGGGTCAGTGGCAGGTCAGGTGCTGATACCCTCTGTCCTGTGCAGCATTTCCCCTGGTGGGAAAAAAAATTTTGACAGCGGGTAGGGAACCTGCTGTCAACCCACCACCACGCTAGTTTCCCAGATGTCAGGTCTATCAGCGCTGAACAGACCTGATTCCAAGTGACAGGGGAGGCAATGTAGATGATTAAGAGCTTGTTAACAGCCTGTTAAAATGAATTTTGAGCTCACCTTAACACTTTACGAGGTTGCCCACAGATTCCACGCTGCTCGGGGATCACGTCAGGTAAGGAGGTTGGAAGTTATGTTACCATGAACTGATCTCGTTACTTGACAGCGGCAAATGTGATATAAAAGCTGCCATCTCACAGCTGTTCACTTTCCAAGCTCAGAATCAGTTGCTTAATGCATTTGGAAGACAGATTGAGCTTTGTGCAGCTTGCAAGTGTTTGAAGCAAACTCTTTATTCAATGTCACCTCAATGGAACAACCTCTCCCACCATTGACAGATCGCTTCTGTCAACTCAACTTCACCTGCCATCTGTTACTTCAGCATCGGTGCCCTTGAAACTATTTCACCTTGGTCCTCAGAATCCCACCATGATCAGCCCCAACACCAGCAGCACCAGACACACCAGCAGCACCAACAACAACACCAATCTTCTCTGCAATCACCCGATGCTGCACAGGACAGATGGTATTAGCACCCGACCACATTGCTGCCAGGGATGGCCTCATGATAGCCAGATTTACTTCACTTGACGCTGTACACCCTGGCTACCACATGATGCGCCAGGTTGGCACCACCCCACACCAACACCATAAAACATCCCTACAATGCCCAAGCCATTCCATTCATACTCATCACCATTGCAGGGGGTACCAGTATGGCTCCCCATTCACTGCAACTCACTAAGCCACTTCCAAAGGTGAACACAAATCTGTCCAAGAATGCAAAGAGTTGAAAATAAAGATTTCAAAGTTTAACAGCATATTAACAGAAACTATGCATGAACATTGGCTAAAACACACAAGTGCTTAGCCTTGTGCGTAGTTAGTTGGTATGATTGCACTAGGATGAGGGTGAGTGTGAGGGGTGGCTAGTGAGATGGGGAAGTGATAATGTAGAGAGAGAGAGGGGGATAGGTGGAGGTGCAAGGTAAGTTGGTGCGAGTAAGGATGTGCAGGAGTAGGGTAGGGAAGGCAGAGTGATGGGGATGTGATGAGTGGCACAGCAGGATGAGGTTGAGTGTGGCTTGGCAGTAAAGTTTCATGATCTACTGGGAGCATTGAAAGGTTGGTGCCACTGCAGCCTAGTCCTCCTGACGACATCCCTGCTTGTGTCCTCCTGTGCAACCAGGCTGCATTGAACTCCTGGGGAGGTCTCTTCCGCCCATGGAGGGAGTCATGGGAGAGCCTGGGTGCAGCCGTGCACCTTTGTGCAGTGCTTGTCAGTGTTTGCAGCACCTCAATGCTGTAGAACACTGACAGCACAAATGTCAAAATAAATTTGCGCATGGTCCCTTTAAGGAAACCGGCTGATGACGCGTCATCAAGTGACGTCATCAGGCCCGCTTCCTTCAATTGGCCGGGAAATGCGCTGGCCAGTCTTAACAAGCCCAATCAACGTAAGATCACTTTGGACAGCGGGCTGGAGCCAGCAGTGGGGTCGCAACCCCCCACCGACCCCAGCCACACAGTTCCCGCCAAGGTAGGAGAAATCGCGGCCTGTGTGCCTGTAATCACAGATACAAAACAAAATCTGATTGAATCTAAGACTGCTGCAACCTTGGGAACAATAAAATACAAGGGAACTATTCTTGATCATCAATTATCACACGGGTTTATTAGATTATCTTGGCCCACAATCAAGAAGTTATAGCAGTGTCAGACAGGACTTAGTGTGGTCAGACGGTAGGCCAGCTTCTTATATAAATTTAGTTTCTTATTCATTTACGAAAAGAAGGCAGCTAGAACACAGAAAACTGCAGGGATAACGGATTTCCTTTATTAAAATATATTTCATTTAAATAGGACCAGTTTCTAGAATTTTTGGCTCAATGTTAATGTTATTTTAGCAAGGGGCAACTGTTATGCCGAAACTTGGACAAAATATTTAGGAAGTAAATGTTATTTATATGTTAATAACAAAATCACATTCGGTTGTCACCACCGCTTGTTAAACATCTTTCGAAATATTGGTCAGCTTGGCTCAGTCGGTACCATTTTTGCTTCTGAGTCAGAAGGTTATAGTTTCAAGCCACAGTCTGGGACTTGAGCATTTAACCTAGCTTAAAATTACAGTGCAGTACTGAGGGAATTGCTGCATTGTCAGAAGCGCTATCCTCTGGGTCTTATCAGGTGGAGGTTAAAGATTCCATGACACTATTGGAAGAAGAGCAGAGAGTTCTCCTGGTGAATGTTCCTCCCTCAACCAACATCATCAAAAATAGCTAACATGATCTGTGTGCAAAACAGCGACCAAAATGCTTACATAACACCATTTATTGCATTCCAAAGTAATTCAATTTATGTGCACTATTTTAAGACATTTGAGAGACATAATAAGGTGCTATGTATATATATATATATATATATATATATACACACACACACACACACACACACACACACGCTTTTTTTATTGATGTTTTGCTATTCTTGTATATAACAAGTCATTTGAATAGCGGAGTAAGGTCTGTAAATGTGCATCAGAGGAATTTCTGTTATTGAGTGAAACACTGAAAAGCTAAACAGCTTCAAACTGAATCTGCTTTATTATATTTTCATTTAGGAAATGAAAGGTCCGCATCAGTGTAATAGTGGATTAAAGTTTCAATTGTTTTTTGAGGCATATTTTCCACCGTCTCACAGTAGAAATCTGCAGTAATTTCAATGCAGGCCAGCCTTATCACTTCAAAACAGCTGTTAGCAGGTTAACTAGATGCAGCAGTATTACGCATAATAAAATTGGCAGTACTTGTTCCACTGCTTTTTAACTTTTCATTGTAAACATGTTTTATTTAAACTCAGCACTTACTTAATTACTTTTGCTAAACCAGAATTCAATTGTGGTGCCTATAATTGCTAATTTTGGAATTTCGAGTTAACAATTCTCTTGCGTATAACTGCGACTGAAATAAACCATCTGACACCATCTCTGTGGTTTAGTTGAAAATCTGACTAAATCTCCTCATTTCAGTCAGTTACCCTTTACTGGTACATCTCAGATTCCAGGATCACAAAGGCGTGCAGTTATATTTATAAAAAAGCAACTCAGACCCTGTAATTACACCATGAGACTCTCGGGTATGAATGCTTAACGGCAGTGTTTACAATTCCTCTTTCTGTTATTTTAGCAAAGATGGTAACCCAATTATTTTAAAGGTATTAACACCTTTTGGTAAAATATCAGAGAGAGGAATTTCTGACAGATGCGTTAGGCGTTCGTATGTTATTGTTGCAAGGCGTAATTTCAGGCCTAAATTTTTAAGCAAATTATGAGGTCAGTTTTACAAAGGCATGCTACAGTTACTCACTGACCATACAGATCAGGAAAACACAGAGCTGCTCCCATGATTTTCTGTCCATTAAATGGTGAGCAACACATCCACAATTTCCCAGTAGCTGTGGCCAGCAGACCAGTTCCTTGTTGGTAGCATGCATTCAAAAACTTAGTCCTTATACCTGGTACTTATGGAATAGCAGGGAATGTGTCCCAGGTGTATTGTTAAGGAGATATGTGGATGTGGGTATATTTGTTTTTGAATTTTAGAGGTAAGCTTATGGTCACTTTTTGGCAATTGTGAACACCAGCATCTGCCTGCCA
Source organism: Somniosus microcephalus (assembly GCF_052327205.1). NCBI lineage: Eukaryota > Metazoa > Chordata > Chondrichthyes > Squaliformes > Somniosidae > Somniosus > Somniosus microcephalus. Next base: position 159,289,986 of record NC_140999.1, read on the forward strand.
AGGGTTAAATGGGGTGGGGGGAGAGGGGTCTTTCGTTTTTTTCCCCTCCAGTCATATAGTGTTGTTTGTTCTATTCTCGCTTGCATTTGCCTAAAAACCTGGTTTAGTCTATACACTGCCACTGAAATTTAAAGTTCTGTAGACCTTTTCCAAGCTCATTCAGCAACTCCTGCACTCCAGGAAACCCAGGAGGTTAATTGGAGACTCATTTCAAACTGAGACTTTGTTTATTTATTCAGCTTCCATTTCCTTAATATGGCCTCACCCTAGCTCTAGGTTTCCTGCTTGACAAGTCATGAGTTGTGGCACTGCAAGTTCTGTGCATATACTCTCACTGAGTCTACTTCTACCTGAACTTCTAACATGAGTGGAAGTCCTACTTGTACCCATTGCACATGTGATTACAGATCCAAGAACATCATGATCTGTGGGCAGAGAGACTGGCACAAGGTCGGGGATATTGGTTTCATTGGACTGGTTTTGGCTCTAGTCTAGCTCTTGTGGCTAGGCAAGACCTACTCCCCAGTCTCATTGGTGGTCCTGGATCTCTCTTTCCTCCCCATTGCTAGTTCCACCTCTCTCCTTGCTCTCCTATGCTGGTGCTCTCTCCTCTGCTCTCCAATATTGATCCTTCTCTTCCCAGTCTCCACTACTGATCCCAGCTTGGTTTGTCTTTCCACTGTTGATCTTGGCTCTCTCTCTGCTCTCCAACACTGGTCCTAACTCTGTCCCTGCTCCTTAATGTTGATCCTGACTTTCTCCCACTATTCTCCAAAAATGATCCTAACTCTGTCCTCATTCTCAAATCTGATCTAGCTCTCTGCCCAACTCCCCAGTGCTGGTCCTGGCTCTATTCCCTTTCTTCAATGTTGATGCCAGTTCTGTTTCTGTTCTCCAGGGCAGGACATGGCTCACTATTCCCCCACTCTCCAATGCTGGTCCAGGCTCTATCCCTGTTCTCCAAGCTGTTCCCATATTGTAGTTTGTTGCATTCTGCAAAACATGGCAAACCAAATAGGATTGGAGTTGGAGGAGGCACAGCCCAAAACCTGTTTGGAGTTAAAATCGGGGCCTATGATTGATGAATAATTACTAGTGAATAAAAATCAGTGGCAGGTAGCAAAATTTAAGCCATCAGTTAGTGGAGGAGGAATAATCTGAGGTTTAGTGAGAGACCCTCAACATCAGAAAAATGTATGAGGGCCAACTCAAGTTCATATACCACACAAATTGCACCTCACACAATCTCCACACATTTCAGACTTCCATAATAGACCACTACTGGAGGGGCTGTGGCCAGAAGGACATCCTACACATAATCTGGTCATGTCCTCACATTCAGCCATTCAAGACAAAGGTTCTAGAAATCACAAGGACCACGACTGGCTTTCCAGTCCCAGAAGACCCAGCCCATTGCCTGCTGGGCCTACTCGCTGAAGAACGCAGGCTAGCACAGCTCTCACTTCTAGTTGAAAGAAGATGCAGCACTCCCTCCTGCCCCCACCCCCACCAACTGTGATGAGATGTGCTTTATGGGACATATTTTAATGCAAATGAGTGCTGTTTGGACTCCACCTGAAACTTGTGAAATGGCAAGGAGCTTGCAGGCACTTCTTGAAGGCTTACTCGGCACAAACCTTTTCCCCCAAATACCCAACCCCCCTCTCGGGAGGCAAATGCAGACCAGCAATTGTTAGACAGGCAAAATCATGGACCCCAACCAACATGACCACATCACCCCCTCCCCCAGACCAACTCCTTGACCAAACTGAACCCAGGGAGCAAGAACAAATAGGTACAGCCCTTAAACTCTAACTGCTGTCAGCACAGACACAAACATGCCAAAAGCCTCAACAAATCAACTTACATCTTGCCCAAGCACCAATCAAAATGTATACTGACGTCATAAAACATAAAACCTTAAAAATTCAATAAAAAACAAAAAAAGTTAAAACAGTAATTGAAAAATTATGAATTCCTAGTAATCATTACGTACATAATAACTCTGTTCTAAAGATAGATGAAGGAAACAAATTTTGAAAAATTCCATAATTGATTTTCTTTCTTTCAATTAGCTGAGGTAATATTCCATGGGAAAATACTGGTCAGAGCAGAGATTTTAAAAAGTCACTTCTCATTCAGTATAACTGATAAACTAAAAATACAACAGAGTCAGGGGGCTAGGTCCCACAAAGATAAATTTAAAGAGAAAAGGGTTGAAGAATCACTCTCCAGTTAATATCAGAGGTATCTTTCCAGACAGGTTATTGTTGGGAAAAAAAAACCAGACCAGGCACGTCATTTAACATACTCTTACAGGGGCAGAAAGCCAACTTTTTCCATAATTAATAACCCGCTAAAGAAATTGTGTTTCTGACTGATGAAACTGAAATCAGATGTTTTAAAACTGCATATTCCTGTAGTTTTAACTTAAAGATCATCAATTATTGAGAAAACAGTATTCTTGTGTTTTCATTAAAATAGGAACTTTGGGCACTTAATATATTCTTGGTCTAGTCAGTATCATCTTCCAATCGTATTAATGCATGTGCACTTTGAGAAATGATCGAGTTGTTCCGAGAACATAAATTATACATATTGTAAATAAATTTAAAACGACATTTATCTCAATTTTAACATTCAAACTTACTTTTATAATCTGCATGTCTGTATATTTTATAGCGGTAATATATATATATTTAATTATAATTCACTAGTATAAAATTGCAAGTAATCATAAAAGAGAAAATAAATTATTATTTGGTACAGAAACAAGTGGTCAAAAACTCACTGAGTGTGTAGGTAGCTGGATAATTGGCCATTAATTTTTGTAAAGAGAGAATTTTCATCTTCGATTTCAAGATAATTTTGACTTCTTTCTTGTTTGCAACTAATGAACCTTTACATGAGTAGTAATTACTGAAACTTAAAATAGTCTCTCAAACAGACAGCTTTTTAATTTGATTTTCAGTTCGAGGGCTGCCTGTGGTGATGTATTAGTCTCGATGTATAGGCACTGATAGCTCTAGTTTGCCATCATTCAGTGCCATGTAAACACTACCTCCTTTCTATTCTCCTGCAAAAGTGTCATTTCTCTATTGTCTTAATCCATTCCTGGTACTGTAATGTCAAATGCCCTTTTCACATCTTCAATGTCAAAGTTCAGTATCAATGTCTTTAAAAACCTGGAATTGTCCTTCTTGCAGGCATTAATATCTATGGAGGGACAGTGTAACTAGCAATTACACATACTTATCATACAATCATATCTATGCTACTTTCTGTTTTTAATTTCCAGGTAATTTACTGCTAATGCTAAACAAATTGAATAACAAACCTTACAATTGGAATTATTAATAAGTATAACTTGATTCTTGTTGAGGGAGGGGTGGGGTAGCTGTGCTAGAGATAACATAATGGCAGTCAAAAAAAAGGGACATAACTAACAGACTGATAGAAACAGAGTCTATATGGATTGAAATAAAGGATAAGAAGGGATAATCACACTAATAGGGGTATAACTACAGACCATCTAATAGTAGAAAGGAGGTGGAGCAAGAAAAATGTAAGCAAATATGTGAAATTAATAAAGGATATAGAATAATAATCATGTGGGATTTCAACTAAATAAACTGACAAGAAAAGGGTACAGCGAATGGAGTTTTAACAATGTGTGCAGGACTCCTATCTTACCCAGTATGTAAAAAGCCCAACAATAGAGGGGGCACTGTTGGATCTAGTAATGGGAAATGAAACAAAACAGGTAAGAGAAGTAAGTGTAGGGGAACATCTGGGCAATAGCAATCACAACACAATAAGGTTTAAGATAAAGATTGAGATGGAAATAAGTAAGACAATGAACAAAGTAATAAATTAGGTGAAAAAGCTGATTTTAAGGGGATGAGAATGAAACTAGGGAAAATAAACTGGAAACATTTATTGACAAACAAAGAAATAGAAGTACACTGGGAAACATTTAAAATGCTGATCAATAGAGTCCAGGAGAAATATATCACCCTAAAAAGCAAGAACAAACTAGCCAATAATGGCACATCATGGATGAATAAAGAAATAAGGCCAACTTGAAATTAAAGAAAAAGGCATACATTAAGTCCATAGACATCAAAGGAGAGGATGACAAAAAGGAATTCAAAAAGGTTAGGAAAGAAGTCAAAAAAACAATTAGGAAAGTAAAGAGAAGCTACAAAATTAAATTATCAAAGAATATAAAAATAAATAGTAAAGTATTCTTCAGACACATTAATAACAAAAAAAAATCAGATAGGAATAGGGTCACTAAGGGATACAATAAACTCACAGGTAATGACAGGGAAATGGCAGAATTATTAAATAATTATTTGCCTCAGTATTTACCAGGGAGACTAACATGCTGGGCATGACATTAGAAGAAGAGATCAAAAAGATATAAAGGGGGAGAAATTCAGTATAGCCCCATTTGGGGTGCTAAAACTTTAAAAGTTGAAAAATTAGCTCCAGGCACTAATCATTCTCACCTCCCACGAAATTCAGTTTTAGCACTCCAGTGGGGAAGTGGAGCACTAAATCAAGCGCTAACCACTTCTCTTAAACGCTAAAGTGTGTGAAAGGGATGGTAGCGGCAGTGCGCTGAAGAATGTGCAGTGCAGTGCTACCGGCATCAGAGGCTCCTTCCCTCGCTTAAAGCGATGGGCCAATGATGGTTTGCAACATTCTTCTTCTTAGTTCTGTGGGGCCAGGGGACCTGCGCGACTTCCATTCCAGCCCCAATCACTCTGTGGAGGGCTTAGGCATCGCTCAGCAATGAGGCTTCAAAAACTTTCAGCAGGCACCAGACTGGTGCGAAGAATAAAGTTTGGTCTATCTGACCACCACTGCCTTTAATTATCGCTCCCCAAGCGGTTAGCTGAGGTGACAACGCCTCCTGTTGCTGCCGTTGTTGATGCCCGGCGATGCAGCAGGGGGCGGGAGCGAATTTCACATCCGGGGCGGTAACGGGGCGCTGCGCACTTGATGACGTCACAATCTAAGGGTGCTAGAGACCGAGGCGTTAAGTGTTAGTGCCAGCGCAAAACCGCCATGGAAGTTCGCGGGCATTGCTGAATTCGCTGCGCCCAGTTGGTAACCCCTTAGCATCCCATTACCGCCCCCTGCAGGCACTAACAGGAGGTGCAAAGCAGATGAATTTCTAGCCCAAAGATATGTAAGATAGAAAGGGGGAGATAATTGATAAATGGAGAGAGCATAAACCCGTGGTCCGGATGGATAACATCCATGCATATTAAAAGAGGTTAGGTAAGAGATAGCAGAGGCACTATTGCATATACATAAAAATTCATTAGAAAAGGGAATAGTGCCAGAGGTCTGGCATACAGCAAATGTGATTCCTGTATTTAAAAATGGTGATAGAACAAGTCTAGGGAACTATAGATCAATTAGCTTAACATCAGTGGTAGGAAATTTACATAAATGATTTGGACTCAGGAATCGGAAGGACAATTTCAAAATTTGTAGACGACACCAAATTGGGGGGTACAGAGGAGGACTACAACAAAATACAGGAAGAAATTAATCAATTTGCAGAATGGGCATGTAATTGGCAAATGAACTTCAATATAGATAAATATGAGGTGGTACATTTTGGTAGGAAGAATAATGAGGCCACATACTCCTTGGCAAATAGTGTTTAAATGGGATAGAAGAGCAAAGAGATCTGGGGTACAGATACACAAATCATTAAAAGTAGCGACACAGGTAATAAGGCCATAAAAAGCAAGCAAAGCACTAGGGTTCATTTCTAGAGGGATAGAATTAAAAAGCAGAGAAGTGATGTTAAACTTGTATAGAACCTTGGTTAGACCACACTTGGAGTATTGTGAACAGTTCTGGTCTCCATATTATAAAAAGGATATAGTGGTATTGGAGAAGATGCAAAATAGATTTACAAGGATGATACCAGAACTCAGAGGTTATACCTATCAGGAAAGATTGAACAGACAGGGGCTCATATCTCTAGAAAAGAGAAGACTGAGGGGTAACCTGATATAGGTCTTTAAGATTATAAAAGAGTTTGATAGGGTAGACGTAGAGAAGACATTTCCAATTGTGGGCTTGAGCAGAACCAAGAGCCATAAATATAAGATAGTCACTAATAAACCCAATAGGGAATTCAGGAAAAACCTCTTTACCCAGACATTGGTTAAAATGTGGAACTTGCTACCACAAGGAGTAGTTGAGGCGACTAGCATAGATGCATTTAAGGGGAAGCAAGATAAACACATGAGGGAGAAAGGAATAGAAGGGTATATTGAAGGGTTAGATGAAGAAGGGCGGGAGGAGGCTCATGTGGAACATAACCACCGGCATGGACCTGTTGGGCTGAATGGCCTGTTTCTGTGATGTAAATACTATGTTATACTTAATACTATGTAAATAAAGATATTTCTCTTAACAAAAAATGGGAAACTGTGTGGTCTTGATTTTAACTCCGGGTGGGATTTGGACAGGTGGATAGTGGGGTCAGTTTCAAACACATCTGATGCCTCAGGGTATTTTAACTACTGGGCCTCATTATACTTTCATGGGTGGGTTTCCCACCCAATTCGCTAACCTGCCAGGAAACTCATTCACTTCCAGAGCGCAATTTTTCACAAATTAGCCAGAGGCATATTAAAAGTGGCAATGCACCTCATTGCAACAAAACCAAACAACAACAACTTGTATTTATATAGCACCTTAAATGTAGTAAAATGTCCCAAGGCGCCTCACAAGAGCGTTATCAAACAAAATTTAACACCAAGCCACATAAGGAGATATATGGACAGATGACCAAAAGCTTGGTCAAAGCGGTAGGTTTTAAGGAGCATCTTAAAAGGAGGAAAGAGAGGTAGAGAGGCAGAGAGGTTTACAAAGGGAATTCCAGAGATTAGGGCCTTCGCAGCTGAAGGCCGCCAATGGTGGATTGATTAAAATTAGGGATGCTAAAAAGGCCAGAATTAGAGGAGTGCAGATATCTCGGAGGGTTGTGGGGCTGGAGGAAATTACAGTGATAGGTAGGGGTGAGGCCATGGAGGGATTTGAAAACAAGGATGAGAATTTTTAAATCAAGGCATTGCTTAACCGGGAGGCAATGTAGGTCAGCGAGCACAGGGGTGATGGGTTAGCGGGACTTGTTGCGAGTTAAGACACAGGCAGCAGATGACCTCAAGTTTACGGAGGGTTGAACGTGGGAGGCTGGCCAGGTGAGCGAAGTTGTATTGCCTTCTGGCTCCTGGATAAACTTTGTTGCACAGAGAAGGGGAAAGTCAGAGATATCAAAGTAACAAGCCCCCAGTTACTCTGAAACCTCCTTTGGGGGCCTGCTGGAAGAGGTCAGGGTGAGGAGGGAAGTTCTCTTAGGATCATAGGAACAAATGTATGCCAATCAGCCCCTCAAATCTGTTCGCCGTTCAATTAGATTATGGCTGATCTGTAACTTAATTCCATTTACCTGCTTTGGTTCCATATCCCTTAATACCCTTACCTAAAAAATATAAAGCAAGTGGCAGGATCCTGAAAATATAAATTCACCAGTCATGGAGAGACATTGCACAGATTGTCAGCTACAGGACCTGGATGCAGTGCAGTATCCTGATTTGGAAATATATCGCCGTTCCTTCATCATTGCTGGGTCAAAATCCTGGAACACCCTACCTAACAGCACTGTGGGAGTACCTTCACCATACAGACTGCTGCGGTTCAAGGAGGCGGCTCACCACCACCTTCTCAAGGGCAATAAATGCTGGCCTTGCTAGCGATGTCCACATCCCATTAATGAATTAAAAAAGGAGGGGCTTCACTGACCTCTCAAGAGTAGCTATGGGAAAGTACAGTTCTTCATTTTTTCATGTCTGTCAACAACACTTGCCAAAGTTCTTTTCCCACTTTCCTAGGCAAGGTGGTATGCTTTAATATCAGAGGAATTCTGAATGGAGCTGAACATTCGAATTCTCAGAGAACAGCCCCACTCCTGACCTGATGATGGAGGGAAGGTCATTGGTGAAGCTGCTGAAGATGGTTGGACCAAAGATGGTTTCCTGAGAAACTTCTGCAGTAATGTCCTGGAGCTGCGATGATGGCATCTGACAACCACAACTCCAGCCACTGGAAGGTTTTCCCTTTGACCCATGTTGGCCTCAGTTTTGCTTGGGCTCCATAATGCCTTACTTGATTGAATGCTGTCTTGATGCTGAGACTATCTAGTCTCACCTCTCCTCTGGCATTCAGCTCTTGCATCTGTCGGGATCAAAGATGTGAAGAAGTCTTGAGTTGAGTGGTTCTGGTGAAACTCAAACTGGGAATCGATGACCAGGTTATTGATAAATGGATGTTGCTTGATAGCACGATTGATGACTCCTGCCATCACTTTATTGAATACTGGGTGGAGGCCGATTGAGTGGTAATTGGCCAGTTTGATTTATCCTATTTTTTTGTGAATATGATGCACCTGGATAATTTTCCATGGATAGATGTCATAGCTGCAATGGAACAACTTGGCTAGTAATGGTGCACGAGACTTCAGCACTGCAATCAGGATGTTATCAGGCCCAATGTCTTCGCTGTGTCAGGCATTGCCAGTGGAGTGAACTGAAATGGTTGGGCACTGGCATCTATGATTTGGTTGCCAATAGGCCTGCCCAATTTCTTTCCTTATTTTTGAACTTTGTAGTGTTTGTTTACAATTGCGTAGCTTACTAGCTCACTTAAGAGAGTCAACCACATAGGGTGGGAGTGAAATCATATGGAGGCCAGACTGGGTAGGTGTATAATGCTGCCTTCCGTGAAGGACATTAGTGAACCAATTGAGTTTTTATGATAATTAATGATTATTTTTCAGGTGCTATACCTACAAATTACCAAATTTATTGAATTCCATTTCACAACTTTTCATGATGAGAGTTCCACTGATTACCTCTGGGTTGCTAGTCCTGTACCATAACCACTAGGCTACTGTACACCATATAGGGCCATACATCAAGATAATTTGACGTGTCAAAATATGTAAGATACATTTGTGAATAACTATTTGTCTCAGAAGGTGGAAGGTATTAAACCCAATTTAAAATGCAGCTCATCTTTTGATTAGGCACTTTACAGGCTTCCAGCCTCAACACTGAGTTTAACAACTTCAGATCATAACCATCGCACCCATTTTCTCGGAGAGCAGATGCTGATAATGGTTCTGCTGGGTTCATTTACACCTCTTCTTTATTGTCCCATTACCACCCCCTTTTGCCTTGCACCATCATCCCTTTTGTCATTTAATCACTCCTGCCCTCCACCCTATCACAGACCTTCCCTTTTGTTCTATCCTCTCCCCCACCCCTTTGCCCCTGGCTCTGGACTTGCTTATAAACTGTTAAATCTCTGAACTTCTTCCAGTTCTGATGAAAGGTCATTGACCTGAAACGTTGGGGTAGATTTTCCTGAAGCTGTCAGGAAGGAGGCGGGACTTCAACTTTCAGGTTTTAGTCCCGCCTACATCGACGTCCGGCCAATCCGCGTGATTTTCCCTTGACTGACCTTGTTGAGCCCGCCCAGCGGGCTCAGCAGGCCAATTAAGGGCCAGCTGGCAACAGGTGACGTCACAGTCTGAAATTTCATCTGTCAAGAGTTCTTGACAGATGAAATATCAGTGTTTCACAGCTGTTTGAAGCTGTCAAACACTGACAGTCTGACTTCTAACCTGAGTCCTTCTGCACAGACTCAGTTAGAACTGTCACCGGCAATGAAAGCTGAAGTTCTAACTGTGTTAACAGGCAGTTAATTGGCACTAATCCCTTACCGCCTCGGATCGGCGGGTCCCAGTGCGGGGCAGGTACCCGCCTCCTCTGAAACTTACGTGGAGGCGGGTTTTGGGCAGGATGGTGTCGGGACCCCCGAATTCGGGATTTCCCCCCCCCCCCCCCCACACGCCTGAAACCCCGCCTGACGGCTCCAGGAAAATCTACCCCGTTATCTCTGTTTCTCTCACCAGAGATGGTGCCCGACCAGCTGAATGTTTCCAGCATTTTCTGTTTTTATTTTAGATTTCTGGAATCCGTAGTATTTTGCTTTTGTTAAAATGTGCCGACATTGCATATGGTAGTGCACACAATGATTTACAAAATGAGAGGTTGGCTCATTTTATTCAGGTCCATCTCTGCCTAACTGATATTCTAGTTATTCTGCACTAATGTATACAGCCTCTGCTCAACGTATTGCAAAAATAAATGAGTTTGTGGTAACCAATGTTCCCTTTAAGCTACGCGACAATGCGGCCATGAAGCGCTCTGGACCTCCCATGCAGCCGGCTCACCGTTCACATGCGTGGTATTTTGAATGGGCCAATTAAAGGGAACAATGGTGGTCACCATTTCAAAAGTAAAGTTACCAGCAAAGCAACCTTTCCACTGTAAATGAGCAATAATATTATCACAAGCCAAACAATTGATTTTTAGATAAGAATTTCATGGTTAATCAGTTTTGTTTAAACAAATGATTATTTTTGAAGTGAATGTTAAATGTTTTAGATTAATGATCTTCCTTCCTTTTAAATGTTTTACAAGTAAAACGATGGCTTTATAATTTTGCACCTATTATATAATTATGCCAGTGCTAGCTTTGATAGTGATTGTGCTCGACAGATAGTCAATGTTTATAGCACTGATGTGAAAAATAAAAGAAAATTCTGCGTGTATACAATTAATTATTAATTACTTCAGTGCTTGGTTTTGGCAGTTCCACCCCATAAAAAAGTCACAACTTTTTAGCGGCAATGATGATGTGATTCTTTACATAAACTGGACCGTAGAACTGGACTATGTTATGGCTTTGCATATAATGTCCAAATAAAGAAAGAACAAAGACTTGCAATCATTTAGCACTTTATCACATCTTTCAGAAACATCTTGGAGCACTTCACACACAATCTATTACTTTGAAGTCTATTGAAAGTTTGTTATGTGGACAAATGTAGTTTTATGTACAGCAGGATCCTCCAAACAGCAATGAGATTGAATGACCAGTTGGTTGAGGGAGCAAAGTTGGTCAGGACACCAGGAGAACTCCTTGCTATTTTTGACTACTGCCAAGGAATACAACCATACAGCCATAGACAGAAGAAAACCATTGACGCCATTGTATGTGTGCCGGCTGTGCTTGAGCTATCCAAAACTAATCCTGCAGTCCTGAATCACCAGAAAAGAAGAGGTTACAACTAAAGTACTTGGACAGTCAGAAATAATATAGACATTGCTGATACTCATGCTGTATCCATTTTGTATACTTCTAGAAGTAGCAAGATTTCCTTGCTACATGGAGTGTTAGATTGATGACTTATGTTTCTTCCTCATTTTGATCCTTTGTTTAGAGTGGAAATCCTTCCAATTTTTCTGGAAAAATTTCCACACAGAAACAAATATGAGATGGAAAACCAATTAGTCATCATCTATAACAATTCAATATACGTTAAATTGGTACATGGGCCACACATTTCATTGAAAACTCATTATAAGTAGCAGCAATAGCTGTTATTACTGTAGGTGTCACTTTGTTAGGTATTTTCAATGTTAAAGATGTCACGCTGTGAGACATACAATAGCTGCTCTTTTAAAGTATATTACCCTCAGATGGTTTAAATTTGGCCACCAGCTCCCATAAATTAGTCAAAATATTTTTGAAAGTTTTGTCAGATACCATTTTTTTCTCCTTAACTAAAATTCCATTGTCAAAAATAAGGATTTGAACAAAATTTAAAAATCAAAAACATTACATATTTCACAATAACATGATTAAATTTATCCACTGAATTCTCTTCTGCATAATTTAATGCCTTCATTAAAGTTTTTATTTGAAGGTTTCAGCCTCTTTCAAAAACCTGGGCTTGAAGGCAATACATTTTCCTAAAGCTATGATTCTATGAGCTGAATTTGTATTCTGCAGGCTCAGCAATGCAGGGTGCCAAATTTCCCACAATTTAACAGTACCAGTCAGGAAGCTGCACTGGTGGGATATTCTTCTTTACCTCCCAGCACTTTCTGCCCTGTAGTTTTTCTTCAAATGATTTTGACAAATAAGAGGACAAAATTAAAAACCTATACAGAGATAACATTTATATATATATTTTTAAGTGTATTAAGCTAAGGGAGAGAGAGACTAGAGATAGCGAAATAGAGGATTTACAGATAGGGAGTAGGGTCAGGGTCAGAGAAAGAGAGGGTAAAAGAGTGTATGTGTGCTTTCTTCATTTAAATGTCAATTCAGTTTTCAAAAAAACAATAGTTGAAGCCAACTGCTTATCTCCATCTGCATTTTGTTGACAGAAAAGGTCAATGATAATTGTGGCCACCCATAAGACAAGAGAGAGACGAGTAACAGAGAGAGAGAGAGAGAGAGAGGTTGAGATAAAGATAAATGCATTCTTATTTAATTCTTCTCCATTCTGCTCTTGGATGCTGTACTGCCCTTCAGAATGCCACTTTTGCAGCGGCATTGTTTTCTTGGGGCAGAACAGAGCTGTAAACGAAGGAAAATAGCAGGAACAAGAACCTGATGGCCAGCTTTTAGGGCAAGGTTGTGTCACAGTACTTCCCCGCCCCATTTTCCTTCAACTACCAGAAGCAAACTATTTTGCCAAAGAAAATCCAGCTCCTGGTATCTAATGCTGTACAGTAGGTATGAAGGAAACTGGATGTGATTCAGTTTAAGTTGAATAGTTCCATTTTCTGTCCTTCTCCCATCAACAGGAAACAGTAAGTATTCAACATGTTTGTGTGTGCTGCAACTGCACACAGAGCAGTTCTACCCTTGTTCATCTGAACTGCATATTTCAAACACACCTCTCTCTTACATCATGTGTATGTAAAACAGCTTCACTTCAGACTGCCACTTTACACAGGATACTGAAAAGAAAACTATTTAAATTTAATAATAAAATTACCAGCTTGGGTTTGACACACCAAATGACCTTTCTAAATCAGAATATATATCTCTGTTCTCCCATGTAATCTGCACATTTCATCCTGTAAATTTCTAATGTTGTAATATTGTAAAACAAAATTACAACATTATGTGGGGCCACAGAGCATGTGAACTCATAATATATTAGTTCAATAAACAAAGACATGTTAATTTGCTTTTCATATTCATGTTAGTGTTTATTTAGATATTTTACTGCTATCGTTGACAATGGATAGGCAGTTTTAGGTTAATTTATAATTATCTGTATCTACATTAACAGAGATTTAGACACCCTCTTTAGTGCATCAATGTGAATACAAAGCAGAGAATGCTGGAAACATTCAGTAAGTCAGACAGTATCTGTGGATAGAACAGAGGACTTCATGTTTCGAGTGTGAACTCTTCATCAAAACCCAAAACATTAATTCCTCTTCTCTCTCCACAGATGCTGCCCGACTTGCTGCATATTTCTCACATTTTCTGTTTTTGTTTCAGATTTCCAGGACCGGCAGACTTTTGCTTTTTGTGTATACCAAGTAATGTCACTAAACAGCCCAGAAATAGCAAATGGTACAATAGGCAGAGGTATTCTATTTTCTAGTAATGTAACCTTTGTCTTGCCAAATATATGTGTAAAATCAATATTAAACAACAAAAACTTGAATTATAATTTACAACTTTTTATATGAATTTCAAGTTGTTTCAGCCCTGAAATATAAACAGTTTAACATTTTGTCATTTAAGATCATCAATCATACCCATGTTAATGCTAGAAAATATGAATGATCATGGTTTGAACTGTTATTAAAACCTAATCATTAAACTGTACTTATTGTATGACAAATTAGAGATTAAAATATTGTTGTCATGTAAACAGAAAATAATTCATAAGCCTAAAATATGTGGGCATCGTGAATAGAACTAAAACCCCCAAGCAAAACGACAAAGCCAGTACTGCCCCACCTCCCATCCCCCCAGTCTCCTCTCCCTCCCCCCCATCCCTCCCCCCCCATCCCTCCCCCTCCCTCCAACTTTTCCTGTAGACTGTTTGTTTTCCCGTTTCATTTTTCCCTCCTGTAGAGTATCTACATTCGTGAATGAGATCTGCAGATCTGCTTTCCCACTGTTGTCCTTTATCTAGCTACTACAGCTGCAGGGTAGGAGCCTGGGGTGAATCAATATTGCCTCCCTTCTGTCATAAAACATTATAGCACACAATGAACTCCTTTGCCGTATCATCAGTGACAGTGGGGCATTTCTGTGCTGCTGGCAGGCAAAGTGCTGGAAGACCAAAGAAACCCAAAATGCTGCAATATCTTTCATTTTGGCTAAAAGGAACCTTATGAGCATTGGTGAACATATTCAAATGAGTTTGCAATCTGCTTTACTTTTTGATCATAAATCTTATTCGAGTAAGATTTCTGTTAGGTAAGGGAAACAAGTGATATAAAGCAAAGGCGGGTAAATGGAGTTGAGGTACAGATCAGCCATGATCTAACTCATGGTGGGACAGACTCGAGAGGCTGAATGGCCTACTCCTGTGTTCCTATGTACCCTTGGTATTTCTGGAAACTGAACACTCTCCAATTAACAAAGATGATCCCCAAGAATAAAAGTAAACTGGCATTTCATAACTACATTTATTGCAGTCTAAGTAGCAGTAAATGTATTCAAGCAGGACATTGAGTTTTGCCAGTCAGAGTGAAAGACTCAAAGTGGCAATCTTATTGGTTAATCTGTCTTTGTGCAATACCCTAGCAAAAAATACAGAGGTGTGTTTTATTGCTAACGTCAATGTGGTCTCATAATTCTGGCAACGTACAAATGTATAAGTAATGCATCCAAACAGCAGAATAAATGATTTAACTATTAAGACTTTTCAATCCTTTATTTTTGCATCACCGGTAGCTAAACAGCTTCCCCTGTGTTACTGAGGATTGAAAACATAATTTATTGTTTTCAGCAATTGGTATTATTTCTCATTTATTGTTCAATATGACAATCAGAAAATAAGCCATTAATGTTAGTTATTTATACTACCTTCATCAAACACACTTGAGCCTGGAAATTACTGCCAGCAATGTTATTATAAGAAAAAGAGAAGGCTGACGGGTGACCTAATAGAGGTCTTTAAAATTATGAAAGGTTTTGATAGATTAGACAGACAGAGTGTTTCCACTGGTGGGGAAGAGGAAAACTAGAGGCCATCAATATAAGATAGTCACCAAGAAATCCAGTAGGGAATTCAGAAGGAACTTCTTTACCCAGAGAGTGGCGAGAATGTGGAACTCGCTACCACAGGGAGTGGTTGAAGTGAATAGTATCGATGCATTTAAGGGAAGGCTAGGTAAGAATATGGGGAAGAAGGGAATAGAGGGTTATGCTGATAGAGTTAGATGAGGAAAGACGGGAGGAGGCTCAAGTGGTGCATAAACAATGGACTGTTTGGGCCGAATGGCCTATTTCTGTGCTGCATATCCTATGTATGTAAGAATACAATACACTCTTATGAAATTCCTATCTCCATGATTTTAACAAAGACCTTAAACCACTTAACATAAAGCGATTAATATTCCCATTAAAAAGCAAGGAATTTGATAGAAACTTGTTAAGCATTCATAGAATAACATTGCCCACAATAATTTTCAGGCTTTGTTTTCTAATTATCTCCAAAACACTATGCTCGGTTTTATTTCTGTGTAACTATGCAGTTATTAGAGTGATTTGTCACTATATTTTTGTATATAGTTTATATATGATATTTTCACAAATCTTTCCATTTAAATGTGTAGCAAAATCATCAGCAACAGCAAAAGCACTTTACTCAGATTCCTTTTTAGTCATTTTCAAATGCCTCTCCACAAAGACCACCAACAGGATTACCTATAGGAGAAGCACCCAAATAACTGACACCCATGTTTGACATTGAATGTGTTCACATGTTCTTACTCTGGCAGGCACATTGTGATGTCTTCATGTTGCGCCGGAATGAACATTAACAACTCTGTTAATAAAAGATTTCTCCCATATCCAATTTGTTAGCGAGAGTTGTAAATTCATTTATTGCCAGCCAAAAGATCACAAATAAAGCTTTATTAGCCCTGTGTGATGGTACTATAAGGCAGGCAAATAAGTACCACCACAGCTGTATCATGCTTCCTTGATTAAAGGTAATTTAGAGCATTGCATTTTCACTTCAGATTGGAAACGATTAAACTATAATTAGCCTATTTAATCCACCATACATGCTTTTAAAGAGTGTCTACCTTTAGCTCATTGTACAAAAGTGCAGACCTTGTCTCATGAAAACATTAGATATATATAAATAATTTTACTTACTTCCATCACACTTCAAAGTGTCAAAAGTATATAAAATAAGAGAAAGAAAGCCAGTCATTTTCCTCTGTTTTTTTCCAACTTTGACAACCTTCCCCAAGGCCAGGAGCCAGAGACTTATGAGCAACTGTCAAATCTACAGAGACTTCCTCAGCAATTAGTCTCTAATTGACTTAAGGGTGTGCCTATTTGGAACACTACCCTGCAGGGAGTACCTGAGCAATGTCTTTAAAAACCAGATTAAACATCACAACTGTGTTCCAAACTCCAGACTACCTGTGAACAACACCACAGAACATCAAAAGGTTTTAATGAAATGTCATTAACAGCATATTAAATGCTGCAGTAATATTGCATCAGGATTGATGGGGTTAAGATACATTCTTAAGGCAAAGTAAAGAGAGCATGTGACTGTGCTGTACCTGGCTTGGGAGTGTTTGATTCTGACACTAGGTGAGAACAGTGAAGCAAATGTTCTGGTTCCAACACTGGCAACACTCACTTCATTGAGAACAAAAAAATACCAAAGATACAAATTTTAAAAAATACAGGGCTGTGGCTAAGCCAACTCCTGGCAAATGACCATGCAATAATACTCATTAATATCCACGTTATAAGGTGTTACTATTCCCTTATAAGCATTTTCAGGAATGTAGGACTTGCTAATAATCACAATAAATGTTGAATGAGTGAATTAAATCGCTGATAGACAAAAAATACAGCATGCATTTTAAAAGTAATGGAGAATTGAATGCAAAATTATCTTATTTTAGAGTTCAGACAGAGGTTACAAAGCTCTGCTGCAGTTTACGGTATCATCTGAATCACTTAATTAGCTTGAAGCCTTGTAACACGCCCCCAAGTTTCCGTTACTTTCTATTTATAGTATGGACATCATTGAATACTATTTTTATCCAAGTCATATGTCCTAGGTAATATGTGTCTCTGCCCTGGTATCTTTCAGAAAGCTTGCTAATACACATCTAACATCTACAAACATACCTTCACAGTTACTTGTGGAAAATCTTTACATATTTCTACAAACCAAAGGATCTGAGAAAAATGAAAGCTCTACACATTTGGGCCCAGAGAAGTGTGCTTGTAGGTTCTGTGTGCTAACAGCACACAGTGTGTGTCAACTTATGACAGCACTATTTTGGGAACGTAGCACTAAAGCAGCTTTTCCCAACCTATGCAGTTATTTAGCCCAGCTTTCAACCATACTCCGCAGTAAAAAAATAATGAAAACTGTGATGATCTCTCTCACAAGTACAGGGACAAGTACAATAAGGATCAGAAGAAAAAATGTTATAAAGTATCTCCATTGAAGTAATTAGAATTTAGAATAAATGCATTTGGACTAATAAGGTTTACAGTTCTAATATTGATTTCTGTTAAAAAAAGACAATGCTGAGCTGCTCTATGTAAATATGCATGAGTGTGTGTAGGACACTAAGGGAATTTGTCCAGCTGTACAAAATCAAACAACTGCAGGAAAATATGATTAATTTTAATATCCTTATGTTTTTATGTCAATTGTATTCCCTCCCTTTCTCTGGTAATTTCCTGCCCTCTACACATTTCCACCCCCCACCTCACCGGCCTACCACCCCCTTTCCTGAAGGCAGTGACTCCATTTTCTACCAATGAATCATCTAGTTGAATCACACTATCCTGGTCATTGCCCATACCCTTTAATATTCCTTGTTTTCAAATAACTATCTAATTCTCTTTTAAAAGCATTTATGGTCTCTGTTTCAACAAGTTTGTTGTAGTGAATTCTAACTTCTAACCATCCTCTGTGGAGTATTTTTCTAACCTCCCATTTAATTCTTTTTATAATAATCTCAAATGTATGCCCTCTCGTTGCCATCACAGCCAAGTCTGATCCTGTCCATATCAGACTGGCCACACATGCACACTTTCAAATGAGCTGGATAGCAATTGGGTGATGAGGCCAATTCTAGCAACAGCTCCTTGCAGTCACGCTGAGAGTGGCTAGCTCCAGGAGATAGAACCTGGGATCCTCATGGACTGTATGGCTCAACTGCTCAGCACCTGAATCAGCTGAGTCTTTAGGGTGGTTCTGATTGTGTCAATTTTTTTTTTGTAAATGTTAGTTGTTGGTAACATCATGAGGTGTATCCTGGAAGAGCTACCAAACCCAACAGTGTGAGGGATATGAATTAGCGTCAATAGATATAGTCACTGACTCTTGATTGTTTCAGCAATTTTGTCAGTTCAATAGCCTCTGTTAATCTACTTCCTCTATTCACTGATTATACACAAATATATATTAAAAGATTTTGCACCCATCACACTTCTATGACACAATTAAAAGTGTCATAAACATTTAAAAAAGAAAGATAACCATTACATGCTGGTTTCTTCTGATCTGGAACTGGGAATTTGCCAGCACCTATCAATCTGCTCATTTTCCTCACTAACATCAATTGACCTCTAACTGGCCTCAGGCCTGGACAGACATAGTTAAACACAGCTGTAACTTAGCAGCAGAATAATACATAGCCCATTATATAAACTGATGATATTTTCCATGTACAATGCAATTGGAGTCGCCTGCTTGAGATTCAACTGTGCAGTATGTTTTTTTTTTAAATGTGTGTGCATCAAAGAGAGAGATGTTAGGGTTAAAGCCTCCATTAAGAAATGGACAGAAATGCCATACAGCTCTTTGAGTGTTCGTCTGCTAGTATTGACAACTGTAATTTCTAGCCTTAAGTGTTTTTGTCAGAATTAAGGTTTAAAATTCCATTTTATTTTGTCTTTTTAACCTTTATACTAATTATTTTTATAACAAGAGTTTGAAAGGTTCAAATCCTAAGCTATGGTTCTGTTGAACGATTGACAAGAGCAAGCCAGCTGTTACTCAGAAGATTAACAAAATGAAAGCATACAAAAACATGAAAAGCTCTTTCAAATTAATTCTGGACTTTATGACCTGTAGATACTGTGCAGTAACCAACAAATAACAGTATTGTTTGAATGCTATGTAGACATGGTGCAAATAGAGTCTTAGGAATTGTTAAACAGGTACAGATCACATCTGTTAATAGATCTTTGAATTTTTTTTCAGTAAATTGATGGCTTAAAATGATCAATATTTTATAGAAAACATAAAGAGTATTCTCTGCGCAGTCTCCTGCTCTCCCATATCCCCATCCCCCCCCCCCAAAAAACAGCACACAAAAAAGGCCATGGGAAACTGGGTGGTGTAGTGAATTGGACCAGGGATATCTTACCTATGGCTCGAAAACCACACATAGCACTGAGTCCTAGCAATCCAGACCTCTAAGCAGGAATAATACACCCTATTTACCCTTGTATTTATTATTTGCTGGTTTACTCGGTTTGAATTTCGTGTATCTGGAGGTTTCGGAAAGGGCTGTTTTTTCCACTGTTATGCCATTGGTGGATTAATCCTAAATCAGAACACTAACATCTGTTAGTATCAGTAACGAGATTTTTGCAAATTAACATGGTCTTAATCTTTATATATGTCAAGACCTCATGGTCCACACCTATGTGATCCATGAAGATAAAAGCTTGGATTCTCTCCAGTTGTACATAGTCCTTTCACCCATGTGACCCGAGTTCAAAATTCAGTCTGGAGTAACAGGATCAAATTCACCTCAGAGCAGTGGAAATGCTAAGGAGCAGCCCCATAAGAGTAGCATTGGCTCCATGGGAGAAGCAGATGCTGTCCTCTCTCAGGAAGCTGCTCCCCCAGTGACCTTGTTGGTGCCAGACAGCCAGCTGCACTTGACTGCCCTGGTCGCCATCAAGATATTACAATCTCCAGCTGGGCCAGAGCTACTCGAGGTCACCCACCATGGCCATCTCATGTCACAGCCCCAAAATCAGATAATACAGAATATTCATGTTCCAACAACGATGGGAAGGCAATCCTTTGAAAGAGTGCAGAACCTCCCAAATTACACACCCAGTTCGGCCCAGCAAAACAACAGCAAAAAATACTGTAAAAAAAAAATCACCAAAACACTCGCCAGCAGAGACTTACCTTAATGGAGGTGGCTATCTCTTTAAATAGCACTTCTGCAGCATGCATCTCGACTGTTAAGACGATGACTTGAGGTAAAGAACCAGTGAATCAGAGGCTTCCACACACGCATTTGGCAAACGGGTCCTTATTCAGGTGCAGGACCCTCATTTTGACTTTAAAATAAATGCTGCGCTCCTTACAGGCGGCCACCAGGGCCAACTAAAAACATCTCTCGACGAATTTAGCAATGGCCCAGGTGCACGCACAAATCAGGTTCAGTCGTCGCAATCCTAAATTCATCATTGCTGCACTCCTTTCACCTGAGAAACGAGTGCAGCAATGTTGAATTTATACCCCAGAGAGTTCTTGACCTCAACCATGCCAACAGGGGGAGATGTTTAAAGCTGCATTGGAAGAAGCCTGGGAGTAAGGTGAGTGCTGGACCCTCTGTGTGATGACTAGCCCAAGAAGTTGTAAGTAGGGTAAAAATATAAAATATAAAATAAAATAATAGGGGCGGGGGTGATAAACGCGCACAGTGCATGGGCGCTCCAAAGGTATGCACCCACAATCCTCCACATAGTAAGTTACCAATCTCAGTCATGACATTATGGTAAGGTGATTCACAAAGGCCTCTCACTTCCCCACAGGGAGGGAGGTTAAAGTTTGAGGAATAGTCACCCAGCCTGATGTTGTGTGCCTGCTCAAGGCTGGTCCTAGCATGGAATTGGCGAGGACCTGAAACCAGGTTGCCCACCCACTTATCAGCCACAGATGGTGCATGAAGCAGGAAAACCAAGAGGGGAATGGAAAAGAAAAAAATACTTTACACAGTGAAACATTCGAGAAACAATGCAGGTAGAGAGAGACATTAGCCTCAATTTTTCTGGTCGGTGTTATTTTAATGTTGAATTTAAGCCATTTCACAGATGCTGCACATAGCCGGGTCTCAGCTTGGGGCTGGAGTTTGGTTGTGGGATTGATAGCATAGTGGTTACGTTACTGGACGAGTAATCCAGAGGCCTGGGCTAATGATCCAGACCAAATCCCACCACAGCAGCTGGGGAATTTAAATTCAATTAAAATAAAATCTGGAATTATAAAGCTAGTATCAGTAATGGTGACCATGAAACTATCGGATTGTCGTTAAAAACCCATCTGGTTCACTAATGTCCTTTAGGGAAGGAAATCTGCCGTCCTTACCTGGTCTGGACTATATGTGACTCCAGACCCACAGCAATGTGGTTGACTCTTAACTGCCCTCTGAAATGGCCTAGCAAGCCACTCAGTTGTACAAAATCACTATGAAAAACAATAATAAGAATAAAACCGGACGGACCACCCGGCACCGGCTTCGGATACGACAATGGCACACCCAGCCCAGTCGATCCTGCAAAGTCCTGCTCACTAACATTTGGGGACGTGTGCCAAAATTGGGAGAGCTGTCCCACAAACTAGTCAAACAACAGCCTGACAGTCATACTCACAGAATCATACCTTTCAGGCAATGTCCCAGACTCCTCCATGACCATCTCTGGGTATGTCCTGTCTGAATGGCAGGACGGACCCACCGGAGGGGGCGGCACAGTGGTATACAGTCGGGAGGGAGAGGCCCTGGACGTCATCAACATTGACTCCGAACCCCATGAAGTCTCATGGCTTCAGGTCAAGCAGGGGCAAGAAAAGCTCCTGCTGATTACCACCTACCGCCCTCCCTCAGCTGATGAATCAGTACTCCTCCATGTTGAACACTACTTGTAAGAAGCACTGAGGGTAGCAAGGGCACAGAATGTACTCTGGGTGGGGGACTTCAATGTCCATCACCGAGAATAGCTCGGTAGCACCACTACTGACCGAGCTGGCTGAGTCCTGAAGAACATAACTGCCAGTCTGGGCCTACGACAGGTGGTGAGAGAACAAACACGAGGGAAAAACCTATTTGACCTCTTCCTCACCAATCTACCTCTCACAGATGCATCTGTCCATGACAGCATTGGTAGAAGTGACCAACGCACAGGCCTTGTGGAGACGAAGTCCCGTCTTCACACTGAGGACACCCTCCATCGTATTGGGTGGCACTGCCACCGTGCTAAATGGGATAGATTCAGAACAGATCTAGCAGCTCAAAACTGAGCATCCAGGAGGTGCTATGGGCCATCAGCAGCATCAGAGTTGTATTTACAATCTGTAAACTCATGGCTCGGTATATCCCTCACTCTACCATTACCATCAAGCCAGGGGACCAACCCTGTTTTAATGAGGAGTGTAGAAGAGCATGCCAGGAGCAGCACCAGGCGTACCTAAAAATGAGGTGCCAACTTGGGGAAGCTGCAACATAGGACTACATGCATGCTAAACAGCGGAAGCAGCATTCTGTAGACAGAGCTAAGCGATCCCACAATCAATGGATCAGATCAAAGCTCTGCAGTCCTGTCTCATCCAGTCATGAATGGTGGTAGACAATTAAACAACAAATGAGAGGAGGAGGCTCCATGATTACCCCCATCCTCAATGATGGCAGAGCCCAGCATGCGAGTGCAAAAGACAAGGCTGAAGCGTTTGCAACCATCTTCAACCAGAAGTGCTGAGTGGATAATCCATATCAGCCTACTCCTGAGGTCCCCACCATCACAGAAGGCGGTTTTCAGCCAATTCGATTCACTCCACGTTATATCAAGAAACGGCTGAGCGAACTGGATGCAGCAAAGGTTATGGGACCCAACAACATTCTGGCTGTCATGCTGAAGACTTGTGCTCAAGAACTAGCCGCGCCTCTAGTCAAGCTGTTCCTGTACAGCTACAACACTGGCATCTACCCGACAATGTGTAAAACGGCCCAGCTATGCACTGTCCAAAAAAACAGGACAAATCCAATCCAGCCAATTTAAAACAGTGACAGGATCGGACAAAGTCAACATGGATTTACAAAAGGTAAATCATGCTTGACTAATCTACTGGAATTTTTTGAGGATGTAACTGGTAAAAGAGATAAGGGAGAACCAGTGGATGTGGTGTATTTGGACTTTCAGAAGGCTTTCGATAAGGTCCCGCATAAGAGATTAGCATGTAAAGTTAAGGCACATGGGATTGGGGGCAAGGTACTGACTTGGATAGAGAACTGGTTGGCAGACAGGAAGCAAATAGTTGGAATAAACGGGTCTTTTTCTGAGTGGCGGGCAGTGACTAGTGGGGTACCGCAGGGATCGGTCCTAGGACCCCAGCTATTCACAATATATATTAATGATCCAGACGAGGGAACTAGATGTAATATCTCCAAGTTTGCAGATGACACAAAGCTGGGTGGGCGTGTGTGCTGTGAGGAGGATGCCGAGAAACTCCAATATGATTTGAACAGGATGGGTGATTGGGCAGATGCATGGTAGATGCAGTATAATGTGGATAAATGCGAGGTTATCCACTTTGGTGGCAAAAACAGGAAGGCAGATTATTATCTGAACGGCAATAGATTGGGAGAAGGGGAAGTGCAACGAGACCTGGGTGTCCTTGTGCACCAGTCGCTGATGGTAAGCATGCAGGTGCAGCAGGCGGTTAAGAAGGCAAATGGTATGTTGGCCTTCGTAGCGAGAGGGTTCGAGTACAGAAACAAGGATGTCTTGCTGCAGTTGTACAGGGCCTTGGTGAGACCACACCTTGAGTATTGTGTGCAGTTTTGGTCGCCTTATCTGAGGAAGGATGTTCTTGCCATGGAGGGAGTGCAGCGAAGATTCACCAGACTGATACCTGGAATGGCAGGAATGATGTATGAGGAGAGATTGGGTCGATTGGGCTTATACTTGCTGGAGTTTAGAAGAATGAGAGGGGATCTCATTGAAACTTATAAAATTCTAACAGGACTAGACAGATTTGATGCAGGAAGGATGTTCCCGATGGCTGGGGAGTCCAGAACCAGGGGTCACAGTCTAAGGATAAGGGGAAAGCCATTTAGGACAGAGATAAGGAGGAATTTCTTCACCCAAAGAGTGGTGAACCTGTGGAATTCTCTACCACAGAAGGCAGTTAAGGCCAATTAATTAAATATATTCAAGAAGGAGTTAGATATATTTCTTAAGGCTAAAGGGATCAAGGGATATGGGGAGAAGGCAGGGACAGGGTACTGAATTTGGATGATCAGCCATGATCTCATTGAATGGCGGAGTAGGCTCGAGGGGCCGAATGGCCTACTCCTGCTCCTGTCTTCTATGTTTCTATCAGTCCACCCTCAGTTATCAGCAAAGTGATGGAAGGTGTTATCGACAGTGCTATCAAGCGGCACTTACTCACCAATAACCTGCTCACTGATGCTCAGTTTGGTTTCCGCCAGGACCACTCGGCTCCAGACCACATTACAGCCTTGGTCCAAACATGGACAAAAGAGCTGAATTCCAGAGGTGAGTTGAGAGTGACTGCCCTTGACATCAAGGCAGCATTTGACCGAGTATGGCATCAAGGAGCCCTAGTAAAATTGAAGTCAATGGGAATCAGGGGGAAACTCTCCACTGACTGGAGTCATACCTAGCACAAAGGAAGATGGTTGTGGTTGTTAGAGGTCAATCATCTCAGCCCCAGGACATTGCTGCAGGAGTTCCTCAGGGCAGTGTCCTCGGCCCAACCATCTTCAGCTGCTTCATCAATGACCTTCCCTCTATCATAAGGTCAGAAGTGGGAATGTTCATTGATCATTGCACATTGTTTATTTCCATTCGCAATTCCTCATTCCACATGCAGCAAGACCTGGATGACATTCAGGCTTGGGCTGATAAGTAGCAAGTAACATTCGTGCTACGCAAGTGCCAGGCAATGACTATCTCCAACAAGCGAGAGTCTAACCACCGCCCCTTGACATTCAATGCTTTATCTTTGCCGAATCCCCCACCATCAACATCCTGGGGGTTACCATTGACCAGAAACTTAACTGGACCAAGCACATAAATACAGTGACAACAAGAGCGGGTCAAAGGCTGGGTATTCTGCGGTGAATGTTTCACCTCCTGACTCCCCAAAGCCTTTCCACTATCTACAAGGCACAAGTCAGGAGTGTGACGGAATACTCTCCACTTGCCTGGATGAGTGCAGCTCCAACAACACTCAAGAAGCTTGACACCATTCAGGACAAAGCAGCCTGCTTGATTGGCACCCCATCCACTATCTTAAACATTCACTCCCTCCACCACCGGCGCACCATGGCTGCAGTGTGTACCGTCTACAAGATGCACTGCAGCAACTCACAAACCCGCAACCTCTACCACCTAGAAGGACATGGGAACACAATCACGTGCAAGTTCCCCTCCAAGTTACATGCCATCCTGACTTGGAAATATATTGCTGTTCCTTCGTCATCACTGGGTCAAAATCCTGGAACTCCCTCCCTAACAGCACCTTCAACACAAGGACTGCAGCAGTTCAAGAAGGTGGCTCACCACCACCTTCTCAAGGGCAATTAGGGATGGGCCTTGCCAGCGACGCCCACATCCCAGAAACAAATAAAAAAAAGCACTGGGTTCAGCAGTTAACAATGTTTGTGCTGTGCCATGTTAATCACTGTAACACTCTGAAAATGAGTCCAGGTTCCCTCATTGTACCCAGCTCATGTGATGACCATTTGAGATGAAACAATCTAATAGTTTACGAAGGCAAGTTTGAACTTTTGGCTTAAGGAACATATTTGTTTTTTGTAAGCCTTCCGTGGATTGTCTCTTCAATCAAATGTAAAGATTTTTTTTAATTATTCATTCACTCATAGGCCAGACCAGGTAAGGATGGTAGATTTCTTTCCCTAGTGAACCAGATGGGTTTTTACAACAATCTGATAGTTTCATGGTCACCATTACTGATGCTAGCTTTTTATTCCAAATTTATTTAATTAACTGAATTTAAATTTCCCAGCTGCTGTGGTGGAATTTGAACTCATATATTTGGATCAATGAATCTAGACCTCTGGATTATTAGTCCAGTTACATAACCACTATACCGTTCCCACCTATACATATACAGGGATCTACTCTGTGAATCTACTGTAATTTCATGTTGACAAATTTGTTACCTTTTTTTATTCCTGTAGGTTAAGAAATTATGTAATTGCAAATGTCATAGAAAAATTTCCCCAATTTAGTTAATACACTAGACATTCTATTTAACAAATAAAGAACAAAAGTTGTAAATGCCAGAAGTCTGAAAACCCCCCAGAAAAGGCTGGAAATAAACAACAGGTCTGTCAACATCTGAAAAGAGAAGAGAAAAAAAAAGGTTTACGTTTTGCGTGTAAGCCCGTCTTCAGAACGCCGAAAAAGTTAGCTTGTCCTATCTCTTTACGCATGCTGATCAACCTGCTGTGGATTTCCAGCATTTTCTGCTTTTATTTGACAAATATGTCTTGTGTCTGCATGGTCTTAATAATCTTGGAAACCAGTCACAAAATGAATCGACAAATTCACTTTATTTCAGGCATTTGTTTTAAGATAAACCGGTCACCCAAAATCCAGAATTTGTCACTAAATCAACGTATGCCGATGACTCTTTTATTGATCCAGAGCTTCACACACACAACACGTTGATTGCATGTAAACAAGCTAGTTCCTTGATTTGTTCTATTTTATTGAAAAATTCAAAACTTGTCACGAAGAAGCTGACCCTACCAGCTTCAGAACAAAAGAGCTTCTTTGTTACACAAGTACCCCACTCTAAGCCTTGCGAGTCTAAAATAACTAATGCAGAATTTTTTAAAAATAAATTCCATCAGGCTCTCAATGCTAAGTTCCAATGCAATACATTCTAAAGGTGTTGTAATGGACAGAATAAGGCTAGTCAAGAAAAATTAGAACAGTCAAGAGAGACAACCACAACCCCCCCCCCCCACCCCTCGCAAGAATGAATCAAATGGTATCCTCGATGGCTGAAAAGAAATAGGGGAAAAGAACTGAATTAATTTGCTCTGTAGTGACAGGAGACACAGATTAAAAAAATTAAAATTCAGCGAACGTGGAAGCTGTAATCCTCAGCCTTGGCATTAATATAACATTCACAAACAATGCATTAGCTGCACCTTGACAGAAGTGTTGCAGCTGTACCAGGAATGAAAATACCAGATTCTTACTTGCTGGGCAGGAGGAAGTTGTCATTATCTGGAAACAATGAAAACCAGATTTCTAAATGCAGCAGGAGGGGTAGCCTGGAATTTGCGGTCCTGATGACGGCGAACTGGCAGCGTTCGACGTCATTTTGCCCTTGAAACTGACCACAACTTGCAGGATTTAGTAAATGCGCAGCCTAAAGCGGAAGTCCTGAAGTGGTGGTCTGTCCTTCACTGCTCCTCCACAGGCTGCACTGAGCCTCCCCCCTTCACCTACACAGAGATGGCAATCATCAAACAAGCGCAATGATGTTGAATTTAGGCCATACCAAGTTAAGGCCCTGTCTACCTGTTCAGGTGGACATAAATTATCCCATGACATTGCTGAGGAAGAGCAGGAAGTTTGACATGTGTCTTAGCCAACATTCCTCCCTTAACCTATACCACCATCAACAAACTATTCATTTCATTTGGAGTCTGTAGGATCTTGCTGTGTGAATTTGATTATATAACCATAGCGACCTAACTTCAAAAGTAATGAATTGGCCATGAAGCACTTTGAGGTGTTTGGAGGACAAGATTAGATACTATATAAATGCATGTTCTTTCTTTAGGATTGCACTACAGCTACTAAGGGAGACATTTTGCCCAACCTCATTGATATATCCATGCCAAGTTTAGGGTAGGATTGGGAAAAGTATTGCATAAAAATGCCAATTCATGGGGAAAAGGCAAGCTGGTCACCAAAGTGCCTTAGCATACTTCATCTGTTGGAACTGGGTCTTGCTCTGAGTGAAGGGGTGACATTTTTCTTTCTCTGTTTGCTGTAAGGCTCCTATTCAGAATAAATATGTAACAGTCCCATGTCAATTTCTTGTGAATACACAGCACAAAACTGTCCATAATTCAGCACTAGTTAACACTAAATTGCATTGAGATTCAAGTTGGTATATAAAATTGAAATGGCACACTGATTAAAAAACATTTTTTAGGACAAAGTAGAAAGAGGCTTACCTTGTGGCTGATCTATACTGATTCTGGGAGTGCTTGATTGTCACACTAAATACAAAAAGTTGGAAAATGTTCAATTTCCCTAGTACTCTCATACCTCACCTTGACAAAAATAATTTTAAGCATGTTTTGAGGTGCTGCAAACACTGACAATCACTGCACAAAGGTGAACTCTTGCATCTAGGCTCTCCAATGATTCCTCACAGCACGCAGGGAGGTTCTCTATCCTTCCAAGGGCTCAATTTTAATAGCCCTGAGGAGGTGGGTTTGGAGGCGGGTCGGCAACGAAAATCGGAAAAAATGGCTTCAGACTGCCAACCCGTCTCCATCCCACCCCCATGCGATTTTCGTGAGTGTAGGTCAGCCGCTCCCAAACTGACCCGACTGGAACCGGTGAGACAGGTAATTAAGGCAGTTAACAGCCTGTTAACTGCCTTGCTAATCCTATTTTGATAGTGGTTTCCCACTTTCGTGCATCTGCCTCCTGTTTCCCATCTTGTCAGAAACAGGCCAGCTGCAAGGAGACGAGTTGCTGGAGGACTTGATTTGTAGTCAGTGGTGCAGCACTTTAAAAGCGCTCCTGTAACATGGCTGACATTCAAATGCATCAACTTTGTTGTTGGAGGTTTTGGATAAGATTTTGCAAATCTACTGATCTTATGATTGCCCAAGCTGACACCCATCTGCAGTGTTACCTGATTGGAATAATTTCAGGCCACTTTGAGTGTGCGCTTGCAAGCTTCTTGCCTCAACTAAAATCTATAACAACGGGATGGGAAACATTTATATCTTCTCATCCTGGTCATCAGATTCAGAGGAAGAGCAGCTGCGGCAGCTCCACAACCAACCACAACAGCAGCACCAGCACCAGGAGCACCAACCTCCTCCTCATCCACCTGATGCTGCACTGGACACAGGGCATCAGCCCCTGACAAAAATTGCTGGTCAGGAGGCATCATCAAGGCCAGATTGTCTTCACTTGATGTTGTAAACCCTGGCTCCCACACCAGCACTGTGAAGCATCCCTTTAATGTCCAAGCCATTCCATGCACACACATCACTATAGCGGGGGGGGAGGGGGGGGTTATGACTGAACAATCACTGGAACTCAGTAAAACACTTCTCAATGTGCGCTCAGATCTGTCCAATAAGGGGCACTTTTGGAAAAAGATATTACACTGTATGACAACACATTACCAGAAACTTCACATGGACATTGGCTAAACCTCTCATGTGCCTACTTTTGTGTGTTGTTAGTTGGTATGCTTGCAGTAGAATGAGGGTGAGTGTGAGGGGTGGCTAGTGAGATGGGGAAGTGATAAAGTAGATAGAGAGGGTTGGGTGGAGGTTCAAGGTAAGTTGGTGTCCTGGGGAAGTTTCTTCCACCCTTGGAAGGGAAGAGAACCTCCCTGCTTGTTGTGACTCCCTCCATAAGCATATGGAGGGAGTCATTGGAGAGCCTGGGTTCAAGAGTTCACCTTTGTGCAGTGATTGTCTGTGTTTGCAGCATCTCAATGCTGTCAAACACTGACAGATCAACTGTCAAAATAAAATTGTGCATGGTCCCTTTAAGGAAACCGGCAAATGACGTGTCATCAAATGATGTCATCAGACCCGCTTCCTGTTAATTGTCCGGATGGGCTTAAGAAGGCCAATCAAGGGAAAATCACATCTGCAGAGTGGAGGAAGCCGGGGGCGGGACTGGAACCCGGAAGCCAGCTGACCCGCCCCCATCCCACCGCCAGAATTAAATTCGCGGCCTAAGAGTGCTACCATTGAGTCAAGGTTAATACATAATTATTAATTGGGATGGACACAGTGACCTGTGACTCAATCTTGTATAAACGGCAAAGCGTGCTTAAAATTATTTTTGTCAAAGTGAGTTATGAGTGTGCTGGGGAAATTGAACATTTTCCAACTTTTTGTATCTAGCACTCCCAGAACCAGTATAGATCAGCCACAAGGTAAGCTTCTCTCTACTTTGTCCTAAAAATTGTTTTTTAATCGGTGTGCCATTTCAATTTTATATACCAACTTGAATCTCAGTGCAATTTAGTGTTAACTAGTGCTGAATTATGGACAGTTTTGTGCTGTGTATTCACAAGAAATTGACGTGGGACTGTTCCATATTTATTCTGAATAGGAGCCTTACAGCAAACAGAGAAAGAAAAATGTCACCCCTTCACTTAGAGCAAGACTCAGTTCCAACAGATGAGGCACTTTGGTGACCAGCTTGCCTTTTCCCCATGAATTGGCATTTTTATGCAATACTTTTCCCAATCCTACCCTAAACTTGGCAAGGATATATCAATGAGGTTGGGCAAAATGTCTCCCCTAGCAGCTGTAGTGCAAACCTAAAGAAAGAACATGCATTTATATAGTATCTCATCATGTCCTCCAAACACCTCAAAGTGCTTCATGGCCAATTCATTACTTTTGAAGTTAGGTCACTATGGTTATATAGTCAAAGTCACACAGCAAGATCCTACAGACTCCAAATGAAATGAATAGTTTGTTGATGGTGGTATAAGTTAAGGGAGGAATGTTGGCTAAGACACATGTCAAACTTCCTGCTCTTCCTCAGCAATGTCATGGGATAATTTATGTCCACCTGAACAGGCAGACAGGGCCTTAACTTAGTATGGCCTAAATTCAAATCATTGTGCCTGTTTTAAAACAGGCTCAAAGATGGCAAATTTAGCAGTGGGAAGACCTGCGACCAATTTGCGTGTGCGCCAGTGTCACTGCCAAATTTGGCTGGGCCATTTTTTAGGCGACCATGGCAGCCATCTACAATAAGTGCAGGCCTTATTTCAATATTTCCAACCCATTTGCAAAAAATTATTTAAACTAATCGGAGCTTAAATGACCACTGGAGACCATAGGTGAAATATGCCAGTAAGTTTTAAAACTTACCTTAATGTGGAGCCAGAAAGTGTAGGATTGCGCCTCCTGCCTCCACATTAAGTAAGACTGCAGCCGCTGCCAGCCTGTTCTCACGCCCCTCCCAAATCGACCAATTTAGAACAGTCCTCGTGCTCTACCTTCTAGTGCGCCTTGGCTTCACACCACATGGATCATGCACAGTTTCAGACGCAAATACATTTAGGCCCTAGTGTGTCATCTAAAGACTGCGCCTCTGACAATTCAGCACTCCTTCAATAATACATTGAGGTGTCAGCATAAATTATGTACTCAACTCCTGGAGTAGAGCTTTAACCCACAACCTTCAACGCTCAGAGGTGAGAGCGCTACCGCTGAGCCAAGATGACTTAGAACAAGCATAACTCAAATGCCTTGAGTTTAATCAGAAGCAAAATCTCTATCACCCTCTCCTTGTGAGAGCTGACATTTTTATTAAATCGAAATGAAACACCAAACAATGTCAAACTAATTGTCTGCTGCAGTAGCCATTTTAGGACCCTCCCTGATGGAAATTGAAGCATTAGAAACATAGAAATCTCAAAGCTAGAAGAGACTATCTAATCCACCTTCTAATAATGTGTTTCTCTTCAAAAATCATGACCAATTTTTCCTTGAAAATATCTAAACAATTTGCTCCCACTCCTTCCCTCGGTAGCTGGCTCATTAACCAGCTATGCTCTCAGTTAAGTAATGTTTCTTTACATCCAGCCTGGAGCTATATCTCCTCAGCTTAAACTCATGCCACCTTGTTCTGCTATCTTTTGCCAATACAAATAGCTCTGACTGAGCTTCAACATCCCTGACCCTTCTATCATCTCCTTCCTCAGTCTTCTTTCCAACAAGATTAAACTCAGATTGTTGAGTCTATTTCCTGATGTTTTATCTCTGACTCCTTTAGTGACTCGTCTTTGCACCTCCTCCAGCTCACCTATCTCTTTCCTGTACTCTGCATTCCAAAGCTGCATACAATACTCAAGGTGAAGCCTGACCGATGCTCTCTGTGTTGGTAGGGTTATTGTCCTTGATATAGACCCTTTGATCTATTTCCCATTCCTTTATTATGTAACTCAGCATCCCATTATCTTTCTTGACTGCTGCAACTAAGGCATTAATCCACAATGACCTCCCAAAGTTCCCTTCCTGATCCGAATTGGTCAGTAATTTCCATTAATAATGTTATATCTCAGCCTGTTGCTTGCTCATAACATTTACACATTAAACTTTATCTGCCAATTACATCTACCTCCTGAAACAGTTTAGGTCCTGAAGTTTTCCCCATCGTCCACCATATAAACCTACCCTACTATTTAGGAATCGTCCACAAATTTTGAGATAAAGCTATTGGTGCTCTTTTCAGCACTATTTTGGAAAATGTTGAAAAGTACATGAGGTGGTTTATGAGCCATTAGGCAGTTGAAAATGGCAGGAAGACAGTGGCCGTCCCTTGGACTTCAAGTACAAATGGACCACGCATGCTCTGCCTTATTTGTACCAGGTGGTGAACAGCCTAACCAGCGGTCCATAAAGGGGCAGCTGGAGGCTACTCCAAAAACATTTTTGAGGGGAGAATTTTTTGTGAAGTTTCCTTCTTCGCAAATGTTTGTCCTCCTGGCTCCACATTGAAATTGTGAGCCACTGTCAGCCACGACTCACCCCCTCCCAATCTCTTCCCCCATTCTGAAATTCCACAAGGTTTCTCTCTGTCTCCTGCCGTAACTCCAACGGGGGACTGGTAGAACCACCAGAGAAACCCTGCTGAATTTCAGGGCCGATATCTTTAGCCAACAGATCTAGGAAGCAAGGATCTACACAACACGATGCCAAAATCAGCGTGGACAAGATACGAAGTACTGAGCAAGTGGTCTACCAAATATCTACCGAACTATGCAGCCCAATAGAAACACCCACTGCCAGCACACATCAGAAAATTGTGTGTGTGCTGTCTGCACTTTTCCAATATTTTCTGGTGGCAGATAAAGTTTCTTGCTACCAACACTCGAAACATTCCCCCCTACAGTATAGCACGCCTCCATTACACGTCAAAGTATCAACAGTAAAAAAGTTTTAAAAAACAGTCATTTCCTGATGGTTTTCTGACCTCAACAACCTGGCCTTACCTACCAGTAAGCAAAGATTTATAAGCGGCTAAACTACTTTTAGCAATTAATTAATTGATTTCCGGGTTTACCTGTTTAAACAACCTCCACACAGGAGTACCTGAGCAGTGGCCTTAAATGGATGGGCCAGTTTAAACACAGCTCCATCTAAGCAGCGAAACATCACAAAGTACCCAGGAGAAATACCATGGTGGGTCAGCTAGTAATATAGACAGGCAGGCAGGCAGGCAGGTAGATAGACAGATAAAAAGAGATATAAAATGGAATTCAAATACTTGAATATCAATGCAAAAGCATGATCTAAGAGAAAAGTAGCCTCATTTTAAATTTTTGAGGAGGAAATAGTTTGTGCAACTTAGAAATTGCTGCATGCATACCAGACTGATACCAAGAATACCAGATTTATTACTGGGATGGCAGGACTGTCGTATGAGGAGAGATTGGGTCGACTAGGCCTGTATTCACTAGAGTTTAGAATGAAACGTATAAAATTCTGACAGGGCTAGATAGACTGGATGCAGGGACCTGGTTGGGGGATCTAGAATGAGGAGTCACAGTCTCAGGATACGGGGTAGCACATTTAATAATGAGATGAGGAGAAATGTCTTCATTCAGAGGGTGGTGAACCTGTGGAATTCTCTACCACAGAAGGCTGTGGAGGCTGCAGGGCATTCTGGAGGGGGAGGGTGAACAACCAGTTGTCGTGGTGCATATAGATACCAACGATATAGGTAAAAAACGGGATGAGGTCCTAAAAGCTGAATATAGGGAGTTAGGAGGTAAATTAAAAAATAGGACTTCAATGGTAGTAATCTCAGGATTGCTACCAGTGCCACGTGCTAGTCAGAGTAGAAATAGAAGGATATTTCAGATGAATACGTGGCTAGAGGAATCGTGCAAGGGGGAGGGATTCAAATTCCTGGGACATTGGAACCGGTTCTGGGGGAGGTGGGACCAGTACAAGCTGGACAGTTTGCACCTGGGCGGGACCGGGACCGAGGTCCTAGGGGGAGTGTTTGCTAGTGCTGTTGGGGAGGGTTTAAACTAAAATGGCAGGGGGTAGGGAACCTGTGCAGCGAGACAGAGGAAAGGGAAGCAAGGATAGAAACAAAAGACAGGAAGGAGAAAAGCAAAAGTGGAAGGCAGAGAAATCAAGGGTGTAAATCAAACAGAGCTACAGTAAATAATAAATCAAAAAGGACTAAGAGTGTTAAAAAAACAAGCCTGAAGACTTTGGCCTAGAAATTCAGTGGGCCTTGCGCCCACTTAGCGCCTAAAGAGGTCTTCTGCGCCGGCGGGGTTGGTAGCGCGGAAATTGAGTGCAGCGTTAATGGCGGCGGTAGCCGGTAGCGCTGCGCCGGCACCGATGACGTCATCGGTGTGCGCAGCGCACCGGTTCCGCCCCGATGCCGGCCCGACGCCCATATTCAGTTGTGGCCGCCTCTTCCGCAGCGGCCGCAAACAACGTTAGTGAAACACGGCCTTCATGCAGCGTTAGTGGGGCGCATAAAGGTGGAGGTGCGGCCGGCCGCTTTTTCGGCGGCCGCCTGCCCGCACCTCCCTCCCCGGCCTCCTACACCACCCCCCCCCCGCGGCATTGGTGGCTGATTCCCGCGAGCCCGGCACTCCTCCGTGGTGCCGGGCTCATTTGCCGGCAGAATCCAGCGGCGATCTCACGGCTGCAGGCAGCTCCTCCTTAAGAGAAGGAGGAGGCCTGCAGTACCCCAGCCTGCCGCACCACATCGGGTGGCGCAGCGGCAGCTGGAGCGCTGAAATTCACTTTCAGCGCCCCAAGCGGAGGCGGGCACACCCTGGAACAGCGCCCGGTTCCGACTTGGGGTGCTAAAAGTGAATTTCTGGCGGGCGCAACGGGCTCCGGGTGCTGCGCAAACTTTTGGGCGCAACTGAGCTGGCGGGGCCATACCTAATTTCTAGGCCTTTGTGTCTTAATGCGAGGAGCATTCGTAATAAGGTGGATGAATTAGCTGCGCAAATAGATGTAAACGGATATGATGTAATTGGAATTACAGAGACATGGCTCCAGGATGACTAAGGCTGGGAATTCAACATCCAGGGGTATTCAATATTCAGGAAGGACAGGCAAAAAGAAAAAGGAGGTGGGGTGGAATTGTTGGTTAAAGAGGAGATTAACACAATAGTAAGGAAGGATATTAGCTCTGATGATGTGGAATCTGTATGGGTAGAGCTGAGAAATACCAAGGGGCAGAAAATGCTAGTGGGAGTTGTATGCAGACCCCCAAAGAGTATTGCTGAGGTTGGGGATGGCATTAAACAGGAAATTAGAGACACATGCAATAAGGGCACAGCAGTTATCATGGGTGACTTTAATCTACATATAGGTTGGGCTAACCAAATTAGTAACAATACCATGGAGAAGGAATTCCTAGAGTGTATACGGGATGGTTTCCTGGACCAAAATGTCGAGGAACCAACTAGAGATCAGGCCATCTTAGACTGGGTATTATGTAATGAGAAAGGATTAATTAGCAATCTTGTTGTATGAGGCCCCTTGGGGAAGAGCGATCATAATATGATAGAATTCTTCATTAAGATGGAGAGTGAAGTAGTTGACTCAGAGACTCGCGTCCTGAATTTAAATAAAGGAAACTACGATGGTATGAGGCACGAGTTGGCTAGGATGGATTGGGGAACGTTACTTAAAGGGTTGACGGTGGATAGGCAATGGCAAACATTCAAAGATCGCATGGATGACCTACAGAATTTGTTCATCCCAGTTTGGCATAAAAATAAAACAAAAAGGGTGCCTCAACCGTGGCTAACTAGGGGAATTAGGGATAGCATAAGATCTAAGGAGAGGACATATAAATTGGCCAGAAAAAGCAGCAAACCTGAGGATTGGGAGCAGTTTAGGATTCAGCAAAGGACGACAAAGGGATTAATTAAGAGGGGGAAAATAGAATATAAGACTAAGCTTGTAGGGAACATAAAATCTGACTGTAAAAGCTTCTATAGATATTTGAAGAGAAAAAGATTGGTGAACTCAAGCGTAGGTCCCTTGCAGTCAGAATCAGGGGAATTTATAATGGGGAACAAAGAAATGGCAGACCAATTAAATACATACTTTGGTTCTGTCTTCACAAAGGAGGACACTAATAACCTTCCAGAGATGTCGGGGAACATAGGGCCTAATGAGAGGGAGGAATTGAGTGAAATCAGTATTTGTAGGGAAATGGTGTTAGGGAAATTGATGGCATTGAAGGCCGATAAATCCCCAGGGCCTGATAATCTACATTCTAGGGTACTTAAGGAAGTGGCCCTAGAAATAGTAGATGCATTGCTGGTCGGCTTCTAAAATTCTATAGACTCTGGAATAGTTCCCATGGATTGGAGGGTAGCTAATATAACCCCACTATTTAAAAAAGGTAGTAGAGAGAACACAGGGAATTATAGACCGGTAAGCCTGACATCGGTAGTAGGGAAAATGCTAGAGTCCATTATAAAAGATGTAATAGCAGAGCACTTGGAAAACAGTGACAGGATCGGACAAAGTCAACATTGTTCTGGACTTATTACATGCAGATAGCACCCTCTGGTGGTAGTTATCATATAGCAGTGTTAGTATGAAGCAGAGGTCATTTGACCTTTCTTCCTGTTTGACCCCAGAAGTAGTTTCCCAGAAAGAAGCTTACTGAGTAATGGAGAATTCCATGTGAGAATCTCAATCTTTTGCCATCTCATCTCATATGCTAGGCCAGATGCAATATCTGTGAGTATCCTTGTTTGTTAACATGATAGCAACTTTGTCAGTGTAGTATTTGACAATACCTTGTTTATAAAAAGTTATTAGTTGGTATTTACAGAAGTCCAGCTCAAATGTTAGTTAGTATACAATTAGTCTATTCTGTTGTTATAAATATGTTTATATCTTATGTAACATCTAATGTACAGTACTCAGTTCTATGTACAAAACATACTTTGTCTTTGTTTACTGTTTCACAAATTTGTTCAAGTAAAGCTTCAAAACAGCAAACCGGCTTCTCGGGGAATTATTTGAATAAGTGTTTAACTTGCTGGATAACTAGATAGGAGCACGTCTAGCGAGACCAGTACAGTGAAAAGATAGCAATACGGCTAGCTGTGAAGAGCGGAGCAGCAAGAACTCAGAGTAGGCCATCACGACAGAGCCAGCTTAAGTCATCACCTTGTACACCACACTTACCTCACATCAACATGTCGGAAGATAATACCGAAAACGCTATTCAACGAGTAGAAGTCCTTAAACAGTTAGACGAAACTGTAGAATGTGATAATCGGTCTATGAGCTCTGGTTACTACATATCGCAAGCTGGTTCACGGTCATTGGCTGGTTCACGGTCATCAGCTGGTTCTAGATCGCAAGCTGGTTCATGGTCATCAGCTGGTTCTAGGGTAAGCATGGCCATCGCCAAAGTACGGGCTAAGCTAGAAGCAGCGCAAGCCAGAGCTGCGCATGCTGACAGAGAAATAGAAATAAAAGCTGAACAGGCCCATCTCCAAGCCACATTAGACGCTCTGCAGCAAAGAAAAGAGATAGATGCTGCATTAGCCGAGGCACAAGTATTCGAGGCACTTTTAGTGGAAGCTGATCCCGAGACAGCTAGCAAACCTTTAATTTCTGTTCTGCGGCAGAGTCGACGACAGCGCACCAGCGATTACGTGAGCGACCAAGCCGACATACAGTTTACGAGAGAGAGGGATGAAGACCCGCACATCTCTACAGACGCAATCACTTCATATGACATGCCCCAAGCTGCCAAACAAGGTCAACATAGACAGCGTGCCTCAAGTCGCGGGATCCTCCCCTGCGAAACAGAGGAAACGGTGCAGAGGAATAGAACGCTGAAGAAAGTCAGCAGCAAACCCCCTTTCATTTCCTTGAGACCCCCATCAGAGCCCCTACTCAAGGCAACCCTGGCACAGGTCCCAGCACCTACGACCTTGCCAAATACCTTGCACGCAGCCAGCTGGTGACTACAGGGTTAACCAAGTTTGATGACAGGCCAGAGAATTATCGGGCTTGGAAGTCCTCCTTCCACGATGCCATATCGGGCTTAGACCTGTCGGCAGGAGAAGAGCTCAGCCTCCTTATCAAGTGGCTCGGCCCAGAGTCCGCTGGACAGGCACGCAGGATAAAAGCGGTCAATGTGGGACATCTGCCAGCGGGGTTGAAGATGGCTTGGGCTAGGCTGGAAGATAGCTACGGCTCGCCTGAAGCCATTGAAAGGGCTCTCTTTGACAGGTTGGAGAACTTTCCGAAGTTGAAAAATAAGGAACCCCAGAAGCTCCGCGACCTTGGAGATCTGCTGTCGGAACTCGAAGCCGCAAAGCAGGACGGCTATCTACCCGGCCTATCGTACTTAGACACTTCCAGAGGGGTAAGTCCCATCATTGAGAAGCTTCCATTTAACCTGCAGGAGAAGTGGATATCGTTAGGGTCAAAGTTCAAGCTAAAGCACAACGTTACCTTCCCACCATTCTCTGCATTTGCCGAATTCATCCATAAAGAAGCCAAAGCCAGGAACGACCCCAGCTTCAACCTCTTGTCCTCCCACACAGCACTTGCCAGAAGAGACAAGTGTTGTGTCTGTGTGTTGATAGAGACACTGAAGACAGGAGTTGGTTTGATAGGTGTTTACGAAACAAAGTCTGGAGGGGAACTAACGGATACAACACAATATACAGGCTTATATAGCCCGAGTGGTCATTACCGGCATTACAGTACACATGGGGCTCTTAAACGCACATACACTACAATTCCTCCCCTTTTAGCTAACCAGTACATAATATTTTAAGTAATTATTAATTACATGTTATAAGAAAAATAATATACACATTGCTGCAGTTAATTAATTATAAGTCAGTCTCTCTGGAGGCTTCCTGACTCGGTCCGGATAACGCCTCGGTGGTGTAGTAGTTTCTGTTGGTGTAGTAGGTTCTTTTGGCAAGGCTGATTCGGCTTGAATGCCAGTGTCGGGTTCATCGGGTTCCAGTATCACCGGATCGGAGGTAGATATGGGTATCTCTACTTCATCGTTAGGCGTATAGAGTTGTGGTGTAGGTTGTCCCTTTTCGGATGACTCTATGATTTGGTCAGCATGGCGCCTTATTATGCTTTCTCCGATGTCCACGGTATACATCAGCGGTCCTAGTGGTGTGCAGATAGTTCCAGGCTGCCATTTCTCGGTACGGTAGTCCCGGGCCAAAACTTGTTGACCTATCTGGAAGGTTCTAGTTGGCCTTTCATTCATGCCTTGAAATTGCCGGTTCTCCACGTCCCTTCTGATGTTGGGCTTGATCAAATCCAGCCGGCATCTTAGGCTTCTATTGAAGAACATCATGGCGGGAGTTTGGTTTGTAACCATATGTGTTGCAGTCCTGTATGCGAACAAGAAGTTATCCACCTTGTGCTGAAGTTTTATGTCTTCATTACCCATGGCCTTTATGGCCTTCTTGAAGGTCTGGATAAACCTTTCAGCCAATCCATTGGTGGCGGGATGGTATGGGGCGGACGTGTAGTGCTTAACCCCATTGTTTTTTAAGAACTTCCTGAATTCTTCGGACACAAATTGCGGTCCATTATCAGAACAGATCTGTTCCGGCAGCCCATTCCTGGCAAATATGGTCCTTAATACTGTGATGGTTTTTTCCGTGGTGGTGGAGGACATCTTTATTACCTCCGGCCACTTGGAGTGTGCATCAACCGCGATTAAGAACATTGAGTCCATAAATGGACCAGCAAAGTCGATGTGTACCCTTTGCCAGGGAGATGAGGGCCACTCCCATGGATGTAGAGGGGCTTGGGGTGGAGCGTTTTGGACCTTCTGGCATCCTAGGCAGCTCTTGGTCATTTCTTCTATGTCTCCATCGATACCTGGCCACCATACAAACGCTCTGGCTAGGTTCTTCATTTTCACTCCACCCAGATGCCCCTCGTGAAGCTCCTTTAGCACTTTATCCTGGAGTTTGGGTGGAATCACCACTCTGGATCCACACATCAAGGTTCCTCGGCATACTGACAGCTGTTCTCCTCTTTGCGAGAATGCTGGCAACAGTGGTTCGCCATGTGCTGGCCATCCCTTCACCGTTAAGTCGTAGACTCGTGAGAGAGTCGGGTCATTTCTCGTTTCCTTTTCAATGGCAGAATTTGTTACTGGTAGACATTCCACTATGGTTGAGTGGAACATCTCCACTGGGTCTACTGTAGGTGCCTCTTCTACCGTTGGCAACGGTAGGCGCGATAAACCGTCAGCATTCCCATGCTGTTTTGATCCTTTGTATTCTATGTTGTATTGGTGTGCCCCTAGGAAAAGGGACCACCTCTGTAGCCTTTGCGCTGTCATAATGGGAACACCCTTTTTAGGGTTGAATATGGAGATGAGGGGTTGATGGTCAGTCAACAAGGTAAATTTTTGTCCGTGTAGGTAATGGTTGAATTTCTTCACTCCCCATACCAGGCTGAGTGCTTCCCTGTCGATTTGGGCATAGTTACGCTCAGCTGAGTTCAATGAGCGTGACGCAAAAGCTATCGGCCGTTCCGAGCCATCAGGGAATTTATGCGATAATACTGCTCCTATGCCGTAAGGGGATGCATCGCACGCTAGTCTGATTGGCAGTGATGGGTTGTAATGAGCCAAAACTTCTTTGGACGTGATTACGTTTTTGCATTTATGGAAGGCATGCTTACAGTCTTTGCTCCATTTCCAAATTACTCCTGTTTGTAGCAGTTCATTAAGAGGGTGTAGTTTGGTAAAAATTTATGATAGTAATTTATTAATCCCAGCAACGACCTTAATTGTGAAACATTTTCAGGTACTGGGGCTTTTATGACCGCTTCAATTTTTTCAGGTGACTTATGCAATCCTTCCTTATTAATTATGTGGCCACAATATGATATTTGATTTTGGAAAAATTCGCATTTGGGGCGATTTGCTCGTAGGCCCCGTTCTCTCAGCCTAATGAGCACCTGCTCCAAATTGGCAAGGTGCTCGTTGTCATTTTCTCCTGTTACAAGGATGTCGTCTAGGTAGCATCGAATCCCCGGAATCCCTTGGAGGACTTGCTCCATAGCTCTTTGCCAGATAGCTGGAGCGGATGCTACTCCGAAAACTAGTCGATTGTACTGGTACAGACCTTTGTGTGTATTTATCGTGAGATATTTTTTAGAGGCCTCTTCAACCTCCATCTGTAGATATGCCTGTGCCAAGTCAATTTTGGTGAAACGTTTCCCTCCGGATAGTGAGGCGAAAATATCTTCTATCCTCGGAAGAGGATACTGTACCGTGTGAAGGACCGGGTTTACCGTCACCTTGAAGTCTCCACAGATGCGAATTTTTCTCTGTTCTTCAGATTTATCATTATTCAATGCTTTCTTCATGACTGGAACGATGGGTGTTTCCCACTCGCTCCAATCTATTTTGGATAATACGCCTGCATTTTCCAAATTCTCCAGCTCTGCCTCGACTGCTGGACGAATTGCGTATGGCACCGGTTTTGCTTTAAAAAACTTGGGAATTGCTGCATCTTCCACTTTTATTGAGGCGGTGATGCCTTTCAAGGTTCCTAGTTTCTCTTGAAACACTTCTTTGGCGTTGGCCAAGATGACTTTTAATCGTTCAGGTATGACGTCATCATCGTTTTTTTTCTTACCGGTTACCGTCAGTGCCTGAATGGAGTGCCAGTCTAAACGTATTTTCCTGATCCATTCACGTCCCAACAGCAGTGGGCCACCATTTTGTAGAATGTATAAATACAACTTTTGTATTTCCTTGCCGTTGTATACAACAGGCACCCTTATTTTTCCTCTGGGGTATACTTTCTGCCCCGTATATGTTTTCAAGATAATGGATGTGTCTTTTAAAGGTATATGCGGAAATAGCCGCTCGTAATTCCGTAGATTTATGACGGTCAGAGCTGATCCTGTATCTAACTCCATTTTAACTGGGGACCCTGCTATCGTGAGGGTAACCCAAATGGTCTGGTAATCATCTTTGGCAAGTACATTATGTAATTTGAGACAGCTTAGTCTCTTGTTTTCGGAGTCGCTATCGCTCTTCTGGTCTTCGGAGCTACTGTCCGTCATCATTTGTACCTTTCTGTACTTTTCTTTATTGATTTTTTTTTTCCTGTCTGTGGATTTATTTTGTCCAGATCGGCATACCCGTGCAATGTGTCCCATCTTTCCGCATTGCCTGCATGCTTTGTCCTTGAACCAGCAGTCCCTCTGGTCATGGGTGGATCTGCCGCAGCGATAACATCTCTCGAAACCCTGTGTCATTTCATGGGTGCCGAAGTCCTGTGTCTTTTGTTGTATCTCTGCAGCTCCTCTTGCGGCTGCTTCGTATGATACAGCCATACTGAAAGCCTTGTCCAGTGTTAAATCCTTTTCAGAAAGCAGCCTTTTCTGTGTTCCTTCACTTAAGAGACCGCAGACGAATTTGTCTCAAAGATAATCTGCTAGTCCTGCCCCGAATTGGCTGTGTTTTGATAGCTTCCTTAATTTGGTGAGGTAATCA
This sequence comes from Somniosus microcephalus, assembly GCF_052327205.1. Classification (NCBI taxonomy): domain Eukaryota; kingdom Metazoa; phylum Chordata; class Chondrichthyes; order Squaliformes; family Somniosidae; genus Somniosus; species Somniosus microcephalus. The sequence goes on from NC_140999.1 coordinate 159,332,973, forward strand.
GCGTTACTTTCATTCTTGTGTTGATTTCTCTTGAAGAATTTGAATCGTTCCGCTATCAGCAGCGGTGTTGGGTTTAAGTGCTCCTGTAGGGTATCAACAATTTCTTTAAAATTCTTGTCCTTTGGTTTGGCTGGAGTGATTAAATTTCGTAACAGCCCGTCTGTCTTTGCGGCCATCAGATTTAGCAGTACTGAAGCTTTTTTTTCATCTTCTATTCCATTTGCAGTGCAATATACCTCCACTCTTTCCACATATGTGGTCCAATCCTCTATCTCGTTATCAAAAGAATGAATATTGCCAGACTTAGGCATCTTAGAAAAGATATGGCGCTTCCCGCGCTTTTCTTTCTTTTCTGCAGAAAAGATATGGTGCTTCCCGCGCTTTCCCGCCGCTGCTGCCGATGACAACGCTGTTTCCCGCGGTTTCCGTTCTTTTTTATTTATTTATTTATTTATTTACAGTTAGAGACTCGTTCCCGCCGGACTTTTTCTCTCTAGGTCTGAACGCCGACCTGCTTGCAGCGCCGGCCGTCTCCCGAGTGCTCCCTCCCCATCTGTTACTGCTTGCCTCCGCTTTCGCTGCTTGGCCCAGCTGTAGAGCCAGCCGCTGGAGCCCCAGCCTGACGCCCAGGAAGGATTAGCGCAGTACCTGCCACCAGCTTGGCCAGCTGGTGAAACCACAGCTTCTTTCACTTTCTTGATTCTTCTGGACGCCAGAGGAATCGATGTCCTTGAGGTGCTGCCGAATTGCAGGTAAGTCCGTTTCCACTTCGTCGCCACTGTTGTGTCTGTGTGTTGATAGAGACACTGAAGACAGGAGTTGGTTTGATAGGTGTTTACTAAACAAAGTCTGGAGGGGAACTAACGGATACAACACAATATACAGGCTTATATAGCCCGAGTGGCCATTACCGGCATTACAGTACACATGGGGCTCTTAAAGGCACATACACTACAACAAGTTTGACAGACATGGAAAGACACCAATATCTGTCCACAAAATGCAAGTGTCTTCAACTGAGAACACAAGGGATCAGAAGAAATCTGAGGATATGAGCAAACAATGCCCCATCCACAACAAGCCCCATCCATTAAGGAAGTGCAGAGGCTTCAGGGAGATGTCCCTGGAAGATTGCAAACAGTATCTCAAAGAGAATTCTATATGTTTCAAGTGCTGCTCTTCCACGAACCATCTCGCCAAGAACTGCAAGGTAGATGCAAAATGCACGGAATGTGAAAGTGATCGGCACATTTCAGCACTCCACCCAGGCCCAGCTCCTTGGAAGTCAGAGTCGCCTCCTCCCACCTCAGAGCACGGCGGGGAGAGAGAGGGAGCTGCCGGTCCGGAGATTACATCCAAGTGCACCGAGGTGTGTGGAGAAGGGGTGAGCACAAGAGCATGCTCCAAGATATGCCTCGTTAATGTGTACCCTGTAGGACGTCGCCAGGAATCTGAAAAGATATATGCCATACTAGACGAACAAAGCAATCGTTCTCTAGCAAGATCCGAGTTCTTCGACATCTTCAAGGTCAAAGGAAGTTCGTCGCCTTACACGTTGAAGACGTGTGCTGGACTTTCAGAGACAGCCGGCAGGAGGGCCTGCGGTTATGTTGCTGAGTCAGCCGACGGGAAGATTAGTCTTCCCCTTCCTACACTGATCGAATGTAATCAAGTCCCCGACAACCGTTCTGAGATTCCCACTCCGAATGCAGCTCATCACCACCGTCATCTGAGACGCATTGCAGACGAGATCCCACCTCTTGACCCAGATGCAGGCATACTTCTGTTGTTGGGAAGAGACATCCTGAAGGTACATAAGATAAGGAAACAGATCAACGGTCCACATGACGCCCCTTTCGCCCAAAGGCTAGACCTCGGCTGGGTCGTTGTTGGAGACGTGCGCCTCAAGGGCGCTCACAAGCCATCTCAGGTGAGAACACTCAAGACTTCCATCTTGGAGAATGGTCGTCCAAGCTACCTTACCCCATGCAGTAGTCAGATCCGAGTGACAGAAAAGTTCAGTCATACGGCCCAGCCTCAGAAACCCCCCAGCGCTGTTCTCCACAGACAGCACACAGATGATGCTCACTGGAGAGAACCCGGGTCAGTCAGTCTTCTGTCGCACCGCCAATGATCACAAACTTGCTCCATCAATCGACGACATGAGATTCCTCCAGATTATGGACAATGAGGTCTCTCTTGACAGCTCTAACAGCTGGGTTGCATCCTTACCCTTCCAGAACCCCAGACGACGGCTGCCAAACAACAGGGAGTATGCCTATAATCGTCTTAACTCACTCCGTCGCACACTAGAAAAGAAGCCAAAGATGAAAGCACACTTCCTAGAATTTGTCAAGAAAATGCTTGTCAACGATCAGGCAGAGATAGCTCCTCCACTCCAGGAAGGCCAAGAGTATTGGTACCTCCCTTCCTTCGGAGTTTATCACCCCAAAAAGCCGGAACAGATCCGCGTGGTGTTTGACTCCAGTGCACCGTATCAGGGAGTCTCTCTCAACGATGTACTCCTCACAGGGCCCGATCTCAACAACAGCCTCTTGAGATTCAGGAAAGAGCCCGTCGCCATCACTGCCGACATCCAGCACATGTTTCATTGCTTTGTGGTGAGAGAAGACCACAGAGACTTCCTCTGTTTCCTGTGGTATCGCAACAACGACCCCAACAGAGACATTGTGGACTACAGAATGCGTGTCCATGTCTTCGGGAATAGCCCATCCCCTGCTGTCACCATATACGGACTAAGGAGGGCTGCCAAGGAAGAAGACGACGACTTTGGCAGTGATGTGACAGGGTTCATCAAACGAGAGTTCTACATCGACGATGCACTGAAGTCATTCCCGACCGAAGCAGAGGCCATCAGTACCCTTGGACGAGCTCAGGAACTACTTGCACTATCCAACCTCAGGCTACACAAGATAGCCTCTAACAGACCAGCAGTGATGGAGGCATTCCCCCCTGAAGATCGTGCTAAAGACGTCAAGGATCTAGACCTCTTCAGAGATGACCTCCCCCTACAGCATAGCCTAGGAGTGTCTTGGAACATAGCAACAGACACGTTCACGTTCCAAGTCTTAGATGACAAGAAACCTTCACACGGAGAGGAGTGCTCTCAACAGTCAACAGCCTATACGACCCTCTCGGCTTCTTAGCCCCTGTCACCATACAAGGCAGGCTGCTCCTCAGGGAACTCTCCACACGCGCTGAAGAGTGGGATTCACCCCTCCCTGAAGAGATGGAAGCAGAGTGGGACAGATGGAGAGACTCACTCCAAGACTTACAGGAGATCCGAATACCTCACTCCAATACGTCCTTCTCTCCCTCAAATGCCCAATTCAAAGAGCTTTGTGTCTTTGCAGACGCATCCGCTAAGGCCATTGCAGGTGTGGCTTATCTGAAGGTCACCACTCAAGATGGACAAAGCAAAGTCGGCTTCGTCTTTGGTAAGGCCAAGTTGGCACCCCAGCCAGACCTCACCATACCCAGATTGGAACTGTGCGCAGCTGTATTAGCAGTTGAGATTGTAGAGTTCATAGTAGAGGAGATTGATCTGAAGTTCAACAGCATCACATATTATACAGACAGCAAAGTGGTGCTAGGATACATCCATAACCAAAGTAGATGGTTCTACGTATACGTGAACAACAGGGTCCAACGTATTCGACAGTCCACCTCCCCCGACCAGTGGAAGTACGTCCCCACAGACCTGAACCCAGCTGACCATGGGTCTAGATCTGTAACAGCGTCCCTTCTCAGCAGCATGACTTGGCTGTCAGGACCTGCTTTTCTTCAGGATCCGTCCCCGCACTTCTCCGAACTCAATGAGTCATTCGACCTCCTCAACCCTGTTTCTGACTCCGAGATACGCCCACAAGTCACAGCGAACGTTACTCAAATCTCTAAGGACCTGATGAGCACCAAACGCTTCGAGCGTTTCTCCAAATGGAACACTCTCATAAAGACGGTAGCACACCTAACCCACATAGCTCGTACCTTCTCCCAGTCTACACAAGAGAGCAGTTGCCATGGGTGGCACATCTGTCGTAAGAGTCCCTCTGAAGAGGAGCTCAAGAGAGCCAAAACCCTTGTGATGAAGTGTCCAACACGAGTGTTACTCAGAAGAGTTGAAGTGCATAGCAGCAGAACGCAACCTACTCCCTCACAGCAGTCTATGGAAGCTGCATCCTATCGTCAACATCGACGGACTGTCTCTGAGGTGGTTCTTCTTTTGTCGCCAGAAGACTCCAGTGACAAGTAAAGTTGGGATTATGTGGAGTCATTAACGACCCCAGACGGGGAGTGTTCTGCACTTATTACATGCAGATAGCACCCTCTGGTGGTAGTTATCATATAGCAGTGTTAGTATGCAGCAGAGGTCATTTGACCTTTCATCCTGTTTGACCCCAGAAGTAGTTTCCCAGAAAGAAGCTTACTGAGTAATGGAGAATTCCATGTGAGAATCTCAATCTTATGCCATCTCATCTCATATGCTAGGCCAGATGCAATATCTGTGAGTATCCTTGTTTGTTAACATGATAGCAACTTTGTCAGTGTAGTATTTGACAATACATTGTTTATAAAATGTTATTAGTTGGTATTTACAGAAGTCCAGCTCAAATGTTAGCTAGTATACAATTAGTCTATTCTATTGTTATAAATATGTTTATATCTTATGTAACATCTAATGTACAGTACTCAGTTCTATGTACAAAACATACTTTGTCTTTGTTTATAGTTTCACAAATTTGTTCAAGTAAAGCTTCAAAACAGCAAACCGGCTTCTCGAGGAATGATTTGAATAAGTGTTTAAGTTGCTGGATAACTAGATAGGAGCACGTCTAGTGAGACCAGTACAAACATGGATTTACAAAAGGTAATTCATGCTTGACTAATCTACTGGAATTTTTTGAGGATGTAACTGGTAGAATAGATAAGGGAGAACCAGTGGATGTGGTGTATTTGGACTTTCAGAAGGCTTTCGATAAGGTCCAGCATAAGAGATTGGCGTGCAAAGTCAAAGCACATGGGATTGGGGGTAAGGTACTGACTTGGATAGAGAACTGGTTGGCAGACAGGAAGCAAAGAGTTGGAATAAACGGGTCTTTTTCCGAGTGGCAGGCAGTGACTAGTGGGGTACCGCAGGGATTGGTCCTTGGACCCCAACTATTTACAATATAGTTAATGATCTAGACGAGGGAACTAGATGTAATATCTCCAAGTTTGCAGACGACACAAAGCTGGGTGGGCATGTGTGCTGTGAGGAGGATGCAGAGAAACTTCAGTATGATTTGGACAGGTTGGGTGATTGGGCAGATGCATGACAGATGCAGTATAATGTCGATAAATGTGAGGTTATCCACTTTGGTGGCAAAAACAGGAAGACAGATTATTATCTGAACGGCAATAGATTGGGAAAAGGAGAAGTGCAACGAGACCTGGGTGTCCTTGTGTACCAGTCGCTGAAGGTAAGCATGCAGGTGCAGCAGGCGGTTAAGAAGGCAAATGGTATGTTGGCCTTCATAGCGAGAGGATTTGAGTGCAGGAGCAGGGATGTCTTGCTGCAGTTGTACAGGTGAGACCACACCTTGAGTATTGTGTGCAGTTTTGGTCGCCTTATCTGAGGAAGGATGTTCTTGCCATGGAGGGAGTGCAGCAAAGATTCACCAGACTGATACCTGGGATGGCAGGAATGATGTATGAAGAGAGATTGGGTCGATTAGGCTTGTATTCACTAGAGTTTAGAAGAATGAGAGGGGATCTCATTGAAACTTATAAAATTCTAACAGGACTAGACAGACTAGATGCAGGAAGGATGTTCCCGATGGCGGGGGAGTCCAGAACCAGGGGGTCACAGTCTAAGGATAAGCGGTAAGCCATTTAGGACTGAGATGAGGAGGAATTTCTTCACCCAGAGAGTGGTGAACCTGTGGAATTCTCTACCACAGAAGGCAGTTGAGGCCAACTTATTAAATATATTCAAGAAGGAGTTAGATATATTTCTTAAGGCTAAAGGGATCAAAGGATATGAGGAGAAAGCAGGGACAGGGTACTTAATTTGGATGATCAGCCATGATCTCATTAAATGGCGGAACAGGCTCGAGGGGCCGAATGGCCTACTCCTGCTCCTACCTTCTATGTTTCTATGTTTCTAAGTTACTGAATATATTTAAGAAGGAGATAGATAGATTTCTAGACACAAAAGGCATCAAGGGGTATGGTGCGAGAGTGGGAATATGGTATGGAGATGGAGGATCAGCCATGATCATACTGAAGGTGGAGCAAGCTCGAAGGGCCGAATGGTCTACTCCTGCTCCTATTTTTCTATGTTTCTATTATCATTGTCGAGTGTATTGGAACAAACTGCATATTCATGTATTAAACTATTATGAACAAGTATTTATATTATTGACAAAAAAATCCTAAGACAGAATTTTTTTAAATTAAAAATAAAAACAGAAAATGCTGGAAACACTCAGCAGGTCAGGCAACATCTGTAGAGAGAGAAACAGAGTTAACGTTTCAGGTCGATGACCCTTCGTCAGAACTGGAACAAGTTGGAGATGTAACAGGTTTTTAAGCAAGTGTGGGGCAGAGAAAGGGGGGAGGGGAGGAAAGAACAAAAGGGAAGGTCTGTGATAGGATGGAAGGCAGGAGAGATTAAGAGACAAAAGGGATGATGGTGCAAGGCAAAAGGAGATGGTAATGGGACAAGTTAAGGAACAAAAGATGACTCTAGATGAAGTGTAAATGGCACTGGCTGAATGAAAGACAGCTGCCATGTGAGAGAGAGAAAAAAAATGAAAGGGGCAGGCAGAGGTTATGGTGTGAAATTGTTGAACTCAATGTTGAGTTCAGAAGACTATAAAGTGCCTAATCGAAAGATGAGGTGCTGTTCCTCGAGCTTACTTTGAGCTTCATTGGAACAGTGTAAGAGGCCGAGGACGGAGAGGTCAGAGTGGGAGTGGAGCGGAGAATTTAAGTGACTGGCGAACGGAGGTGTTCCGCAAAGCAGTCACCCAATCTGCGTTTGGTCTCCCCAATGTAGAGGAGACCGCATCGTGAGCAGCGAATACAGTATACTAAATTGCAAGAAGTACAAGTAAATCGCTGTTTCACCTATAAAGAGTGTTTGGGGCCCTGGACAGTGGGAAGGAAGGAGGTAAAAGGGAAGGTGCCGGACGAAGGTGAAGAGGTGTTGGGGAGTGATAAAGGAGTGGACCAGGGTGTCGCGGAGGGAGCGGTCCCTTCGGAATGCTGAAAGGGGAGGTGAGGGGAAGATGTGTTTGGTGGTGGGATCACGCTGGAAATGGCAGAGGATGATCCATTGAATGTGGAGGCTGGTGGGGTAAAAGGTGAGGACAAGGGGAACCCAATCATGGTTCCGGGAGGGAGGGGAAGTGGTGAGAGCAGAAGTGCGGGAAATAGAACGGACACGATCAAGGGCCGTGTCAACCGCAGTAGAGGGGAATCCTCGGTTGAGGGAAAAGGAAGACATGTCGGAAGCACTAGTATGGAAAGTGGCATCATCAGGGCAGATGCGGTGGAGACAGAGAAACTGGGAGAATGGAATAGAGTCCTTACAGGAAGCAGGGTGGGAGGAAGTGTAGTCCAGGTAGCTGTGGGATTCAGTGGGCTTATAGTGAATGTTTGTCAATAGCTTATCCCCAGAGATGGAGACACAGAAGTCGAGGAAGGGAAGGGAAGAGTCGGAGATGGACCATGTGAAGGTAAGGGAAGGGTGGAAATTGGAAGCAAAGTGAATGACATTTTCTAGTTCAGGGCGAGAGCAGGAAACGGCACTGATACAGTCATCAATGTACCGGAAAAAGAGATGAGGGAGGGGACCCGAGTAGGACTGGAACAAAGAGTGTTCCACATATCCCATGAAAAGGCAGGCATAGCTAGGACCCATGCGGGTACCCATAGCAACACCTTTGATTTGGAGGAAATGAGTGGAGTCAAAGGAGAAGTTGTTCAATGTGAGAACAAGTTCAACCAGGCGGAGGAGGGTGGTGGTGGAAGGGGACTGGTTGGGCCTCTGTTCAAGGAAGAAGCAGAGCGCCCTCAGGCCATCCTGGTGGGTGATGGAGGAGTAGAGGGATTGGACGTCCATAGTGAAACGGAGACGGTTGGGGCCAGGAAACTGGAAACTCTTAAAGTGGCGGAGGACATCGGAAGAGTCACGCTTTTGTTTTTTTATTGTTGTTTTTGAATATTACACACTAAAGTAGGATTGGGTAAACCACAGAATGGGTTTTATAGGCAGTGCCTTGAAGTGAATTTAAATTGTTCTTTTTTGTTACATTTATCAGAATTGTCATTGAGGAGTATTGGGAATACTTTTGATATACGAATTACTAAATTAAAAAATGAAACGTATTAAAATGGTACAAATTTGGGACTGGCTCAGCCCTTCAGACTTCAGCTCTGTAATGAAACTGCACCATTCTCAAGATACTGCTCCGACAGACACCCAGACAAACATATTCAGACCTGTGACTGACATGTCCACTTGCATGTGTTCGTGCATGAACGAGTGAGTGACTAGGTGAGTGAGTCCAAATTCCCCCAGGCCCTGGGGAGGCACTCGTACTCAGTCCCCAGTGTGAGAGCAGTGCTGATAGCAGGAGCCGGAGATGGACTCTGGTGCAAGAGCAGACACAACACCCATATCCACTGCTCAAAAGAGGGGGATGGAAAAGCAAATGCTGTATGTCAAATGAATTAAAATCAATGAGGAGAATGGGGCTGCATCAACTGGAAATGACCATGTATAAATGAAAACTTGCTGAGACTATGGAAGAAATCTTATAGTCTTGAAATTTCAGATACCCACAGAAGAAAAAAAGAGGTAGAAACCTTTTACATAGGCCCATAATTTCTGATAGGAGGCATCTGCACGCAGGAAGCCCCCTATCAGAAAAAAATCTACGAACTTACCTGAGGACTCCTGGGGTCCGGACACTTCTGCTCCTGGGCCTCTCCACAGTTGAAATGCGCAGGGCCCACGTATCCCAGGGACGCAGGCAGTTCGCAAGCATCCCTGGGATCACATGGGCCAGGCCAGCCAATAGGAGAAGGGAATCTCCCTTCATAATTTTGACCTGTCAAATATATGAATGGAGATCACCCCAAAAAGGCACTAAAACATTAAATACATTTTTTTAAACCATTACTTTTTTTTAATGAGTTAAAATTACATTAAATTAAATATTTAAAACAAAAATTTAATTTTTTGAAAAAAAAAATTACATTTTATATGGGGCTAAAAATAAATGTACCTTTTTAAAAAGTATTTTAAAATTATAAATGAGTGAAAACATTGTTTTTTTACTTTTTTCAACTCTTATGTTTGTAAAAGCAGACCTTATGCCTGCTTTTACCAGGTGTAAGATTTCTAAGGGTTTTCAGCGAGCAGAGGGTCTCCAAAAAGCGAACTATCCACCCGCAGATGCCCTTCTCTAGGGCAGGCGTCCAATCAGTCAAGAGCATTCTTGACAGATCGGAAATGCCGGTTTTCAGCGCATGCGCTTCCTATGTCCTTACGGGTGTGTACACAGCACGTACACACCCGTGGGCAACGGAAAATACAGACCATAGTCTTTGAAGGGAATTGGTGGCTATGGGATTAATTAGAGTTGTGTTCATGCTGGGGTGTTATTTTTTTAATGTTATACTCTCTATTATGTCATTCGTTGCTTAAATATCAGACATGTCACTTAGAATAATGTGATATGCATGCTGCTAAAACTTTGTCCAGCAGAAAACTTAGAATGTTCATTGCTTACTTTCATTAAATCTTGGAAAACAAACTCCTCCGCTATCAGTGCTGGATCCTACAAGAAGGTTTAGACTGTGGCTTGGAAAATATGGGCTTCAATGGCTTGTGATCTGTAAACATGTAAATTTGCCAACCCTAGATAAATATGTGCAATCAACGGCACAGACCATACAACTGCCATGCTTCATGCTCAATCTGGCTGTAGTATTGTTCTGTGGAAGTGAATGAATAGCTGGCATAGATGGTAGATCTATTTGCTCAAGAATGGCTTTGAGACAGATCTCTGTTTGTCTATTAGTATCAAAATAAGCCATCAGTGTATAATTAGATAGCAGTTGCTTGATCTTAAGTAGGGTGATCGTGCTTGTCTTCCCACTTTGAGTTGTTAGTTCTTACAATGTAGCCAAATGGGGAATGAAATGGCAACGCAAGAAACCATGCCTAGAAGACTGCAGACTTCTGAAGTGTTATCTGGGGCTGCAGTATTATGGATTGCATTACCTTCTTGGAGTTTGAGAGCAACCACTGCTTCGTGAAGACGAGGCCAAAAATTTCTATGTGTTATTTACTAAATTCACACTTCTTGCATGAGTATAAAACCATTTTCTTGTAGCCTGTGAAGAATGCTGAAAAGGCACGCATCATATTCTGCTTTTCATGCATCGGAATATCATTGCTTACATTCAAGACACCCGGAATTCCTTCAATACGTTGTCTGATGACACACTGAAATAGCACAACTGCTGAAGATATACATATAGTTAGCCTTTCGCATTGCTTCAGACCAATGTGTGTTGCAAACATTGTATTGTGGAGGCTCTACTCATGAAGCTCTAGCTGGCCATACCCAGATTTGATATCCAACTTTAATAAAACATTAGCTATCCTCATCCAGGGTTGGAGTCTTACATCGTTCACATTTAACTGCTTTGTTTACTGCTCATTTATCAATACAAGAGCATATATTTTTAGGATTCTTGGGCTTTGGGCTGATTACCAGAGGCAAAACATGACTATCTGCATCTTCAGTTATACCATATTGCCCCAACTCTTTCAGCTTTGCTTCAACTTTCTGCATATTCTACTGTGACACTGAACATCAGGAATAACAGACGCAGTTTGTTACACAGTTAGATCTTCATGCTCTTCAGCTTATCAATACTGTCAGATACTTGAGAGAATTCACTGCAAACAGGAGCCTCCAAAGTTGGTATATTGATGCTACATCCTGCTGCAGGCAGATTGATGAACTGCAGTGCTTGAGTTCTATGCAGGCAACCCAGGTTTCCCTTCATGGAAAAATACATCTGTGAGACTGCTTGCTTGCTGGACTTGATGTGAGCAAAAGCTTTTACCCAGCATTGGAAAAGGTGTCTTTGTACTAGGTGGAAATAATGAGATCTGCATGTTGTTAAGCTTCACTTGAGAATCAGAACCAGCAATAATAAATTAGGAACCATATTCATTAATAATACTCATTTACAACTGGAATCAGCTATTCTTGAACTGGTGCGCCTTGAAAATATACTATTGTCATCAGCACATTGCTGATTGCAGATTTAATGATGTTCTCATCCCCAGTGCTACAGATAATAAGTTCTCTTTCAGTAACATGCTGCCCATTGTGCTGCTTGATTTGGCTATATTTCTGTTGGTACTTACTGGGCCAACATGTTTCATTGGATGTTTTTGTAGAGTCTACATTTGGAGAAAAGTGATTTCATTTCCTACATGCAAAACATTCTTGTCCCTTTGCTGGACAATGATCAGTATGGGGGTGCTTTCCTCCACAGTAATAATGCACACGGTTGAGGTTGACCTGGCTTAATATGATCTCGCTTTAGTGTGATGTGGTTTGTGCGTGACATTTATCTGGTTGATAGCAACTTATTGCTTAGTTTCTATATCTACTGTATGGCAGTCGGCTAAATCAAGTGCTCTGGCCAATTGTCAAAGCTCCTTGAAGGTGTACTCTTTATAAAGGGCTTAGAAGCACACAATTTCAGACAAACATAGAAACATTGAAGATAGGAGCAGGAGTAGGCCAGTCGGCCGCTCGAGCCTGTTCCACCATTTAATGAGATCATGGCCGATCATCCAAATACAGTACCCTGTCCCTGCTTTCTCCCCATATCCCTTGATCCCTTTAGCCTTAAGAAATATATCTAACTCCTTCTTGAATATATTTAATAAGTTGGCCTCAACTGCCTTCTGTGGTAGAGAATTCCACAGGTTCACCACTCTCTGGGTGAAGAAATTCCTCCTCAGCTCTGTCCTAAATGGCTTACCCCTTATCCTTAGACTCTGACCCCTGGTTCTGGACTCCCCCGCCATCGGGAACATCCTTCCTGCATCTAGTCTGTCTAGTCCTGTTAGAATTTTATAAGTTTCAATGAGATCCCCTCTCATTCTTCTAAACTCTAGCGAATATAAGCCTAATCGACCCAATCTCTCTTCTTACGTCATTCCTGCCATCCCTGGTATCAGTCTGGTGAATCTTCACTGTACTCCCTCCGTGGCAAGAACATCCTTCCTCAGATAAGGCAGCCAAAACTGCACACAATACTCAAGGTGTGGTCTCACCAAGGCCCTGTGCAACTGCAGCAAGACATCCTTGCTCCTGTACTCGAATCCTCTCGCTATGAAGGCCAACATACCATTTGCCGCCTTAACTGCCTGCTGCACCTGCATGCTTACCTTCAGCGACTGGTGCACAAGGACACCCAGGTCTCATTGCACTTCCCCTTTTCCCAATCTATTGCCATTCAGATAATAATCTGTCTTCCTGTTTTTGCCACCAAAGTGGATAACCTCGCATTTATCCACATTATACTGCATCTGCCATGCATCTGCCCAATCACCCAACCTGTCCAAATCATACTGGAGTTTCTTGGCATCCTCCTCACAGCACACCCAGCTTTGTGTCATCTGCAAATTTGGAGAGATTACATCTAGTTCCCTCGTCTATCATTAATATATATTGTGAATAGCTGGGGTCCTAGCACTGATCCCTGCAGTACCTCACTAGTCACTGCCTACCACTCGGAAAAAGACCCGTTTATTCCAACTCTTTGCTTCCTGTCTGCCAACTAGTTCTCTTATCCAAGTCAGTACCTTACCCCAATCCCATGTTCTTTGACTTTGCACGCCAATCTCTTATGTGGGACCTTATCAAAAGCCTTCTGAAAGTCCAAATACATCACATCCACTGGTTCTCCCTTATCTATTCTACCAGTTACATCCTCAAAAAATTCCAGTAGATTAGTCAAGCATGACTTACCTTTTGTAAATCCATGTTGACTTTGTCCGATCCTGTCACTGTTTTCCAAGTGCTCTGCTATTACATCTTTTATAATGGACTCTAGCATTTTCCCCACTACCGATGTCAGGCTTACTGGTCTATAATTTCCCGTTTTCTCTCTACCACCTCTTTTAAATAGTGGGGTTATATTAGCTACCCTCCAATCCATGGGAACTATTCCAGAGTCTATAGAATTTTGGAAGGTGACCAGCAATGCATCTACTATTTCTAGGGCCACTTCCTTAAGTACCCTAGGATGTAGATTATCAGGCCCTGGGGATTTATTGGCCTTCGATGCTGTCAATTTCCCTAACACCATTTCCCTACAAATACTGATTTCATTCAATTCCTCCCTCTCATTAGACCCTATGTTCCCCGACATCTCTGTGTCCTCCTTTGTGAAGACAGAACCAAAGTATGTATTTAATTGGTCTTCCATTTCTTTGTTCCACATTATAAATTCCCCCGATTCTGACTGCAAACATCCTTCTATGATCTGATAAAGGGTACGCACATGAAATATCAAAACCTATCTTTCTCTTTACAGATGCTGACTATCCTGCTGTGTATTTCCTATATCAGTACAATTACCTTTTGCTACTTGTTGATGTAAGTGCATGCAAAAAAACTCTACCACTACAACAACAACAACTTGTATTTATATAGCGCCTTTAATGTAGTAAAACGTCCGAAGGCGCTGCACAGGAGTATTTTAAGACAAAGAATTTGACACCGATCCACAGAAGGATAAATTAGGGCAGGTGACCAAAAGCTTGGTCAAAGAGGTAGGTTTTAAGGAGCATCTTAAAGGAGGAAAGAGAGATAGCGAGGCAGACAGGTTTAGTCAGGGAATTCCAGAGCTTAGGGCCTAGGCAACAGAAGGCACAGCCACCAAAGGTTGTGATTATAATCAGGGATGCTCAAGAGGGCAGAATTAGAGGAGCGCAGATATCTCGGGGGGGGTTGTGGGGCTGAAGGAGATTACAGAGATAGGGAGGGGCAAGGCCATGGAGGGATTTGAAAACAAGGATGAGAATTTTGAAATTGAGACGCTGCTTAACCGGGAGCCAATGTAGGTCAGCGAGCACAGGGGAGATGGGCAAATGGGACTTGGTGCGAGTTAGTACACGGGCAGCCGAGGTTCAAATGACCTCAAGTTTATGTAGGGTGGAATGTGGGAGGCCAGCCAGGAGCACATTGGAATAGTCAAGTCTAGAGGTAACAAAAGGCATGGATGAGGGTTTCAGCAGCGGATGAGCTAAGGCAAGGGCGGAGACCAGCAATGTTACGGCGGTGGAAGTAGGTGGTCTTTGTTATGCTGCGGATATGTGGTCAGAAGTTCATTTCAGGGTCAAGTATGACACCAAGGTTGCGAACAGTGTGGTTCCGCCTCAGACAGATGTTAGGGAGAGGGATGGAGTCAGTGGCTAGGGAACGGAGTTTGTGGCGGGGACCGAAAACAATGACTTCAGTCTTCCTAATATTTAATTGGAGAAAATATTTGCTCATCCAGAACTGTATGTCGGACAAGCAGTCTGACAATTTAGACACCGTGGAGGGGTCGAGAGAAGAGGTAGTGAGGTCGAGCTGGGTGTCGTCAGCATATATGTGAAAACTGATGCTGTGTTTTCGGATGATGTCACCAAGGAGCAACATGTAGATGAGAAATAGGAGGGGGCCAAGGTTAGATCCTTGGGGGACACCAGAGGTAATGATGCGGGAGCAGGAAGAGAAGCTATTGCAGGTGATTCTCTGGTTACGATTAGATACATAAGAATGGAACCAGGCGAGTGCAGTCTCACCTAGCTGCACGACGGCGGAGAGGCGTTGGAGGAGCATGAAGTGGTCAACCGTGTCAAAGGCTGCAGACAAGTCAAGAAGGACGAGGAGGGATAGGTTACCTTTGTCACAATCACAAAGGATGTCATTTGTGACTTTGATGAGAGCCGTTTTGGTACTGTGGCAAGGGCAGAAACCTGATTGGAGGGATTCAAACATGGAATCGCGGGAAAGATGGGCACGGATTTGGGAAGCGACAACACGTTCAAGGAGTTTGGAGAGGAAAGGTAGGTAGGAGATGGGGCGGTAGTTTGCAAGGACGGAGGGATCAAGATTTTTTTTTGAGGAGAGGGGTGATGACGGCAGATTTGAGGGAGAGGGGGACCGTACCTGAGGAGAAAGAACCGTTAACAATATCAGCTAACATGGGACCCTGAAAAGGATGTTGGGTGGTCAGCAGTTTGGTGGAAATAGGGTCGAGGGAGCAGGAGGTGGGTCTCAGACAAGATGAGATGAGATTATTCTTATATCTTATTTGACCCTGAGCTGAGCTTCCAACCAGATTTCCTCTTCATCACAAACACTGCCTGCTTCCACGTCGTTAAAGCTGCTCGTCTCGGCCCCTGCTTCAGCTTATCTGCTGCCGAAACTCTCATCCAGGCCTGTGAGCTCCAGACTCAATTATTCCAATGCTCTCCTGACCAAATTCCCATCCTGCACCCTCCATATTCAAAATGTTGTTGCCTGTAGCCTAATTTGCATCTAGTTCCACTCCCCTGTTGCCCCTGTGCTTGCTGACCTACATTGGCTCCCAGTCCCTCGATATCTCCAATTTAAAATTTTCATCCGTGTGTTCAAATTCCCTCCATGGCCTTTCCTCACCCTATCTTTGTAACCTCCTCTAGCCCTACAACCCTCTGAGCACTCTGCATTTCTCCAACTCTGGTCTCTTGTGCATCCCTCAGTCCCTTCGCCCTACCATCGGCAGCTGTTCCTTCAGCTGTCTAGGCTCTAAACTCTGGACTTACTCCATAAACCTCACCTCCTCTCTCTCCTTAAAACCTACCTCTTTCACCAAGCTTTTAGTCACCACTCCTAATACCACCCTCCTTTGGCTTGGTGTCAACCTTTTTCTGATTACGCATCTGTGAAATGCCTTGGGATGCTTTTCTACGTTAAAGGTAATATATAAATTTGTTGTTAGGTGGCTGAAGATATTGCCACCAATGGAGGAGTGGCAGGATGGAGGAGGGGGATATGTAAGGGACCAGCGTCAGAGGACTGAAGGATATGGGTTGGGAACTAGAGCTGGGCGAGGTTGCAGAGGGAGTTTATGAACAAGGATAAGGATTTTGAATACACTGCATTGGGAGACAGGGAACAAGTGGAGGTCAGCAAAGATGAGGGTGATGGGTGAGCAGGATTCAGTGTGGGACCAAATGTGGATTGCAGAATTTTGAACAATTTCAAACTTTGTAGGCTGGTCAGAAAGTTGTTCAAGAAACTGAACCTAGAGATAACAAAAGCATGGATAAGGATATCCACAGCAATGAGGGCGAGGTGGGCAATGTTGCAAAGGTGGAAGTAAATGAACTAGACTGTTTAAAGGGAATTTTTTTTAAGTATGGGCATCCTCAAATTGGCCTTAACACTCCCCTTTTCAGATTGAAAAATTGGTGGCAACTTACCCTTTGATTGACATAAAAATGCCTACAGTAGCAGTAAGCTACCGTAAAATGGGGTTCTTGGATTTGGTCCAGTTGACCAACAGAAATTGGTGAACTCCAAAACCATCCACACACAAATTTGAAGTAGCTTGTGCAGCGACAGAGCCCAAATGACCTGCAATCTGCTACATATCGGTCACCAAGCCAACATAAGCTTTCTCTGAACTAAATACAAATAAATATTTCAGCAGGGAGCTAACTAAAATTTTCAGTAAGTTTCTCAGGATGTTAAGTCTCGACACACTGTGTGTGCCTATGTTAACCTTATCTGTTAAATTCAGATAGTCAAACACAAATCGCCCTATTTCAAATAATCAGCACCCAGTTTCTAGCTCTGTTTTGCTGGAAGAATGAAATGAGACAAACGAGCTCTACTTGTTACATAAGAACATAAGACATAGGAGCAGGAGTAGGTCATTTGGCCCCTCGAGCCTGCTCCGCTGTTCAATAAGATCATGGCTGATCTGATCTTGGCCTCAACTCCACTTCCCTGCCCATTCCCCATAACCCTCGACTCCCTTACCTTTCAAAAATCTGTCTAGCTCCACCTTGTTCGCTTGCCTCAACTAGTTTAGTTTAATAACTCTTTCCCTCAAGAAAGACTGCATCCACAAAGAAGTGCAAATTCTACATTTAACTATATTAGACAGGATTATTAGCCAGGCGACTAGGTTCCATTATGGGCATCGTAGATTCTGTAGCTGATCAGCCGACACAGTCATTTAGGTAAGGAGATATTATACCTTAATGTGAACAGCAATGGCTGTTTTAGCACATCGTCCACAAAAAAAGTTCCAGATCTGTCAGTCACAGATAATGTACCTTCAGAAACATTTCATAGAGGGGTGACAGCTGTAGTTATCTGTAGTGAAGTAGTAATCATGTAAAAATTATGTTGTGATCCACTATTGATTGTAAAATCAGATGTCACCTGTGATAACATAAGCATCTTCACACTTCTGTTGAAAGCATCAAATTGTGTACTTTTTGTTTCCTCGTCTAATCTGCTTTTTTGCTTTGACAACTACTGTTATCCGCGATGCAAATACTGTCGTTCAAAACACTCTAATAATTACAAAGTAGGTGCTGTGAGTGCCTGATGTAAAGAAATATTACAAACAGAAATTGTTTAATAATGACAATTTTAAAGGTACTTTGCTTGTTGCTATAGTAATGTCTTTCAATAAATTTGTGCCTTCTACAGTATAAAAACAGAGCCTTATTTTACCAACTTGGAATTATAAGTCAATTCAAGCAATGGTACGGACATACTTGCCCCATCCCAATTACAATATGGTCACATATATTATGTGTTTTAATGAAGTTCATGCTTCAGTGAGTGACCCAAAACATATGTGGCTCAGAAAGCTAAGAACCAATATCCCACATCCTTCTATTAGAATAGGGTGAGAAGTGAGAGCCTTATATTGAAGGGAAAGGTAATAATAATAAAATTATTGCATGCCATTATTCAACTGAGTGGGTAAACACACTGACTGGAATGACACTGAGCCATAAGAGACTAGGAAATTCCCAAGAACTATCCCTGGCAAATGCTGAATTAGCTAATCTCAGCTAGGATGGCAATGGGTACAGTACAAGTACCCCCTATGAAGGAAGGGAAAACAAAAATAAGCCAGGGTTCTCATGTGTTTGTTTCTTTTCTTTCTTCTCCAATCTTCTTCCCTCACCCCCGCCCCCCCCCCCCCACTCTTAAAGGTGCTGACTCCCTCAGTAGATTACAATCCCCTGGCCAACAGTCACCCTGCGGTACCTCACCTGAGTTCCCACCCACAATCTCAATCTAGTGTGCCCCTGCTGAAAATACCTATGTGTGGTCATCAAGTGAAGCTAGGATCAGTCTTGACTGCATTGCCCCTCACTAAATTGCTAACTGACACTCATCGTCGTAGATCACACATGAGAAATCGCTACTCTGACAAAGTTCCGATGAGCTGTCCACACCCTTGCAAATGTAGCCCTGTATGAATTAATGCCTTTGGGAGAGGGAAGGTAAGTACAGAACGTATCTTGGGATAGAATTTGCACAAAGGTTCTCCAAGAGACATGACAGAAACAGCTAAAGTTATGGCAGGAGATCAGGAGAACCCCTGCGGAAATTCCAAGCATTTGTTTTAATTTAAAGGAGTAACAGCACTGTCCCCACAAAAAAATTCAAAAAACATATTGTTTCTGTTCTCTTTAAGGACCACGTTAGGCCGCACTGCATTCAGTTCCACTGGGAAAATCCTACACTCCGCTCAATGGAAGACCACAATTGCATTGGAGTCGTAAGTATTTCATAGGACCCTGAGTTGGGATAAATGGTTCATTCTCAGACTGGCAATCAGTAACTGGTGGTGTTCCGCTGGGGTCAGTGCTGGGTCCCCAACTCTTTACAATCTATATTAATGATTTGGAGGAGGGGACCGAGTGTAACATATCAAAGTTTGCAGATGATACTAAGATGGGAGGGAAAGTAGTGAGTGAGGAGGACATAAAAAACCTGCAAGGGGACATAGACAAGCTAAGTAAGTGGGCAGAGATTTGGCAGATGGAATACAATACTGGAAAGTGTGAGGCTATGCACTTTGGCAGGACAAATCGTAGAGCAAGTTATTATCTTAATGGCAAGAAACTGGAAAGTACTGAAGTACAAAGGGATCTGGGGATCCTGGTGCACGAAACTCAAAAGGTTAGTATGCAGGTGCAGCAAGTGATTAAGAAGGCCAATGGAATGTTGGCTTTCATTGCTAGGGGGATAGAATATAAAAATAGGGAGGTATTGCTTCAGTTGTACAAGGTATTGGTGAGACCGCACCTGGAATACTGCGTACAGTTTTGGTGTCCATACTTAAGAAAGGACATACTTGCTCTCAAGTCAGTACAAAGAAGGTTCACTCGGTTAATCCCGGGGATGAGGGGATGGACATATGAGGAGAGGTTGAGTAGATTGGGACTCTACTCATTGGAGTTCAGAAGAATGAGATGCGATCTTATTGAAACATATAAGATTGTGAAGGGGTTGGATCGGGTGGATGCGGGGAGGATGTTCCCGATGATGGGTGAAACTAGAACTAGGGGGTATAGTCTTAGAATAAGGGGCTGCTCTTTCAAAACTGAGATGAGGAGGAACTACTTCACTCAGAGGGTGGTAGGTCCATGGAATATGCTGCCCCAAAAAGCTGTAGAAGCTACATCATTACATAAATTTAAAACAGAAATAGACAGTTTCCTAGAAGTAAAGGGAATTAAGGGTTACGGGGAGCAGGCAGGAATTTGGACAGGAGTCTAGGTTCGGATTGGTCATGGCCCTGTGGGTAGCGGAGCGGGCCCAGGGGCCATGTAGCCTGATCCTGCTCCTATTTCGTGTGTCTAATTCTGTTAGATTCAGGAGATGGTTCTGTGATAGTAGATTGGCGGTTAGGATCAGATCAGCCATGATCTTATTGAATGGCGGAGCAGGCTCGAGGGGCCGATTGGCCTAATCTTGCTCCTATTTCTTATGTTCTTATGAGGTTCCCACCAGTTTTAGATGGGAGCGCTATTTCAAGGCTCTCTCCAAAAACACATCTGCCGTGAAGTTAGCGGGAAGTAGCGGGAAGCACAAATGAGATCCTTTGTGACTGTGACAAAGGTAAACTATCCCTCCTCGTCCTCCTTGACTTGTCTGCAGCCTTTGACACGGTTGACCACTCCATCCTTCTTCAACGCCTCTCCACCATCGTCCAGCTGGGCGGGACTGCACTTGCCTAGTTCCATTCTTCTCTATCTAATCGTAGCCAGAGAATCACCTGCAATGGCTTCTCTTCCCGCTCCTGCATTGTTACCTCTGGAGTCCCCCAAGGGTCTATCCGTGGCTCCCTCCTATTTCTCATCTACATGCTGCCCCTTGGCGACATCATCCAAAACACAGCATCAGTTTTCAAATATGCACCGACGACACCCAGCTCGACCTCACCACCACTTCTCTCGACCCCTCCATGGTCTCTAAATTGTCAGACTGCTTGTCCGACAGAGCAGAAATTTTCTCCAATTAAGTATTGGGAAGACCGAAGCCATTGTTTTCGGTCCCCGCCACAAACTCCGTTCCCTAGCCGCTGACTCCATCCCTCTCCCTAACATCTGTCTGAAGCTGAAACATATTGTTCGCAACCTTGGTGTCAAGTTTGACCCTGAAGTGAGCTTCCGACCACATGTCTGCGGCACAACTAAGACCGCCTATTTCCACCTCCGTAACATTGCCTGTCTCCGTCCTTGCCTCAGCTCATCCGCTGCTGAAATCCTCATCCATGCCTTTGGTCCCTCTGGACTTGACTATTCCAACGCCCTCCTGGCTGGCCTCCCACATTCGACGCTACGTAAACTTGAGGTCATCCAAAACTCGGCTGCCCGTGTCCTAACTCGCACCAAGTCCCGTTCACCCATCTTCCCTGTGCTCGCTGACCTACATTGGCTCCTTTGTTAAGCAACGCCTCGATTTCACAATTCTTATCCTTGTTTTCAAGTCTTTCCATGGCCTTGCTCCTTCCTATCTCTGTAATCTCCTCCAGCCCCACAACCACCCGAGATATCTGCACTCCTCTAATTCTGCCCTCTTGAGCATCCCTGATTATAATCTCTCAGCCAACTGGTGGCCGTGCCTTCTGTTGCCTGGACCCTGGGCTCAGGAATTCCCTGCCTAAACCTCTCTGCCTCTCTACCTCTCTTTCCTCCTTTAAGACACTCCTTAAAACCTACCTCTTTGGCCAAGCTTTTGGTCATCTGCGCTAATTTCTCCTTAAGTGGCTCGGTGTCAAATTATTTGTCTTATAACACTCCTGTGAAGTGCCTTGGGACGTTTTACTATGTTAAAGGCGCTATATAAATACAAGTTGTTGTTGTTGAGGTGATTTTTTTGCGATTTTCGTCTCACTACCGCCCCATTCCCACCGGAAACCAGGGCAATAGCGAGACAAAAATCGGCCAATGCTGTAGAATAATTACTGTAGAAATAGTTTTTAAAATGCATACAATTGTAGAAAATATCACAGGATTCGTTAAAAGAGTACTCTTTTTAAGGAAGAACTGATGCATATGACTGTTAGTTCACAGACATCAGGGCAAATATTCTTTAAAACCGATGGCCACAGATCAAGGCTCTTAGGTTGCAGCTCATTGATGCATAGACTATTCAATTCATATGTTGACCTTTGCATAATATGAGATTTAAATGACATCCTTGGTTCATTGGATAGCTTTCATATTTGTTGTAACTATATTAAATTTAATTTTAAATGCGTTGATTTCTTTTAATTTACCACACCATTTACTACACCATTTAATTTCCACTTAATATTATAGTACATAATAATCAGGGTTTCAGTAAATGAGAAATGAATGAGAAACTGGAGTTTGCAACTCTGTGTGGCAGGATACCCTATATATATATATATATATATAATAGTGTCAAATATGCACGTCAAAATATTCAATTTCTTTTCATTGGTTTTCATACACGTGAGAAAATTAGATTTTTCATTGTAAAAGGTCTGAATGTGATGTTAGAAAAATGAATTCCTGTTGCCTCTGAGGAGTGACTGGTAATAAGTAATTTACCAAGCTATTTATTGTAGCAGATTTTTGCTTACAGCTCTTCCAACAACTTTACTGCAAATCAAAGGATTATTATGTACCATCATTAAAGAAATGCTGTCAACCAATCTGAATTTTGTCTTAATTATCGAAAAGAAAGTGCACACAATGGAGTAGATTTTGAATTTGTGTGCTAGTGTAAAACAAGTTGCCGATTCGCTATCACCTGTTCTACACTATTGCACAACATTACCCCCAATATGGGAATGAGGTTTGTCATTTTAAAAGGCATTTTTTGAACGGGTGTTGTTCTGTTTCCTAAGTGGCATCTAACATTTTAGGTGCATGGGGTAAGTTGCGATGTACGTTTTGCAATTTTTTTTACTACTGTAGCAACTGATGCAGTCAGTGATGTGATGATATTGTGCTATTTCATCACATCGCTGCATGCATCACTTATTACAAAGCTCGGAAAGTTTCTGGTAAGATACTCTACCCGATACTTTAAATAAAAACAAATGCGTGGACTGAGGTGCCCATGTGGGCTCAACGCCATAGAAGAGCCGGTCATCAAAATCGATCAGGCATCCCACTGGCAACATCGGGCGTGTGGTGCGATTGTGCCGCCCACCGAATCGAAAATCACCCTCAGGATGCCTCAGAATTTTCCATTTCATAAACGGAAACCATTCCGTGCCTGTGTCTGTGCCGGTGCTTACTCTTCAACTGGAGCCATCTACTGCAATCCTATGTCCCTGCCTTTTCCCTATATCCTTTTTATATTCTTCCTTTACAAATACTTATCCAATTCCATTTTAAGTATGATACACTGGCTGCCTCAAGAGCCACTTGTGAGAAAGCATCCTAATAGCCACTGTGTGAAAAAAACTTCTTCACTCTTCCAGTTATAATCCTCAGTCTATGCCCCTTTGCTCTCAATTCACCAACCTGTAGAAACAATCTTTCATTATGACCTGAAAGAATTCAACACTAAAGTACCCATCTGTTTCCTTGTGCATTACTCCCTGTCTATAATTTTGTTAAATTACATATTTATTTAATTAAACTTATGGCTTGAAAAATTCCCTCGGTCCAGGTAATACAGACGAAGATCTAGTATTTACTGAAGTGCCTCTCAAACATTTCCAACATATTTTGAAAAAAAAGGTAAAGCTTTAAATCTACATAAAATGAAGCTGTAGCGATAGTGAGGTCAGCAGCTGTGATGCAAAGTCACAATAGAGTGAGTTCATGTGCATGCAAACTAGGTTGGTGATCTGATAGTGTGCAAGATAGATGGGCTGCTTTTGGTAGGTAGAAAGATAATAGCAAATGGGCATCAATAAAGTCACATACACGAGGCAGGAAACTGCAGTTGTATGGGATTAAAAACATAAAGAAACAGATGGTGGGCATGAAAGAAAGAAAGACAAACAGAACTATCATCAGCATGAAAATGCTAGAGTGAGAGTTATGATCAAGAAAAGTGAGACAGATTGTAACCTATTTAAATATACAGAGCTGTGTTTAATTTTAGAAGTGCGATACAGAAAAATAGGGCACCTTTTTAAACAAAAATGAATAAGAGTTGATAATTCTGGAAATGGGTCTTGAAAGACCAAGCCACACTGTGGAGTAGTACCAAGCCACTTTATTACCAGTTTAGGGTGATTTTACACAAGTTTAGCATTGGTGCAAAGTGATTTCAGTTTCACACCTACACTACTGCAGTGTAAATCAGGTATTAAAGCCCAAATTGACTCTGGTGAGTCCAACTTGACTTTTGCTCTGGAGTCAGGTTGGGCCCTGAATCCAGATTTAGGCTGCATTTACATTATAACTGCAGCAGCTTTGGATTGACACTATAGTTGTAGTGTAAATGTATCCTAAATTACACTGGATTCACGTGTTTATATTCACTGAATGCCCATTGCCTTTTTTCCTGTGTGACAAATACAATCAACATCAAAACATAGGATTATGTCAATTTAGAATTATTTTGTTGAAATATATGGGCTGAATTTTCGTGGGGTTCTCCTGGTTGCGTGCCATAACTTTGATGGAAGATCCACGGAAACCCTGTAGAAATGGGGTAACCACTATTTACACCGTTTCTCAGGGGTTTCCGTGGATCTTCTACTGAAGTTCCACCGGATGATCAGGAGAACCCCCGTACAAGTTCAACCCCATAGGATGTTGGCAATAAACAACAACAACATGCATTTATATAGTGCCTTTAATGTGGAAAGAACATCCCAAGGCACTTCACAGGGGTGTAATCAGAAAAAAATGGATGTCAAGTCAAAGAAGGAGATAGTAGGAATGGTGATTAAAGCTTGGTCATAGAGGTGGCTTTTAAGGTGGGTTTAAAAGAAGAGAGAGAGGTGAAGAGGTATAGGGGTTTACGGTTAGGTTGGAGGCAGTCCTGGAGGTTTGATCATGTGATATTCTGACCACATGATATCTGACCGTGTGATGCCTGATCACATGACATCTGACCATGTAATGCCTGATTACATGACATCTGATCACATGACTTCTACAAATGTTATTACATTTACTGTATAAAGGTTGGCTCCCCTATAGTTGAGTATTTTTGCTCGTCATTTTATGCCAGCAGCTGTTACACAACTAGTTCCAAGAACCAGGAGGCCACCTGTAAGCAAGGGAAGAGGGGAAACCAAGGGTGAGGAAGAAGGGAATCTGAGGTTGGGGAAGAGGAGAAACCGATGAAGCCCCCCATTTCAGAGACCCCCATATTTCAGAGACCCCCCCATTTCAGAGACATCTATCAATTGCCGAGATTCCCCGAATGCCAAGATGCCCCGATTACAGGCTCTCCAGCCCACTCCCGATTGCACGCCACATGGTCACTGCTCTCTGCAGATGATGTCTCCAAGCCAGAGGCTTCTCTAACAGCAGCTGGTGACATCATGGAGGGGGGTGGTGGCGCAGTGCGCCGGGAAATTTAAATTGCAGATCTCCCAGCTTGCTCGAGGCAACGCTCAAGGGAGAAATCCCCAATTCCGGGAAACTCCCGGTCATTCCAGGAGGGTTGGGAACTGTAGTTTATGGAGAGATTTCCAGATCATCATGGCAATGGTGTGGGGGCGAAAACAGAAGCCATCCCTGGAGATGCTCTGGTGACTGTTGGATAGGTAAGAGTGGAACCAAGTGCAGTATCACTAAGCTGGACAATGGAGGGGAGGCATTGGAGGGGTATGGTATGGTCAATCATGTCAAAGGCTGAAGAGAGATCAGGAGGATGTGGAGGAATAATTCACCACAGTTACAGAAGATGCCATTTGTGAATAAAGCATTCATCCAAAAGCGTTCATTTCAACAAGTTCTCAATTCACAAAATGTAAGACAATATGAAATTATGTTATTTGCAAACAAAAAGAAAGCTGTGTAAATTGTATAATACATTGTTGTTATACCATTGGGCGGTATAATTGATTGACCATCTTTTTTGAGAAAACTTTTCATTATTGACCACTAATTCACATCAGTTGACAATAAGATCTGGTGAGCGATATTATTCATCAATACAAATGCCATAAATCACAAAGCACAGACTTCTACTAAAACAAGGAATGTGTGGAAATATTTTGCGTACAAAATGCAGAAACATGTATTTCTGCAGTTTTCAGCTTATAAGGTAAACTATTTCTCCTCCAGCTTTGTAAATGACCTAGATATGTACAATGACGCCCTGAACCTTGGTCTATTGGGGTTTATAACAACATTGCTGCCATTCTAAAACCCTTAGGGTGATATTTCACTGCCATCCAGTCAATATTTGTACAGTACAGACCTATGAATATAAAGATCTGTCTGGCAACCAAAATGCTCCCTTTATTCAATCATTTCCATAAAGCAAAACCCATTAAAATTATGTAAAGCAGCTTTAATTTTAATTTGTTATCTCCTCAGCTCCCTGTATTGTGCTGTGTTCGAGCTGTAAGCAACTCATTTGAGTGAATTTTCTATCCATCATTTGTCTGTTAGCAACATACTTCCTTAAACCTTTAACGTAATGCTCCTAATCTCAATTTTTGTTTTCCTTCTCATCATGTCTATTTTTGATCTGTCAGCCTATCCACTGTGTCAGTACTTTCACCTTTGTTAAAGAGGGATATAGATTCCAAAACATCCCTCTTTGAAACAGACTTAAGATGCCTAGAAATTTGCTTGCTCAAAGTGGCGTCTGAAGCATCTTATTTCAGTGTGGGGTCTGTAAGTCATCTTCCCACGTGGACCCTTCAGTTTTGTTGTATATAAATTCCATGAATTTTGTCAACATTTAAGGCAACAAAAAAATCCACTAAATTAAATCTCCATCAAAAACAAATCTCCGGTGTACTTAATACATTTGTTATGTCCTTGAGCTATAAAGTTCAATCCAATGAGATGTTACATGCTAAGAAAAGATGAAATATGATACCAATGAAATGAAACCATTATATCGCCAATAAAGAAAGTTTAAATTACAATGTTTGCCGGGTTGTTCTCTGCCTGCACCCAAATCTTGTATTTTTCATTTGAATTTACTTGGTGTAAAGTTACTTATGTATCAGAGTCATATAGTTTTCAACATGCTGTTGATTTGTCCTGTAAGTATTTCAATCTGTTTTTACATTGCCGTTAGTGTCATGTTAGTCCTCCTGGTTCCTGGCACACGGGTTTCACACAGCCAGCAACAACCCCAAAATAAGCTTGCTGGATTCCCAAAAGCCAGCCACTGGACATGCCTGATATTTTTATGGGTCTTCCTAGGAGCCAGCCTTAGCAAATCCGGCTAATATACCATAGGGCCACACCAGCCACACGAGGCCCAAGCATCAGAAGCCAACAATGCTAATACTCTAATATCAATATAAAAATCTACAACCCTGAAGTTACCCTATGGAATACCAATGTATGAATGCTTAACACAGGGGTGTCCAAACTGTGGTTCATCAGCCCTTGCAATCCAGATGTTGAAATTCAGGTAATTTAGCTCTTATATTGCCTATGTAACTTCAAGTATTCAGTCACACAAGTCCACGCCTCTGTCATTTAATAGATTCCATGCTTACATCACATGAACTCATGACACTCATACTGAACAACATAAAAATAAATACAAGCATACCTGTAATACAATCACATGGAGTAACCTTAAGCTGTCAACAGGAATGGAAATCCCAGGCTTCCAAGACTGACCATTTTTATAGTTTTCATACTTTCACTGTAATAACTCTAAACTACAAAAGAAACAGTTAAAATATAATTTTAAATTTAAAGAGCTGTTTAAACGCTTCTCAATTTCCCTGTGTGCTATTTATTTTCTTCGGTAATGTCTCTGTCCCAAGTCTCACGATTCATTTTGGAAGCAGACACCAAGTCCAAAAAAATGTCCTTTTAATTGGCAGGAAAATGACTCAGGATACCTATTATTCAGCTAAATAAGACTTAGACGTGCGAAGAGTTAAGATAATTGGCAAAAGAATCAGAGGGGATATGAGGAGATTTTTTTTACGCAGCGAGTTGTTATGATCTGGAATGAACTGCCTGAAATGTATGTATATATGATGATTTAGGGTCATGGAGCTCTATGGTATATTCCATAGAATCAGAATTAATAATCTCAATAATAAAGCAGAATCGCATTTAAGAGATGGTCTGATGTATTTATTGAGATCAGGTTCATGAGGTCCAGTGGAGCTTTTATAGTGATAAGGACTCTGATCTTCTGGTGAAATCGTTGATATATTTATGAGACCCAATGATATATTAGCACCGTGAATACCTAGGAGGAAGTCATGGAAATTAGAGACACAGGGTCATATGAGCATCTACATGACATTTTATGTATTTTAAATCTTTGTATGATTCCAGTGGGAGCATCTTTTATGAGAATGCATGAAATTTTGTCTACAAGGCTAATACTGTAAAATGTGGCAGCATTTTACATGTTTATAAAATATGACAGTATATTGTGACAGACAATCAAAATGTATCAGTCAACATTAGTTGCAAAGGCTGTCATGTACCAAAGTGGCTTAAATAACAGCTGATCAGACCAGAGCAAGAGGCTATTTAAAAAAAAATACTTTCACAATAGCCCTCTCCAGTAATGGATAAATAAAAATTTCCTAACGCAGAATGAATTTGCCTTGTTCGTTGTTAAAGCTAGTTTTAAACTTAGCTCATGCAACAATTCCAAATGAAATAAAGGTTATAGAACCAGCAGATAGTGATATTTCAGATAACGGGATAGCCTATAATGGTTTTATAGCTGTAACATCCTACAGTAACCAGCGTTTAAGTTTGGCTATTAAAGTATTTGAGATTTATCAGCATATAGCACAATTCAATCTTTCTTGTTCCACATATATTGCATGGTTTAAAAAGAATGATGTTCATATGTGCAGCATACAACATATGCAAAGTATTCAGTAGACGAACAATTGTGTGAAACCGATTGTATATTGGAAATCATACAAGATGTACTGGCTATATTTTTTTAAGCATCTGATTATATTTTATTTAATTTAATCTGACGTCTTTTCTAAATTACCAAATGAGCTAAACTAAATTCTAGAATGAAAAGGTACATTCTGGTGCACCTGTTAACAAAATAGCTTTAAATTGCACAAAATTGGAACCAAAAGGTCACCACATTGACATATTATAAAAACACAACATTTTAAATTGCAGTCTTAAAATGAAGCTACTGTGCAGGGATACAGCAAGCAAAAGATTCTGATATTATTTAAGATGTTAGAGAAGAATCACATTTTCTTACTACACCTAGAAAACTACATGAATATATATTTTGCATATGAAGTTAATATCACAAGTGATCATAAATTAGGTTTAAGTAGAGAAGACTGTAAAATGCAATTGGTATCCCACAGGAGGTCACTGAGGTGGGTTGTGATGCTTTGTTTTCCCGTAGAGTGCCTGACCATTTTTATTGCAGAAATCCCTTGGGGTCATTGGCTCAACTTGAACTGGTTAAATTTTGTGCAAGTATTTAATTTTTGGTAAAGAAAGAATTTATTTTTACAGGTTCCCTACTATGAATAGGCTTCCGGTGGGCTTGAACTGCTGAATGTTGACATTCACATAATTGTGTGGAACAGACATTGATCCGAAGAATTGGAATCAGAAAAAATAGAAGGCCAGAAAGATGTTGTGGATTTTATTTTAAGAGTCTGAATGAAAAGTTCTGGACAAAACTCGCATTTGAAAAGGCATCAGGAATCATATTGACAACATGGAATGGGTTAGAAAGGAAAGAAACTAATAATTATAAATAGGTGGGCTGAAAAATGTAAAATAATTTGCAGGTTGCTGTTTTATTTTTTTTAACTAAATTGACAGTGACGTGAGATGAGAGGAAACCCAAAGAAGGGTGATGAAGGAAAATGATGAAATACGACAATGAGGATGAGGAGGCAGAGCAGAAGAATTGGAGAGAATCAGATAAATACAGCAGGGCACCATCAAGGACTACTTCATCTTTCAGCAATGAAATAATCCAGATACACTAGAGAGGTCCACCATTCCCAATGGGAGCTGTGCTGAAAGGAAGCACAGGATTTTTGAATTTAGCTTGTCATTCTATGGATATTAGTAGCTTTGAATTACCGTTTTTTAAATTATATATTAGCTAGGATGGCTGGCAACACCAAAATTGGGGTTAGTCATTATGTTGCTGTTTAGGCTCACTCATGAGGAATTTTTATTTGGGCTTGATTCCCTTGGAACTATGCTGCAGCATGACTCAGAGCATGTAGGGGAAAGGGGAAGAAAATTGGCAGAAAAAAATATGCTTATCATTTATTCCTCTCTTCCTCGGCTGAATAATGTGCTACGTTTTATGCATGAAAAGGCATGGCAACACGGTTTACTGAATTACTGTTCTACCTGAGTCAGAGTTGTCTTAAACATCTTCAACAGATCAATTAGCAGTTATTATTAGTTTATCTTCAATCTCTCACTATGAGGATACATTTAAAGATTCTGCACCAAGCGCCCATATCAAGCCCGGCTCTGTGCTAAAAAGTGCCACCTTGCAGTTTCTAACCTCAAATTCAGACATGTTTGATTCAAATGACACTAGTTAAAGAAAGGAAGGAAAATGTAAAGAACAGTTCCAGTGACATTATTACCCTCCTCCCAATGACCACTGCTCCTACATGGGACTCTCTCAGCTCCACTGATGCCTCACCATGCTTGCTACAAATATTGACAAAACACCTCCTCAATGATGCTGTGTGCTGTTTAACCAACAGCTTAACAGGAGGCAAGTTTGCATCTTTATTCCTCATATGGTCAGTTCACAGTTTTGGCCATGCCATCTGGAGTAGGCAACAAATCAAAACACAAGGGAGGAAAACGTGGATGATGAGTCGCTTGTGCCAGTCTCGCCCACCTACGAGCAGCTGCCTCATAAGTAGCTGTGGTGGGGGACTGCAATCAAGTCACCCGCCCATCGTGATATACGGCCAGGTGGAGCTCAAAGAAAGCTGAAAGGAAGTATTACAAAAGGTAGAGACAAAAATATAAAATGAACATTTGTTATCCCCTAACATTTTTTAATAGCTCAAATGGTTTCCACCATTTGGGCTAAATGTGAAAAAGAGAGATCTGAGAACAGTGCAGATAGTGCCGCTGAAAGAATACATCCAGGCAATAGCAGAAAGGAGATGCTGGCAGTCCACAGGCTAAGCAATGGATATGGAGATGGAACCTGTGCCAATGTTAGAATGAAGAAAGAAAAGAAACATTTGCATTTATATAGCATCTTTCATACCCTCAGGATGTCCCATAAGCATTTCATAGCCAATGAATTACATTTTGAAGTGTAGTCATTGTTATTATGTTGGCAAACATGGCAGTCAATTTGCAAACAGCAAGGCCCCACAAACAGCAATGAGCTAAATGACCAGTTAATCTGTTTTGATAGTGTTGATTAAGCATTGGCCAGGACACCGGGAGAACTCCCATGCTCTGCTGCAAATAGTACCATTGGATCTTTTGTGTCCACCCAAGCAGGCAAATTGGGCCCTGGTTTATCATCTCATCTGAAAGACAGCACTCTGTCAATGCAGGACTCTCTCAGTCCTGCACTGAAGTGTCCACCTAGATTATGTGCTCAAGTCCTGCAGTGGGATTGGATTTCACAACCTTTTAACTCAGGTGAGAGTGCCACCACTGAACCAAGAAGGTGCAAATTGTGCCCTGACTTAAAGCAAGAGCTGGGTCTCTGCTACAAATGGCCACGGCCTTTCAGTATCCTGTGTTTTTCAATGTGGACAAAAATAATCTTAATTTTCTACAGCAATTTGGCTGCACTTAATAAATCAATTCATAGATTGAGTGATTTGGAAAATAACAGATTCTTATAAATTGCAAAAGAAAAGAACTTCTAAAATGCTTCATAAACTTTTCCAGGTTCAAAATTTGAAAAGAGCAAAAAAATACTTTCAGATAACTACTGGTTTACTTATGTTAGTAGGACTGCTTGAAACTAACTGCTCAGAGAGCTTGATCTATGATAAATACATTAGCCAAATTAGAAGTCATAATAACATGCCAGCAGGTAAAAATAAATTGATAAACTATGTTTATTTGCTGCTGTAACAGCAGCAACACAACAGTCACTCGTCGATTATGACGGCAAGAGAAACTTGGGAGAGAAATAGGAAAATAGAAGATGTGGATGTGACACCAAAGCCCCGATTTTAACTCCCGGCTGGGAGCCGTACGGACAAGAGCTGAGGCATCCGGCCTTCCGCAACGTGAGGCCCAGGAGATTTTAACTCCCAAGCCTCATCTGCTTAGGCCTGTCAGTCTCCCACCCAAACCTGGCAGGAAGCGGTAGCTGGCTGGCGGGTGGGAGAGGAATATTGGGCGATAGGAGGCCGCCACCAAGGACCTGAAGGAATGGTCCTTGGCACTTAGGGAAGTGATTGGGAGAGGGCCTCACAGTTGTGGGAAGGGAATGGAAACCCAGGGCAGGGATGCCCCAAGGTTTCCCTGGTGGGGCCGGAGGCTCCTGCTCCTCCTGGCCCACTAGAAAACTAAAAAAAAAATACACTTACCTTTTTGGGCCTCTTCTGGCCCAGGCTCTTGCCACCAGGTTGGCCTAACAGTGAAGCCACAATGGCTTCCCTGCGCAGGCCGCCAGGTAAAATTGCAGTTGGGCCCTGATGGCGTAATTGGAGCCCGATCTGGATATTTAAAGAAGGATCCCGCAGCCTTGTGGTGGGCGTCCCTTTCTCCTACTCAGAAGAGCAAGTTAAGATGACAACCCACAGGAAGGCAGCGGGTTCAGTGACGGTAACCTGCACAGGCTATTTTAATTGTCTGCCTGCCTGGTTTCTGCTGGGGAGGCAGGGTTAAAATAAGCCCTCAATTTGTAGCCTTGTCTGATCTTGAAAATGATCTGAATTGGACAGAATTAAAGTATAGATGATATTTCCTAATTCTGGTAAGTTTTGGTTCAACATTTTTGCAAATGTCTTCATGCTATTTGCATACCACCAATCACTCACTCAAGGATGCGTAAGAGCTCCTTTACACTGATCTGAAATGGATCTAAATCTATTTTTTCAGTGCAATGCACGCTGAACACCAATACACAGACATCAGCTGTGTTCTCAACCTCTATGCAATAATATAAATCTTTGCCTCAGTGAGTTGGTGGCAATTCTAATTACTAATTAGCCCTGTGTTGCCATGGAGCTTCCAGAACAATGTATGTGCAAGTAGCATTAACTCTCTCATTGTTTGTGTCCTCCACCTCCACCATCCCCCACCCCTCCCACACACACACGCACTTTATCTTTCATTACTTTTTTTTCAATGTGTGATGCTTTTTTCCATTTTTTCAAAGAGTGGATTGTGACTGTACTTCGTAAATATATTTTACTGTTACGGTGAGAAATACTGCTTTAAATTTCGGAACAGCAATGTTACCTGCCCACTGAAAACAAAACCAGCCATTTAGTTTGCACCAAATCTGAAAGTGCTAGCACAAACAATTACGTTGAATTTACAGCACAGAAAGAGGCCATTCGGCCCAGCTGGTTTGTGCCGGTGTTTATGCTCCACACAAGCATCCTCTCACCCTACTTCATCTAACCCTATCTGCATATCGTTTGATTCACTGGAGAAGTCTGCTGATAGGTTCGTGGATTTCCTGTTAAATCTGGATTGTAACTGGTAGAACAGTGAGTTTTCCAAGAAGCCTTAGGCAGTCCTGTCAACATCTTAAACGATAGCTAAGAATAAATAGATGCTACATTCCTTAAAATTACATCTGCCTAGTTATTATATTTCATATCGTTTAATAACAACCTAAGTGCTGCAGTTAAAGTTTTTAGATCAGATTAGTTCCTGATTAGGTACGCAGATAAATCAACAGTGGTAAGGAGTGTGACAAGTAACTAATCCTAGCCCTGACTTTATGATCTGTTACGGCCAGGTAAAGAAGGGGCAAAGCACATACATTTCAGGCACTAGAATGAGGTAGGATACCTGGGATTTAGGCTTAAAATTAATGAGTATGTAATGGTGAAAATAGCACTTCTGCTTAAAAGAATCCAGTGAAGACATCTTTATGCACAACATAAATACATTCGAGTGAGCCAGACAACGAAATGTGTGTCAGCGGGTCCTGACACTCACTTGCTCGTGTAAATCGCTGACGATACAAATCAACTTTAGAGCTTTAAACAAATTTCCTTCAGCAGTAAAACAATCTCTCAAGAAGTCTGAACATAAAGTACGCAACATTCTGCACTCAGTGATGGTTTGTTAGGATTCTATGACTATACTTGGAATAAAAATCGCAAATTCACATCACAGAACTTTCAAGTTTGTCTTCACTTTGTAGTCAACCATGCCAATGAGACCACCAGCCCACTTGATGCTAAGGGCCTAATAAAGCTTTTCTTTCATGAAGTGATCCCTGGCACTGCACAATAAAAACAAATGTGGGCATCGAGTGCTGTTCAAGCTGTTGGAGGTCTTTCTGCAGGTTCTTCCTGTCAGGCTGCAAAGCCAATCATGGCAACCATCCCATTAAACTCTGGCAGCCATCCAATGCTCCATGAGCCCCTTCAATGGGCACAGGCGTCTGCCAATCTGGTCCACACACTCAGCATACTGCGAGAAGTGCAATCAGGCCAAGTTCAACAGAATGACTTTCTAATAACTTTCGACACAAGTCTTCCCTCCTCCATTCAAACTTTACATTCTTTTCTCCGCATGATGGGCCTGATCCACAATTCCAAAAGAAGAAGTTCAGACCAGAAGCTTTCAGTTAACTTGGTCTTGCACAATGGAAAACTAGCTATGAATCAAAGACACTAAAGCACCACCACTTTGTTAGTCATTTATATTAAAATAAAAAGAACTTTGAAACTCAAATCTGCTCAAGCTCCTTTTAATACATTAGATCCATTTTTTTTAAAAAGCCTTGTAGTTTGTCAAAAATTCATTTAATATTTTCTATATCACATACATCAACTGCAGTCTTACCATCAATTTTATGAAGATTTGTTATAACTGGAACTGAGAATTTGCACAGCATTCATGTCTTACTGCTAATAAATGCAGCGTATGGAAAATGCAGTGCACAGTCTTTTCTGGTTCTGTACTTTCTTATGTTCCTAACTGCGGCAAGGAAACATTTTCTTTAAAGCTACAACAGTTCATTTTCTGTGCTCAAGATCCATTCTGGATCATATTTAAACTTCAAGAAAATGATCCTAGCTCTTTCTTATTTGTTACCAAGCTATTTTGTGGTGGTTTTAGGTAAAAAAAAAAGCTGTCTGTCATTAAACAATGAAATTACACAATTAGTGGCTTCCTTTAACTGCCAAATGATCATTTGACTGGGGACATTTTAATCTGCAGTCTTTCATTTCAAAATGATGCCACTTATATCAGTCACTGGTATAAAATGGTGGCCATGTAGGGCCCTACTAATACAGAATCAGTGGCTGTCTTATGGCACAATTTTAGGCAAAATAGATTTACTGTTATATTTCTTTCACTTGCCTCAGGGATCTTTAACTAGTTTTTGTTAAATGTAAAACAATATCTAGTGGAAAAACCACAAGCTATACATTTTATTTTATTTATTTTTAAAATAATTTTATTTTAATTTACAGGAAATGTTTGCTCATAAAAGTATTAAGGAAATGTAACTAGTGATTGTAATTCTATGCCTTGACAAATACTTCCTAACTTTATTGTTGCTTTATGCTAGAAGAACTGTCTTATTCTTTCCAACAGTGCTTTTTTAGTAAGTAATCTGATGGGAAACTAATGTCATTTGTCCAATTCCTGTGTTTCATTTATTCTCCCCCTAAATTTATTAACCAATAATTGCACTACCAATATGTATTCAGTGTATTCAGAACTTTGCATCTAGCCGTATCAATCACATTTCATGTGCCACAGTGTCAAACATGCAAATTTCTGTCACATTAAAAAAAAGTACTAAAAAAGCCAGTTCCATCTCCAATCGACCCGAACATCTGCTAATACTATTCAACCTCTAATTGATGCAAAAAATACCATCTAATTGACTTCAGGAATCACACTTTTAAAAAGGAAGCGAGTCTGACCTCTAATTTACCTGAGGATCTGCTAAGGCTAATCAGCATGTAATCAGATTCAAGAATACAGATCAATTGCACCTTGTAGCCTTAAAGGGACGCACAGCTATGCTTTAGTAACAGAATAACACATTGTATAGTACATGGTAAAATGCTCCTGTCTTATAAACCACAGACTACCTTGAGCAACACCATGGGAGATCTGCTAACGGTCATTAAAAAGCTAAACGTTGTCACGATTATTGTTTTGTGTAAGAAAGATTGAGATTTTGTAATGGTTCTTTATGCATTTATACAGAACAAAATAATGAACATAGATGGCAAAAGTGTTCAAAGTTTCCAATTGCCTTTTAATTTTAATAATAAATATAGTCATCACATGCTCAAACTTATTTCAGCGCTGTGTTTGTCAAATTCATACGGCAGATTTCTTATTTTGTTTTCTCACCATGGTGTCTCCCTTCTCCTGAAAATGCTGACTTCTCACTGTAATATGATTCCACACCAGGAACCCTCTTCTAGCTATTATTCATGTGTGAACCTTGACAGGGAGTGTTATCAGGCTGTTTATATTTGGGGGCAACACAGCCAGCCCTGATCCTATCCTCAC
Organism: Somniosus microcephalus; assembly: GCF_052327205.1. NCBI lineage: Eukaryota > Metazoa > Chordata > Chondrichthyes > Squaliformes > Somniosidae > Somniosus > Somniosus microcephalus. Next base: position 159,369,388 of record NC_140999.1, read on the forward strand.
CCAACGCCTACACAAGTACACCTCCAACAAGGGCCAATGGACAGCAATCACAAGTGGGGGCCTTGACCAGATTCCATTTCCTAATCTAAGGGGGCTGAGGTAGATTCCCTGCTGCCAACCCCACTGAGATCAGTTAACTCAGCATAGGCTGGGGATGGAGCCTGCAACGTTCCTCGTCTGTTTGGCTCAGCTACTCACTGGATAAACTCACTGACCTATCAGAGGAGCAATAAGGCATTCTTAATTGGCTGAACCTATGCAGCCACTAAATATGCTGCATCTTATTTGCCATATGAAAGACTGGGATTTTCTTCTGACCAATACCAATGAAGACAACATTAACAAATCTTGGTATGCTTCCTATAATAATCAGTATGTTTGTCAGCTGCTAACTTGAGCTCCCAGCAGGAAAGTAAATAAACTGAAATCAAAACAACATGTTACAAGACATTGAAGCGTAAGTGTAAGTAGAAATGTGAAACCCACCTCGAAAACTGAGCTGTTTCTTCATTTGACCAATAGTTCTGATTCTTTCAGTAAATACCTATTGAATTCTCCATTAGAAGTTGCCATTTCTGTGAGAACATTAGGTGTTTGTCTGTTGAAAAGTAAACAGTGAATTTAGTCGTATATGATTTGAGTTATAGCTTTTAATATAATCAAGGTTACGTGATATAGTGTGTTAAAATATCTGCTTGTTAGGAGATTGTCAACAAACAAATGCAGCAGTAAATATTTTTGTAATTTATTTATAAATTTGCGCCTTTATGACTGAATCTCAAAGTACTAAATCCATGAGTCCACAGGAATGCACAGCATCAACAATAGCAATGGATGGTCATGTCCCCATTGGCTGTACATACTGTTGCTTAGCAACGTGCATCATTACATTATTCTGTTTTTTTGGATGGGGTTGATTCTTACATTTTAAATTATTGGGCTGGGGAGGGAATGTATATTTTTTTTAAATCAGTATTATATTTGTTTCTCCTTCTTGACACAGCAACCATCCTACTCCCTCAGATGCTGTAGAACTAAAGTATAATGGAGCTGTTGTATTGCAAGTTAAGAGTCTGGTACTTGCTTGGATAAATATGAAGATGGCTCCACATCAGACTCTGAACAGTCTAAGCACAGGTTATACTTTTAATGTCAGCACAGGTCCAATTGGCTTTTTGCCATCATAAGAAAGAATTTGGACTCTCTGGCAACTTAATGTACACGTGTCACTGAATGCAGTTATACTACAACTGGTCACTTTGTAGTATAACTGATCTTTAAGAGAGAGTTAAGATATTACACTCAAAATTCAGAGAATGGTCAATATAAGTGTGATAGAATTACCAAGTGTACATATTATACAACACACACATAAAAAAATAATAGTATTTTGGATTTTAAAAAATGACAGAACACAACACTATTCTTATTTTATTTTGAAGATAGCATTTAAAAAAAATCTTCAGACAGCTCAGAATGAAATGTGTTCCATTGTATAGTTTATGTAGTCATTAGATATTGAACTATTTTAAGGGCGCCAGCATAATGTTCTGGTATTTGAATTCTGATTCAGTGACAGTGCTGAACTTAATGCAGCAACCTTTGCCACATGTACATTTCAGTTAAGAATGCGAGCTCCACTATTTAATGCTTGTTTCCCTGTCTACTAATGCTAATTCACACTTGGTAAAATCAATTTTATTACAGTCCTTAATGAAATAAAAATCTGCTGAATATGACAGTGTAATGAGGTGGCTTCACAAGCTTCAATATCAATTTCTAAGTATAATAGTTTTATCTGCTGAATCTGCACTTCCCACTGGTTTTTCATCTACTCTGCAGGCTTTTCAGTCATATTGACTGACCAGACTATAACTATGTAATTATTTATAGACATCTGTAACCAAAACGGGGGGAATTTCACTCCTGCACTCTAGTGAGCCTGTAGAGTATTGGGCCTGCCCCTAAAAAGAACACTGTTACTAAGCAACCACCAGGGTTGCCATGGTGAATCCAAGTGAGCAGCTGGTCCAATCAGCATTAACTCCAGGCTAGCAAGAAAAAGTCTCTGAATTTCATGCCAATACACGCAGGAGGAAAAACTGTTCAGGCATGCATGATGCCGAGTGTATTGAGTACAACCTGCCAGAACTTAGCAAACCCAATGCTTCAAACAGCAATTACACTGTGTGAACATCACTGCCATTTCTTTCAAGACTGTTATTCGAACGTTAGAATATGAAGACAGATTTAGGAGAAACTTCTACAATAAGATACATCAGATAAAAGCCTTGCTTAAATTGTAGCAACATTATAGGATATACAAGCTTCAAAAATCATGTGTGTCTTCAGTCACCTCCCCCAATTCATTCTTCCACCCTCGGTTCAGTGTCCAAATTCACCTTACGATGTTTGGCTATGCTAAATGTATTATATAAGTGTACACTATTGTTGTCCAAATCATCTATTGACTAAATAGTAGATCACAAGTCCAGAACCTTGTGTACACTGTTAAATCATTTATACTAAGCACATTTTAATTAATGATGTACAATGACTATAGATCCTATACACGTGTATATACACTAATAAACATCCCTATATTTAGAATTAATATAAGCTGACTAGGTTATTTTGAAAATGTTTTTCACATCATATGTGAACTATTATACACTTCACATTGAGTGTTTTGTTTGTATTTAGGGAGAGCATTTGCACTATATTCACACGTTTAAAATAAATGTGTTTGAAAATTCAGTATTCATTTTAGGATTTTTCACCATTCTTCTTTGAGCTCACAGATGGATAACTGATTACATTCATAATCTTTCACATTACAACATTGATCTGTATTATGAATTGTAAATATATTTGGTGGCCCCTGTCCAACTTTGTACCATTGATTTAAAATGACTAAACAATGAGAAATATTTACAGAATAAATGTATCTGTGGTGCGTGCCCCATGAAATCCTGCTTAACTATTTCAGCTTCAAAAATTCAGAGTGGTAGTGAACTCCCCCAGATACTGTATTTTAATTTGCTGAGCATTAGTGCTCCTTACTTGCAACATAACACTTGCAATGGAAGAGTCTGAGATGATTGCTTTCTTTTTATTTTAGTATTTGATAGACTTAAAGTTAAATTTATTTTGATGCACAGTGATTCTGAACAAAACAGTTGGGATTTATCTCAATCATGTTGAATCTTTTATTTCGTCATCGAATCCAGTATTCAGAAAATCAACATGTTGCGTATTGTGTTGTTAATATAAGTTTATACTGTCAAACAGGCTGTGAAATGCTTCTTTTTTGAAGTCCATTACATCCATTATGCAAGAGAAAGAAAGGGTAAAATGTTTAACACAAGCTCTGAGCAGCTAGGGAGGCATAATGCCCTGCTCCAAATTCAGATTTAGCTTCAAATGCAAATTAGGGCATGTCTTCCCCTCCCCCTCCCCTGACACACACTTTAATCTGCTGAAGCTGTAATTAGGAGTGAAGGAAGCCACACACTGGGTCTTTTGAACCAAAGACTACAGAAAAATACAGCAAAGAATAGAAACGGAGAGCTTTGCCCAGCACAGAATGGAATGCCATTAAGAGAGACCATGAGCTCTATTCTATCCATAGTGAGGGCAGGATCAGGACCGATTAATGCAAGTATAGACTGCAGTTAAAGTGAGGATCTTTGCACTTTAATCATTTCTAATGTTCTGGCTTGCACATCTATCTGGGTTATTCTCAAATAAAAGTGCAGCAAGCAGTGCACACTTTACAACAGGCAATCTATTCTAATGTCCTGAACCAAAGCCAGCAACTGCAGAAGCCCACATTGTAGTGCTCTGTGCTTGCTTACTGAACCAGAACAATACCAGTTTATAGGACAATAATAAACTAAAAGGATGTGTTAATTGGCTATAAATGTCCATTGTCATCAAACAATAGTATAAAACAAAAAACTGCATCATATATGCGGAAAGTGTCATATCAATTTTCCCATCGTCCTTTAGCATCCAGTCAAGCATTTAAAAGGCCATTGTCATCCCAATAAAGTGACTTGCATAACATTTTACTGCAGTTGTAAATAGAGCTATACAATAGTGTGATTAGTGACTTCAGTGAAAATTTTTAATTTCAATGTTTCGCACAAAAACTGCATTACCATAGTTCACACTGCAGCTGCTGTGCATAGGCAACTTTTCCCTTGAACAAAATGATTGCTCTGAAGTGGAGTCCCTAGATCAGGTGGTTCCAACTGTTGGCTAGTTCTGTTGGTGCCATTCTTGATTCTGAGTCAGGCAAGCTGTGGGTTCAAGCCCCATTCCAATATTTCAGCATACAAATTAGGTTAACACTCCAGTGCAATACTGAGTGAATGCTCCATTATCAAAAGTGGATGAGCTATTAACCTGATTGAGGTGGATGTCAAAAGTTCCATGACACTATACAAATGTTACTTTTATACTATGCGAGATCCATGCTAGCACCGCAAGTCCCCAACACACAGACCTTGTCAGTCATCTTGCAACCAAAAAGTAAGAAAGGGTAGAATGCCATGGAGGTTTTCCTGATCTTCCACTGTAACTTCAGTGGTAGATCGGCAGAAATGTCAGAGAAATGGCATATATGCCATTTCTCCGGGGTTTCCGTCGATCTTCCACCAAAGACATGGCGGACAATTGGGAGAACCCCTGCATGAATTAACGTTGAATGTCTTCCCAGCTGGCAGTCTTAGCAAATTGGAATAGGTTTTCCTTCGGGTCATAGCCAGCTGTGTATGGGCTATGCATTGGAAAATGCTAATGCTAATACTGGTCTCTCATAGTATAAATCAGCTAAAGAAAAGCAGTGTGTTCTCCTGGTGCCCCGGCCAATATTTCTCAATCAATACTACCAAAAACGGTGGTCATTCTTCCAATTGTGAGATCTTGTGTACAAAATGGCTGCTGCATTCAGCTACATATCAACAGTTACTACACTTTAAAATAATGAAGTGTTTTGAGACATTTTTCTGGAGATGTGACAAGGTGCAACATACATTTTGTTGTTTCAGTAAATCAGCCTACCTAAAAATTCTCCCAAACCTCCTTATCATGATGACTTGTTTAGAACTTTTAATTTAGCAATTGAGTTACAAGTTACTGCTGTATTTTATCATAGACAATTTTCAGGCTGTTGTGGTGTAAAGCAGATTAGACAATAAGTAGCAGGAAGTGTTTGTATTTACTGCCCAGCTAAGAATGCAGCATGTTCACAGCATCTTAGCTTAATGCCAGTGACAAGTTGAGCCACCTAAATCAGATATTAATTGAAATTATTAGATTTCACCTCATCTACAAGTAGAAATTAGTTGTTTGACCTATGCTAATGATATGGTATCATAGGCTGGTGGTGGTAACTGAAGAAAGTGGACTAAAAAGTCGAAGTGCTTAGAGAAGCGATACAAAATTTACTCTGGTCAAATAATTTCTCAATATTGTGAATTTTTTGGTATAAAATCTGATCTCCCAAGCCGAGAAGGGCACAAGAAAGCTTGGACTTCACTGTGTTGCTGAGCAACAGTATAACTTTTCATTTGTCACAAGATCTTCCATCAGTCATTCTCTGTGGTTGACTGTAGATGAAGAGGGCCTGCAGATTGACATATGCATTAGGCATACAAGGCAGATGTTAGTTCTTTGTCATTTCCACCACCCAAAGGTTGCAGAAGGTGGGAATGAGTCTGCTTAATCTTGCCTTTAAAAATGTTGCGCTCAATGGGTGACCTAAATGTTCCATGTGACTAAGCATTCAAGTGTGACATCTGCACCAGATGCAAAACTTTTATAAATATTTTCATACGTGTATATATGATCAATTATCATACACGTTACAGTAGTACTCTTGTTTTTAAATACTCTTTCACTGTGGTATGTGTCATTCCTTTAGTGACCAGAACTACTGCGACATGCAAATATTGCACATACCAATGTGCGTTAACTTTATATATTTATAACTATTACATAAGGTTATAAAGAAAGCAACTAGAGTGATATAAATTTCAGTTTAAAACTAAAAATAAATGTTTACTTTACCAGTAATATTTTTATGGTCCTTGAGGTAATAACATTTACTGTTCTCACTTTTCTTTTACTGCGCTATGCCACTTTTTCAATCCTATTTCACATGTAGATTTGAATGTTTCAACTGTTGCCTGCTCACACTTGAATGTTCCATCACATGTGAAACTCTTTTGTTCTGGTCCTGTTAACTTTTAATATACCTGTACATGCACGGATGGCTTCACTTGTGCCAGTTATATCAGAAATATTATTTTCTCTACCTAAATATTCTATTTCCATTGTGTTCATTGAGAATAATGCAATGCAAAGATATTTCATTGGGCAGCACTGTTGAAGAAAATCATCACTGTTTTATGATGCCTCAAGATACTTTAGACTGGGCACTCTCATTTTCTACCATAAATTTTGTCAAGTATTAAAAAAGCAACTTGATTGTTTTGTTTTTAATCAGTTGTGTTGCTACGGTCTTATCTTATTGTGTCTTGTAGACCTAATTAGTCAGAATATGCAACATATGGTAATTTAACTTGGATCGCTCTTTGCTCCAAATAAATGGCTCAATCTGCATTTTAATCCACCAATGTTTAAAAAAAAAACACCATGTTAAACCTACATTGGATTTTCAAGCAGGCAGCAATATTGCCTAAAGCAGCCTTTTGCTTGTATTACAATTGTCCACATGGAAGTGATTGGACCTTAAAATTACCAACAATACATTTATAAACCCCATATGCTCAAATAAACAGGCTGTTTTCTAACACTTTATCTATATTCACATCTTTTTCAGATGTAATGTGGGCCACGGCCACTCCAACTCCCCCATCTTGAGATCGCCCTCCCCCAGACCCACCTTCCTGCTGGCCAAGTCAGCCTCTGGGCTGCGCAATATAATGCTGGCCCTGCGAGCTGCCACGGGGATGCCCATTCGGGGCATGCAACCCTGTATCAGCATGGTAATGAAGCTCGGCGTTGGAACGGACCAAGTCGCCCATCTAAGAGATCAGAAACCTTGCCCATCCATTCCACGGGCTAACCAACTGATAGTTTAAATCTACCCTAGTGGATGCTATCCTTTTTGTAAAGTTATGATAGTAATCCTTGTGCACTACTATATGGTATTTAAGTACTTAAAAAAGCAGAATTGCTAACTTCAATGTTTTGGGGAATAAAGTACAGAAATATTACTTTTGGATTTATAAGGTTAATGAAACTGACCATTAACTCTCTGTAACAAAGAAACTAGCAGTGTCTCAGCAGTCAGCTTTAATCTGGATAAAACTCCACTGACTGAATTTTAATCTCCTTCCCAGAATCCACTTCGCTAGCTTCATTTGCCCAGTCCAATATGATCGTATAAGTCTAACGATGGAATGAAATGACTCCCGGGCTGGTTGTTCAAGTGGTTAATATGCAAGATCATAGCAACAGCATTTGTAATGATATGCTACAAAATTTGCTAGAAATGTTTCAATAGGTGATGATAAACTGGAAAGCCCATAAAAATGTTTAACATGAACATAAAATGCACAGGCAGAACCCCTCTGTACAATACTCAAATGTACCATCAGCTCTGTAACACACCCCAAGTCTGGTTGTGGTTTGTGAAAATCACCTTACATGGAGGGTGTGCTGGATAATCTCAGGGTTCTTTTTGTCCTTGCAGCAGCTGGTTGGAAAAAAAAGCTAGAACTTTACTGGTCAAATTGACTACATTAAAAAGAACTTCAAACAGGAGAGGTGAACAATCTAAGGCCTAGAAATTCAGTATCGCCACGTTTGGGGCGTTATAGTCGAGCGGGCGCGAAATTTAGCGCCCGGCGCAAATTATTGCCACCTTCAGCTAAATTGACCTGCTTCGCCCCAAGAGGTGCTTGGAGCGCTAAAGCAGGCGCTGCACGACTGTCCTAAGGTGCTAAGCCGGAGAAGCGAGGCGCTACCACCGAGGGCGGGCGCAGCGCAGGTGCGGCCAGTTAGCGATTGCAGCCAGACACGCTGGCGCCGGTCAGCTCTTAAAGGGGAGGGTCGATCTTGGATTGCAGCCACACCCTGCACATCGGAGCCCTGATTCTCGGCCTGGACAGACCTGCTGCCACATTCTAACACCTAGGACCATGGAGAGGGCCAGGGAGAGAGCGCAGCGGTTCAGTGAGGGGGCCCTGCAGGTTCTGGTTGGCGCAGTGGAGCGCAGGCAATCTATCCTGTTTCCGGACAGTGGCAGGAGGCCGCTGCCCACTGACTGCCCCAAAGCTTGGAGGGAGGTGGCTCACAGAGTGACCTCCAGCAGCATGGTGCCTAGGACCCCTGTGCAATGCAGGAAGAAGTTCAACGACCTCACTCGGGTCGTCAGGGTGAGTACCCTTTCCAGTATCCTCTTCATCCCTGCATGTGCACCTCACTTTATGGCCAAAGGGTCCTGAAAGCCCCAATGGCCAGCCCTCATCCAACACCTATGGGCCTTTCATGAAACTCACACGCACATTCAGCACTTTACACACTGTAAGGGCTATTCGACCATGGGAGGCAGTGCAGCCAAGATCAGGGCTTCATACTGTACTCAGAGCCCATCCTTTCTCTTGCAGGTCAAGCTGGCCCATAACAGGAGGCAGCAGCAATGGACCGGGGGAGGCCGGCCTCACCTTAAAGAGCTCAGCGATCTGGAGCAGCGAGTCCAGCACATTATGGCAGGCCGGATGATTGGCCCCGTCGCCACTGGAGATGCCGACCCCGTTCTGGACAGCAATGGTAAGGTCATCACCTTTTGACCTCTCTCCTTCCACTTGTGCCTCACACCAGCATCCTTTGCCACTATCGAACCAGTACAGTGCATTGCAGCACTCATGCCTCCCTCGCTGCCGCCCTGTCCTCACGCTAAAGCAACTCTTGTACCTCCCTGCTTTCGGATGGTGAATCGCCAGGTGAGGAGGCGGGCCCTCAAGCTACCACTGTGAGTGATTCTGAAGGCGAAGAGGAAGCCGGACCATCAGTGCCACCCTCAGCCGAGGCAGCCCATGGCCATAATGGGGACACGTCTTACCTGGAGGGGAGCAGGGGGGAAGGGTCTGAGGAGGGTGAAGCTCCAGGGCCCAGCGGGCTGCAGCAACGCGGGGGGTGGGTAGGGAAGCTCAGCGGCCTTCTCCCCGGAGGGAGAGTCTGGCCTCCAGTCCTGCTACAGTGAGCGCAGAAGAGGTGCGGCTCCTCGCTGAAATGGGCACCCAGGCGGAGCAGAGGCACACTGAGCTCATGGCTGCAGTGACAAGGGTGCCCGGATCCATTGAGTCACTGACAAGGAGTGTCCAGGACTTTGGTGCAACACAGGCAAGGAGTCTGCAGGACTTCGGTGCAGCACAGGCAAGGAGTCTGCAGGACTTCGGTGCAGCACAGGCAGCTTCCATGCAAGTGCTTAGTGGTGCAATGCAGTCAGTGGCTGGTCTGATGCAGACACAGATTGAGGCCACATGAGCACTGACTGCTGCCACCCTCGCTGCATCGGGCACGAATCGCCGGGGCCCTCGCCGCGCCGCAGAAGGCCAGCTGTCTGTGCTTCAGCAGATTGCTCCGCATGCTGCAGTGCTGCCCCGTGTGAGTGCCAGTGTGTCGTCTGACCAGGGAGTGCCTGTCCTCTGTCAGGATGACAGCATTCCTGCTGCCAACACTGTCACTTCTCCACTGCAGCTGCCACCACCCGTAGGACAGACTGCTGCCGCCCATGCAGAGTTGGAGCAGTCAGCAGCCGGGCCCTCCAGACCCAGAGCTGGTCCAGGCCGTCCCCCAAGGGCATCTGCTGACTCAGTTTCTGACACTCAGCAGCCTTCCCACAGCCTTGCTGCAGCCACTGGGGTCCCATTGTGGAGGAGCTGCAGGGTGGGAAGGGGCCAATCTCACAAGCGAAGCAGATCACCCTCGAAGGGCAAAAAGTAGGAGGTGTGGCAAAATGCTGTTAATTTTTTAGTGAAGGCCGAGGATCGTGGTCATTTTTTGTTAACTCTTTTGTTCATTGTCTCCAGGTTGTGAGAGCCAGTTATGTGTCTGAAATAACAACAGAAAATGCTGGAAATACTCAGCAGACCAAGCAGCATCCGTGGAGAGAGAAACAGAGTTAACGTTTCAGGTCTGGGACCCTTCATCATTTTTTGGGGGTTTCTCTGTATTACTTTGTCATGCGGGAAGGGCACACAGTTTGTTAAATAAAGAAGTGTCTTTATTCAGATTGTGCATGTTTGCTCTTTGAACTATTTGTTGCCTTGACCGGCTCAGGGTTTGCGGAACCGTTCCATTCATGTTCTTTCAATGGCACAAGCCATTCCCTCAGAGGGGGCCTAGAATCGACTTGCAATAAGCCGCTGATGGATGGCCCTTACACTTTGTGCCTCCCTCCCGTCTTGGTGCTCCTCCTCCTCCTCCTCTGCTGGTGCTCCAATGTCTGCTGGCAGTGGCTGAGTCCTGAGGATTGCCAGGTTATGCAGCATGCAGCACACTACAACGAAATGGGAGACTCGCTCAGGCGAGTACTGAAGGGCTCCCCCGGAATGGTCCAGACAGCGGAACCATTGCTTTAGCATGCCGATTGTGTGCTCAATGATGTTCCTGGTCGCTTGATGGCTCTCATTGTATCGTTCTTCAGCTGGGGTGCTGGGCACACGGAGCGAGGTCATTAGCCAGGTGCACAGAGGATAGCCCTTGTCCCCGAGAAGCCAGCCTCCTGGGTGAGCCGGGGCTTCGAAAAGGTCTGCCACAGAAGTCTGCCGCAGGATGAAGGCGTCGTGGCTGCTACCTGGAAAGCGGGCATTGACAGCTAGTATCAGCTGTCTGTGGTCACACACCAACTGCACGTTCAACGAATGGAACCCCTTCCGGTTGCGGTAATCCTCGGCATTCTCTTGCGGCGCCCGCAAAGCCACATGCGTGCAGTCAATGGCGCCCTGGACCATGGGGAAGCCCGCTATTCTTGCAAATCCCATTGCGTGCTCTTGCTGCTTGTCCAGGGTCATGGGGAAGGAAATGTACTGACGTCTCCTTTTAAAGAGGGCATTCGTGACTTGGCGGATGCAGCAATGCACCGCGAACTGGGAGACATTGGCAATGTCCCCAGTAGTGGATTGGAAGGAGCCGGTGGCATAGAAGTTGAGAGCCACCGTCACCTTTACTGCCACCGACAGAGACATCCTGCTCCTCAGCTGAGGCTGCAGATCTGTCTGAAGCAGGTGGCAGAGCTCAGTGACCACCTCCCTGCTGAATCGAAGCCTCCAAATACACTGCTCCTCAGACATGTTGAGGTAGGAGAACTGTTGGCGGAATACCCTGGGAGGGTAAGGCCTCCTGTGCCGACGCCTGTTGGCCCTCCTCTCTCTCGGCGTCTCTGAGCCCTCTCAATGCAATGAAGAAACCCAACATTTCCACCCATTGCAGCCCCCATAGTATGTGGCCACTCAAGGTTATGGCACTGAAAAATCAATCCAACTGCAAAGTTCTGGGCCGAAGCCAGAAGTACCTGTGCGAGCGCTGACTCAATGCAGAAAGCTCTCTCCCTTTGTCTCTGCAAATCTCTCTCTCTCTCACACAAGGAGTGGTCCAAAAATGGCTACCACTAAGAAGCCAGGAAGAGCCCCCTTTAAATAGCAGCCCCCCAGCCTCACAGCGACTGGGAACTGTTCCAGTCAACCAGTCGCTGGGAGCGCCAGGCGGAAAGGAGGGGGGCACCACTGAATTTCCGGTTCGGGGCGCCCCAAGGGCGTTGCACCATGAAATGACGTCAGGATCTGCGCGCGCAGCTGAGCGGGCGTTGCGGTTTTGCGCCGCCGCTAAATGTCCGCTCAATGTCGCGAGAGGCGCAGGTCTCGCCGCGCCCAGGCGCTAGCCACTTTGCGCCCACTTATCGCCCTCTTAAGGCGCTAACGGGTGGCACAACCAACTGAATTTCTCCCCCTAAGTGTTTTAGGAACTCAGTGAGGGAACCAAATATTTTTTTAAATGACAGAAACCAGGACTAGTGCAGCTGCTCTAGGCAGTTTAAATTATATTTTTATTTATGCCTCCATGTTATGTCCATGAGTCACCTCTGTCTCTGGACATAAGAGTCAATTAAATGATGAGCAAAGTGGTAACAGGCACATTTCACTATGTGAAATACTGTAGTTTTATCCTAAGTAATTCCCATACTGGAAAGCATTAAATTATATATTCATGATTGTGGCCAAGATCAATTTCTAGCAAATATGTCTTAATGTTAAATATATTAGTCTACATCTGCAAAGAATGATGGTAAATGATCAGCCAATTATGAGCCTTGACAGCAGTTCAAGTCAATGATGATAGATTTCTACTTTGATTGTGTATGTACTGTGGCCACATGCTGACCAGTAGAGGGGTAGAATTTCCACAGGTATTCCCTTATCCCCTGCTGTAACTTCACTGTAACTCTGGGGTCTCTTCTGACGGTATGATGGGAGATCAGGAGAACCCCCACGAAATTACAGTGCTGATCCGTAATTTACATCTGATGTATGACATTATGTCAGCTGATCCTGACCTGATTCGTGCTATTTTTTTTGAAAGATATATGTAACGCTTTAACACAATCATTTTCAAAGGTTTGCACAAAAATTCTGGATTGGCTTTACAATTTGCAGTATGGAGCGACATTTATTCATCTAGAATATATCAAAGACAATTGCTATTCATTCCCACAAGGGCTTCCCTGATCTCCCACGGAAACTTTGGTGAGGGAGCAGCAAAAACACCATTTCTCCAGGGTCTTCATCGCATTAATGGTGGGAGATCAGGAGAACCGCCACCCACCCCCACCCCCGCCAGAAATTCTACCCAATAAATTAGGGCATGAAAATGTCACAGTGCAGAAATCAGACTTTCTTGCAGATGCAGGCAATCTTAAAATGCTGCATGCTTCACAGCTGGAGCCTGAGACTGACGAGCATATCACAATTTGCAAAGTTCCTTAGACAAGCAAAAATTAAATTCTGAATGAACTGTTTACTGTTTACTTAAGAAATAGACGATGTGGCCTTAAAGGCATACAGTTCTACTTACCAGAAGAATACATCTTGTATTAAAAGGTATAATATTTCTGTCCTTATGAAACAGCACACCATCCAACTTACTATGAACAATGCCACAGAAGACCTGCTCTTAATACAATAAAAATGGTACAGCAAGTGTGCATTTCCTGTTCACCACCCTTCAAATGCGATACTACAAATTTCTGGATCACAATTAAAAACAAGTATAAAGAAACAAAGGCAATCATTTAAATTGTAAAAGGCCAAGGTTTTGATCTTCAGCCGGAACTGCAGTTAAATTGTGACCTCAGCCAATGTTTACTTAACAGAAATTAGATTTGGAGGCCTTGAAGGGACAGCTACACCTTATTAGCAGAATAATACATTGTGTATCACATGCCATAACACTCATATTCTTCTGAAACGGCATATTACCCAACTTACCATTAGTAAAACCACAAGAAACCCACTGGTCCATTAATATATTACAAACTGTATTTCAGCACATGCAGACATCATTCTCTCGAAATCACACTTTATTACATAGATGCAAAACAATCTTAAAATGCTGAGTACTTCTGAGCTGCAACCTGAAAATGATTAGCATATTTCTGGGCGTGAGACCGGTGCAAAGTTTACCAATTTAGCAGTGCGACGACATGCGCCCAAATTACTCCAAGCATTGGTCCCACTGCTAAATTCCTCAACAGATGCCTAAAACAGTCATTGGGGCCCCTTAAATAGGTAAATTAGGGGCCTTACACCTTTTTAAAATTCATCGGTGTAATATATTATCACATGGTTTGTCACATGGTTTAGTATGAGCATGCTCAGTTCACTCTCTGGTCTAATAAAGCAAGCAGATGGACTAGCAACTCATCCTGTCTCTGCCCTTCATTTGTTCGACCCATATATATTACATTTTTGGCAATGACAATGGAATCCCAAAGCCATTTTTAGGGATCATGGAAGGACACCGTGTTCAACCTTCCAGTGGAAAAGTTTAAGGTGAATTTGTGACCTAAACTGAATTTTTTGCGATGTTTTACTGTTAATGCTTAAGCAGAATCGTCTGTGCTTCCCCTTCATGTGTATGTATACACAGCAACCGTAGTGTTGATTCTCACAGTCCAAAGATGTGCGGGTTAGGTTGATTGGCTATGATAAATTGACCCTTAGTGTTAGGGGGATTAAATACGTGGGGTTACGGGGATAGGGTGGGATATGTGGGGGTTACAGGGATCGGGTGGGATATGTGTCGGTGCAGGCTCGATGGGCCGAAATGGCCTCTATCTGCACTGTGGGGTTTCTGTGATTCTGTGTGATACACAGGTAGTGTGCTGAGTCACACAGGATTGGGACAACCATGACTGCGCCTATGGGATTCATTGGAAGTCTTGGCATGTATGACTCAGCTCGCAAACCATTCAGTTCTTGCATTGTAGCGGTACCACCGAGTGTCTCTTACTTATTGTACATAATAATTCCCTTTAACTATGTTTGTATAAAGTTTGCATGTACAGGGCGTTGCCCCTTTAAGAACGTGACCTAACGTGATGACGTCACGTTGCACAGCACGTGACCGCCCTAAGCGCAGGCAAACGCGATGACGTCACGGCGCACATCACGTGATCGCCCCAAGCGCGGGCAAACGCGATGACGTCACGTCGCACATCACGTGACCACCCCAAGCGCGGGAAAACACGATGCTGTCACGACGCAATCCACGGGACTGCCGACTCAGTCCTCGTGGCGTCCCCGTTCGGGTAAGACCTGTTCCAAGGCTCTCCTGCATCGATCCTTGTTGTTTTCTGTACTTCGTCAAATCCTTCATTAAAGACCTGTTGGATTGTTTCTCCTGAGTCGACCTCAGTGATTTGGTTAGGAATACGTCTATTCCTACACAATAACATTATTGAGACCAAAGGTGCAGATAAGAATGTCCAGGCTCAAAATAAAGTAATTCGTGAACGTAAAAGTGCAATTTTTCTAACGGAGATCAGGCCAGATGTCTATGGAACATTGACAAATCTACTCGCGCCAGGGAAAACGAAGGATGCGTCGTTTGAAGACATTGTCGAGAAACTCGAGGACCATTTCAACCCAAAGCCATTAGAAATAGCAGAGAGCTATAAGTTTGGTACCAATGACCAAAAACAAAGTGAAACCATCAGTGAGTACACTGTAGCTCTTAAAAACCTGTCTTTGCATTGTAACTTTGGCACATTTTTGGATCGTGTGTTGCGAGATAAGTTTGTGTGTGGTCTGGTGGATGAGCGCACACAGTCCAAGTTACTGAACACTCCAAACCTAATGTTTGACATAGCATGCAAAATTGCCCTATCTATGGAGATGGCGTCTAAGAATGCTAGGGAGCTCCGTCCAACTCAAGTGACTAGTGCAACTGAGGTCTACAGTCACAAAGCCACTGCCGAACCTAAAGCTGTGAGACCGAGTCAAAAGCATGTCGCTGAGAGCAGTTCAGTGAATTGTTATCGCTGCAATGGAAATCACCCACCACAGTCCTGCCAATACAGAAATGCGAAGTGTTTTCACTGCCAGAAGCAAGGCCATATTTCAACAGCTTGCAGAGCTAGATCGAAAGCAGGAAGTAAGAACCATTCTAATGGCAATGCACAGCAGCGACAACAAAAGGGAGGAAATCACAATATTGAAGTGAACACACCTGATGTTGAAGAACTAATCATCTACAGTATCTATGCCACTAGCGGCAACACCAGCAGTTGTGAGAAAGACTTCCGTACAAAACTTTTGATCAATGACCAATATATTGATATGTGTATCGACACGGCGGCAGACTGCTCTATCATGAGTAAGGACACATATATGAGAGTAAGTTTAATCAAATACGATTTACAGAGTACCATAGTGTTAAAAATCTACTGCGGAGAAATCCTAGCGACATGTGGACAAATGGAATGTACAGATCAACACAATGGCTAGTCAGTAATTCCAGCTATTATTGTAGCGAGCTACAACAACAGGCCAACCCTTATGGGCAAAGACTGGTTGAGAAAGTTAAAGCTAGACTGGAAAAACATCTTCAGCGTAGATGCTTCAAAGAAGTGACTCGACACAATTCTGAACAAGTACGAAAGCGTGTTCACAGACAGTTATGAGGGCATAACTGGGTATAACCTCCCAGAGATGTCGGGGAACATAGGGTCTAATGAGAGGGAGGAACTGAAAGAAATCAGTATTTGTAGGGAAATGGTGTTAGGGAAATTGACGGGATTGAAGGCCGATAAATCCCCAGGGCCTGATAATCTACATCCTAGGGTACTTAAGGAAATGGCCCGAGAAATAGTAGATGCATTGCTGGTCATCTTCCAAAATTCTATAGACTCTTGAACAGTTCCCATGGATTGGAGGGTAGCTAATGTTACCCCACTATTCAAAAAACATGGTAGAGAGAAAATGGGGAATTATAGACCATTAAGCCTGACATCGCTAGTGGGGAAAATGCTAGAGTCCATTATAAAAGATGTAATAGCAGAGCACTTGGAAAACAGTGACAGGATCGGACAAAGTCAACATGGATTTACAAAAGGTAAATCGTGCTTGACTAATCTACTGGAATTTTTTGAGGATGTAACTGGTAAAATAGATAAGGGAGAACCAGTGGATGTGGTGTATTTGGACTTTCAGAAAGCTTTCGATAAGGCCCCGCATAAGAGATTAGCGTGTAAAGTTAAGGCACATGGGATTGGGGGCAAGGTACTGACTTAGATAGAGAACTGGTTGGCAGACAGGAAGCAAAGAGTTGGAATAAACTGGTCTTTTTCCGAGTGGCAGACAGTGACTAGTGGGGTACCGCAGGGATCGGTCCTAGGACCCCAGCTATTCACAATATATATTAATGATCCAGACAAGGGAACTAGATGTAATATCTCCAAGTTTGCAGACGACACAAAGCTGGGTGGGCGTGTGTGCTGTGAGGAGGATGCCGAGAAACTCCAGTATGATTTGGACAGGTTGGGTGATTGGGCAGATGCAGTATAATGTGGATAAATGCGAGGTTATCCACTTTGGTGGCAAAAACAGGAAGGCAGATTATTATCGGAACGGCAATAGATTGGGAGAAGGGGAAGTGCAACGAGACCTGGGTGTCCTTGTGCACCAGTCGCTGAAGGTTAAGAAGGCAAATGGTATGTTGGCCTTTGTAGCGAGAGGGTTTGAGTACAGGAACAAGGATGTCTTGCTGCAGTTGTACAGGGCCTTGGTGAGACCACATCTTGAGTATTGTGTGCAGTTTTGGTCGCCTTATCTGAGGAAGGATGTTCTTGCCATGGAGGGAGTGCAGCGAAGATTCACCAGACTGATGCCTGGGATGGCAGGAATGACGTATAAGGAGAGATTGGGTCGATTGGGCTTATACTCGCTGGAGTTTAGACGAATGAAAGGGAATCTCATTGAAACTTATAAAATTCTAACAGGACTAGACAGACTAGATGCAGGAAGGATGTTCCCGATGGCCAGGGAGTCCAGAACCAGGGGTCACAGTCTAAGGATAAGGGGGTAAGCCATTTAGGACAGAGATGGGGAGGAATTTCTTCACCCAGAGAGTGGTGAACCTGTGGAATTCTCTACCACAGAAGGCAGTTGAGGCCAATTCATTAAATATATTCAAGAAGGAGTTAGATATACTTCTTAGGGCTAAAGGGATCAAGGGATATGGGGAGAAGGCAGGGACAGTGTACTGAACTTGGATGATCAGCCATGATCTCATTGTATGGTGGAGCAGGCTCGAGGGGCCGAATGGCCTACTCCTGCTCCTATCTTCTATGTTTCTATGATGCGTATATCCGCATCAAGTCCAAAGTGAAGCCTGTCTATTGTAAGGCAAGGTCGGTCCCCTATGCGTTCAAAAGTCAGGTGGAGGAAGAGCTAGTGAAGCTCAGAGAATGGAGTGCTAGTAAAAACTGACAAAAGTGAATGGGCTACCCCGATTGTGGTAGTGCCCAAAGCAGACAAAACTGTACGCTTGTGCGGTGACTACAAAGTCACCTACATCACAAGATTTGTATGCAGCACTCTCTTGTCCAATACTATGCGTGTTTCTTACCTGAGTTAGTGACCATGTTAGCTCCATTGCATGAGATCCTCAAGAAGGATGTCCAGTGGAAGTGGACGAAAGCGCAACAGGAAGCTTACAACGTTTGTAAGAGAAGTCTCCCTAGCGCTGCTCTACTTGTGCACTACGACACTGAGCGTGAGCTTAAGTTAGCGTCTGATGCTTCCAGTTACGGTGTGGGAGCTGTCATAAGCCATGTAATGGATGATGGCCAAGAGAAACCAATCGCATTCGCATCGCGAACCCTCACAAAGAGTGAAAGAAACTGCGGGCAAATTGAAAAGGAAGCGCTCGCCATAGTATTTGGAATCAAGAAATTCCAACAGTTCCTGATCGGCAGGAAGTTTACCCTGATAACCGATCACAAACCTCTCCTAGCAATACTGGGGCCCAAATCTGCCATCCCTGCAATGGCCGCATCAAGAATGCAACGTTGGACAGTGTTGTTGTCACAATATGACTACACGATTGAATATCACACTTCAAAGCAAAATGCAATTGCAGATGTCTTGTCCAGGTTGCCACACGAGGACTCGTGTTGGGAGTGAAGGTGAGATTTTCGCACTAGGTGCAGTTGACAAAGACTTTCCTGTGAATGCAACTGAGATTGCAAGTGAGACTCAAGGACTCAGTACTGAAAAGAGTATTTGGAAACACCTTGAATGGATGGACTGATCAGTGCCTAGACACAGAATTGAAACCATTCCATAACCGTCGTACTGAATTGTCTTGTGAGCAAGGTTATATCAAGTGGGGACACAGAATGGTGGTACCTATTTCTTTGAGATTTAGAATTCTGACCGAACTTCATACTGAACATCAGTATGAAATTAATTGCAAGAAGCTTTGTTTACTGGAATTATATTTTAAAAATTGGATGTTGATTTGTATATTCTAAATTGATACAGAATGGATATTGAATATCTATAAAATATGTAGGCAGACTCAGGTGCAGGAACCAGTCACTCTCTAGAACAGGTCACTGGTGGATGTGCTAAGTATGGTAACACTTGCCAACAAATGCAGCATTTGCCAAAATTGCAGAAGCAAACCACCCAAAACTTCACTACAATCCTAGTTATGGCCAAGTAGACTTTTTCAGAGATTACATGTAGACTTCTGGTACTTGTAGACAGTCACTTCAAGTGGATTGAAGTGAAACACATGGGTTCAAATACTTCAACTGAACGTACCATAGACGAGTTGAGGTCTATCTTTGCATGTCATGGCTTACCTGAAGAGCTTGTTTCTGATGGTGGCCCTCAGTTCCGTTCTGCTCTATTCCAAGAGTTCATGAAATGGAAAGGTATCAAACACACTCTCGTTCCACCATATCCAGCTTCAAACGGAGCAGCCGAAAGGTCAACAGAATAGTAAAAGAAGCTCTCAAAAAGCAAGTGTTGCAGGGTTGTTCAGGACTCCACATGAAGCAATATTTGGCAAATTTCTTGCTGAAGTACAGAACTACTCCACATACTCCAACTGGATGTGCCCCAGCAGAATTCTTGATGAAGAGGAGATTGAGAACACGATTGAATCTTGTTCAGCCAAATTTGGCCTCAAGTTGAACAGAAACAGTTCAGTCAGAAACGTTATTATGACAACAATCAAAAAACGCCGTTTCAGACAAAACGAGTGTGTTTGTGTTCTCAGTCCCCCTGGTGAGTCGAGTTCACACAAGTGGGATTTAGGACCCATAGTAGTGGTTGGTGGAACCAAGAGATATTTGGTTGAAATTGGTGACAACATACGAAGTGTAGATAAAATAATCTCTGCTAGAGATGAACCAAGATGTGACCTTGAACACATACACGAGTTTGACTCTGTTCAGGCTTCAGAAACTGAAGTACCAGGTTCAAATAAATCTCAGATAGAAACAGGATCATCTTTGAGTTGGGAACCAAAACAAAACAGCCCGAAAACTGGTTCAATACTGTAATGTATATACCTTTAAGGGGAGAACTACTTTTTACAGCTCCTGTATACTGTAGTACTGGCAGTGACCACACCTGTATATAAACCCTGAGTAGGGATCTGTACAGTTAGTTCTAGAGTAACCCTCATTCAGTAAACACCTGTTGATTGTTCCCTGCAGTCTCTTGCCTAAATATTGAAGGACACAACATCAAGATACACGGATCTAACATTGGCGACGAGCAGATTCAAACCTACCTGCAACTCTGCATCACCTCCCAGGGATTCGCTCCTGGAGAACAGTGGAAGAAGGCCGAGTCCAGAAGCACGGGCGTCGACCACGGGAAACCCCCCAGTCATCCAGCGGAGATTGAGCATCGCAGGGGAGGCTGTCGAGAGCCAGGCTTGGCTTTCCAGCACGGTGGTCCAGTGAAACGGGCTGGCAACAGGTACTGCACAGACCCTTCCTGGACAGCGGCGGCTAGAGCCGACCGATGGCACAGAAAAAGGCCGAGCAGTGTCGACGGGGGAGAGAGAGAGGGTACAGCGCACAGGGCGCAGCCAGTGTTCAGGACCGAGCGGCATCAACGAGAGAGAGCAGAGCGCAGCCGGTGTTCAAGGGCCGAGCAGCGTCAGCGGGGAAGAAAGGAAAGCGCGGGAGACGCCATTTTGAGCCGCAGCGGGGAAGAAGGGAGAGCGCGGGAGACACCATTTTGAGCCAGTCTAACCACACCCAGGGATGTCGAAGAGTGGCAGTGTCACAGCGTTCGACAATGAAGTCGAAGATTGGACGACATATGTCGAACACATAGAAGTGTACTGCAAGGCGAATGAAGTGCCAGATGACAGGAAAGCGCTGGTATTGTTGAATTCAATGGGTGCAAAAACGTATGGCTTACTGCAAAACCTAGTAACACCAGAGAAGCCAGTGGAAAAGGATTTTGAAAACATAGTGTCAATCCTACAGGACCACTTAGACCCCACACCGCTGCTGATAGCGGAAAGATTTAAGTTTCACTAAAGGAACCAGCATAAAGATTAAAGTAATGCTGAGTATTTAACGGAACTGCGCAAGCTATCGAAACACTGCCACTTTGGAACGGGACTAGCAGATACTTTAAGGGACAAGTTTGTGTGTGGGCTTCAAAGTGAAGGAACCCAGAAACGGCTTCTATCAGAAAAGGATCTTACGCTGGACAAGGCTTTCAGCATGGCAGTATCACATGAAGCAGCAGCACGGGGCGCGGCAGAGATACAACGGAGACCGCAACAATATGGCACAAATGAAATGTCATACGGAACAGTGAAGTGCTATCGCTGCGGCAGAACACACGACCATAAGGATTGCTGGTTCAAGGACAAAGTGTGCAGACAGTGTGGAAAAGTAGGACACATAGCAAGAGTCTGCAGGTCGGGAAAGAAAACCAGCAGCAAGAAATCTTCACAGGAGAAGTACAAGAAGGTACATAAGGTGACGGAGAGTAGTTCAGACAAACAGAAGAGTGATACAGACTCCGGAAGCAAGGAGCTGGGTTGTCTGAAATTACATAATGTGATCAAAACGGAGGATCACCAAACTATCTGGGTCACGCTCAAGATAGCAGGAGTCCAAGTGAAAATGGAATTGGACACAGGATCAGCCCTAACAGTCATAAACCGAAGGGACTACAAGCGGCTATTCTCACATATACCCTTGAGAGATACAAAGATTGTCTTGAAGACGTACACTGGGCAAAAAGTCTACCCCAAAGGAAAAATAAGGGTGAACGTTATATATAACGGCAAGGAAACACCAAAAATGGACCCATATGTATTGCCAGATGGAGGACCACCACTACGAGGACGTGAATGGATCCGGAAGATACAGCTAGATTGGCATTCCATACAAGCACTGACTGTAGATGCCAAAAAGGATGATGACGTCACACCTGGACAACTGTCAAAAATGCTAACTGACGCACAAGAAGTGTTCCAGCAGGGACTCGGAACACTAAAAGACATAACAGCGACAATCAAAATAGAGGAAAATGCAAGCCCATAGTTTTTTAAGGCCAGACCGGTACCTTATGCGATCCGCCCAGCCGTCGAAGCAGAGCTGGAAGGTTTGGAACATTCAGGAGTACTGTCCAAAGTGGACTGGAGCGAGTGGGCTACACCCATCGTTCCTGTAATGAAGAGGTCGTTGAGTAATACGCCTGGGGAACCAAAGAAGGTTCGCATCTGTGGGGACTTTAAGGTGACAGTGAACCCAGTCCTTCACACTGTACAATATCCGCTTCCGCGGATTGAAGATATTTTCGCCTCGCTATCTGGAGGGAAACGCTTCACTAAGATTGATCTGGCCCAGGCGTACCTGCAAATGGAGGTAGAAGAAGCCTCGAAACAGTACCTCACGATCAACACTCATAAAGGTCTCTACCAATACAAACGGCTGGTGTTCGGGGTAGCATCAGCTCCAGCTATTTGGCAAAGGGCAATGGATCAAGTCCTGCAAGGGATTCCAGGGACCCAGTGTTATTTGGACGACATCCTGGTCACGGGCGAAAATGACAGTGATCACCTCGCCAACCTGGAGCAGGTGCTCACTAGATTGAAGGAATATGGGCTCCGAGCTAATCGCCACAAATGCGAGTTTTTCCAGAAGCAGATCTCGTATTGTGGCCACGTTATTGATAAAGAGGGGTTACATAAGTCCCCTGAAAAGATTGAGGCAGTAGTCAAGGCTCCGGCACCGGAAAATGTGTCACAACTGAGGTCGTTCCTCGGGCTGGTGAACTACTACCATAAGTTCTTGCCGAATTTGTCTACGTTACTACACCCACTGAACACCCTACTGCAAACGGGGGTACCATGGAAGTAGAATGATGAATGTAAATGAGCTTTCCAGAAGAGCAAAGAATTGATCACATCAAAAGAGGTGTTGGCCCATTTCAACCCAGCACTAACAATTTGTTTGGCATGTGATGCATCACCCTATGGCATTGGAGCGGTGCTGTCGCACAAATTCCCGGATGGCTCAGAGAGGCCAGTAGCCTTTGCATCTCGGTCACTAACCTCAGCCGAGCGTAACTACGCCCAGATTGACAGGGAGGCCCTCAGCCTAGTGTGGGGAGTGAAAAAGTTCAACCACTATCTGCACGGGCAGAAGTTCACCTTGCTGACTGACTACGAACCACTTGTCTCCATCTTTAATCCAAAGAAGGGCATTCCGGTGATGACTGCGCAACGGCTACAAAGATGGTCCCTTTTTCTAGGGGCGCACCAATATGAAATCGAGTATAAGGGCACGAAACAGCATGGAAA
The DNA here is from genome assembly GCF_052327205.1 of Somniosus microcephalus. Lineage (NCBI taxonomy): Eukaryota > Metazoa > Chordata > Chondrichthyes > Squaliformes > Somniosidae > Somniosus > Somniosus microcephalus. The sequence continues at coordinate 159,392,776 of NC_140999.1, forward strand.
CGCTGATGGGCTATCACGCCTGCCACTGCCTACTGCGGAGGAAGCACCAGCAGTGGATCCTGTCGAAATATTTCATTCGACTATAATTGAATGCTTGCTAGTAACTAACGCTGGTATAGAGAAGGAGACCCGAAATGACCCGACACTGTCTCGGGTATATGATTTGACGGTGAAGGGATGGCCAGCACATGGCGACTCACTGTTGCCAGCATTCTCATCCAGAAGAGAACAGCTGTCAGTATGCCAGGGGACCTTGATGTGTGGATCCCGAGTGGTAATTCCACCCAAGTTAAGGGAGAGAGTGCTCAATGAGCTTCACAAAGGTCATCTGGGAGGGGTGAAAATGAAAAGCCTTGCTAGGGCTTATGTGTGGTGGCCGGGGATCGATCAGCAAATCGAGGACCTGATCAGGATGCCAGAAGATCCAAAATGCACCACCACATGCCCCTCTACACCCATGGGAGTGGCCCTCATCTCCATGGCAACGGGTGCATATTGATTTTGCTGGTCCATTTATGGACTCAATGTTTTTAAGAGCCATGGATGCGCACTCGAAATGGCCTGAGGTGATCAAAATGTCCTCCACCACCACGGAGAAAACTATTGCAGTCCTACAGACCATTTTTGCCAGGAACAGCTTGCCAGGGCAGATTTGCTCTGATAACGGACCACAGTTTGTGTCCGAAAAGTTTCGAAGATTTATGAAAAGGAATGGGGTAAGGCATTACACATCCGCCCCGTATCATCCAGCCACAAATGGATTGGCTGAGAGGTTCGTACAAACCTTTAAATAGCAGTAAAGGCCATGTGCGATGACGACATTCCACTGCAGCATAAGGTGGACAATTTCTTGTTAGCCTACAGAAATGCGACACATGCAGTCACCAACCAGACCCTGGCCATGATGTTCTTTAACCGAAGGTTGAGATCTCGTCTGGATTTGCTCAGACCAAATGTACGAAGAGATGTTGAGAATAAGCAATTCCAGCACATCAATGAGAAGCCGACAAGGAGCTTCAATGTAGGGCAACCAGTCTTGGCCCGCGACTACCGAACAGAGAAATGGCAACCAGGAACGATATGCACACGGCAGGGGCCACTAATGTACACAGTGGATGTTGGGGAGAACATTGTGAGACGCCATGTTGACCAGACCCTAGAGTCACAGGAATGAGTCAACCCCATGTCTCGCCCATACGTACCTGGTGATGAACCCAACGTACAGGTAGCATCTACCCCAGAAACAGTAGCATCGGAAGCGGATGAACCAACCGACGACAGGGGGCCAGAATCGCCTCCACACCAAGAGCAAGACACTCGGGAAAGGCACTATCCAGAAAGGATCAGGAAGCCTCCCCAAAGACTGAATTTATAAATAGACTATTTTCAGTTAATGTTGCATGTTAAAAGTGTTAATTGTAATTAGTTTGATATTTAATTGTTAAATGAGTGTTATGGTACTGTTAATCTAAAAGGGGAGGAATTGTAATGTATGTACCTTTAAGGGGAGAACTACTTTTTACAGCTCCTGTATACTGTAGTACCGGCAGTGACCACACCTGTATATAAAACCTGAGTAGGGATCTGTACAGTTAGTTCTAGAGTAACCCTCATTCAGTAAACACCTGCTGATTGTTCCCTGCAGTCTCTTGTCTAATTATTGAAGGACACAACATCAAGATACACGGATCTAACAAATACCAAAACCTTCTTTAAGGAGATCAGGAAGGCTCCGCAAGCCTGTTATTAAACTGAATTTGCAGTTCATTTAAAAGAAAATAAGCCAGGAGTTTTTGTTATTTGGTACATGTAATGCTGGGAAAGGTGGGACCATAGTTTTGTTGTATTTGAGAGAGGAATATGTGCATTTTTTTTTAAGGGGAAAGCAGTGTAATGTATTATCACATGGTTTGGTATGAGCATGCTCAGTTTGCTCTGGCCTAGTAAAGCAAGCACATGAATTAGCAACTCATCTTGTCTCTGTCCTTCATTTGTTCTACCCACATATATCACATGCGGCAATGAGCGGGGCAGGGGGCAGGCGTCAGGCTCAGGATTCTTCAGCAGCCCCTGCAGTTGCCAATGACAGGTAAGTGTAAAACCATTGGTCGGAATTTTCTGTACCTGGTCGGGTGTGGGTGGTCGGTGTGGCGGGTCGCGACCCCGTTGCTGCTTCCATCCCGCTGCAGAAAATGACTTTCCGATAATGGGCCCTATTAAGCCCGCCCTGCGCGTCACCCAGCCCAATTAAATGGTGTGGGTCTGATGATGTCATCCATGACGCATTTTTCAGCCGGTATATTTAAAGGAGCCATGACCACATTGCGTTTGACGGTTCATCTAGGAGTGTGCAGGCAGCACACTGGAGGTTTTCATTGCTCTAAATAGTTGGAGAGATGGCTGTACAGAGGCAGAGGGCTGCACCCAGGTTCTCCGATGACTCCCTCCATATCCTTGTGGAGGTAGTCAGAGCACGCAGGGAGGTCCTCTTCCCTTCCAATGGGCAGAAGAGACCTTCCCAGAAGACAAAAAGAGCCTGGCTCCAAATTGCAGAGGAGGTCAGCAGCAGGGATGTGTTCAGGAGGACCTGGGTGCAGTGCCACAAACCTTTCAATTATCTGATTAGATCTGGAAAGGTGACTACAAAGACACACACCACTTCTTCCTGCTGTGCCTCTCGTCACATCCCCATCACTCTGCCTCCCCAATCCTACTCCTGCACATCCTTACTCACACCAACATACCTTGCATGTCCACCCATCCCTCTCTCTCTCTATCTACATTATCACATCCCCATCTTACTAGCCACCCCTCACACTCCCCCTCATCCTAATGCAATCATACCAACTAACAACACGCCCACTTGGCATTGCCACCCTAATCCATCATAGTCACCCTCTAAAGGTGTAATCCATCCATTCCTTACACTCATTCCATCACTCTCACTCAACCTTCTCTTCTTTCCCTCCTTGCAGGAGAAGAGAGCCCACAATAAGAGAGGGAGAGAACTGGAGGTGGGCCTCCATCATTTGCGACCCTCACAACTGCAGAGGAGGCTGCGTTGGAAGTCTCGGGAGTGGCCGAGCAGCTGGAGGTGGGAGACAGAGTGAGGGGGTCATCTCAGCAACCTGGTGACAGAATTACATATCATACAGTTACATGACATACATCAGTCACTCATATGGGGACTGATGTCATCAGTCACTGAAAGAACATCATGCGCATAATGGTATGTGCACCTATTCTTCATATGGCATATCTAACTCATCTCTTTACAGATCCATGAAGAGCACCCCCCCCCCCCACTGTCCAGGAGGAACAACAAGACGACTCCTCAGAGGAGCTTCTAGCCTCTGAGGGTGCAGCGTCACCAGACATGAGCGCACCCAGCACCAGTGCAGGGATGCACACCTCGGTGGATCCAACGCGAGATAGAGTAATGTTGTCACCGGGTCCGTCACAAATCACAAGTGAGCAAGAGCAGACGGTGGAGACAGGGACAGCAGTGGAAACTCCTCATTCGAGGGTGCAGGATGCTCCCAGCTCTGCTCAGCTGCATCCAGAAAGAGGACGATCCTGGAGGTGCAGCAAGAAGTGCAGGAGGCTTCGACAGGTTTTTTTTGTGTGTACGATGTCTGCAAATGTTCAGAGAATGGAAGAGTCGATCTCCAACATGAGCACCACCATGTCGCAGGTGATGGTGACTGTAGGCTCTTCCATGGATAGGATGGCCACCTGCATGGAGCAGCTAATGCGCCATGCACAGGAGCACATGCTATCTATGGAGAATAGATGGCTATCTATGGAGCATAGATGGCAGAGGCTCATAGACCTCCTCTCTAGGAGGGATGTCAGCGTAGACATGGGTCCTCATGGCCCCACTGTTGTGCAGCAAGGTGTTCTCCAGCTCCTTGCTAGCAGGGAAGTGCTGGTGGCCCATGAGAGGGATGACTGTGAAAGGGGAAAGGGAAGTGTGGGCCTCCTGATTGCTCCTCGGATTTCGATGGCCGAGTCTGCCCCTGCACAGTTGCAGGAGGAACAGACTTTGGCGGGGCCATCAGAGGCTCCAAAACACAGAGGACATCCGCCAAGAGTGTCTAAGCAGTCGCAGCAGGGAAGTGAGTAGGCTGCCTCTACCTTTGCTGAAGCCATAGGGGTAGCACCTCGTAGAAGCACGCAGAAGAGAAAGATGACACACAAGTAGATTCGCAAGGGTAGTCACTTGGGTGTTTTTAGTCAATGTTAATGGCAAGATTCCGTTAATGTATTGACAACCATTAAAATCTTTATTTTCACCACTTTCCCCATCTTGGACACATTTGTGTGCACCTTTGGAAGTGGCATAGTGAGTTGCAGTGACTGGTGAGACATAACGGCACCTCCAGCAATAGTGGTCAGTGTGAAAGGAATGGCTTGGTTATTGTCGGGATCCTTTATGGTGTCGCTGTGGGATGGTGCCAACCTGGCACAGCATGTGGCAGCCATATAGGTGTACAGCATAAAGTTAAATAAATCTGGACATGATGAGGCCATCCCTGGCCTCCCGGGCAGCAATGTGCTCGGGTGCTAATGCCCTCTGTCCTGTGCAGCATCAAGTGGTTGCGGAGAAGGTTGGTGTTGTTGTTGGTGCTGCTGGTGTGCCTGGTGCTGCTGGTGTTGAAGCTCATCATGGTCCGATTCAGAAGCGATCTGTCAATGGTGAGAGAGGTTGTTCCAATGAGGTGACACTGGATGGATACTTTGCTGGAAACACTTGCAGCCTGCAGAAAGTTAAAACTGTGCTGGCAATGTAGTCCACAACAGCTTCTGCCTGAGGAAAGTGATCAGCTGTGAGGTTGGAGCTTTTATAGTACATTTGATGCTGTCAAGTAATCAGCTGGAGCAATGGCCACTCAACTCCCACCTCAGGTTGACAGATGTGGTTCCCGAGCTGCGTGAATCCCGTGTCCATGCAGGGAAATTTGAAATATAGGGGGGAAAAGGCTCTTACATGTCTGACAACAAGCTTATAATGATACCAATTAGGTTGCCTGCCTCTGCCGGTCAGGTCACTGCCGCACCGGCAAAGGCGCCCGAGGGAAAGGCGCGTGGGGGGGATGACGGTGGTTTGACCTGCTCTGACTTTTTTCAAATTTCCCAGCCGACCCACCTCTGATCGCACCCGCACGGACCCCAGAAAATTCCAGCCATTGGCCCATATTTTCTGATCACAGGCCTCCTGTGGGCGGAGGCCTGCGATCTGGAAAAATCTGCGCCCTTACCTGAGGGCTCCCGGGAGGCGCACAGTTCTGATGCTGGGCCTCTCCAAACTGCCGGTGCACAGGGCCCACGTATCCCAGAGGCGCAGGTAGTTCGCAGCGTCCCTGGGATCACGTGGGCCATGGGGAGCCAATCAAAGAAGGGAATCTCCCTTCATACATTTGACAGGAAGACCTGTTAAATATATGAATGGAGATCACCCCCAAAACATAGTAAAACTTTAAATAAATTTTTTAAAAACATCACATTTTTAAAATGACTTGAAAGTACAATAAGTTAACTATTTTAAACGAAATTTAAAATTTTTCAATTAAATAATTAAAGTTTTTTATGGGGCTAAAATAAACTTACCTTTTTTTAAAGTATTTTTAAATGATAAATCAGTGGGGGGGAAAAAATTTTAAAAACTTTTTTCAACTCTTATCCTGGTAAAAGCAGGCCTTACACTTGCTTTTACCAGGCGCAAGAATTGTAAGGGTTTTCTGTGGGCGGAGGGTCTCCAAAAAGCAGAACTATCCGCCCGCAGAGGCCCTTCTCCCAGGCAGCCGAAGGATTTGGCAAGAGCTTTCTTGACAGATCGGAAATGCCGGTTTCCAGCGCATGCACAGTACATGCCTGAAACCGACATTTCCAATGTCCCTATGGATGGGTACACAGCGCGTACACACCCGTAGGGATCAGAATATCCGGCCCATTGTTTTTTTTAAATACCCTTCCTTTGGAGTAAGATTGATCCTCCAACTCCACTATAGTCACGATCGCCTCCCCCTCCATGGGGCTCAAGCCTATAACCTTCTAACTCAAAGGTGCAAATGTGAGCACTGAGCCAAGGCTCACTCCACAACCTTAGTAACATATAATGCATTGATTATTACCTGGTATACCACTCCTCTTCTTATAAAATAGGGTATCATCTGATTTACATTGAACAATGCCATGGGAGATCCTCTAGTTTTTCAATATAATTATTGTGATAAATCCATATAGTGAGACAAGGAACTCGAAGAGGCGAGGTATGAGGATTAAGACGAGTACTTTATTGAATGACTGCGAGACAACCAGGCAGGCCTGCTTCCAGGCATTGCACCTTTGCTGACCTTAGCAGGAAGCTAACCCCTGACCTTAACAGGAAGCAACCCCTGACCTTAGCAGCAGCATTGGCTACAGCACCACCTGGTGGATAACCTTAATCATAACATCCCAGATTACTATATCCCTCCTCCCCTTAAGATTTCAGTATGAATTTCTTAACAAACAACCATTCCTAAGGGTCACATAAGAAGTCTCCATTCACCATGTTCCATACTTGACGAATCTAACAGGTCAGTATCAATCTCTCTGGTGGCTTGCGAGTCCTTGGTGAACGTCTGACAGTAAAGTCCCTGCTTGTTTCTGGGGAAGCCACCAGCTGCTTCTGAGCAGTGCTCGGAGTATCTGACTCTGCAACGATGGTTTCCTCTTGATGAATGGGTTCCTGTGGAATTGTCTCTGTCCCTGGTGGTGGCACCACAGATGCACTTGGATAACTGGGGGTAACCCTGTCCTCAGCCATTGCATCTGGAACCTTCATTTCAATTTCCCCTTGTCTGGTAAGTATCTGATCTACATGTCTGCATACTACCCTACCATCACCTAACATGACCTTGTATGATACAGGACCGGTCATGGAGTCTATGAAGCCAGGAATCCACTTGGGTCCATAACTGAAATTCCTGGTAAGGACCGCATCTCCTTCTCCAAAACTTCGGCTCTTTGTTCTTTTGTCATGGTTCTCTTTTTGTCTGTTTTCCATTTTCCTTTTTAGGTCTGGGTGGACAAGGTCAAGAGTGGAGTGTAGTCTACGACCTAATAACATCTCAGCAGGAGAGAGTCCTGTGGTGGATTGAGGTGTTATTCTGTAGCTGAACAGAACCCGTGCCACTTTGGCTGCTAAACTCCCTTCTGCACTTTTTTTCATCATCTCTTTAAATGTTTGTACGGCTCTCTCCGCAAGTCCATTTGAGGACGGATGATATGGGGCCGAGGTCACCTGCACTATGCCATTTTTTCTCAAGAACTCTTTTGTCTCTGTACTCACAAAACAAGTGGCATTGTCACTTACCACGATCTCCGGTAGCCCTTGATTACTGAAGCTCCGATGCAGGCAGTCTATAGTAGTAGTGGCGGAAGCAGAATTTACAGGATAAACATCCATCCATTTGGAATGTGAACATCTTCCCCATGAATGGACCTGTATAATCTAAGTGCAATCTTCTCCATGGTTTATCCGGCCACTCCCAGGGGTGGAGAGGAGCCGCTGCTGGTGCTTTCCGGTGTTCCTGACAAGTGCTGCATGTCTTGACTAGATTTTCTATCTCCTCATCTGGCTTTGGCCACCACAAGTAACTCCTAGCCAAGGCTTTCATACGCGAGACCCCAGGATGACACTGATGTAGTTGCTCTAGGATAGACTGTCATGCTGGCTGTGGAATAATCACTCGTGCTCCCCACAACACGCAACCATCCTGCACACTCAGCTCTGTTTTCCTGACACTGTAGGGTGTGAAGTCAGCCCCTTCCGGATGCTGTGGCCATCCCCTCACCACATATTCTCAAACTCTAGACTGTACTGGATCTTTACCTGTCCATGTTCTTACTTGCTCTGCAGTCACAAGTGCTGTGTCAGTGTCCTCCAACATCAACACTCTGTCCTCTGGAGCTGCACGGATAGGTGTGCCTGGCAGTGGAAGACGCCTCAAGGCATCTGCGTTCCCATGGTACTTGCCCGCCTTATAGACGATGACATACTCATATGCCCTCAACGTCACGGCCCACCTCTGGATCTGGGGTGACACCATCTGTGGAACTGCTTTCATTTCATTGAAAAGAGAGATAAGAGGTTTATGATCGGTGCATATGGTGAACTTCCTGCCATATATGTACTTGTGGAACCTCTGTAACCCAAACATTACTGCTAACCCCTCTTTGTCTAACTGGGAATAGTTTTTTTCCGCTGGTGTTAGAGTTCGGGACATAAACCCTATTGGTCTTTCCGTTCCATCTTCCATGCAGTGTGAAAGAACTGCCCCCACCCCGTAAGGTGAAGCGTCACAAGAGAGAATGATGTCTTTCTCTGCATTGTAGTGAACCAGCACATCCGACGACAGCATCAGTTTCTTGGACTGTTCAAATGAAACCCCCTGCTCCTCTCCCCACTGCCACTGTGTCTCCTTGCGCAGTATTTTGTGAAGAGGTGCTAACACAGTTGACAAGTTTGGTAAAAACCTGTTATAATAGTTCAGCAGTCCCAGGTAAGCTTTTAACTCAGCCACATTTGTAGGAGCAGGGGCGTCCTGCAGTGCTTGTACCTTCTCCTTGAGTGGATGGAGCCCAGTGGCGTCCACTCTGTGTCCCAGGAACACTGCCTCATTCCCCAGGAAAGTGCACTTACTTCTCTTGAGCCGGAACCCTGCCCTCTCCAATCTCTGTAGTACCTCTCTCAGAGTGCTCAGATGCTCCTGGTCAGTTCTTCCCATCACCAGAATGTCATCCAGATAGATGGAAACATGTGGAATCCCTTGCAGTACACCTTCGATTGTCCTCTGGAAGATAGCTGGACTAGATGAGACACCAAACGGTAAGCGGTTATATGTAAACAAGCCCTTGTGTGTATTTATGGTGACATACTTCTTTGATTCGTCATCCAGTGTAATCTGCAAGTAGGCATGACTCATATCCAACTTTGTGAATTTCTTTCCTCCAGCCATGTTTGCAAAGAGAGCCTCTGTTTTGGGAATAGGATACTGCTCTAGTTTGGACACCCGATTGACTGTCAATTTATAGTCTCCACAGAGTCTTACCGAATTGTCCGGTTTTAAAACAGGTACTATGGGAGCTGCCCATTCCGAACATTTCACTGGCTCCAGTATGTTCTCTTTCAATAGACGGTCAAGCTCAGCCTCTACCTTTGGCTTCATGGCATAAGGCACAGGTCGTTGTTTAAAAAACCTTGGCGGTGCCTCCTTGTCTACATAAATCTTAGCTGGGGGGCCATTAAATGTGCCAAGTTCCTCCTTGAACACATTCTCATGTTCACTCAACACTTCTTGCAAAGTCAACTCTTTGCCCGCATCTATTTGATGTACTGCTCCCCAGTCTAATTTAAGTTCTTTTATCCAGCCCCGACCTAACAGGTTTGGTCCGGTACCCGATACTATAACTACAGGTAGCTGTTCCACTGTGTCCCTGTGTTGCACAGTTACCTTAGCTGTGCCTAATGTCGCTACTCGTTCACCTGTATATGTTTTAAGATGCAGGGAGCAAGGCTTTAACTCTGGAACTTTTGCACGGTTCCACAATTTTGAGTACTCTGCCTTGTTCATTATGGTCACGCCACGCCCTGTATCCACTTCAAAGTTTACCTTAGAGTCATTTACTGTCAGTTGCAATGTGATAGGAGCCACTTTTGGAATGTTCTCTAACATGCCATACATTATGAACATGTCCTCTTCTTCCTCAGCTTCCCCGCTGATGTGGTGTGCTCCATGTTTTTTCACTTCTCTCCCTTGGTTTTGCTGTCCTCCCCCTTTTGGTTTGGATTCCTCCACAGGTGATTTTGCCCTGCAAGCTCATTTCATGTGTCCTTGTTTCCCACACTTGTAGCACTTTTCCTCCAGAAACCAGCATTCACTCACCAGGTGATCGCCCTAGCATCTATAACATGCCTTCACATGCTCACATTGTGGTTTCTGATACATGTTCAACTTGTGCACAACAACCTGACCTGCAACTTGCGTAGCATTAGCCCTGTCTGAACCCTGTATTTCTTTTACATCTCGGTTCACTGTCTCTATGGCTTGAGCAAGTTCCAATGCTTTTTCATAAGTAAGCCCAGTCTCGGATAATAATCTGCGCTGCATTCGGTCGTCCATTATTCCGCAAACTAGCCTATCTCTCAGCATTTCCTTCAGGTTGTTCCCATAATTGCAATCTTGTGCCAATTTACGCAACACTGCTACATAATCCATTACACTCTCTCTTCCTCTTTCCTGTTCCTTGAATTAAACTTGAACTGCTGTACAATCTCACTAGGCTTAGGGTTGAGATGTTCTTTTAGCACAGCCACTAATTCAACAATTGATTTGTCTCCAGGCTTTTCAGGACTGAACAGGTTCTTCATCAAACTGTAGGCTTGGCTTCCCACTGAACTAAGCAGAATGGCTTTCATTTTTCCGGCATCATTTATTTCATTTGCTTTGAAAAAATAACCCAACACTTCACAGTATTCCTCCCAAGTTTGTGCTTGAATATCAAAAGCGGAGACCGTTCCTACCGTGGCAGCCATGCTCTCTTCCAACTGGTAGCTAACTGCAGCTCGTGATTTTGTTGTTTAAACATCCTGGCAGACTTCTCTTTTTCAGGGTCCTGTTTTACCTCATCGCCAAATGTGATAAATCCATGTAGTGAGACAAGGAACTCGAAGAGGCGAGGTATGAGGATTAAGACGAGTACTTTATTAAACGACTGTGAGACAACCAGGCAGGCCTGCTTCCAGGCATTGCACCTTTGCTGACCTTAGCAGGAAGCTAACCTCTGACCTTAACAGGAAGCAACCCCTGACCTTAGCAGCAGCATTGGCTACAGCACCACCTGGTGGATAACCTTAATCATAACATCCCAGATTACTATAATTATCATGCATTAAATTTATATTTTCAAAATGGCTATGGCCTGAACATTGCTGTTGCCAATATTATACTTAATATGTTTGCTAAAGGGATCAAGGGTTATGGGGAGAAGGCAGGGACAGGGTACTGAGTTTGGATGATCAGCCATGATCTCATTGAATGGCGGAGCAGGCTCAAGGGGCCGAATGGCCTACTCCTGCTCCTATCTTCTATGTTTGTATAATATTCCTCTGCCTACTATTGAATTGGGTTAAATTAATAGATGGAGGAATGACATACGAACGTGAGCATTCATCCAGTGATAGGACCAACAGTAATTTCCAGGCTGTATAATCAAGTGTAAATACAGTTGTCTAACGATTAGTTCTGTACAAAATGTATGGCAGAAAATAAATTGTTCTATCACTCCAAGAAGTTATTTGCTATGAGTCAATGCACAAGGCATGTTGATCTATTTTTCACTCATTGGCACAAGTTTACTGCATTGAAACTACACATAAACTCTCCGAGTTAATTTTCCCAGAATGATTAAAGTGTGCTGACAAAGCGGAGTACAAAATGTTATACATTTCTAGTTCAGCTAAACCTCTTGATGTACCATAGGAGCGGAATATGGGAGGACTACTTCTGTTCAGCCAACATAGCAGACCTGAAATGGTTTCAATGCGCAGAAGACTATTCTAGCTTCAAATAAAGTTGATTCTTTCATTACATGGAAGCATAGCACTGCAGCTGACCTTTAGCATACTATCTACTACCTTATTCAATTATTAATAGGGAAAAGGGATTTTTTTATTCCATTGATAGTACTGTCCTTTTATGTATCAGTATACTGTCTTGCTGTTTACCCAGAGTATTTAATGTGTACCTTTGTAATATTTCAAGTTGTTCTGCAGTAAATACTGTGACATTGGCCCTGACTGAAACTAACAGCTTGTTTGGAAAGGTGACCTTTTGACGAACCTTAATACAACATTTTCTGGATGACTAAAGCTAAGCATTATTGAACCATCCAAATTCGGTAGTCAGCATCCTACAGGATCAAGCTTAAACTATATTACATTTAACGTAACTCTGCTAGATAAGAAATGACAGAGCAGCATACCGCCAACTGTTAGCACAGCTGTATGTGAAACATTTGAAAGACAGGCTGTAAATGTACTTTCAATTTAAATGGACGTGCCAGTGTTCTTTAAGTAAAGTGTCAATTTTAGTTAAAAATTGATTGGTTTCCTTATCTACATTCATAAGCTACTTTGACCGACACTCGCATATTTAATAAAACAGGGTGCATTAATTGAATATTTGACTACTTTTCCATAAATGTCCCTGATTACTGTGCCGATATATAATGTCCCATTATGCTGTATTGGATGTGGATATAGAGTGAAATCATTTCATATATAATAGATTAGGACAAACTAGTTATATACAATAGAGTTTACTTTATAGAGGGAAAATGAGGGTCTTCGTAACAATTATCGTATTAGGGGATTGGCAGAAATATGCTTATCCGGTTTTCACCGGTATGAATTCTGTCGTAAATCCTTGTACAGATCAGATTGGGCAGCTTTGTTGTCCTTGCATATTGAAGATCCAATATAGGTAGATTTTTTTTGTTTAAATAAATGAGAAAATATTGTCTAACATTCAGAAATAACAATGGACATTATGAAGAAAATAACTTATTAAGCTTTGGCTTTTACATTTGTGGTGCTTGACCTTGGAACTTCAAATCTAAGTCACTACGTGTTGTTGAAATCTCAGACGGATTCTATCCTTTGAAATTAGATACAAACTGGAAGGAACTGTTCAGAGAGATAAGATATCCAATATTGAAGTACCCAACAGCCCAAACTATTCAGTCAAAGACATGAATCACCAATGTGGTTTTTGGACCAAATTATGAGAGGGATCAGCAGTCTCCCCAGTCTCCCCAATCACACACAGAACTGTAACATGACAGAAGGAGGAAGATTGTGTCAAAAATAACTGGACATTAACATACCAGCACTACTCCACCCTATCATCCAACCAATGTCTTCTACATATCTAATCCCAACACATGACAGGACATAGCCGGATGAAAGAAAGAGATAAATATAAAGAGAGAGATGGGAAGAAAGAAGGAACTTGTAGCTATATAGTGTCTTTCACATCCTTAGGATATTCCAAGGCCAATGGATTAATTTTAAAGTGCAGCCAATGTATGCATAGCAAAATTCCACAAACAGCAAATGAACGAAAGAGCAGATAATATGAATTTGGTGGTGCTGGTGAGAGAGGAACGTTAACCAGGATGCTGGGAGAACTCCCAGCTCTTCTTCAAATAGTATCATCTTTTACATCTATTTAAACTGGCAGACAGAGCCTCAGTTTAATGTCTCATCAAAAAGTCAGCACTTCCGACAATTGTATTGCATTGACGTGCCAGCCTAGATTAATGGCACCTGTCAGTGGTGGGACTTAAAGCTACAACCTTCTGATTCAGAGGCAAAAGTGCTATCAACTCAGCCAGGCATAAGGTAAGACATGACTTGGATTAGTATGGTATTCTTTATGACTATAGTTCAACCAGAAATATGCGAACCCCCAAATAAATAAGATAATCACTTACAAAAGTCTTATACTGCTTGATTTTTAAAGCCAATTTATTCTTCTCATTGTTAGAATTTTCAGTGGCAAATTTTAATCTTCACTAAAATTTAAATTTACCATCCTTGTTCAATAAAAAATTGGTGCCTAGGATATACACGAGGAATTTGCTGTTTAGTGGGGTCACTCGCAATCCTGTAGTGAAGCTGACTTCTTTACAACTCCAAAATTTGTGATCTCTGCTGTATGCAGATATTCTTTCAAAACCGTATATGCAAGATTATTATACAACTGTTACAAATTTTGGATCTGTTGTAGCTATTCTCTCAAGTTTAGCATCACTGGTTTCTCGTAATCAGGAGTTTACATTTATCACCCAATATCTAGTATTGCAATAATGCACCATAAAGATGTTACAATAAAAACCCAATGTTACATAAACTGGATAATGTAAACTCACATGAACGGTCACGTGCATTTCTCCAATCTTCCGAGAACTGATGAACTCCCTGGTGAGATGAGGTCAATGAAAAATCAAGAAGTTGGTTTACTCTAGAAATTACAGATGACTGAACAGAGTTGTAATTCCAGATTTTTAACTCCTTCTATAACACTTCCCATAACATATAAAACAGCAAAGCACACATGCTATTCCTGTTAGTAAGCTAGCTCAACATTTCCTGATCAACTTTATCACAGAATCTGACTGGCTCTCCGTAGACCTTGTCGGCTTTTTTCTTAAAAAAAGCTTGCCTCTTGCAAGTCTCCCTCAGCAGCCTTTTTTTGAATTGATCAAGAACAAGTGTTTACCTGTCCCCCTTGTTCTTTCGCTGGATAGGGAGTTAGCAGTTTGACTTCTGACCCATTCTCTGTCCAGGGGTTGGCCAGTGGAGCTGGTAATTATACCAACTATTGCCTTCTGGGTAGGATCCCTCAGATACTAACTCCTGCTGGTTTAAAAATGAATAGCGCTATCACAACACAATGAGTCTTGGTATTTCACAAGAAAGACTCAGCAATCTTTTACTGTTTCAAGTTAGAGCGGTATGTGAAAAAATAATATTCTACATACCAGCCCATCTGGATTTAATATACATCTTGCTTCACCCAAATCTTGTCAGCTTTAAGCTGCAGAAGGGATTTGTAAACTCTTGTATGCTTAATCTAACTTAAAATTAACATTCTAATATGAATCATATCCAAATCCTCTGTAGCAACATGGTCAAAAATCCTGAAGCACAGTGGTATCTTATATATTTGTTGCTAGTATTGGGGGCAATTTTAACTAACCCACCTATCAGGAAACTGGTGAGATCGGGTGCCACGCTACTTTTACTCTTGGTCTGAAGTCAATGGAGAGTAATATTGAGTGGGGTGTAAAACCTGCATTCCACCCGATCCTGTGGGTTTCCCAACCAGCAAGTTTGGTTAAAATGACCCCAAATGCCTCTAAAAGGACTCCAGTATTTTTATTCCTCCCATCAGTTTCTTTGGCTATTGCCCAAGATGTCATTGATATAAAATGCAATACTTTAGAGACAGCGTTTTCAATAGATGTTGGGCCGTATTTTGCGACCCCTACTGGTGCGTACGAGGTGTGTACGGGCCCATAGAAGCCGCGCAAGTTCCGGGTTTAGGCATGCGAAGCACATGCACTAAAACCCGGAACTTGCGATCTGTCAAGAATCTGCTGAATGCCCATTATAAGGCCTGCTTTTACCAGCATAAGCGTTTTAAAAAATAGAAAAATAAAATTTTATCACTCATATTTAGACATTAAAAACCTGTCAATAAGGTAAGTTTATTTTTAGCCCTGTTAAAACATTTTTTTTTCAAAAAGTTAAAATTTTGTTTAAAATATTTAATTAAATGGCATTTTAATTAATTTTAAATATGTAATTAAAAAAATGTATTTCATGTGTTCGTGTATTTTTTAAGTGATCTCCGTTCATACTTATGGGGTTTCCGTACATACGCAGCTCCCATAAGTATGAATGGGGATTCTACCCATATGGCCTCATTAGAGGAACCCGCTAATATATCATCACAGGTATATAGGCTGAGGATTATCACTAGAACAATAATGAGGAAACTCAAAGACATCTTTCGCACTGAGTGTTATTAAGACATTGAAAGCTTTACCACAAGTGGCTATTAGGGTCGACACTATAGTACCCTATGGAGAAAGAGCTGGAAACAGAGATTCGAGTGGGCAGCTCCAGTTGAAGAGCTGAAACCTGCATAACCATGATGGGCTGAATGGCCTCCTCTGTGCTGTAACTTCTATGACTCTCTAGTGTTGATTTAATTACATCTACTAACATTTTGCTATGTTATTGATACACTTAATAAACCTTGTAGTTGATTATGGAAGGAAATGTTCAGAAAGATTATTGTAATCAAATATAAATGTACATGATGAACCCATTATTTTCCAATGATACAATGTCATACTTTTACTTAAATTGTAGATTAACAGTTTATTCAGAAATTCACAGGAGAACCTTGCTCTTTACTCACAAGAGCACTTATTCATTTTCTCTGTATTCTTTTTCTCTTGACATTTTATTTCAGTGTGTACACAGTTTCCCCAAGAGTGCACTATATACTGTTGTACTAATTATCAAAAGAAAACTTTGTTATGTTCACTTCTTTGAAATAAAATTTCAGATATGTGTTTGCAGGACATTTTCTGCAGGAGTTCATCCAGGACTCTAGCACTACAGTAACCTATAGGGGTGAATTGTCCGGCCTCCTGGCCAGTGGAAAAAGAGCAGGTGCAAACGCAGAAATGGGAAATGGTCTACTGTCCCATTGCTGATTCCACTGTGGTCACAACAATGTTCCCCTGGGCCTATCGCTGGGCGGCCAGAGCGGCCCCATGAGTCAGGTAGTAGTCTCATTTTAAATACATACATAGGGCCCTGATTGCTATTTTTGGACTGAACTGGGTGGTATGCTCTGACCACCAGTATCATAGGAATATAGGAGCAAAGGAACAGGAGTAGCTCATTCAGCCCTTTGAGCCTGTTCCGCCATTCAATTAGATCATGGCTGATCTGTACCTCAGCTGGTAACCTGGCTAAAGAGGATCCCAAAGTTAAGTTTCTCTTTATTTCTGTGGGGCCAGGAGGAACAGGAATTGTACTGTAGACTCCACAAAACCAGCCTGGCCCACTGCTGCTTAGGCTCCCCCCGCCCTCCCCCAACCCCCCAGACATCAGGCCCCCCATGGGCCTATATTTTATTGCCGTGAGGCTGATATTATGCTGGCCCAGAGCCGGCGAGCTGCCTCAGGGCACTCGATCGATCTCCAGCTGCGCCCACCACCCAGATGCTGCTGAGGTCTTCGACACCTGTATCCAGGTATAAACATTCTATGCTCATTCTCTGTTCTAGTATCCAGATGTCAGCACGGTGTGTGCAGTCTCCTGCTCTATTATACAGGCCTCGGCATTCTGTGTACAGTCTTCTACACTTGTATCCTGGTATAAGCATTCTATTATCCGTCTCATGTTCCAGTATCCAGATGTCAGTACTG
Source organism: Somniosus microcephalus (assembly GCF_052327205.1). Taxonomy (NCBI): domain Eukaryota; kingdom Metazoa; phylum Chordata; class Chondrichthyes; order Squaliformes; family Somniosidae; genus Somniosus; species Somniosus microcephalus. The sequence goes on from NC_140999.1 coordinate 159,409,837, forward strand.
TTTGCGCAGAGTCCTGTTCTAGTATACAGATCTCAAGACTATATGTGCAATCTCCTGCATGAATACCCAAGTGTGCCGTCTCCGGCATTTGTAGACTAATTAGAGAAATATGCAGAAATATCAGGATCATAATAATGTGCCACTTTAATTAACCAGAGGTAGACTAGGGTAAAATTGCTGGTGGCAAAGAAAGGGAGGGGTTTCCACAATTATTCCAGGATTATTTTCTAAATCAGATTGAATTTAGTCCAAGAAGGAAGGAGACAGTGCTAGATCTAATTCTAGGAAGTGAAGTGGTGAGGGAGATAATGTAGGGTAGGGGAACATCTAGGAAACTGTGATTATAACATTTGATAACATTTGATATAAACATTTAAAAGGAGAGGGAACAATCAAAGATAAAGGTGCTTGACAGGAAAAAGTACATTTCAATTAGATAAAAAGGCAACTAACTCATACAGGAAAAAAAGTTTAAAGGGCCAGTAAAAAAATTCATTCAGCATTTCTGGTCATTTTGTGTTCATTTTTCTTCTTTTTTTATCTGCTCGCATTTATGTTTTCATGATCCTTTTTGACAATTGTTTCAATTATCTATTTTGCCACCAGAACCAATGGGTTTCCCAATTGGAATCGTCTTATCTCCAATGTTAAGTAGAAGAGACGGACCAAGAAAGCAATGTCAGGCAGGTTAGGCTGCACAAGAGGTACTGTGTGCCCATCTGACTGTATCTGTACACCTACATCCACAGAATGAGATGAACATACCTGCTTTGACAAATGATTAGTGCATACAGAGGTAGGCTGTGACAGCTGAGCCAATGGCGCAGATAGATGTGAATTCCTGACCAACCGTTAAGCTAAATGGTTCTTCAGAAGCACCCAATCACAGTTTATCATGCTTTACATAGTATTGTATGAAAGAAATAATGGCAGTGTGATCATCAACCAGAAAACACTGGTTGGTTATACTGGCCAACATGCCAGCAACCATATTTGCAGGCATTCTTACATTGACCTGGCAATGACTGTGGGATCCTTTGTACAGGATCTGGGTCAGCAGAACCAAATGCAGAGTTGTGCCATGTCCTTTTAGAAAACTTACTGCTAACATGCACACCCAGTGATAGTATTGATCAGCTGTTGCATCAATGCTGTTGTCTGAAAATTGATGGGAATAGTGTCATGGGGTGGCACAGAGGGCAATCCTCCTTGGAACCACTTCATGCACATCCACATCCACATCAGCAGTCATCAAGCCAAGGGCGAATGCAAATATAATTTTTTTACTACAATATAATTTAGCAGCATTTATTTGGAAGGGATGTGATTTGGCAGAATTTTTTGGTGGAATGTGATTTCGTAGATTACAACTTAGTAGAATGTTTTGATAAGAGTATGAACTGGCAATTTTTTGGTGAAATGTGATTTGTTACAAGCTCTCAGTGGAATGTGGATTGACATAATTTTTTCATGTAACAGGATTTGATAAATGCTAATTAAGTAGAGGTTTGGGGAAAATATGATTTGCTAGGATTTTTTCATAAAATGTGATTTAGCAAAAGATTTTGGTGAATGATTTGGCAGAATTTTTTGTTGGAATCTAATTGAAAATTGACATTTGGGAGAAGTCCTTTGCACAATATGATTGGTAAATAACAAATCAACATAACCAATTAGAAGGAAGAAAGTTACAGAAAATTAACTAAAGAAGAAGAAAACCAACAGACAGATTCAATGTTCATAACATAAATGATTGGCCCCAGCAAACACCAGAAATGTTATTGTAATGATTTGTATTGTTAGTGTAGAATTTGTCTAGATTTGTAGTACATAATCTTACAAATATATTCACCATTTGAGAGCATAGTTTTCATTCCAAAATGTTTCATGGAGGAAGAAACTGACTAACAAAAGTAGCATTTCAGATATGATTAACAAAAGTAATAAGTGCAGAAATATAGAAAGAGGTGGGATTTTTAATAGTTATCCTTGAAAATAAGCCTATATCACTGTCTCTGGGGCCACAATTTCAATCATTATGAAGGAGAGATAGATAAAATCCAAATGATTCCACAGTTTCACATGACTTTGGAAACAAAGGCCACGATTGTAACTGGCCTCGCCTGGCGGGGGGAGTGGGGGTAACAGTTAAAATAATGGGAGTCACTTACCCCATCCGATCCCGCTTCCTTCCCGCCATGTCTCCATATTAACCTGCTCTTTTGAGCAGGCAAGCAGGACACCCGTAGAAAGAAAGCGGGGTCCTACTTTAAATATGCAGATGGGGTCCGTTGATGTTATCAGGACCCCATCTGCAATTTCAACCTGAGGCAGGAGTTGGGGGTTCAGCGTTGGCTCCCCTGTCAGGCAAACCTGTTGGGAGCCGGATTATGGGCCAGAAGAGGCCCAGAGGTAAGCTTTAAAATTTTATTTTAGGTTTCCTTGTGGGCCAGGAGGGGCTGGAGTTCTCCTCCAGGCCTCTCAAGGAAGCCTTGCACCTCCCTTGTATCCTAATCCCCCCCTTGTACCTTGTACCCTCCCCCCACCCAACTCCCAATGGTGGCCAGATGCTCCCCCCCCCCCCCCCGATCATTCCCACAGGGTTCTCCCCCGTCCCAATCCCTTCCACATGCTTCTTCCACCCTCTTCCAATCATGCCGACATCCTGATCACAGCCAGAGGCCACCCACCCTACCCTGACTAACTGCAGGGGACCATTCCCACGGGTCCCTGGCTGCGGCCTCCTGTCGCAAATTTCCATTCCAGCCTGACGGCCCAGCTGTCAATCTAGCCAGGTGTCAGGTGGGATTCTGTTTACTTTTATTTAAATGAAGCCCTGCCATTAAGATTGGCAGGTCCTCCACATCCCTGGCCTTGTCGGATTCATCGCCCGCTACCAGGCACCTGTTAATATCGAGGCCAAAGTATTCAACTGAATACTTTATCGGTTGTAAGGGTGGCTCTCAGTGTAGAACAGGTCAAAGGGACCATATTTAAAATGACTATAGTTATTGTGCTACACATTTAAATGTCACTGTTAAAAAGGAAATGTAAAAGATTTTAATTAAGTATTTCTTCTATTAACTACATAGAATCATACAGCACAGAAGGAGACCATGCAGTCCATCGTGCCTGTGCCAGCTCTTTGAAAAAGCTATTGAATTAGTCCTGCTCTTCCCCATAGCCCTGTTACATGCTTGATGAACAATGCAGTTACAGTAGTTTCAGATCTTACCATTATTTTTGCCAGTTACTCTTAGAATTTTGGACAATTTTTGTACAATCTTCCATTTATAGAACAAAACACCAAATGAAAAACTTCTCAATGTGGCAAATATATTTCTTGTATTGATGTATTTTAATGAATAAGAAATAAAGCCTAGAAATTACTGTTCAAATGTCTAACATATTCACATAACGTTTGTTGGTCCATTATTTTAATGCAAACGTGAAGTTGGTTATTTTGAATGGTTCAACATCTCCACAGCAGACAGAGGAAATTCATCACTATGTGTTGAGCATTCCCCCACCAATATCGCCAACAGTACTTTGTAAGCCTTAAATTCTATAAATGTAGAGCCTGAGTAATTAAATGTGATTTGATATTACGCGGTTTGTTATGAAGCTCAGGCAAATGTTGTTACATTTATGTATTTTTGTTCAGACAGTTCTCGAAGTAAATTTGAAATGTACTACCCATGACAGCTTGTAATGAGATATACTGCTGGAGATTAACAAAATGTTCCCTACAACAAGTTTTTAAAATAATCCATGGCCCATTCAGAATCTATTTCATTTATATTGCTCAAGGAGCTTTAGATTTATGCCATGAAAGTAGCTTGGTAAATTGTTGAATAACATTGATTGGGGATGATTGGATGTAGGGCTCCACGAGGACAAGTAATGTTCCACATGTAGCTTGGAACAGCTTGGGGCGTGATGACATAATCTTCTTCTTCTCCTTAGGCAGTCCCTCGGAACTGAGGATGACTTGCTTCCACACTAAAGATGAGTTCTCAGGTGACTGATGAGTCCAATGCGGGACCTACAGTCTCTGTCACAGGTGGGGCAGACGGTGGTTGAAGGGGCGGGTGGGTGGGGTGCTTGGGTTGACGTGCACTCCTTCCACTGTTTGCACTTGGCTTCCGCATGCTCCCAGCGAAGAGACTCAAGGTGTTCGGCGCCTTCCCAGATGCTTCTCCTCTACTTTGTGCAGTCTTGGGCCAGGGATTTCCAGGTGTTGGTGGGGATGTTGCACTTTTTCAAGGAGGCTTTGAGGGTGTCCTTGAAGCATTTCCTCTGCCCACCTGGGGCTCTCTTGCCGTGTCGGAGCTCCGAGTAGAGCGCTTGTTTTGGGAGTCGCGTATCGGGCATACGGATGATGTGGCCCGTCCATCGGAGCTGATCGAGCGTGGTCAATGCTGGGGACGTTGGCCCAAGCACATGGAAACTAATGCCCTAAGGGATGATACTCTGGCTTAAAAGTACCCAAAGTTTTCTGGATCTATGTGCTTATTGCCACAAACAGAATATGTACAATCTACCACAATAGACAAACCTAATTAATTCATGATTTTTCCCCTACTAGATTATGAGACTGGATCAATATGGAATATTTTTCACAACCCATGGTTGCCTGTGACATAGCCACTCTATATTGGGAAACTGTTGTTTTTATTTGATTGAAATCTTTCAAGTAATCCTGATGTATGCAAATACCTGCTAAAGCTCTGTCATGTCCAAATGTTTAGCCCATTCTAATTTCCCTACTTCTATGTTCGTTAACAATATAGTCAGGGCTGTTATGTACAAGTCTGTTTATCAACAGTTTTTGTTAATCACGCAACAAATTGTATTAATAGGATTCTAAATGCTACTCTTAAGATTTAAGTTTTTTTACACATTTAAATGTAATGGAGCCAGAGCAGTAGAATAAGGAACTATAGAACATTTCAAAAATATGTAAAAGCAAAACTTTTAGAAATAAATTTATGAATTTAATTAAGTTCTGTTTACCACAATAAAGAGTATTTTGTGTATTGTTGAATTGGCAAAAATGTTATGAAATACCAAGGACATATAAAGGGCACATCTCAAAACACTAACACCTTGAGTTAGTAGTTTAGTAACCCTTAAATAAACAATAAGTTTGTAGTCATGAGAGCTGTATGTGTAGACTACTATTCACTCATATCTGATGTTGGGAATACTTTTGTTCCCCAGATTTATAATTTATCAGCACTGAGGTGAATGTCAAACTTAGTTGATGACACCAAACCTGAAGGGATATCAAACCACCAGGGAAAAAGCAGGGCACTATAGAAACAGGCAAGGTATGTGGACAGATAAGTGGCAGATGCAGTTTAATGCAGAGAAATGTAAGGTAATACATTTTGGGAACAAGAATAAAGAACAGAAATATGTTAAATTTCTCAATACAATGGAGGAGCAAAGGGAACTGGGTGTACAAACACATAACTCCTAAAAGTAGTGGACAGGTTTAAAAGCCTAGTAAAAAGGCACATGGAATTTGGAGATTATTGAGAGATTGAACACAAAAGCAAAGAAATTGTAAAGGCAGTGACATGAATCTTGTCATTCATGTGGAAATGACTTATGAAATAATACTGGGCAGCCTGCTGGTGGCGCTGTCCAGGGAGTGTATAAATACTCGGGCATGGGCCCAGCTTGCTCAGGACATTCTTTAACAGGAACTAGTGAAGGACACAACTGGATCTCCATGTTGAAAAACAGTTGATTAAAGCCTTGTTTAATATTCAGACTAAGTGCCTAGTAGTTTTCTTATGTCAATTTAATCAACTGTTTTTCAACATGGAGATCTAGCTGTGTCCTTCACTAGTTCCTGTTAAAGAATGTCCTGAGCAAGCTGGGCCCATGCCCGAGTATTTATACCCTCCCTGGACAGCGCCACCAGCAGGCCGCCCAGTATTATTTCATAAGTCATTTCCACATGAATGACAAGATTCATGCCATTCTTCCCGCCTGAAAGATTGGAAGTCCAGTGCCTTCCGGCCTCCAACGGAGATCCAAATGACTGCGTCTATTCTTTGTCCGATTAATTCGGTAGAAGGAAGCCGCCAGATTTCACTAGATCTCCATGTTGAAAAACAGTTGATTAAAGCCTTGTTTAATACTCAGACTAAATGCCTCGTAGTTTTTCTACATCAAGACAGTACAGAATGTGATCAGGCCACATCTGGAACATTGTGTGCAGTTTTAAGCTACTCACTATAGAAGGGAGAGAGTGAAATTGAGATTTATCATAATGAGCAGGGATCAGATTCACAAGGATAGGCTAGAGCCAATGAGGGTTGCATTCTTTTGAACTGAAAAGACAGAGAAGGGATTTGATAGTGTTCAAAATGCTAAAAGGAATATACAAGATAAATATAGATAGATTATTTCCATTGGTAGATAAATGAAAGATCAGAGCCATGATCTCAAGATAAGCACTAGATACATAAAGGGGGAGATTAGAAGAAATGCTTTCACTCAGAGAGTTATCGAAATGTGGAATGCATTGCCACAAGTGGTGATTGATGCTAAATCAATTACAGCATTTAAAAAGATACTGGATAATGACGTTATATATCTTTTATATTATATATCTATATATATAAACGAGTCGATCTGTCTGTCTGTCCTTGTCTGTCTGTCCTTCTGTCTGTCTGTCCTCACGTGTGCGTCTGTCCGGCTGTGCACTCGAAAGTTATAGAGCGTACCTACGCGCGCGGTACCTCCGAAGAAAGCTTACGCTTCCGGGACGCTCGTAAGCGTATTTACTTTTCGGTCGGATGAAAATTGTTCACGCCTTATGCAAAAAACCTTCAAAATTAAACTCATTATCTGCTACTTAGCATTGATTGACTGACGTCAAGGTTCGACCAATCCTGTGCCGTCACGATTGACCAATCCGACAGTACGGTCCCCTGATGGTTGGCCAATCGGTGTGTGTGTGGGTGGGACTAATCATTTTCATCTCAGGGATGTGGCAGCCATTGTTTCACTGCCATTACTTCAGCTTCCAGCTCAAACTACTTTGATCATCCAGCTTTGAAAAAGTTAGTATCTCTTTTAAAAATAACATAAGATTTACCAAAAACGTTTTATAAGTACTTTCACTTTCATCTTTCAAGGTATTAAAAGGTAGAAATGTTGCCCGGCAGCAGATTCACAAAGGGACACAAACAGGGCCCAAAAGCCTGGGACTCAATTTAAAATGTTGCCCGGCAGCAGATTCACAGAGGGACACAGACAGGGCCCAAAGCCTGGCACTCGATTTAAACCGCCCGGCTCAAAACAGCCCTGGCAAAGCCAGGCTCCCCCCAGCTAGTATATATATATAAAGCGGTTCTTCTGTCTGTCTGTCTGTCCTCTATACACTCAAAAGTTATAGCGCGTACCTACACATGTTATATCAAAAGAAAGCTTATGATTCTGGAAGTGTCATAGACGTATTTACTTTTTGGTCAGACAAAAATTGTTCAGACAGTTTACAAAAAAGGTACAAAAAATGGCAAAATTCCGCTCATTAGCGTTGAGTCACGTGATGGTTGACCAATCGTACAGGGGATAGCGTTGACTGACGTGATGGTTGACCGATCGGTGCATCACGGGGGGGTGTTCATTGTGTGTGTGGGCGGGCCATCCTACAGGGGATAGCATTGAGTGACATGATGGTTGACCAATCCTACAGTTGAGTGACCTGATGGTTGACCAATCAGTGCATCACGGGGGGCATTTCATTGCGTGTGTGGGCGGGCCTAATCCTTCTGAGCTGAGGTGAGTGGCCGCCATCTTGATTCCTAACTCTATTTATTTTTCCCACTTTCTGTGTGTTAGGGAACTAAGGAAAAGAACAAATTAATTCAGTTTTAAATAGTATTTAGGAACAGTTAGAAATGAAGTGATCCCCTGCCCTTCGCCCGGAGGCTCGCCTACTTTGACGGCCATTTCGAGCGGCTGTGCCGGCACCGGGCGTGGCCTAGCAGCGCAGGAAGCCTGGGCCTTGAGTTGAGCGGATTCCCGGCGACGTGCCACTGCCCCCTGGGCCCAAGGTGGACGCCGATCGGTTGCACCCCCTCGGCCCGGTCCCGGGGCTCCCCGCAGCGTCAACCGCGCCGCCCGAGAGCCGGACCCAAAGCCACCAGGGCCTCGGGAGAGCGGAGGGTTTTCTATGTTAAATGCACGAAATAAACAGAGTGACTGCTGCCAACGACTGGAAGCTGCGGTGAAGCATTCTACGCATTAATCGGAAAGCTGAGTGACTGCAGCCAACGACTGGAAGCTGCGGTGAAGCGTTCTACGCATTGATCGGAAAGCTGATATTGATGTTGGAGAGGGGGGGGGGGGGAGAGGAGAAGGGGGGGGGAGAGGAGAAGGGGGGGGAGAGAAGAAGGAGGGGGGGAGAGGAGAAGGAGGGGGGGGAGAGAGAGGAGGGGGGCAGAGAGGAGGGGGGCGAGAGGCGGGGAGGGAGTCGGGGTTTCATCAATTAGGGGCATTTCCTAATTAAGAAAAAGTCACAGAAACGGATACAGATTTATTGGCATCATTCGAACAACCAGCAAAGATTCAGCATCAAACTATGTCTGAGTTTCTGCTTCACACAGGCGGTCAGAAGCTGCAACGTAAGACTTCAAGCATTACTAACTACACCCTGGATCCCAAATATTAACCAGAATTATATTGAATGTTAGAAGTATGTTAAAGTACATAAAATTTAAATGTGGAACAAGAGTATTCTGAAATTATTAAATCGCAGATTAAAAGCCTTAAGAAAGTGGCTTCTGATTCCTCCGGTCAGAGGGTAGCTGGCTTCATTGTCCTATAACACAGTCCTCGCAATATAACCCACGGTCACCGCGGCTGGGCTCTAAGACCAAGCCCTTCCCCGTGGTCTCAACCTTCCCGCCGACCTCACAAAATGGCGGCTGCCCTTTTTCACCCGCCGGGCTCTGAGTCCAGCCCCTTCCCTCACTCTCACCTTCCCTCTCTCTCACCTTTCCTCTCTCTCCCTGTCTCTCTCTCTCCTTCCTCTCTCTCTCTCTCTCTCTCCTTCCCCCCTCTCTCTCTCTCTCCTTCCCCCCCTCTCTCTCTCTCCCCCCCTTCCCCCCCCCTCTCTCTCTCTCTCTCTCCTTCCCCCCCAGTCTCTCTCTCTCTCTTCTCCCCCCAGTCTTTCTCTTCCCCCCAGTCTCTCTCTTCCCCCCAGTCTCTCTCTCCTTCCCCCCAGTCTCTCTCCTTCCCCCCAGTCTCTCTCTTCCCCCCAGTCTCTCTCTTCCCCCCAGTCTCTCTCTGCCCCCATCTCTCTCTTCCCCAATCTCTCTCTCTTTCTCTTCTCCCCCCCAGTCTCTCTCTCTTTCTCTTCTCCCCCCAGTCTCTCTCTCTCTCTCTCCTCCCCCCAGTCTGTCTCTCTCCTTCCCCCTCTCTCTTTCCCTCTCTCTCTCTCTTCTTCCCTCTCTCTCTCTCTCATCCTTCCCACACAGACAGACAGACAGACAAACTCATTTATATATATAAAAAATTATTTGTACTTTTTTCATAACAACATGCCCTCAAAAACCCTCGGCACCACCGGGCACGCCAGCAATATATATATAATAAAGCGGTTCATCTGTCTGTCTGTCCTCTATACACTCAAAAGTTATAGAGCGTACCTACACATATGTTATATCAAAAGAAAGCTTATGATTCTGGAAGTGTCATAGGCATGTTTACTTTTTGGTCAGACAAAAGTTGTTCCGACAGTATACAAAAAATTTCAAAAAATGGCAAAATTCCGCTCATTAGCGTTGAGTGACATGATGGTTGACCAATCGTACAGGGGATAGCGTTGAGTGATGTGATGGTTGACCAATCGGTGCATCACGGGGGGGGGGTTCATTGTGTGTGTGGGCGGGCCATCCTACAGGGATAGCGTTGAGTGATGTGATGGTTGACCAATCCTACAGTTGAGTGACCTGAAGGGTTGACCAATCGGTGCGTCACGGGGGGCATTTCATTGCGTGTGTGGGCGGGCCTAATCCTTCTGAGCTGAGGTGAGTGGCCGCCATCTTGATTCCTAACTCTTGATTTATTTTCCCACTTTCTGTGTGTTTATTTGAAATATAGATTTCCAGCAAAAAAAAGTGGTTTGAAAAGAAAAAAAAATCCTTTTGCAAAGGGGTCTTTGGCTTTCCCCCCCTCGGCGGTGGATGAGCTGCCTGCAGGCCTCAGGCCTCGAAGCCTCGGCCTCTCCTCGCCAGCCACGCCCAAGCTAGGCACCCGCCCGTCCCCGCTGGGCCCGATTCCAAACCAGCGGGCCCGCGATCTCTGCCATCTTGGTAAAGGCGGGGCGGGGACTGAGTCGAGCATAGCCATCGTCGTCATCTTGGTAAAGGTTGGCAGGGCGGAGACAGCGAGCGCGTGAGACGTCGGTGGCGGCCCGGAGCGGGACCTGAGAGTCGGGCCTC